>NC_139541.1:70322899-71549114 GCF_965153285.1 Podarcis tiliguerta
TTTCATGAGTCTTCCCCCCCCCCCCCCAATATGGTGCTTTTGGAGCTGCCATGGCACAGATACATAACTCTGAGGTACATTTCCTCATGGATCCTCAATTTTTTTTATAAGGGGTCCCTTCAAACCACCATCACATCAGAGGTCACCTCTTTTTACACAGATATATTTGTTCTGTGATTTTCAACTGATTATATGTAAAAATCATGAGAATCCGTGACTTGAGCCAATGTTCTTTGGTACTGACAGGCACCAGAACCCCTAGTTTATTATGACAGGACCAGGCATGGCCTCCCCTATCCTTCCATGGTTGGGCCCTGAAGAAAAGGTCAAAAAAGTATGCTCCTGTTTATGGCTTATATCTGAACTGAACAAAATGTGTTTAACTTACTAGGATTTGTTTACAATAAACTAATTTTACTTTACACCACAACCAAACTGGCTTCTTTTAACAAACCATAGTTAACATTAAGCATATTTCGGAGTTCAGATACAACCATAATGGATTATCATGGTGTCTGAGCACAGCCAGTACATGAAGTAGTTATGCATGCTTGGCTGTATATGTGGAAAGGTGAAATACTTGGGGCGGGAGACTCCTATTGGAGTTTTGAGTCTCAGGGTTGATTATGAACAGTGGTTGTTGCATGATTTGGTAATCAGATCAGAAGAATTTTATTTGCATCAGCCACTAGCCATAGCAATAAAATAAAATAAAATGTACTGAAGATAGAGAAATGTACAGAATACATTTTAAAGGTGTCCATCAATAAATAATAGGTAGCAATTGGTGTTGACAAGTGTTATGAATAAATTAAGAAGTAGCTGTGGTCCATCACTTCATTTAAGTGCTAGAATGTTGACTGGTTTGATTGGAAGAAAATGGAAGGTGTGTTTATGTAGTATTGCAAATAGCTGCTCCCCTAAATTAGCTGCAAGTAAATTGCCTCCCGCCGACTAGGTCTGCTGAACTGGAAAAACTGTTGTGTGGCTAATGTACTGCAAGAATGTCTTTGTGGATTCGCAAGTTCTATGTAGGCTTATTTACAAGGCTTGGCTAATGAGTCAGTTGGATTACTGGGGAAGATGAGAATAACATATGCTGGGGTTAGCAGGCCATCGATAGGAAGCCATTTGTTCCTTTCAGAATGGGAAACGATTTTCTGTAACCCAGAAGCTGTTGCAAGTTTCCCCTTCTTCAGGCTGTTTTTCAGTTACTGATTAACCCTCCTGGTTTAGCATGTATAGCTCTAGTTCTGTGTTTAGAGCAGGCTGAGGAACTGGCTGGTGGTGGACTAAATTGCCCCCACCCCTTGCAGGCTGACTGCTGGGAAAGACCTCCGCTATCTTAATGATGCAGTTGTGATTGACACATGTCAAAGTTCAATGGAGGTTGCCAGGACTGCTGATCAGTAGTGACTGCAACCTCCTTTGAAGAGGTACTTTCAGCACCATTCAGCTGATTGGTGCTGGGTGTGCATGTTCAAAGAGGCTTGGTGTAGCCACCAATCAGCTGATTTAAAAATGGAGCATTTCCCGCTCTTTAGAATCATAGAATCATAGAGTTGGAAGAGACCACAAGGGCCATCGAGTCCAACCCCCTGCCAAGCAGGAAACACCATCAGAGCACTCCTGACATATGGTTGTCAAGCCTCTGCTTAAAGACCTCCAAAGAAGGAGACTCCACCACACTCCTTGGCAGCAAATTCCACTGTCGAACAGCTCTTACTGTCAGGAAATTCTTCCTAATGTTTAGGTGGAATCTTCTTTCTTGTAGTTTGGATCCATTGCTCCGTGTCCGCTTCTCTGGAGCAGCAGAAAACAACCTTTCTCCCTTCTCTATGTGACATCCTTTTATATATTTGAACATGGCTATCATATCACCCCTTGACCTCCTCTTCTCCAGGCTAAACATGCCCAGCTCCCTTAGCCGTTCCTCATAAGGCATCGTTTAGAGGAAGGCATTCCATTTAGAGGAAGCAGTTTGGATTCAGACTGCTTCCTCCAGTGTTTTGAATCCAAAGTGTTTCCTTTGGAGAAGGAAAAAAAAAAAAGTTCCAGACATCAGGTATAGAGCAGGTGGGGATGATTTGTGGGAAATGTTTTTGCAAGTCAAATTGAGTCCTGTGGCCGGCCAAATTAGTGCTGGAGGTCTCCCACCTCTGGTTTATTGAAAGTAGGCAGCTGGACTGTGGAAGTGTCTAAAATGCAGAGCTGGAGAAAATTTTACTCTCAAACCTTTGTGGTTGTTTTTTCGTGAAATGTGATATATAAATATTTGAGATAAAATAAAGCCTGGTGAGTCAAGGAAAGAGATCGTCTTGAGAAAGATTCCTGGAAGACAGACTAGAAACAAAGGCTCATGGGGTTCATTACTCTCTCTCTTTCACCCCACCATCCTGCATTTCTTTTTGTTTGAAAGATGCCAATAACAACTCTCTGGCTTTCTTTTCTGGCTGTTAGCCGGAAACAGGTTAAGGGTATGAATGAAGTTAAATGCATAATGGTTCTCTTGCCTGTGAGAGTGCATTTCTTTTTTTTTAAAAAAAATGATATTTATTAAATATTTAATAGTTACAAAGAGAAAAAGAAACAACAAAAATTTAACAATCAATACATTAAAAATAAAAAGAAAAAACAATACCACAAAACAACAAGAGAGAGTGCATTTCCTCACTCTGTGCTAATGCCAGTTCTTGTTCCCTGTTGAAGTCGTGATAAAAACCCTTGGCTTAATAAATTTGCTTCTGTATTTGTGACAGCAAAGCTTTCTAGCTCACCTCATGTGTAGAAAGATACATCAGATTCCCAGGAGGCTAGGCTGTGGGATATTTCTTGCCTCTCCATCAACATTTGACAGGTTTGGATGGGCAGCATTTAGTTACAGAAAATGCTGTGTTTTCACTGAGCTTGCAAACACCATGTCTGATTTCCACACTTGAGACTTAAATGTTTATTTCCTCTTGGAAGATGAAGCAGAGAAGCCAGACTGGCTTAACTAGGTGGTAGGGCTGACTGCATGCCCCTGAAATGAATTTGTTAAAAAGCGTAAGGGGCGTTTGCTAAGAGGATAAGGCAGGAGTATTCACAGTCCTGGATTCTAGTGTGCAATGGTCATAGTAATTGACTGTGGTGGAGAAACATTCCAGGAGGGAACTCTGTGGCATTTCCCACTACTTTCCTGCTCATTACGATGTCGTCCTGTCTGACTGTCTGCTCTTATCTCCAGATCCTGCCTCTGCGATGCAAGTCACAGTGCAGAACCCATTCAACGTGGTCATCCTATTTCAACCTGTCACTCTCCAGTGCAACTACCAGACTTCGGCCACCCAACCACCTATTGTCACGTGGAAGTACAAGTCTTACTGCCGGAGCCGCCTGGCAGATGCCTTTAACCCCAGCAGCCAGGACAGCCAGATCACCAACCAGCTGCAGCAGAACAACCCCGGGTACAACCCATATGTGGAGTGTCAGGACAACTCCAGGACAGTGCGGGTTGTAGCTACCAAGCAAGGCAATGCAGTGACCCTTGGGGACTTCTACCAGGGCCGGCGCATCACCGTCACCAATAGTAAGTAAATAGCAACAGGCGTGGTGGCTGTCTCCAAGAACCCTAATAGCAGCTGCTCTGTGAAGTAGGTTAGGTTGGGAATGTTGGGGCCAAAGTCACCCAGAGAGCTTCTTGTTTGGGCGGGGATCTGACCCCAGATCAAAGTCCCATAGGCTAACTGTGGCATCAGATTGCCTTTCTCAAAGAAGGTATGTATGTATGAAGAGAAAGCAGTGTTCTAGGTGGGCACAGGATGATATAAGTTAAGAATGTAGACAGGTCGGGATTATGGAATAGAAGCCAAGATCTGGAAGCTGGAAAAATGGAAGATGTTTTTTTGGAAGTGTATTTCAGTCAGATCTGGCTTATCTTGGAGACAAAGGCCGTGATCCTAAAACACTGTCGCTTATTTGTGGCTACAGATTCACAGCTTGGTACAGCTTCCCAGGGGCTTTATTCTGCTGTTTGTCTTGATTTTTTTGGTACCCAGTTCCTGCTGTCCTGTGATTCTGTCAGTTTCACTGGTGCAGGCTGTTGTATTTGCGGTCTTCTTGCTGTGGCTCAGATTGCTAGGTGCCATAGGTTCCTTTGGTGAGAACAGCAGCAGCATATGCATTCTAAAGACAAGATAACTGTTGGGCCAGAGAGGAGCATGGCCTGAGGGGTGAAGGACTGCATTTAGCCTGAGGTTTGCCACCCCTGGTCAAATGTTTAGCTGTCTTCGGTGGTGCATAAGCCCTAGAAGGATGGGATGTAAATTTTCACATAAAATAAAATAAAAGTATCACAGGGCTCTTGTAATGATAACTGGGTAACATTATGTGAAGTGCTTTGAACACATAAAGCACTGTCTCACTTCTAAAGTATTCTTTCCCCAGGCTTTCTCTTTTGAGTTTCATGGAGATTTTTTTAAACCTACGTCTTATCTGTAGCACAAGGAAGAAGAAAGGCAAAGTGCCAGGATTACAACTGGGTGCGACCAGATTCCACACCTTCCTGTGCCCCAGTTTCTCCGTTGGCTGGAGCTAGAGAACAATAAGTTTACAAGTGCTGGAATGATTAGCTGTGCTTCCTGGCTAGGCAACTCCTCCCCTAGCCTAACATACAGCCGCTTAATGTGCAGAGAGAATTTCGGTTCTGCGAGAAAACTTAATCCTAAAAGCCTTTGGAAAATTGAATTTTTGATTATTTGGCCTCAAGCTACAAAAGCTGAATTTGCAGGCAGTGCAGTCCCCAGAGTTCTGCGTAGCAGCACTCTGCAGGCCACACTTGATAAGAGACTGATTTTGTCATGTAAACTCAGTGCAGGAGTTCCCAGTAATCCATGTTAAAGCCAAAACCAATAGCCTAGATAGTTGAATTTTTGTCAACTCTTGTTGGTAACAGCCTCCCCTTCCTGGGTCTTTCTCAGCCCAGATACTTGAGATTAAACGGAGGTGCCAAGAATTCAGTGTGAGAGCATACAGGCAAAGAATGCTATGCCTCTAAGCTTCTAAAGAGAAATTGTGGTGTTGCAACAGTATTCACATTACTGTATGTATTAGGAGTCTTCCGTGGTGGAGAGAGAGACTGAGTGATAGGTGCTTGAGTCACTTAACAGTTTGACAAATCACAGGCTTCAGTGAAAAATGTTTTGCCTGGGCTGGTAGATTTGAACCACAAACTGCAAGCAGCAGGTACTTGATATGGCAAGATTGGGGAGGGTCAGAAATCTGATTGTAATTCAGGGGTTGGCAAACTAAGGTCCGCAGGCCGGATCAGGCCCAATCAGGATCCGGCCTGCAGACTGTCTGTGGATCGGCTTGGGGATTCTGTTTGTTCGGGCTGCGCCATTTCTCCCCGTGCCATTCTATTCCCCCCCCTCCACACACACCGCGGTGGCGCCTCCTCCCTCCCTCGTCCTGGCTTCTCCCTGCCCTACGTAGAGGAGGAAGGGGGCTGGCTGAGCGCCATTTTAAGCAGCCCCTCCAGAGTCAGCCCTTTCGTGCCGCTCATCTTCCCTCCGCCGCCACCCTGGTGCTCCTGTGGACCAGGGAGCGGAGCGGATGAGCTCGCTCTGCCTACCCACGGGAAAAAGCAGTGGTGGTGGTTGTGGCAGCCCCAGGGAAGGTAAGCGCAGCGGGTGGGGCTGGGGGTGGTGGGGAGGAGGACTACTTGCCCCCCTCGCCTCTTCGTCCAGCTCCTCCTACCTGGTGCTGCTTCTCTGGCCTGCCACAAGGTCTGAGGGACAGTGGACCAACCTGCGGCTAAAAAAAATTGCCGATCCCTATTGTAATTGATGGAGCATGGCACTGAGATGTGTAGGGCCAAATCTTCTAAAGTTTTTAAAAGGTCAAACCCACCACCCTCGGTTGTACAAACCCTGGAGTACTTAAGCAATGTACTTTCTTTATGTTTCGCTTGCATTCACTCTATGTAGGTTTTGAGTTGTTGCTTCTGCATGGATTGAATGTTGTTGTTTTTTTAACACCCTAAAGTATTCTTGCAACCAGCAAATGAACTGCTTGGGGCTCACTACGAACTACATCTTATCAATCGTAAAACAAATCTTACAACCCTGAAAGGGCTTTGAATCCGGTTCTACTTCTAAACCCCAACAATCCTGTTAACTGCTTTTTGATGATATTGGTAGGTATTGCACAACTGGAGAACAGCACAGTTCACTGGTTGATAGCATGACTTCTGAAAGCAGCAAAACCCTATTCCAGGGGCAGGGAACATGCTGGACTGCCAACTTGCATCCTCCCTGAGCATTGCCCACGTTCGCTGAGGCTGCCAGGAGTTGGAATCCCGCAGCATCTGGAAGGCCCAGGTTCCCACATTTCTGCTCTAAGGAGATAGAATGGAAGAGAGAATGGAAGATTGTTTTCGAAGGGGAAAAGAATCATACTTGATTTTATACCTGTCTTTTCCAGCAAGTAAAATCTTAGAGGCATTTTCCCTTTCTCTCTTGCAGAGAGGAGAATGCCTTATGTTGTTGTTTTTTAATTGTCTCAAAATGACTTCCAACAGATTAATCAGACACCTTTTTAGTCTGATTTAATACTTAGTCGAGAGTGAACCCTATTGGCTGTGGTGAGGCTTGGTTCACGCATAACACCAAGCCAGACTATGACTCTGCAAGAGAGTCCATGTTTGTGGGTAACTGGAATGAAAATGGCAGCTGCTTTGCTCCAGCGCCATTCCTGCTGTTGCCACGCTGGCCAGAACTAAGCCAGCTTAATGGTTTGTCTCCCAACAAATTGAGAGCTGTAACCAAGGTTTGCACTTTGTATACTGCTTATGGTTTGCCTGAGGTTTACAGACCATAAGCCTGGGATTGCACGTTATTCTAAAGCAAACCATGAACTAGCTCTGGGAAGAAGAAGAAGGAGGAGGAGGAGGAGGAGGAGGAGTTTGGATTTAATATTCCGCTTTATCACTACCCTAAGGAGTCTCAAAGCGGCTAACATTCTCCTTTCCCTTCCTCCCCCACAACAAACACTCTGTGAGGTGAGTGAAGCTGAGAGACTTCAGAGAAGTGTGACTGGCCCAAGGTCACCCAGCAGCTGCATGTGGAAGAGCGGGACGCGAACCCGATTCACCAGATTACGAGTCCACCACTCTTAACCACTACACCACACTGGCTCTGGAGCAGGGAAGAAGCAAAGTTTCTGCTCTGGGTACCTGCACCTTTGCTCTTTCCTTCTAAGCCAAAGATTGACTTATTATTGGGACTGTTTTCCCAGTAAGCATGCATAGGATTAAGCTGTATATATTGCAGCCCTAGTTCGTTTAAAATAAAATAAACCAAATAAAAATAATTACAAATTGGGACCAAGAACAGCAACCATTCTGCAATCTTTTCACTATCTCGTTCCTGCTGTTGTGCATCACAAAATCGACCCCTGCTAAATTCTGGCAAGTACTGCTGCTTTCTTTTTCTCTCTCTTATGAACTCTGACATCAGCAAAGACTTGAGAGGAGAGGCGAAACAGGAATAAACAGCATTTACTGTTCCAGCAGGTCAGAAGTTCATGGCAAAAAACCTACGGCTTGTGATAACATGTTTCAAAACAAGGGTCGATCGCCAGATTTGGAGTCATCACAGGCATGTTCTCTTTCTTGCCTCCTTGCAAACCCATGGAAAAGATTGCAGTGTGATAACAGGGGTTTTTTCTCTCCTGCTACACTAAGGTCTGACTCACATTGCAGAAAACCAAAACAACCCTTTTGGACACCTGTGCTGTTTTCCCCCTGCTGCTTAAGCTCTGCATAGTTCTCGTCTTAGTAATGGGCAGAGTGAATTTAGTTGTGAAACCTTCAGCAGCACCATAACCAGCAGTTAAAAAAAATAATTGCAATGCACTTTCCATCCTCGCAGCACTTTCTAAGCACCTAATTGCAGTTATTTCAGGAAGTACAGAACGTCTACTTAAAAACTTGGTGCAGCTTAGGCTGATGTTCAGGTTCTGGAAACAATTGGTTTGTAGAATATGCTGATATTCCGCTGATTTGCAAGTGTTGGTGCACTCGAAACAGGGATGGTGAAGTGGTGGCTCAAGACCTTGGTGTGGTCCTGGCCTTTGTACAGAATTTTAGGAACAGGAGAGGGTGGGGAAAGAATACACATGTTTATTTGCAAAACCCATCTATATAGGTTTTTAATGGTCCCGTCCAACTCTATGATTCTATGTTGCTGTGCTTGAGCATGTCCCTAGTATCTCCTGGGCTTATGCAGGTGGCGCTGTGGTCTAAACCGTTGAGCCTCTTGGGCTTGCTGATCAGAAGGTCGGCGGTTCGAATCCCCATGATGCAGTGATCTCCCGTTGCTCTGTCCCAGCTCCTGCCAACCTAGCAGTTGAAAAGCACGCCAGTGCAAGTACCACTGCGGCAGGAAGGTAAATGGCTTTTCCGTGCACTCTGGCACTCTTCACAGTGTCCTGTTGCATCAGAAGCAGTTTAGTCAAGGCCTGGAAAGCAGTTCTGTAAAAGTGAGGCCAACCCCATCAACTCTTGTATTGCCACTGCCGGTGTATCTGATATTTGCACATATATCGGTTTGCTATGGGGAAACATTCCTGAGTGCTGTTGCAGAACAAACCCTATTTTATTTATGCAGCTGTGAACCCCTATAGCAAGGCTGCGGGTTCCCTGCCTGAAAAGACCCAGTTTCTCATTCCTGCAAAACAGCAGAGATGCTGTTTGGACCAGGGGTAGTTGACATGGTGCCCTCAGGATGTTCTTGGACTACAGCTCCCATCATCCCTGACTGACAGGCATTCTCACTGTGGCTGATGGGAGAGAACATCTAGAGGGCACCATGTTGGCTATCCCTGGTTTTTACAGTCAGAGATAGGGAGCCGTACTTGTTGCTTCAGCAACTGCGCTAGAATGTGTATGTGACCAATTTCCTTCTCCCTCACCCAATGCTGCCTCTGTGGACTTGTTAAAGTGGAAGAAGTTGAAGGCATAAATTGCCACCAGGTGAGTTAGCACGTGGGGAATAATTGCATGTTATTTTGGGCTGTATAAGGAAGTGGGGAAGTGGTTTCCCTGTGATCTTAGGTGTTGATGGCTTGATCTACCCAACTAATTGTTGTTAACCTGGCCCAGCCAGAAGCCTTGGAGCAAATGAGGAGTACCAGAATCCAAACCAGCTGAGAGAAAACCCTTTTCCCTGCACTTCCGCCCTATTTCACTCCTCCTATATTTTCCAGGATTGAGTCATTCATTCTCCACACTGACTTTCCCTTGGAGAGCCTTGATGGGCCAAAGCTGTCTACTTTCCAGAGAAGGGAGAATAACTGGCCCATGAATTGCCACACAGCAGCACTGCAGAGTTGTGCAGATGAGGAAAAAATAAATACTTGGGAGATTCAATACATCCTGTGGGCTGGTCCTTGCCTGCTTGCGATTTAATTCTACTTCAAGTTCAACCATTTCTGCATCCTGGTATGACTCAAAGAAGGAAAAAAAGAGCATCTGCTAATAGCCCTTACCTAACCATAGCGAGAGCATCCAATGCAATGTGTTAAAATTGTAACTTCCCTTTTAAGAAGGGAAGTATCACTGTTGATGGATGGAATTTTGTACAGGGAATATTTTTTTCCTTGAGACTTTGGGCAGAGAATCCAGCAAAAGTCTCAAAACAACCTTCCCCCCTCCTACTGCTGGTGAGTGGTCCCAACGTGAACTACCACTGCATTGGATACTACCTTCTTGTACCCTCCTACTAAATAGAAGTGCTTACCTGCACAACTCTTCATCTTTGCAGACCTCCATCCTCAGCCAGGCACAGAGATTGGTCAGTAGTGTAACATTTTCAGAAGTGCAGGGTCCCTTCATCATGGTCACAAGCCACACCCCTTCTAAGATTATGCAAGTTTAGCATAATAATAATAATAATAATAATAATAGAGGTACATTGCAACATCAGTGCCGATCTCCATGTGCTCCCTTCCTGTTAGATCTATTTTCTGTGCACACACACGGGCAAATGATTTGGTGTGCTCCAATATAATGGCTTGTGCTCTACATGAAGTTCAATTATGTTTAGAAGAACTTGCACACCATAAAAAAAAAAACACCTGAATAGCCTTGTGTTTTCGGTTTTCATAAATGCTTGGCTTTGGAGCATACAGTGCCTAAGAACCTTCCTTTTTGTGCTGATTGGGCTGTTCTTGGATGCTGGAGACAGGGACACTGCTGCAGAAATAGTAATGGGTGTTCGACCCTTTGCGACCTTGGACTCTTGCTTCACTGAGTGCAAGGAGGAGAGCTGCCTTAGGTTGTCTCTCTTGTCTGTAAAAGAAGGTGTAGCAGGGACAACTGCCCCCCCCCAGTCAAGCCCTCTTGCAAGAAGTTGCTGGGCAATTTAATTGTGAATTTGGAATGTCTTCCCTGGAGAAGGCCCTCTGACAGTTTCTGGCTTAATCCTAGGACTTTTTTCCCTGGCAGGGTAGGATGGCTTGCCTCTGCAGATTTCCTTTTTTACTTTTCGTGTTCCTCTTGAACAATGAGTCTTCCACCAATTGAGAGAGGCCCAGTATGGTTGCCTATTTCTGATCTCCTTGCAGCAGAAAAGCTAGGTTAAGCTTTTGAAAACAATTCAGGCTGAAATTGGGGCACAGCTTCTCTCTAGGGTCCAGAGCTCGCTTTCAGAGACAGGTGCTATTCAACACTTGTGCACAAAATACTCCACCTTGCTGCAGTTTCCAGTTCTTACATATAGGTAAATTTCCTTAAATGAATGGTTGGAAAGGTAGGTATCTGTATGGTTTCTCGTCATGAGCAATGGTTTGCAGCTTTCTGCGATGCTCATAGATTCCCAAGACAAAAACCAAACTGATGGTACAGTTTATAATAACCAGCGGAAGAATATTATTTTTCTTTAGAACAATATTATGGTTTTGTATGTAGGAATATACAAGGTTTCCCTACAGAGGCGCAACCTTGAGAGAAGATGCCGTGACTCTGCTTAACATTCATCTATCCAAGGAGCTGAGTTTTAGCATCTGGGTTGATACTTTTTTCTTCTTCTCTGCCTTCTTTGTCATCCTTCTCTAGATGCTGACCTCAGCATTGACCAGACAGCTTGGGGAGACAGTGGGGTGTACTACTGCACAGTGACTTCCAATCAAGACTTGCAAGGCAACAACGAGGCCTACGCTGAGCTCATTGTTTTGGGTAAGTGACAAGGCTGCTGTTGAGCACACAGGAATCTCTCAGGACAGATCAGGGCAACTTAATTGCATGCTGTGGGAGGCTTCATAGGAGAGGATGCTCTCGCACAAGTCTAGCTGGCCTACTGGGTAAATCCCCAGGAGGAAAGGAAGACCTGGATGGTTGTCAAGCTTAGTTTGCCCTGCAAAACTGGTGTGTGTACCTTTGCTTTTCAAGTCCCACCCACTCAGAAGAAGATAAGGGGTTTTGGTTCATCCACAGAAGAATGAGGTGATGTAGTTCATATTGCAGGTGGTAGCTTTTATTTTGTTACTGCTAGCCCAAATTTGTTGGGTTACAAAAATACACCAAGGAGAAAAACAACACAGGAGAGAAGAGAGGTGCTGTGCTAGTTTTCACTCAGACTTTTTAAATGTAAGGAAGCATCCAAAATGTTTATCTCCCCACCTCAATAACTCAGGGTCTGAACCGGTGCAGCCCATTCTGTTGCCCAGGCTCTACTGCAGGGGTCAGCACAAGCGGCCCATGGGGGTCGTTTAACCGGCCCATGGACCCCTGCCACCCGCTTGGTTAGCTCCCATGTGCCGTGCTACTGCCCGGAGGAGAGTGGGGACTGCCTTCCGCAACGCTGGCTGGCTTCCCATTGGCTGCAGGAAGCTCCTGCAGCCAACAGGAAGCTGTGCATGCCTCCTCCACGCTGGAAGGAGTGCCGGAAATAGCGTTTGCGTGTGCGTGCGCACACACACTGGCCCACGGCGGCGTCTGCAGGACTGTGAACCGGCCCAAGCCACGAAAACATTGCCGACCCCTGCTCTACTGTCTTAGCCTGCTTTGTGCGCTGCACCAGCAGCCTGAGAAACCGCTTCTGGGACCCCAGCACTGTGCTTCCTGTCCTAGCACTGGCTGTATCCAGGCAGCATATAATTCCTTCTGTTTGATTGCCTGCCATATCAGCCGAACTGCTTTATGCCCAGCTTTGTTATAGCACTGGATCCCTCACACTCCCAACCTATGCCACACCCTATCTGGGACACTCATGCGTAGACACACAAAAATTTGCTACTCGGGTGTCCTCTTGTAGTCAGTTGTAAATACTCTCCAATGTGTGTGTGTGTGTCTTCTGGGAAGAAAGCAGGGTCTCTGGACTGGAGCCAGGCTGCAGGTTGATCTTTGTTTGCTATGCACACTTTCTTTGCAAAACCTCTGTGTGTGCGTGTGCATGTCTGTGATACTGTACTGGAGCAACCAGTTCTAAGTGCGGGTGGAGACTGGCATTCTGAAGTGTCCCTTTATCGCGGGCAGTGCCACGTCACCCTGCCCTATAACATTGGCCCCTGTCATGAGGAATTTTGTGTCCTTTGTGTAGCTTAAAAATATACTATTCTTGTATATTGTTACTTAAGCAAAATGCATGGAATTTTGCTTATTCTACATGTTTCTGCCTTTCTCAATGATTGTGTGCTACGAAGGGCACACAAGCCTTTATGCTACCTGCTGGAAATATTATTGCTTGAGTTGCTAGGGATTGATTTTGGGACCTTGTGCATATGCAGTAGTAGTTGCAGTTAAGACTGTCTTGGGTAGCAGGGCTGGGAACAACCCTTTTGTTTTGTCTGAGGACTTGGGGAATTGTTGACGGTCGGAAATGGATCAGTGGTCTAACTGGGTGAAAGGCAACTTGCTTGGCCTAATCCCACACACCCTCTTCCTTCCAGTTCCATTGTAGTTGGATTAATTTCATAAGGCTTTGCCTGTGTACTTTTCAGGCTCCTTGTTGCATACATTAGGACTAGAAGCTCGTTTTGTTCTTAAAAGAACGAAACCAAACACAGATCCTTAGTGTTGAATTTTGTGCACCAACACGCTGCTTGTGGTTGTGTGCTGTGAGCAGATCTTCCACTATGAGAAGCAGTGAGGAAATGAATGTGAATGGACTTTCCTGCAGTGGCAGGGATTAAGGGTGTGGAGCATCATATCTTATCTGTTTTGTTTATTAACATCTTTTGTATACCAAGGGGGCAACATGCCCTTGGGACCCAGACTTGGTTTTCAAACTGCTGCTGTTCTTTGTTTGTGTGACTGCGTTCTTTAATTTGTATTTTGCAATTTGTGCTGTGATTTTTACTTATCTTTTGCACTCATGGCTCTTGGCTAAATGGAACCTCCATGTCCAGAGCAAGTATATCTCTGTGTACTGTACGTCTAGGGCAAAAAACAACAACATGCGAGGGCTACTGGCCCTGGTGAGCTTCTCAAAGTCATCTGTGTGGCCACCATTAGAATCCAGATTTCAACTAGGCAGATTGTTGGTCCTATCCTGCAGTCTCCTGAGCAACTTTCTGGCATTGCCTGACTGCCAAGTTAACTAATGTTCAGATAATAATAATAAATAATAATAAATTTTATTTATACCCCGCCCTCCCCAGCCAAAGCCGGGCTCAGGGCGGCTAACAACAATAAAAACAATCCAACATTCTAAAAACTTTTCACCATAAAATCAATCAGAAACAAATTGATGGCAACCAGCAAGCAGGACCCTGTGCAGATTGCCAGAGGAGGGGGTCAGGCTGCGCCCTGACCAAAGGCCTGGTGGAACAGCTCTGTCTTACAGGCCCTGCGGAAAGATGTCAAGTCCCGCAGGGCCCTAGTCTCTTGTGACAGAGCGTTCCACCAGATTGGTGCCACAGCCGAGAAAGCTCTGGCTCTGGTTGAGGCCAGCCTAACCTCTCTGAGGCCTGGGACCTTCAGGATGTTTTTATTTGCAGACCGTAGGTTTCTCTGTGGGGCATACCAGGAGAGGCGGTCCCGCAGGTACGAGGGTCCTAAGCCGTATAGGGCTTTAAAGGTTAAAACCAGCACCTTAAACCTGATCCTGTACTCCACCGGGAGCCAGTGCAGCTGATATAGTACTGGATGAATGTGATCTCGCAGTGACGACCCCATAAGGAGTCTCGCTGCGGCATTCTGCACCCGTTGGAGTTTCTGGGTCAGTCTCAAGGGCAGCCCCACGTAGAGCGAGTTACAATAATCCAGTCTGGAGGTGACCGTCGCGTGGATCACAGTGGCTAGGTCAGGGCGAGAGAGATAAGGAGCCAACTGCTTAGCTTGGCGGAGATGAAAAAAAGCCGCCTTTGTTATAGCTGTAATCTGCGCCTCCATAGAGAGGGAGGTATCGAAGATTACACCCAAACTCTTAACGGACGATGCTGGCACTAGTTGCACCCCCGCAAGAGATGGGAGTTGCCCCCTCAATCCCATATCGCCCCGTCCCAGCCAGAGGACCTCTGTCTTCGAAGGATTTAACTTCAACCGGCTCCCACGAAACCATCCAGCCACAGCTTCCAGGCATCTGGTCAGTGTGTCTGGGGCCGAGTCAGGATGGCCATCCATCAACAGATAGAGTTGGGTGTCATCAGCATACTGATGGCAGCCCAGCCCAAAACTCCGGACAAGCTGGGCGAGGGGGCGCATAAAGATGTTAAAAAGCATCGGAGAGAGAATCGCACCCTGAGGCACTCCACACACCAGGGAGTGGCGCGATGACAATTCCCCCCCAAGCGCCACCCTCTGTCCCCGACCAGAGAGAAACGAGCGCAGCCATTGAAGGACTGTGCCCTGGATCCCCACGTCGGCAAGGCGGTGGTCCAGGAGTTCGTGATCGACCATGTCGAAGGCTGCTGACAGGTCTAGAAGAATCAGCAGCCCCGACCCGCCTCGATCCAGCTGCCTGCGGAGATCATCTGTTAGGGCGACCAGAGCCGTCTCGGTCCCATGACCAGCGCGGAAGCCGGACTGGAATGGATCGAGAGCCGATGTTTCATCCAGAAACCTACCAAGCTGTTCAGCAACCGCTCTCTCAATCACCTTACCCAGGAATGGAAGATTCGAAACCGGGCGGTAATTGGATAGATCTAAAGGATCTAATGATGTTTTCTTTAAGAGCGGACGCACCACTGCCTCCTTCAGTTCCCCTGGGAATATCCCAGTGCCAAGGGACAAATTGATGATATCACCCAGGGGGGCCCGCACCTCGTCTGGACACGCTCTAATCAGCCAAGACGGGCACGGGTCAAGAGGACAGGTGGTGGGCTTTCCAGCTCGGAGGAGTCTGTCCACATCGGCTGGGGATATCTGGTCAAAGTGGTCCAATACTGGACCCGAGGACAGTCGAGGGGCCTCCAGTTCCCTTATTGTGTCCAAATTGGCAGGGAGGTCATGGCGGAGCAACAGGACCTTCTCCGCAAAAAAGCTCGCAAATGCCTCACAGCTGTGTGTCGAATTGTTATTTAAATTTGGCTGTCCTTCAAGGGACGTTAAGGACCTAATTACCCTAAATAATTGCGCCGGGCGAGAGCTAGCGGATGCAATGGAGGCCGAGAAGTAGGACTTCTTAGCGGCCTTCACTGCCATCTCATAGGTTTTCATAAAAACCCTATAAGATGTTCTTGAGGCTCCGTCACGGGCACCCCGCCATACTCGCTCTAGCCGTCTGAGGTCCCGCTTCATTTTCCGAAGCTCCTCGGTAAACCAGGGAGCCCGGTTTCTGCGGGGTCGCAGAGGGCGCTTAGGTGCGATCTCATCGATGGCTGCTAGGAGCTGGGTATTCCAGCCCTCAACAAGCTCAGTCAATGAGTCGCCAGGGGGAGCAAGGTCCCGCAAGGCCTGACGGAATCTATCAGGGTCCATCAGCCTCTGCGGGCGAGCCCAAATCGGCTCGCCACCTAAGCAGGGTGGGGGTGGAACGTCAATCCTGGCTTTCAGAGCGCAGTGATCAGACCATGGCACCTTCATTGAGGGAAACATGATCACATCTATACCAACACCAAAGATCAAATCCAGCGTGTGGCCTGCTTGATGTGTGGGGACCGAAACAAACTGGGAGAGCCCTAGTGTCGCCATGGAAGACACCAGGTCCAGAGCCTGTGAGGAGGGAGCGGCATCAGCATGGATGTTGAAGTCCCCCAATACCAATAGGTTAGGAAACTCCAAGGCCCAGCCGGCCACAGCCTCCAGCAGGCCTGACAGGGTGGCTGCTGGTGCGCTAGGTGGCCGGTACACCAGCCAGACAGCCAAGCTCACCTCGGAGCCCCACACTAGGCCAACACATTCAATGCCGGGGATCGATGGCGATGGTAGAGCCCTGAAAGAACAATCTTCCCGGATTAATAGTGCCACCCCTCCCCCCCGGCCCACAGTCCGCGACTGGTGGAGGACGGAGAAACCTGGGGGCGCCATCTCTCGTAGGGTAACAGTATCCCCTTCGCGCACCCAGGTCTCCGTCACACAAGCCAGGTCGACCCCCTGCGAGATAAAGAAATCTCGCAGGGTGGCGGTTTTGTTGCCTATAGACCTGGCATTGCACAACACCAGTGACGGAGGTGAGTTATCCTTGCTCACCCTACCCTCGTTCCTCGGGATGGGGCGCAGATTGGAAGGGGTACGAGCATATCCATATCTCGATCCCCTTCGCCTATAACATCTGCCCCCACCGCCATACCTCCCTCGCCCCACCACGGTAGCAATCCCAAGCCTCATACCAACCTCCATTTACAAGTAGAAAGCAAGCAAAAAACAAAAACAAAAAACAAAAAACAAAACAAAACAAAAAACAACAAAACAACAAAACAATTGTGCCAAGCAACACCAGTCCCCACCCCACTCAATAACCAACCCCAAACCAAAATAAAACGGAACAAAATAAACATACATCAATAAAAACCACCGTACATGGTGGTACAACAAAGTAAAAAGTAAAAACCCCTTTAAAATACTTTAAAATAGATAAAAACATTTTTAACATTTGCTGCAGCAGCACCAGTGTCTTTAGAACTATAGCAGAGGGGAGTCTGGGCCCCGCCCCCTGGGCCAGGTGGAATCAGCCTGAGGGGGGAGCGGCCTTCCCAACTCACAGTGCAGCAGCAGCAGCAATGTCCCTGTGCCTCCTGAGGCCTCTTAAGCTCTGGCGATGGTGAGTCGGTCTGGGCCCCGCCCCCTGGGCCAGATGGAATCAGCCTGAGGGGGGAGCGGCCTTCCCAACTCACAGTGCAGCAGCAGCAGCAATGTCCCTGTGCCTCCTGAGGCCTCTTAAGCTCTGGCAATGGTGAGTCGGTCTGGGCCCCGCCCCCTGGACCAGGTGGAATCAGCCTGAGGGGGGAGCGGCCTTCCCAACTCACAGTGCAGCAGCAGCAGCAATGTCCCTGTGCCTCCTGAGGCCTCTTAAGCTCTGGCGATGGTGAGTCGGTCTGGGCCCCGCCCCCTGGGCCAGATGGAATCAGCCTGAGGGGGGAGCGGCCTTCCCAACTCACAGTGCAGCAGCAGCAGCAATGTCCCTGTGCCTCCTGAGGCCTCTTAGGCTCTGGCGATGGTGAGTCGGTCTGGGCCCCACCCCCTGGGCCAGGTGGAATCAGCCTGAGGGGGGAGCGGCCTTCCCAACTCACAGTGCAGCAGCAGCAGCAATGTCCCTGTGCCTCCTGAGGCCTCTTAGGCTCTGGCGATGGTGAGTCGGTCTGGGCCCCACCCCCTGGGCCAGGTGGAATCAGCCTGAGGGGGGAGCGGCCTTCCCAACTCACAGTGCAGCAGCAGCAGCAATGTCCCTGTGCCTCCTGAGGCCTCTTAAGCTCTGGCGATGGTGAGTCGGTCTGGGCCCCGCCCCCTGGGCCAGATGGAATCAGCCTGAGGGGGGAGCGGCCTTCCCAACTCACAGTGCAGCAGCAGCAGCCTGTGACCTGGTTCTCGTCCCATGCAATTATGTTGTTTACATCAATCCATTCCTCTGGGGGGCTCTAGGAGTTCTCCCCCCAGAGGGAGCAGAGCAGGTAGGGAATATATTGGGACGCCTCTGTGCAGGCAGCTATTTCATACTGTGTGTGTTATTGTCTTGAGGTTTTCTACTCCCAAGTTGGCTAAAACTGGGAGACCTGCTTTCTTCCAGCTAGTACCCTCTCTGTGGAGCATGTCTGCTTCCTGTCACTTCTTGTACTCTTCTCTTTCCTCTCTTTTTTTTATGTCAGAAACCATATTCCGCCCCCATGCTCAGGAACTGCAGCAGGGTGATGTGCCTGGCTGTGCCAGGGTTGCATGTTCTGAAAAAATGCCGGTTGCTTACAGCAGGGCCTGGGAAAGGAAATATTTTCCCAAACATTCCACTCTGTAGGTGAGAGTGCGTGCCTGGCTTGCAGTTGCTCCATCAGGGGGACTGATGGGGACACACACAGACAAACACACCCAGGAATGTGAGTCCTTACCTCTCTGCCTTCTCCATTTCCTTAAGACAAAAGCAATGGGCTTATCTTAGGACAAGGTAACAATTGCAGGCTCATCACTTCTTGGCTGCAGCATTTAAATAAGGACTTCTGTGCATCACAGATAAATCACTGCAGATGGAATTTCTAATATTACCGTTTGCCCTCTAGGGTTCCTTTTCAGTCTGAGGGCCGCATTTCCTCATAAACAGCCTTCCAGGGGCCACATGCCAGCACGGCATGCCGGATGGGTTAGCCTTTGTACAGTGGGCTTCGTTCCAGTTGTGCAGAAGTCTCTTGTTTTCCACACACACACCTCTCCCATCATTCGTGCAAGCTCAGGGCATTATGATAGTCGGAGGAGACATTCTAGCCAACCAAAGCTGTTGAGGAAAGCTCAGAGCAGGGACGGCATGGGTCTGGGGTGAGTCCCAAGGACAGAGGCCTGGAGGGGGCTGCATTTGGCCCTAGGTTCCAAACCACTGGTTTAGCTGGCCCAAAAGTGCCTGCCTCCAGGAGCAGCCAGCTGTATTTAGTAACTTTCTTTTCCCTGTGTTTTTGTTTGTTCTGTAGGCAAATCCTCCGGTGTCTCAGAGCTTTTGCCAGGCTTTCAGATAGGGCATATGGAAGGTACTGGCTTTGCTTCTTTTTCCATGCTGTCTTTCCTGGGGTGGTGAGGGGTGGGTGGATAATACTCCTTTGTTCTTTAATATGCCCTATCCTTGAATCTGTCGGGGTAGCAGTAGGTGTGCCTGGGTTTGGAAAGGAGTCCAAAATGTCTGTCTCTTAGGGTACTTCTTTTGTTAACTTGCTAACACTGCAAAACTCTGTAGGCTTCTTTTACGTTTCTTCCAACCTCCCCACCCACCACCTACCTCTAACTGTGATGTATAAGAGAACTTGTCTTTTCATGTCCCTGCTGTAGAGATGCAGGCTTAAGTGCAGTGTGCGATTCAGGGTCCCTTGAGCCTATAACTGAATTGGGAGTGGTTCACACATACATTGGGGGGTGTTCACCTAAAAAAAAAAAAAAAGGTCAAGTGTGAAGACATCTGAAGGCAGCCCTATTTAGAGAAGTTATTAATGACTGATGTTTTAATGTATTTTTAATCTTTTGTTGGGAACCGCCCAGAGTGGCTGGGGAAACCCAGCCAGATGGGTGGAGTATAATGTATTATTATTATTATTATTATTATTATTATTATTTATTAAAGTTACCAGCATCTGGATTGTGCAGAAAACACATTTGGGCAAGCTGGAACTGGCTGCAGCCTGCCTGCCGACTGTAACTTCATAGCAAACCTTGGTGTTCATTTGCACATGATATTGTTATGATGATGGTATGCACAGGGGTTGCTGTTGTGTCTTAACACTAGCACCCTCGATAAACTGTGTATTGGAGTTCCCCATTGTCCCTGATCACTGGCCATACTGGCTGGGGTGCTGGGAATTGTAGTGCAAAACATTGGGAGGGTGCCAGGTTGGTGAAGGCTGGGTTGTGCATTGTTCTGATATTCTTTGGCTGGAGGACATAAGCAAAGGGTCCCCAGCTTTGGTTTGTCAGGACTTGCTATGGGGCTGCTGCTATGCAAGTCCTTTCAGCCCCAGCAGCTAGTGAGAGGGAAGGGTGAACCACACTGGTATCCTACACAGAATGCAACTGCTTGCAAAGCAGAAAGGCAGTCCCCCTAACACTCCATTAGAAGTTGGTGTGAGAGCTATACTTAAAACCATGCTCTGTAGCCAGCTGAACACAACAAACTCATCCTGGAAAACTATCCTTAAATGACGAGGACTGCTGAGGCTGGCTTCAAAGCATGAATGATGGACACCAGCACTCGAGAGCTTGCTGAATTTGACAGACCTAGGTGGAGAGATCTGTGCCATGAGGCCTTGTCCATCTTTGAGTTGTGGTGTGTATGAGTTCGAAAGAGAACACGCTCCATACTGCAAGTTCTGCGGTCTTCATCTGTTGGGCTAATCCCAGAACCTGTGTTGGTAATATATGGAAATTGGTCTGCCAGTCTAGGATCATACTTCATTTTGCAGCTGTAGGGCCCTTGAGTTTAAAGAACCATGTATAAAAGCAGTGGATAAAGCACCCAATAGAAAGAGAAGGAACGAGAGGAGCAAAAAATGTGGCACACTGAAGGCTTTTGCTTCCCTGGGCGACTTGTTAGGTGTAGGTTCAGCATTGACACTGGACTTGCACATTACTGACACATGGGAGGGATTTTGCCTCTGCAAAGCAATCTTGGTGCAGCAGTTCTTTTGCTTAGGAATATCAAGAGGGGGCTGAGGGCCTGATCCTGATCCTGTAGGAGACAGAACGGCGCAATGAATGGGATAGATGTAGAATGAATGGCTAGATTTTTAGCAGCCCCTTGGGATCCAGGATTCAAGAGGATCTGTTGCATGCACTCAGCATTCAACAGGATCAGTTAGGGTCTGAGAGGGAGGGACTTCCGGGCCTGGGCGATGCAGGAGCTGGTGTGAGGAGGGGGCTGGAATTGTCAGTTTGCTAAGGCTGTCAGACTGTGAGAGCTGTATATTAGGGCAAGGAGTGCCTGGCATCACAACTGGCATTCTCTTCCTTAATGGAAGCTTGTTGGCTCCTTGTAGAAGCTGCCAAGATGGCCTTGCCCTTCTCTCTAGATGGAACTTGATTCATAGGCTCTGTCTCAAAAGGACTTTTCCCTCCCCACCCCCCTTTCTTCCCAGACTGGCTCTTCGTCGTCCTGGTGGTGCTAGGGTTCTTTCTGGTCTTAATGCTCTTTGGGATCTGCTGGTGTCAGTGCTGCCCTCACACCTGCTGCTGCTACGTCCGATGCCCCTGCTGCTCTGAGAAGTGCTGCTGCCCTGAAGCACGTAAGTCGTCTTCTTCTCTTCCCCTGAACCGAGAGCAGGCAGAGCAGCTTCTGTTCTCAGGTCTGCAATGAACCTTCTGCCTGACCCTAGGACAAGTTCTCCCATCTTTGTGTGACTGCCCACAGGCCTATTAGTAAAACACCCTTGGCTCTGTGTCTGAGCAGTCCCTAACTTTCCCCAAGCTACCTAATGCTTCATTATATCAGCATATTTCTGCAAGGGAAACATGGGCAATATGGAAGCCTACATTTGCACTAATGAAAAGCGGAGCAGGGCAGATGTTATCGCTGACCCTGAATTTGTGATTCCCCCGAATGTTGCTGGAGGAATGCCCTGAACATTTGGCTTAGAATTCCTCTTTTCCAGCATTAATATATTGTAATCCCTAACACAAGCATGTCTTCAGTCTACCTTGCAGGGAAAGCTGCAACTTCAGGGGCCCCCAGTGTTTATGCACCCACCCTCTATGCATCCAGTAACCATCTGAAGCAGGGGCCCCCAGCCACTGTGATCCCCATGGGTCCAATGCCTGCCATGTACAATGGTTATGGAGTGGATTACGACAGAGCCAGTTCAGGTAAGTGGCTTCTCCTTGCCAAATCCTTGCTGTCCCAGAGCTAGTTCCCTGCTGGACTGAATTGACAGTTCTAAAAGGCTTTGTGCTAGCCAAGGGCCTGACTCTTGTGAGCTCTCATTTGGGCTTAAACCCAGGTCTGCTGGGTGATAGAGCTGGTTCCTCACTTCTTGTAACTATTTGGGCAGCTGCTGTCTTGCCTAACACAGTGATAAGCACATTCGGCTTTGGAAACAATCATTTAGAGGGGGTGGGTGGGCTCTCCTTCGCTGGAAATCTTCAGGCAGAGCAGGTAGTGAGGATCCTCTGGCTTGCGGGTCAGATGTGGCCTTTGAGGCTGTTTTCCCCAGACAACGCCCACCTCCCCACACCTGATGTGTGATGTCAGGGGTCAGGCAAGTAGAGAAGTGGCTGCCAGTGCACAACCAGGGGTCTTAAAGTGATTTACTCCAGCTACAAAATGAGAGGCCCCAGACCATCTGGGCTGTGAGTCCTCGTACCTGCCTTGCAGGCCTTACCCCACCTCCTGGCCTGGGAGGGCATGGCCCTGACTGACTCCAGCTACAAAAGCTGAGACTGCTGAATTGTCAGTTGAGTAGGGTTTATTGAGGGGCGTTGTTGCTATCTTTATTTTAGAACTTACTATGATTTATGTGGAAATTGTCCAATTAGTGTACTTCTTTATGTTTTATTTATTGTTTATGCCTCCTTTTGCCATGTTTGTAATTATCTGATTTTTTTTATAAGCCGCCTTGCACATTGTTTGAACCTATGGAAAGGCAGCATCCAAATAAAATTATGAATGAATTAATGATTGTGCATTGGCAAAAGAAGGCAGGCTTCACCTTTGCCACCCAGTGACTAATGGGAAGTAGAGCTGAAGCCTCCAGAATTGGCTGTGCATAGTGCTTTGAAGGCCCAGCTTTTGAGACTTCAAAGTGCCGAATCACCTGGCATCAGGTGCTTGACAGGCAACTCTAAGTAAAAGGGGTCTTGTTTACAGGGTATAACAGTGAGCCCCAGAACTGCAAGAATGACCTGATATTGCTTGTACAAGTTTGCAGGATTGAGGAGTGTAGGCTTGAGCAGTCATTTTCATGGCTGAATACCAAAGTTCTTTGACAATCCTTGCTGTCTCTTTATTTCATTGCAGTTGGTGGGAACAGCTCCCAGGTGCCCCTCCTGAGGGATACAGATAGTATTGCAAATGCTGGTAAGAAACATGTGTATTCGGGATAGAAGCAGAACTGTCTGCTTGGACCTTCATTGAGGGGTATATAAAAATGAAGTAGTGACAGCAGGCAACCTTTTAGGTGGGCAAGTGCTTCACCCTTGGCTGAACTAACCTGCTTCATTGTGGGGGAGCTGCTTATGAGCTCACTAGGGGAATTATGCTTTTGTGTGATCCAGCTGTTTGTATTTGCAAGCAACTGAGGTTGAAAGCTTATGGGGTGTGGAGAGAGAGATATTGAGGGCTAATGCTTCCCTCTGCTGCACAGAAGCAGAATTGCTTGCTAATTAATAAAGCTAGAGCAGGAAATTGCTCATGTAGCGAGTTTGCTTAGGATTTCCTTCTCACCTTCCAGATGCACACTTCCCAGGATAGTATGAGAGGATACCGCATAGGCTTCTGAGATATAGCCCTGTTTAGTGCCCAGGAAGGGCACTTGCAAGATCCTGGGCAGCTCCTTGCTACCTCTTCTATGCTGAGCAGGGCCAGCAATGGTGCCTCTTGGAGGAATAGCACCCCACCCCCTGCCAAAGTATCTTAACTGGGAAGAGTTCAATTCCCCCAGTGGGCCATTGCTGACCATACTGGGTGGGCAAGTTCCTATATAGAATCTTCAAGCTCCCAGAATGCAAATATGTGGCCCGAAAAGAAAGCTAAAAATGCAGCAGCAGCAAAAACAAGCCAGAAAATGGACAGACTGGCAGAAAGTGGACAGATTTTAAAAACTCCTGCTTGGAACAGAGGTGGCAAAAGAACATAGGCAGGGTGCTGTTGCCCTCTTTGTACCGATACTCAGTTCTGTAGCAAACCTAGTTCGAGCTGTTCGAGCATATAGCTGTGCTGAATACTTTCTGCTACATGGTTTAGGGTCATAGTGGCACAGATATATGAATGCTATCTTGCCATTTGCACTTAGAAAGCCTTGGAAAGGGATTCATGGAGACGACGACTGCCTCTTGGGGAGAAACGTCGTGCCCAGCAGAGGAGAGAATTTTCCAGGCTGTGTTGGGAGGACCTTTCCCAACATGCAGAGAAATGTGCCCTTGTTCATAGAGTGCCTGTTGCATCCTGGAGGTTCCTCCTTTATTTTTAAATCTGCTGAAGCAGGCAATGAGGTTGTCGTTTATTCTCCCACTTTCCTGCCCCCTGCCCCTTCATCTGCTGTGGGCTGTGCAGGCAGGTTGGGGGGCAGCTGCAGACCCAAAGACTGGGAGAGGCAGGGTGCAGGAGAAGGGACACCTGTTGCCTCTTTCCAGTTCAGAGCTGCATTTAAAGATCTTGGTGGTGGGCAAATCCCTCGGTTGTAGCCCTGTTTGCTGCGTTTTGTCCCGTGGAAGACGTTTGGCTCCCTGCAAATGGGGAAATGGGCCTCTGTCCTAAAGCCTGCTCCTGATGTCTCTTCCCCAGCTGTGCGCAGCGGCTACCGTATCCAAGCCAACCAGCAGGATGACTCCATGCGGGTGCTCTACTATATGGAGAAGGAGCTGGCCAACTTTGACCCCACCCGCCCGGGCCAGCCTAATGGGAGGCTTGAGAAAGGTACTTTGGTTGGGTCCTTCTTTACGTGTGGAAGCACACCGCGGGGCTCCCCAAGAACAGCCCTCAGGGACAGCTGTTTTTTAGGAGAGCATAATAACTAGCTGATGACTCATTTGTAGTCTAGAAGCTTTTAACCCCCTCTTGCACTTACTTTCCAGCCTCCGTGATGAGCGAACTGAGCTCTCTGCATGAGGACGATCGGCGCTACGAACTGCGGCAGGGGCTGGGGCGGCTGCGCGGCCAGGCCATGTCCCCCATCAGCGACGTGGAAGAGGAGAGCATGCGGAGCAGCGAGACCAGGCGCTTGCTACCCCCCTTGCGGCGCGGCCACTACGAGGACCCTCCGTCGCGAGGCTATGGCCGGCGGCCCCGATCCCGCTCGGTGGACGCGCTGGATGATTTGGACCGGGACCCTTACCCAGAACGGCCCAGGAGCCGTGGCCGACATGGCTCTGATGATGACGAGTGGCACCGCCGCGACTATTCCCCGGACTCCCGCGACGACTATGACCGCTACGGTGGACGGCGCAGCCGGAGCAGGGATGACCTGAGGGACCTGGACCGATCGCACTACGATGACCGGATCTTGCAGGAAGCGCTGCGGCGGAAGCAGAAGGCGGCCGGCCGTGAGGACCGGGATCATGCCAGTACACCAAGTGGGAGGCCCGGCAACAGGAGAAACGGAGATGACGATAGCAATGGGTTCCCGCCACCACCACCTCCGTACACAGAGACAGAGTCTGTTTCTTCCCGTGGCAAGAATGACCGCAAGCTCCGGAGGGTGAGTAGGGGGGTAGGGAGAGCACCCTGCCAACATGGTGCATGATAGAATTGCCTTGGAGTTTCAGATGAAACATGGCCTTCAGTTGACTGCTGGATCCTTTTACGTTTCTAGCGAGGTGGAGGAATGAGGCCCTCAAGGGCGATTTGTTTCTTTCTCCTGAGGAGATTGAGCTGCTGTTGGTTCAACAGAGGAGATGTTCCAGGGTAGGAGTGGGTACTTTCAGGTGTTGTGGGACTCCCAGTTTCCATCCACACCAGCCGGCATAGCCGGTCTTCAGGGATGATGGGAATTGGAGTCTAGTAGTGTCTAGGGAGGCCACAGTCTCCCCACCCGTGTTCTTGGGGCTGACCCAAATCAAAGACCCAGCGTTGTACTGATAAGAGTAACTGAAGTGATTGGAGTGGTTCAGTCAGCTTTATAAAGGTAAAGGGACCCCTGACCATTAGGTCCAGTCGTGGCCGACTCTGGGGTTGCTGCGCTCATCTCGCTTTATTGGCCGAGGGAGCCGGTGTACAGCTTCCGGGTCATGTGGCCAGCATGACTAAGCCGCTTCTGGCAAACCAGAGCAGCGCACAGAAACACTGTTTACCTTCCCGCCGGAGCGGCACCTATTTATCTACTTGCAGTTTGACGTGTTTTCGAACTGCTAGGTTGGCAGGAGCAGGGACCGAGCAACGGGAGCTCACCCCATCGCGGGGATTCGAACCTCCGACCTTTTGATCGGCAAGTCCTAGGCTCTGTGGTTTAACCCACAGCGCCACCTGTGTCCCAGTCAGCTTTATAGGGGAAGTTTATCCAGCAGCTAGGGCTTTTTAGGATCTGCTATGGGAATGTTGCTTAAAGGAAGACCAAAACTAGCTTTCTGGTTAGTGGCTCCAAGATAGTAGAATTGGAGACCCACCAGTATCAGTCTTTATTATTGAGGCTCAGGAAGCTGTGCAAAGGTGTTTTAGGGGCCCCGTGTTTGGATCTTGGTCAATAAAAGCATGTGTGTCTTCTATTTGTAGTGTTTTTGTTACATCTTGTGGTGTTAACAGCCTTGGGTTGTTCTAAAAATCTGGTGAGATATAAACATCTTAAAATGTATTACTGAACCTTGACTTTCTTTTTGCCCTACAGAATCATGCTGTCAGCAGGGAAAGTTTGGTGGTTTAACCCTTTCCATACCTCTGCCTTGGGTGGATGAGAGAAGTCCTGTGCCTTGGACAGCTACAGCAACTGTGTCTTGGCTTGTTGATATGAGCGTTATTCACCTGGAGTCTATAAAGTGGAGCAAGTGGAGCTTTCGTGTATGCCCAGCTGACAACAGGGACTGGTTGACTGGACAAAACTTGAGAAACAGACCTCTTGGTGCCTTAGGTTTAACTTCATTGCATATCAGCTGAGAATCTCAAGGAGTTTGCACTGCAGGAGAACTTTTAAGCTCCTTTTTGGGTGCTCCTTTTAAATTTCAGGCCTAGTTTTATTTTTTACGTAGTGTTCAGGAGGGCACTTGAACGCGATCCTACAGTACTGTGCTGGAAACGGAAACCAGTGGTCTTATTCTGCCAAAAGGAGATCTTCCTCTCCCTTTTCCTTTTTGAATAATTTTGAAGACGATTCCAAAGAGAATCTACTGGAACTACATTTTCCGCATAGGTTTTTGAAGTGCTTCAAACACATTTTTTTCTTTTCATTTTATTTTTTATTCCATAAAATTTATGTACCGCTTGATTGTAAAAAGAAAAAAAAAACCAACCTCAAAAGCGGTTTATGAAAGTGGTTTATACATGAGTTGTGTGATTTTGTGCGTGCAAGATTTCCCCCCTTTGTAAACAAAGTATAGACTGCCAGTGCTGTAAATATTCTAAGGCAGGCGTGAGAAACCTGTGGCCTCCCAGATGTTGCTGGACTACAAATTCCATCACCCCCGACCATTTGCTGCGTTGGCTGGGGCTGACAGGAGTCTTAACAACAGCGGCATCACTACAGGCTCCCAACCCTTGTTTCTAGAGCGCAAAGAGCTTATAATTTTGTTGAAATTGCTGTTTTATAGAAATGAAAATAAAACGAGTAGGATTGAATTCTTGACTAGGATGTGATGTTGGAAAAGGGTGGGTGAAAAACATACCTCTTACTAGCTTTTGTGTATTTTTTTTTAAAAAAATAATTATTATTCTGAGGTGGGTTTCTTTTTTAAAAAAAACACATGTAGAGAGGGGAGTTAAGGCAGCTCTGAAGTTAGTTGCGTAAATGTTCATGTTTGTGCAAGTAGGCCACCACTAATTAAAGGCTGAACATAACAGCATAAATAAAGGGTCATGCAATGTTGAATACTACAGATTTCTCCCCCTCCCCCCAACAAAATGGTGAGTTCTATGCCTGTAGCGCTGAGAATTATATCTTTTGCACTGACATTTTCCATTTTAGAGGCCACAGTATTAAGTTGTTCTAAGGCAACTGTTTGCTGCAAACTATGTTTCCAACTTCCTATGGAAGATCCTCTGCCAGTGGTAGCAGTGACATTTAAGCCGGTTTGAGGATGGTGTAAAGTTTGTAATGGACACCCATGTTAGGAACTTGTAAAAATTTGCCGTAGGAGAAGCCTTGAGAGGAGGAAAGGCTTGCAGGGGGAGGAGAGAGGTTATTATTAAGGCCTTCCTCCTGTGCTTATTTTTCCTACTCAAAATCTACAACTCACAGCTGCTTTTCCACTCCTGGAGAAAATACTTTGACTAGAGCAGAAAAGGCTCAGTTTCCTTTCTTCCTCTCCCTTCCACTCATATCTGGAGCCTCTTGCAAGCGCTTTTCATTTAAACACAAAACGCCATCTTCCATGTCTAGTTTGAATCCCTTGTGATGGTTGCAGAGCGGTGGGGGAAAGAAGCGGAGGAGCTTTGATGTTCTCAAACTGTCCAGCAGGTGGCAAGTCAACAGCAGCAACCACTGGGCTTACTATATTGGAAGTGATGGTTGTGCAATGAGTTCTTGCTGGGGTGGCGTCGTGAAATGCTGAAGCGTGCAGTTTTCCAGGCTGGCCATGAGAGGGACAACTTTTGGGCTGGCACATTCACATGTCGTGCTGCGTGACCAAGCGCTGCAAAGAGATGCATGCAGCCCAAAGCCTCCACTCCCAGAGACAACAGAGGCCACAGGCCACAGATGCCCTCTCAATCCAGGGATGCGTGATTTTGGTTGGGTTCCTTTTTTGAATGAAGAGTATTAAATACTGGAATGTGCATTGATAGCAGTATTGGCCTACAGAAGTGCACAGCCCTTCTGATATTTCGGTCTGTCTCTGCACACAAACGCCTGCTTCATAATAAAACCTTTACGACTAAAACCTTACGCGACTAAGCAGCAGCTGGTTGCAGCAGGGCTATCCTTGCAACAAAGTCTCCCCTCAAAAAGGATATTGGAGAGTTGGAAAAGATTCAGAAACAGGTTGTAGTGATGGGGAGACTCCCCTATGTGGAGTGGTATGGAGCTTGCTTTTTTTAGAGACTAAGAGGTGGCAGGATAGAGGCACATAAAATTATACATGATGCGGAGAACGTGAGTAGAGGGAAGTTTACTTTCCCTTGCATAATACTAGAACATGGGGCTGCCCACTAACGAAGCTGAATATTGGGAGATTCAGGACAGACAAAATTACTGATTTATATGGTGCATAGTTAAAGTATGGAATTCATTCCCACAAGAGGTATGGTCACCAACTTGGCTGTCTTTAAAAGAGGATTAGAAAAAATCAAGGAGGCTAGGGTGATGTTTACCTGTCCTGTTGGGAGGCAGTAAGCATCTAAATGCAAGTTGTTAGGAATCGCAGGTGGGAAGAGTGCTGTTGCACCCAGGGCCTGCTTCCCATAGGCACCTGGCCATTGTGAGAACAGGATGCTGGACTAGATGGGCCTTTACCCTTGTATTCTTAAGCAGAGCTGTGTCCAGTATTTGGCATGCAGTAGTGCTTTAATATATCAATATATCTGATTGTGCGTCAGCCAGGATTATATCTGACAGTTTTCGATTGCTTTGCATGCCATGGAACCTAATAGCTGGCAATATTTGATTGATAGCGTGCCACAAAATATGGATGTGATGAAAGGTTCGGATTTACTTATTTGGTTTTATTTTGGCTTGTGTCTGTCATACAGTGGCTACAAGTCCTAACAATATAGGAAGCCAGCAGCACTTAAGGTGGTGCAAGTTACCCCTATTCCAAACTTTGTTCTGGAGTGGGGTTACTGCTGGTTAAGCCAGCCTGAGCCTAGCGCAGGGAAAACAAGCCTTTAAAATAGAGTTTGACCAGCTTTGAGCAGCCTGAGATGTGCTTGTGCCAAGCTTGCTCTTCCCAGCAGATCTTGGGCTTGGATTGCACAGTTACGACCGCAATCCTATACACGTTGTACCTTTCTTCATTGCACAGATGAGGAAACTTGACACAAGCAGCTTGTTCTGACACTGGGGCACTTTAATGGAGGAAAAATAGTTTTTTGATTGTATGCTTTTGTGTGTATTTTTGAAATGGTGCAGGAATTTGACTGCTCAAAGTAAACCAGCAGCAACTCTTGCAAGGGAGGGGATACTAAGATTACTGACCACAGCCCTTAAACCCTTACTGGCTTCCACTGCCGCACAATGCTCAAGATAGTGGAAAAGGGCTGTGTTGTACTCTCCACTTTATATTGCACAAACCAACATTGCAATGCAGATCATAGGCACCAGTAGTTGTATACTTGTGGAAGCTGCTGTGGCATTTGGGTTTGGATTGAAAAATGAAACAATCAGAAATGCCAACAGCTATTCCCAGTGGAGTATTTCTATTCCTAGTCTTGCTTTTCTAGAACAAATTATCCTAAATCCCCAAGTGCACTCCGGCAAGCTGAATTATTTAAAATGCTGAGTCACTAAACTCCAGGTCAAGGAGGAGATGGGCCGCTGTCAGGTCCTCTGCTTGCAGATATCAGTGTGTCTTTGTTTTAAAACTTTGCAAGAGGGACCGCTAGGGCAAACATAAAAAGGCTTTCACTACTTCACCCAAAAACAGTAAAGGCCTTGGGAGGTATATTTACTGATGGTCACATTTTAAACTTTTTATATGCTGCTTTTCAGGTGGACTGTCAATATGGTTGATGAAATTTGGAAACTCTACAAATGCAACCAACACAACCTCCCCCTCCCCCCGAAAAGGCTCTGATCCCACTTGAAAAATAATGTTGTACCTGATGCTGAAAGGATAATGAAAATGGTACAACCATTAGTAGAGAGAGGGGTGTGTTGACCTCTACCACATATCACCCATTAGCAGACATACAGAAACAGAGTCTTACTGAGTTGCTGCTGGGAAAAGGCCTAGCCATAACAAAGACATTTCCACCGTTTTAAAGATTGCAGTAGAACTATGCAATGTGCATAGATGTGCCCAGGTTTCGATTGTGAAGGGTGAAAGCCATGCATGGCATGAAAGATCTTGCTGCTTTTGCCTTGGTCATTTTCAGGTTTTTTGTTATTAGTTTCATTTCTATAACGCTTTATATTTCAAAGAAAAAAAATCTCAACCTTCAAGTTTGAAACATCCTGCTGTAGTCTTCGGTCCTAGCCTACTTTTGCCCTAGGCTTCCATTGTCTTCTAATGCTCCATGAATGAGGGAACATATGGCTTTCCAGATGTTGTGGGACTTCAACTCCCATAATGCCCCCACCCAGCTTTGCCGATAGTGAGGGAAGATTGGCAGGTCCCTTGCCCCTGTTGTAGGCTATTGGCAGCTCAAGCTAGAGCACTATCTGTTTAATACTTTTAATAATAATAATTTTACTATTTATACCCTGCCCATCTGGCTGGGTTTACCCAGCCACTCTGGGTGACTTCCAGCAAAATATAAAAACACAATAAAATGTCAAACCTTAACTTGTCCTGTCCTTTTGTGACATCTGAGAAGCTCAGCTCATAGGTTGCCAATGGCTTCATCATCACTTCCCCACAAAAAAATGGCAGTAGTCATAGAGTGAGAATTAAATCAAGTTTGCAGAATGGTTTGTGTTACCTTTTCTGAAAAAAATATACTGAAGCCTAAAGTAGCTCGGCCCAGCCTAAAACGGCCTCGGCCCAGTATACTTGAAGGAGCGTCTCTGCCCCCATCGTTCTGCCCGGACGCTGAGGTCCAGCGTCAAGGGCCTTCTGGTGGTTCCCTCATTGCGAGAAGCAAAGCTACAGGGAACCAGGCAAAGGGGCTTCTCGGTAGTGGCTCCCATCCTGTGGAACACCCTCCCATCAGATGTCAAAGAAATAAACAACTACCTGACATTTAGAAGATATCTGAAGGCAGCCCTGTTCAGGGAAGTTTTTAATGTGTGACATTTTAATGTGTTTTTAATTTTTGTTGGAAGCTGCCCAGAGTGTCTGGGGAAACTCAGCCAGATGGGTGGGATACAAATAATAAAATTATTATTATTATTATTATTGCTATGAAGCACACTGAGCAAAAAAGCAAACTGGTGTAATTATTTTGACTTTGGTTTTGGGCATCAAACTTATTTGATTGTAAAATGTGGTTTTCTTTGGATGCTTTTGATGTTGAATGCCTAGCACAAGTTATAAATTTAGATGGTAACTTTCCCCCCAATCTATATATTTGCATTCATTTTATGCTAATGCCCCAGTTAACCCAGAATATTGCATGTGTACCCTCCACCATCAGACTGCTTTCTGCCTTCACCTCTTTCTCTCTCATGTGATTCCTTCTTTCTCCATTGCCTTTTCTCTCTCTCGCACGCTCCACTGGAGCTCCTGATGAGTTATTTTTAGTGCTGCTCTACTACTGCCCCGGGCCTCCTGACCAATCTGCAGCAAAGAAGCTGCAGAGTTGAAATGCATCGAGAGACTCCAGCTCCATCCACCCCTTCCTCGGCGGCACCGGGGTGTCTTTGAAGAGGACTAGGGTGGGCAAAAGGGCATTGCATGGCATTTCCCAAAGTTGGCAGTTTTGAAGCAAAGTGGTTAAGGCAGGGTGGGATGGGGCATTGTGCAACACCTCAAGGGATGGTGGTGGCCTTGGCAGAGGAGTTCTTGCAAGCGCTGTCATTGATTCTGACACCATAACCTTTCTTCTTCCTTTTGCACCCCATTCACTGGGGGAGGGAAGGAATGGTACTTTCAATTCAAGGAGGAGGTAGATACTTGACACCTGCTGGAGGTTCTGGTTTTAAAAAAAACAAAACCCTGTTCAGCCACAAAGCATGCATACATACATACATACATACATACATTCATTTTATTTGTATGCCACCCTTCCATAGTTAAAACCATGCTCAATTAAATACAAACATAACAAAATTAGTAATAAACAAAAAAACACATTAGAAAGTATACAACCAAGTCAACAATTTCCACTTTAGATCATAATAAGAACTAAAAATAAAGGGGGAAAAGATACAAAAAGATAAGTAACAGCAACAAGCCCTCTAAGCAATACCTAGCCCAAGGGTCTGTTCAGCCTCAGTTTTTGTAGCCGGAGTCAGTTCAGGCCCCGCCCTCCTAGGGCAGGTGGAAAAAGCCTGCAAGGCAGGGAGCAGGTCTTCCAGCAGTCACAGCCAAGACTTGCTCCTAGGTAAGAGGGTATAGGATGCTACTTGTCTTACTTATCAAAGTTACATACTGGTACTTGAGTCTGATTTTGTTTGTAATGGGAAACAGCAAAGAGATACGGACCTCATTACATCATCCCAAATTGCATAAGACGAAGATTGATTTATTGGACTATATGCTCAATATATATTCCATATATTTACTGGAATATATGTTCTGCCAAGGAACTCTATGGTGGCTTAAAATTAAAAATTACCTATGATAAAGATGCAAAAGACACAACAATAAAATAGAAGCAAACTCCTTTGTCTGTTGATCCTTTGTTTTCTAGGAGCTGATGGCATGAGGACACAAGCCTAGCCAACTCTCTCCCTTTCCCCTTGGGAAATATGTTGGTTAAGGCCTGGAAAGAGACTATCCCAACCAATTGAAACCTGAGCTTTCGAAAAGGACAAATGGGGTAGTTTTCTGTGTGTAGTAAAATCTCCTTCCCTACAGGCCCTCTCGTGAGTGGTCCCACAGTTCTCAGAAGCTTGGGTGGTGGAGACCTGGGAGAGGGCATTATATGTGGCGTTGTGGAACCCCCTTTCCACAGAGGTGTGCCTGGTACAGTTTTTGTCGTACGCTGAAGGTGCTCTCCTTTAAATAAATCATATTCTTCACCATCGCCATCGGTTGTGTCTCCATACTGGTTGCGTGGAGGCAGACGTCTCCTTGAGGCCTTTTCAAAGACATCGAGGCAGGCAGCTGCTTCTGCGGTCCCTCCCCCCTCCCACCCTGTTGCTCCTGTCTTCTCAATTATTAATGGCTCAATAGTGCTGGCTCATCCTGCCGAAGGAGACGTCAGCACGGATGCGGTGCCCCGCCTCTGTTGCTCCCTTGTGGCCGACTGAATGGAGGAAAGCAACTTAAAACAGGGAGGCAATAGCAGCCTGAAAGAACTCCTGCAGCTTTCATCTGCTTCTGTGGCTTCCACCACCACCCCTGTGGGTCTGCCTCCCGCTGTTGCTGTTTTCATCCTTTTTTACCCAGTATGTCTCTCTGTTCCATTTAATCAAACTCAGTGTCTGCATTTATTTGTCCCTTCCCTCTTTCGAGTGTGACAGTAATCTTTTAGGTAAAATACTTTGCCATTAATATTTCTGCCTCTTCCTCCATCTTCCTGTGTGGTTTTTTTTTAAATATTCTGCAATTGCAGTACAATCATAGAACTAGTCTAACTCCCTGCAATGAAGGACTCTCAGCTAAAGCATCCATGGCAGATGGCCATCTGACCTCTGCTTAAAAACCTCCAAGGAAGGAGTGTCCACAACCTCCTGAGGGAGACTGTTGCACTGTCAAACAGCTCTTACATTTATAGCAATCTATTTATTATTATTTTACTATTTCTTAAATTTGTGTACTGAAGACAGCTGGGCAGTTCACAACATATTCAAAATGAGAACACAAAATACGTATTGGAGCAAAAACAAAGCAATAAGACCCCTCCCACAACACATTTAAAAGGCCATAGAATGTTAATCAGCCCAAGGAGAAATATTTTCACCTGGCACCTGAAGAAATGTAATGAAGGTGAGCCTCCCTGGGGAGAGCATTCTACAAATGGGAAGCCGCTGCAGAAAAGGCCCGTTTTCATGTTGCCACTGTATGGAACTTCTCGTGGAGGAGACACATAAAGAAGGGCCTCAGAGCCTGGGTCAGTTCCTATGGAGAGAGGCAGTCCTTGAGGCATTGCAATCCTGAGCCATTTAAGGCTTTATAGGTCTAAGCCAGCACTTTGAACTGGGCCTGGAAGTTAATTGGCAGCCAGTGCAGTTGGGCCAGGATTAGTGTAATATTCTCAAATCGTCTTGCCCCAGTGAGCAACCTGGCCGCCAAATTCTGCACTAGTTACGTATAACATATTGCAGCAAAGTAACCTAGATGTTACCAGAGCATAGACGACAGAAATTAAGCTATCTCTGCCCAAGTAGGGATGGAAGGCAGCCCACACCACTGAGGCCACCTGAGCCTCAATGAAGCAAAGGATCCAGAAATCCCCTGAAGCTATGTACCTGCTCCTTCGAAGCAGTGTAACCCCAGCAACAGCAGGCGACACACCCAGCCATCTGGTCAAGGGAACTGTCCACTAACAATGTCTCAGTCTTGTTTGGATTGAGCTTCAGTTTATTGACTCTCATCCAGTCCATTACCAAGTTAACGGTCCAAACACATCCATTGCCACACCTGCAGATGTAAAGGAGAAGCAGAGCTGTATGTCATCAGCATATACCGTATATAACAATGTACTCCAAAACTCAATAACCCCACTCAGAGGTTTCATGTAGATGTTAAACTGCATAGGGGATAAAACTGAACCATGAGGAACCCCACAATGAAGGCTCTATGGGCCTGAGGAACACCCCCCAAGCAACACCCTCTGCAAACAACCATCCAAGTAGGACAGGAACCACTGCAAAGCAATGCCACCCACCCCTAACTTGGATAGCTGCTCCAGAAGGAAACCATGGTTGGTGTTCTCAAAAGCAACTGAGAAATTAGCTCACAAAAGCTACCAGCCTTCCATTTTTAAATTTTTTTTTTAGTAAGCTGCTGGGAGCTGGCAGAGGGTTCCTGTCCCTCCTCCGGCAACCTGCTACATCTGCCTCTGCATGGTGCAGAAGAGTGAGTTTTCGTCATCTGGCAGGTTGTATGGTTTCAGCACTGTTGGCAGAGGATGATGAATCACTTCATTCTTCCTCTGCCAGTCCACTTACTCACCTTTCTGGCATTCCATGTATTTGCCTACATGCAGTTCCTGGTTGACTATAGCTATCAGACTACTGCTTAAACATAAGAATGGTTTTCTATGCTTATTCTGCATGACTACTGTTAATAATGCAATCAGGTAGTGGAGCAGCAGGCCAGTGTGAAATTTATTTCACAACAGGGGTGATGTCATCTCCTGGGACACTTTTTGCCAATCCTCTGCATGCCAATAAGTTTTTCTCAGAGAAAAACCCACCAATTAAGCTAAGCAGAGGGAGGTTACATTAGCACACATAGCTAAGGGTTAAACGGCTACTTTTATCATGAAATAGCTCCCAAGTTCCTTTATTATGACCAAAGTGTTGTAAAGCAAGCTTTTGAGTTCATCAGAACTTTTCTTGAGGCTAGCTGTTAAGCGAAGGGTTAATAATGAAAGTGTCGATGAGGAACACCTGCACTTCAGAATGCATCAGTGCAATAATTATCACCAACTGTGCTTCTGCATTGCCTTCCTTCTGACCTCATTGTCTGCTTCTTTCTTCTTTAGCAATCACTGGTAGCTGAGTAAGATTGTCTTCCATAAACACGGTTTTAACAATGCACACACAGAGCATCTGTGTATACTATAATCCAGGCCAAGACTTTAACACAGGCTATAGGCCACAAAAGCCCATGCCATAATAATTTGCAATCAAGCCACATATAACTGCTGCTAAATCATCTTCCTTGAGGATTTGGCAAGCAAATATTTCAAACAGCTATGATTATGAGGCTCGTGACTTTTTAACATTCTCAGAAACTTCTGCCCTGAGGTACGTTTTGAAAGAAGGCATAAATACAAGGCTTCCAGTTGCCAGCCAGTTCCACCCCACCCTTTCCAACATCATTCATTGACTACACCCTTTGCTTTTCTTATCCCCATCCCACAAAAAAGTTTGGAACTGCATAGGAATTGTTCTTGGACGTTCTAATTCCTTTATCACTTGCGTGTTTGTGGCCCTGCGCTCCTCTGGCTGGAAAGGCGGGGTTATAAATTTAATAATGTGCAATATATTCGTTGCTAAGCCTTAGAGGTGCCCCCATATCTTTCTTCCACGCGACAGAGCACACCTGCTGCATTCCTACAGGTAATGGGTAGCTTTGCTTTTCCTTTTTAAACAAGGAAACCCGTCACGTGTGAAGGCGCCTCAACGATGCGCGAGAATGAAAACAAAGAATGCCCAGCGACCCTGGTTTCCTTCCTTCCTCCCTGCTCTTTCTCTTCCCCTCACCTGGACAGCAGGTGCACACACACAAAAAAACCCCGAGCCGCGAAAGATGCCCAAGAGGGCAGAACTACGCATGCGGGAAGGAGGGGAGCGCGCGCCGCGGCCGTTGTGCGCGGATGGGGCCGGGTACCAATGGGCTTCGAGGGAGAGGGCGCGCGAGCGCACGCGCCGCCTCGGGCTGACTTGCTAAGTAGAACAAGCGCAGGCGCGCGTGCGCGCAGGTGCCGCAAGAGCGCGTTCGGGGAGGGGGGAGGAGGAGGCGGGGGCGGGAGCTTAGGCGTTGCCTGGCAGCAGAGGGTATATAAGCTGCAGCCCGGCCGTTGCTTTCGCTTGTTCGACGCCATCTGGTCTGTCGCTTGGATAGACTTGTGAGTGGGGCGGGGTGGGGGGGATGCTGCGGCTGGAGAGGGAGCTTTAGGGTGGGCCTAGAGGGTCTGGGGGGTGGTCTGGGTTGTCCAGTCCACCACGGTGGGTGGGGGGTGGGGGGGGTCGTATAGAGGATGCTGGGAGGGGGGAAGGGGCGCCCTATAGAGGATGCTAGCTGGGTGGATGGGGGCTGCAAGGCTGGGGAATGGGGATTATTGTTTAATTTAAAAATCGATGGTCTTGACATTTATTTGCCTGTTAATGCATTTATATCCTCCGTATTCAGTGCTTTTAAATTGCTCGTTGCCTTCTGGTGACTTTTATTCATTCTTTCCGTACATGTGTGTGGGTTTTTTCGTTCTCAAGGTGCACATGGTTCTGCTTCGGCAGCTCACAAACAACCCTGTGAGGTAGGTTGCTCAGAGGGCGGGGGGGGGGGAGGAGAGCCCCCCCTAAAGTGAGCAGCTGAACCACCACTTGGACACCTGCTCTCTTAGCTCCCTAATCTGGTGCTCTAACCCCTGAAAACCACACTAGTGGGCTGAGGTATTGAAAAGGTGGCTTAGGCATCTTTCCAGTTAAGAAATAGACTGTGGCTGGGTAACTAAAATGGAGGCGGAAGGAGAGATGATGTCTGCGAGGACTGCGCTGTGTTGGGGGTTGACCCCAGAAGACCACCGTGAGCTTGGCTCTGAACAGTTTTGAGAAGGGATGCATGAGGGGGCAAGAGAGGCATGGGGCAAAGTGGATGTGTGTCATCTTCAGAGAAGGGGTGATGTTTTGGGGTGGGGTGGATTGTACGTGTGGTTGTCGCGGGGAGTAGCCTTCAAGAGCTAGAGCATTAGGAGAGCTCAGAAGCATGAGTCAACCACATAGCAACATGGTGCTTCTTTCTGCAGTGCTATGAAGCAGATAGCAGGAGGCTTGTGGTCGGGGGGGGGGGGCAGGCCTGTGGACAGGAACAGTCCCTAAATGGCTTTAGGGCATAGATGGAGGAGGGTGCTGTTGTAGTGGACTGGTTTGGGGACTTGGAGGACAGGAGGTGTGGGGCGAGGGGAAGCTCAGCTAGCATGCTGTAGCGGTGAGAGTGTTTCACTAAGACATGGCAGGAACCAGGTTCAAACCTTCACTCAGTCCACTGTATTGGGTGACCTTGGGCGAGTCACCACTTCTCAGCCTAAGCCTACCTCACAGGGTTGTTGTGAGGATGAAATGGGGAAGGAGGACTATGCACACCACCTTGAGTTCCTTGGAAGAACAGTAGTATATAAACATAATAAACACAAACACACCTACCCCACAAGGTGGTTTCAGGGCTTAAATTTGGACGGAGTGGGAGGAGAAGGGGAGCCATGTGTGCCACTTCGGTCTCCTTGGAGGAAAGGTTGGGGTGTAAAGGGGAATAAATTGCAGGATTGCAGGTTTGCTTGATGCTACAATGCAGCCGTTTGGAGAGAGAATGTTGCCCTTGATGGGTGCATGGTAAGGGTGCTGTAAGGAAGCTTTAGGGCTTGCTTTGAAAGTATTTGCAGTGACAAGAATGCTGGATACCAAGGAAGGTTCCCCCATAGGCGCCAGTAGGGAAGCTTCAGTTACTGCTAGAGAAGGCACTAAACAACTGAGAGCAGGAGATGATGATGCAGGTTCATCTGCCTCTGTACCATGGATCTCTCTAGAAATGCAACTGCGTCAGAAAAACCACTGAAGAGTCAAGCCTGGACCATTCCATTTTGAGGACTGTTAAATGGGCAGTTCCTGCCTTTTGACTTTAATTCATCAATGGAAGAAGCATCTCCCTTACTGTGTTTTTTTAAAAAAGAGGAATTTAATGAAAGATTCTGTCCCACCTACTCCCTTCTGTAGAAATAAGCCCGGGTTTCTATCTTTTTTTTTTAGACTGCTCATCCTCTTTGAGGAATAGTATCACACCATTTTTATTGTGTATATTTTGCATAAATCAAAATATAAGAAGTTGTAAAGATTTGTTCTGTGTCAGTTCCAGGTGAGAGAATGAACTGGCTGATGTTTATATATGTTGCCTTTACCCTGGCTGGGTAGTTTTCAATACCTAGGGATTTTTGCAGAGGTAGGGAAGCAAAGACCCCTGTTACCTAGCGATCGAGTTGGTTTCTTCCAGATCAACTGCTAATTGTATGGATCCGTCCTGTTCATGTGACTGTCGCATCACATCGGTGAGATTAGGAAGCAGTGATGTCTGCGTGCAGCCAGGCACGCTCCAGAGAGCAGCAGTTGAAAGATGGCCAGGATTCTCCCTCGGGGATTTCAGAAACTGAAAAGCTACTTCCTCGCAAATAATGCCATTGTTAGAAGGGAAATTAATCTGACTCTTATTTTTGGTAGAAACTAGGCTGCAGAACCGTGTGCTCATTGCAAGAATGAGACTCTGCAAATATGCTGCACCGCTATAAATTCATCCAGTGCCCTGCTGGCAGAATATAAAGCATTTTTTTTAATTCTACACTTTTTATACGTTGATAGCCTGTTCAAAAAAAATCTACTTTCTTGGAGCTGTAGCTCAAAATTTAAGTGCACACAATGTCTACTTAAAACTGCAATCATAATGAAATATTGAGACATTGGAAATGAGACCATGAATATGTTGCAAGCCTGCATTATTGACAACAGCAGGCGAATAGATGGACCTTCGGTAGAGGTGATTCACAGATCAAGTATATAGTCTTTCTGTGAAGGAGGTTGTAAGTCTCAGTTGCTAATATGAGCAGACAGCTAACTGTTATCTTGCTCCAGGCTCCCCACAAACAACAAGAAGGGAAACATGCCTAGGCTTAGACTAAAGGCTAAAAAAACAGACTTCCTATCTTTGGTCAGTGGAAGTCAAATGCAAACTGTTTGTTCCAGGAATGCAGGAAGGAGATAAGAGCCCATTTTCTAACTGAAAATCTGGATCCCGGTTGTTAGCAAGGGTACACTGCAATGGGTGCCAAAGGTTTATACTGAGAAATGTATAGCATGATTAGAACTGTGCAACTAGCTCTAGGTCTGACTAAGACCATTGGCATCTATGAGCTTTGGCACATCTAACTGCATAGGAGTAGGGTGTGGGCAGACTTTTCTGCTGCACCAATACAATCTCAAGGTCACAGCATCTGCAGCCAGGACGTGATGGTTGTAAAATGCTCTGGGGCTGTGAGTATGCGCCTGCCGACGCTGCTCTGGGCTGTGGTTGCTGCTTAATGTACTCTTGGATGGGTTTGGGACTCTGCTGTTGGCCACAGAGCGTCACTGCAGCATTTAGATGCCTGCAGAAGGATGGGAATGTACTCCTGTGATGGACTGTTGCTTCTGTCGTGATGTACTAGGTACACGTATTGAAGGCCAAAATGGTAATGAAGCAATAGAAGAAAATATATCTGATTAATACTCATTTTGTCAAACTTCTGTGGCTGTCATACAGTTCCAAGCTGTTGCATTCATGGAAGCTGCGTAAACCGGAAGATCCAAGAACACCAAATAACGGTGGCAAAATTATTGATGTTTAGGCCAATGTCGTTTTCACAGCAATGCTGCAAAATTGCTATTGCTAAGTTCCCCTTTTTACCGTACACCGTTGTGAAAATGCGTTGGCAAATCTGCAATGGGTTGCAAAATTCCATGGGGCTGTCTGCCAAGGAATCGAAAGGTGTTTCTGTACCGAGCACTTTAGAAATAATACGCTTGAGAGGCTGCAGACCTGAGCTGTTCTGAAACAAAATGGCTTCTGTTCTTCCAGTTGCGGCTGCCAAGATATTTATTGTTTGGCATGCAACATTTTAACAAAATCGGGGAAAATGCAGGATTTCTAAATAAAAGATCAATTGACTAAGATCTTTGCTTCTTTCTTTCCTTGGTTTGATTCATTTTCATATCTCCTTGAATGGGAAGCACTTGGTTGGCAAAAGAGGTACCATTTCCAAAGCATGGCCCCATTAGTATCACTAGTAGGGCTGAAAGTCTGGCAAGCAGTGTTGCTAGAAATAATTGATGGTTGATGGTGGCTGTAGCAGGGAAGGTTGGAAAACCCCCACCTTAACGTGTTACTGGCATCATCTGCATTTTTGAAAAGTCATCTAGTATCCATCTTTATACAAATAAGAGATAATATGACTAAGGTGATCCTGCTCAAGGTTGAAGTGGTGAGATACACAAATGTGATTCTGGTTTTGTATTGCAAAGCCACTATAACTCAGCGGCAGAAATTAATACTGGAACCTCAGGATAGTAAGACACTGTATTTATTCTTTTCTCTGCCTTTTTGTATTTTATGAGTATTTTCCTACTTGCCGTTGGCAGAAGCCTAGGTTAAAATGACCAGGGGAAGCAACTTGTTCTGCTTGTAACAAACCATATAATCATGGTTATATAAACCTGTAGCTTAGACTCAGTACAAATGGGGCCAACAGGACATAAAGCAAACTTGCAGAGTCATCCTGCTGAATGCAAACAAAGGGGCTCAGGAACACAAATGTAGATAGTCATGCTTATGTAACTGTCTTCAAATGTGAAGCTGTGCTCTCTTGATTCATATATAACCTTGGCTATCATCTGTTTCTGGTCTGGGCAGGAGCACTGTGCAAATAGCTGTCCTTGTTTGTCTAGCATTCTGCTATGCCCTCCAGGGCAAAAGTTTCTCCACTTATTCTTGGGTTCTGCACAGGATGCTGAAGCAAAAAAGTAGATTGAAACCTTAAAAGACTTTGGTAGGCAACTGATACAATCACCTCTGTGTCATATTGCTATTGCCATTTTGGCATACAAGCAGTATATACATAAAAATATATATGTTGCATTGTTGAAGTTATAACAAAAAGAGCCATTTCACAATCTTCGGAACTATCAATGAGCTGCTGTAATAAGGCATTTTTCTGTTGCTACTCTTCATCTTCAGGGATGTGTTTGACAATGTTTTCCTAGTATCTGCTCAGTAGGGTAGAACTGGACTGTGGTTCTTCTGAAGATGGCTCCAAAAATCTATTGTTTCAATCTGAATTTTGGTAATCCCTCTAAATAACATTTTTTTTTTTGCTACCAGTGTAGGAACTAATCTTTCAGACTAACATTTCCAGGAAAGCAAGTTACTTGGAGAACATTTGGAGGTGCACTTCTAAAAATTGCCAGACCTTCTTATCTCCCCACTACCCCAGTGCTCTTTGTTCTTATAACCACTTTTGGGCCAGAAGTCCCTGATTCTTATTAAGAACACAGTTTTGAATGGGTGGTGAAAAAACAGAAATGCTGGGGAGCAAAGGAATCTTTGATAATAGCTGCAGCAAGCTTAGCCGAGCAGAAGTTAACCAGCCTCCTGAAATCCTCTTTCAGTATTTCTAGGTAGAGAAACGGTAGATAGGTCAGCCAGCAGAATGAATCGCAGTTGCTCACCGCCACCGGATTGTGGCGGCACATCAGTTAGTGTCAAAGTTTTCAGGTAAGCAAATTTCTTGAGGGGGTTCTGATGAACGTTTAAATACCGGCAGCCTTCTCCATGAGCTGGTAAAGCCAATGTAACTAGAGGTAAGATATATAGTGGTAAAGATAACAGTAAAGCCTGCAGGTTCACAATATATGGTTTGAAAGCCACCCTGTTCTAGGTCTGTTAAACTTCATTTGTAAATGAGGTTCAACAATGGGTAAGGCAAACTCCAGAACCTCAGTGTAACCCATTTAAGAGAACTTTTCTCCAAGTGAGATTCTCCCAAGCAGATGTAAGTTATTTAGGAACTTCCTTTAGCATGTAGTGTGCGCTTACTGAAATTTGGTTAAGCAAGCATGTTCTATCTGGATATGAAAATATTTTTATTAAACCTTTTCACTGTTCTCCATATTGAAGCCTTGTTTACATGTTCAGAAGCACCCAAAGTTGTCGTTTGGGTTAGTGATCCTAGGCGACCAGCCCTCTTTAGTGTGGCCAGGAATACTGGAATGTTTTGGAATTGCCATTTTTCCTTGCTTGCCTCAGTGTATTGTGTGATGGAATCTTCAACTCTTGGATGAAACTGCAGAAAACAACTATGCTCTCATGTATCCTGGCTTTTGCTATGGCAAGGATTCATCTACTTTACATAGAAGCATAGCAAAGTGAATCTCACTCCGGAGAAAACTGTGTGTTCTGGTTAACCTTGACTTGGAGGCTCCCTTCAGTCTTAAAATATTTGGCCTCCCTCCAGGTTTTCAGTCTACAAGGCTATTTTGGCTTGTGACGGTATGTATTGTTACTTTCTGGGGTTCCCCACTTGGCTGTCCTGTGTAATGTGGTCTTACAGGAGCTGCATCATGACACAATTAGTGAAGCTGTTTGCCATTTCCAAGCCTTTGGGGCATGTGGCCTGTCAGAAGTAGCTTAGCAGGCAGCAATTTTAAGATCTTATTCTGGGATGCTTGGTTTAATCCAAGAACAAAACAAAGCTACTGGCAAATTAAGGAGTGGACAGTCTCTCAGAGATATGTACAGTCATTCATTGGATCTTGAACACCTTGCGACTCGAACATTTTGGCTCCCGAATGCCGCAAACTGGAAGTGAGTGTTCCTGTTTGCAAACATTTTTTGGAAGCCAAACATCTGAGGCAACTTCCGCGGCTCCCGATTGAGTGCAGGAAGCTTCTGCAGCCAATCAGAAGCCGTACCTTGGTTGTCAAACATTTTCGTAAATCAGACGGACTTCCAGAATGGATTCTGTTTGACAACCAAGGTACGACTATACTAAATCGGAAGTTTACATTAATTTCGTTGTTCTTGCCCTGGAATGAGCAAACAAGCTTCCTAATTACACAGTAAATCCCATTTTGAAACTCAAGTTGCCTGGCCCAAGGCAAACCATGTAATATGCATTGCTCACCAGAAATAATTCCTGTAATGGGTGTGTTGTAGCTGTGCATTTTATCCAGAGTTAGACCCATTGAAAGTAATGAACCCAGGTTACTTAAACTTAGTTTGAGACAACACGTTAGTTCTTACAGTCAAGTGAAGGGATTGGATCTGCAAAGTTAGGGTCTGAATAAATATAATGGAAGTGATAGGAGCTCATTTTTCCTGCATGGTAAGCCAAGCTTTCTCCTATCTTTGTAATAAAGGAATACTAGTAGTGTGAATGTTGATTAGTCATGAGTCTTCCCCCTGTGCTTTAGGTGGCTATCTTTTTAAAGCATCACATGTAGGGCTTAAAAAAAATATCAATATGAGCAACTGCTAAGCTGACTCTGGAATTAATGGAAGTGAAGGGGGTTCATGATGTCACAGGAGCCATCAAAGCATTGCTGTGTACAGCCAGCTTCTGGTCCAAAGTTGAAGCTCAAGTTACTGAACTCAACCCTGGAGCAGAAATTACCATAGAACAAAATGCTTGTGGCATACTCCGTTTGCCCCACCGCCTTTCCCCTTGGGAAACCCAGTCTTTAGTGGTGAATTGAAACAATCGGCAATTGAGGTTTCTGCAGATTGCCATTTGTTCCACTGTATTGCTAAAGAGCGAATTTTCCGGGGGAAACTGGTGGGGCAAGGCAAAACCACTCAGACCCATGTCTGGAAAGTGTGGGGCAAGTGGAAGACCACTCAGACCCCCCGGCACAGGATGAGTAGATGTGTGCACAAGCCTAGAATTTGTATGTAGACCAGTACGGTATCTGGAAATTCTCTTTAAGTAGCGGGTCTCTTCCTCCTTTTATTGCAACACTGTGCAATGGATTTGAGTCACATGTCACAGTGTAGATCATTATAAACCAAGGTCACTGGGAGGGAGAGAGAAACATAGGACAAGATGAAGTCCATCCTTGTTAGAAAAGTCCTTAAGTTAAATCTTTGTGCCTTGTATAAATGATCTAACCGTCGAATAAAGAATGGGGGGGGGGGGAGCAGGAATAATGAATTTCCTTGGGTTAACCCACATGGGAGTGTGATGGCCCCTTAAAGAATCTTGGAAATGGTAGTCTAGGGAGGGGGGTGATTTTTACTGGCATCACCTACCACAGACTTCTAGTTCTGGGGAGTGAGAATGACTTAAACCAATTAAAATCTGTTTAGCCAATATGATCTTTAGTTGCCTCTGTCCAAGCCAGCATGCTTACTCCTTTCTGATGCTTCCAGGCTCGAGATAAGTGAAGGGTCTCCTCCAAAAATCTCTCCAGAGCCAGCACCTACCCCCGAGGCAGAACCACCTACCCCCGAGGCAGAACCGCCTACTCCAGAGCCAGAACCAGAAGCTCCACCTCCTCCTCCTCCTCCACCTCCACCACCTCCAAAACGTATGGCGGAATTTCATGTTGGGATCAATGGGTAAGGATTTTTCAAAAGGTGTATTTGCTTGCTGGTTTGTTTGTTGTAACACAGTATAATACAGTGGGCAGCTAGCTCAGTGAAGAAACTGGCAGGAGTTCCTTACCAGGGATAGTTAGGAAAGGGATTGAAGATAAAACTGTGATGAGGCTGCACTTGGAACACCGTACTGTGTACAGTTCTGGTTGCTGTACCTCAAAAAGGATATTGTAGAGATGGAAAAGGGCCACCAAAATAATATAGGCTGGAACAACTCCCCTGTGAGGAAAGGTTACAAAATCTGGAGGGGTTTTTCAGTGTAGAAAAAAGGCAAGCAAGCAGAGGGACATGATGGAAATTATAAAATTATGCCTGGTGTGGGGAAAGTGGATAGAGAGAAGGTTTTTTTTTAAAAAAAACCCTGCCTCATAATAACCAAACCCAGAAACATTTAATGAGCCTGAATGTTCAATGATTCAGGACAGACCAAAGGAAGTCCTTGACACAGTACAATATGTGTCAATGCATAGTTATAAATTATGAACCTTGCTGCCACAAAAGTGTAATAATGGCCACAAATTTCAATGGGGTTTAGACTTAGTTCATGGGATAGAAAGCTATCGGTGGCTATTAGTCACAGTGGTGCAGTGCATTACCTCCTATATTAAAGGTGATAGGTTTCTGAATACCATTTTCAGGCAGTTGGAAGGATTGGATCATAATTATGATTTCCAAACTTTGTGCTTTTAAGGAATCCTTTTTCTACACTAGTTGTCTGCTTGAGGAGCTTCGTACATGTCCACCACAGAACCCTTGCATGTTGCAGAGGATTTTGGGGCCTGCTCTTGGACAAGTGTGATCAAACATCAGGCTTGTTGGACCCACTACAATAATGAGGTTCACTGTGCAGAACCATGTGCAAAATGGTGGCTTTAAAGCAGAGCCAGCTCCCTGTTGTGCCCCTTGAGCAATACTCTAGGTTGACTAGCACATAAAAGTACTAGTTTGTATTTGAGTTACTACAGATTAGGGTTTCTTAACGGCTTAATTTGTGTGGGTGTTCATTGTTGTAGTGAAACAACTGGGGCATCTGGAATTCTCACCAGTCCATTGTAAATCTTCCAGTAATCTGCAAGTAGATCCAGATCTACCTTCTGACGACCCCTGTTCCAGGCAACATGCTTAACTCATGTTTCATAGGTCTTTTGAGCCTCACAGTCATTCAGAATGTATAGAGCATGCATTCATGCTACAACAGACCCAATGTTCTCCTGTGCTGAATCTTGCAGAGAAATAGAGCTATTGATGAGCAACATTTTGCAGCAAACTTCTGATCATCTTTACTGATCATTGTCATTGGAGAGCTTTCTGATAACATTCCAAGCAACCCTCTAGAACACAGTTTCTGGATTGGTTAACCAAAAGGTGGCTTCTTGTGCAAGAAAGCAAAATGCAGAGCAGGAATGTCTTGTCTCTGAAAGCTCATTTCAGTGATAGCCAACATGGTGCCCTCTTGATATTGTGGAGTACAACTCTCCTTCCAGCCAATCTGGAAGGTACCAGGTTGGCTACTCCTAAGCACCCATGGGCTTCTAGCAAGGTTTTGAGCTTAATTGCTCATGCTCTGCATCCTGATGTCAACTATGGATCTCAGTGGAAAAAGGCTTTTTAATATTGTGGAAGCCTTAATTGCTGCCTAGAAGAAGGCCTATTCTAGTAACATATTCTGCTTGCTTTAGTTATGTAGAAAGAGCTATGGGGCATTTGCAACTCTAATGGATTGGCTTTTGTCCTTTTTGCAGATTCGGGCGTATTGGGCGCTTGGTCCTCCGAGCCTGTGTGGAGAAGGGGGTCAAAGTTGTGGCTATCAATGATCCTTTCATTGACGTCAAATACATGGTAATGGCTTAATGGTATCCGACTGAACTCCAATTGTACAGTGGCCCTTAGTCTGTTTCCTTGGTAGACTGAAAAGGAAGGTTTTAGGGAGTGGTGGTGGTGCTGAATGGTCAAGATTATGCTGGTTGGTCCTTGGCATCCTGGCACCATCTCAAGTGAAACATACACAGATGCATTTATACCCCATTTGCGTGTTAGTTTACATCAGTAAATCCCAGTGCACATAGAGGTGAAGTGTGTGAAACCGCAATCAGAAAATTGGAAATGTTCAGATTTCTGCACTTACTGTATGTAAGGCCCTGTTCAAGCGTGATATTAACATATGGATACAATAAGGGGGTATTGGGTTGGGGTGATCTGTACCATCCTCATGCTTTCTGCATAAGCTTTTATTTCTAGCCAAGAAAGCAAAAATAAGTAAATCCAGTGCCCTCTGTCTGGCACAATATGGTTGCGGTTGACGCTTCTCTTCCTCCTTTAGGTCTACATGTTCAAGTATGATTCTACACATGGGCGCTTCAAGGGAGAAGTGAAGGCTGAGGATGGCAAGCTGGTAGTGAATGGCTCCAAAATCTCTGTATTCCAGAGGTAAGTGGGGATAAAAGTCAGGGTCTTGACTAGAGGCGTACCCACTCTTGGCAATAATCTGCAGCAGGCTTCTGAGATTTTTGTCCAAGGTTTGTGTAACTGATGACTGGCCCAAAGACTGTACCAAACACGTGACAGATGCATTTTAAAGGATTGTGCGTGTACCTGTGCACATCCCTATCCCCCACAGAAGACTACATCTTTTTCTCACAGGCACGTTGATAAAATCCATATCATCCTTCAGCAGGCTGTGATAGAGTTGAATGCAGAGAGCCAGAGTGCTGTAACAGATGGACTGGAGAAAACCAGATTCAAATCAACCTTGTGGCTACATGACACTGAACTAGTCACTATTTTTGAAACCTAACCCACCTCACGGGGTTGTTAGAAGAACTTGGGGGTGGAAAACCACATACAATGCCCTGACCTCTTTGGAGAAGGCCAGGATAAAATGTTACGGATATCCTGTTTTGGTTCCTACCCCCCTTGGGTCCTTCTACGTACATAGATGTGTACCTGTCTGGCACTGACTTTGCCATTAGCCCGTTGATTGTACCAGGGATTGTAAAAAGCAACACTCTACCATTTAGTCCTCACTGGAATATTTTAAAGCATCCATTCATTACACTTAACAGTTATATATGGACTCTAAAAGCATTTTGTCAGTGCAGAGAGTATCAGTTTATTCATACCTCAATTTTACTAAGCTCTTGATGAAGAGTTTGAAAGATGGTTAATCAGCAGCCCAGTCCTGCAGGCACATGACTGCTAACCTGCCTGTGTCCTCTGGCAGCTAATACCTTTGTGAGAGATTTCTTCGCACCTCCACATACCAAAACATCTACTGACAAAAGGCCTTGCAATCTTGTATTTTTGCAGCATGAAACCAAATGAAATCCCATGGGGCGAGGCAGGAGCTTTGTATGTAGTAGAATCCACCGGAGTCTTCCTCTCCGTCGAGAAAGCTTCGGTAAGTACCTGTGTAGCTTGCTCGGATAAGGGAAGCAATTCTTGGGCCTTTCTGTGACTCTGTGCTGGACTCCCTCCACGGATGCTTGGTTTCTAAATGCACAGGGGCAGATCTCTCTGCTGGAGCATGCTCCCCTTTGTGTGCTGTGTTTCCATCCTACTTACAATGCTTTCTGCATAGCCTGAGTTTGATCTTCAGTGACTGACCAAAAAAAAAACCCTGCCGCCTTCCACAGGCTCATCTCCATGGTGGAGCCAAGCGAGTAGTGGTGAGTGCGCCGTCTCCTGATGCGCCCATGTTTGTTATGGGAGTCAACCATGAGAAGTACGATCCCTCCAGCATGAAGGTTGTGAGGTAAGGCTCCTCTCCACCCCAGCGTTTCGTCTTCTGAGAAGTAGTTTGCTGCATGGCCATTCTAGAGATGGGTCTCTGTGGATGCTTTCCAGCAAAAGAACAATCATGTAGGCAGGGGGCTCAGGTCCTCCCTGGGGGTAGAGGAGTTTGGGTTGGCAGGGTGGTGACAAGAAGGCCTTGCTTTCTCTTTTTCTGCAGAATAGCTGAGCTTGTGTTGCAAAGCAAGGTGCTAATGGGGGAGGTGTAGTAATTCATAGCATATCCCCTGATGGTTGCGGGAGCTTCTAGCCTACCTGGAAAGCTGATGATTTACACAAACTTGTTCAAGATATCCAGAGAAAAGCCTGGAAAATGGAACACGACAATCAAAGCTTGGGGCGTGAACTTTACCTAGCTTTGGAGACAACCCATAGGTCTTTGCTTGCAATGCAGGCTCCTGGGTGTGTTACACACAAAAAGGTTGTGCTTTTTCCCTTGGCCGGTTGTCAAGTCAGCTTAATGTATCCCTCTTGCTTTTCAGCAATGCTTCCTGCACCACCAACTGCCTGGCACCTTTGGCCAAGGTCATTAACGACAACTTTGGCATTTTGGAAGGCCTTATGGTAAGAGCAACACAGGATTGCCTTTGAGAATGGAACTTGCATTCAAGAGCCGGACTTCTGACAAAACCTTTTATCACCCTGGTGTCTTCCTATAGATAGTGTGGTCTAGAAGAAACTGAACTTTCCTCGCAGTGCACAACTCCTATAGCTTTCAGTTACCCACTATAAAAAAGCATTTATCCAAATTGGTGGCTGTTTGAGGATTCAAAACAATATTCTAACAGTGCCATCCAGTCCTTAGAGACCAGGCTTCCAGATAAAATGATTGGGAAATTTAATCCTGTCTTCAACTGTTATGTGATCATGTATTGATTCTTTGTGGCTTATAGAAGTGTTGACACTCTTGTGAATCACTTTTGCTTCCAAAAAACTGCCTGCTGAGAGGCAAAATGGGCATTTTTACTACAAGCGTGCAGCTTAGTTTTTAGGTCTCTGAATCCTGTCACCAGTCAAGATTAGAGCTGCTTTCCTATAAAGTTAACAAATGTGCATCTCGTATGAGTCAATCCCATGTTTTTACATGTAAAACAAAAGTTTAGGTTTCCAAGAAAACCTCAGATATTGCTTGTTAGACCAGAATCGACTCTAAAATGTCTTGCATTTTTCCTTAACTGGCTTCTTCTGTTTGCAGACCACAGTTCATGCTTATACTGCCACTCAGAAGACTGTGGATGGTCCCTCATCCAAGGCTTGGCGTGATGGCAGGGGTGCCCACCAAAATATCATTCCAGCTTCTACTGGTGCTGCAAAAGCTGTGGGCAAGGTCATTCCAGAGCTTAATGGGTATGGAGCATATCTTAGGCCTCTGTAGAAACTAGTTCCTGTGTTTTTGTAGTTATTGCAGCTGTTTGTTGACTACAAAACAGGTTAAGCAGTATTGGCAAGGTATGTTATTTGTGCTCATGCAGAAGAGAGAAACATGACATTGCCCAGCATTATTTTCTTAGGGTAGTTGCTTGAGGTCTCTCAACATTTCTTCCCCATACCTTCTGCCCTGGCTTTCTGATGAGAGCCCAAACACTTGGCCCATACATTAGATTGCCATGAAATGGATTAGCAGTCTTTAGCAGAACAATTGTGGCACATTTTTCATGACTTACAACAGCAGCAGCAGCAACAACACCAACAATTTATTATTATTATTATTATTATTATTATTATTATTATTATTATTACTATTATTATTTATTAATAATAACCCTGCCCATCTGGCTTGCTTTCCCCAGCCACTCTGGGCACCTCCGAACAGAATATTAAAAACACGATAAAAGTTCAAACATTAAAAACTTTCCTAAACAGGGCTGCCTTCAGAGGTCTTCTAAAAGTCAGATAGTCGGTTATTTCCTTAAGATCTGATGGGAAGGCGTTCCACAGGGCGGGCACCACTTCTGAGAAGGTCCTCTGCCATGTTTTCCCAAGAGCAGTGCATAGAATCCAGGTGGTGCTAAGAATTTAATGTGCAGAACCACTTTCCTAAAGTGTATATAATTTTGGCTCCTATTTAGTAGTAATCCTCCAGGATAATTCCCCCCCCCCCGTTAATGCCTAACCTCCTCTTTTAACAGGAAGCTCACTGGCATGGCGTTCCGTGTGCCAGTATGTGATGTCTCAGTTGTTGACCTGACCTGCCGCCTTTCCAAGCCAGCCTCCTATGCTCAGATCAAAGAAGCTGTCAAGAAGGCAGCTAAAGGGCCATTGGCAGGAATCCTGGGCTATACAGAAGATGAGGTGAGTATGGATAGTTTTCTCAGTTGAACAAGCTGTAGAGGGAGAGAAATTCCAAGGCACCCCATTGAGCCACTTATAGGCAAGACAGTTCATCAGAACAATAATAATGCTTTGATTTACACTGCTGGGGGATGCGGTTACATTCTAAGTTTGTTTTTAGCCAAAAGCTGTTTTATTCTACACCAGGTGTGGCATTTAAAGCTGTAGTATATTTTTGACTGTGGAATCCAACATCCAAACTTTTAATCCCTTAGCCAAAAGTCGCTGCCATTCATTCACTAGTAAAATAAAATGTGGGATGCTCTGCTTAAAGTATAAGTATAGCATAACCTGAGGGACTGGGCAAACAGTCTTTACCTGCTGGAGCATCTTACCAACATCTCACATGGCTGGAATCCCAGGGTAACAGGCTGACATCTGTGATGAACCAGTCTTTTTTGTTTTTCTTTTGTATATAATTTAATTCTCACACTTCTTTTGCAGGTTGTTTCTACTGATTTCATTGGTGATAATCGTTCCTCTATCTTTGATGCTGGAGCAGGGATCTCCCTCAATGATAACTTTGTGAAGCTCATCTCCTGGTAAGAATGAGCAGGTGTTTTTCCACACTGGAGCATAGTTGGTGTGTCGCCTGATAATCCCTTCTCAGAAGGAGAATTTGCCACCCTGACTTGGCTTTGCTCAGGTAGCAATGCTGCTTCCTTCGAAAGCTAGCAAGGAACACCCAATTTTGACCAAGCAGGGATGACTTGAAGCAATTGGAACATTTTGGTTTTTTTCATCTGCTGTGAACAACTTACCAACTAGGCTCAATATTTGTATATCCAGAATTCTACAGTGGTGCCTCGCAAGACGAAATTAAGTTGTTCCGCGAGTCTCTTCATCTAGCAGTTTTTTCGTCTTGGATTAGCGCTATTAGCGGTTTAGCGGCTATTAGCGGCTATTAAAGGCTTAAGGGATTAGTGGATTAGCTGCTAAAAGGCTATTAGCGGCTTAGCGGCTTAGAAAAAGGGGATGGGGAGCGAAAAAAACCCTCCAGACTCGCAAGACATTTTTGTCTTGCGAAGCAAGCCCATAGGGAAATTCGTCCTGCAAAGCGCATTGAAAAACGGAAAACCCTTTCGTCTAGCGGGTTTTCCGTCTTGCGAGGCATTCGTCTTGCGGGGCACCACTGTATTGTGTCTACGTGAGAGAGGGAGTTGTATATGTCATAGGCATTAGGGCTGGTTTTCAACATCGGAATATACAGATATGCCACAATGTCTGAAATAAGGATAGAGCTTTGTAGAGGCATTGACTGACTTCAAAGTTTCCCCACAATGTGATTTTTGCAAAGCAAACCCTCCCACCCACATATTATGATTCGTGATATATTACCAGATCAAAAACTATGAAATCAATATCACAATATGGGCTTCAAACCAGTTTGGGACACTATATTGCCCAGCCCTAGTAGGTGCTTCTATAATTGAAAACTGGAGTACTGATTATCTCCTGGCTGATTGTCAGAGGCACCTGGGAACTGTGGATTTGTGTGATTGAGTCATTTGGGCTATGAGCATTACTTAGACACAGTTTTCTTTCCGTTCTGTAGGTATGATAACGAATATGGCTACAGCTGCCGTGTAGTAGATCTCCTGAAGCACATGTACAGCAAGGAGCACGAATGAGCACTGCCCACACTCTGCATTCCAGGCTATCCGACAGAGTGGCCTCTCACCCCTTTAGTCAATAGGTTTGATCTCCTGGCCAGTTCTTCGCTTCGACCACAGAACCCTGAACACTGCACCTTTTGTCACTGTGTAAAGCTTTGTGTGTATGTGTGTACATGTGAGTGTGAATCCTGCTTTCCACAGCAGCTTGTATGAGCTTTAAAAACGTAGTGAAGACAAATGCACCGAATTTCCCCTTGGAGAAAGAGTCTAGCTTTTGGGGTTACACATTGGTTTGTGTGGCTGTAGTGTCCTTGAGATCTCGTAAGCATTGAAATAAAACCACTGAAGTTATGTGAACCTGGAAATGTTTTCATGGGCTTTTATTTTAGCTCCCTGTGGGTCTGCTGAAATGCGCATTTTGACCACACCTGTGTATCAACTAGACATCTTTTGAGCATTCCTAAATGTATCTATTGAAGGAGCATTCTAATTAAAATGCTCATTTTTGCGAAGATCAGAATCCTGGTTTGCCATTAATCTGGAGCTATGTGCAGGACGTGTAAAATCTTTCTCCTCAGCTATAATTTGCTGAGAAACTTAGGGAAAACAGGAAGCTGCTTTTTATATTGAGCTTTTATATTAGTCCCTCTAGCTCAAGCATAGGCAGACTTAAAGCTTGTGGGATCTACTTGGTCTCTATTCAAATCCTGAGGTCCACTAGTCAGAGCCAAGTGCAAAATAGTGGCTGGATGGTTGGAGGACAGCCCAAGTGCAAATGATGGTGGCGGCGGAACCAGTGACTGCTGGAAAGAGCTGTGAGATGATCTAAATATATATACACACACCCCCATCTGAATTGCTACCAATTGGGAGGAAAAAAATGTTTCTCTTACTATGGTTGAACAGGAGCTGATCTGCAAATCATCCAGCAATCTTTTAAGCAGGGCCAGGTCTACCTGCTGCCTGCCTCTGCTGTAGCCTGGTGCAGTCTGTTTCGTGGCAGTGGCACTCTGGTGATGCTGCAAACTGATCGTGGGACCTTTCTGCATGCAAGCACAAGCTCTACCACTGAGCTTTTTAACTTTTTGCACTACCACCATGAGAATGTAAAAAGTACTGCTGTTCAGAGTATTTGCCAAAAGTCCAGACACCTCCCTCAAGGAGGCTGTCAAACTCCTAACCTGGGCTTTTCTATAAACCTTTGTAGCCATAACATGATCTTTTCCTAGTATAAGAATCACAAGCCTTTCAGAATGCTATAACACTTTTGATACTTCATACCATTTTGCAATACGCCCATCAGTCCTTATAACCCCACAATGTAGATATTGCAGGAGAGCAGCTAAGACCAAAAGAGTGCACCCAAGCTAGCCCTAGAGAGGTAGAATTTGAACCTAGCTCATAGCTGCACCAGATTTCAAAGTATGCCAAGTTTATTTGAAAGGCTGCGTGGCTTATGGAGGTAATCACTCCCTGGCTCTACATAAGGTGGATTCTATTCTTCCATATTGTAAAAACTGCTGCCATTGTTTCTGCAGGGGGGGCGGGGAGAAGTCTTTGGTGTGGGGCCTACCGATAGCATTGAGTTGTCTTCCCTCAACATCTAAAGAGCCAAGATGGATTCACAATATAACATGGCAGCAGCAAAAAAAGGGGAAGAGTGACCAGGGACAGTTGCCACTTCAGACAGACAATTTCAGCATGTCCTGGGCGCATACATGCAACAGATGTCATGAGATTTGGGTGCTGATGTTGGGAAAGATGGAGGGCACAAGGAGAAGGGGACAACAGAGGACAAGATGGTTGGATAGTGTTCTTGAAGCTACCAGCATGAGTGACCAAACTGCGGGAGGCAGTGGAAGATGAGTGCCTGGTATGCTCTAGTTCATGGGGTCACGAAGGACATGGCTAAATGGCTAAACAACAACAACAACGACCAGGCAACAGATGCATGAACGTCCACAGGATGCAGAGCTGTGGAACAGGAATAGCCAGCAATATGATCCTCCAGATGTTGGACTCTAGTCCAACAACATCCAGAGGGCACTCTGGCCAGCCACAAAGTAGGGGAGCAGGCAGGGGCAGAGCTGACCTTCCACATGCCCTGCTTATAATCTTCCAAAGGCAGCCGGCTGGTCACTGTTGCTGCGTTTCACTCTAGCAAAAAGTGCTTCCTCTTGCGCAAGGGAGGACCCTGACCCTCTGCTAATCCATATTGCACATTGTAGCCTTCTGAAAAGTTCCTCAAGAGGACGGGGATCTTGTGTTAGCAGGAACAACCCTTGGATTCCACCCAGTGTTGGGTGCCCTACCCCTCACTGGTTCTACTTTGCATTTTCCAGGTGTTTTTGCCTTGCTGAGATGAGTTCTTGAGCTGTGACGAAGCTTCTTGCCTGCCTGGATGGAGAGTTAGGGATGTGTATGTGAGCTAGTGAGGGGTGCGGCCTGGCTTTTGCAGAACTGTAATGTAGCCTGTGGTACAAAGGGTCTTGTATGTGACCCATGGAAGGTTTCCCACAAAGGAATGCTGAAAAAGATACCTGACACCTGGACTAGAGGAGCACTTTCAAATATGTTGAGCAGCTGCCTTCAGGTATTTTCCGCATGGCAGGCAAAGACTCATGCTGCACTTATTGTGTATATGAATGGACATACATCTAGTTCTAGTTCTGCAGTTTTGTAACCTTTTAAAGGCTATGCAAGCATTGGCGTCCTAAACAACCTTGTCAGTGGTTTCAGATGAAGTCCTGCCTGCTGCAGGTCAGTTTTCTGAACAGAGCTATCCAGTGTCTGCGGAGAGCTTGCTTCCAAACGCAAAGTCATGTCAATGACAGAGGCTCTCAGTTCTTGGCTTGGCAAGGAGGACATTCCCAAGTCAAATGCCTCAACGCAGCCCATTGTTACAGCTCTGTCTTTGTGAGCTGGCAGTTCTGGCAAATATTTCCTGCCTCCAGCATGGGATGGAATTCTCTGAAAACTGTAGCCTTATTAACACATTGTGTGCTGCTTGCACAATGCGAAAGCAAGAGCACACAGTTTTCTCTATTGTGCATCTTGTGTGAACTCGCTTGCATTTGAGTTTCAGTATCCAAACCAAAATAGGTGGGAAGGGTAAGAAGGATAAGATCACGTCTGGGCTTTTTGGGGGGTTGATGCTCTTGTGCTCCCGGAAGATTTTGCATGGATGGCCCTCCACATGTTGTTGGACTACAGCACCCATAATCCCTGGCCAAAGGTCATGCTGCCTGGGGCTGATGGCAACTGAAGTCCAACATCATCAGCAAGGCCACAAGTTCCCTATCCCTGCAGTAAAAATAAGACCAGAATGGAATAAAGTGATAGCAGGGAGAAGACGCGGGTGGCGCTGTGGGTTAAACCACAGAGCCTAGGACTTGCCGATCAGAAGGTTGCCGGTTCGTATCCCCGCGACGGGGTGAACTCCTGTTGTGCAGTCCCTGCTCCTGCCAACCTAGCAGTTCGAAAGCATGAAGTGCAAGTAGATAAATAGGTACCACTCCAGCGGGAAGGTAAACGGCATTTCCGTGCGCTGCTCTGGTTCTCCAGAAGCGGCTTACTCATGCTGGCCACGTTGTACGCCAGCTCCCTCAGCCAATAAAGCGAGATGAGTGCTGCAACCCCAGAGTCGGCCACGACTGGACCTAATGGTCAGGGGACCCTTTACCTTTACCTTTTAGGGAGAAGCTCTTAGAGCTGAGGGCCTGAGGGCCATGGCCTCCCCTTGATGTATGTCAGGCATGTCGAAAGTCCATTTCGGGGGCCTATTCTGGCCCCTGTGGCAGTTTATCTCCACTTCATCAAATCTGGCCCTCTTTGAAAAAAGTTTGGGCACCCCCTGTCATCAGCATCTCTTATTCTCAGGTGATGCTTCCTCCCAAAGCTGACGGGAGATATTGCCCTCCAGATATTTTGCACTACAACAGGAATAGCTATCTGCCTTCCAGTCTGAGGGCCTCATACTCTTCTCAGCAACCTTCTGAGGGACACAATCTACCGGTGAGTGGGGCCAGAGGCAGCAATGGGCAGAGCAGCAGCTGTAGATTTTACTTTGTACTGTGGGCTTGTTTCTACATGCACACACACACTACCCTACCACCCAGGGAAGCAAGAGGCATTGCCAGAATTCAAGGACACCTTCCAGCTAGGCAAAAACACTTGGGGCAGAGCGTAAAGCAAGTCCCAAGAGGGCAAAGTCCCTGGGCCGGAGGATCCCCACAGGTTGTGGGAGGCTGATAACAGAGAACACTAAGGCAGATGGACCAGTAGTCTGATTTAAATGTAAGGTCACTGCTTATGTCCCTATCCAGATGGGAGATAAAATCTGTCCTAGTCTCTTTGGCTTTTAATAGTATTTGGCTGTTTGTATGATATCTGACCCCCCTCCTACCCAGCTTGGGAAGCATACCTGTTGTATGATTTCTAGTTGCTGCCTTGTTTTCACTATTTTGTCTGCTGCTTGTTTTCTTTTATTATCCCCATTTTTGTGATTTTGTTGGGCACCTTTCAACTTACACAAAGGATAACTAGCTGTGAACCAAGTAGGACAGTTCCGGTTCCCCTTGATATTCTTCAAGTAGGGAGTCAAAGATTTGCCACAACCCAAGGAATACGCTTTTATATCCTAGTCCAGTAGCTTCTAGTTTTCACTTTGGTCAGAGGGGCAAACCTGTATGCTGCGTTGATCGACCAAGGGCAGAAGATGGTGCTTGTACCATCTTGTTCTGATCTTATCCTGCTCGAGCGCTTCTCATTAGGCTTCACGATTCATTTGAACTTGTGTGGAATGCTCTCAGATCTGATACTCCCTGTTGAGTTGTTTGCTCTGCTCAGTCAACTGTGGCTGAAAACTGCTGTGACAGAGCAAAGGCAGGATTCTATGGCTACCTTGTTGTGATTGAGGGAATTGCTGGAGGATGAAGCCAGAGACCTGTCCAGAATGCCTGCAAAGCCAGGTCGCCCCAACTGCACAATCCCCGCTCTTGCATGCATTTCATGCAAATGTGTTTGGATTAAGCCATAGGCAACTAACGTCCTTGCAAGGAACATGCTTCCCTCTTTCCTTTTCTAGAGAAACCCACAGACCTGTTGCAACTCCTCCTCCTCTCCATAATGCAAGATCTCTTAATGTACAGGTGAATGCCTGTGTTTTCATGTGATCCATTCTCGAATTTGCAGAACAAATGCAAAACAGCAGGCTGGAAGAAATCCCTGCACTGTATCTTTCCCCCGACAGGGTTTGTGGTCTTCCAGGCTCCCGGTGAAAACTGGCGATCAAGGTTGAAATCCCTGTCCAGGTGCCCTCTTTGCAGTTGGAAAATATGGGCTCCTCAGTATGATTTAGTATACAGTCTAATATTTGTGATGGAATCATACCGCCCAAATGTGGATGCCGAAACTCTTCATCCATAGTGCCACCTGGAGGCATCTCTTCTCATTGCACCCAAGCCAACCCTTTCTGTTCTGTTCAAGGTCATCCTGTCTCATTGGGTGCTGCTGTTCCCGAGGAGTGGGAGGAGGAGGGCGGTGCCTCATCCACTTATGAGACCACGTCAGCAGGAGGAGGATGATGAGGTCCTTTAGCAGAGAGATAAAATCACGAAAGTGGAGCAGCTGATTTAGGAGCTGAACGTGCTCCTGATCCATGATCACAACAGCAAATCTCTTGCTACATCCCCATTGACCAAAACCGCCTCCAGTTGGGCTCATGGAGCAGATTAGAAGATTAACAACCTAATTAAACTGCATTCTCCTACCCTGTTGGTAACCAAAGGCCTGTTGTGCTTGAGATCACATACCTGCCAACATTTCACAAATGATAACGGGGAGATGCTTGCAGTGCCCTTAATTCTTGTCCTTCTCCAAGCATGTCCTACTGCTTCCACTATCACAAATTGGTGAAGCCTGTAAGTTTGCTCTGTGCAAATTTTAGGAGCAAAGAAGGTATTTGTTCTTTGAGGATACCGTGGTACCTCGGGTTACATACACTTCAGGTTACAGACTCCGTTAACCCAGAGATAGTACCTTGGGTTAAGAACTTTGCTTCAGGATGAGAACAGAAATCATGCCCTGGCAGCGCAGCGGCAGCAGGAGGCCCCATTAGCTAAAGTGGTGCTTCAGGTTAAGAAGAGTTTCAGGTTAAGAACGGACCTCCAGAACAAATTAAGTACTTAACCCGAGGTACCACTGTAGTTTTAATGTCAGGCCCCTGACCTTTAAAAAAAAGAAAGAAAAAGCTTTCCCAGTGAATCAGAATCGCATCATTTTATATTCAGGAATGCTCAGTCCCTGCCTCTAATTTAATTATTTAATGATAGTTTGTTTTATTATTAAGTTTATATCCCACCTTTCTGTATACTGGGAGATTTTATTAACCAACAGGGCTGCCAGCAGTTTGAAATGCACCACATTTGGGGAAGGGCTGTAGCTCTGTGGCAGAGCATCTGCTTTGCATGCAGAAGGCCCCAGGTTCAATTCCCAGCATCGCCAGGTGGGACTGGGAAAGTACATCATCTTTGAAATCCTGGAGATCTGTCGCCAGTCAGCATACCCGCTGCTGAGCTGGATAGAGCAATGGGCTAACTCTAAGGAAGTGTCCTACGTTTCTAACTTCCAGATGCTGTTGGAGCCTGACTCCTATCTGCCCCAGCCAGCAGGGCCATTGGTCACAGGTGATGGGAATTCTAGCTCAGTTAAAAGAATCAACAGGTAATGGAAATAACTCTGCCTGAAACTCTAGCAGAAACCTTGAGAGCCAGTGTGGTGCAGCAGTTAAAGTGTGGGTTATTATGACCTGAGAGACCAGGGTTCAATGCCTCACTCAGCCATGAAGCTCACTGGGTGATGCTCACTCTTAGCCTAACCTACCTCACAGGGTTGCTGTGAGGAAGGGGAGGACCATGCTATGCTATCTTGAACTCATTGGTGCAAAAGGTGGCACATAAATGCAGTAAATAAATAAAATGTCTACCTGAATTACAGCAATTATACTGAATGAATGAATTTTATTATTTCGGTCACAGACCAGTTCCAGCCCACATACAATATCAAGGAAGCCATAAAACATGATAGGGATACATTTGAATTTGCAATTAGGTATAACAGGGACAATACAGATATAGCAACAGTTTAAAAATATATAAATTAAAACTTAGTCACTAACATATAACCTAAAATTATCATTTAAGGCCTTAATCATTATGATTGCACAGCCATAAGTTTTATGGCAATCACACAGAATTTGGCTACCCTTAACGTGATCTCAGGATCCTTGTCCTCTACCAGGGATTTAGCAATTATATTTAAACCTGCATCAGCCCAGATTAGATTAGAATATGCAATTTGGACACACTTTTGTGTGTGTGATACATTTCCTCTCGTTTGGGCATCCCTCAGCAGCAACCTTCGAAACAGCTACAGGCCCAGCCCTTCATCACTCAGCTGATTTGCAGTTTAGGAGGGTTGAATTGAATCTCCTTTCCGGATGTTTTGCAAACAAAGCAGCACCTTGCCCTCAAAGGACACTTTTGTTGGTGTTGGGTGGCTGGTGGTTTAGTTCAACAGGAAATCAAGCAATCTGTTCCAAGGGGATGAAGGGATCCCAGCATGGACACGGCAAAACTGCCTGGTAAACGGAGAAAGAGAAGGGTCCGTCTTTGCGCCAATCTATTCTCTGACCCCACCCTTCCAATCCTTCCATCTCCGCCTTAATAAAAGGGTCAGAGATAATCTCTGTTTATGCAAGGGGATTAGGCATAAGGAACAGAGAGAATCCCACACAGCTCCTGCGGCATCAGCAGGGAACATCTGGCCACGCAGGGATGGATTTAGTTTTCTTTGGCTTCGGGCAAGAGGAAATGGGGAATGAAGCAGCCACAAACCTGGCAAGTTTCGTTCCTTGCCATCATAAATTCGTAGGCTTGACTCTTGTAAAGCTTTCCACTTTTTAAACTGGCTGGCCCTCACTCTGCGGCTGTTCTCACGCACCATTTCTCACCCCCATGGTAAGCTGCAGCAAAAGCTTAGAAAGCACTACTATCATTAATTGCATTTATATCTCACCTTTTTATCCAAAGAGCTCAAGGTGTGGTGTACATGGTTCCTTCCCTCCTCATTTAATCCCCACAGCAACCCCAAGACGTAGGTTAGGCTGAAAGAGGCTGGGTGGCCCAAGGTCACCCAGTGACCTTCATGACCCAGTGGATATTTATTGCAGCAAATTATTATTATTATTATTATTGGTTGAATTCATATACCGCCCTATACCGGGTCTCAGGGCGGTTCACAAATGCTTTTATGAGCAAAGAAGAGGTCACTGTTATGTGTGCTGTACAGAAGAGAGGGGAGGAAAATGTAAGCATTTGATCACTGGAGCCGAAATGCAAGAAGTATAATCTGTCGCGTTTTTGCACAAAGGACACGCGTGCACCGGGGACAGTCTGTGTAGCAGCAGGATCTCTCTGGTTTTGCCAAGTGAATTGCTCCACTAGTTCCAGAAAGGGCGGTGGAGAACTACGATTCCCATCACGCAACTGTCGCCGCAATGAATCTATCGAGCCTTTCTGTTGATCCAGCGACAGTTCACGGATGTCGCCGGAAGGCGCCGCTCGCCGCCCTTCTTTGCGCAACAACACGCTTTTAAAGGCGTGCGATCGCCTTGCGAATGAAGAACTACGACGCCCGCCATGCCCTTGGGGCGCCGCTCGCGTGGTGCACCTTGGGAGTTGTATTGCGTCCGTTCCGAACGCAGGCTAGACAGGGACTCGACAGAACTACAAACCCCATGATGCAAAGATAGTTAAAGGAAGGGAGGGAGAGGGGCACGAAGCTGCACGCATGCGCAGATGCAGAGGGGAAAAGCAGGGAAGACGTGAGATCAGTAAGTACCGGGGGATCAACAGGAGTGGAGGGCGGGGCAAGCCTCTAGACCCGTCTACTCAGGAGTAAGTCCCACTCAGTTCCATGGGGCTTGCTCCTGGGTAAATGCTCGCTTTCCCGCAGCCGAAGCAGAGGCTTCCTTGTAGGTTTTGAAGCAGAGGCTGAATGGCCACCTGTCATGGGTGATCTCGCTGGGATCCCTGGACTAGATCACCGTCAGGGTTCCTTCCAACCCGACAATTCTGTGACAGGTCCCCCTTTCCCCGACCCCGAGGTTACTTGCAATCCTGGCAGGGGAGCCTGCGGCTTTCCGGGGGTCGCTGGACTCGCCACTCCCATCATTATCCCTGGGCAGGAGGTGGGTGGGAGTTGGAGCCCAGCGACCCCCAGATGGGTTTCGCGGGTGGGGGAGTCGGGACCCCTTGCCTCCCTGCTGTGGGTCAGGATGTGGGGGAGGCTGCGCCTGGTTCTTTGCTGTGCTTCTCATCCTACTCTCTCCTTCCTTCCGGAGGCGGCAGGTGGGACGACCTCGAGTCTCGACCCGTCAGGCTGGCTGCGAGATGACCCTCTTCCACTTTGGGAATTGCTTTGCCCTCGCCTATTTCCCCTATTTCATCACCTACAAGTGCAGCGGCCTGTAAGTGTTGTGTGTGTGTGTGTGTTTGGGGGGTGGTGGGAATGTGAGGTGCATTGTTGGGGGTGATGTGGGGAGGTTCTGGCCAAGCTGGGAGGGACTTGCTTCACCCTTTATGGTAAAGGTAAAGGGACCCCTGACCATTAGGTCCAGTTGTGGCCGATTCTGGGGTTGCGGTGCTCATCTCGCTTTATTGGCCGAGGGAGCCGGCGTACAGCTTCCAGGTCATGTGGCCAGCATGACTAAGCCGCTTCTGGCGAATCAGAGCAGCGCACGGAAACACCGTTTACCTTCCCGCCAGAGCGGTACCTATTTATCTGATTGCACTTTGATGTGCTTTCGAACTGCTAGGTTGGCAGGTACAGGGACCAAGCAATGGGAGCTCACCCCGTTGCGGGGATTCGAACCACCGACCTTCTGATCAGCAAGTCCTAGGCTCTGTGGTTTAACCCACAGCGCCACCTGCGTCACCCTTTATGAGCAGTGCATTAAAGCAGTAGCCTTTTGAGGGGCACATAACGGATGGCAAGCTAGAATGGGAGCAGGCTTTACATGGGATGGTGTGGCCTCATTTGTTTAGTAGGGGTTGTGGGGTATACAAAACAGACTGGTTGGGGGGCATGCTGGCAGGCCAAACTTTGTGCGTTTCAAGGCAAGCCTCAGCAAAACTCACCCACGCAGGTTGATCTGGCAGTTCCACCTCTGAAGGTGATACTTGTGCCTTTTAATGTGTAGGGACACAGGAAGCTGCCTTATATGTCCATCCATTTCAGTATTGCCCACACTGACTGGCAGCAGCTTTCCAGTGTCTCTCTTTCTCTCTCCCATTCCTACCTGGAGATTCCAGGGATTGAACTTGGGATCTTCTGCATGCGCTCCCTTTGTAAACCACTGGCAGCCTCAAGCTTGTTGTTGCTTGGGAATTCTAAGAAGCAGAAATATCAGTGCCGTTCCAAAGGCTCAGCCCACTCTCTTGATTCGAGAGAGCGTCAGATTGTATCCAAACGCTGCTGAGCACTCGGTGCTTGATTCCAGGCGCTGCATGCGAAATTTGGTTATGATACCTTCACAGGTGCCCAAATGTGTAGCAAGTAAACAAACCAAATTTCCAAAATATAAAGGGTGGTAAATAAAGTGCTGGTCCTACTCAAATCACACTCACTGAAACTAATAGACATGGCTAACATTGGTTCATTAATTTTAATTCGGAGCAGGGCTTAGCTTATTATGGGCTGCATGCAGTTATGTGAACCCTCCCCACTCTGATGCCCTCCAGCTGTTTCAGATTACAACCCCCCTCATCCCCAATCATTGGCCATGCTGGCCAGGACTGATGGGAACTGGAGTCCAAAACATCTGGACACAGTACTGCCTTTTATCTCATTCTGTGGGGCCAGGGGCCAAGAAATAAAAGCTCTGGCAGGGGAAAACAGCCATTAACAAGAGAGCTCCTTCTGCTTCAGAAATATCCCATCCCACAAAGTGCTGTCTTTTTTATTTCTGCCCCTTTCAGGTCAGAGTATAATGCCTTCTGGAGGTGTGTCCAAGCCGGAGCTACCTACCTCTTTGTCCAGCTTTGCAAGGTATTGCCTGACCCCTTCGCTGTCTTGAAGCTTTGAGGAAGTAGCACATGAGAATCTGGATGCCGAGAATGTGAAATCCATTGCAAAGGAGGCACACAGCTCTCTCGGCAACACCCTTGCGCTGGTGCATAGTTTGATGGGTTGTGCCACGGACTTTCTGAGTTTGATCCCATTGTGGTTTCTAGCAAGGCAGGACTGGGGAATATGGGGCCTTCTCAGTGTTGCTGTACTCTTAACTCCCATTGGCACCAGGCAGCATGGCAAATGGTGGGGGATGATGGGAGATGAAGTTCAGCAACATCTAGGAGGCCTGTCACTGCAGCGGTGAGAATATTTGTTCTTGTTTGGGCCATAATTCTGTATCCACTAAGCTGGGAGTAAGTGCCATTGTTGGACTTCACCCTAAACTGGGCAATCCTATACAGTGGTACCTCGGGTTAAGTACTTAATTCGTTCTGGAGGTCTGTTCTTAACCTGAAACTGTTCTTAACCTGAAGCACCACTTTAGCTAATGGGGCCTCCTGCTGCTGCCACGCCGCCGGAGCACAATTTCTGTTCTCATCCTGAAGCAAAGTTCTTAACCCGAGGTAATATTTCTGGGTTAGCAGAGTCTGTAACTTGAATTGTATGTAACCTGAAGTGTATGTAACCCGATGTACCACTGTATATGTGTTAAGAGACCTGATTCTCATGATCACCTGCAGACTCTCAGAAAATGAACATAGAAGTTGTTACTTCCCTCTCTCAAAGCGCTAGAACTCCTGAGTCTGTCAGTGAAGCTGGATGTTGCAAGATTCAGGGTAGACAGAAGAAAAACATTTCTTCACACAGCACAGAGTTAATCTGTGGAACTCTCTTCCACAGGAGGCAGGAATGGCCACCAATTTGGATGGCTTTAAAAGAAGATTATAGACAGATCCATGGAGGTTAAGGCTATCAATGGCTACTAGCCACCATGCGCTTCTGAGTGCCAGTTACTGGGGGAAACAGTGGGGCAGAGTGTTTTCATGCTCAGGTCTTGCTTTGGGGGCTTGTCACAGGCTCCTGGTTTGCCACCGTGAAAACAGGATGCCAGACTAGGTGAGCCATTAGCCTGATCCAGCAGGACTCTTTGTATATTAGAATCTGGGCGCATGAAGCCAGCTAACAATGGGTACTCAATGGACCGTTCTGTAGGTGTGATTTCAGTAGCTTTTCTAAAAAAAATGCTGTGCTGTGCTAACTTTTTCACTCTTCCCAAAAGGGACAGGGCCTTTTCAATGGTGGCCCCTGTACTTGGTTGTGAAGTGCCCTCCCTGGGAATAGTGCCCCCTCCCAACTGTTGCCTTTCACCACAACCCTTAAAATGTTAATCGTGAAATCTTGCTGCTCATTCTCATGGGTTGTAATGAAGGCTTGAATCGGAGAGTGTTCTATATTTTCAGGATTCTGGTAGAACATAACTATGTCCACTTGTCCACTGTACATTTCCCTCCCTGTTTTTATAAATGTTTTCATTCATAAATGCTGGTTGCTGCCTTCTTTCTCTTACAGATGCTGTTCTTAGCCACCTTCTTCCCGACTTGGGAGGGCGGCGCAGGCGCTTACGACTTCATTGGAGTAAGTCTGGCACTTGGGCAAGCAGGGCAGGGTGGGACCCTACAAGGATGGAGGTACAACTAGCTGTATCACATACTACTGACTGTCCTACATAATTGGGAGCATCCGTGCTTGCATAACTTGAGGGATGTGGATTCGGGAGGAGGGAGGGAATTGGGGTTTTCCTGTCTATTGCTCTGAAACCTTTCCTCTTGTACCAGGAATTCATGAAAGCCACCGTAGACTTGGCCGACCTGGTGGGCTTGCACCTGGTCATGTCGCGGAACGCAGGGAAAGGGGAGTACAAGATCATGGTGGCTGCCATGGGATGGGCCACAGCGGAGCTCATCATGTCCCGGTGAGTTGGGCCTTAGCCCCGTCTCAGGGGGTGGAGCCCAGAGCTAGTGAGGGAGGTATGAGGGCGGAGCTCAGTTGTAGCCACTTATCCCAGGTGTATGCGAGGTTCTGATGTGGGTTTTTATGCCTCTGCCTCCTCCATCAGCAAGCTTGAGTGCTTTTTTTTTTTTTTACGTGCTTTTAATCCACATCCATTCATCTGGAGAAACTATTAAACCCCTCATGCAAATGAACGTAGCAGGCACTAGTATTCTGACTTTACCCACAAAATGCCTCCAACAACTGAAAATGAATAGTACCTATTTGACCATCAATTGCATGGTTTGTTAAAAAAACCCTATTTTTGTTTTCTTTTTCATCATCACCTTACAATTGCTTAACTCTGCCTTCCTCCTCCCTTTCAGCCAATTCTTTGCACTTTCAATTTTCTGTCAAATTCCCCACAACCCTGATATGTTTCTGCAACCAGCTGGAACAAATATTCGCTTTTCTTTCTCTTCCCCCCAATGATTTAAATAACTCTTTTAAGTTGTTTAAAGGGTGTCAAGGGGTGTGAGTTCATTCTCATGAAGGTGTGGTTCGTTTCTAAAATGATAGGCGCTGGGACTTGAATCTGCCTGGAGGGGCTAATCCTTACGCTGCCACATAGCTTGGATTGTTGCTTCATTGCTGAGGCAGACACACTCTGCACATGCCTGTGGAAACTTTAGTGTGTTGGATGTTCCCAAGCTGAACTTTGACACAGAATAAATAAAAAAAGATGGTCCAGTAGCACCTTAGAGACCAACTAAGTTTGTTCTGGTCATAAGCTTTCGTGTGCATGCACACTTCTTCAGATACCTTGGTATCTGAAACTTAGTTGGTCCTTAAGGTGCTACTGGACAATTTTTTTATTTATTTTGACAAAGAATATTAGGCTCTGGTGCTACATTCTAGGGAGCCTTTGTTATGAGCAATCCTGAGTGTGCAGCCCTAGGTTTCATTTTGAATTTGGAAAGACTTTTATGGCTCATAATTACAGGCTGATCCCTGGTTGTGCAAGGGCTTTTGGAAGGTTGCTCTTATTTATTTTTCTTTTTGCAGCCAGTGTGTGTGTCGTGTCTGTGTGTGCATGTGTAATGTCTGGTTTCGAGATGCTTGGATGTAGCTGCACGCAATCAGCTGTGACAGACCAGCTCCACCAGGTCTCCTCCTGCCTTGCTGTCATCTTGGAGCAGCCATTCCATCTGGCTGCCTCTGTGGGAGAGACAGGAAGCAGAAGGCTCATTCCATTCCCTTTGCCAAAAGCCCAGCTCCATCAGTCACCTCCTTACCAGCTGGTCATTGTAAGAACAGCTGGTTAAAAATTGGTGCCTGAGTTTGACTTTTTCCTCTTCCCTCCCTGTCCTTTTCCTTTGCGTGCCATGCTTTTTTAGATTGCAAGCCTGAGGGTAGGGATTGTCTTGTTTTAATTGACTGCCCACGGGCCACTCTGGGGTCCTTTTGACTGAAGAGTCAAATGCTCTGAAGAAATGAATAAATAAATAAATGTGTGAACTGTGCTTTTGACAGATGCATCCCTCTCTGGGTGGGAGCTCGTGGAATTGAGTTTGACTGGAAATACATCCAGATGAGCATCGACTCTAACATCAGTCTGGTAAGGGCTGATTCTGCTGTTGCCTGTTGCGAGCTTCTCTAAAGCAGTGCCCCTGCTGGTGGGGAGGAAGTATGACATTTGGATAGTCTTCCCTGCTTTTGTTTTCTTCCCCTGCTGTTCTAGTGGTGGTGTTTTTATAAACACAGCAGTAGAGTTGACAGAAGAAATACACTTTTGTGTGTGTGTCCCTGTGTGTTCCGATGAATCAATCCAATTAACTCTTTGAGTAAAATTGCAAAACTTTGTATATGGGTCTGAATGCTCGTGAGAATAATAGTTCAGAAGAGACTATAACTCTCAGTGTTAATGTTCCTTCTGAACTGAGCTGTTCTTAAGTGACAGTGGACTAGTTGCAATCTAAAATAATGCATTTTAATAAAATCCATGCCTTCTATGAGGCTTGTATAGCAGGCAGCCTGGAAATTTTACGGATGTATACTTATAGCAAAGTCACTATCTGAGTGTGGATCCATAGGCAATCAAAACACCACTGTCTATATACAAAAGGGAAGTATTGCATCATATAATTTTGGATTGCCCTCTTCTCAACACCCATCGCAGAGATCTCCTAGTGACTCCCTTACAGCTCAAAATACAGTCAAACCTTGGTTGTTGAACGTAATCAGTTCTGGAAGCCCGTTCATCTTCCAAAATGTTCAACAACTGAGGCGCAGCTTCCAATTGGTTGCAGGAGCTTCCTGCACTCAAGCGGAAACTGCGTCGGACGTTTGGCTTCCGAAAAACGTTCAAAAACTGTAGCATTTACTTCCAGGTTTTCAGGATTCGAGAGCTGAAATGTTCCAAAACAGAGGCGTTCGGGAACTGAGGTTTGACTGCATCAATTTGCAAAGGGCCTGTAATCCAATATTTGTTGAGGGATGATACTTCTGAAACTACCAATATTGTTTTGCGGTACTTAGCCGAGGTCTTTAAAGCTAAATCTAAAGTTGCCTGATTTATTAAATGGTGGGTATCTAGTCTTTTATATACTGTATTGTCTGTGTTTGGTTTATCAAAGTATTTGGGTGATTTTGTATGATTTTACTGTTTTAACTTATACCAATAAAGTCTAGTTACAAATTACAATTATGGATAACAGTGGTGTACAGGGCGTATGATGTAGCCTGTCTAGGAGAAGAAAAACTCTGGTCCTAAGCCTCCGCTGCCTTGCGGGGATGTGCTACAGAAAGGATTTGGAATCATACCTCTGTTTGCTCCCCTCACGCCCCCCCACTTTTTCTTCTCCCAGGTCCACTATATTGCCACGGCTGCCCTGGTATGGATGTTTACACGCTACGATTTACCCAAACACTACCGACTGCCCCTCACTTTCCTGCTGGGAGTCAGTGTCTACAAGGCTTTCTTCATGGAGTGAGTCACTGGGTGCTCGTAGCTTGGAGGTGGGACTTGGGGCTTGTGCGTTTCGGGCCGTGGCTTCCATTAGCTGATTGAATATAAGTCACCTTCTTCTATTCCTTCAATACCGTGTTCAGTATTGTCTACCCCAGCCTCCCAGATAATGTTGGACTGCGACTCCTGTTATTTTATTCATTGCATGCACATTCCATCTTTCCTCCGAGTTGCTCAACATGGTGGTTCTCTTTGTTCCCATTTTATCCTCACAACAACCCTGCGAGGGAGGTCGGGCTGAGAGTTGAGGGACTGGCCCAAGCTCACTCAGTGAGCTTTCATGGCCGAGCGGGGATTTCAACCCGGGCCTCCCAGGTCCTAGTCCAACACTCTAACCACTGCGCCACACTGGCTCACTGTTAAAGGTAAAGGTAAAGGGACCCCTGACCATTAGGTCCAGTCGTGACTGACTCTGGGGTTGCGGCATTCATCTTGCTTTACTGGCTGAGGGAGCCGGCATACAGCTTCCAGGTCATGTGGCCAGTATGACTAAGCCACTTCTGGCGAACCAGAGCAGCACATGGAAATGCCATTTACCTTCCCACCGGAGCAGTACCTATTTATCTACTTGCACTTCATGCTTTCAAACTGCTAGGTTGGCAGGAGCAGGGACCAGGCAACAGGAGCTCACCCCGTTGTGGGGATTCGAACCGCCGACTTCCTGATCGGCAAGTCCTAGGCTCTGTGGTTTAACCCACAGCGGTCAATATCATCCCAGTGGTCAGGGATGCACAGGGCTGGCAAAAGAGGGGTATACACTGACTAGAAGAGGCTCTCCAAGGTTTTAGCTGGGGATCTTTCCCATTCCTACCTTGAGAGCCTAGCAATTAAATCTGGGGACATTCTGCATGCGGAGCATGTGCTCTGCTGCTGAGCTAAGACCCTTCCCCAAATATATAAGCATTAAACATTGCAGGATGTTTTTTTTCAAGCATGGAAATTTTAAGCACGGAACTGCGACCTCCTGCCCCACTAAATCCTTACAGCCACGGAAGGACTGTAGTTCAGTGGTAGAGCATCTGCCTTGCATGCAGAAGGTCGCAGGTTCAATCCCTGGTGTCTCCAGGCAGGGCTGAGGAATGCTTCTGTCTCAAACCCTGGAGAGCTGCTGCCAGCCAGAGTGGACAGCACTGTGCTAGATGAACCAGTGCTTTAATTTGGTAGAAGGCAGCTCCCGATGTTCCTCTGCTCCTTACCAACCCTCTCCCTTTTCTTTTCCTTCCCAGGTCTTTCGTCCATGTTTTTCTCCTGGGCAGCTGGACAGCCCTCCTGGTCAAGGCTGTCATCACTGGTCTCCTTTCCCTCAGCTCCCTGACTCTCTTTGTCACTCTGGTACATGGCAACTGAGGGTTCATTCCTTCCCACTCAGGGAGGAGACATTGCCTTTGCATCCTGGCGGGATTGTCCAGCCAAGTCGCTGTCACCAAGTCGAGACACGGTTTGATCCTGCCCATGGTGAGATCGGCCTCAGCGCAGCCTCTGCTTGCAGGCGAGGGGAATAATAATAATAAACAGGTTTTGGTATTTCTGTGGTTTGCAATGGTTAAGTTCTTTTTGACTTTATTGGAGGTTTTTAAATGGAGGTTGGGTGGCCATTTTGCCAGGGATTCCTTAGCTGCAATTCCTGCGTTGCAGGGGGGTTGGACTAAATGTCCCCTGGGGGTCCCTTCCGGTGCTACAATTTTATGATTCTGTGACTGTTGTCTGAACAGGCCTGTTACGCTGCATGGGAATGGCATCAAATGTGGGTCTTTGTTTTCTCCTTGAAGTAGGCGTGATCAGTGTCAAGTCAGTGGTGGCTTTGCAAGGAGGTGACTTGAGTTGTCACAGAGTAAGGCAGGGTAGGTGTAAATGCATTGTAGCTGCTGAAAAGCATCTGCGTTAGACCCAGGAACCAAATGCCTGCTAGTGTGTCTTCCCATCTGCCTTCCCCTTGTCAATTAGAGGGCCCCACCACCCCAAAATAGGTTTGCTTTGTGTGAAAATAATTGCTTCCTGCACATCTCTAAATTTAGGGTGGAATAATAGAAGAGTCTAACAGCAGTAAGTGACAATTACATGGGTGTGTGCTCCCAAAAGCTTCCTGTGGAAGTGGGGTTCTTTCCATCAGGTTGAAGGGAGTCTTAGTGATGTATGGAAGTGAGAGCTGGACCATAAAGAAGGCTGATCGCCAAAGAATGGATGCTTTTGAATTATGGTGCTGGAGGAGACTCTTGAGAGTCCCACGGACTGCAAGAAGATCAAACCTATCCATTCTTAAGGAAATCAGCCCTGAGTGCTCACTGGAAGGACAGATCGTGAAGCTGAGGCTCCAATACTTTGGCCACCTCATGAGAAGAGAAGACTCCCTGGAAAAGACCCTGATGTTAGGAAAGATGGAGGGCACAAGGAGAAGGGGATGACAGAGGACGAGATGGTTGGACAGTGTTCTCGAAGCTACGAACATGAGTTTGACCAAACTGCGGGAGGCCGTGGAAGACAGAAGTGCCTGGTGTGCTCTGGTCCATCGGGTCAAAAAGAGTTGGACACGACTAAACAACAAGAAGCAAGCTCTCTCTCTACAGTGTGTTATTTTCCCTAGTGAGTTGGTTGGAGGTTCTTGAAAATGTACATACCTATAGCAAAGGGACCCTTTAGCTTTCCGTATAAGGTGGTGCACAGGGCAGTGGGTGACTCTGCTCCCTGTTGAGGGCGATTGCCATATTTTGATTCATGCAGACCCTGCAGTTCTGCATGCCGTCGCAAACATTTTCAATGCGCATCACCAAATTCCAGCGACGGCATATGAAGAAATAATTGTGCAGCTCATGGTTGAGATCTGCTATGGCGGGGGGTGGGACTGGATCTGGCTGACGGGCCAGGTCCTTATCTCTCCCGTGGGCCAGGTTTTACAAGTGTCAGATCACTCAGTGCCATCGTGATGCGGTGTTTGAAGTGCCAATGATCAGCTGGTGGCCGGGGCTTCAAAGCGCTGCTCAGAGCTCTTTGCACAAGCGCTTGCAGAAAGCCCTGTCCTGTGCTTTGACGTTTGGTTGGTTGGCGTGCAGTAGGTCTGTAGTGCCCAAGGATCTGCTGGTTGGTGGCTCAGCCCCGTTTCTGCCTACCCACTCCTATATCAGGGATTCCCAACCTGGGGTGCAGACTTACTCCAAAGGAGCAGTGAAGAAGTTATCCCACCCCCACCGCCTTGCCACCTGCTCCTTTGCTTAAAGGAGCACGGGAAGATCCTTCAGAGGGTGCCTTTGCCAACATAGCAATTTTAGTCAATTGTACCTTAGGACAAAGAAGGAGAAAAACATCTGCAGAGGTGCCTGGTCAGCTGGAGTAGACCCTGCTTCACCATGGTTAAGCAGCAGCATGGCTAGCTACAAGCCTGTTGACACTCAGTGGGCTACACAGCTGTGCAAATTTTGCTTGTATCAGAAATCCTTCGTATGATGACAGACTGCAGCACACACCATCACTGACTGTCTGCCATGCTTGCTGGGGTTGATGGGAGTTGTAGTCCAGCAAAATCTGGAAGGCCATGGGCTCCTGGCCTCAGTAAATAATGCTGACCCAACATCACCAAAAACTTGAATGCAGCTCCCATATAAACGAAATGCCAATCTGCATTCATTGGCTTATCTTTTGTCATTTTATTTTAATTCTGTTTCTCATGCCTTGCTCGCCCTCCTCCCCTCTGCTCTGTCACATAGAGATTTTGTTGGCATGCTGCTTTTACATGCATATTTACAGCCTTCAGAGTTAGAAACATGGTATTTATTTTTTTAAAAATGCACATGAAAACTCTCATGATCTAGAAATCCTGTGCCAATTTGTTACTCGGCTGTGATCTCAGCACCTGCAATCATAAATATATAATTTCCCTCCACTCTGCATATCAGCACCCTTAAATCATTTCTTGACGAAGGGCTAGCTATCTTCCCCCAAAGTAGCTGAGTGGGAACTGTGGTAGCCTGAAGTTTAAGTTTTATCTTAAAGGTGTTGTTTGCATCAACAGAAGTATTGTGTCCAGATCAAGGGAAGTAATAGTACCACTCTGTTCTGCCTTGGTCAGACCACACCTAGAATACTGTGTCCAGTTCTGGGCACCACAATCTTAAGAAGAATATTGCCAAGCTGGAACATGTGGAGGAGGGCAGCCAAGACGACCAGGGGTCTGGAAACCAAGCCTTATGATGAGTGGTTGAGGGAGTTGTGTATGTTTAGGCTGGAAAAGAGAAGGCTAAGAGGAGATACGACAGCCACTTTCAAATATCTCAAGGGCTGTCACATGGAATATGTAGCAAGATTGTTTTCTGCTGCTCTAGAAAGTAGGGCCTGAACCAATGTATTCAAATTGACAAGAAAGGAGATTCGGACTAAAAATTAGGAAGAACTTTCTACCAGTAAGAGCTGATCAGTAGTGGAACAGACAACCTCGGAAGGTGGTGAGCTCTCCTTCCTTGGAGGCTTTTCAACAGAGGTTGGGTGGCCATTTGTCAGGAATTCTTTAGCTGAGATTCTTGTATTGCAGAGGGTTGGACTAGATGACCCTTGGGTCCCTTCCAACCATACGATTCTGTGATTCTGTGGTGTGGAAGGTGGCAGGCTTGGCTCAGCAGTACGGTTGTTGATGACAGAAGCAAATCCTTGATTTCCTTGTCTCTGTTGCACAAGCAGGGGAAACGGGAAAAAGCTCCGCCCAAAAGAAGCTTTGCCTTTAGTAGTAGAGTTCTTTGTCCCACCAACCTGGAGGAATGGAAAATTTTTATGATTAATTTGCAGAATTTGTATCCCATCCTTTGGCCCCCAAAGGCTCTCACAGCCGCATACAAAAATCAGTCCCCTGCCCACAGGCTCATAATTTAAGAAAACGAGACAAACGAGGGGAAAAGTAACAAGATAGAGGAGAGAGAAAGCAAGCTGAGGAACAAGTCCTTAAAAATTACAGCCAATGTCAGTGTCGGTTCTGGCTGTCTTGCCCTTCGTTCAGATAAAAGATGAATAAGAAGTGTAGATTAGTATATAAAATCACACATGCCATGCAGAAGGTGGATAAAGAAAAGTTTAACACTAAAACTCGTGGGTATCCAATGAAGATTTGGGACAAATAAAAGAAAATACTTCATGGAGCACATAGTTAAACTATGGAACTCACTCCCACAAGAGGCAGTGATGGCCACCAACTCAGATGGCTTTAAAAGAGGTTTGGGCAAATTCATGGAGGACAAGGCTACCAGTGGCTTCTGTGTCCTACAGCAGGAATTCAGAAGCAGGCTGCCTCCGACCATGGAGAGAGACCATTGCAGGCTTCCCTCACAAAGCCCAGGGAGCTGGAGCATCACATTCCTGCCTGCTGTTCTGAGTGCTGTTTTGGCCGCCAGATGCAGGACCAAGACCAGAAGGTTGACCCAAAGGTCAGTAGCCACAACAGGGCAGGAGAGTGTGCCTGAAGACTCACATGTCGTATCTACATTGGCAGATGCAACAGGTGAATTCTCTTCCCCCAGTTACTTACTTCCAGGGTGTCTCCGGACTCCCAGCTTTCGGATTTCATCATAGACGAAGATGAGAAGGCCATAGGGTAGCGGCACCAGCCACCACTGGAATCTAAGCAGGGAAAAGGGTGTTCAGTGCTACATTGCTAAGCCAGCCAGCTGAGCTCAGTTATTGTTTCATTGAGTTGGCCCAAGGCAAGGCAGAAAACCAACCTCAAAAATGAGGTAGCATCACTAGCAAGACAAACAAAGGGAGGGGAGACTAGCAGCTACATATAAGTGTTTATCGCAATACGTTTCAGGAAAAAATTCTTTCTCAAGGATTCTGTAAATATGCAAATAACCTTGGAAAAAAGGGTAACTGTTGCAAAATAAAAACAGAGTGAAATCTCTTTTGTAATCTAAAAATTAACCAATGATTTACCAGTAGATCTCAATTTGCCCTTTGCTGGCCTAGGAGATGCTTCCACTAACAGAACAAAGCTGCTGGGCTGCTGTCCATGGTGCTGGGCAAAAGAGAGCCCTATCTACTGTATACAGTGGCTGTGCTCATCTGCTTTCCAGCTTTCAGGCTAGCATGGAGAAATAGGAAGGTGAGCTGGATGGGTGAGTTAAGTGGTGGCGTCACAACTCTGTACAAGGTGATGATACCAAGTCAGGCTACCTTGCTCCATCTATCTGGAGGTGCCATTCATATGTTGCCGGATATCCACTCCAGTTGGCATAGCAACATGGCCAGGGGTGATGCTGACCAACAACATCTAGATGGCCCTCCATTGACTGCATTTCAAGATACATCAGTTCAAAGAAGCTTTATTAGATCCAGCTGCCCTGCTGTCTTCTACAGAGTATCCTCCATTGGTTGTTGTTGTTTGTTTTTTGGGAGTGGAGGGGAGGGCTAAATCTGCCCCATGGAGGCATGTGAGGTCTTACCTTATAGGCATAAAGTTGAAGATGTTGGGCATCCCAGGGCAGTAGCAGAGGAAGCAGCCCAGGCAGAGCTGGAACACGATGGCGATCACCAAGACTTTGTTCCTGAAAAGGGAAGGGGGTGTTTCAGGGTGGGTGGCGAATAGGAAGACCCATGTCTGCTCTTGGTTTCAGCGAAATAGGTAGCATGATTGAGGGGAGATGGGGGCAGGGTGCTTCTATCACAATAACTCCTGTTACAAGAACGGAAAATGTAGCATATTGTATAGCACAGAACCGTGTTTGGCTTGGAGATTCATTCGGCTCCCACGTACCGGAAGAATCCCTGCTGGAAGACAGAAAGGCGTCGCGTTTTGCGGATGAGCACATCGGCGATCTGGCACATCTCAATGCTGATGAAGAAGACGGTGTAGCAGGTGTACTCCTGGTACAGGCGCTGCCCAAAAGTCTGCAAGTGGGAAGAATCGTGAGGACGGAGTGATGCTTGGCTATCTTCTGCCCTCTCTCCCTGCACCAGCTGCACCCACCAGCCCAGGGGGCCCAGTGGCACCTCCTGCAAGGGAAAGGCTGAGCTTCCCATTCCTTGCACAGGATCTGGGCTCTGATGGACAACCTGTGGCCTTCTAGGTGCTGTTGGGCTGCAACTCCCTACTGTGGGCTATGCTGGCTCCTTTGTGAGTCATTCCAATAAACAATGGGGAACACTTCCATTCAGGCAGATGGGGCACTGCCCTATCAACCTCAGTCTGCCTGAAGCCAGCCCCCACCTGCCTCCCATCTTATGTGCAACCCGCCCTGGGTGTTGGTGTGCCTCCTGCTCGGTCTCAGTGCTGCCTCATGTGGAACTGAACAAGGAGGAGAAGGAGGAGGAGGACAAAACCAGAATAAGCTGGCTCTGCCTGCCATTGGATCTCTGGCTCCACCTACTGCTGGCCTCCCTGCCTTACGCCCTACCAGTCCTCAAGGGAACCAACCACCATTGATAAAATACTATACAGTCATACCTCTGGTTACAGACGCTTCAGGTTGTGTTTTTTCGGGTTACGGACCTGCCGAAAACCGGAAGTACCGGAACGGGTTACTTCTGGGTTTCGGTGGTTGCGCATGCGCAGAAGTGCTGCATCGCAACCTGCGCATGCACAGACGCGCCACTGCAGGTTGCAAATGCTGCAGGTTTGAAACGTGCATCCCGCACGGATTATGTTCGCAACCCGAGTGTCCACTGTATATGATTTTAGTGATTAGCTGCACCCTCCAGGATTTAGGGCAAACCTTGATGCTTTAAACCTACTCTATCTCTCCATACACAGATGCAAAGTTCCTGCCTGATTAGGGCAATTTAAAGTTGTTGTTGTTTTAAATAATAATTTAACAGATAATTCAATCAAACATTGCAGGCCACATCCATCACACTTATTTCCAGTAGCTGGCATTCAGAGGCTTACTGCCTCTGACAGTGGAGGTATAGAATCATAGAATTGTAGAATTGGAAGATATAGGCCAACCCAAGGTAGAACACAGGCATCATAGCAAATCAACAGTGTTCTTTGTGCTTCCTCAGTCAGCTGGCTAAGTGCTTCAGGACCCTTGTTCTCCTCACGTTTCTTTGTCTTTAAACGGGCCGCCTTTCAGAGACAGGACTGTCCCCAACAAAGCAGGACATCTGGCCATCCTGCCTGGAGGCCAGAAGCAGCGTGTCTCCTCCACTCACCCACTCTTGTCCGTAGCTATCCTGAACATCTTGGATATGGTCGTTCTCCCAGGCTGCCCGAAGGCCCACACACTTCAGCGGGTACCAGCCCTCCTGGGCCATGGCAGTGAAGTAGTCGGTGAAGCCGGCAAAGGACTGGATGGCTCCTGCGTGGCAGGGAAGAACAGGGGAGTTTGTGTCAGTGGGCGGCAAATCCATTAGAGCACATGCAGCCACTGCCCCCCTGACCCAAGCTGTCCCCAAACATTCCCAACCTGCCTGCCTGGTATAGTGGGCCTGGAGTTTTGGGAAGGGTCATGGACCTGCTACCATTTCTGCAGCAGAGTCTTGGCAGCATCCCTTTCTCCAGAGTCCCAGAGCCACCCAAATCAGCTTGAAAGGGGAGCTTTTAAGCCACTGGGAAGAAGTGTTACCACCTTTCTTGCTGATGAGTGAAAGGAGGTGAGTCGGCCACAGAGGATTGGCTCCTCGGGTCAACCTGGAGAAGGTGTGTGGGAAGAACACCAAGGAGGAGAAGTTGTTCCCTTTGCTCCAAAGCTGAGCACTGAAAATAAGGCACATCAGTTTCAAGAGAACAGTGTGCAAGTTCCGTTACGTACTGTTGACCTCTATGGAAAAAACAACTTTAGTCACTCTGAAAGAAGAAACTGGAGCAGCTTCAGATCATTACCGTGCATGCAGTTGCACAGAAAATAGTAGCTCTGGATCAGGGTTTCCCAAATTTGGGTCTCTAGCTGTTTTTGCACTACAATTCCCATCATCCCTAGCTAGCAGGGGTCAGGGATGATGGGAATTGTAGTCCAAAACCAACTGGAGACCCAAGTTTGGGAAACTAATCTAGATGAAAGGTGTCCTGTGGAGATCTGCATGGATGTCTGTAGTGGATCCCTAATTATTATTGTATAATTATATGTTTATATATAATCTTAGAAGGTTGTATAATCTCAGAAGGGGCGTGGCTGTGAGGGAGCCTGGCTGCTCTCATCATGAACGGATCCTAAGCTTCTGAATTTGCCACTGCACAACTGTCCATCACTGCTCAGATGATGTGCCTTTCTCCTCCCCACGGGATAAGGCATGGTGGGGCAGGTATCTAAGCCAATTCCTGCCACTCCCTATAGAAGCTCCACTCCACATGGAGCCCACCTAGGCTTCCCTGCCTTGTCTCACGCAACATAGCTTGCTCTCCCCCGCTTTCCAACCTCTAGGCTCCCCCCTTCCAGCTCTAATACGCACCGATCTGGAAGTAGGAATAGACCGCTAGCGCTTCGTTGACCAGACGGTCCCGTCGAGGGTTGCGTGGTTTCAGGTGCATGATGTCACTCTCAGCCCTCTCATAGGCCAGGGAAACTGAGGGGAACTGAGAAGAGAGATGAGATAGGGTTTTTTGTTTTGGAGTTGGGGGTTGGAAACAAGACCGAGGAGCCCTGGGAAAGAGCCTCTGCTCGATTAGTGTTGGCCACTCACAATGTCTGTGCACAGCTCGATAAACAGGATGGTGATACAACCCAGGGGGAGTGGGACACTGACAGTGATGTAGATCAGATAGGGCGTCAGCTCTGGGATGTTCTTGGTTAGGGTGTACGCGATGGATTTCTTGAGATTGTCAAAGATCAGGCGCCCTGAAAGGAAGAAAAGAATGAAAGGAAGATGGCAGTGGGTTTAATGGACGACTCCTGTCGTTGATCTGGGATTTCTTCCATCGAACCTTTCTGGATGTTATCTGCAGGTCCCTTCCAGGCCTGTGATTCTGTGTCCAGCAAAGTTTGGAATCTAATAGATGAAGCTGTTGAGCCGGTCATACCAGCCTCTTTGTAAGGAAATGGCCTTAGCTGGCCAGTTCAATGCTCTCATCAGCATCTCAAAGAGTGAGCCTTGTTGCCATAGTGATAGCAAGAGGATGCTGCTGTCCAGGAAGGGGGCAGGCACAGCACTGTGTTCTCATCTGCTTCCCAGAACACAGTATCAACTTGCTATGTGACCACCCAGCCCCTAAATGGTAAAATCTGCTGTCTTGCATGACACACAGTCAGGGTTCATGCATATCTAGTGGTCCCCTTTAGACATCCCTGGCTAATTGCTAAGATCTCCAAAGGAGAGACTGCTGGCTTTTCCATGATTAGTGGAATGCCACCTTCTGACACTTAGGAAGTGGGTCTTCTCGGTGGTGGCACCTACCTTCCAACATGAAGTTGCCACCATCAGATGCTGATATATGACCCAAAGGCACTAACCCGCCCCCTTGTGCCACAGCCTCCCAAGAACAGACCTTGCTCGACGCCAGTGACGATGGAGGCGAAATTGTCATCCAGCAGGATCATGTCAGCAGCGTTCTTGGCTGCGTCGGATCCGGCAATGCCCATTGCCACACCAATGTCAGCTTTCTTCAGTGCTGGGGAATCATTCACCCCATCTCCTGTTACTGCCACAATAGCACCCTGCGAACAAGGAGAGAGAGAGAGAGAGAGAGAGAGAGAGAGAGAGAGAGAGAGAGAGAGAGAGATGGGCCTCCTGCAGATAGGTGTTTTATTGCAGGTGCATGCTGTTAATACATCCGCAACACAATCTTAACACATCCGTGGTGCATTTACCCCATTCTTGTTTGTTCTTTTATGTTTCCCCAGTGATCCCATATTTACTGCTGTCCTGAGCAGGAACAGTGCAACAAAAGTGGAAGATAAACAAACCGGAACATTTTTGATATACAGTGGTACCTCGGGTTACAGACGCTTCAGGTTACAGACTCCGCTAACCCAGAAATAGTACCTCGGGTTAAGAACTTTGCTTCAGGATGAGAACAGAAATCACGCGGCAGCTAAAGTGATTAGCTAAAGTGGTTCCTCAGGTTAAGAACAGCTTCAGGTTAAGAACGGACCTCCTCTGGAATGAATTAAGTTCTTAACCCGAGGTACCACTGTAAAAGGTTACAGGATTGCAGCAGGAAGTTACAGGATGTGCAGTGATTGGCAAAGAAGCAGTGTGAACGCCCCCAAAACTTTTGCAGGCACAAACATTATTGAAAGTGGGATTGTGTGTGACATTATGAGCAGAAATAATCACTAACGTGCAATAGAAAGGATGTCTGGATGGGCTCATTCAGGGATCTACAGATGGAACCTGCAACAAAATGTTGCTGTATGGAGTTCAGAGTCCCAGCCAGCCAGCTCTGCCCTTTTCCAGGATATTCCATTCCATTCCCCCCATCAAAAGTCAGTTATCATTCCATGTGGACTGAGCATGCTCAGTTCTCATTGGGCTGTCCACACACCCCGGACAGCTTAGTTTCCCCTCCTAAAGATTTTTGTCCTTCTGCACACCTTAAGGTTTCCTCAGGTGCTTTGTCTTGTTATACAGGTAGTGATATATTTTATGCACAACCATCAACGCTCATGCCTGAAGACTGGAAATGGAGGGAATGATAATCGTATGAAGCAGGTGGTCCAAATTCACAGCGCCCACAATACCTTCTGCAGTTAGGGTTTTGTGCCCCTTACCAATTTCTGACAGCTTTCCACAATGATGAGCTTCTGTTGTGGGGAGGTGCGAGCAAAGACCATCTCTGGGTGCATTTTGAGGATCTCCACCAACTCTTCGGTTTCCATGTCTTTCAGCTGGCCCCCATTAACCACACAGGCTCGGGCGTCCCTGGATGCCGAAGCAGAGAAAGGGAGAGCCCCAGGGTCACATACATAGACAGGGCCTTTGTAGTGGCTGCACCAATAATTGTGGGGAAAGTGTCATGGATGGGCCCTTTTCTGATTGCCTTTTTGCTGGCTGGTCAAGACATTCTTATTTCAGCAGCCTTCTGCCTGCTAAGTTCATTTTGACGTGTGATCAATGCCACAGTTGTTTCAGTTGGGTTTTCAATGTGTATTTTATGGATTTGTATAGTTGCAAAACACTTTCCATTTTACATTGTCCTGCAATTTTACATTGCTGAAATCTGCCCTAAGTGATTCATGGGCACTAGAAGGGTTGAGACAAAAGTTTTTTTTGTATAAATAAAAAGCCTCAAGTTTTCAAGTGAGAGCCTCTCTTCAGCAACAAACAAGATAGTGGTTTCAATGCCAGATAAAAACAACTCTGTCCTTCCCTTGTTTCAGTGTGGCTGGCTTACCACATTTTGACTATTATACCCAGAGTCAAAAGTCACCTAACTGCACTTTGGGATGCTTCTGAGCAGGGTGGATAAAATCAATGATTTTTAAAAAATAATTTAAAATATCTGATTTTTAAAAATGTAAATCGGATTTTTTATATAAATTGCTTTTGGATGAAAAATCTTTCTAAAGATAGTTTTCTATTTAAGTTACATTATAGTCCAAAGGCTATTCATTAGGAAATAAGAATTTGTTTTAAGTTTTTCATGTGTGCTAAAACTCAGTCTAAGTTTTTTTTTAAAAAAAATATGTTTAACCACATCAGTTAACAAACATGGATACATATGCTATAATGTTATTGTTTGAGTTAAATAAATTGTTTAAATTGTTATTAAGGAAATGATTATTTTTCTCCTCCCAATAAAGTACAGCAGAAAAGTTGTCCCAATATAAACAGTTAACTTATTAAACCTCACAATAATTTTATAATTATCTCTGTCTATGTATTTCTGATAGTGCAACCAATCAGTAATTTTTGACACAATTGTAAAAACTACTCTGAAAATTTATTATTCCAAAAACAAAACCTTCATCTGGTTGTAAATATGAAGGTTATACCAGCAAGAACGAGTCTTTCTGTAAAAAAAGAGATTTAAATCAAGTCTTACTGACTAGTGATTTGAATCATGATTTAAATCAATTTGATTTAAATCAAAGCCATGCTACTTTTTTTTAAAAAAAAATCTTTATTAATTTAAAATAAATACAGATGTACATACAAGTAAACAAACATACAATCAAACAAAAAACAAATAACAGAAAAATCGAACAAACCACCACACTATACGATATAAGAAGATTAATATAATTATCATCATATATACTCCTGGTACAAAGCCATGCTGCTTCTGAGGCAAAACTCTCTGTGTTTAGATACTCACCGCTTGTTGACCTGCTCCACGGGAATGCGCAGGCGGGTGGCGATATCTTCGACCGTTTCGCTGCCCTCAGAGATGATGCCCACACTGGCAGCAATGGCCTTTGCGGTGATGGGATGGTCTCCTGTCACCATGATCACCTGGAGACGACAGGGCAGCGGTTCAAAATGGCCCTTCCTGAAGTGATCTTTGGTTGTCGTTGCATCAGCACAGATTGAATAAGCCTGACTGGAAATTGCTGACGAGAATGTTGGTCTAGGTTCAGGGAGGCATCTGCACTCTACATTTAAAGCACAATGAGACCACTTTAAACTGTCACGGCTTCGCCAAAATAGTCCTGGGAACTGTAGCTGGTTATGGGTGGTGCTAGGAGACGCTCATCCCCACCACAAAGCTACAATTCACAGAGTGGATTGTGGGAACTGAAGTTCCGTGAGGGGAATAGGGGTCGCCTAGCACCCCTCAAGACCCTGAACAAGCTACAGTTCCCAGGGTTCTTTGGGGGAAGCCAATGAGTGTTTAAAGCGGTATGATATTGTATGGTGCAGATGGGAGTCCTGGATTCAAATCCTAGCTCATCCATAAAGCTACTTGGGTAGCTGACCTTGGCTCAGTCACAGTCCCTGAGTTTGTCTCAAGGGAGGGTAGGAAATACATGTACAGTGGTACCTCGGGTTACATACACTTCAGGTTACAGGCGCTTCAGGTTACAGACTCCGCTAACCCAGAAATAGTACCTTGGATTAAGAACTTTGATTTAGGATGAGAACAGAAATCATGCCCTGGCGGCGCGGCGGCAGCAGGAGGCCCCATTAGCTAAAGTGGTGCTTCAGGTTAAGAACAGTTTCAGGTTAAGAACGGACCTCCGGAATGAATTAAGTACTTAACCCCAGGTACCATTGTAGTTCTAATGTCAGGCCCCTGACCTTTAAAAAAGAGAAAGAAAAAGCTTTCCCAGTGAATCAGAATCACATCATTTTATATTCAGGAATGCTCAGTCCCTGCCTCTAATTTAATTATTTATTTAATGAGAGTTTGTTTTATTATTAAGTTTATATCCCACCTTTCCACCAAGGTGGCACACATGGTTTCCGCCCCCCCCCCCCCCGTGATGTTTATCGTGACTGAGTGGGGATTTGAACTCTGGCCTCTCAAGTCCAAGTCTGACATTTTGACCACTAACCCACACTGGCTACATACCACTGCAACTCTATATATGACTAACGGCCACTAGAGATATCATCCCTATTGCCCATACAAAATGTAAATTATTATTTTTCGCCAAGATGCTTGTTACTAGGGATGACTTAAGACATTTTGCAGCCTGCAGTGAAGAACAAGATGGTGCCTGCCCCCCAGCCCTGCATGCCTCCCATTTCCACAATCAGAAGCTGGCTGAACTGGCAGGTGAATCTTATTCCAGTATTGCCTAGCCTTGAATCCTCAGATGTTGGACTACAACTCCCATCATCCCTGACCATCGGTCCATTCTGGCTGAGGCTAATGGGAGTTGTTGTAGTCCAACAACATCCGGGGGACCAAGGCTGGGAAAGGCTGCCTAACACTGGTGACAGGATAGTGCGGGTGCAGAACAGACTGTGTCCTACCCTCCAACAGAGGGGAATGGCACACAGTCTCAGGAGAAATGCTGCCGCTCCTCCCAGTATCTGCCACCTGAGGCAGTGACCTCACTCTGTCTAACGATAGGGCCGGCCCTCTTGGTTGCTGCTAATTCTTCCGATGGAGCCAGAAACACTCCGGAACACCTGGCAGCATACCCGGATGCCAGCGGTGCGGCATTTCATGACAGCGTCAGGCACGGTGGCTCTGGGTGGATCAATCATGGAGATGAGACCTGCAAAGCAGAGCCCACTGGTGGGGAAGTTCATCTCGTCGCTGTCGAAGTTGTAGCCGCGTGGGAACTCGCTCTGGGGAAGGTACAGGTGGCAGAAGCCTGCGGGGAAAGAGAGAATCATGGTGAGGCCTCTGCCAAGGGTGGACACTTAGAAGCATCGTCAGAAAAAGAGGAAACATATCACCACAGGAGAGGACATGGATTTGCATATAATCTGCATATGGTAATATTTTCCTTTTCAGTATTGTTTTCTACTAGGTTGTGTGCCACCTTTGGAAGGGAGTGGCAAGGTAGAAATGCAATTAATAATATGTAGAGATATGCATTTAGAAATAATTGGGCCACAGCCACACCATACATTGAAAGCGCTATGCACTTTGAAGAGTCATGGCTTTCCCCCAAAGAATTCTGGGAGTGCTGAGAGTTGTTCGGAGACCCCTATATTCTCCCACAGAGCTACAATTCCCAGAGTGGTTTAACAACCAAACACAGGGAATTCGACTCTGGCTCCACCTACTGCTGGCCTCCTGGCCTCCTACCCTTATGGTCTCATTGGACACTTGCTTAGGAAGGTCATAGCTCAGGGGCAGAGCACCTGCCTTGCATGCAGAAGGTATCAGGTTCAATCCCCAGCATCTCCAGGTAGGGCTGGGAGAGATTCTTTATTTAAAACCTTGGACAGCAGTTGCCGGTCACTGTAGATGATACTGACTTAGATGCGCTAATGGTCCAACTCAGTACAAGGCAGATCCCTGTGTTTCAGCCAGTTGACATGCCAGTTGCCAGGATCAGCACAAGTACTGGGCATCCTCAGGATGAGTGCTGGGCGGCTTAGAGCTGTCATTGACATTTCCCACAATGCCCTTTGACGTTCCAACACCCCAAGCCATTGTGGGAAAGTGAAATGGGGGCTCCATGTCGCTCCTGAGAGCACTGACACTGAGAAAATCCATGAGAGGGAGAGAGAGTTTTGCTATGTGTCCCCTCAAATCTATACAGCTGGCTCTGATGGTACCTCAGAATACAGACCTGGCCTTTATCAGGTCCCAAGTTCTACCAACAGCACACCCACCCACACCCACCCCTCACCCTCCCGACTTACCCAGGACACGCTCGCCCAGACCGCCAAGGTCCATGTAAGCTGTTTGGAAAGCCTCTTTCCATTGTTCGTCAAGGGGCAGCTCTTGACCCTTGATCATGATGGTGGAGCACCGTTCCAGAATGCGCTCAGGAGCTCCTTTCATCACCATCAGGTAGCGCTGGTCTCGAGGGTCGTCGAGCTCATGGATGGACAGCTGGAGCGAAGAGAGGGAACAGGAGACTCAGGAGGAGCCATTCATAAAAATATGCCCTGCGTTTTAGCTTCCTTTTTTTCGGCCTCTCGTTGGGGAGAACGGGACTGAGGCCTAGTCTGGGCACATGGCAGACAATGGTGCCATCAGGGCAGAACTTTTGTGAGGGGCATTCTGCAGAAGCATCACCCCTAAATGCAAGAGGGGTGGGCTTACGACATGTTGAAGTAAGCGATGTCATAGGCACTGCTATTCAAAATCCAGAGGCCAAAATGAACTAATGCTACACACTGGTAAACTGCACCGCTTCAGGATGTGGGGAGCTCACTCCATTTTTGAACACATGTGACAAACAAACAAACAACAACAACATCTCCCCACAAGTTCAATACAACAACGAGCAAATTAGAGAGAAAGCTTCAACCCTGAACTTCTCATTGCAGTGCTAAACTTCTACTTGCCTGAAGTTTTCCTTTTTTTAAAACAAACAAACATCCCCCATAGAGGAGCATTCAAAAATGCGACCTTGCATTCTGAAGCGATGTAGTCCCCTCCACCACCTTGGCACTCTAGCACAGGGGTGGGGAACCTTTTTATTTTTAGAGCAAGGGCCACATTCCCTTCAAAGCAACCTTGTGGGGGCTGCATGCCAGTGGCGGGTGGAGGGCTGAGGCAAAATCAGGAGCAGCAACCCGTGTAAATGTTTCCTATATCCTTCATCTATGCCAGCAAGGGGCGTTATCAGAGGTGAAGCTTGCTTTGCAGGCAGGGTTGGTGAGTACAGAAGAGAACTGGGTCTTTATGGGCCAATGAGCTGCCTCAGAGTTTTCTGCAGTTCATTCTGAGATAACTGAACAAGGGTAGCTGAGGCTGGCAAAGGCCTAGTCAGCCCTTGGGAGCAGAGTCAGCAGCTGACCTGGAACTTGTTGGTAGAGTTGAAGGGGATCTCGCAGGCTTTCTTGTAGCGGTCCCGGTACTCCATCACATTGCCCAGGGTGATCTCGGAGAACTTCAGCAGGGCTGTCTCTGAGGCGTCTCCGATGACGATCCGCTGGGGTCGGATGCCAAAGAGAAAATGGACACAGGTCAGTACAGCTGAAATGCAGCACCAGGGGCGAGGAGAGAAAAGGCACATTTTAGGACCAGCCCTGATGTGATCTAGAGACACCGTCTCCACAAAAGGGACTGACAAGTTTACTTACAGATTGGCTGGAGATGGAAGAGTCTCTGAGCATAAGAAGAAGGCTATTGCCACACATGTAGGATTGGTGGGCAGGGTGCAGGCTCCTCCAAGCTTGATTTGACACAAACAAGCACCAGAGATACAGTCTTCCCCCAACCCTGGGTCCTCAGATGCTGTTGGACCACCTCCCATCATTCCTGGGCATTTGCCAAGCAAGTTGTGAACGATGGGCTTTGTAGTGTTTTCCCTATATGTTATTATATTGTGAATCGCTTCAGGATGCTTTATGGGAAGCAATTCACAAATAGAACAAAGAATAATAGTTCAACAGTGCCTCTGTCTGCTTATCAATGGATTTGGTTGATTCAATAATATATGATATTATTACTCCTTAAGATTCATTCCACCCATGAGAGTAATGGCTTTTATGTTATTCTGTGTTTAAAGGCTTCTATTTTTATTGTACCAGCCTGATGTGTAGTTGTGGTGCTGTTGTTGTTGTTGTTTAACCCAATGATGTGTTTTCTTTAAGTTGCTTTTCTTGCTTTAATTAAAAAGTATATTATTATTTTAAACGAATACTATTTAAATTATTATTTGAAACATTAGCTTCAGCTAAGTTGATGCATTGTGTGCTTTTGGACTGCATATTTACAAGCAGAAATGTATCCCAGCCATATCCCATTGCTCTTCCTTACCTTTGGGACAGGGACGCTATCCTGGCCTGATTTGAAAAAGGCGCGGTTGCAGAGGCTCACCACTTTGCAGAGAGCTCTCCACGTCTCAGAGGACTGATCAAAACTTTGCCCTGGAAAGCACAAAATGAGACAGAGTGACGGGAGGTGGCACTAATAGTTTTTTTCTGTATCAAACGGCTTAGGACCGAGTTATCCAAAGGATTGCTTTCACTCATATGAACCAGCCTGGGCCATGACATTAGCCCCAGAGGCCTTGCTCACTGCAAGCATTTAATGATTCGAATGAACTGGTATGTTGGTGTCCATTATAGTTCAGATATTATTGTTTGAGGTGCCTGCGGTCCCTACCCTTTACCCAAGAGTCCCAGGGAGGCCAACCATTACATTAAAATAACAAAGAATTGTCCAGTAGCACCTTAGAGACCAACTAAGTTTTTTCTAGGTATAAGCTTTCGTGTGCATGCACACTTCTTCAGATACTCTGTAACAGAAGTCACCAGACCCTTATATATAGAGGAGGACATAAATCTGACATCAGGAATCACAAGACAGAGAAACCAGTAAGAGAACACTTTAGTCTCCCAGGACATTCAATACAGGATATCAAAGCAGCTGTCTTATTACAAAAGAATTTCAGAAACAGACTTGAAAGAGAAGTTGCTGAATTACAACTTATTACTAAACTGAAAACAATGGAGAGACCTGGTCTGAATAGAGATATTGGATTCTTGTCTCATTACACATGCTAAAGCTATTTTTGGTCATCTGCATACTATCTTTTGCTTTTTCCTGTAGGACTAATTGCAGTAATTAAAAGTCGTCAACAGGTTTACCATACCCATTGAGTCCATCACCCATCTCCTACTACCCTTCTGAGAAATTCCCCACCCTCCCTCTATATATAAGGGCTTGGTGATTTCTGTTTCTGAGTATCTGAAGAAGTGTGCATGCACATGAAAGCTTATACCCAGAACAAATTTAGTTGGTCTCTAAGGAGCTACTGGACAATTTTTTATTTTTATTTATTTTTTTTGACTGTGTCAGAACAACATGGCTACCTACCTGAAATTAAAATAACAATTGACATGGTGACATTACATGGTGGTTTCTGACATCAAGGAGCAGGTTTCTGGCTGTGTTTGGATATGATTGGTTGTGCTGGGTGGCAGGAGGAGGGAGCTGACAGCCATGGCCACCTGCTGGACTGCTTCTAAGTAGGAAGGAAGGCAGGCAGGTGGGGGCTGACTGGGAGAAGACTGAAGATGGTGGAACAGTGCCCTATTCACCCTAATGGACCAGCCTCCACCAATAGTCATGGATGATGGGAACTGTAGTCCAACAACACACATATTCCTCATCCCTGATTTAAATCAATTGACCCTGCCTTTCCTGGCCAACCCTATCCATTAGTCTCTCGGACACAAGTGCCTCTGGCCCAGCATATGTGAAGCCCAGACTCTGCACCTGACTGATCTTCTGTGGTGTCTGCTGTATGGATCTGGTTGTCAAACCAAAGGTGGGAGACAGTCATGCGGTTCTGGGTGAGAGTTCCTGTTTTATCAGAGCAGATGACGGAAGTTGAGCCCAGCGTCTCAACGGCCTCCAAGTTCTTCACCACACAGTTCTTCCGGGCCAGGCGTTTGGCTGTGAGGGAAAGACAAACCTATGAAGAGAGAGAGACAAAGACAGAGAGATAGAAATGTAGAAAACTTCACCTGAAAATACATATAATGAAGGAAAGGTTACTATGTTTCAGGGGCTGCATGCACACTATAACACTAAATCACATTTGAAACACATTTCTCCCCTCAAAGAATTATGGGAATTGTAGTGTATCCTCATAGAGTTGCAATTCCCAGCAACCCTGTACAAACTACAATGCCCAGAATTCCTTGAGGGGCAAAATTTGCTTTGAATGTGCTTCAGAGGAATAGCGTGTGCGCAACATTCATTAAAAATGAGCAAGAGGGGGCATGATAAATCTATGAAGATTATGCATAGTATGAAGAAAGTGGATAGGGGGAATTTAGCTTTCTCTTTTTCTCATAAATCTGTAACTCTGAGGCATCCACTGGAGCTGAATGTTGGAAGATTCGGGACAGACAAAAGAAACATATTGAGGGCCACAGATTCCCCATCCCTGCCCTAAAACCGAGGGAGAGCGATACTTACAGTGACAGTTGCCAGAAGGCCCTCGGGGACGTATGCCACCACAATGGCCATGAAGAAGACCATGGCCTTAAGAAAGGGGTATCCAATCACCATGGCGACCACAAAGAAGGTGGCCCCAAAGAAGATGGCCAGACCAGCAATGATGTCGACAAAGTGCTCTATCTCGATGGCGATGGGCGTCTTCTCATTCTCCACGCCCGAGGCCAGGCTGGCAATGCGCCCAATGATGGTACGGTCCCCAGTGTTAATGATGATACCCGTGGCTGTGCCTGTGAGGACACAGGGAGATAAACAGAGCTGGTACGGGTTCATAAATGTGACCCCCCTCCAAACTTCTTTAGGTAGGGGCGTGTCCAGATGGCCAGGGCCCCCAGGGTGCATTCTTCACAATGGGAAACCATTCGTAAAGACGCTGTGTGGATTTGGGCCAGGCCCTGCCAGCTTTGTAGATCACGGGAAGCAGCAATGGTTGAGTAGCTTTTAATGGTCCTCCTGTTGCCTCACCCAGGATGAAGGCCCTCAAGAAAAGTGGTCAAGGACTGCATACTGGCAGTGGGCAGGGCCAAATCCCAAAGCAGGACCATAATATAGATATATGCACTCCATACACACACACACACACACACACACACACACTTCTCTCTCTCTCTCTCTCTCTCTCTCACACACACACACAGACACACACTTCTCTCTCTCTCTCTCTCTCTCTCTCTCACACACACACACACAGACACACACTTCTCTCTCTCTCTCTCTCTCTCTCTCTCTCTCTCTCACACACACACACACACAATTCTCTCTCTCTCTCTCTCTCTCACGCACACACACACACACACACACACAAATACACAAACACTGTCCACCCATTCACACACACTTGACACCTTCCTACCTTCTAAGCACATGGTAGAGAAGAAGGCAATGTTTCTGGTTTCCAGGGGACTCTCGTGGGTGCACTCGGGGGCTCTTGTCTGAGGCTCTGATTCCCCAGTCAGAGATGAATTATCCACCTGAAAGGGAGAGAGAGAAGCGTGATTCTTGCATGTGGCTATTTGCCATGGACTGCCTCTCCCCACATGAACTGACATGGTCCTCACCGAGATAATCATCTGAGGCCCTTCTTTGTGTGCCCTCTCCATGGGACACAAGAAGAAGCCTTTTCAGTGGTGGCCCCCCTCCTTGTGGAAAGCTCTCCCCATGGAGGCATACCTGACACCATATTTATGTACTTTTATGTTACAGGGAAATATTTTTCTCTTTATCTGGGCTTTGGTCCTTAATTTGAAGGGTGGCACGGTGGCCTCTATTAGAGGGGCATATCTGCATAACTGTGTTTTTAGCTTTCTCCCTTGATTTTATAAATTTAATTTGTTTTGCGCCACTCTGTGAGAAAAGGGACTAACGGATATTGATATTAATATCAAAAGCCCTTGCCTACCCCTCGCTTTCCTCCCTGAAATTTACTCTCCTCCTCCAAGCTGGCATTCCAGAAAGGTGGGTTTTATCCAATGTTTGTTAGCCTCAGACCCTTGGAAATTAAAGGACACCATCACCTTAGGCCCATCAATTTCAGTGGGTGTATTCTGAGCAGAATTGAGTTGGATACAAACTCTGCTTGTAACAAACAGGTGAGTCTGGACACCTGGATAGGTGAAAATCCGTTGGCAGGGAGGGATTTGTTTAGGTAAAAGCGGCTGGTGGGGGAAGGGGGAAGCCCTCTGCTTCTCTGCTGCAACTGCGTAGAAGTGGCTATCAGGATTCACATGCTCCAAGTGACCAGGCAATGCGTCAGCTCCCTTCCCAGTCCCCTTCTTGTCCAGCACTTTCTTCTCACAGTGGCCAGCCAGATGCTTCTGGGAAGTACCCAAGCAAGGTTGTAGCCTTCTTGCATTGTCTTTCTCCAACAACAGGCATACTGCCTCAGGTAGTGGAAGTGGTACATACAGTGGCGTAGCGTGGGTTGTCAGCACCCGGGGTAATTTGTGCCTCCCCCGCTGCACTGTCCCTCCCCCAGATAGTCCCTCGCTCTCTCTCCGCACTGCACCGCACGCCTGGCACCCTCCCCTCCACAGTGGGCGGCGACCCGGCGGCTCGGATCGGATTTGCACAGCCAGCACTGCAGTGAGAGAGAGTGAGTGAGCCGGGTAGGGGCAGAGAGCTGCGAGTGCGAGCGCACCCCCCCCCAGATGTTGCGCCCGGTGCGGCCGGCCCCCCCTGCACCCCCCACACTACGCCACTGGGTACATAGCCATCATACGTTGTAGCCATTGGTAGCCTTGTCTTCCGTGAATTTATCTATTTGTCCCCAGTCAAAAACAAATCAGACTTTATGGTTTGCTTCATCCAGGAGAGGGCAGCAGAGGCACAAGCTTGTGAGAAGGTAGCATTTGCTTAGAATTTTCCCCATTCCCCAAAAAGATCTTGTGTACCTTGCAGCCTTGCGAGGTGATAATCCTGATGTCTGCTGGGACTCGGTCTCCCCCTTTGATCTCCACCAGGTCACCCACCACCAGCTGATTGGCGTTGATCTGGAACTTGTCGCCATCTCGAATCACCGTGGCTTGCTGTGGTCGGGAGGAGCAAGAGTCTGACATTAAAACAGTGGTACCTCGGGTTACAGACGCTTCAGGTTACAGACTCCGCTAACCCAGAAATAGTACCTTGGGTTAAGAACTTTACTTCAGGATGAGAACAGAATTCGTGTGGCGGCGGCACAGCGGCAGCGGGAGGCCCCATTAGCTAAAGTGGTACCTCAGGTTAAGAACAGTTTCAGGTTAAGAATGGACCTCCAGAACAAATTAAGTTCTTAACTCGGGGTATCACTGTAAATCAAACCACACCCAGATAAATCAAACCACACCTCCAGATGGGACTATTGTAGTGCGGGACACAGGTGGTGCTGTGGTCCAAACTACTGTGCCTCTTGGGCTTGCTGATCAGAAGGTTGGCAGTTCGAATTCCTGTGACGGGGTGAGCTCTCATTGCTCTGTCCCAACCTAGCAACTCGAAAGTCCAGCAGTGCAAGCAGATAAATAGGTACTGCTGTAGTGGGAAGGTTAACGGCGTTTCTGTGCGCTCTGGTTTCCGTCACGGTGTTTCGTTGCGCCAGAAGCAGTTTGGTCATGCTGGCCACATGACCCGGATAGCTGTCTGTGGACAAACACCAGCTCCCGCAGCCTGAAAGTGAGATGAGCGCCACAACCCCAGAGTCGCCTTTAACTGGAGTTAACCGTCCAGAGGTCCTTTACCTTTACCTGTGAGCCTGCTGCCATGATCATGCAGCACCTCTGCTGAAATAGCAGCACTGGCTGGTAATTTGCTGCCTAGTCATGGCTGTCTACACCAGGGGTCAGCAAGGTTTATCTTGCCTGGGCCGGATCGGCCCCCCGGAAATCCCTTCGTGGGCTGGATTCCCCCCCGCGTGCCTGTGATTTTCGTGCGCAAATGTGATTTTTGACACCTGAGTCTGCGCAGACACGATTTTCAGCACCACAGAAGTGAGTCCCCATGCTGCACTGTGTCAGTTTAGCACAGCGCACGAGCGGGCAGCTTGGTTCGGGGGTGGCTCATGGAGCGGTCAAACGACCTCCACAGGCCGCTTCTGGCCCATGGGCCTTAGGTTGCTGACCTCTGGTCTACACATTACTGTTTATTCTGGTTCCAGTGTTCTCCCACTGCTGGTGTTTGAAGCTGAATACTCATGACATTAGTCACAGTCCATAAGTGTCTTGTAGCTATCTTGCAGTTTACCCATCAGATTCTTTTGCCTCATCCCTTTAACTGAAGATGCTTGGGATCAGACATGATTATGATTATTATTTAATATACTACCCTTCATCATAAGATCTCAGGGCGGTTCGCAGAATAAAATACAGGATAAAAACAAGTTTAAGGTTCCTGCTTGGTGCAATGAATTCTTCCTTCCATATGCTAACAGAAACTCTTCCCCAGAAGATAAAGAGAAGCCAGGGGAACTCTGAATCCCCTCAATTAATTGATCTTAACAAAATAAGTTACTGACCACAGAAGAAAGCACTCAAAGCATGAAGTCTGCTGCTGAGCTTTGATTTCTTTCCTTCAACTATTTGGGTGCAGCAGGAGTAGAAAAGATCAAATGCTCCCTCTTACATTCCTTTAGTCTCCTATGGCTATTTTTCATTAAAAGAAAGAAAGAAAGAAAGAACTTGGAATTGCCAGTTTCACTTCTACAAATTACAGGAGCCTGATCTGTGGTTGTGTGTGCACACCTGCGTGTAAACCTGGCCTGATGCTTCGCTGCCTTCAGCCACATTTGCAACAGCAGTCACCCAGGAACTTTCCCCTTACCTGCGGCACTAGATTCTTGAAGCTCGCAATGATGTTGGTGCTTTTGAATTCCTGGTAGTAGCCAAAGCAGCCGGTCACGACCACGACAGCAATGAGAGCAATAGCCAAGTATAGCTATATGGGGAAGAAAGCAAAAAAGAGCCTATGATCTTCCTGTAGTATTTTGTCACTCCAGCAGCTGCTACGCCTTCAGTTTCCACTTTAAAATTCTGCATTTGTTGGAGCATCACTGCTGGGTGACCTGAACTTCACAACCTTTCGCTCACCAGTTTTATTTCTCACCACTGTGTCCTCCTCATAGCATCTTTTAAGTCAGGGATGCAGAGTGGTATGGACAACAGGGCCCTCATAGGACTACAGCTCCCATCAGCCCCAGCCAGGATGGCCAAAGCTCAGGGATGATGGGAGTTGTAGTCCAGTCACACCTGGAGGGACTACAGCTTCTCCCAGCCCTGCTTTCGGCACTTACGTTGTCTGCACTGGTGAGGTCACCTTGCCCGAGCTGGATGCCAAAGGCAATGAGGCAGATGGCTGCTGCCACCCACATGAGGCACTGCAGCCCCCCGGCCAGCTGGCGGGCAAACTTCACATACTCAGGAGTGCCCTTGGGGGGCTTCAGCTCATTGGGGCCATCACGAAGAAGGATCTCTCCTGCCACAGTGCTGCTCAGGCCCTGGAAGTAGAGAGAAGGGGAGGCAGGACCATTAGAAATACTTCCCCCCAGGACTGGAGTTGGGGAATAGACAATTCTGAGTCCCTAGCTTGTCCTCTGCTTTGACAGTCCCAAATATTTGGGTCCAAGAAGGCTACCTCCCTGAAGTGTAGGTGGGTTCCCATGAGGCAAGACAGAGTGATAAAAGGAAGAACTTTTATTGAACTACATCACTGGGAAACAGAGTCAAAACAGCTGCTTATACAGTGGTACCTTGGGTTACATACGCTTCAGGTTACATTCGCTTCAGGTTACAGACTCTGCTAACCCAGAAATAGTACCTTGGGTTAAGAACTTTGCTTCAGGATGAGAACAGAAATCGTGCTCTGGTGGCCCCATTAGCTAAAGTGGTGCTTCAGGTTAAGAACAGTTTCAGGTTAAGAACGGACCTCCGGAACGAATTAAGTACATAACCAGAGGTACCACTGTATACATTTCTGTAAGCCTGGGCCACTCCCACTCCCAACTTGATTGGCTGTCTAAACTTCCAGACTGCGAATCACGACTCAGAGTTCAAGGGCCAATGGCAGAGGCCCAAATCCTGAAATGTTCTGTGATTGGACAACATGTATCGAATCAGAACACAGGCGCTCAGATTCCTTAGTCCAGACTCAAGCTCAGGCAAACACAGACCACTGAAAACACAACACTCCCCAAAGCCCATTTGGTGGCTGTGCTATAGCTGGAGGCAGTAATGCTTCTCAATCAACAATTTCTGGAAGCTACAGGAGGGGAGAAGACTCATGTTCTCAGGTTCCTGCTGGAGGGTTTTTCCACAGCTATCTGAGTGGCTGCTGTGAGAACAGGATGCAAGATTACATTGTTCGTTTACTCCCAAGACTATGAAGCGCGTTCCAAAGAGGTCATGAAAGCAAATGTGGGTTGGGGTGGGGGGGAAAGCTTCTTCAACTTTTCTTTTACAAAAATGCATGGCTGGGGAAAAAAATGCACCTTGAAATCAAATCTTGATATGGCAAAAGAACCGATTTCAAGCGGATTGTGTTTCTAAAAGTTCTGACACAGTAGCTCAATATTTGCCAGAAGAGCTGGGGCTTTTAGCTAAAAGAACAAAACAAAAAACCACAACAATTGAATTCTCTTGGAAATAAAGTTAGTTGGACAGTTTAAGTACTCCTTCTTACCTAAGAAGCATGATATAAGGTCCAGAGGTAGCATTATTATCAATTTACGAGGGGGTGGAAGGTTCACAGGCTATAAAGGACTTGCTCACTAATTTATTGACTGCTACACAAATTATGATAGCTAGGAAGTGGAAGGGGCAAGCAGAATATAAAATAGGAGAATGTTATAAAGAGGTGTGGGGATATAGCTATTAATGATCAATAAACATGTGCCATGAAGGCAGTGGCGTAGTGTGGGTGGTGCAGGGGGGGCCGGCCGCACCGGGCGCAACATCGGGGGGGGGGGGGGCGCTCACACTCGCAGCTCTCTGCCCCTACCGGGTTAGGGGGAGCAAATTACTTGCCTTGCCCCGGGTGCTGACAACCCACGCTACGCCACTGCATTAAGGTAAGATGGGGAATACGCAGGAGAAATGATTTCGAGGAAATATGGAAGGTGTTTGTAGAATCTGTACTGTTAAACAGAAAGGGGTCAAACCATCACAAGGGGTATTGAAATTTTGCGATGTTGGAATGGTTGGGGGTGGGGTGCACATTTTTATTCTTATTTATTTATTATTATTACTTTGTGAAAAGAAAAAAGAAAAAAGAAAAAAGAAAAAAGAAAAAAGAAAAAAGAAAAAAGAAAAAGCATAATATGCCACTGACGTTGTGAGGTAATATGTGCTTTGAGTATGAATTTTGACATTTTGGACACATTTTTTAAATCCCTGTAATGTTTTGTTTCAACACTAGATGGCACACAAACATTCAGATCGGGAGAACCCCAGACAAGAATACACCACACTCAGATTGTCGCATATCCCCTCTTTAAACCTGTGGGCATCACCTTGGTGACACTGGTCCGATGCTTGAGCTCCAGGTCTTCTATGGACAACTGGTGATCATCCTAAAAGGGAAAGCAGACCCAAGATGAAAAGAGAGTGGCTTCAGAGGGGGGAGGGAAAGGGATATTGGGTGGCAGGGACTGCCTGCAGCTGCCGCTCCCTCACAACTACCACATAAAAGGTAAAAAAAGAGAGAAAAGGTAAAGGGCCCCTGGATGGTTAAGTCCAGTCAAAGGCGACTATGGGGTTGCGGCGCTCATTTCACTTTCAACCCGAGGGACCTGGCGTCTGTCCACAGACAGCTTTCCGGGTCATGTGGCCAGCATGACTAAACAGCTTCCGGTTCAACAGAACACCATGATGGAAACCAGAGCGCATGTAAACGCCGTTTACCTTCCCTATTTATCTACTTGCACTGGTGTGATTTCGAATTGCTAGGCTGGCAGGAGCTGGGACAGAGCAATGGCAGCTCGCCCCGTCATGGGGATTCGAACCACCGACCTTCCGATCGACAAGCCCAAGAGGCTCAATGGTAAGCCTACAGGGGCCCCTCAGAGCAGAAGGGACCCCACCTTAAAGCAGCCACCATCCCTGCCAAGGTCACCCAATGAGCTTGGTGGCTGAGCAGAGATTTAAACCTGCACCCTTTGCCAAGTCACCAAGTTGCCTTTCCAGATAACAAGTAACACTGGCAGCAATAGATAGGATGGTAAATATGATAAATAAATATTATGGAAGTGTGACTGCAAGCAAGGGCCTTTCCTCAGTTGTCTCTCTGTCTCACGGAATAAGAGTCCCTTTGAGAACGTCCAAATCAGCATTCAGCTGACTTACCACATCCATCTCTTTCTTCATACTCTCCAACTTCTCTTTCTTCTTTTCCCCTTTCTTCTTCTTCTTGATCTTGACATCCATTTCCCCACCAGGATGTTTCTCCATTTCCACCGAGTACATCTCGTACTTGTCCTGAAGCCAAGGGCGAGGGGAAAATAAAGAGAGATTTGTGAACTTGAACTGATGCACCATGGCAATGTAATCAGCTGAAACTTTAGTTTTGGGGAAAGGCACTCTGCACATGCTCAGAAGCACACCCTTTCATTAACCGCAAGGGGAAGGGACTTATGAATAGAGGCATTATCATCTATTAACTGCTGGGAAAGGCACTTCATACATGCTCAGAGGCGCTGTCTTTCATTAATTGCTGGGGAAAGGGTACTTTGCACATGTGCAGAGGCACTGCCTTTCATGAATGGGGGAATGCAGGTGGCACAGGCTGAGAGGCACTATTAATGGGAAGGAAAGGCACTTCACACATGTTCAGAGGCCCTGTCCTTTATCGTATTTCGGAGCTCAAACCCAACAATCTCCCTTGCAGTAGAGACTGAATTCAAATTCGACAAGATAGGAGATTTTCTCAAAGTGAGGGTTCTTGTTAGGGCACCCTTTCTTTGTGCCTGAGAAACTGGGTAGTGGTGGTCACGAGCTTGGCTGGATCTGTGCCTCAGCATAAGAAAAAACAACCACAACTCGAGTGGATTAATCTGCCTGCATTTGTGTAGGAGAACAAAACCAGTAGTTCTAAGCGGGGGGGGGGGGGGGCGTCCTTTCTGTGTGTTGGATGCAGTTTACTCCAGGGATAAGTGGATTTAAGATTGCAACCAAAATTAATTGAACCATGGCAAAACCACAGGTCAGCCCAAATCAGTTTGATTGGTTCAGGATCGAGGATTTTTAAACCCTGCTGATTTCAGTGGGATACTGTACTTGACCCCCCCCCCGCCCATTTAACATGTGGGACATCTCTCTTTCTCTCTCTCCTCTCTCCCTACACATAGCAATTCTCTCAAGGTTTCTCCTCATATTCTTCTCTCTAGTTGGGAGAGGGATTGTTCACTGATATTAATTTTTTGTACTGTATCTTTATTTTTACAGTGGTACCTCGGGTTAAGCACTTAATTCGTTCCGGAGGTCCGTTCTTAACCTGAAACTGTTCTTAACCTGAAGCACCACTTTAGCTAATGGGGCCTCCTGCTGCTGCCGCGCCGCTGGAGCACAATTTCTGTTCTCATCCTGAAGCAAAGTTCTTAACCTGAAGCACTATTTCTGGGTTAGCGGAGTCTGTAACCTGAAGCGTATGTAACCTGAGGTACCACTGTATATCTTTTTAGAGTTATGTGGGAAACGTTCCATTTGGTTGTTTACTTTTTGGTGAGTTTTATTTATTGTTTATGACTACTTTTGTTATGTTTTTTTTTAAAAAAATTATGTACATTTTTTCATGTTGTAAGCCACCTTGAGCATGGTTTTAACTATGGAAAGGTGGCATACAAATAAAAAGATTAATTAATTAATAGTTATGAGGTTTAGAAATTTTTTTAACACCCCTGCCGGAAGCTGAGATTCTGCTCAGATGGTTGGATTCCTATTTCTACCCTGTTCTATGTTCTGCTGTGAGTTCACTGCCTGGATAACCCCCAGGATATGTGAAATGAAGCCAACTTATGAAATCTTACATCTGTGCAAGACTCAACAACTGGCTCAACTTCCTAAACCCAGAACGACGGAAACTGTATTACAAATTGTCATGATTGTTCTCAGCCTTGCTATGTCTGTCGGCTGCCACTTATTCAACTTATGCAACATCTAATCTTGGGTGTTGCATTCACAATTAACAAGAAGGACTAGAACCCCCACTTTGCCTAAAAGCATGCATTGAAAGGTGGCAACATCTCGCCCCGTTGGCTCTAGATGTCGAACATGACAGGGTGATTTATAAGATGCCAAGGGCAGGAAGAAGCAAAGCTGCCAATTTCACCTTCTCATTTCCCACTCTTCTTTTCAGCTCTCCACATTCCCACATCACTTTGCCTGTATGCATTTTAATACAAACTGTAACCTAGTACGGTCAAACCTTGGTTGTCAAATGTAATCCATTCCGGAAGCCCTTTCGGCTTCTGAAATGTTCGAGAACTGAGGCACGGCTTCCGATTGGCTGCAGGAGCTTCCTGTACTCAAGCGGAAGCTGTGTCGGATGTTTGCCTTCTGAAAAGCATTCAAAAACCAGAGCATTCGGGAGCCAAAACATTCCAAAATGGAGGTGTTCGGGATCCGAGGTTTGACTGTAAATGCAATTCTGTACACCACACTTGGCTGGAGAACTGCATCGAAAAATTCAGAGCAGCGAGAATTTCAAAGTAATTGCTGTATTTTTGTTTTCATGGTGTTGAATGTTAGGAGGATTTCCTTTTAAATATGAACTGGGTAGAATTTCTCCCTCATCAAGGGGGACCTTTGGAAACCATCATAGCAGAGTGCAGGTTTAACTCTGGCACTGTTGCTTTTCTGCAGATTTGTGCATGAATCGAGTGGGTAGGGTTCTCCAGAAGACTGTGACACCAAGAAATGCAGAACTGGAGGGACCACATTGGACATTTAGTCCAACCCCTGATCATTGCAGGGATCTTGCAACTGCAGCATCCCTGACTGAGGATGAGCCAGCCAGTCTCTGCTTCAATACTTCCAGTGAAGGAGACCCTGCCATCTTGCAAGGCAGTCTGGTCTACTATCACACAACTCATTCCATTAGGAAGTTTCTCTTAATGTATAGCACAAAGTTGCTCTGTTGCCTTCCCATACATTCAGTCTATTCCTGTCCCTTGAAGTAGCAATAAACAAGTCACTCCCCCCTTTTGCATGGCAGAATTTCAGATATTTGAAGGCAGTTATTCTGTCTCCTCTTCATCTCCTCTTCTCCAAATTAAAAGCAGCCAACTCAACTGTTCTTCATAGAACTTTATTTTCCAGATTCTGCACCATCTTTGCTGGTCCATTTTGCCTGCCCCGTGATATTTATGCAATAATAGTGAATTAGTGGTGGGTTCAGGCTGGGCCATCCACAAACCATTCTGCTTTATTAGCTGTTCTGCAACACCTCTCCAATGTCACTGACACCAGGAGGGCAGTTCTTGCGCTGCAACAGTGCAACAAAAGTGGAACACCGCCCCCCCCCAACAGAACATTTGTGGTATGAAAAATTACCAGACTTCAACTGGAAACTACGGGGCTTCAGAATTTGGAAACCAAGTGGTATATCTGCCCTGAAACATCTGCAGCCACAATTAGTATTGGACGTGCGATCACGTAGAGCGTCCCTGGTCCCACCACAATCACAGATCATCAAGAATTCACAAGAAAAAGGAGGCCAGAGATGGAAACCTAAAACCTCTGTAAAACGGGGGTGTCTAGGTGAAAGCAGAAGTTCCTTACCGCCTTCCCCATTTTGATTCCTTTGGGTCTGTCTTCTCTAAGGCCAACAAGACAGACCCGGGTGGGTCTTGAGTGTCAGGCTGCTGCAGGTGCTCTGTGGCTCAGGGAGGGTAAACGGTGACCCCTCTCGGGTGTCCCCCTTTTATCAATTCCTCTGGGTGCCACCTTGTCCCAGGGAGGAGAGGGGATGCCAAGCCCTCTTGCGTGCTTTTTTGAAGTCACGCACCAGGAGGTGACAGCCTCGGAAGGGAGAAAACAAACACCCTTGAGAGCAGGCTTCACCTTGGACTCCCCTTTCCACCCATGGCAACTCCCTCTGGAGCAAACACATTCAGGCGTCGAAGGCAAAGACCTTGAAGGTGAGGGGGATGAAGGAACAGGCCATATAAAAGGACAGACCTGGTGCCATTAAATACAAGGCTCTGGCGGAAAGCCACAGCTGTGGCTCAGTGGTAGAACATCTACTTTGCAAGCTGAAAGGTCCCAGGTTCAATCCCTGCCATCTCCCTGTGTGGCTGGAAGAGACCTCTTGATTCCCCCCCCCCCCAGTATTAGTGGCCACTGAGCATACTCAGTTCTCACAAGGCTGTTTCTGGGTCCCCCCCTCCCCAAGATTATACAGTGGTGCCCTGCAAGACGGAAAACCCGCAAGACGAAAGGGTTTTCCGTTTTCAGAGGTGCTTCACAAGACGAATTTCCCTATGGGCTTGCTTCGCAATACGAAAATGTCTTGCGATTCTTGCGATTTTTTTCCGCTCCCCAACCCCTTTTTCTAAAGCGCTAAGCTGCTAATAGCCTTTCAGCAGCTAATCCGCTAATCCCTTAAGCCTTTAATAGCCGTTAATAGCCCTTAAACTGCTAATAGCGCTAATAGCGCTAATCCGCTAATGGGCTTGCTTTGCAAGACGAAAAAAACCGCAAGATGAAAAGACTCGCGGAACAGATTCTTTTCGTCTTGCGAGGCACCACTGTATTATATTTCTGCAAACCTTGTTTATATTTCCTCCCCCTTGCGCCATTTGGCCGGAACACGAGCACATCACACTGTGACATTTTGTTGCAGGCCCCTCAATGTGTTATGATTAATGGATTTGATTTCAAGCTGCAGGGTGCAGTTTATTATTATTTCTACATGTAAGCACCCTTGATCGTTGCAACAGATACCCGAAGAGGGGAGAAAGGAATAGTAAGGTCTGGTTGGTAGGCCACTAGTTATGAACTGTGTAACTGAGCCATGAAGGACCATCAACAGCGACCCCCCCCCAAAAAAATTCTCTTGATGATGCCACTGTGGCAATGACACATAAAAATAAGGCGATGGAAGTATGGCAATTACAATATTTGTTAAGAGTGCTGAGAGCTGTTGGGAGACTGATTCCCCTCACAGAGCTGCGGTTCCCAGAGTCCCTCAGGAAGAGACCATGTTTGCGAAACGACTTTGGAAACTGTAGTTCTACGAGGGGACTAGCGGTTGCCTTATTTATTTTATGTATCAGATTCATATAGCATCCTTCATCACAAAATCTCAAGGCGGTTCACAAGATAAAAATACAAGGTAACTCTCAGCAACCTTAAGAAACATCAGCTCCCAGAATTCTTTGGGGGGGGGAGGGGAGCTGTGGCTGTTTAAAGTGCCTTTAATAGCGGTTTTGTGGCATGGTATGAATGTGACCTAAATGGGAAATGAATCAGATTTTGTCCCCACTTCCCTTCCTCTGGCACGAAGCTTTGCGAAAGAACCACAGCTGTGGTAGCCACGTCAAGTGGAAACTGCTATAGCCTCGCAGCAAGCATCCTACGTGGTCAGCCTTTCTGTGGGATTTGGAGTTGATCATGCCTCCCAACTTTGAGTTTCAGTTTGTGGTTCTTGAGTGGGAGAACGGGAGAGGTTTGAGGGCAAGTGACTTCTGCTAGCACCTGGAGAGGTTTCTCATTCCCCTCCCTTTGTTAAACACATTATTTAACCGACAAACAAAAAGCACAAAACCCCCAAAATACCCCCACAGCGCATCAGGTTACACTTCCCTATTTGAAAGAGAGGAAATTCCTTGGAGGCCAGATCTGCTGCCCCTATCGATCCTGCCATCTGAAGGCTGTTGCCCCAATTTGCCTCATGGTTGGGCTGGCCCTCACTTAGACCATTCTTGCACTGTACAACTCTCCTCATCCTTCCAGGGATTGTTTGTCTTGCAGCTACTAATAAGCTACCAATGTTGATAGAAATATAATAATAATATAATTAAAACCTGTTAGTTGTGTTACAGGAATTTATGTAAAGGTTGGGGGTGGGGTGGGTTGCCCCTCCAGCAGACATCATACACCCCCCCGACTACCAAACTCAACACAATCATTCCTGCATATGTCCCCACAAAACACTTTCCCCCTATCTCTATTCAACAAATACAACAATTCACTGACAAATGTACAGTGGTACCTCAGGTTAAGTACTTAATTAATTCTGGAGGTCCGTTCTTAACCTGAAACTGTTCTTAACCTGAATCACCACTTTAGCTAATGGGGCCTCCCACTGCCGCTGCACCCCCAGAGCACGATTTCTGTTCTCATCCTGAAGCTAAGTTCTTAACCCGAGGTACTATTTCTGGGTTAGCAGTGTCTGTAACCTGAAGCGTATGTAACCCGAGGTACCTCTGTATCTATGTACTGGCTCACTGGGAAAACTTTAGAAAGTCATATAAAATCGCTCCAGTATGGATTTTCACCATTCCAACTTTGTTCTGTTCAGGAAAGGAATGGCTACCAAGGGGGGGGGGGGGAGTCTGGGATGTGGGCAGCCATAATCCCTGAAACCTGGGATCACATATCTCTTGCACAAGAGATAATCACTGGCACCCTGGCAAATGGGTGACAGACAGGCAGTTGTCTCATGGACAATGGCAAACCACCCAGGAATGGATTAGGTCCTGGGTCAGGACAAAGGAGTGTGATTACCTGATGGGGAAACCAGGAATTGTAAATATCCCTATTGTGTCACGTGGTGGGTGGTAGGCAAGGGAGGTTGGGGGCAAAAATGACGAACTGGTTTCTACCAGAAAACCTGTCCCTGTTTGTAATGTATGTATGATGTATCTGGGATGTATGCATGATGCTTCACGTGAGGTGTTTATGGGAAAAGGGGAAACTGATAAAAGAGGAAGCATCCCTTTGTTCGGGGCTTCTCCCTGCTTCTTCTATGGGGTGGCTAGAAGTTCTGTTGCAACAGTCTTTTAAATAAAGACCAGGCCTACAGGCTGCTGTTTTGCTCCTATTTTCTTGGCTGGTGTCTTTGTTTGGGAATCCAAGTGAGCCCGGCAATTTTCCTTTTACAGTTGCTTTTTACGCAAATAAAAAAAAATCTCCAAGCAATTTACAGCATATTTAAAAACATAAGCAGAAGGCCCACACCACATCCTCTTTTTAGGATTTGCGCTCATAGAATTGCAGAATTGGAAGGGACCTCAAGGCGGTGGTGTGAATGTGGCTTTTATTTTGTTACACTTTTCTCAGTACCTCTTAGTGGGCTGCCCTTTCCCCCCTGGTTCTTCGCTGTCGTTCCTTTCCCCCCTGAGGGACCTTGACAGGACCTTGCACTAAAATGCCCCAGCCTTGAGTCTAGAGCTGCCTCTGGCATGTTCACAGACCTTCGCCTTGTGCTGGAGCCAGAAATCTCTGGGGAACAGGGCCCTCCTCCCCAACCCCTGCTTATCAGCTGGTGACCTTACAAAGAGGAAGGAGAGATAGGGAAGCTGAAGGATTAACGTAGACAAACACAACTCGCATATGTGAGATGTGAAAGCGTCAGTTTGCCTTCTCCGCTGTTACTCAGTGTGCCGCCTGCCCAATAGCCTTCTATTCCAGGTCACGGGCTACAAATTTGTGTTAGAAGCCCTGCTGGGAGCCATGTAACCAACTGCAAACCACCCCATGTACACATGTATAACCCAGTTCTAAAATAGCTGCATTGGCTTCCAGTTCATTTCTGGGCCCACTTCAAGGTGCTCATGCCAGGACTTAAAGCCCTAAATGATTTGGGCCCCACATACCAGAAAACCTGCCTCCTTCCCTCAGAAGTGCTGGGTGGTGGTGACTCAGGAGAGGGCCTTCTGTCTTGGCCAGCCCCTAAACTGTGAAATTCCTTCCCCAAAGACCCTCCAAATGCCCCTGTTTTCCAGTGCAAGACCCGGATTTACAGAAGCTGTCCTGGTTTTTTATTTGATCCTGGAATGTCCCGCTTTTCCTTAGGAAATCCCTATTTTCATTGGAGAAATGGTGGAGATTATGGAGTTATCCAACCTCATCTGAAGGCAGCCCTGTATAGAAAAGCTTTTTAAAAATGTTTAATTTTTTATATATGTTGGAAGCCACCCAGAATGGCTGGGGCAAACCAGTCAGGTATATAAATGTTATTGTTATAAATTGTAAAATATTATTGGTATACAGTGGTACCTTGGGTTACAGACACTTCAGGTTACATATGCTTCAGGTTATAGACTCAGCTAACCCAGAAATAGTACCTTGGGTTAAGAACTTTGCTTCAGAACAGAAATCGCACGGCGGCAGCAGGAGGCCCCATTAGCTAAAGTGGTGCTTCAGGTTAAGTACAGTTTCAGGTTAAGAACGGACCTCCAGAATGAATTAAGTACTTAACCCAAGGTACCACTGTATTGGTATAAATATTATTGTTATTATTGAATAGGACGTCCCTATTTTCATTGGAGAAATGGTGCGTCCGGCTTCTTCACTTTACAGCTTTCGGCGAATGCTGAAGATACACCATTTTACCCTCGCATTCGACACCCGAGGTGTATGTTTTCTGGGCCTATCCTATTCCTGTGATTTGCTTTTTGCTGTTTTCAGTTCTGAATTTCAAGTCGTCGTCTAATACCCTCAGACCTACTGGTAAAGGACAGATAATTAATTCATCATGAATTCATTCACTCATTATAATAGATGGGATCATAGGAAGCTGCCTTTTAAGTGAGTCAGGCACCTGGTCCTTCAAGCTTCATACTATCTGCACTGACTGGCAGCCACGCGCCAGGATTTTGGGCAGCTTCTTTCCCTGCCCCAGATGGAGATGCTGTGGATCAAACCTGAGGTCTTCTGCATGCAAAGCCGATGCTCTGCTGCTGAGTTACGGTCCTGCAGAATAAGTGTGAACAGCACATGTCTGTGAGTTGTGAAATGCATAACCAACAGCTTGAATAAGGGATGAAACTGCATTTCAAATTCCAGAAGCCTATGTAGAATGCCTAATTGGCGGTGGCGGAGGCAGCGAGGGAAGTATTTTAGCTAGACCTATCTTTCAAGGAGCTCAAGACAGCATACTGTTGGAGATGCATTAGGGATAATGCTTCTCTAAAACATATGTTTTTTCATTGTCCTATATTGAAAGATTTTTGGCAGCAGGTAACTGGAACCATCACAGAACTGTACGGAACAACCGTACATTTGCAGAGCAAAATATCCTCTTGAATTATATAGCCAGCACATGGAACCTTAGTAAAGGTAAAGGGACCCCTGACCATTAGGTCCAGTCGTGGCCGACTCTGGGATTGCGGTGCTCATCTCGCTTTACTGGCCGAGGGAGCCGGTGTACAGCTTCCGGGTCATGTGGCCAGCATGACTAAGCCGCTTCTGGCGAACCAGAGCAGCACACGGAAACGCCGTTTACCTTCCTGCCAGAGCAGTACCTATTTATCTACTTGCACTTTGACTTGCTTTTGAACTGCTAGGTTGGCAGGAGCAGGGACGGAGCAATGGGAGCTCACCGACCTTCTGATCGGCAAGTCCTAGGCTCTGTGGTTTAACCCATAGCGCCACCTACGTCCCTCACAAAGGGACAATATGAGTGGACTCTCTGTGCCCTTACCACAGCAAAAAGACTGATCCTGATGAACTGGAAAAATAAATATGTGGCTCCCTTATATGATTGGATTGAAGGCTTGTACAAACTCGCAACATATGAACGATTTGCATATAGACTTGCCATGGACAAATTCAATGGTATTTGGAATCCAATCTTACAAATACAGTGGTGCCCCGCAAGACGAATGCCTTGCAAGACGGAAAACCCGCTAGACGAAAGGGTTTTCCGTTTTTCAATGCGCTTCGCAGGACGAATTTCCCTATGGGCTTGCTTCGCAAGACGAAAATGTCTTGCGATTCTTGCGATTTTTTCCCACTCCCCACCCCCTTTTTCTAAGCCGCTAAGCCGCTAATAGCCTTTTAGCAGCTAATCCGCTAATCCCATAAGCCTTTAATAGCCGCTAATAGCTGCTAAACCGCTAATAGCGCTAATCCGCTAATCCGCTAATAGGGTTGCTTCGCAAGACGAAAAAACCGCTAGACGAAGAGACTCGCGGAACGCATTAATTTCGTCTTGCGAGGCACCACTGTACTGTAATAGGTTAAGATCTGGTGAAGTACTATAACAACCTTGTATACAGTTTTGTGTTTTCCCCCTCCCCACTTTGTTTTCCCTTCCTCATGGGTTCTGTTTCTCTTTCTCTTTTTTGGTGGGTGTCTCACCATGTTTAGTGCACATATAATTATGTACTTTTTGAACTTTCAATAAATATGTTACCAAAAAAACCCCACAAAACAGCATACAGGGATTCCTCCCTCCCCATTTTATCTTTACAGCAACCCTGGTTAGGCTGAGAGATGGTGACTGGCTCATGGTTGCCCACTAAACTTTGTTGCTGAGTGGGGATTTGAACCCTGATTTCCTGGATCCAGTCCTGGCCTCTAACCACTGCATCACAAAGGCTTTCGATCCGGTTTCAAATCACTTCTCTGCCTTGAAGCTCACTCTGTTGTATCATGTGTCAACAGGAAGGCAGATATGAACGCAGCCGTCAGTAGGTTTCGACTCTCCTATATTTCATAGGAGCCGCACCCTTGAGCCGCGCAAGTTAATACGCCATACATTGCTATCTTTCCTTCTGGAATTTTGTTTCCTGGCCTTGTGACTTTCCTTGCATTGTACATGGCCAAATTGTTCTCAAGGCGACGAGCTCAAGGCTGCTTATCGAGTCACTGCTTGCATCACTACACAAGGCCAGATCTTCAGTCTGGAGGGAGGACAAATCCACAGCATGGGTGGTGCTGTGGTCTAAACCACTGAGCTGCTTTGCTTTGCTGCTCAGAAGTTCACCAGTTCAAATCTGCTTGATGGAGTGAGCTCCCGTCCCAGCTTTTGTCAACCTAGCAGTTCGAAAGCACGCCAGTGCAAGTAGATAAGTTGGTACCTTTGCGGTGGGAAGGTTAACAACGTTTCCGTACGCTCTGGTTTCCATCACAGTGTCCCATTGCGCCAGAAGCGGTTTAGTCATGCTGGCCACGTGACCTGGAAAGCTGTCTGTGGACAAATGCTGGCTCCCTCAGCCATAGTCGCCTTTGACTGCACTTAACTGTCCAGGGGTCATTTACCTATTTACCTTACCAAGCCACATAACCCATGGGCTAAGCTGTCAAACCGGTGGTTCAAGTTGGGTTCATCAGCTGCAAGTCCCCATAGCTGCTGATTGTCCAACATTCGTTGGGGCTTGCAAAGCCCCAAAGCCAGTTGAGCTGATTTAAGGACCTTCTGCTGCAATTGTCTTTCAAAATGAGGACATAGATACTTTGCATGTGCTATTTTTAAATGCAAATTGAGAAATACCATTTGATTTAAATAGAAGTGCAATGCATCTCCTCATAGAATCATAGATTTGTAAGGGACCCCAAGGGTCATCTAGTCTCACCCTTCTATGCAAGATTCTCAGCCAAAACATCCATGGCATCCATGGTCATCAGAATGGGGAAGACTGGGATCTGATGACCTGGGAGCCTAGTCCAGGAGCTAACTGTTGATTGGCACCTTTAAGGCCTCTGATCTCCCTCCTTAGGGTCCTTTGGCTGTGTATACACAATGCATTTAAAGTACATTTAAAACAGGACCCTCCCTCCCAAGAATCCTGGGAACTGTAGTTTATCATACACAGAGCTACAATTCCCAGCACCCGTAACAAACTACAGTTCCCAGGGTTCTTGGGAGGGAGGGTTGTGCTTTATGCATGCTTTAAATGTATGGTGTGCACACAGTTCTTTATCTTTAAAACCAGAATTGGACCTAGCAGCCCTTAAAATAATTCTACAAATAGAGGATTACCCTCTGTAAAATAGGACACATGGTCAGCCTAATCCTGCTACAGATATAATGACTTGACATGCACGAAAGCAGAAGATGTTTGCCGAGGTCAAGTTAGCTGTGAGTACAGTGGTAGCTGCGGACATGCCACTGAGATCGTCACTGCCAAACACTTTAGGGAAATATGGAAGTGATTGTACTGAACAGAGAGCACAGCACAGCATGGGTGCTAATCAGTCGCTTGCATATTCTCCAAGAAACTTGTGGAAGGCAGCAGTGTACACTATTGGCAAACACGGCTGCTATGTGATCACTGGTGTTTCGCCACTGCTGTGTGGATGACATGTAACAGGGATAGCTGCTGATTGCAACAACAACTTCTTATTCTTATTCTTATTCTTATTCTTATTCTTATTCTTATTCTTATTCTTATTCTTATTCATACCCTGCCTATCTGGCTAGGTTTCCCCAGCCACTCTGGTCAGCTTCCAACAGAATATTAAAAACACGATAAAACCTCAAACATTAAAAACTTCCCTACACAAAGCTGCCTTCAGATGTCTTCTAAAAGTCAGGTAGTTGTTTATTTCCTTGATATCTAATGGGAGGGTGTTCCACAGGGTGGGCGCCACTATCGAGAAGGCCCTGTGCTTGGTTCCCTGTAGCTTCACTTTCCACAGTGAGGGAACCGCCAGAAGGCCCTTGCTACCATAGGCAAGCCCCTGTCTTTCCGCATAACCTGCCTCACAGGTCTGATGTGAGGCTAAAATGGGGTAGTGCGGTTCCTCTCTCATTTAGGCTGCACACACCATGCATTTGAAGCCACCCTGAAAGCTGTGGTTTGCTAAGGAAGCTGGAAAATGTAAGAAATGCAGTTCCCAGGGTTTTTGGTGTGTGGTGAATGTGCTTGAAATATATGGTGTGTACAAAGTCGAAGATGTGTCTAGAGGGAGTGGGTTGTTGGGAAACTCTTAGCTTCATCTCCTAGCAGTTGCGGGAAGCAGGAAATGTCAACATTATAGTTTATCAGATACTGCTTTTTGGGAAAGCCCCATGTGCTAACCAGGCTGCGAATGGCAAAATTGTAGCTTGCACAAATTACTGTTGCACCACATGACTTGAACTGAGTTTGGTTTCAAGGCTGAGCTGTTTCTATGCTCTGGATAACTTGTCCCTTGACCCCTGCACAGGAAGGTGATTTTACTGTGGGGATCTGTGAACTTAAAATGGGCTGGACCCATCTATAATAATGCACATGGAAACGAGCCAATCAATATGGACTCACAGGAGAGGTAGATCTTAGGAACATAAAAAGGTAAATGTAAAGGACCCCTGACAGCTAAGGCCAGTCACAGAAAACTCTGGGGTTGCGGTGCTCATCTCGCTTTACAGGCCGAGGGAGCCAGAGTTCTGTCCACAGTTTTTCCCAGTCATGTGGCCAGCATGACTGAGCCACTTCTGGCGAAACCAGAGCAATGCACGGAAACACCGTTTACCTTCCTGCTGGAGCGGTACCTAATTATCTACTTGCACTGGCGTGCTTTCGAACTGCTAGGTTGGCAGGAGCTGGGGCCGAGCAACGGGAGCTCACCCTGTCACGGGGATTTGAACCGCTGACCTTCTGATCGGCAAGCCCAAGAGGCTCAGTGGTTTAGACCACAGCGCCACCCATAGGAAACTGCTTTATACCAAGTCAGACCACTGGGCCATAAGGCTGCGTTCACATGGCCCTGGTGAATATTGTATTAGCCTTTGGGAAGCGGACAAAGTTCATGGATTTTTGCTATATTTCTCTTGCCTTAAAGGGAGGCTGAGGGTTTAAAAATAAAATCCCCAAAGGGTGGGGAAGCTCTGGCCCATGGGTGTAATCAGGCTGGACAGGCCTCCATCTTTGACATTCAAAGCTGTTTAAGCCAAGCTACCAGCACCCATTCTGCTATGAAGTTGTAGAGGAAAAGACATGGTTGGGCCAAGGGGGGCTTTCAGACATTATCAATCGGCTGATTGGCACCCCCTGCCAAAAGCTATGCTTTGCACGTGCCAACAATCTGCTGATTGTCACTGGGACTTGCAACATCACCACCATTTCAAGTGTCTGTTTGGCAGCTCCCGCCATCTTTCTGATCAGAAATGCCCCTGGAATCTGAAGGCACTTTCCAGAGACAACCTGTTTACAGACTCATCCAGATTCGATAGACGACTTAAGCTATTCACCCTCATTTGTCTGCCAGGAGGCTAGATGATGCTGCGTCAAAGCAAGTGGTATCCCACATGCTCCGCCGAATTTCCTCACCATTTCCCTTATTGTAAAAGTCCAGTATTTTGGGGAAGCAGGTTTGTTGTACAACACCTTCCCCTCAGCTCTAATTGTGCAGTCTGAATTTGCCAGTATGTGTTTGAATCCCACTCAAAAATAAGTGCAAGCAGGCAGAATGCTGTTGCACTCATGACTTGCTGCCCATCTTCCTGTAGGCTAATCTGGTTTGTCACTGTGAGAACAGGATGCTGGGATAAAAAGACCTTTGGTTCGACCGAGCACAGTTTTCCTTCATGTTCCTGGTTTTTCCCTAGAACCCAAGATCTGCCTGCCGGAGCCTTGTTCACAGTAGTGTCTGCTGCCCTTTGGAACTGGTAGGCTGGAAATCAGGGAGGCCAACAGTAGATGGCGCCAGAGCCAATGATAGCACAGTGAACTAATTCCGTAGCTAGGCAATCTTGTGCCCCTGCCAGAAACGTCCAGATTGCGCCCCCTAGCCACTGACAAATTAGCTCTTCTTTCTGCCTCTCCTCCAACCTCCCCTCCACCCATTTAATTCACCCTCTATTTAAAACCATTTCTTATGAGGCAATAATCAATATTTATATTTACGGACATTTTTTAAAGCCAATTTTGCGTCCCTCCCCATCGCCTGCACCCCTGGCGAGGGCCCACCTTGCCAGCCCCTAGCTATCGCCCTGATTCCAGTCTTGTCCTCTTCCTCCTCCTTGCTGAGTTCCAAAAGGTCAACACTGATACTAAGGAGGAAGACACTGACAGCCATTGTGGGGCTTTGCCCCATGGCCAGCCTTTACTTGCTGGTGCAAAAGACATGCACCTAGACATCCAAAACCCTGAGCTCAGGAATCTCCAGAAGTGAACATTGCTCACAGTTGTTCCACATGAAAATATGCCCCCTCCAAAGCTTTCTTCATTGCAGCAATATAATTTTGGGGTGATATATGCTTTTTTGTTAAACACTGGGAGTCGGAAATCCATGCTGATCAGTTTGAAATCAACCAGATATCTGCCATTCATCTCCAATTTTACCTCCTGCTGCAGCTTTAAGCTATGGCCCTAAGAGAGCTGCAGAGAGCTGTGACTAAAGCAATGGTTGGGGAACTATTTTCATTCTGAGGGCCGCATTCCCTTCAGGGCAACCTTCCAGGGGCCACATGCCAGTGGTGGGTGGGGCCAGAGGCAAAAGTGGGCAGAGCAACCAATGTCCATTTCACCTTTGTGCAGTAGGCTAGTTTCTGCACTCACTCTCACACATCTTTCCACAACTTCATCTAGATCCCTGTTTCCCAAACTTGGGTCCCCAGCGGTTTTTGGACTACAACTCCCATCATCCCTAGCTAGCAGGAGCAGCGGTCAGGGATGATGGGAACTGTAGTCCAAAAACAGCCGGAGAACTAAGTTTGGGAAACACTAATCTAGATAAACAAGAGGCATCGTCAGAGTTCAAAGACACATAGGAACCAAGCAAAAGTCTTTGAGGAGAGTGTGAAGGAGGACTTGTGAGTTGGGGTCCAGCTAGGAAGCTGGGTGAGGTGTGGGAAGAGTCCCAAGGGCCACCTTGGGAGGTTTAGAGGGCCGCATTTGGTCTGTAAGCCTGAGGTTCCTCAGCCCTGGGGCTACAAGATTAGGACCAGAAGATCCCCCGTCCTACTTACAAAATTCGTTTGATGTCACTCTGTGTTATTTTTCTGTTCTTTTTTATTTTTATTTTTTAACTTTTACAAAGCCTTAGGAACAAAGCTGAAGACATGACCTTGGGAGAGTGTCAATGGTTTATCTCCCACACTTTCAAGATTTATTTACATTGCCCACAGCGGCTCTCAAAGCAGCTTACAAAACATTCTCACAAGAAAATTGCATCCAAGGAGAGGAGGATGAGCGGAGCTCACAAGTACAGACATTAAGGCACCTGATTATGTAGCACACACGGCCTTCCAAGTCACATGCTAGCGACGAGGCTGATCACGAATCTTTAAAGCAAATTTCTCCATATAGCATATATTTTCACCAAAAGCACAACCAGCTTCTACGCATTGAAAACATGCTACAGCAGCCTTAATGAACACCGGGGCCGACAAACCAAAGCAAGGGGCTGGTGCCCATTGAGGCTGATAGGGTGGGCGACAGGGAGTTCAACAGCAGGGGGCACCAGAGGCAATGACAGGCAGAGCCACAGCTAATGCAAGGCAGAGCCAACTAATTCTAGTTTTGCCTGCTCCATCCTCCCCATACAAGAGCAATGCTGAGGTTAATAGGGGAGAGAGCCAATAATAAACCCAACCCCTTGGCTGGATGTAAGTAGCAAGGCAGGCAGGTGGGTACTGGCCAAGGGCAGACTATGGCTAGGGGGGCACTGCTTCACTCACACCAATGGAGCAGCCGCCACTGAAACAAAGTCCTGCGTAACGGGGCAAGAGAGCATCAATTTGTGGTATGAGATTTCAGGTGACGGGCAGCTGCATGTCCCAGCTTTTGCCTGTGAAATACTGGAGAACCTGAATGGGAGATCAATGGGGAGCTTTGGCAGAAGGACTGGGAACACCCCAGGAGAAAATGAGGAAGACTGGTAGTCCAAAGAAAGAAATCTGAAATGGGAAGGAAATTGGGCGGGGGGGGGGGGAGGGAATGTAGGCTGGAGAGGAGATCTGAACCCATTTCATGGTGTTATCACTGGTAACGGTAGATCAATGCAGTGGTTTTGCAGCATGTGTATTATGTGCTGGTGAGGACTTTAGCAAGGCAAGAGCGGAGGTTGCTCCACACTCCACAGTGAGGGTCTGCTGTCGTGGATCATGGCACTGTCACTGAGATACAGGAGGTGGGTGGGTTTTGCAGGATCCCCCCGTTTCCAAGTCTAGTTAGCATTGGTTTATTTATTTATGTATTCATTTACTACTGTAAATGTATATCCAATATGATTCATTTTGAAGTTTTGCCATTTTATATTGATTCATTTCTGGTATTTATCAATTCACTTAATTTTTTTTTATTTTGTGTGTGTGTGTGTGTGTGCATATATATATATACACACAGTGCTTTTTTCTAAAAAAATGTTTAGGGGTACTCTCATTTTGACTCAAGAATATCACAATTTTATAGTTCAAATCGGGGGAAATAAACACAGTAAATGGACAAAAGTAGAAAGATTCACAAAATGTTTATGGGTATGCGTACCCCCAGAAAAAAGCTCTCCCTCTCTCTCTGTATATATGTGTGTGTGTGTATGTGTAGATAGATAGATGATAGATAGATAGATAGATAGATAGATAGATAGATAGATAGTGCTGCTCCCCTTTACTGATTCTTTGTTATTGTTGTGAGCTATTGTTGTTGGGAAAGTGGCATGCAACTATAAAATCGAATCAAGATGACTATAGGCAATCTCCAGCCATCAGATGTTTCAGTGCATTTGATCCTCGGTGCTGATCAGTTTTCCTCTTCCTGTTTTGGTCTGGGATCTTTGTGTTATTGTGCAGCTGGATCACACACAGTACCCATCTCTTGATGTGCAAAGCAGCCCCCCCAAATCTACCAGAAAGAACATTCATATCACCTGATATCACCTCAAATGCAGTCCTATGCAGTTCACATCTTCTGTTGGTCCTTGAGTGAAGTGCATAGACATTTCATGGTGTGTGTGTGTGTGTGTGTTTGTGTGTGTATAAGAACCAGCCTGTAGCACATCTCTTTTTTCTTTTGGACTGATTCAAAAGGGCATGACATCAGAGGAGAATTTCTCTGTGCGTGAGGGTGTGATGGAGAGAAGGGGAGATCTTTTAGGATATGCACGCCGTATCACACATCTTCAAGGGTTTTGTAGCTCATGACTTCTTGCCTTAAACATAATCACAGTTAAGATGATATACAGAGTTATGAATGTGAGCCCCGCCCCGACTGCCAGGTGGGACAAGAGCTGCGCTGTCCGGGAATGCTGCCGAGCGACTGTTCCGTTTCCAGCAAGGTTGGCATCGCGAGTCTGGGGAAGAAGAGAGAAAACCCATGAAAAAAATGCAACTAGAGACCTTGTCCAGAATGCAGGAATGGCTGGTAGCTAGCAAACAACCCTTTTGTCTCTGGCGGTGAGGCACTAACCAATAGCCAACAAATTATCTTTGTGATTATATGAACTTGCTGTTCCAAAACATATCTTTTGTAATGTTTCCATAAACCTGTTGGCTGGTTTATCGGGTTCCCATATTTCAAAAAGTAAAAACCAGGATACCCCCCAAAATTGTTGAGCCTTTTAAAGGGAATAAATGTGACTGACTTACCTAAGATCCCAGGACAAAGCTCTGTATTTCGGAAATCCCCACCCCACCCCACCCCACGGGACATCAATTCTGCCTTTGAAATCCTGGTAATGTCCAGACAACTGGCAGCCCTGGTTTATATGTATTCTTTTAGAATTAGTTAGCTTAATCATAGTTACTATCTCAATCCATTCAGATTGCAGTAGCAATGCTTCCCTCACAATTTTTAGCTGTTATAATCTTAGCAGCAGCAGTTATAAGGTGGAACGCTATTTTTTGATCATTTCTCAGAATAGCATCATTTAGATAACCAAGCGGGGATGTTTTAGGTTCCAAGGGCATATGATATCCTAATGTATCACAGATGGATATGGACATGCATGGATTTCCAGAATATTTCTATCTGAGAGCAATTCCAAAAGATATGTATGTGATCTCCTTCATTTAATCTACATCTCCAACAAGAGATGTTGGAGATGTTTTAAACTGTTCTTAACATTGTGCTTTCATTGTTGTAACCCATTCCAAGACCTTAGGGTGAAGGGCACATAATAAAATAAATTATAGTTGTAGTCAGTCCTGGATTTACATATAAGCTAAACAAGCTATAGCTTAGGGCCTCACTCTCTTGCCCCCCTCCAAAAAAAATTAAAGAAAACATTAACCTGGATGTACATTTCCAAAATATAAGATAAAAAAATAAATAAAATAAAACCTGCATACAGCAACAGTGTTTTGTTTTGTGTAGACTCCTATGCCTGGCGTGCTCTGGTCCATGGGGTCATGAAGAGTCGGACACGACTAAACGACTAAACAAACAACAAAAAATGGGCCCCACGTGCTAGCCTGCTCCCTAAAATATCACTGGTTTGCTCATTTCTATATGTAGGGTACCTACATTCTGCATGGACTGGTTGCATGGCAACATGTGCAAATGGCTTTAGATACCTATTAGGTCCATACATGGACGCGGGTGGCGCTGTGGGTTAAAGCCTCAGCACTTAGGGCTTGCCGATCGAAAGGTCGGCGGTTCGAATCCCCGTGGCGGGGTGCGCTCCCGTTGTTCGGTCCCAGCGTCTGCCAACCTAGCAGTTCGAAAGCACTCCTGGGTGCAAGTAGATAAATAGGGACCGCTTACTAGCGGGAAGGTAAACAGCGTTTCTGTGTGCAGCTCTGGCTTGCCAGAGCAGCGTTGTCACGCTGGCCACGTGACCCGGAAGTGTCTTCAGACAGCGCTGGCCCCCGGCCTCTTTGAGTGAGATGGGCGCACAACCCTAGAGTCTGTCAAGACTGGCCCGTACGGGCAGGGGTACCTTTACCTTTACCTTTAGGTCCATACATTACCATATAGCATATATCCAATGCAAAAAACAGCAACAATTTGTTGTTGATAAAGGACAGCTGGACATATAAAGGGCCCCATTATCTTCAGTAGTTTAGGGCCTCATCAAACCTAAATCCGGCCCTGGTAGTAGCAGTAATCACAAACACAATCACAATTAATAATAATTTGCACCTACCAATAATTTAGGGGAAATGTCATTGCTCCATGGCAGTGCATCTGCTTGGCATACAGAAGGTCCCAGGTCCAGTCCCTGGCATCTCCAGGTGGGGCTGTGATAGAGCCTGAAACCCTGGAGAGCCTCTGGCAGTCAGTATTGGGAATACTGAGCTGGATAAACCAATGGTCTGACTTGGACAAGGCAGTTTCCTATGTTCCTAACCAGATGGTTTAAGACTGGAAGCGAGCAGAACACAACAAGACTCAGAGCTTGGGCTGTATGCTCTGACTGAGTCTCAGAACTGGACACTCCTTTGGGTTTCTGCAAACACGGTCTGTGCATTGATGAGATCTATTCATCAGCAATTTGGACATTATTGACTTATTCAGAGTAATGATGTGTTGTAAACAAAATCTGCCCTTCTTCCCTTACGGGGTATCCAAGAGCTTGTATAGAGTCCTTAAGTGAGTTCCCTATCGGTAGGAGAAAATAACAGAGGCCAAGCAGAGAATATTGAGAAGCAAAGCAGCTAGTAAGCCTGATCTTTATTAAAGCTGTTGCAACAGGGTGCTCCCCTCACAGGCAGGAAAGGAGGAGGACCCAGAGAAAAGGTGTGCCTGCCCTTATATAGACATTTTAAGTTCTCTGCCCTAGAGCTCAGGACCACCACTCCATACATCATACATACATCACAGAAGGGGTGTAACCCAAGACCACCCCCCAAAAAACCTCATGCCTACATCACAGAAAAGGCGGTCTACAGCAGAAATTTGAATGTTGTTGTTTTTCCTGTCTGCCTTATCTGATTGCCTTTCCTGGTAGTCTGCCCATTCCTTTGAGATGGTGATTACCCAATTCCTGAGACAATGGAGAGGCTCCCTCACCCCCTCCCTCCTTGCAGAGAAAACATTTGGTCAGTTTGGGAGTAAAAATGGTTTCAGGTCGGTCTTCCTGTTCTGTTCCAGACATGTGGTCCACATATCTATGTACGTGCTTGGTTGGTACATTCATGAACATTTATTATATATATAAGACCTTAATTTTTTTATTACACGATGTATGGATTATCTAATTAATTAATTCTCCCCTGAGTCTGCTGTGCCTTTTATTCTCCAAGTATGGTATCAACCCACTTTTCCAGTTGTAAATGGGGTTACTGAGGTTTGCCAGTTATTAAAAAAAGGCTCCTGACTTTGCTTGGCCGGATAATCTGAAGAGGCAACTCCTCCCCCTCCCCCAAGTCACATCAGTTTGAACCGGCTGAGATTTATGCTGCCACAGACTTGGTTGCACCATCAGCCACAAGCTTATCTGGATTGCCACAATGATCAAACATACCCATCAGTTGTGCAACAATGCTACTGCTAGTAATATCAGTCAAGGCGCTATGCTTCTACAACCAGTGTTGATTTACCAGTTCAAACAGGCCATCTGCTATCTGTTTCCAAGGACTATCAAGGTAAGGGTCTTGTGATTAAAAGTTCCTTCCATTGTGCCAATCTATTTGCTCTGCAGTGCAGCATAGGTTAAGATTTTGTTCTTCCTATCAGTTGCAATACTCAGCCGCTATTCCTTTGAACCCCAGTAGGGCAACACAGACACATATTAAGTGATAATGTTCCCACATATTAAGTGATAATGTTCCACAGTCTGCATTAGGTTATTTGGTGGTGGCAGCAGCAGCAGCAGAAGTAACAACAACAACAACAATAATAATAATACCCTACCCATTTGGCTGGGCTGCCCCAGCCAACTCATATAAAAGCGCCAAACATTAAAAACATGCTGATACAGGACTGCTTTCAGATGTCTTACGAATCATCTATAACATGATGCTAAGTGGAGAACCAACCAGCCGCTGCTGCAAAGATGGAAGGGAGGGGTGCAATTCTTGTTACTGTTTTGAAAGGTTGTTCAATGCACAGCAGCTGCAATCCACCACTCCACCACCACTTGGGGAAATGGGCATCTGATTCGGCCAGCTGATTCCCAGCTGCATTAAACGACTCCATCCATATCAGCAAAACTCAGGAAAAGCTAACACCCAAAAGAATGCTTAGATGTTAGAATTTAGTGGTAGCCCAGCCTAAACTTGGAAGGAGGCTCTAGTTCATTGCTCTTCAACCTTAGGTGCCCATATATTGGTGGATTACAGTTCCCATCATCCTTGACCATTGACTAAGCTGGCTGTGGTTGATGGGAGTTGTAGTCCAATGACATCTGGGAACCCAAGGTTGAAAACTACTGCGGTCTAGTCCACGAAAATGGATGCCACCAACCCATACCCACCTGTTCATCTTTAAGTTGCCAGGAGACTCTCTATCTGATTTCCTGCTCCTCCAGAAGCTACTCTGGAAGAGTAAACATGCACCTTTGCAAGCCTGCTCTGTCTGCAAACACCACCCACTCTGTGCCTTATAGTGCTTTCGCCTTCATTGACTCCCCAGCCTATAGCACATCACAACAGTCCTTTGTGGGGAAAGGGCTCATAGTGAAAGCTACAAGCTTCGACTCTTCCACCCAGAGCGCCAGTTTTGGCCCAACCAGTGCAAGCCCTGAAGTCTCCTAATACACAGTTCTCAAGAGGTAAAAGTTAAGTGGGGCATGCCATCTCTGCCCCCTTGTATTCTAGCACTGCATAATGCCCTCCCACATTCACTTTCCCTCTCTTGTTTCTCACCTTTATAGAGAAAATCAAGGCAGCGATGCCCAGAGGTAGGCAGCAGCACAGCGTGGTGAAGATAGAGTAGCCCAGGTGATCGGGTTCATTGGTAGGCTGAGGAGGCACAATGAAGATGGCCTGTGGGGTTTGAGCCGAACCTTGGTAGCCTCCTGAATCTGGTGGGCCATAATAAGCTTGGTAAAGAGGTGGCATAGAGGGAGCTGACCCATAGCCCGGGGCGGGTGGAGGCTGACCAGGAGGTGCCAGCGGATCAGCCTCTGACTCAAAGGGCTGGTTTTCAGAGAAGGGTGGTGGAGCCTGAGGGTCAGGCCAGTTGCTGGACTTCTTCTCATAGTTTGGGTCACTCATTTTGCCAGTCTACTGCCCTCTTTCCCCTCCAGTTCTTCCCAGTTCTCTAAGTACAGTTTCTCTGCCTTTCTCAGTTCTTCACGTTCCTCCTTGTTGGCCACCCCGACTTGCTGCTAGGTATCTTCTTCTCTTCTTCTCACCTCCTCCAATCCTCTCTGTGCCTTTTGCCTTCCTTCTCTCGTGGCGCCCAACCAATTCCTCTGAATCTTCTCTATGGCTGGACGCTTGCCTTATAACGCTGGTTGGTCTGCCCGTCTGCTTAATGAACTATTTACTGATTGCCCTGGCTCTCGGACAGGATGACTTCATGATGTCTCGGAGCCTAGGCGGACGTGTGGGTGGAATAAGGCAGAGAACAAGCAACCCAGACAGACAGAGAGACAGACTCACGTACTGTGATATGGGTGAAGACTTATTGAAGTAGGGCACTGTGAACGGATGGGCTCCTTCATACATAGATACAAATACACTCTTCCCCATTTTACAGCTGAAAATAAGAACAGGAATCTATTCCTTGAGCTCCTGCAGGTGTTTCTTGAGCATTCATCCTGATTGGGTTATGCAGAGGTTAGTCTATGAGTATTTGTCTTGATTTGTTTGTGGGGAGATTAGACAGCAGTGTGCAGTGATGCTGATTTGCTTGCACAGTGGTTATGCATATCCCTGTTGGTCATTTATTCCCTGGGTAAAATCACTCTTTAGGGCTCAAGGAGAGCACACAGCAAATTCAGGTTTTCTTGCATTGATGTTTGCTCTGATTTAGCTCTTAAGAGGGGGGTTTTGTCTGAAAAGGATGGTGGCAAGGGGGAAGACTGCTCAGACCTTGCTTTCTAGGCACAGGGCAAGTGGAAGCATGGACGAACCCCATAGCTAACAGCCAGAGCCAGTCCTGCTAAGTAGCACCACCACCATCTGAAAGAGGGAATTGTGTGGCCACATTGACAACTGAAGATGCATCTAGGAAGAGGGTGGTGGCGTCTTTTCCCCACCTCAACTGGCTGGAAGTCACATCATCCTAGGAAGAACAATATACCGGTGTTGGGGGCAGGGGCAGATGAAGGCGGGTGCAGTGGGGCTGGTGCCTTCACTAAGGGGAGTGACATTTGGCGCACTTTGTTGTTGTTTAGTTGTGTCTGACTCTTCGTGACCCCATGGCCCAGAGCACGCCAGGCACCCCTGTCTTCCACTGCCTCCCGCAGTTTGGTCAAACTCATGTTCGTAGCTTCGAGAACACTGTCCAACCATCTCGTCCTCTCTCATCCCCTTCTCCTCCATCTTTCCCAACATCAGGGTCTTTTCCAGGGAGACTTCTCTTCCCATGAGGTGGTCAAAGTATTGGAGCCTCAGCTTCACGATCTGTCCTTCCAGTGAGCACTCAGGGCTGATTTCCTTCAGAATGGATAGGTTTGATCTTCTTGCAGTCCATGGGACTCTCAAGAGTCTCCTCCAGCTGTCTGCCTGCAACTCCTAAGCCTACATTGAGCCATTGGGCAGGGGAGGGGAGAGCTTTGCTGCTTTGCCATTGGCATTTCCCCCTTCCTCCTCCGTTTGGGCGTTGCAGGTGGGTGGCCTGCCGAATGTCCGCCATTGGTGGCTCACTCTGCCCCCGGCTGCAGGGTGCACGTGCCACTCCATGCATCCAAGCGGCTCTCCTGCCCCTGGGAGGGCACCCTCCACCCCCAGCACCCCTCGGGAGCGCACCCACCCTGGGCTCCGCCGCTGGTTGGGGGTTAGTTTCAGGAGTGAGTTCGGCTGATGCTGGGAACTGAAAGCAAACACATAGATGCTTGGCCTTCTCTGTAGGCTGAATCCCAAAGTGGTAGCCTGGGGTGTGGGGTTTCCTGGAAAGCAAATGGGGAGGCAAGGCCCATTGGAGTATTAATGAGCCAGTGTGGTGTAGTGGTTAAGAGAGGTAGTCTCGTAATCTGGGGAACCGGGTTTGCGTCTCCGCTCCTCCACATGCAGCTGCTGGGTGACCTTGGGCTAGTCACACTTCTCTGAAGTCTCTCAGCCCCACTCACCTCACAGAGTGTTTGTTGTAGGGGAGGAAGGGAAAGGAGAATGTTAGCCACTTTGAGACTCCTTCAGGTAGTGATAAAGTGGGATATCAAATCCAAACTCTTCTTCTTCTCTTCTAATGCTGTGAGCCCTACACGACTCAATAAAACCATATGTCCTAAAGACACCACAGTCTCCACTGACTGTCATTCCAAGGAAATCAAACCCGGGGAAAAGTGCTTGGAATTCCTGGAATCTCTCACCACTTGGAGACTGGGGTGCATACAACATCACTGACAGTCTGGAGGAGGCCACTAGAACCCCTTTCAGAGCCTCTGTTTATTCCTGATCATTAGATGTTTCTTAAACCTCTCCAGCGTTTCCTGTATTACCGTAATTGACTCTGCAATAGAAAACACTGAGAGGACAATCCTTTGGATTAAGCATCTAACAGGAAGCAGATTTCAAATGTACTCCTAAGGCAGCCAAATACAGGTTGTGGCCAAACGGAATAAAATAGCATAATAATATACATAAGAATTATACATAAAATTAAAAACCTTGCCCTATACAATATATAAAACAAGCCTGGAAGGGGAATCAAGGCAACAAATATGACAAGCGTTCTCTGTTGTGCTTGCAAATGGCAAATGATATGTAATTGATTACGTTTCCCCCACCCCTCCATTTTCATGGTGTTTTCTTTTGAAACGAATGAAGTGGAATCCAGCCAAAAACCACATTAACCTTCCAAGCCGCATTGCGTTGCTGACTCATGGGCATTTAATTTTTTCTTGATACCTAAATGCATTGGTCTCTGATGAATTTCATTTTAGTTTCTGCCCAGTTTCCCACTCTATCTAGGACATTTGTGATATTATTCTTGTCTTGCTAGCTAGCCTCTCACCTGTTAATTTGAGACAGAGTACCTCCATCCCTATAGGGACACGGGTGGCGCTGTGGGTAAAAGCCTCAGCGCCTAGGGCTTGCTGATCGAAAGGTCGGTGGTTCGAATCCCCGCGGCGGGGTGCGCTCCTGTTGTTCGGTCCCAGTGCCTGCCAACCTAGCAGTTCAAAAGCACCTTCGGGTGCAAGTAGATAAATAGGGACCGCTTACTAGTGGGAAGGTAAACGGCGTTTCCGTGTGCGGCTCTGGCTCGCCAGAGCAGCGATGTCACGCTGGCCACGTGACCTGGAAGTGTCTCTGGACAGCGCTGGCCCCTGGCCTCTTGAGTGAGATGGGCGCACAACCCTAGAGTCTGTCAAGACTGGCCCGTACGGGCAGGGGCACCTTTACTTTACCTTTACCTCCATCCCTTCATTTAAACCAGGGCTAGGGGAGCTGTGGTCCTCCAGATGCTGCTCCCATCAGACCCATGGAGCTGACAAATTCAGACCTGGGCCACAATACTGGGGAAGGGAAGGAGAGATTAACCCTTTGTTCCCTGCACCATTGTCCTGATCTGAGTTTTCCTCCTGGAGCTGCAGAGCGGATGGTTCAGTGTGAACCCACCACTGCTATAATGTCAGACACATATTGCAAAATATACTCACAAACCCCAGCACCACCACTAGTCTGGAGGGGTTCCCTGAGTAGTTAGAACTGGGTTAGCATATGGTAGAGGCAAGTCTTCCCTTGTTGGCAGTGAAAAATAACAGCATCAACAAAATGAAAGCAAAGCAAAGAGAGTCGAGCTGTTCAGTTGGTGCAGAACTGGAAATTTACTGGAGCAAATAAAAATGCATTGCACATCTCAGTATGCATCTTGGAGCCAAACTAGACATTTCTTTAATTGAATGGTTTGCAGTCATGTCTGTTGTTTTTTTTTTTTAAATAATAATAATACAGGGCCTGGGGACAATATCAAGGGTGACAGCAGCATGTAGGCAGGAATGGAAGAGGTTGAGCTCTTCCCTTTCCAGGTGTGATCCTGGTGATATTTTGCATTAGGAGAGAGAAAAAAGAAACTTCTAGCTTGAAATTCACTCTCTCTTGACATTTCATGGTGATGAAACTGCAGGCAGTGATTGGCTGAAGCTTCTCCAATGATCACAAAGGGTCAGGACACACCTGGGGAAGAGAAGACTGATAGCCATCTTCAAGTGTCTGAAGGACTGTCATATGGAAAACACAGCAAGACTGTTTTCTGCTCCTCCAGAGGATTCAAATTGCAAGAAAGGATTGAAGTTATAAGAAAGGAGATTCCGACTAAACATTAGGAAGAACTTTCTGACAGTAAGAGCTGTTTGACAGTGGAGTATCTTGGAAGGTGGTGGATTCTCCTTCATTGAGGTTTTCAGACAGAGGTTAGGTCAGGATCGTTTAGCTGTGGTTCCTGACCTTTGGTCAGCTTTACAATTCTGTTTCCCCTGAAGTTGCCTCAAAGACTGTTTTGAAGTTCTTACATTCTACTGCTGTTCATCAAACCTCAGGATTCCATCCTCCCCTCATGAATTTTAACATCCACATGCAGCCGCTGGGAGAGATCATCAGGGGGTTTGGGCTGGGTGTCCATCAATATGCGGATGATACCCAGCTCTACATATCTTTCAAATTGGAACCAGTTAAGGTGGTGAAGGTCCCGTGTGAGTGTCTCGAGGCTGTTGGTGGATGGATGGCGGCTAACAGATTGAGGTTGAATCCTGACAAGACAGAAGTACTGTTTTTGGGGGACAGGGAGTGTGTGGGTGTGGAGGACTCCCTGGTCCTGAATGGGGTAAATGTGCCCCTGAAGGACCAGCTGCACAGCCTGGGAGTCATTTTGGACTCACAGCTGTCCATGGAGGTGCAGGTCCATTCTGTGTCCAGGGCAGCTGTCTACCAGCTCCATCTTGTTTGCAGGCTGAGATCCTACCTGCCCACAGACTGTCTCGCCAGAGTCGTGCATGCTCTGGTTATCTCTCACTTGGACTACTGCAATGCGCTCTACATGGGGCTACCTTTAAAGGTGACCCAGAAACTACAACTAATCCATAATGCAGCGGCTAGACTAGTGACTGTGAGTGGCTGCCGAGATCACATAACACTGGTCTTGAAAGACCTACATTGGCTCCCAGTACGTTTCTGAGCACAATTCAAAGGGTTCAGGCCCAGTATACCTGAAGGAATGTTTCCCCACCCATCGTTCAGCCTGGACACTGTCCAGCACCAAGGGCCTTCTGGTGGTTCTCTCACTTTGAGAAGTGAAGCCACAGGGAACCAGGCAGAGGGCCTTCTCAGTAGTGGCGCCCACCCTGTGGAATGTCCTCCCATCAGATGTCAAGGAAATAAATAACTATCTGACTTTTAGAAGACATCTGAAGGCAGCCCTGTTTAGAGAAGTTTTAAAAGACTGATGTTTTAATGTATTTTTAATGTTATACAGAAATCCCAGGGTGAGCATGCAATGTGTACCAGCCTGCACCAACAGAAGTATTCAAAAGGCATGGCATCAAACCAGGATAACTTGTCCATCTTTTCAGATATTAATGCTGTGCAATGCATCTTCAGGAAATGTCAGCTACTGAGCAAAGATCAGAGAGGAACAGCAAGGAAAGCTACAGAGTTAGGAATCCAATCCCTACCAGGAGAGCTGTTTGAGACAAGAGGGGTGTCAAGTGAGAGTTTTGCTGAGCAGCCAAGCTGTTTTCAGTGATATTTGCTTCGCGTGTCTGTGCAGAAAAAGAGAGAAGCAACGGATTAGTGGAAAAATGCAAAACATTGCGTGCATGCAGAAGTGGGTGGTCCTCCTGAGAAGTTGAGAAACAGTCGCCTCTGTGTTGGCCAACAAAGATTCCTGTTGGATGCCAAAGCCCCATGACCCAGTCACTCCCTATGTGATGAAATAAGCAGGCAAGACAGCAGAAGAAAGGGGGTTTTGGGGGTTGAAATAGGCCACAACTATTTGATACAGTTGTGAAAGGTTTGGCAAAGCTATTGGGTAAAGCCATTTAATTATTTCCAGCCCATCTGCTGGGAGTGTATCTAAGGGGAAACCACAAATAGGGGAGGCCTATGACCTACATCAAATAGGGGAACACCACTCCCCCCAAGGGATCCCCCTGGAGGAGTTCTATGGCCCTGGCCTCTGTCTAGGCGTCGGACAGAAGCAACTCCTCATGGATTCCTTTAATGAGATACCCATAAGCAAGGAGGGGTAGGCAGAAGCTACGAACTCCTCCAGCAGGGAATCATTATCATTATCATTATCATCAGTGGCATTTGGGATAATATTGCAGTAGTGGAGTCAGCATGCACTTCTCTGCTGTGGCTGCTGGCTGGTTGTCTGCTAGCATAGATCCAGCCTGTGGTGGGGAATATTTGGTCCTCCAGCTGCTGCTGAACTCCAGTTCCCATCATCCCCAGCCAGCAGAGCCAGTGGCCAGGAATGATGGGATTTGTAGTCCAACAACAACTGAGTAGCCACAAGTTGCGCACTCCTGATAGATGGCTTTCATTCACTCTGACTGCAATGTTTAAAAAATGAAAGAGGGGACACTTGGGTATAACGTTGTCCTGACTCCCGCTTGGACTATGACGACAGAGGCAAGACTAAGTAAGAGATCTTTATTGACATAGAGGTTCCAGTTCAGCAATGGTGGTGAGTCTAGGCAGCCTTTACGCTCAGGCTAGGTGACAGGAAAGGTGAGATTAGCCAGGTTAGAAGCTGTGATTTCAGCTTACAGAGCCCAAGATCAGGGCAAGGAATTCAGAACTGGGCAGAAGCAATGGACTAATCCCAATGGGTTGACACACCCACCTGCCAAGCTTTTGAAGACAGGGCAAGGTGAGCCTACTTGTGCGACTCTTGTGCCTTGCAAGACAGATGAGTCACTGCATTGGTGCACTAATGGGTCCTGGGCGACTAGGCTGTGCCCCTCCTCTTCTGACTGTGGTTCTTCCAGCCCTGGTGAGATTGTATGTAGACAGTGAGATCAGGAGGAAATTAAATGCATACTGTACTGATTGGCAATTGTATCCTTAACGCTGGCAGTTCACTAGTATTGGTTTCAAGGGGCTCTGCTCTTCCTTTACAGATGCTGTTCTGTGGCTTAATGTTATGTACTGAGTTGAATAGGATCCAAAATGCAGCAGTCTGATTGGTCCTAGAACAATAGGATTCAGAATGCAGCAGTCTGATTGGTCTGCAGGAGCCACCCAATCCAACTCCAGGTGGAAGTGAATCCGCAACCTGATTGGCCTACAGGAGAATCCCAGAATTAGCCAATCACGTGGGGCCCATTGTGTAAATAATGTATATAAAGCAGACATTTCGGGGGAACTTCCATTCCTCACTAGTATGAGCTGAATGAAGAGCATGAAATCCGCACTCGACTCCGAGTATATTTCACTTAATGTGTCATGTTTAATGACATCACTAGGGTCCACCTCCATGACATCTCCAGGGCCCGCCCTCCTGGTCTCAGCTTTGGGCTGTGAAATCTCAGAGTCTGGAATGTCCCTGGCTTGGCAACCCACCCCACAGTGCAGGTCCTATGTCATCCTCCTGTTCCCACTCCTCATTCTTCTGAGCTTGCCACTCCATTCCTGAGCCTGGCAATGTCTTGTTGTAGCAGGGGAAAAACATCTGCCCATTAGTGTTGGTGGTACTGGCCTGTTCCCCACTAACGTAAAATTTGGGGGTGGGGAACAAATATGCTGTGCAAAGACAAATGTGTTGTCCCTCCCCAGGTCTCTGCAATGTGTAGACTCACCCCACTGATCACAATAGCAGACAGTTTGCTCATTTGAAGTAAATACAATATCATTTGGAGGCAGGAGGTATTTCAAATATTTTTAATGAAACTGACAGCTTCTCTTCACTAACACTGAAAATCATCTTCATTCCTGGATTAAGCAATATTATATGATATACACGATTAGTTAACTGCACAAAACGTGGTCTGGGGCTACGGGGGGACCACCTTATGCCGTGGTTTAAAGAGCAGCTTGTGCCAACTGATTATTCCTTATTTATTTTTATTTCACAAAATTTATATCCTGCTGGAGCACATAGCAAAGAGACAACCCTCAAAGCGGTGTAAAAAAGAGAAAAGAATAAGAAGTGAGCCCCCTGTTAACAGCTATTCAAAACATTAAAAAATAATTGAATCAACGATAACCTTGAAAGCTGATTAAAACACAACCCAACCTTCTACATGTCTATATAGGCTTGTCTAAATAAAAATGTTTTTAGTGGGCACCAAAAAAGAATACAGGGAAGGCACCTGCCTGGTGTCAATAGGTCGGGAGTTCCTAAGTGTGAGCGTTGCCACGCTAAAATATTGATTCCTTACAGAAGCAAAGGGAACATTATGTAGCCCTTGTAACAGTGCCAGTTCCACAGATCAAAATGGTTGATTTGGCATATATGGGATAAAGCAACCTCACAAGTAAACATAGATTATTAGCTTGTTCATTCATAAAAGACAATTTTAAACCGAATACAAACACAGGCAGGGATAAAAGAAAGGCATTCAACAGTGCACTGGAAAGTTAATAAAGACTTTTAAAAGGCAGATATATAATGGGTGGGTGTTTCAAACGTCACTACACTAAAGGCCCAGGGAAGAAACCTGGACCAGAGGTGTCAGATGGAGGAGAGGTACAGCTGGGCTCCGGAAGGGATATGGTCTAAACAGGTAATTCTACTTTAACATTGGCAAGAGCAAGGCAATTGACGCAGACATTTCCCAAGCCATCAGGCAGGACACTGTTTCAGATCCTCAGCGCCCAAATCCATTTGCCTGTCCCTCTTCCGTTGTTTCTGTTTGGGATGCTTGCATGTTGTAGAGCTGGAGCACAGACAATGCTTCTCGTTTAATGTGTTTGGGCTGCGGCAGAGATCTTGCTAGGTGGAACTTTCAGGTCGGCTGATGCTGGCTCAGATGCAGTGCTCTGCAGCCCTGTGCCCCATTGAAGGTGACCAAGTTGACTTTATGGAAGTCAGGTGACGCGAGGGCACACACGCATGCCATCTAGCCCATGGTGTATCCTGCTATGGAAGACTATTGTCAAAGGGGGACTTCTCTTGCCTGTCTGCTGGGGTGGGGTGGGGAAGGTCTTTTAAATCTGAAGGCTGCAGAGGGCATCATCAGGGCTACTGCGGTGGAAGGTAGGCTGCTGTGGTAGAAACAATCACTACGATGATGATATATATGACAAGGCACCCCAGCCCAATCCCCAGAGCGATGTGACCGAAGAGGCGTGCCATTCGGGAATTTCTCTTGGCGGACACGGCATTTCCAGCAAAGTTGGCTTCTCTTGTCTGCAGAGAAAGAGAGAGAAGCGAGTGAGAAACCATGCAACTGGAGAACACCTCCAGCATGCAGAAGTGGCAAGCTGAGAAACAGCTGCCTTGGTGTTAGCCAACGAAGAATCTTGTTGCTTGAGGCTATCAGTCACTTACCAGTAACCTTGTGGTTTTAGACTGGAACCTAGCAGAGCAGAGCAAGACTGTAAGACAGGCATAGGCAAACGTGGCCCTCCAGATGTTTTGGGACTACAAGTCCCATCATCCCTAGCTAACAGGACCAGTGGTCAGGGATGATGGGAATTGTAGTCTCAAAACATCTGGAGGGCCGAGTTTGCCTATGCCTGCTGTAAGCTCACACTGAGGCTCAAGACATCAGTTTGGATGGTCCTCTGAGTTTTCACCAGCACAGATCTGACCAGCGGTGAGGTTTCTCCATGAGCAATTTGCAAATCAGGCTCTTGCAACCGCCAGCAGGCAGGCTGGGACCTGCCCTTAAAGTACCTCATGATTAAAGACCCTCTCTCCTCATCCCTTGTTGCAGTTGGTGTAGGCCTGTTGAAACACCCACCCCACAAAAATCCTGGGAGCTGTAGTTTGTTAAGAGTGGCTGGGAACTGTAGCCCTGTTGGAGGGGAAAGCTACTGTTCCCAGGATTCTTCATGGAGAAATGTGCTTTAAATGAACTTTTAAAAATGTATGGTGCATATGCAGCCAGAGGTTCTATGGTAAGAGCAGGGGCATGTCTAGCCTGTGCTCACAGTGTCTGACCAGATGCCTGTGGGAAGCCTGCAAACTGGACAAGAATGCAACAGCAGCTGTCTGTCTACCTGCAATTCTCAGCATCTGGTATTCAGAGGCATAATTCTTCTGACAGTCAAGGTAGAACATCAGCAATTGTGGCCAGTAATCGCTGACAGCCTTCTCTATGAATGTCTTTAACGTGCTTTAAAAGCTGCCCAATTGTTTTGTGAAAAGGGAATTGCATAACAAGGCAGATCAGGAGATTTTTCTGGATCATTGAGGGGCTAGTAAAACTTGAACAGAATGCTAGGGCTAAAGAAGTTAATTTAATTAGTATTATTAATTAGAATGCTGCAAACGCATAAAGGCATGATGGTTAAGTTGCATTGGAGGAAATATTATTTAGAATTATGATTAATGATTTATATGGACTTTAAGCATGTTTTAATGCTTGAATGTCTATTGAGTCAACACACACACTATTAACCAACAGGAACTGTCTGTTGTAATCCTTGGACTTGACAATCTTTGGACTTGACTATCCTTGGACTTTACGACAATAAAAACATATAGAAGATTAATAGTAATATGATATGTTATTGCCATCAGGAACAGTGCTTTGCAATTTTATTATATGATGATTATATTACAGTTTCATTATATATAATGTTATGTTACTTTACAGCCAGTTACGTGTGTGTTGTGGTATTCTGAATGTCTATTGGGTTGGTTGCACAACACATTGCTCAGAGGTGATGTACAAAGAGGGGGAACGGACACTGAGCCATATCCTGGACCGCATCCTGTTCTAAGACGGGTCGCATCAGTGGATTTCTGCCATTCTCTCTCTCTCTCTTTCTCTCCCTGCCTTTCGGTCATTTCATTTTGCATTGTTTTAAAAGGAAAAAGAGAAGAGGAGGAGGGAGCAGCAGCAGCAACAGCAGCAGCAGCATGGAACTAGAAGGGTAGAAGGAGAGAATCAAGAAAGAAAGTGAATGTGGGTTAGAGAAAGGTAAATAAAATACACCCTAGAAAAAGATTAGATGAAGGTAGCCTATTCTTTGGTGGAGAGGAGGTTATGAGCCTCTGCTCCCCACTCCTTGGCGTTGGGGTGTCCCGATAAAGAGATCCACAAGGAGGAGCTTCTGTCCATACATCCAGGCTAAGAGCCACAGCACTCCCCAATGCCGCAAGTCTGTGCAGGTTGCATTTATTTAATGTATGTCATGGGTCGACCCCAAATCAGGCTTGGTCCCCAGAATCCATCCAGCAGGCTGACTGGAGGAGATGGTGGCTGCTTAATGCCAACCCAAAACTCGTAATCAACAAAGTTGTGGCCTAATTGAACCTCACTGAATGTTTCTTGTGGTCCTTGTTTTACTGATATGGCCCAATGGGGAGGGGCTCACGGTCCCCGGGCACACAGTTATGGAGAACTCGCTTATGATGAGCATTTGCATAACTCCTTGCTCGGGGGCGATGTACAAAGAAGGGAAATGCACCCATTGACATGAGCCGTATCCTGGACCACATCCTCATTTAAGCTGGGTCACACCAGTGGCTTTCTGCCATACTCTTTATCTCTCTCTGGTAATTTCGTGCACATTGTTTTAAAAGGAGGAAGAGAGGAGGAGGTGAAGGGGAGAGGAGGAGGAGAGAATAAGGAAGAAAGAGAAAGGAAAATAAAACATGCCCCAAGAGAAAGATCAGATGGGTAGCTCAGCCTGCTAGAGCATAGTGCTGATAATGCCAAGGTTGCAGGTTCGACCTCGTATGGGAGAGCTGCATATTTCTGTATTGCAGGGGGTTGGACTAGATGATCCTCAGGGTCCTTTCTGACTCTACAGTTCTACTATTCTGTGAATGCATGCAGTAAAAGAGGAAGGAAGGAAGACAAAGGTGGATCCCAGTTCTCAAAACACAGAGCACTGACATTGGATCCAGCATTAGCTGTGCCATAATCAGGTTGGTATTGGGGTGGCATAGAGAGCTCTTTGCCCCGCAGCTGATCATCTGCAGCATCATGCCCAGTGAAGAATTGGCCCTTGAACTAAGGATATGAGGAACAATCTCCTAGCTGTGTGATAAGATGTTCCAGGTGACCATCTCACCAAGTTGTAAACAGCTCCATGGTAAGTTAGCCCTTGCCAAACAGTCGGTTTTCCATCCACAATCTTTGCTGCATTAAAATAAAAAAGTTTGATACCACATCACACCCTTAACCATGCCTGGATTCTGCAGCTAAGTGGTGGCATGATATTTTTGTTTCTGGTGCACCAAAACAGATGCCGCAACAATTTGTTCCATTTAAGGTGCTATGAGGCTCTCCCTTGCTCACACCGCAACAGACTAGCAAGGCTAGCCTCCTCCAGATGTTGCAGTGTAACATGCAGCTAAGTAAACATGTATTTTAGCAATGTGTGTCTGTTTCTCCTTTATTTACCTAATTCCTTGTAACTGTGTAGGAGGGCTGTGGGATGGGCCCCTCTGTCAGTTTTGGTTTCTCTCCGTTTTTCATTTTCCCAATCTTAATTTCGCTCCTACGCTTTTCTGCACCACACTGTCATTTTCTTTTAAAGACCCCATGAAGACCTATCATCTCATTTGCCCAGATACACATGTTTGCAAAGTAATTTCCCCAAATACAATGCAATCCTTTCTTAGGTGTTGCTTTTACCAGTATATGCATTTTACCCTAGCTTTGCCCTAACATATGCATTTTGGTACACACACACTCGGCTGGAGAACTGCATTGCAAAATTCAGAAAAGTGTGAATTTTGGGAGGAGGGCTGTTTTTTTGGTTTGTGTATCGTTTCAGAAAGAGCAAATTAGGTGGGTTTATCTTCAGTTCAAACTGCATCAAATTTCTCTCCTCACTCCCCTCCCACTCCCATCGTGCCAGTGCTTGAACTTTAAAGGGAAATATTTTCAATGAAATCCAGAAGTCCCACTCCCAATTATAGCCAAATTATAGCTTGCGATGTCACCTTCCAAGAACAGCACTTAAGCCAATGCTACTCCTACTCAGAGCAGACCCACTGAATTCAATGCCCATTACAAATTTGGACCCGTTACCTGCTATGGGTCTTCTCTGAGTAAAACTAGGTTGGGTGCAACCCCTTGTTACTAAGGGGGGGGGCATGCCTTTTTGCCTCCTTTGCTTTCTAGCAAAGCTTCACCCCCACCCCCATTTGTTTGCCTCTCCCTTTCACACACACTTACCTGTATAGAGTAGACCAAGGCGGCAATACCAAGGGGTAAGCAGCAGCAGAGCATGGTGAAGATGGAGTAGATCAGGTAATCGGGTTCATTGGTGGGCTGTACAGGTGTGACGTAGACCGCCTGTGGAGGTTGAAGGACTGGGCCTAGGTTAGATCCCGCACCAGGTGGGCCATAGTAAGGCATTCCCCCATAGCCTGCTTGGGGTGCTGGCATTGCCCCATAGCCTGCTTGGGGTGCTGGCCCAGGATGCTGTTTCAGTGGGTCAGGCTCTGCATAGGCCTCTTTTTCAGAGTAGGCAGGGGGGTTCTGAGCGGCAAGTGCCTTCTCACCCAGCTGCTCATAGTTTGGTTTGCTCATGGTGGTGCTTCCTTCTTCCTTCGTCTTCTCAGTTCTGCAACCTCTGCTCAGTTCTTGGCGTTCCTCCTCCTGCCCCGGTTAGCTGCTAGATGTCCTGCTTTTTCTCTCTCTTTCTCTGTTCTCCTACCCTTTCCTCACCTTCTGCCTTTCCTCTGCCTTTAGCGCCCTCTTCCTGTGGTCTGGGTCTTCTTTAAGGGGTGTGTGTTGCCTGTGCAATGCTGGCCAGGCTCTGGGTCCTTCCTTCAGAAACTCCTAGATACGCAGCTTCTTAGACAGGACAGATTTGCTGTGTCTAGCTTTCCAGAAGAAGAGCGTGTGGAATGAGGGGCAAGCAACGAGCAAGAGACAGTTTTGTCCTGGGTATTGCAACATAGGTCCAGGAAGTGGAGGGTATTTCCTAGCCATGTAGTGCTGTAGTGTTTCTTTCGTCATTCTTGCTGTGGAAATGGACACACACGGCAGAGAGATTTTGCAATTCTCAAGTATCTGAGATGTCATCGGGTCTGCACAGGTTCATAAATTTGGGGAGTCTAGTAGTTTCTCCCAGGCCAGATATACTGCTCCCACGTAGGAGAATCTGAGATGTGCCCTAATAAGGCATCCCTCTCTCTTTCATTATAAACTTTTAGGAAGAATTCAAAAACATTGCTGCTCCCTTAGGCATTTGTTGGCTGAAAATTTTTCTTGGCAGCCCTGAAATTATTTGCTGTGGGAGTAGAGGCTTCTTTTTTTAGAAGGTTTTTAACTGTTTTAAACTGGAGGGTTGTTTTAAACTGTTTTTGTAAGACTAAATCGCTTTATTATTGATGTGGTTGCTAATCTTCAGGAGGAAGGATGGGATGTAAGTTTAATAAAATGAATGAATGAATGAATGTAGTCTAGTCTATGTCGAATCCTAAATTTGGGTAGAAAGATACTGATCCTTTCATGCCACAAAAGACAGCTGCTGATCACCCTGAGATGGAAAACATACAGATACCATATATTATCTATCTATCTATATCTATCTATCATCTATCTATCTATATCTATCTATCTATCTATCATCTATCTATCTATCTATCTATCTATCTATCTATCATCTATCTATCTATATCTATCTATATCTATCTATCTATATCTATCATCTATCTATCTATCTATCTATCTATCTATCATCTATCTATCTATCTATCTATCATCTATCTATCATCATCTATCTATCATCTATCTATCATCTATCTATCTATCATCAGTCTATCATCTATCTATCTCTCCATCTGGCTATCTATCTATCATCTCCAACTAGCTATCATCTATCTATCTTTGCAGGTAGCTATAATGTATGTATGTGTGTATGTATGTATGTATGTATGTATGTATCTAGACACTGGCTGTATTTGAACACCACAGCAATATGCAGATAATGGTTTTCTACAAATGCTCTTATGACGCTGCTGTATTTCTCCTTTTGTGCAAACGGCAGCAAGACACAGTGATTTCTGGCATTACATCCATCATGGGTGTGTGTGTGGCTCATTTCACTCCAAACAAACCACAATCTGAAATCATTGGCTTTAGCAATCATGGTTTGTTTGAGTGCCACAAACCCCCACCCTCGGTTTGGATGTGGCGCTAAGCCAGGGGTCATGGTTTTATTGCTCCCACATTAATAATAAACCATTCGCTGTTGTCATGATTTATCTCCCACCCTTCCTCATAAAAGCAGCACAGGGCATCAAACACCCCCCCCCCAGTCAAAACATATACTGTATTAGCCCTAATATAAGCCACACCTGAATATAAGCCGTACCTTTAAAATTAGAGGGGGAAAGTGGGGGGGGGGGACCCAAAAACCCAAATATAAGCCATTCTATTCCTCGCTGCTCCAGGTTGCATTGCCGATGGCCTTTCCCCTTCCTTGCTCTCTCCCTTCCTGGCCTTGGGGGAGAGGATGGGGGACTATGCGCAGGGCGGGCACCGCTTTTCTATGCTCCTGGTGCTGTTTGTCCCACGCTCCTGGCTGCATACTGTAAGGTCGCGAATATAAGCCGCATTTTAACTTTCCACAGTTGGAATGTGGGGAAAAAGTGAGTCTTATATTCAGGTCAATATGGTATTTGCCAAGTGCCCCATTTTCAGTGGGATGGACCTCCTTTCCTTGAGGGTACCTTGCCTTTGTCCCACAGCTCTTTGGTTTTGTGTCATGGTGTGGAGAAGGGAGGGATGGGCGGCAGTGAGGGGTAGTGGGCGATGTGGTGCTCCGGTGTGAATCAGCTGGTTCGTGCCACAACACTGGAATGTTTTTTGGTCTTGCGAGGTCAAAGAATGTGTGTTTTGTTTCTGTGCTATCGCGCATGCGCTAAAACTTGTAACAAAAAACGGAGCTTTCTAATTTTTGTGGGTAAAATGTCGGACGGTATGAAAACATTCTAAAAACCACGACAGTTAAAAAAAAAAAAGTTCTAAAAGCAGTGAAAAATATTATCTCATCCAGTGATCTCATGGTTGTCAAGGACATTGTCTTTCAGCCACCAAACGCCTGGGTCAAATTCCTCCTGAAAAGTCAACAATGACTTTAGAAAGGTGGTGTACACTGAGCTATTCTTTCTGCTGTAAGAAAGCGGAGCACAACTGTTTTGTAAATTTGCCCTTCCCCATGGATTTCTTACGAATGGGTTCACCATCTGAATTGCAGTTGGTTAATTACACAGACAGGTAAGCTTGGATAACATGTTGTGTGAATTAAACAGTTTTTCTGAAGGGTGAAAAAAGAGTTCCTTTGTCTTTAAGATGCAAGTGTGGTATCAAACATCTTAGAACAACATGTCCATCTGGACTCAGATGAAACACACACACACACACACACACACACACACACTGTGTTGCATCAGGAACCATCTTAGAAGAGATACGAGAAGGAACTCTTCTAAAATGGCACCTACTGTTTACATTTTTGTAAGTGTGTGTACACACACACACACAGTTGGGAGCACAGGCTGAGTTGATCAATCTGCCTGACTGATTAAATACTGCTGTCCTTATTCGAATCTACAGAATGAAGAATGTAAGCTGATAGTTCTAGGAATGTGAAATGTGTTCCTGGAATGCGAATTGAATTGTGCAAACCCATGTAAACTAGTTATGAGTAGGCGAGCTCCAAAGTGAAATTACAGGAACTGAGACAAAGACATCTGCCTGTAGTTTGCAAGTCCTTTGTTTAAGGAACCAAAAATAGAGTGTGGTATGCTTTTAGGGCTGATTAATCCTCACTGCGGTCAGGAACAGGGCCTTTCAGATTTATTTATTTTATTTCAAAAGCATTCATCCCATAAAGCATGTAGCCATGGGACTGCTGGGCCGGTGGGCAGTAAGTGGAGCCACAGCCAATCACAGGCAGAACGGCCCCTAACTGGCTGTAAGTAAGAAGGCAGGCAGGCAGGTGGGGGCTGCCTGAGGTTTGGTGGGCCACTGCCCCATTTGCCTTCATGGACCAGCCTCCACTGAAAACACCTCCATCACATAATGTTGTTGGCATCCGTCTGTCTCAAGAGAATGAGGTGAAGTCAAACAGCTGTGTTAGCAGCACCAAAGTCACCTCCCTGGGGTGCAAGCCTGGGCAGTGTGTAAGGTGGTCCTGGGCTGTTCAGATGACAAGACTCTTAGCCTCACTGATATGGTCCAAAGGAAAGCAGAGCAATACATTTGGCACCAGCTTGGCTGCAGGAGTTGCCAGAAGGAGGAGTACAAGGCACCACCCAACCGTCTTGGGGACTGCATTCCAAATTTGTGAAGGGGTTACTCCTTAGCCTTTCCTTCTCCTGAAGATATCCCGCAAAGCAGCGAAGGTTTAGGATCAGAGTTTTCCTTCTTCTAGGTAGAGTACCTTATAGGTTGACCAGCACCACCTGCCCCTCACTTGCCTCTACAGCACTTGCGGATACCACATGTTGGACCCACTACAGTGGTACCTTGGTTCTCAAACACCTCCGTACTCAAACAACTTGGAATGCAAACTCCGCAAACCCGGAAGTAAGTGTTCCGGTTTGTGAACTTTTTTTGGAAGCCGAACATGCTCCGTTTTGAGTGTTACACTGAGGTCCATCTGTTTTTGCTATTTAATTTTGCATTTTTGTTTTTGCGGCTCTTTTTGTTTTGTTTTTGTGACTGTTTAGAACCCAGTTCAGCTACTAAATGATTGATTGTGTGACTGTAGTACATTGTTTATTGCTTTCATTTTGTGGATCAATGGTCTTGTTAGATATTAAAATTCATATTAAATTGCTCTTTTAGGAGTTGTTATTAAAAGTCTGGAACGGATTAATCCATTTTGCATTACTTTCTATGGGAAAGCGTGCCTTATATTTGGAATGCTTTGGTTTTGGAACGGACTTCGGGAAAGGATTAAGTTTGAGAACCCCAAGTTACCACTGTATTGGTCTGAGACCCATCAGCTACCCACACCTGGTTTAGCCAGCCAATTGAAACCACTCTCAGGGTGTGGCCATTATCACGTGCTGATAGCTTCTAGGAGCCACAGATGAGAGCTGAGTGCAAGGCAGGGAAACCAGCACCTGGGAGCCGAGCCCATTTGGCTCCCTCAATATTTTTGGGAGAGTCCGGGCCCTTCATGTCCAAAAAGCATGGAGGTGAAGTGTGGAGCTAAGAGTGGCACAGCTCCAGTGGCCGACTCCTTCTCCTCCACCTCCTGCCATGGAGGGGAAGGAGGATTGAAGCAGCTTCCTGCTGGTGGCTGTTCCAGGAGGAGGTGGAGTCCAAGCCACCGGCCATTGAAGCAACCCAGACTCCATGTTTATATACCCGAGACCTTAAATTCTTATAACAATCCTCCCTCTGTAGCTATAATTTTTACTAAAAAAAATTATAATAACCTGGTATCCACCTTATGATATATTGTAAATAGATGCTTTTGTGTAAATCTGAAGAGAGTTGCATGTCAGGCTTCTTAAGACTATTCACAAGTGTGGCAGTGCACATAGCTGGACATAGGATATCAGGTAAAAATAATACAGGTTGCATTCTCTTACTAAATCACCTGTGGTATTCTAGCACTTTGGGAGAAACATTTTCTCAATACAGTGGTACCTCAGGTTACAGATGCTTCAGGTTACAGACGCTTCAGGTTACAGACTCCACTAACCCAGAAATAGTACCTCGGGTTAAGAACTTTGCTTCAGCATGAGAACAGAAATCGTGCTCCAGCGGCGCAGCGGCAGTGGGATGCCCCATTAGCTAAAGTGGTACCTCAGGTTAAGAACAGTTTCAGGTAATTAACGGACCTCCAGAACGAATTAAGTACTTAACCCGAGGTACCACTAGTGTTCTATGCTTTTCACTCAGCAGGAAGGTCCAAAAATGATTGAAAAATGCAGTTTGTTTCGTTTCTGCCTTTTTTGTGTTCTCAGGAGCCAAAGTTAGCTCTCCTCTAGTCTTTCACTTTCATCCTAACACAGCAATGACAAAGCTTGGTGTTAGGGGTGTCATGGAACATGTCACCTTGTAGCCGCCACAAGTTTGGACATGTCGTGAGAGATATGTCTTTGCCTTGAACTTTCTATGGGCTTTTATTATCATAGGCTCTGGTCTTGCACTCTAGGGAAGTTGCTCACTTGCTCTTAAGGACAAAAACAAACCAAACAAAAAAACCCTATTTGCAGCCTGGATACACTTGCCTAATTCAAACTGAGTCCAATTAGAATTTATATAGCCCCATGGTTCTCAACTTTTCAAACCAATCTGTTAAAAACCATTTTTTAAAAAGGGCAGCTGTCCTAGTCTCGTGGGACGGAGCATTCCACCAGGTCGGAGCCGTCACTGAAAAAGCCCTGGCCCTAGTGGAAGATAGTCCTATAGCTTTCTAAGTTCTTTTTCTTCTTAGGTTGTGGTCAAAAAAGAGAAAATGTCCTTAACAATTCAACTATTCAACATCCCTCTCCCACAGCCCTCAAGTCCTTTATGGAGAGAAATTGCTGATGTCCTTTTGGCAGGGAATAGTCTTGAAGCTTATGCAGGCTGGATTCACCATTCAGTTTCCAATAACACCTCCTTTGAAGAGAAAGGCCTGCAGAGGGTTGGGGTCTGAAGACACAATCGGTTAAAAGAAAAAAGGAGTAAGATAATAAATAGCCAAGGAAGGGGAGAATATCCTTCAAATTTCTTCTTAGGAAGCTGTAAACAATACAAAATTTTAGAGTTAAGCATTTTATTCATTTAATTATTATTATCACCTTTCCATATAATTACTACTGTTATTTTCTGCTCCGTCTGTTTACTTTCCTTCACTTAGTTTTTGGGTGTTGTGGGAGAAAAGAAGGAAAAAACCTACATTTTTACACAAAGCACACAAAGGGGTATTTCTCACTGCAGTTACCTCAATGGTTCCCAATTTTACATTAAGAAATTTGAATAAAGTTTCATGTGCAGGGGATAGCTTTGTCACCTCTTGTTTTAAACCTTCTTTTTATTTTCTTTCTAAGCTAACATAGCCTCTGTACATGTACAGAGTTCATGATTCAGCAAATCTATTATATCATTTAAAGTGTTGCATCTCCTGACTAAATTACTATTTGAGTAAAGCCATGATTGGCTTATCTTACCAGGGACTCATGGAAGGGAAGGGGTAGATTAAAAAAAATCTGTAAACAAAGAGCAGAAAAAGGATTGATAGAGGGAGAGTTTTTTTAGTTGCTGGGGTTGGAGAGTCCTGCCCACCTTCTTCCCCATGCACAGTCCCTTATACTCACTTCTACAAGCGCTGCTCCTGGCGATCTTGGGATCTTTTACTAAATTATTTATGGCTGGCCTGATCAGGTGTTGCTTCCTCTGGTTAGCCCCACTGGAGCTCCAGTTATTTCCAGACCCTGGGATCGCTGGTGGACTGGTGGCTCCTCCTGGCAAATGGCCTGGTGCGCATTGGATCACCAGTCCTTCCTCACCCCCAGAATCTGGACAGCCAAAGCTCCTGCCTGGCTCACCATATTGATGTAAACAAAATCTGCTCCTTTCTCCTTATGGGGTATCCAAGGACTCGTATAGAGTCCTTAAGCGAGTTCCTTATCAGTAGGAGAAAATAACAGGCCAACCAGAGAATACTGAGGAGCAAAGCAGCTACTGAGCTTGATCTTTATTAAACTGTTGCAACTGGGTCCTCACTCACCACAAGCAGAAGAGAGGAGGAACCCAGAACAATGGTGTGCAAGCCCTTATATAGACTTTTGAAATTGCCCACCCTGTATCTCAAGATCACCCCCCAAAACATCATACATACATCACAGAAGGAGGCGGTCTACAACAGAAATCCTGTCTGCCAGGATACCTGACAATGGCCAGTGATTGCTTACTTGGGCAGCCTGGCCATTCTTTGGTGATGGTAAATACTTTAATTCCTGAATCCAGGTCACAGGCTCACCCTATTCATACAGAAAGATGTCCTAAAGACAGGTAAGCAAAAGACAATGGAGAGGCTTTCTCATTTCCTTCCTCCTTGCAGAGAAACATCTGAGGTGAATTTGGAAGAGTCAAAATGGTTTCAGGATTGTTCTCCTGTACTATTTCAGACACGTGGCTTACATACTCATGTATATGTTTGCCTTGTAAATTTATGAACCTTTTTTATCTATAATGTCTTGTAACAATGATGATATATAAAATAAGGAACCCCAGCCCAATCCAGAAAGCGAGGTGAGAGAAGAGGCGTGCCATTCGGGAGTTTCTCTTGGCAGACGCGTCGTTTCCAGCAAAGTTGGCTTCTCTTGTCTGCAGAGAAAGAGAGAGAAGTGAGTGAGAAACCATGCAACTGGAGAACACCTCCAGCACGCAGAAATGGCAAGCTGAGAAACACCTGCGTGGTGTTAGCCAACGAAGAATCTTGTTGCTTGAGGCTATCAGTCACTTACCAGTAACCTTGTGGTTTTAGACTGGAACCTAGCAGAGCAGAGCAAGACTGTAAGACACAGGCATAGGCAAACGTGGCCCCCCAGATGTTTGGGGACTACCAGTCCCATCATCCCTAGCTAACGGGACCAGTGGTCAGGGCTGATGGGAATTGTAGTCTCAAAACATCTGGAGAGCCAGGTTTGCTTATGCCTGCTGTAAGCTCACATTGAGGCTGAAGACATCAGTTTAGATGGTCCTCTGAGTTTTCACCAGCACAGATCTGACCAGTGGTGAGGTTTCTCCATGAGCAATTTGCAAATCAGGCTCTCAGCGACCGCCAGCAGGCCCTTAAAGTATCTCATGATTAAAGACCCTCTCTCCTCCTCCCTTGTCGCAGTTGGTGCAGGCCTGTTGGTGGCAACTCTGGTTGGGTTCATACCATATGTTTAAAACACCCACCCCACAAAAATCCTGGGAGCTGTAGTTTGTTAAGAGTGGCTGGGACTGTAGCCCTGCTGGAGGGGAAAGCTACTGTTCCCAGGATTCTTCAGGGTGAAATGTGCTTTAAGTTGACTTTTTGAAATGTGTGGTGCATATGTAGCTACAAGTTCTATGGCAAGCCCCACTGCATAAGAGCACGGCAACCCTGATCAGGCCAGTAGCCTGTCGAGCCAAGCATCATGTTCTCACATTATGCATTGTTTCAAAAGGAGGAAGAGAAGAGGAGGAGGGAGGAGGGAGCAGCAGCAGCAGCAGTAAACTAGAAGGGTAGAAGGAGAGAATGAAATATACTCTAGAGAAAGATCAGATGAAGGTAGCCTATTCTTTGTTGGAGAGGAGATTATGAGCCTCTGCTCCCCACTCCTTGGCACTGGGGTGTCCTGATAAAGAGATCCACAAGGAGGAGCTTCTGTCCATACATCCAGGCTAAGAGCCACAGCACTCCCCAATGCCGCAAGTCTGTGCAGGTTGCATTTATTTAATGTATGTCATGGGTCAACCCCAAATCAGGCTTGGTCCACAGAATCCCTCCCAGAGGCTGACTGGAGGAGATGGCCCAATGCCAAGCCAAAACTCAGTTACACTTGTAATCAACAAAGTTGTGGCCTAATTGAACCTCACTGAATGTTGCCTGTGGTCCTTGTTTTACTGATATGGTGGGGTTCACAGTGCCTGGGGACACAGTTATGGAGAACTCGCTTACAATGAGCATTTGCACAACTCCTTGCTCGGGGGCGATGTACAAAGAAGGGAAATGAGCCCATTGACGTGAGCCGTATCCTGGATCACATCCACATTTAAGCTGGGTCACACCAGTGGCTTTCTGCCATACTCTCTCTCTCTCTCTGGTAATTTCATGCACATTGTTTTAAAAGGAGGAAGAGAGGAGGAGGTGAAGGGGAGAGGAGGAGGAGAGAATAAGGAGGAAAGAGAAAGGAAAATAAAACATGTCCCAAGAGAAAGATCAGATGGGTAGCTCAGCCTGCTAGAGCATAGTGCTGATAACACCAAGGTTGCAGGTTTGACCTCGTATGGGAGAGCTGCATATTTCTGTATTGCAGGGGGTTGGACTAGATGATCCTCTGGGTCCCTTCTGACTCTACAGTTCTACTATTCTGTGAATGCATGCAGTAAAAGAGGAAGGAAGGAAGACAAAGGTGGATCCCAGTTCTCAAAACACAGAGCACTGACATTGGATCCAGCATTAGCTGTGCCATAATCAGGTTGGTATTGGGGTGGCATAGAGAGCTCTTTGTCCCGCAGCTGATCATCTGCAGCATCATGCCCAGTGAAGAATTGGCCCTTGAACTAAGGATATGAGGAACAATCTCCTAGCTGTGTTACAAGATGTTCCAGGTGACCATCTCACCAAGTTGCAAACAGATCCAGGGTTAGTTAGCCCTTGCCAAAGAGTCGGTTTTCCAACCACAGTCCTAGTTGCATTAAAATAGAAAAGTTTGATTCCACATCACACCTTTAACCATGCCGGGATTCTGAAGCTAAGTGGTGGCATGATATTCATTTTGTTATTATTTATTAAATGCACATACTGCCCTTTATCTGAGGATCACATGGTGGGTACCTACCTATCAAGGTCAAGTCAACGAAAGGGGGCTCAGGTCCACCAAAAGAGATGCTGCAACAATTTTTTCCCTTTAAGGTGCTATGAGACTCTCCCTTGCTCACACCACAACAGACTAGCAGATAGACACATTTCAAAGCAAGTTCCCGTAATACGATGCAATCCTTTCTTAGATGTTGCTTTTATGAGTGTATGCATTTTACGCACATTTTGCCCTAGCGTATGCATTTTGGTACACACATACTTGGCTGGAGAACTGTGTTGCAAAACTCAGAGAAGTGCGAATTTTGGGGGAGGACTGTTTTTCGGTTTGTGTATCATTTCGGAAAGAGCAAATTAGGTAGGTTTGCCTTTCAATTCAAACTGCATCAAGTTTCTCTCCTCACTCCCCTCCCACTCCCATCGTGCCAATGCTTGAACTGCAAAGGGAAATATCTTCCAATGAAATCCAGAAGTCCCACTCCCAATTATAGCCAAATTATAGTTTGTGATGTCACCTTCCAAAAACAGCACTTAAGCCAATGCTACTCCTACTCAGAGCAGACCCACTGAAATCAATGCCCATTACAGCTTAGACCCATTACTTGCAATGGGTCTTCTCTGAGTAGAACTCAGGTGGGTGCAACCCCTTTTTTGCCTCCTTTGTTTTCTTGCAGAGCCCCACCCCCGTTTCTTTGTCTCTCCCTTTCACACATACTTACGTGTATAGAGTAGACCAAGGCGACAATACCAAGGGGTAAGCAGCAGCAGAGCATGGTGAAGAAGGAGTAGATCAGGTAATCGGGTTCATTGGTGGGCTGTACAGGTGTGACGTACACCGCCTGGGGAGGTTGAAGGACTGGGCCTAGGTTAGATCCCGCACCAGGTGGGCCATAGTAAGGCATTGCCCCATAGCCAGCTTGAGGTGCTGGCATTGCCCCATAGCCTGCTTGGGGTGCTTGCATAGCCCCATAGCCTGCTTGAGGTGCTGGCATAGCCCCATAGCCTGCTTGGGGTGCCGGCCCAGGAGGCTGTTTCAGTGGGTCAGGCTCTGCATAGGCATCTATTTCAGAGTAGGCAGGGGGGTTCTGAGCGGCAAGTGCCTTCTCACCCAGCTTTTCATGCTTTGGGTTGCTCATTGTGGTGCTTTCTTCTTCTTCCTTCGTCTTCTCAGTTCTGCAACCTCTGCTCAGTTCTTGGTGTTCCTCCATTGTGGATGCCCTGGTTAGCTGCTTGGTGGCCTGCTCTCTCTCTCCCCCCCTCTGTTCTCCTACCCTCTGCCTTAAAGCCCTCTTCCTGTGGTCTGGGTCTTCTTTAAGGTGTGTGTGTTGCCTCTGCAATGCAAGCCAAGTTCTGGGTCCTTCCTTTGGAGACTCCTAGATATGCAGCTTCTTAGACAGGACAGATTTGCTGTGTCTAGCTTTCCAGAAGAAGAGCGTGTGGAATGAGGGGCAAGCAACGAGCAAGAGACAGTTTTGTCCTGGGTATTGCAACATAGGTCCAGGAAGTGGAGGATATTTCCTAGCCATGTAGTGCTGTAGTTCTTTTCCGTCATCCTTGCTGTGGACATGGACACACACAACAGAGAGATTTTGCAATTCTCAAGTATATGAGATGTCATCGGGTCTGCGCAGGTTCATAAATTTGGGGAGTCTAGTAGCCTCTCCCAGGCCAGATATATGGCTCCCACGCAGGAGAATCTGAGATGTGCCCTAATAAGGCATCCCTCTCTCTGTCATTATAAACTTTTAGGAAGAATTCAAAAACATTGCTGCTCCCTTAGGCATTCGTTGGCTGAAAGATCTGTTCTTGGCAACCCTGAAATTATTTGCTGTGGGAGTAGAGGCTTTTTAAAAAGATGTTTTTAACTCTTTTAAACTGGAGGGTTGTTTTAACCTGTTTTTGTAAGATTAAATTTCTTCATTACTGATGTGGTTGCTACTCCTTAGGAGGAAGGGCAGGATGTAAGTTTAATAAAATGAATGAATTAATGAATGTAGTATAGTCTATGTTGAATCCTAAATTTGGGTAGAAATCCAAAGATACTGATCCTTTCATGCTAGAGAAGACATCTGCTGAATGCCATGGGATGGAAAACATACAAATCCCATATATTAGCTATCATCTATCTATTATCTATCTATCTATCTATCTATCATCTATCTATCTATCTATCTATCATCTATCTATCTATCTATCTATCTATCTATCATCTATCTATCTATCTATCATCTATCTATCTATCATCTATCTATCTATCTATCTATCATCTATCATCTATCTATCATCTATCTGTCTATATCTATCTATCTATCTATCTATCTATCTATCTATCTATCTATCTATCATCTATCTATCTATCATCTATCATCTATCTATCTATATCTATCTATCTATCTATCTATCTATCTATCTATCTATCTATCTATCTATCAATCAATCTATCTATCTATCTATCTATCTATCATCTATCTATCTATCATCTATCTATCATCTATCTATCTCTATCTATCTATCTATCTATCTATCTATCTATCTATCTATCTATCTATCAATCATCTATCTATCTATCATCTATCTATCATCTATCTATCTATCTATATCTATCTATCTATCAATCTATCTATCATCTATCTATCTATCATCTATCTATCATCTATCTCTATCTATCTATATCATCTATCTATCTTTGCAGGTAGCTATGTTGTATGTATGTATATATGTATGTATGTATGTATGTATGCATGTATCTAGGCACTGGCTGTATTTGAACACCACAGCAATATGCACATAAGGGTTTTCTACAAATGCTCTTATGACTCTGCTGTATTTCTCCTTTTGTGCAAACGGCAGCAAGAAACAGTGATTCCTGGCATTACATCCATGGGGGGGGGGGACTCCTTCTTCTCCACTTCCTGCCATGGAGTGGAAAGAGGGTTGAAGCAGCTTCCTGCTGGTGGCTGCTCCAGGAGAAGGTGGAGTCTGAACCCCAGCCATTGAAGCCACCTGGCTGCCATGCTTGGCTGGATGTTCCCCTGGCTCCTCCAGATGTCATGAAGTCACATGTGTGGCATCATGCGTGGCATTGCCCCCCCTTCCATCGCCCTCCCAAGCTGGTGCAGGGTGGGGATCAAAGGTGGGCAAACTACCCCAGAAGGAGCACGGCATGTCCCCCGCCAGAGGTACTGCCCCCTACCCTAACACTGCATAAAACCCCAATCATATAATATGTATATTACATCACATCATTTTTATTTTTATCACTCCGAGAGGCTTCCAAAGCACCATACATGCGCATTATTTGCCTTTAAAACACCAGACTGGATGAATACAAGAGGTGGCATTTAATTCATGTTCAAGACACATCTTCCTCTTTCATGTTAAGGGAGGGGGACTGAAGCAGTTCAGGACTGGGGGCCAAATGTGCTGCTGTAAGCCTCACTATTTGATCCTTGGCCACACCTTCACTGCCCCTCTTCCGCAGAGCTTGGGCTGAAATTTGTGCGATGAGAATATGGCTATTCGAAGCACCGAATGCAACTTAATATTTCCGATTTGGAATTGTATCGTTTGTGTATCAGAAAGGAACCACCCATGATGTCCATCACTGGCTATGTGTAGAGCATATGGCTACTTTGATTACTTTCCCTCAGTAGAATAGAGTTTTGGGTCGTCCCCCCTTTATTTTCCCTTCTACATGGGTTCTGTTTCTCTTTTCTCTCTTTTATTTATGTCTCACAATGTTTAGTGCACATAAAATTATGTACTTTTTGAACTTTCAATAAAGATGTCAAGAAAAGAAGAAGTGTAGACCATTTGAATATTTTAATTACTTTGCTTTGGTAGAATTGGGTTCACATTTTTCTGCCTTGACTTGTTTAACCATTACACCTATGTTATAAACAGTTTGAGTCATTACCTTCAACACATTCACATACCCATGGCTTATTCTGGCTCCCGGCTTTATTTTATGTCTGCAGTTGTTCATCTCTGATCAATAATGATAAGTGGAGTCGGCATCCTGTCATCAGATCCCATTTGATAACATTGCATTTTTCAGAATCTCTTATAATCCCCCCACACACCCTTTTCAAAAATTATATATATACCTAGGAATAGATTTCCAATGTGTATTGGAATATATGACAGGATGTATTACAGAATATATTACAAATTTGCTCCTAGGTATTGCTCCTAGGCATTGCCTCTAAAGTGACAATATCAAGTGCTCTGAAAGTTCATGCACCCCATTGCTCGTCATTGCGTAAATTCAATAGAAATCATGTGATGTGCATGCATGTGTATACCAGCCCTTTAGTTATGGAATGAATCAAAATGCACAGCATCCAACCAGGCCTTCTCTGATTATTGCAGTGGTGGGGAGGTTTTTCAGGGGGTGGAGAATGTGTGGCAAATCCTTAGTTATGCGGATGCTGATTTTTTGCATTTGTATACACAGTTGCCATTATTATGATATACACAACAATTAAGACGCATCCCACCCCGAGGGCTGTGTTGGCCAAAATGCGCGCCATCTTGGAGTTTCTCTTGGCAGCTATGACATCTCCATTAAGGTTGGCTTCTCGGGTCTGCGGAGAAAGAGAGAGAGACAGAGAGAGAGAATTGACGGCAGATGTAAAGGAGAAGTACAGCTGTGCGTCATCGGCCTATCGCTGACAACTGTGCTCCAGAACTCCAGATAACCCCACTCAGTGGTTTCATGCAGATGTTAAACAGCAGGGGGGATAAAATCATACCCCAGGGAAATCCCACATTTCTGAGAAAGTTAATGTCTGTGTTTGGGTGAAGGAGGACTAACAGGAAGCAGGAAAGATAAACAAAAGAAAAAGTGACCTTGCTAGAAGAGGTCATAAAGTGAGGAACAGAGGTGACACAGTGTGGTGGGGAAAATAACTACAGGGGAATTTGTGTTTTTAATTCAGCCTTTAGTATAGCCTATACTCAAGAGTGGGGGACGCGGGTGGTGCTGTGGGTTAAACCACAGAACTTAGGACTTGCCGATCAGAAGGTTGGCGGTTCGAATCCCCGCGACGGAGTGAGCGCCTGTTGCTCGGTCCCTGCTCCTGCCAACCTAGCAGTTCGAAAGCACGTCAAAGTGCAAGTAGATAAATAGGTACTGCTCCGGCAGGAAGGTAAACGGCGTTTCCGTGCGCTGCTCTGGTTCACCATAAGCGGCTTAGTCATGCTGGCCACATGACCTGGAAGCTGTCTGTGGACAAACGCCGGCTCCCTCGGCCAGTAAAGCGAGATGAGAGCTGCAACCCCAGAGTCGGTCACGACTGGACCTAATGGTCAGGGGTCCCTTTACCTTTATACTCAAGAGTATGCAGGAAGATGAAAAGAAATGAAAAGAACCACAGAAACACGGGGAAGGGAGTCAAAGTTTGAAATGCTAAAATTATGATGGAATAATTGTTGTAATATATTTAAATGAAAATTATAAAAAAATTAAAAGATAAATAAATAAAGGATTCAGAGTTTTGTCTTCCCCAATGGCCAGAGGCTGTGGCAATGTCATCTTTGGACTTGGAAAACTCAATGAAAGCAGAGACTCATTTGCTCCACCGAAGCAAGAGACTAACACAGAGGGCTGGGCCCATTTAAGCAAAACAATAACTCACACTGCTGGTAGAGGCAGCTGTGCTGATACTATATAGGGCGGAGGCTGCCTTTATTTCCTGCTGAAATGTAGGAGATTTGGAGTTGCATAGCTTGGCTTGAGCCCCTCCAGCCAGCTGGAACCCTCCTGCACACAGCCGTGATTCAGTCCCCTCTCTGAACCTCACCCTGCCTCAGTTTTTGCCTTGACTGAGCAAAAGCAACATCTGAGCGATCCCCTTATCCTGCTCTCTTTGAGACCACCACCCACTTTGTGCTCTCCCGTTTCTCCTGTAGCATGACACCGTGGCTTAAATGATGGGTGTTGTAGGAATTCTAAGGTCTCAAATATAGAATAAATGTTGATAATTGCACGCATGCATAAGTCTATATGCCACAATAGTGCAGGAGAGCAATCCAAAAGCCAGCTTGGGTCTCCTAAAGACTCTAGATATTTCCTCTGCTTCCTTAATCCCTCTTGCCTGAGACCACATGGGCAGGTAGCAATGAGGGGAAGTTCCTGAAGGGATTCCTCTCCTATATCTATTGAACCTCCTTTTTATTAAGTGTCACTGTTTGCCCAGATGAGGGATGACTGACAGGCATCCTGATTGTCTTATCCAGGGGTCCGCGAGGTTTGCCTTGCCTGGGTTGGTTCACTCCAGCAGAAATCCCTCTGTGGGCCAGATCGTGCGGGCGCCCGTGATTTCCGGCATCTGCGCAGACGCAATTTCTGGCGCTGCGAAAGCGAGTCCCTGTACCAGTTTAGCACAGCACGCGGGGACTCGCCGAGCAGGCGGCTCGGTTTGGGGGTGGCTCGTGGGCTGGTTAAACGATCCACGTGGTCCACTTGTGACCCATGGGCCTTAGGTTGCTCACCCCTGGTCTTATCAAATGCCTTTTCTGCAAACTGTGTCTGGAACTATGTAAATCTTGCCAAATCCTCAGGAATATGAAACCTTGGCCTACCTGAACCACAGTTACCCCACATTATGTGTGATGTAATTTCTGACTCTTTGTAGAGGGGATGTCCTTCTTCTCCATGCCAAAATGAAAACCCTTAAAAGAGATGTTTTTTCTTGGTTCTGGGTCTCTCTACACTCCTTGCTAGGTGGGGAGGGAACTCTGTTGCAACAGAAAAATAAAGATCTGCCTTGCTTTCACTGCTTCCTGCCTCCATCCATTTATCTCTGACTGATCATAGACTAAGGGGACTCGGTCCCTTAAGAAGTTGGGCAGCAAAAGTCAACCACCCCTATTTTTCTCTATCAGTTGGGGTGAGGAAAGAGTCCTCAAAGCCTGAATCCAAAATCCCTAGGCTCCCCTGCTTCCCGAATTTCAGCCACACCACAAGCCGCCTTCTACAGACTGTTGCTAAAAGGAAATCAGAAAAGGTCATGGGGACTCTTGGACCCACTACATCTCCCCCAGCCCAAAGAAAAAGAGGGAGGAGCTCACCTGCATAGAGTAAATTAAGGCAGCAATGCCCAGGGGGAGGCAGCAGCAAAGCATGGTACAGATAGAGTAGGCCAGGTAATCAGGTTCATTGGCAGGTGGACCACGAATGATGACGGTGGCTTGCGGAGGTTGAAGGATCGGAACCTGGTAGGATCCTGCGCCAGCTGCACCATAATGTTGGTACTGGGATGGCACAGCGTTAGAGGGCCAGCCCATGTGGCGGGGTTCTGGTCCAATAAGAGGTTTCGTTGGCTCAGGGTCTTCATGGGAGTCTTTGCCAGCGTAAGGAGGTGGATCCTGAGTGGTGGTGGAATCGTCTTTCAGCCTCTCGTAGTTGCTCATGGCGAACGGCCTGCTCTCCTTTTCCTCCCCTTTGCTCCCCAAAGCTGGCAGTCTGTGATTAGCTGCTAGGTGCTCTGCTCTTCCTCTCCTCAGCTGCACCTCTAACTCTTCTCCCCGCCTCCTGCTGCCTCCCTCCCTTCCTCTTTCTGTTTTGGTGAACTTTGGTCCTCTTTTGCCTAGGCGTTGGCTTTACATTGCTGGCTGTTCTGCTCAGGTGGCCGCTAGTCCGTGCTCTGTCTCTGGAATTAGAACGGCAGCTCCACTGAGTCTTTCAACCCAGACGTACGAGTGGCTGGGAACGAGAAAATTGGTAATGACTCCTCCCCTAAAACTGCATACCCCCCTATCATAAAATATGTACAATCGTACCTTGGTTTTCGAACAGCTTAGTTCCCGAACATTTTGGCTCCTGAACATCGCAAACCTGGAAGTGACTGTTCTGGTTTGTGAACTGTTTTTGGAAGCCAAACATTCTAAGGGCCTTCCACGGCTTCTGACTGGCTGGAGCTTCCTGCAGCCAATCAGAAGACACAATTTGGTTTTCGAACATTTTGGCAGTTGAACGGACGACTGGAATGGATTCCATTAGACTTCCACGCTGCAACTGTATATTATATCATATCACATATTTATTTATATCACTCTGAGGCTCCCAAAGCAGAAGAAGAAGAAGAAGAAGAAGAAGAAGAAGAAGAAGAAGAAGAAGAAGAAGAGGAGGATCATAAAATATGTACAATCGTACCTTGGTTTTCGAACAGCTTAGTTCCCGAACATTTTGGCTCCTGAACGTCGCAAACCTGGAAGTGACTGTTCTGGTTTGTGAACTGTTTTTGGAAGCCAAACATTCTAAGGGCCTTCCGCGGCTTCTGACTGGCTGGAGCTTCCTGCAGCCAATCAGAAGACACAATTTGGTTTTCGAACATTTTGGCAGTTGAACGGACGACTGGAATGGATTCCATTAGATTTCCACGCTGCAACTGTGTATTATATCATATCACATATTTATTTATATCACTCTGAGGCTCCCAAAGCAGAAGAAGAAGAAGAAGAAGAAGAAGAAGAAGAAGAAGAAGAGGAGTTTGAATTTGATATCCCGCTTTATCACTATGGCTAACATTCTCCTTTCCCTTCCTCCCCCACAACAAATACTCTGTGAGGTGAGTGAGGCTGAAAGACTTCAGAGAAGTGTGACTAGCCCAAGGTCACCCAGCAGCTGCATGTGGAGGAGCGGGGACGCGAACCCAGTTCCCCAGATTACGAGACTACCGCTCTTAACCACTACACCACACTGGCATACAATTGCAGTATTTGCCTGTGAAACACAAGACTGCACGAATAGAATAGATGGCATTTACTAATTAACGTTCAAAGCACATCTTTTTCTTTAGCTTTAAGGCAGGGATGGGGTGCTTCAGGACTGGGTGCCCAATGTCCTGCTCCAGGCCTCACTGTTTGGCCCCAGGCCACACCTTCCCTGCCTGTGTTCTGCATGGCTTGGGCTGGAATTGTAGGATGAGAAGACGGGTATGATAGGCATGTATTCCTGTTGGTGAAGTGTTGGGAGAATTTAGGCACCAGGGCCAGCAGTGCTGAGCAGACGTGGCAGGAGGGTTGGAAAAGGGAGTTAATCGCCGGATAGCAAGAGGAAGGGAACAAAACTGGAGGATGGAGTCTTATATAGGAAGGTAAAACTGGGCAGGATGGTGGGATAATAATAATAATAATAATAATAATAATAATAATAATAATAATGTACTACTACTACTACTACTACTACTACTACTACTAATTTATTTATACCCCGCCCAGCTGGCTGGGTTTCCCCAGTCACTCTGGGTGGCTTCCAACATAATATTTAAATACAATAGTCCATCAAACATTAAAAGCTTCCCCAAACAGGGCTGCCTTCAGATGTCTTCTAAAAGTCTGGTAGTTGTTTTTCTCTTTGACATCTGGTGGGAGGACGTTCCAGAGGGTGGGTGCCACTACCGAGAAGGCCCTCTGCCTGGTTCCCTGTAACTTGGCTTCTCACAGCAAGGGAACTGCCAGAAGGCCCTCGCTGCTGGACCTCAGTGTCCGGGCAGAATGATGGGGGTGGAGACGCTCCTTCAGGTATACTGGACAGAGGGCGTTTAGGGCTTTAAAGGTCAGCACCAACACTTTGCATTGTGCTCAGAAGCGTACTGGGAGCCAGTGTAGGTCTTTCAAGACCGGTTTTATGTGGTCTCGGCTACTCCCAGTCACCAGTCTAGCTGCTGCATTCTGGATTAGTTGTAGTTTCCAGGTCACCTTCAAAGGTAGCCCCACATAGAGCACATTGCAGTAGTCCAAGTGAGCAATAACTAGAGCATGCACCACTCTGGCGAGACAGTCTGCGGGCAGGTAGGGTCTCAGCCTGCGTACCAGATAGAGCTGATAAACAGCTGCCCTGGACACAGAATTGGCCTGCACATCCATAGACAGCTGTGAGTTCAGAATGACTCCCGGGCTGCACACCTGGTCCTTCAGGGGCACAATTACCCCATTCAGGACCAGGGACTCCTCCACACCTGCCCGCCTCCTGTCCCCCAGTGAGGAGAGTTGCAGCTGGGAGACAGAAGGTTAAGCCCATATCGTGATTTTAAGGCAGGGGCAGACTTTGGTCTTTCAGATTTCAGAGACTCCCTGCCCAAAGCCAACATTTGTTGCCTCCCACCTCTCACTTTCCATTCTGCTCAATTCACCATGCCATAGTTGTGGTGCCCAGTGCAGCAGAAGCAGTCACACTGCCCTAAATCCAACTTTGTTTTAAGGGCATGGAACGTTATATTTTATTGTTGCCAGTTCTGGGGCAAGTAACATGTCCATTGTCCATGGGACTCCAACTGAATTCTACTCAGGGTAGCCCCACTGAACGGAATGGACCTACGTCAGTCATATCCATTAATTTCAATGGGTATACTCTGAGTAGAGGAAGCACTGGATACAACCTAATCATTCCTACTTGGAATGTTTGTGTATCAGAAAGGAATCACCCGTGATGTCCGCCTCTTGCTAAGTGTAGAACATTTGTCCATGGCAAGTCTGTGTTTGTAATGCAAGTTGTTCATATGTTGCAAGTTTCTATAAGTCTTCAATCCAATCATAGAAGGGAGCTGCATTTTTATTTTTCCAATTCACCAGGATCAGTCTTTTTGCTGTGGTAAGGGTGGCAGGTGGCGCTGTGGGTTAAAGCCTCAGCGCCTAGGACTTGCTGATCGAAAGCTCGACGGTTCAAATCCCCGCAGAGGGTGCGCTCCCGTTGCTCGGTCCCAGCGCCTGCCAACCTAGCAGTTTGAAAGCACCCCCAGGTGCAAGTAGATAAATAGGGACCGCTTACTGGTGGGAAGGTAAACAGCGTTTCTGTGTGCTGCGCTGGCTTGCCAGATGCAGCTTTGTCACGCTGGCCACGTGACCCGGAAGTGTCTCCGGACAGCGCTGGCCCCCGGCCTCTTAAGTGAGATGGGCGCACAACCCTAGAGTCGGACACTACTGGCCCATACGGGCAGGGGTGCCTTTACCTTTAAGGGCATGGAGAGTCCACTCATATTGTCCTTTTGTAAGGTTCCATGTGCTGGCTATATAATTCAAGAGGATATTTTGCTCTGTAAATTTAAGGTTGCTTTGTAAAGTTCTATTGATAGTTTGTTACCATCTGCCAAAAATCTTTCAATATAGGACAGTGAAAAAACATACAGTATGTTTTAGAGAAGCATTATCCTATTGCATCTCCAACAGTTAGATACATTAGATAGCCCTTTTTAAAACAAATGTAATGGGGTCCAGTATATTCTAAATATTATTTTTTGTTGTATGAGCCTCAATCTAAGGTCCATTGACACCCTTGTTATAGAACTTAAAACAGTTTCCCACTGTGTGGTCGAAATGGAGATCTCTGATTCTTCCAATCCTCCCTCGGTACCTGGATATCAAATTGGTTTGCTAATAACAAAGATTCATATATGTTGATGGCTGGGTTTTTTTTGTTGCATAAGATTTAATCAATGATATTTGGAATCCATTCTTACAAATACTGTAATAGGTTAAGATCTGGAGAAGTACAATAACAACCTTGTAAAGCATAGAGTTTGAGGTCTCCCCCCTTTATTTTCCCTTCTACACGGGTTCTGTTTCTCTTTTTCTTTCTCTCTCTCTTATTTACGTCTCTCAATGTTTAGTGCACATATAATTATGTACTTTTTGAACTTTCAATAAATATGCAATAGTAATTTATTATTTGTACCCCGCCCATCTGGCTGGGTTTCCCCAGCCACTCTGGGCAGCTTCCAACAAAGATTAAAAAGACATTAAAAGTCACACATTTAAAAACTTCCCTGAACATGTCAAAAGAAGAAGAAGTAGAGTAGAGCGTTTGAATATTTTAATTACTTTAATTACTTTGCTTTGGTAGATTAGGGTTCATGATTTGTAACCTTGCCTTGTTTAACCATTACGCCTACGTAATAAACAGTTCTAGTCACTCACTTCCACACATTCACATTGTTGTTGTTGTTGTTTAGTCGTTTAGTCGTGTCCGACTCTTCGTGACCCCATGGACCAGAGCACGCCAGGCACTTCTGTCCTCCACTGCCTCCCGCAGTTTGATCAAACTCAGGCTGGTAGCTTCAAGAACACCATCCAACCATCTCGTCCTCTGTCGTCCCCTGCTCCTTATGCCCTCCATCTTTCCCAACATCAGGGTCTTTTACCAGGGAGTCTTCTCTTCTCATGAGGTGGCCAGAGTATTGGAGCCTCAGCTTCACGATCTGTCCTTCCAGTGAGCACTCAGGGCTGATTTCCTTCGAAATGGAGAGGTTTGATCTTCTTGCAGCCCATGGGACTCTCAAGAGTCTCCTCCAGCACCATAATTCAAAAGCATCAATTCTTCGGCGATCAGCCAACCTTACCTTGTTTAACCATTACGCCTACGTAATAAACAGTTCTAGTCACTCACTTCCACACATTCACATACAGATGGTTTATTTTGTCTTTATATTATGTCTGCATTTGTCCATCTCTGATCTATAATTGTAAATGGAGTATGCATATTGTCACCAGATCCTGTTTGATAACATTGTATTTTTCAGAATCTCTTATAAACCCCATCCCCATTTTTAAAAATTACAATGTGTATAGGAATATATGGCAGAGTATAGGATATTACATTTTCCTCCCTAGGTAGAACTTCCAAGAGCACTTGATGTCACCTTAGGGACAATGCTTTGAAGTTCACACATCCCATTGCTGGCCATCAAGTAAAATACAGTGGTACCTTGGGTTAAGAACTTAATTTGTTCCGGAGGTCTGCTCTTAACCTGAAACTGTTCTTAACCTGAAGCACCACTTTAGCTAATGGGGCTTCCCGCTGCCACTGTGCGGCCAGAGCACAATTTCTGTTCTCATCCTGAAGCAAAGTTCTTAACCCAAGGTAATATTTCTGGGTTAGCGAGTCTGTAACCTGAAGTGTATGTAACCCGAGGTACCACTGTAAACAGAAATCATGTGATGAGCCTGTATTTGTGACTCAGTCCTTTAGCACTTCCTGCTATGGAATGATTCATAAAGCACAGCGTCCAGCCAGGCCTTCTTCTCAGTAGTGCAACGGTGGGGAGGTCTTTCGAAATGTGGAGGCTGAATCCTCAGTCAAGTGGGTGCTGGTTTTGCAGTTGCCAATACAAAGTTGCCATTATGATGATATACATAACGAAGCAGAAGCACCCCACTCCGAGGGCTGTGTGGTTCAAGATGCGAGCCATCCTGGAGTTTCGCTTGGCCGCTATCACATCTCCATTAAAGTTGCCTTCTTGGGTCTGTTGAGAAAGAGAGAAAGAACTGATGGCAGATGTAAAGGAGAAGTAGACCTGTGCGTCATCAGCAAGGTACAGCGGTACCTTGGTTGTCGAACAGCTTGGCTCCCGAAGAAATCGGCTCCTGAATGCCGCAAACCCAGAAGTAAGTGTTCTGGTTTGTGAACGTTTTTTGGAAGCTGAACTCCCGACGTGGCTTCTATGACTTCTGATTGAGTGCAAGAAGCTCTTGCAGCCAATTGGAAGCCACACCTTGGTTTTCAAACGGTTCTGGGAGTCGAAGGGACTCCCGGAATGGACTGAGTTTGACAACCAAGGTACCACTGTACTCCAAAACTCCAGATAACCCCACTCAGTTGTTTTATGTCGCTGTTAGACAGCAGAGGGGATAAAATCAAACCCAGAGGAACCCCACACTAAAGGGTCCAGGGGATCAAAGAGCACTCCCTAAGCATCACCTTCTAGAAATGACCATCCGAGTAAGACCTGGGCCACCATGAAACAGTGCCACCCACCCCTAACTCGGAAAGCTGCCCAGCAGCTCAGACCAGGCCTAGTTTGTGAAAACAAACGCCCCAAAGAATCCATGCAACTTTAAAGTGGTGATCAGAGACTCTTTCTCATTTCGCTGCAACAGGCTAACCCAGCTGTCTCTCTGGATGTTGGCTGCCTGAGAGTCATCGTGTGCCTGCCGGGGAACAGGAGTCAAGTCCTCTTTAGGTGGTGAGGTGCAGGACTCCGAAACAAAAGGAGGAAGGCCACGCAGGAGACAGCCCAGAAATATTGCTACCCAAAGTGCCTGTGGGGCCAGAGTCTGACTCCTCACTGGCCAGAGGCTGTGACAATGTCATACTTAGACTTGGAGGACCCACTACAAGCAGGGAATCCTCTGCTCCACCATAGCAACAAGAGACCAAAGCAAAGGCCTGGGCCCCTTTAAGCAAAACAAAAACTTTCAGCACTGGCAGAGGCAGCTGTGTTGAGGCTCATTTTATTTCCTGCTGAAGCGTAGGAGATTCAGAGTTGCAGATCTTAGCTTGAACCCCTCCAGCCAGCTGGAACCCTCCTGAACACAGACTTGATTCAGCCCCCTCTCTGAACCTCACCCTGCCTCAGTTTTGCCTTGACTGAGCAAAATCAACATCTGAGCGATCCCCTTATCCTGTTCTCTTTGAAACCACCACCCACTTTGTGTTCTGCCGTTTCTCCCTGTCCCTGTAGACAACACAGTGGCTTGAATTATTGGGGTGGAGAAAGGGCCCCCAAACCTTGAAATCCAGAAGCCTTAGGCTCACCTGCCCCCCTGAATTTCAGCTACAACACAACCCACCCTGTAGCCTTCTACAGGCCTCTGCTAAAAGGGCCATCAGTAAAGGTCATGGGGCCTCTTGGACTCCCTGTTATTATAGCACTACATCTCCCTCAGCCCAAAGAAAAAGAGGGAGGGGCTCACTCACCTTTACAGAGTAAACTAAGGCAGCAATGCCCAGGGGGAGGCAGCAGCAAAGCATGGTACAGATAGAGTAGGCCAGGTAATCAGGCTCATTGGCAGGTGGACCATGAATGATGACGGTGGTCTGCGGAGGTTGAAGGATCGGAAACTGGTGGGATCCTGCACCAGCCGCAACATAATGTTGGTACTGGGATGGCACAGGGTTAGAGGGCCAGCCCATGCGACGGGGTTCTGATCCAGAAAGAGATTTAGTTGGCTCTGGGTCTTCATGGGAGTAAGGAGGTGGATCCTGAGTGGTGGGGTCCTCTTTCAGCCTCTCGTAGTTGCTCATAGTGAATGGCCCGCTCTCTTTTTCCTTTTTGGTGTTCCCTGAACGCAGCCTCTAAAGTCTTTCGCTCTGCTCCTCCTCAGCTGTCTGTGATTAGCTGCTGGTGCTTTACGCTTCCTCCCCTCGGCCGCCCCCTCCAGCCCTTCTCCCCCTCCCTTCCCCTCTTCCTCTTTCTGTAAACTTTGGTCTTTTTTTTTTTGTCTGGGAGCTGGCTTTACATTGCCGGCTTCTCTGCTCAAGTGACCCCTAGTCTGGGCTCTGGCTGTGGAAGAATATAACAGCAGCTCCACCAGGTCTTCCAGCCCAGAAGTATAAGGGGCTAGGAATGAGGAAATTGGTAATGCAAAGCAGTCAGATTAATACTGAGTGTGGCCTTCACTTTTCCCATCTTTTCTGTGTGGCTGAATGGACACGCACGCACACACCCCATTTCAAAGCTGCAAATGGGCACATGCTTCCATATTTTATGTTATCGCAAAGTCAGAAATTGAGGCAAAAATTGGTGGTTGGAACCAGGTCTGGTGCTGGAAATTGCTTTGGTAGTCCTGGCAGAATTGCCAGAAACCTTCCTTTTGTTTTGGAGAACGGCTGGTCACTCCCAATGAGTAGTTTTTCGAATGGCTAGGAAATGCATGAAAGAGGGATGCCTCTCTCTGTCCACCAATCTTATCTCCAAGTACTCCTGACCGGGAACACGTTGTAGCCCAGGTTTCAGCAAACAAAGGACAGATTGCCTTTTGGGAAAGAGATAAATGTTGCTTCCAACTGACTTGCTTATTGGCCACCCATCCCGATTTGTTTGCACAAAGTTTACGGGGGAAATTAAGATGACAGCAGCTGTTCATTAAGTAATCACTCATCCCGCTTGTTAGATCAGAAAACGTTATCCCAACTCAGTGCCAACTCAGATCTCATTTTCTACTATAGACATTCTCAGATCAATATGGTACAAAACCCAAAGCAAGGACCCCCAGCACAGGGAAGCTGTCTGCAGCGCCCTAAAGCCTCTGCTGGAACTGGGACTGTTGGAGGGGCTGTAGCCTTGGCGGCTGCTCCTGTAGCCCATGCTCTTAGGCATGGGTAGGCAAATGAAGGCCCCGGGGGCCGGATCCGGCCCAATCATCTTCCAAATCTGGTCCGCGGACAGTCCTGGAATCAGTGTGTTTTTACATGAGTAGAATGTGCCCTTTTATTTAAAATGCATCTCTGGGTTATTTGTGGGGTATAGGAATTTCTCCCCCCAAAATATTGTCTGGTCCCCCACAAGGTCTGAGGGACAGTGGACTGGTCCCCTGATGAAAACGTTTGCTGAATCCCTGCTCTTAGGGGCTTATCCGCAATTAATTTTTTTCTAGCTCTTTTCAAATCTTCACATTGAAGTGTGGTTCCCACCCCCCAACCCAGCAAAAACCCATACTTTAGCGCTCGGTCAGTTCGGATTTTCCATGCTCCGATTGAGCTTGAAACAACCAGTTTTCCAGAGTGTGGATAAACCTTTAGTAAGAATGGGTTTAGGGCTGTGCGACACGAACTGGGCGCTGAGCGGGGGCGGGGGGGGGCTTTTCAAATCCGGGCGAGGGAGGCTTTAGGACCCTGCCAGAAGCTTGCGCCTCCTTTCCAAAGTTTGGAAAGTCCGCTGGGGGGTGGCGAAGTCCACTGTTGGCCTCGCACAGGGCCCCCATGCTACCCGTGTCCGCCACCGCCCTTCCTTTTACGCGTCGTTTTTGCAGAGCCGGAGTCTGAACGTACGACACCCGCTGCTGCGCTCCCAGCTCCTGCCGGCGCCACGTCGGGGTGCGTGAGCAAGAGAGAGAGGAAGCCATGGGTGCGGGGCTTGTGCGGCCCCGTGGCTTCCTGTCGCTGGAGCCCAGGAAGAGAAGCTGGGGAAGGCAGGGTGAGGATGGGGAGAAACAGAGGGGGCATTTAGGGTTGCGGAGGAGAACTGGGGATATCCCTAGGTTAGTTGCATAAATGACTGCCCCGCTGGCCTTTACTGTTTGGCGCAAAAGCGCAGCAGGAGCAGGCGAGGGGGACGGAGGGAGAAAGCAGGGAAAGTCACCGAAACTTCCACTCTTTCCTAGCCTTTTCTCCTACCAGCCCACACTTGAGAGCGGTGGGGATGTTGTGGGGAGGGGGGGAGAGGGAGGATGAGCAGCCAACTGGAGGAGAGGCTCACAGAAGCTGGAGACAGATCGGTTTGCAACGCATGTGGAAATGGGCGCACTGCGCATCTTTACATTCGTGTAAGAAGAACGCACAAGCACGCGCACAGCAGGCAATGCACTCACCACCTCGCTCCCGAGACAGCCCCAAGGGAGATTGGCGTGTTGCAGGATCTTAATTCAGATCACAGCCGTGCAAGCTGCTCACTCATCCCTCCAACTGTCCCTCCTCACTTTTTGCAACGTTTTGAAAGCTGATCTCTCTTTTCCCCACCCCCGGCACCAGTTCATCCAGAGTGAAGGTAAAACCACCCATAGGATTGCTTTTGATGAGTGGTCTGAATGGCTAGGAAATACATGAAAGTGAGAGACCTCTCCCTCCCCGCCCCCCATTATTCCTGCTCTGAATGGAAGGAGCGTCTCCACCCCCATCCAGTGCCCTGTGAGAAGCCAAGTTACAGGGAACCAGGCAGAGGGCCTTCTTGGTAGTGGCACCTGCCCTGTGGAACGCCCTCCCACCAGATGTCAAAGAGAAAAACAACTACCAGACTTTTAGAAGACATCTGAAGGCAGCCCTGTTTAGGGAAGCTTTTAATGTCTGATGGACTATTGTATTTTAATATTTTGTTGGAAGCCGCCCAGAGTGACTGGGGGAACCCAGCCAGATAGGCAGGGTATAAATAAATTATTATTATTATTATTGCCTAGGTTTCAGAAAATGAAGGCCAGATTGCCTTTTTAGATAGAGACAAAGGTTGATTCCTAGCAGAAGAGTACAGTGGTGCCTCGCAAGACGAAAAGAATCCGTTCCGCGGGTCTTTTCGTCTTGCGGTTTTTTCGTCTTGCGAAGCAAGCCCATTGACGGAGTAGCGCTATTAGCGCTATTGGCGATTTAAGGGCTAAAAACAGCTTTTTAAGGACTGGGGGATTAGCGGTTTTGCTGCTAAAATGCTTTTAGCAGCTTAGCGATTCAAAATAAGGGGTTTTGGAGCCAAAAATAAAATAAAATAAAAAATCAAATTTTTTCGTCATTTTTCGTCTTGCGAAGCAAGCCCATAGGGAAATTCGTCCTGCGAAGAGCCTCTGCAAATGGAAAACCCTTTCGTCTTGCGGGTTTTCCGTCTTGCGAGGCATTTGTCTTGCGGGGCACCACTGTAGTGGCAAGTTCGTAAGTGGAGGGTCCTTTCATTGTAGCCTCCCCTCCCAGCCATGCCCCTTCTAAGACTTCTGCAATAATAATAATTAGGGTTGCATTGCCATGATCAATGCAGATCTCCACGTGTTGCCTTTCCATTAGGGGTCCTATTTCCTGTGTGTGTGTGCATGGGCAGATGATTTGGAATGTTCCAATATCTTTCAGAGCCACTTAAGTTGTCTCTTCCTTGAAGCCCCACTGCATGGAACAAATCTTGCACACTGTTCTCTTGAAGTGAAAGCACGTATTTTCTGTGTCCCTTAAATGTTTCTTCACACACACCTTCTCCAGAGTGACCCTAGGAGCCAATCCTAACTCACTGCTTTCCATTCTGTTTGGTTATAATCAACACAAATGGTGAAAAGAGCTCTTTTCATTGCTTAAACCCTCCCCAACCCCTTCCATGCTGTTTGGGAGGCTCTGGGACACTGGAGACAGATACTGTGCTGGGACCTTCCTGCAGCAGGGCGTAATGGGTATTTTGGGTATTTGACCTCCTGTGACCCTTGACCACTGCTGCTTCTAGATGACCTGTTTATTGCACCATTCGCCCTGATATATTTGCACAACAATTTCAGGGGAACGTTGATGTCATCAGCTGCTAATGGAACATTTATATGGTGCATGCTTTTATTTGTATGGCGAAAGGTTAGGTGACATTGCAGTGCATTGCCTCATTTCTTCCTGTATTGCAAAAAGTCTGATTATTGGGGGAAGTGGGTTCATTGCAGAAGAGAACCAAAACTGCTGCTATGTGATTCATGGACCGCCCCCCCCTCCCGGAATAAGGACAGTCTAGATTGAAGGACAGTCGATGGAGTTTGGAGGTTTCTCCCTTTCCCATTACACTAGAACTCATAGATCTCCAATAAAGCTGAAAGTTGGATAATTATAAACAGAATGTATTTCTTCATGTAGTGCCTAGTCCAACTATGGAACTTGCTCCCCCAGCAGGCAGGGATGGCCACAAACTTAGACAGCTTTAAAGAAGAGGATTAGACAATTTCATGGAGGAGAGGGCTATCAAAGGCTGCTAGGCATGATGGCTTTGTTCTACCTTCACAGCTGGTCAGTGAATCTGCCATGAAGGTGTCATGATCAGGCATGTCAGGGAATTCTGATGAAAACAGAAACGAGAGCAGAAATGGACAATGTTGGCTCATTCGCCCCCATATCTGCAATGGAAACCCCTCTAGCAGGTTAAGTCAGTGTTCCCTGTTGTTGCTGCTTTCAATCTACAAATTATGTCCCCTCTCCCCACCCCCCATTTGCGTTGTGTTTTCTTTGCGTCAAAATGAATGGGGTGGAATGACTTAATGACAACGTAACGTAAGTAATTTATGTAATTTCACCACAGTGGACAGTAAGACGAATAACTAGGGTTGCCATACATCTGGGAAAACACAGACATGCCCTCTTTTGGGGGTCAACATGTCCATCAGGATGGATTTGTACATTTTAAAGGAAATGTCCAGGATTTTTTTTGTTTTTGGCAGCAGCTTGGGTTGGGGCGGATTGCGCTCAGGCCGCTCTGCACGTCACTGCGGCTGCCAGCCCGAGCCGGGGAAAGAGGCACATGGATGCTCTGCATGCCATGGCTGCTGACAGTCCGAGCTGAGGAAAGAGGTGCACCCACACACCTCTTTCCCCTGCTCAGGCTGTCCTCTTTTTTGCTCTTCAAGATATTGTTGTTGTTGTTTAGTCGTGCCCGACTCTTCGTGACCCCATGGACCAGAGCACGCCAGGCACAAGATATAACAACCCTAGAATAACAGAGTTTGGGGCAGAAGGTGGACTGCAGCAGAATGGAGAAAGAGCTGTGTGTGACAGATAAATAACATTTATCATTTATCCCACTGTCCTTTCTCTATGTGGAACCAATAGCAGTTTTGTGAAAACATTGCACAACACAAAATCATGGTGATCTCAATGTATCTTTTATTTATTTTGCCTCAGATAACTCTCTAAGCATCTCACAAATGCCTTCTTTACATGGGATAAGTTATCGCAGGATCTTCTTCTTTGGCGATCACTCGTAGTCGAGTAAGATTGTCTTCCATATACACGGTTTTAACAATGAAGCCGTAGGTGACTGTGGAGGCCAATTCTGCACCCACATGTCCTTCCACAGTGGGGACATTAGTTTCCGGGTGGGAGCTGATCACGGTGTGGATTTGCCAAGCGTGCCTTCCTCTTAACACATCCCTTACGTCCTGAGTTTGTGTCTTCAAAGCCCATGACACCTTTGGTAAAGGCTGTTCTCCAACTGGAGCACTAGCAGGCCAGTGTTTCCCAGTTGTCGGTGTTTATACTACATTTTTTAAGATTTGCCTTGAGAACAGTCTTTAAACCTCTTTTGTTGACCACCAGCATTACGCTTTCCATTTTTAAGTTCGGAATAGAGTAGTTGCTTTGGAAGACGATGATCAGGCACCCGCACAACATGACCAGTCCAACGAAGTTTATGTTGAAGAATCATTGTTTCAACACCGATGATCTTTGCTTCTTGCAGTACACTGATATTAGTTCGTCTGTCTTCCCAAGGGATGTGTACAATTTTTCGGAGACACCTTTGATGGAATCTTTCGAGGAGTTGGAGATGGCGTTTATAAGATTCCATCAACGGTGTCTCCGATTTTTTTTTACAAATAAGGCCAAAGAAGTAGGACAATGGGGAATGGGATGGGTGTCAAGGATAGGGCTTGGGTAGAAATTTGTGCTCTGACAAGTGTTGTGTTACGTGAATGTCCCAATTATTATCTGTGAAATGTTGGAAGAATGGTCAGCAGTGAAGAGGAACAGGACAAGACCAGAAGACTCTCAAAATCGAAATAACTCTGGGTGGGAGAATGAGAGAGGGGAGAGATACACCTGGAAGGAGTTTGAGATCTTTGGGTATCACAGAGCTGGCTCACACATGATGTTCATCGCTTGACATTGTAAATCTATGCCTAGTTAGAGCAAGGGTATGGGAGTCAGCTCAGAACATACCACTTTACAGAACGATTCAAAGAGCACTGCGTCAATTTAGGAGGACTTCTCAGACTTGGGCATCTTGAGCAGGGAAGGACTTTTAGCATATGAATGTTGTGTACCCTCAGGGGCTGATGGTTGGCACTTCGATTATCTGGTGAGAAATATTCATCCAGAAGATGATGTACATAATCAGGCACCCAAGACCCACTCCGAGTGCTGTGTGAGCCAATATGAGTGCCAGCCTGGAGTTTCGTCGAGCGCTTATGTAATTTCCATTTTGGTTGGCGTTTTGGGTCTGGGGAGAAAGAGAACAAACTGGATCAGGGGAGGAGCACACTGACCCCCTAGCTCTTCCCGAATGTATGTGGCATAGTGCGAAATCAGACACCCATGTACAAAGTGGTAACTTGCCCTAGTCTGCAGGGGTATAACTGACCACTGTAACATCATGGTAAGTGAAGAACCATCTCTTGAACCAAAGATACAAGGCGGAGGTTCAATTCTCCTTGCTGCTTGACAGGAGGTTCCAGATGATTATCTGGTCCAGTGGTAACTGTCATGGTAAACATTGCCTCTTGTCAAAATGCAATGTTTTCTGATTTATCCACACTCCCAGATGCAGTAACTTAACGTATCAGCAAAACCCAGACAAAAGAAACATTCAGAACAGTGCTGCACACAGCAAATAGTTCCAGCTATGGAATTCACTCCCTCAAGAGGGAGTGATGGCTTGGATGGCTTTAAAAGAGGATTTTAAGGTGGTTAAGATTGAATAGTGCCTACTAGCCACAATAAAAGGGACGCGGGTGGCGCTGTGGGTTAAACCACAGAGCCTAGGACTTGCTGATCAGAAGGTCGGCAGTTTGAATCCCCACGACGGGGTGAGCTCCCGTTGATCGGTCCCTGCTCCTGCCAACCTAGCAGTTCGAAAGCACGTCAAAGTGCAAGTAGATAAATAGGTACCGCTCCAGCGGGAAGGTAAACGGCGTTTCCGTGCGCTGCTCTGGTTCGCCAGAAGCGGCTTAGTCATGCTGGCCACATGACCTGAAAGCTGTACGCCGGCTCCCTTGGCCAATAAAGCGAGATGAGCGCCGCAACCCCAGAGTCGGCCATGACTGGACCTAATGGTCAGGGGTCCCTTTACTTTACCTTTAGCCACAATAACCAGCCATAGTCACTAATTGTTGCTGGGAATTCCAACTGGGGAGGGGGCTGCTATGCTCCTGTCCTGCTTGCAAGCTTCCACTGCACATCTGGTTGGCCACTGTGAGAACAGGATTCTGGACTGGAAGGGCCATTGGCTTGGCCCAGCAGGCTTTTCTTAGGCTGTTATGGATTCATGGGTGGCATGCCACAGCTCAGATAAAACGCAGAGTGGGGCTCTGTTCCATGAAAACAGTTGCCACCATAAGCGTGCTTGCCTTTAAGCTTCCACGAGCTTCTCTCTTTGTTTTGCTGCAACATATTGTCTCAGTTACCAGAGCCGGGCCTAGATATTTTGCTGCCCGTGAACCAGACGGCACCGTCGTATTTCAGTGTATGGAATCCAGCTATACTGGCAACAGCATCTTGCTTTAACACAGGTGATGGTACGGTGTCCTCAGCCTAGATCACGCATAGGCAGACTTGGCCCTCCAGATGTTTTGAGACTACAATTCCGATCATCCCTAGCTAACAGGGCCAGTGGTCAGGGATGATGGGAATTGTAGTCCCAAAACACCTGGAGGGCTGAGTTTGCCTATGCCTGGCCTAGATTGTCTCAGAGGCCTTAGCTACAGGGGAGCTAGCTGGGTATTTTGCCCTGTGTGAACCCTTGAGGGGGAAGCCCCCATCCAGTTTCCCTCTGAGTAACTCTGAGTAGAGTTTCCCTCTGAGTGGGGACTTCCCCTTGAGGGTTCACACGGGGCAAAATACCCGGCTGGCTCATCTGTAGCTAAGGCCCTGTTTTAGCTCTAACTAGGGGACTCTCAGCACCAGGGTTTTTTCTACCCCACCTGGATCTCACCAGAACCAAGTTCTGACACCTCTCAGGTGGGTGCCATTGTCATCATAAGAGAACAAGGGAGGCGTTCGTGGTGAGTTCCAGCGCCTCTTTTTCTAGAAAAATAGCACCCTTAAGAAGTCACAGTCCCCGGGATTCTTTGGGGGAGGGGGAAGCCACGACTGTTTAAAGTGGTATGATAGTGTTTTAAGTGTATAGTGCAGTCGGGGCCTTAGATGTCAGCACAGGCAGCTGACCCTGCCCTTTAAGGCCCCCCCCAGCCCTCTCTCAAACACCCACTCGGCTCCCACTCACCTGTATTGAGTATGCAAGGGCAGCAACACCCAAGGGGAGGCAACAGCACAGCATGGTGAAGATGGAGTAGGCCATGTAATCCGGTTCCCGGCTGGGCTGCACGGAACTGATGACGATGGTTTGCGAAGTTTGTGCTATGCTGGCTGGACCATAGTAAGGGGTGTACTGGTGCGGCATAGCGGGAGTTCCTCTGCTGCCCGTGGTGGGTGCCATCCCAGCAGAAGGACCAGGCTCCTCGTTCTTTTCAGAGTAGGGCGGTGGATTATCCCCGTGCAGAGCATTTTCGTTCATCCTCTCATATTTGATGTCACTCATGGTGCAGGTGCTGCTCTCCTTCGTTCTCCACTGGCTTGCTGTTCTGCTAGTGAAGTCTCTCTTCCTTTTTCTCTCGGTATCCCTGCTGCTTGGGTTGTCTGCTGCGTGACCTGCAGTCCCTGTCTCTCCTCGGTCGGTTGCACCTCCAGCCCTTTCCCCTCCCCTTTCCCCTCCTCCTGCCGTGGTACCAGACCCACTGCTCTGAATATTCTTTCAGAAGAGTCCTTGCTCTATAACCTAGGCTGATCTGCTTGGCTCTCTTGCTTTAGGGGAGCTGTGTGCAATGCTCTGCCCTTGGACAAAACAACCGGGCACCGTGGTCCTCCCTCCCACCCTGCAGAATGTGTGGGTGTTTGGAATGAGGAATTAGATAATGAATAACCCCAGCCGATTGATACCGAATGTAGAAACGCCAGGGAGCATTTGATATCCCCTTATCCTTCCCTAGGAATGGAGGATAAATTAATTTTTCTCTGTATTTTAGTGTAGAACTACCTAAACTGTACTTCTCAAACCAATATACACTTCTCCAGATTTTGCAAAGCAGTTCTCCAACCAAACGATATCCATATATTAGGGTGAGAGGTGCCTAAAAACTCATGTTTCAGTGAAAATAATATACAAAACTGGATTATACGTTGGGGGGAAATTGCTTGCAGAAATATGTGCATTAGTCAAAATGTGTTTATTGAGAGACATTAACACTGAAATGCTGGTGTATATAGATAGATAGATAGGTGTTGTTGTTGTTTAGTCGTTTAGTCGTGTCCGACTCTTCGTGATCCCATGGACCAGAGCATGCCAGGCACTCCTGTCTTCCACTGCCTCCCGCAGTTTGGTCAGACTCATTTTTGTAGCTTCGAGAACATTATCCAACAATCTCATCTTCTGCTGTCCCCTTCTCCTTGTGGCTTCCATCTTTCCCAACATCAGGGTCTTTTCCAGGGAGTCTTCTCTTCTCATGAGGTGGCCAGAGTATTGGAGCCTCAGCTTCAGGATCTGTCCTTCCAGTGAGCACTCAGGGCTGATTTCCTTAAGAATGGATAGGTTTGATCTTCTTGCAGCCCATGGGACTCTCAAGAGTCTCCCCCAGCACCATAATTCAAAAGCATCAATTCTTTGGCGATCAGCCTTCTTTATGGTCCAGCTCTCACTACCATACATCACTACTGGGAAAACCATAGCTTTTACTATACGGACCTTTGTTGGCAAGGTGATGTCTCTACTTTTTAAGATGCTGTCTTTTTAAGATAGGTAGGTAGGTAGGTAGATAATTTATTACGGTCGGAGACCAGCTTATAAAACACACTTGGGGGTACAATCCCAGAAGGAAAACAAACATTTAAAACAATGTACAACAATAAATTTAAAATAAATGTGATCAACGTATAGACACTTAAAACCTTAAGATAAGCTACTGCAGAGAGATGACCCAGAGTCACTCATGGAACCGAGTTTGGGGATTTTCTTAACGAACTAGTTTGAGTCAGGGGATCGTCTGCACCTGCAGATCTGTACACAGAATCTGGCGACCATCCGAGTCGTTTTATGATCTTTGCGTAACAGGAAAAGGTCTAATTTTTGCTTTTCCAGGAGGTCAGCGAGCCTCACCAGCAGGGGATCAATGGTCTCACTTCGTGCCTCTTCATAAAAGGGACACCTAAAGAACAAGTGCTCTGGGCTTCCTATATCCCCCAATGAACAGGCGCAAAGTCTCTGAGCATAGGGGACTTTTTAAAAGGATCCTTCCAGCACTGGCGAGGGCAGAACATTTTTGGATATGAGAAAGAAGAGATATGCTGCCGGTGCGGCTATCTCTCTCTCTATTTCATATATATATATATATATATATATATGCTTTCGTAGATTTTCACGGGTACAGGAATGCAGGTTTTGGTGTCCTCGGGTGTCTTCCCGTGTAAAAGTTGGGGTGTCTAGGCGACGTTTCGACGAGGTCTCACTCGTCATCTTCAGGCTGGTGCTTTCGGCTTCTTGTTACTGGAACAGAGCAGGATCTCAGTGTTTGAGTTCCTATAAATACTGTTGAGGAGGTGTGGTGTATAGCCTCCAATGTTCTGGGCAGAGAGGAGGTTCCCAGGCTAGTGTGCCTTTTCTTCGTTTGTTCTTTTATATATATATATATATATATAGCATGAGGTTTTGGAAAAAAGAAACTACAAATTGCTGCAGAAATATGGAGAACTGAACTTAAGTTTGGAGAAATGAGAAACTTGGGTCACAGTCACACTGTACATGTAAAGCACTATTTTACCACTTTAAACAGACATTGGTTTCTCCCAAAGGCCCCCTCCCCAGTTTATTAAGGGCATTGAGAGTTCTTTGGAGATTGATTCTCCCCTCCCAGAGCTACAATTCCCAGCAGGGGTGCCAACTTGAATAAGGGGGCAGGTAAGTCCCACTCACATAATCAATCACATGTCATGGCACCCACCCACCATTTGAATGGGAATTCCCTTCAACTTTGGGAGGGGGTGGCCCCCTCAAATATTTTTTTTTTTGGGGGGGGCAAAGGGACTTAGGCCCTTAGGAGTTGGCTCCTACAATTCCCCCTGACAGGGTCGGCCTGGAGCTGCTGCCTCCTCAGCAGTCCCTCCCCAATGTTGCCTCCACATCAGCCTCTTGGCAAATAGGAGCTCCTGCTGCGACCCTCCCAGGCCTTTGTTCCTTCACCCCCAACCCTTCTCATTGTTGATTTGATTCCCTCCCTTGTTCCTGGTGCAGATCTTCATTCCCCATTCTTCCCGTTTTTGCAGTTTGCCTTAGGTGCCAAAATGTCTCGGGACAGCTCTGTTTCCCCCGGGAAAGTGATTGATTGTTAAACCAGAAGTCAGCGATTTGGGGCTGCTGGTCCTATGCTGTGGGACCTTCTTCCAGCAAAATTCAGGCATCCTCACTTTTGATTTCAGTTTTCCCTTGGATACTTCTGTTATTTTATGTTGACAGGTCTATGTGCCTGCTTGAAGCTTTTTTCTTTTTTTCTGACTAGCCAGGTATTGCTTTACGTTTTGTTGCGTGAACCACCCAGAGATTGCAGTATATAAATAAAAGGACACCTGGAGAGCTTTCGAGACTAATGCTGAGTTTCCCTCCTCCCTCCCCATTGCTTTTCCTTTTGTGCCTTTTAGATCGTAAGCCTGAGGGCTGAGATTGCTTTGTTTGGCTTTTATGAAATTTACCTGTGAGCTGCTCTGGGAGCTGTTTTTGGCTGAAGAACTGAGCAAAGCAATTATAAATCAATGCATGCAGACATAAATTAGCAGCAATGGCAACAAGGAACCTCCATGCTTAGGGGCAGGATATCTTAGAAGACCAATTGCAGTGGGGGCAACAGTGAGGGATGGGATTTCTCTTTATGCCCTGCTTGTCACCTTCTAGAAGAAGGGATGGGAAATCTCCGGTGGTCCTCCAGTTGGTGTTGGATTCCACCTCTTATCAGAGATGAGGAGAGTCAGAGTCCAACAGCAAGCCAAGGGACAGAAATTCCCCTTCTCTGTTCCAGAAGCTTCTCAGCAACACTTCTGGGAAGAGAGCCTTGTGCTGGACAGCTGTCTGATGCAATAGCTGTGATGCAACAGGAGACTTCTTATCACAGCTATAATGAAACTTGCTTTCCACAGATTCGGTGACATTATATTCAGGGTCATTAACCAGCAGTCCGTTCCTAGTTGCACTTCCCCCTTTATCTCGTGACTTTTGGATTGAACATGGAGGGCTCGGGCTACAGGATCAAGAGAAAAGTCCTGTGAAAAGGCCCCCCCCCCATACATCCATTGGTGGCTGCTGTTCAATGGAACTGGTAGGGCAGAATACAGGGAGACCCTCACTAGGTGGCAGTAGATGACTGACTCCAAGTATGACCATTGATCCATCTAGCTTAGTATTGTCTACACTGATTGGCAGTGACTCTCTAAGGTTTCAGGCAGGGTTCTGTCCCAGGCTTACCTGAAGATGCTGTGGATTAAACCTGGGCTCTTCTGAAACAAAGAATTTATTTATGTATGCAACAACAGCGGCAAGAGTCTTGATAGCACAAGGATGGAAGAATGAGGAGACCCCGACAAAAGAACAGTGGCAAGAGAAATTGATGAACTATGCAGAACTGGTCAAACTGACATACAAACTGCCAGATAAGGACAACTGTGACTTTAAAGAAGAATGGGAACTTTTCACAAATTAGTGAAAAAGACAACAAAATGAATTGGACTCCTTGGCAGGTTTTGAATAAACATACACTTATTTATTGATTGATAACATGGTAGACAGATAATGTGAGGATTTGTAGAAGAAGAAGAAGAAGAAGAAGAAGAGTTTGGATTTGATATCCCGCCTTTCACTCCCTTTAAGGAGTCTCAAAGCGGCTAACATTCTCCTTTCCCTTCCTCGCCCACAACAAACACTCTGTGAGGTGAGTGGGGCTGAGAGACTTCAGAGAAGTGTGACTGGCCCAAGGTCACCCAGCAGCTGCATGTGGAGGAGCGGGGAAGCGAACCCGGTTCCCCAGATTACGAGACTACCGCTCTTAACCACTACGCCACATTGTATACAGTGGTACCTCGGGTTAAGTACTTAATTCGTTCCGGAGGTCTGTTCTTAACCTGAAACTGTTCTTAACCTGAAGCACCACTTTAGCTAATGGGGCCTCCTGCTGCCGCCGCGCCGCCGGAGCCTGATTTCTGTTCTTATCCTGAAATAAGGTTCTTAACCTGAAGCACTATTTCTGGGTTAGCGGAGTGTGTAACCTGAAGCGTATGTAACTCGAGGTACCACTGTAATTTTATAACATGCAGAGAATAACATGGGTTGAGAAATCAGAGAGAGGAGCTGAGGGAAGGCTTGGGGGGGGGGAAGGAGGTTTTGAGGGGGTGGGGGAAAGGGGGAAAAATAATGAATATGATATGTTTTGATATGTTGTTATGTTGAAATTGCTAATAAATCATTTTAAAAAACCCTGGGCTCTTCTCCATGTAAGCAGATGCTTTGCCACTGAGTTACGGTCTTTTCTCTGACCAGATCTCCCTTGCTTTAAAAAAACCAAAAAGTTAACGCATAAAAAGAGTCTTGCTGGATCACGCAAACGGTGCTGAGGTTTTCTGCCATCTATCGTCGAAAAGTAGGTAGGAATGTAAATAAAGATTGTTTGTGATGCTGTGCTGCTGTGTTTATAGCCCATCGAAATGGCTCCCTCCAGCATGTAGCATGCAGGATTTATTGCTTCCAAAGGCCTGTATTTAGTTTAATATGATGGTTAAAGTAAGACATAAACAACCTGTCTTAGGGCTGGGCTGCTTTGCTGTGCAACTGGAGATGAGGAATGGTTTAAACATTCCCGAGATACTGCATTTTGAAGCCAGAGCTGGATTAAGACTTTGAGAGCTTCTCAGCACTGAAGAGATTATAGTGCCCCCTGCAGACAGTTTTATTTAGTGTTTAGTTTTATTTAATCCAAAATAAAAGCTAAACACTAAAATAAAAAAGCTTTTTTTTTAAAAAAAATGACACAAAACTTACATGTATGCTACAATTAAAATAGCTTCTTTTTTCTCAGTTTTCTGATTTCCAAATTCCGGATAAGTTCATCGCAGTCACTTGACAAAACATGTCTGATTCCATACAGAGTACGGAAAGTGAATCAAGTTGGCACCGCCACATGGTTGCTCTCTGAGTTTTTCCCCCCCTAGGTGAGGAAAAGAGTGTTCTGATGTACAGTTCTTAATCATCAACATCAGAAAATGATGACTACTTCTTCTGAAATAACAAAAGTCAAATTCTTTCCCCCCAAAATGGGGTTGCCCTTATTTTGCTGCTGCCCTGAGTGTGTGTTTAATCTGCTTATTTGGTAATCCAGCACCGTTTGAAGCATACCTGAAATGATCCAAGTTCTCTTATGATAAGGTTACCAGATTTTTTCCAAAGAATCCGGGGACACTATTTTTTTTGAAAAGAGAGAAAAAAGTTATTTTTAAAAAGTTAATTTTTTAAATAAAAAATTAAGAAGTAATATCTTCTCTTCTGTGGTCTCCTCTGTTGCGCTGCCTTCCTCTGGGGTCTGGCATGCTCTCTTGGAGCGCTAGCCACTGTGGAGTAGGCTTGGGTTGGGCCTGGATTCAGCTATGTGTCCTTGCTCTCCCAGTGCTCTTCGACTTCTTTTCAGCAGCGGTGGCAGCAGCAGCAGCGTGGCAAGGTAATAATAAAATTTTTTATTTATTTATATCCTGCCCTCCCCAGCCGAAGCGGGGCTCAGAGCGGCTAACAACAGTAAAATCGCAATCAATTAATTGAAATACATTCTAAAATCCATTCTAAAATCAATTCAAAATCAAATTAATGGCAACCATTGGGCTAGAGTGCTATGAGGATTACAGAAGGAGGGGGTCAAAGGCCTGGTGGAACAGCTCTGTCTTGCAGGCCCTGCGGAAAGATGTCAAGTTCCGCAGGACCCTAGTCTCTTGTGATAGAGCGTTCCACCAGATCAGGGCCACAATCTCCTTCCACTTTCTCTCTCTTCCTTCTCCTTCTCCCTCCGTCACCTCCGGGGTTTTCCTGGCCCTGGAGTGCGGCCGGGTGGCTGGGCGCTCTCGCTCCTGGCTCAATTTGGGTTGCGGGGGTTTGTGTGTCAGTGGTTCCCCCAGTTGACGTGCTGGGCGTTCCTGGTTCCCCCTTGGCAGTGGTATTCTCAACAGTCCGGAGCCAGCCTGGTGGCGCAGTTGGCTCTGGCTGGCTTCAGGAGCTGCTCACTGCCATGGCGCCCGCCATTTTGCCTCGCCAGAAGTCCCCATATGATGTGTCTTGTGCCGCTGAACCAACCACACAACATTCATTCCCTACTAAAAAATCTACAACACTTAAACTATAAATCCGGGGACATTAAATGAAATCCAGGTACATCCGGGGACGGATTTTGTCCGGGGACAGATTTGTAAATCCGGGGACTGTCTCCGGGAAACGGGGACGTCTGTTAACCATATTTTAGGATTACCTATGAAATTATCCGAAAGCTTTTGCTGATTCACTGGTAGAGATAGAAAATAAAGCAGGAATCCTGGCCATGCAACCATTTTAAGGGAGCATATTTGCATGCCACATTATGTTCAGTTACCTCCACTGATTCAGCTCTGTCTTAATGAAGCCAATTAGCTTAATGAGATTGTTTTCCAGGAGACAGGGGCTATTTGAAACAATGCAGACTCCCATGTGCGTCCATATGCCATTTCAGCCCTTTGCATTATTTAGATTTAAGGGGCTCCTTAGCCAGGGAATGAAATAGTGACTGGCAGAATCTCTCGTTTTATGTGATTTACTTGGAACCCAGAAGCTGTGTAATAAGCCCCTTGCAAAACTGATAAAGAGGATAACTGGTTCTGTAATGCATAATGTGGTACCATTAGCAAACTGGTTTTTATGGCTTGCTGCCCTTGCCAGCATCACCTTTGTTCTTGTCTTCCTAGCAACACTTGCAGCAAACAGCTTAATGCAAAAAGCAATGGGGACAAAGCATAGCCCTGCCACAACTCATGGTGAATGGGAGGAAATCTCTGGAGCTAAACTGGTATTTACCTTATTCTATATGTTAACATATAGAACATATGTTAAGATACAAAATAAGAGAACAAGAAGAACGTATGTTTAAAGAAGATTGGAAAATGTTTATGGGGGGAAGTGGTGTATATTTGAAAATGTGGGCAGCATTAAGATAAATTCAGCAGTGTAAATAGGTTTTGATAGATGTACTGTAATAATGGAATACTCAATGGTTTAGTTTACATAAAATATGCAGGGATTTATATTATGCAAAATGAACCATGGAAAGAGAAGAAGGGAAGTCATTGATACTTTAAGGATATAAAAATGAATATTCTAAAATGTAAAACAGAAATGTTAATAAAAATAATGGAAAAATAAACAAAAATAAACTGGTATTTATCAAATGCTTGAGGTGTTCAGTGGAAGGCTCTGCCCCCCCGGAGGAAACCCAGGCAGCATCTCCTGTGTCACAATAAGGGATAGCTTCTGTCCTGGCCAGCAGGAGTGCCAACTTGGCCCGCAACCATGGGTGCCCAGGGCTGTGGGTGCCATGCAGCGTGCATGGCCCTGGCACCAAAATTTGTGGGTGTCCAGCCCCTTCGTGGAGACTTCTGTGGGTGCTTGAGCACCCAGGGCCCGAATGGAGTTGGCATGAATGCTGGCCAGGAACGGGCAAATTGTCAATTTTGGTTCTCCAGGTTCTGTATTTTTCCAGTCGTAAATTCAGTTCTCCGCATTTCTGCAACAATTTAATTTAATTTTTTTAAATCCTCATGAAATTTCACCCATACTTTACTGTGAATTTTTCCCAAGAAACATAGTTCCGTATTCTGTTTGGACTAATGCACACATTTCTGCAAGCAAATTCCCACAATATAATGCATCTTGGTGGTCATTTGAAACAGCCTCCCCCACTCTCCAAGACCTCGGCCCAAGGTCCTTTCCCTGCAGCACAATTGCTGCCGAAATGATGGCTTCAAGCTGAGCAGCTAGAACTCATCCAGCCTGTTATCAAGGCAAGCAAATCCTCCCTTGCTGGGAGCTGGCTGCTGCCGGAGAACAGCTTTCGCCAAGATCCTCTACCAAGGCTGGACTTATAGCCTTGCTGGCAGCAGAAGGAGGACGGCACTGAGATATATTAAAAGGAAAGCAAAGTATGCGTCAATTTGACACTGGTGCAGAATTAGGAATTCATTGGAGTGAATAAACATGTATAGCATGTATGCCACTACTGCGGCCCATGTTTTGTTAGCCCCCAAATGGAAAAGGAGCGAGGTCCCAACCAAAGAAGAGTGGCAACTTCGGTTGACAGAATATGTGCAGCTTGCAGACTTGACGTATAGAATAAGAGAACAAGAAGAACATACGTTTAGAGAAGATTGGAAAACGTTTATTGAATACATGGGAAATAACTGTGCACAGCCGAAAATGCTGGCAGCACTAAGATAAATTCAGCTGTGTAAATAAGTTATGATGTACATAATAATGGAATACTGAATGGTATAGTTTCTGTAAAATATGCAGGGATTTATGATATGTAAAATGAACCACAGAAAGAGAAGAAGGGAAGCCATTCCTATTTTAAGGATGTAAAAATGAATATTCTGAAATGTAAAACAGAAAATTCAATAATTTTTTTTTTTTTTTAAAAATGCATCTTCGAGGGCTGCTTATATAGCTACAAAGGTTTTGTCCCCCCCCCCCGTCCCCCCGCTCTGCTGGGCGGTAGCAAGATATCAGGGGTTCCAGACGCTGAGCCATGGTTGAGAATCAAGATGCAGCAGAGGCTGTAGCATCTTTAAGAAGTTTGGTTTATTCTACACTGGAAGCTTTCAATGAGGGGAGTGCAGAGTTTATGGCATTTGCACCTTGTCTTATTTCCCACTGTGGCGCAGCATTGGAGTCCAAGGCATCTTGCACCCCATTCCGGTGCCTCCGTCCCAGACCTCCCATTGAATCCCCACAAAAACCCTGAGCGGTAGCTTAGGCTGAAAAGCAGTGTGTCATGAATATGCGTGTGTGCGCACGAGTGTGGTGCATTACAAATATGACCGATGCACAGTTTATCTTCAGTTCTCGTCACGGAAAAGCACCAGTCGTGCGATGTTCATAATGAGGAATAGAATCCCCACGCCAACTGCTGAGTGGCCCAACTTCAGTGCCCGCCTGGATTTTTGCTTTGCAACCACGGTCCTTCCCATGCGGTTGGCATCTCGGGTCTGGGAAGAGAGATAAGTGAAAGTGCATGGGATGAACTGGATAGAAGAAGAAGAAGAAGAGTTTGGATTTGATATCCTGCTTTATCACTACCCGAAGGAGTCTCAAAGCGGCTAACATTCTCCTTTCCCTTCCTCCCCCACAACAAACACTCTGTGAGGTGAGTGAGGCTGAGAGACTTCAAAGAAGAGTGACTAGCCCAAGGTCACCCAGCAGCTGCATGTGGAGGAGCGGAGATGTGAACCCAGTTCCCCAGATTACGAGTCCACCGCTCTTAACCACTACACCACACTGGCTCTGGATAACCACCACACTGGATAACCTTTCTTCTCTGGCATGGCCCATTGTCCAAAAGGTACCAAGGACACTCCAGCCTCACATGCTCACCTGGCATACCTGCACCATCTCCAACATCTCCACACCTTCCGTGAGAGACATGGATTTCCAGTAACGGTCCTAAAGCTTTCAAGCCCAAGTTTGGAGGTTTGAGCTGGCTTGTTTTCTCCTGCTCCGAGGGTACGACCTGAACCAATGGCTTCATGTTACAAGAAAGGAGATTCTGACTAAACCTGATGACAGTAAGAGCTGTTTGACAGTGGGATGGACTCTCACGAGAGGTGGTGGACCTCATTGGAGGTTTTTAAGTAGAGGTTGGATGGCCATCTGTCATGTATGACCTCATTGAGATTTCTGCATTCCAGGTGGTTGGACTCTTGGGGTCCCTTCCAACTTGACAATTCTATGATTCTATGATTCTCAAGAAATTCAGCCCACAGAGCTGCCCCTTCACTCCAGGGCCTGCATACCTTTTTGTGCTATTCAAGAGGCTGTGCCCCACCCCACCCAATCTCCTGATGGCAGTAGGGCTGCCATGACCAGGAACGGAGGAGTCAGCCTAGACCTCCTGCCTAGCTATGCCCCTCATGTCATGGCTGAATCTTGGACGTCTGTGTGGGCCCTGCCCCTCTTCCTTCACAATCTGGAACCTGCTGGGTGGGGGGAGCAGCAGCCACAAGAGCCCTCCCCCCGCAATCAGAGACCCCCTTAAGAGGAGTTAGGGCAGAGCAGCCAACTGCAATAGGTTCTTCCTTGCGGGGAACCACCAGGGTGCCTTTGGACACTTAGTTCCAAAGTATTTCCACCGCAGAGGTTACAGGAGAAAGACAGAGACAGGCTGCAGCTTGGGCCATTGAAGGAGGCTGGACCAGATCCCAACTCCAGGTTTGCTTGCCTACACCCTCTCATCTGTGGAAGCTGCACAACTCCGGGGGGAAAGCCCCCCATCACAAGGCTGGCGATGGTGGCCCTTTCTGTGGCACCCATACAATAAGCCAGTCAGGCTTTAAGGTGGGCAAGTCTTTGGTTCTGGATCTGTGCAGCTCCTGAGAAGGGCAGGTGGATTTTTCCTTTTTTGCTGCAATGGTCCAGCACAACTTGCTGGGTTTGACCCCAGGAAAGGAACCGACCTGGGCTTCTCCTCGCAGTCAAGAAAACCTTGACTACCCCACTCCCAGGGAGGGCCCCAAGGACTCAAGGCAGCCAGACGCTGCTTGAGGCAACTTTTGGGGGAGAAAGAAGGGCGTGGGCAAAAGGAAAATGACCAGGGTGGAACATCCAAGGTGGGTCTCAAGCATCACCCCTGCTTAGTCACTGCTGAAGGGCAACTTCAACTGCCTCCTCTTCCTTCCTTTATTTTAAAGATGGAACTTGGGATGCAAAGTAGGACACCCGCTCCCTCATCCAGGGTTCCTTTCATGCTCATGGAGTTGGGCTCCCTTGTAAGCATCCCCATAATTTATGCTTATGGCTATAATTCGGGGGAAATTCAATTGCTGACCTCGAAAAATTGGCTGATTGAAGTCTGGTACACAGCCTCGATGGTGAAAAGGACTAATCTGATTTGGATGACAGGAGGCAGACAGAACTACGACTACTTTGCTGAAAAATGAGCCTTTTCATTAGGAACTCATATAACAAGGGCAATCAAATCCATATACTTCAAGATCTTTATCTAGATAAGTTCAACATAGCAACCATTATTATTATTATTATTATTATTATTATTATTATTATTATTATTATTTCATGATTACCTCAATGTTTGCGTTGGCTTTTGTTTTGCATTGTCTCTGCATGATTGGAAAATATAATACAATGCATCATTGTATAATGTCATAAGATGTGTAGATCAGGGGATGGCAAGTGAGGATCTTGGTTCATCAAAGATAATGACCCCTCCCCCCGAGGAATGGACAATTGACTGAGGACAATGTGGGGAGCTTGGCCCCCTCTGGGAATTGAAGGCTCTGACTCACCTAAACGGAAACAAGCTTGAATTTAGTAAAAACTAAAGCTTAACTGTTTGCCTGGATATTTTATCATGAGGGAATCCCCTTGTACCCATAACACTGCTTCCCTCCCTCCCTCCTTCCCTCCCTCTTTCTTGCACACTCACCTGTAGAGAGCAAACTAAGGCAGCAATACCAAGGGGTAGGAAGCAGCAGAGCATGGTAAAGATGGAGTAGCCCAGGTGATCGGGTTCATTGCAGGGTTGTACAGGTGTGATGGTGATGGTCTGTGGTGGCTGAAGGATGGGATCTACTGTGGACCCTGCACCGGGTGGGGCATAATAAACTGGGTATGGGGTTTGGAAAGGAGGAGGTGCCCCATAGCCCATGGGGGGTGCCCCATAATCCATGGGTGGTGCTGGCCCAGCAGGAGGGATCAGTGGATCGAACACTTGTGAGGGTTCTTCTCCAGATGGGAGAATAGGTGGCTTCTCATTGCTCAAGGTGTTGACCTGGTCTTCTCCAGAGGCGATAGGTGGCTTCTCATTGCTTGTAGTGTTCGCCTGCTCTCCTCCTTCTATCCCACTTTGCAGTTCTGCAACAAGAGTTTCTTCTCCTTTCTCCATCCTTCTTCTGTTCTGGCTGCCCCGATGAGCTGATGGGTGACCTGCTGTCTCTCCGTCTCTCTCTCTCTCAGGTGGTACCTTCATTTCCTTCCCTGCACTTTGCCTTCCTGCTGTTGTGGTACCTGACCAACCACTCTGAATCTTCTTCCTTCAGGATGCCTGCCTTTTGCAGCGAAAGGCTCCGGGCTCTTCTTCTTCTTCTTTGCTCAAGGGACTCTTGGGTATCACTCAGGCTCTTTGATTCAGTGACTTTCCTGTTTCTCACTATCTGGAAGGGAAGTGGGTAGAATGAGGGGGTTAGGTAATGAATAATCCAAGGAGGCCGGCAGCTACCGGGTGTGGTTACTCGGTTAAAACAGGAAAGCAGTTCCCGTCAGTGAGGTGACCTTGGGCCAGCCTAAGCTACCTCACAGGGTTGTTGTGGGAGGGGGAGAAACATTTCCACCCTCTTGAACTTCTTGGAAGAAAGGGTTGTACAGTGGTACCTTGGGTTAAGTACTTAATTCATTCCGGAGGTCCGTTCTTAACCTGAAACTGTTCTTAACCTGAAGCACCACTTTAGCTAATGGGGCCTCCTCCTGCTGCTGCTGCGCTGCTGGAGCCTGATTTCTGTTCTTATCCTGAAGCAAAGTTCTTAACCTGAAGCACTATTTCCGAGTTAGCGGAGTGTGTAACCTGAAGCGTATGTAACCTGAAGCGTATGTAACTCGAGATACCGCTGTATATCTCTCCCCCCTCTTTTTTTCATTAATTTTTTTTAGGAATTTAAACAAAACATATTATCTTAAACACATATCACCCTTAATTTCCCCCATTTCCCCCTCCCTCCCATAAAACAACCCCCCTCCCCACCCCCCTCCGACTCCCCTCAGTTCCAATCTCTGATTTCCCTATAAAACTATTCTCTGCATTTTACAAAGTTGTATGGATCCTTCATTTGTCTAACTGGTTGTTATTAATAAAAAGTTTGTGAGTGTTTATTCAAAACCTGCCAAGGTGTCCAATTCACTCTGTTGCATCTTTAAGTACTTTGTAAAAGGTTCCCATTCATCTTTAAAGTCACAGTTATCCTTGTCCCATAAGTTATGTGTCAGTTTTGCCAATTCTGCATAGTCCATCAATTTCTCTTGTCATAGTTCTTTAGTCGGGGTTTCCTCAGTCTCCCATCCTTGTGGTATTAAGACTCTTGCTGCCATTGTCGCAAAAATAAAGATGTTTTTCAACTTCTTTGGCAGGTGCTTCCCTACAATCCCTAACAGAAATGCTTTGGTTTTTTTTTAACAAATGTTAGATGGAACATTTTCTTAAATTCATTGTATATCATTTCCCAATTTTTTAAAATTACATTACAGTCCCACCACATATGATAAAATGTCCCTGGAAAAGGTTGTATATCAATGTAATTAATAACGGTAACAATTACTATGATGCTAAAAGAAGACAATTAAAAATAAATAAAAATACATTTCAGAGCAATGAAAGGCTCTTCACCACTTTCTGTATTACTTGATTATTCGACAACCCTGCCCTCCATTGATTGAAAAATACCAAAGGGGAAGCAATTCTTTTCCTAGGAGAAAATAATAATAATTGTCCTACAATATCAACTGCTCAAAATGGTCTTTTATCAATATATGAAATAACAGCAGCAGCAGCCACAACAAAAAATTATTTTCTGTACCCCGTCCATCTTATTGGGTTGCCCCAGCCACTCTGGGTGGCTTCCAGCAAAACATACAAAAACACAACACAACATCACACATAAAAAACTTCCCAATACAAGACTGCCTTCGGATGTCTACAGAAGGCCACATACTTATTTATCTCTTTGACTTCTGATGGGGGGGGGCATTCCGCAGGGTGGGTGCCACTACAGAGAAGGCTCTCTGCCTGGTTCCCTGCAACTTCACTTCTCGCAATGAGGGAACCACCAGAAGGCCATTGGAGCTGGACCTCAGTGTTGGGCTGAATGATGGGAATGGAGATGCTTTTTCAGTTATACAGAGCCAAAGCTGTTTAGGGATTTAAAGGTCAATATCAGCATGTTGAATTGTACTGGGAGCCAATGTAGTTCTTTTAGTGTTATATGGTCCTGGCAGCTGCTCCCAGTCACCAGTCTGGCAGCTGAAATCTGAATTAATTGTAGTTTCTGAGTCGCCTTCAAAGGTAGCCCCACATAGAGCACATTGCAGTAGTCCAAGTAGGAGATGACCAGAGCATGTACCCTCTGGCGTGGCAGTGGGCAGGCACTTCATGAGAGGATAGTGTCCATACACATGCATTGAGATTAAGGATGAGTGAATCTGTCAGTTGCGATTTCACTCAGTTTCTCATTTTAGATTTTCTTATGATTTATTTGGAATTCGTTCAGTTTGGTTATGTACTTTTTGATGTCTTTATTGTTTATGGCATATTTTGTTATATCTATAATTATGTAATTTTTAAATTCATTTTAAAAATTGAGCATGGTTTTAACCTTGGAAAGGTGGCATACAAATAACATGATTGATTGGTTATTTCCATATCAATTTACTTAAAAAAAAAAAAAAATCCCCACCAGCATTTTAGTACACACCCCATCTACTTTATTCCATCTCCACTCTGGGAAAGTTCACCCTTGTCTTCATGGCTTGAAGAACTTTTAACCCAGCAATGTAGAGACTGAAGAAAGAACTGCTTTCAAAATTTTCTGTCTAGTATCTGAAACTTTTAGGGTGGACAATAAATGTGGATTGATTACTGCCGTGTGTGTGGGGCCTGTGTTTCTGGATCATCCAAATGACTTTCTCCTCTGTGTGGCCTGTAGGTCTGCTTATTTTAACAAATACTGTTTCATTTGATATGAAGGTTAAAGTAATACATTAACTGTGTGCACTTTAGATTTGTAGGCGCTATGACGTATATACTTTGTTAGCTTTTGTCCCATTTGTACTGCCATATAGTGGCTGCAGGTTATATTACTGTTGACATGCTTTAATGACAGACAGTTTGCTTTATGGTGACTTTAAGATGCTATAATCATGGGAGGAGTTCATTGTCATGCTAAGTTAAAGTCCCTTCATGGTGTGCTGGTTGTGCTAGCAGAATGGTTCGTGCAAGGGAAAATTCAGGAAGCCACCACAGTTTTTGTGGTTGGTTGCACAGCCGATTGCTGTAGCCCCAGTACTTCCTTTTTTAAAAATAAATAAATATTTTATTGAGTTTTACATAAAAAAAGTGAAACAACAAAGAAAAAACAAAAAAAACAACCAAAACAGAAAAAATACATAATTACACAAATACAAAATGACAAAAAATATCAAAGTACTTCCTGTGGGACAGCCCTCTTCTGCTAGCGCAAATGTTGTGCTGGATTTCATGAATGTTGAATCTGGGCCCCAGGTTCGTATAATCCAACCCAACTGGATTGGTCTGTTTGAAATGATTTAGTAAGCAGACCTTATTTGGTCTCCATATTTACAGTGGTTAAAAAATAATAATGAATGGAGATCATGCCCTCCAGCATTCCTCAGATGAAAGTAGCGACATTTCTCACCCCCCGGACCCTCCTTGACACCCCATTTTTGTGTGTGTCCCCCAAGCATTTCCTATTAGAAGGGTGAGTGCCACCCCCCACTTCACCAAGAGGTCACCTGCCCCCCAACTGTTCCAATGAAGCCTCTTAATCCCAATTTGATTTGATTCTTTGGTAGATTTTTTAAAAAAGAAAAACACACACCAATAAATAAATTTTAGAAAGGGGCAAGATTAGACACTGACATACAATGTACAGTCTTGGGTTACAGACGCTTCGGGTTGTGCGATTTCGGGTTGCGCACTGCGCCAAACCCAGAAGTACTGGAACTGGGTTTCGGTGCTTGCGCATGCGCAGAAGCACTAAATCGTGCTTTGCGCATGCACAGAAGCACCAAACTGTGACCCCTGCGCATGCACGCGCGGCGCTGCGGGTTGCAAACACTGTGGGTTGTAAACATGCTTATGGCACAGATCACGTTTGCAACCCGAGTGTCTACTGTATTTTTTTGTTTAAATCAAGGCTCCTTGGCTCTGCTCTACGTCCACTTTCTTCCCATCCAGGGCAACCCTGCCCTCTGCCTGCCCCTCAGACCCGGCACGTAAGGTGGGGCTGGGCCTTGGCATCCGCTGCCTCTCCTCTTCCTCACCTGCTCTCCAAGCAGCAACTGCTACAAGCTGCCTCAAGGGAGGAGGTCAGCAGTGGTGGCCACCGAGAGTCCATGGAGAGGCAGCAGGATGCTCCTTCACAGTTGCCTCTGCTCAGGACAAGTGCCAGCTCACCCTTCTCCCTGAGCTCAGTGGTGGCAGTGCTGGTGGGATCATCATGGTTATAAATCTGATACTCTGAAGGAGCTGAATGAGCTGGGTTTTCACTGCCTCTGGATTTGTGTGTACAACAGATGGTCAACGTCCCGACAGAAATCCATCGACATTGCTGTACAACTGTAGTGCTCTCTAGTGAACTTCTGTTAACTATTAGTAGGCCCTGTTCCTACTAACTTGATTTCTCAGTATGTTTCCCAAAACGGTTCAAATTCCAAATGAGGACATCCATCCAATGTCTCCCTCCATCTCAGAGCTGAGACAATTTACTCCATCTCAGAGCTGAGCCAGTGTGGTGTGGTGGTTAAGGGCGGTAGTCTCGTAATCTGGGGAACCGGGTTCGCGTCTCCGCTCCTCCACATGCAGCTGCTGGGTGACCTTGGGCCAGTCACAGTTCTTTGAAGTCTCTCAGCCCCACTCACCTCACAGAGTGTTTGTTGTGGGGGAGGAAGGGAAAGGAGAATGTTAGCCGCTTTGAGACTCCTTAAAGGGAGTGAAAGGCGGGATATCAAATCCAAACTCTTCTTCTTCTACTACACGGGTGGGCAGGGACCCTCCGGCATGTGGGTCAGTCTTGGCCCATAAGGGGCTCTAACCTGGCAAAAGAGGCCATTTCCCCTCAAACCACACCCACCTGTCCATCATGTGCAGGAGGGCAGGGTTTAGTGCTACTGGGTGTTTTGAAAACCAGAGGTTCAAAGGGCACCAAGAAGCTTTTAAAAGCCCTTTTGCAAACAGACCTGTGCTGTTCTTTAGAAAACTTCTAAATGAAAACTTGCCATTTAATGAGCAGTGCAGGGCTGTTTGCAAAAGGGCTCTCAAAGAGCCCCTCGCTGTGCTTTGAAGTCCTAGAAGTCAGGCCTTCAAAGGGCAGCATCACCTGATGGCTGGGCAAAGATTTGACACCTCACTGCTCCAGTCTGGCACAAAGAGACCTCGGATTGCCACAGTGGTCTTCTATTTGTATGGAGTTTTTTGCATTGTTTTGTTTCCAAAATATGATCTGTAGACTAAAGCGGCACAGCCCATTCTAATGTATCTGAATTCTGCTATTGCATTCTGGGGCCTGGGTAGCTTGAGCCAGAGATATATTCTAAATTCTGGGGGATGATATTTGAAGGCCAAGCCTCTGCTTGCACTCTGAAGCTTTTCTTTTCGAAGCAAAGGATATGGTGTTTGTAAATCGCCTCATCTTCACTTCCATTTTTGTTCCTTTTAATAATCCTTTGATAGTACAGCTCTGCTCACTTTACACTTCAAGCTAAACTGCTCTACCTAGAAAATCTCGACCTGTTGCTTGCCAGTTGATAATTTGGAGACGTCTGAATTTCATAGGGTAACTGTATGTTTATGCTTTGACCTGCATGTTCATGCTTTGGTTTGAAAAGTGCAAATCAGATTGTTTCTCATCAAAATGCAAACAACCTTGCATTTCTCTCCCTATCTCTTCCCTTTGCATGAAGGCTGAGATAAAAATACAATCATTAAATAAACGTCCCTTGCTAAGAAACCCACGCTGCTTTTTGTCCTGCCAAACGTAGAGTTCATGGTCCCTTGAGTTCAACCCCACTGTTTACACTCAAGTTCATGCTGTATTTACAAGATGTGTAGCTAGGTTTGAGGCTGTTTCTCCAGCACCTTCTCATAACTTACAATGGCACATTTCTCTGCAAGGACTCGTGGTTTTTGTGTGTGAGTGTGTGTCAATTTTAGGAGGAAGAGGGGGAAAAGCTCAGAAGGACCGAGCTGTCTTTAGCTTTCTTTCACCATCTCTATGTGGGACAAGAAGCTACAGTTAGAATTGGATATGGAACAACTGATTGGTTCAAAATTGGGAAAGGAGTACGACAGTGGATGCTTGGGTTGCGAACATGATTCGTGCGGGAGGCACGTTCGCAACCCGCAGCGGCGTGTCTGCGCATGCGTGGGTCATAATTCGGCGCGTCTGTGCATGTGCAAAGCATGATTTAGTGTCTCTGCACATGCGCGAGCGCCAAAACCTGGAAGTAACCCATTCCAGTACTTCCGGGTTTAGCGTGGTGCGCAACCCGAAAACATGCAACCTGAAGTGTCTGTAACCCAAGGTATGACTGTATGCAGAATTCATCATGTGAAAGGCTGGACTGAATGAATCCCAAACCGGAATTAAGATTGCCAGAAGAAATATCAACAACCTCAGATATGCAGATGACACAACCTTGATGGCAGAAAGTAAGGAGGAATTAAAGAACCTTTTAATGAGAGTGAAAGAGGAGAGCATAAATTATGGTCTGAAGCTCAACATCAAAAAAACTAAGATCATGGCCACTGGGCCCATCACCTCCTGGCAAATAGAAGGGGAAGAAATGGAGGCAGTGAGAGATTTTACTTTCTTGGACTCCATGATCACTGCAGATGGTGACAGCAGTCACAAAATTAAAAGACGCCTGCTTCTTAGGAGAAAAGCGATGACAAACCTAAACAGCGTCTTAAAAAGCAGAGACATCACCTTGCCGACAAAGGTCTGTATAGTTAAAGCTATGGTTTTCCCAGTAGTGATGTATAGAAGTGAGAGCTGGACCACAAAGAAGGCTGATCGCCGAAGAATTGATGCTTTTGAATTCTGGTGCTGGAGGAGACTCTTGAGAGTCCCATGGACTGCAAGAAGATCCAACCTCTCCATTCTGAAGGAAATCAGCCCTGAGTGCTCACTGGAAGGACAGATCCTGAAGCTGAGACTCCAATACTTTGGCCACCTCATGAGAAGAGAAGACTCCCTGGAAAAGACCCTGATGTTGGGAAAGATTGAGGGCACTAGGAGAAGGGCATGACAGAGGACGAGATGGTTGGACAGTGTTCTCGAAGCTACCAGCATGAGTTTGACCAAACTGCGGGAGGCCTGCCGTGCTCTGGTGAATGGAATCACGAAGAGTCAGACACGACTAAATGACTAAACAACAAAGAAGCTGCCCTATACAGAATGAAACCATTGATCCAGCAAGCTTAGCATTGTCTACTCTGACTGACAGCAGCTCCTGAAAGTAGTCTTCCCTAACCCAGTTCCCTAAGAATGCTTTGTCCCATCAGCTGCAGCCAGAATGGCTGATCTTCAGGATTGATTGGAGGAGGAGAATGGCAGACACAGACACAGGAGAAGGAGGAAAGCAAGGAAAGACTTTGTTAAAGTAGGAGGGAATAAGCAGGGGAGGAAGGGCACAAGGGAAGGAGGTTGCCTTACTTTATCAAGGGCTGAGGAACTGGGAGGAGAGAAAGGGGAGAAAAAGGGTAGGTTGACTCCAGTAATGAGCCAAGAAAAGATGACAAAAAAGGAGGGAGGACAGGACACAGGATAACTACATGTTTACATCAAAATAAATCTTGGGATGAAATGGGGATCTTAGGCAGGGCAGACTTGACACTCCTAATATTAGTTCTGCCTAATTTTGCCTAGTATTTTTGCAAGCAATTCCTCCCTAATAGAATGCATTATTGTAGATGAAGCTGATGGACTACATGGAAATGGCGAAAATAACTGGCAGAATCCGAGACCAGGGAGAAGAGTCGGTGGAAGAAGATTGGAAAAAATTTAAAGTATATTTACAGAAATACTGCAAAATTAATGGATGTTAGAAGAATGCTGGAATGAAGTTATATGGTTTTAGCAGAAATGTTATAAAGAACTAAGTAAAAACTGATTGTTAATGGGTGAAAGTGGAAAATTTAAAGTTAGATTGTGTTAAGATAAATTATAGAACAACAACAACAAAAAAAGATTGAGAAAGATGGAAAGGATTTGCTGAATTAGCTAAATTGAACTAGAATACAAAAAAGGGAGGTGTGAGGAGGTCGATGAAACAAGTAAATGAAAGGAAATATGGAAATTGGATGTGTTTTTAAATGTTTTTGTTTTTCTTGTTGTTTTGATGTATTGTTTTTGTTTTTATCTTTGATGTATTGTTTGTTAAATTCTTTATTGTTTTTTCTCTCTTTTTTCTTTTTGTAACTATTAAATTTCTAATAAATATTATTAAAAAAAATATAGAATGCATTATTGTATCTAATTTTCAGCGGCCTACTCTTTTCTTTTTTAAGAATGTGTACTTTTTTACGAAGCTATGCATTTTTGTGCACATTCTTTGGTTGGAGAAGTACGTCACAAAATTCAGATGGACTTTCCAAGGAGAACCATGTTTCACTTGTGGTTTGGTTCAGGAAGTGCGAATTCGGTAGGCTCACTTGAATGCATTTCTCTTGCATCCCTAGCTCTGCCAAAGAGCTCCAGCTTTCTCTCTCCTCACATGCCTTTATGCTGGGATGCTACCTATAGCAGGCAGACATACCATTGAAGATGGTGGATGGGTGCTGAGCCAGTCAAAAGCCTTGTTTCCCAAGGTGGCCAATTGCATCTGTTGCAACTGTTTCTTTCTTTCTTCTTCTTCTTTTTTTAAAAAATGCTTTATTAATCAATTTTTCATATATATACAACATGTAGTTATCTTCATTTCAGTCTGTCCAATAAGGATATCTATGCCCACAAAGAAAATTACATATAATTTCAACTATGTGTTTTCTACCCAAACATAAGACCTCCCATTCTCTCTATGTTTCCCTTTGTAATAAACATATTACTTTAATTTGTCATTATTATTTGGTAAAAATTCTTTTTTCTATTTTTATGTCATTTTCCATTATATATATCATTTACAGAAATCTTTCAAAGGCAACTACCGTGCTTATATTACAGCTATTTTACAAGTAGTTCTTGAAGTTATCCCATTCTAGAATGAACTCCTGTCTGGGTTTGTCTCTGATTCTTTTGCAGCTGCTTCATTCATTAACTTCGCAACGTTTGCATTCAGCCACCCTGAGCCACCATTCATGCAACAAACCAAACCGATAAAAATGGGATGTGGGCTTACAGCATGAAGAGGAAGGCGGCCGGGCTGCGGTGCATGTAGCAACACACAATGTGTGCATGTAAGCACACAAGCTGAAATATCCTCTGATATGGGAACGAAGGGTTATTTGAACCCCTGGACTTGGCAGTGATTATCGAGGGGTTTTAATAGCCTGTGCCAGTGGAGAGTGAGGATTTCCCCCCAGTAACAGACCCAAACCCATCTTTTCATTATTATTCAGTGAAATACAGATCTCTTGTGCATGGCATCAGTCGGTTTGTCCAGTGCTTTACAGAGAAGACCCGGGTCATACCAGATTTTGAATCTGGCTGATAAATTGATATTTTGTGCAAATGTTTTGCAATTTTCAGTTCCCCGGGCATAAGAAAGGACTTTTTTTTAAAACAAACAAACACCAGTGTATTCATGAGAGAGAAGGAAGTACACATATCTTCTGGCTGTTGTGGTTTAGAGGATTGTTTCAACTCTCACGCTATGCTAGGGAGGGTTTACCCTAAATACTTTTCTGCCCTCCTCAAACCCTCTCATATGCATGCAGAGTTACTGAGAAAGAATATAGTCACTAGAATAAGTTATGCTTGATCCTTAATGCTGTTAGCTCAACATTTTTTTGCAAGGCAGATTGTATATTTATAGCCCAGGGTGATAGGACTGAAGTCTCATCACAGTGAGCTAACCGTTATGTTAGGAAATGCCTGGTCTCTTCATAGACTGAAACCTCTCTGTGCTTTTGAATGAGATGCCCATTTGGCCAATGGGGCATTCCTGAAAAACAAGAGGGATTTTGCCCACCCCAACACCCCCATTTGCTGAGGATTTATGGACAGAAGGAAGACCACAGCAGTGTTTGCAAGAGTCACATAAATAATGCTGAGTCCAGAGAGAAAATAAATACTGCTCACACTTTAGGGAGGAAAATGAACAAAAGCGGTGTATGAGGAAAAATAAACAGAGAGGCTTTTTTCTTTCTTATTTCAGGCCTTCTACATAGCAGGGAGACATTGAATCAAACATGCAGAGGAAAACTACCTCCAAACTACATGGCCAATCAGGGTGTGTATTGTCTCAGCAAACATCATGCCACTGGGTCTGGTTGCTAAGCAACATTTCCACCTGTACCCTTCTTGGCTAGTTGACTTTAACACTAACCCTTTAGTTACAGATGGAATGATCTCTGCTGTTGCCACTTCCAACAAGCAGAAGTCAAGCATTAGCAGCTGGATCCTGGAGACTGGTGTGTGTGTGTTTCTTCTTTGAGTAAATGTAAAGTTGGCCGCAAGCCAGGGGACATAGTCTGTCTGGCTCGGACAGATGCCAGCTGACAACTGTCATGTTTCTGCATGATGCTGGAGCCTGAAATAAAACTTAGGACCCTCCCTGACTCCTAGGCTTCATCGACTTTACTCTCCTTTCCAAGATCAGTATGCAATTCCCTTGCAGATCAGCCCCACCTCACCTCTGACTGCTAGATCCCACTTCCTGATCTGTCAGTCACCTTGTCTCCTCCAAAGAGAGACACTGAAGCTAAACAGTTTACATGACGACCTCGGACTCTTTCCCAGAAGACTTTACTGGCTCACAACAGAACTATCATTGCAAAGAGGGACGCAGCTTAGAGGAAGGCGCTGCAAAGGGGGTGCAGCTTTGCAGGAAATGGGAAGGTTTCCAGGACTGTTATTTTTAGCTGCAGCACTAAATGGAACTGTGGAAAGAAATCTGACAAACCCCCTCACACAAACACGAGTGTTTTAGGAGCGAGGAAGCTAGACAAAGAGGGGCCAGGGTCGTGGTGGAGGGACGTAAGCCCTGGAATTCAACAGGGGACCAGTTGCAGCAGTTGAACTTCTGCCTCTATTCCAGGGAGAGAAAAGTTTGCAAACCTACTGGGGTCAAACTGAATAACCTGACTTGGTTCAAGGCAGCTTCCTATCTTCCTATGATATTCTCTGGAGGGAGGTGGAAATCTCCAGCAGTTTGTGGGTGGGCAGGGGGAAAAGAAAATCCCTGGAAAAGTCCCTTCTGGGAAATTTTGGCTCGAATGAAATGTTAGTGCACGAAGGAAGCAGTGGGCTGAGGGAGAACGGAAAGATGCAAAGGTCACAGCTATTGCTGTCTTCAGCAGGTGATCAAACCGCACTTTGTGGGGAGCCTGAGAAAAAAAAAGAACTAGCAACAACAGCTTGCCACTAAGTAGGCTTCTAAGTGGTTTGTAAAATACCAAAGCCAATCACACAACCTTTAAAACATGTTGCAGGAATCATTCAGTTTGTACAAACACGACACACACACACACACACACTCACACACAACATATGCGATGCTTCTGTTATAAATTCATAAAAAATCAGCCATACATCGGATCTGTACCGTTCCACTTTTATTTTACACCATGAAGGAAGGGCTATCAAAGGGGGGAGACTTGACACAAGGCAGCCATAATCCCCAAGCGTATCAACACATCTGCAGCAAGCCCTAGCCAGTTGGCATACCAGCCTTGATGGTCCCAGACAGAAGATCATTACACTCACAAAGGACCTGCATATGGAAGTGGATTCAGTACGGACTGAAACAAAGGACAGTGATCAGTGCTTCCCTCTGGGGGCAGGAAACAGTGAACTCCTCTTTGTCCTCAGGAATGTAATCATGGGGAGGGGGAAAGGAGGAACCGGACAGGTGACAAGACACTCAGGTTACCACCACAACTCCTCCCTGAACCCCTCCTCCTTGTGATGTGTCAATGATGTAGTCATGATGTAGTTATGATGTAGTCTTAGGGGTGTAGCATGGGGGATGAGTAGCTAATAAAAGTTGGGTCTTCTTTTGTTCAGGGCTTCCATCTTGTTCCACCTTGTGGCAGGTGGGAGTCCTGTCGCGACAGTCTTCAATAAAGACCAAGCCTACTGGCTGCTGTTTTGCTCTGGTATTCCTGGCTGGTGTCCTTGTTTTTTTGTCCAAGGGAGCCCTCAGATTTCTCCGTTTACAAACATAATCATCCATACTTAAAATACACCACAAAACAATCCCATCAAAACATTATCGTATAAGAGATGTTACTAGCCCAGAGATGGAAAGAAGAGAAAGTCCCTACTGAGATGAATGGCAAACCAAGCTGATGGTCTATGCCAAAATGGCAAATCTGACTGGAAAGCTCAGGAACCAAGAGGACAAATACTTTATAAAAGAATGGGAAAAACTTATAAGTTACTTAGAAGACTACTGTAAACAGATGGAAACATTAGCAGAATTTTGATTTCACTTGTTGTGTAACCATTACCATGGATAATATGGTTTGATATAAAAACCACCAGTACAGATGGAGCCTCTTGGATTTTATTGTACAGTGGTACCTCGGGTTAAGAACATAATTCATTCCAGAGGTCCATTCTTAACCTGAAACTGTTCTTAACCTGAGGTACCACTTGAGCTAATGGGGCATCCAGCTGCCGCTGTACCACCGGCACACAATTTGTATTCTCATCCTGAAGTAAAGTTCTTAACCTGAGGTACTATTTCTGGGTTAGTGGAGTCTGTAACCTGAAGCATCTGTAAGCTGAAGTGTCTGTAACCTGAGGTACCACTGTACTGTACTGCAGTGCTGCCAGTCAATAAGCCCACCTGAATTTCACCATCAGGCTGTAGTGAGATTAACAGGGCCCATTTTTTAATCTAAATGCAATAGAGGGGAAGTTGGTCTTTCAGGTTTCCTGATAAATTTCTGGTCAGTCATAACTTTTAGTCTTCAGCCAATCCACTTTTCTCTTCACTGAGCTGTATCGACTGGGATTGACGCCTGCCAAACCCTTTAAGCTCTCTTCCCTGTACTGAAGTACCTGTTTGAACACCATTTTAACAGGGGTGGCTTTCTTTTGACCAATTCTCCCTCCTTTCCCGCTACTATGCACATCTATGGCACAAACATTTCATTCGCTGCCTCCAACTCTTTGATTTCCTGTCAGGCTGACAGGCTCTCAATCTCCTTCTTCAAAAATAACAATAGTACGAACGGTAGTTCTTCAGTTTTCTTTCTTTTTAATTATGCACTGAAGAGTAGTATATGAAACTAAGGAATGGCACACAAAATTTCGCAAGCTCTTCCCTCATCTTATCAAGTCTCATCTACAGCATACATTTAAAGCATCATTACACCACTTTGGTGGTCATAGTTTCCTCTAAAGAATTATCTCTTTCAACCATACAAGTTGGTAGCTATCACTACATCGAAGAGGGAACAGAAGCAACAGCAGACCCTCCAAGTGTCCCTATTTTCCAGGGACATTCCTGATTTAGAGAAGCTGTCCCAGTTTCTGATTTGATCCTGGAATGTCCCACATTTCCTTAGGGCGTCCCTATTTTCATTGGAGAAATGTTGGAGGTTATGGTAGGATGTTCCTATTTTCATTGGACAAATGTTGGAAGGTATAGATTTGTCCAGCCCCCTGGGGCATCTGAAGGCAGCCCTGTATAGGGAAGTTTTAAAAAAAAGTTTAATGTTTTATTATGTTTTTATATAAACGGGCCTTCTCTGTAGTGGCTCCCCGCCTGTGGAAAGCTCTCCCCAGGGAAGTTTGCCTGGCACCTTCATTATATACCTTTTGGTGCCAGGCAAAAATGTTCCTTTTTAACCAGGCCTTTGGCTGACCTGATTGACATCCTATACTCTTTTAAAATGTAGTCTTTTTTGGAGGGGTGTTATTGGGTTATTCCAAATCCAAATCTTATTTTGATTTTATATATTGTGATCTTTTCTGTGAACTGCCCTGAGACCTCCGGGTCTAGGGCAGTATATAAATTCAATAAATAAAATAAAATAAAAATATATGCTGGAAGCTGCCGAGAGTGGCTGGGGCAACCCAGTCAGATGGACGGGGTATAAATAGTAAAATAATAATAATAATAATAATAATAATAATAATAATAATAATAATAATAATTTATTTGTATCCCGTCCTCCCCTGCCGGAGCTGGGCTCAGAGCGGCTAACATCATATTAATAACACAATATATATAAAAACAAGCACTCAATTGATTAAAATGCATCCCAAAATTAATTCAAATAAATTATAATTATAATTAAACTAAACAAATGGCAGTCCTCAGGTTAAATTGGAAGCGGTTAATACTCGCCAGGACCAAATGTTTCCACTGATATTATAAGGACCTGTGAGAGGGCTGGAAAACCTCCTTCATGCTTGTTCTTATACAAAGAAAAAATGAGTCAGACTAAACCCTGGCCAAAGGCCTGGCAGAAAGATGTCAAATCTATTATGGAATAGGTTGTCCCCATTTTCATCAGAGGAATGATGGAGAGCCTCAAGTGACAGCAGAGGATCCAGAAGTTACCAAGCTACCTATCTGCTCCTTCAGAGGGAGGGTAACCCCATCAAGACCAGGCCACCTTCAGTCCATCCAGTCTTGGGAACCACCCACTAACAGGGCCTCCATCTTATCTGGACTGAGCTTCAGCTTCTTGGCCCTAACCCAATCCAGAACTGAGGCAAGACCAGCACATCCATTTCACTTAACAAGACTTATCTATGGTCAAAAAGGAAAACACTTGAAGCTATTTACATAAAACAATGTAGAATAGTCATAAGAAAATACTAACATAATAAAACTTCTATTGGGCTGCAGCCAATGTGGGTCCTACTCAGCATAGAAATTAAATGGACATGGCTAACTTTGGTTGATCAGTAAGTCTACTCTTGAGCAAAACTTAGCTAGGTAGAAACCATTATGTCTTTTCGGCAGAACAAAATGTATCAAGACAGGGATAAAACCAGCTGTTTTAAAAGGCATATGTTCATTTTACGAATAATAAGATGTGTTTGTGGAAAGGGAATTATTGGTTTGTTTGTTTTTGTTTACTTTATATTTTGTGTTTTCGTTTTGTATTTTTATGCTGTGAACCACCTTGCAATCTTTGGATGAAGGGCGGTATACAAATTTAATGAACTAATAATAATGTTGACCGCCTGATCCCTTGTATCCCAGCCCAATGACTGAGACCTTTAAGGGATTCTCTGTTGGTGATCTCCTATGGTTTAGATGTACACAAGGCATTACCTCATTTTCTTTCACATAGGAGGAGACGCCTCTACTGAGTTGATGCCTGTTGTGACATGTCTAAAAACAAATGAAGTATGCTTCTTGCTTCAGAAACAATGACTCGCACTCTAAGGTAAAGGAGCCCAGGCCAACACTAATGTTCTGCTGATATATTTGCACACAAAGGGGAATGTCCCCAGTGCTCCTTGTTCCAAAGGAAACCAACTCTGGGTCTGTTGTGGTAAGCCTGGAATTCTGCAACACTCAGGAGAGTATGGAATGCCCAACTATATTATGGCTATGAGATTTCTGCAGCACTTTCATGCTCTGTACTCAAGCTCAACCATGTCTCCTGGAAGACATGGCGTGTCTGCTTGGAACTGCTTCAACCCTCCAACCCTCCTGTCTTCCCCAACCTGCCCCCGCCAGTATGGCCAATGGTCAGGTATGATGGGAGTTGTAGTCCAAAATGTTGAGAGGTCATCACCAAACTGGGGAAGGTTGTCCTAGGTAGAACTAACTGTACGGTTTCAGGGCACAACTTACCGTATTTTTTGCTCTATAAGACTCACTTTTTCCCTCCTAAAAAGTAAGGGGAAATGTGTGTGCGTCTTATGGAGTGAATGCAGGCTGTGCAGCTATCCCAGAAGCCAGAACAGCAAGAGGGATTGCTGCTTTCACTGCACTGGCTTCTGGGATTCAGAATATTTTTTTTTCTTGTTTTCCTCCTCCAAAAACTAGGTGCGTCTTATGGCCTGGTGCATCTTATACAGCGAAAAATACGGTACTTTTCTGTGTGGAAACCAGTGTAGAATCTGGAAGCTGGAGTTCAAAGACCTTTGTAGAGTATCACTGAACATTGGGTGGAAATTGCAGGAGAGGAGAGAGCTGTTGTGTTTGGTTCTTGCTTTCAGGTTTCCCATAAGCATCTGGTTGGCCAACGTGAGAACATGATGCTGGACTAGAAGGGCCACAGGCCTGACCAGCAGGTTCTTCTTAATAATTAAGGGCCTCAAGAGTTTTGAGGAGAAAAGGGGCCCAGAGATTTGGAGCTTGGAAGACGAGGCCTCTCACTTCCACATCTAAACAGCCGGTGCCAAGCTTATTTACAAGGCCACATGTTTTTCCTTGCGTCACCCAGGACCATATTACATTGTCCCCTTACATATCTGGGTGTGGTTTCAGAGATGGGACAATAACCAGGATTGCTGAGGGGAAAACAAGACAGGATGTTTCTGTCTCCCGACAAAGCCCATTGTATGGTGGATGCTTTATTTATCTCTGCTGTCCTCTGCTCTGATGTTTACCGTGCACAGAGATGCAGATAATGGTTTTCCAACCTGTCTTTGCATCCAAGTCTGATAGAGGCCCCTCCTCACCACCTGGGAGGGATGAGACCACAGGCCTGCATCACAGTAATCTCCCATTGTTTTCTGTGCCTTCATTCCAAATCGCACGTTCCCTAAGGGTTCCCTGTGGAATTATCCTGCGTCTATCCCAGTGCGGAGGGAGTTTTACCCCTGAAGCGAAAACACTCGTAAGTTCAGCATGCGGCCCAATCTACGCAAGCAAACCATTCCCACCTTTAAAGCAGGTTTACAGCTACACTTTAAGCAAAAGAACAATAATAGTCTCTATTTAAGCTGGGGGGGGGGCATTTGTGTACAGACAAAAGAAGGGAGGGCAAGTTGCTAGGCATGTATGCCGAATGGGTTGCATACCCTCCAACATTTCTCTGATGAAAATAGGGACGTTCCATTCCATAATGATAATTTTATTATTTATACCCCACACATCTTACATAAAAACATAGTAAAACATTAAACATTTTTTTTAAAAAAACTTCCCTTCAGGTGGCTCAGGGGGGTTGCGTAACTCCATAACCTCCAACATTTCCCCAATGAAAACAGGGACATCCTATGATACACTCCAAGGTTTCTCTGATGAAAATAGGGACATCCTAAGGAAAAGTGGGACATTCCGGGTTCACATAAGAAACTGGGAAATTTACAGAAACTTCTGTAAAGCTGGGACTGTCCCTGGAAAATACAGTGGTACCTCGGGTTAAGAACTTAATTCGTTCTGGAGGTCTGTTCTTAACCTGAAGCACCACTTTAGCTAATGGGGCCTCCTGCTGCTGCCATGCCATCGGAGCACGATTTCTGTTCTCATCCTGAAGCAAAGTTCTTAACCCATGGTACTACTTCCAGGTTAGTGGAGTCTGTAACCTGAAGCGTCTGTAACCCAAGGTACCACTGTAGAGACATCTGAAGGGTATGTAATCTTCAAGTGTCACAATTTTCCTGGACGGCCCTGGAATTCCTAAAGCTGTTATGGCTTCTGGGTTGATTCAGGGCACCCCCATTTCTCCTGGCCAGCTGACAGGGGCCACAGAAGCAGCTGGGGGTCAGCAGCATTGGGAGAGAGGCATGAGGGCTCCTTCCCAAAGCCTAGTTAGTGCTTTCTAGGCTAGATGTCTAAGCAAATTAAGATTGCGGCTGTCTGGGTGCCTGCATGTTCCACCAGCACTGCATTTTACAGCATGTTCAAAGTATAGGCAAAGTCTTTTTGTTTTTACAAAATTAAAACTTTTAAGTTTAAAAGCAGGGGAGAGGTAGGGGGATCTGGGCCACAGCACACACCCATCCCAGTTCTTGTCCACCTGGGCCACCCCTAACAATGGCATTGTTCCACATGACGCCATGCTGACCTTTCCCATAAGTTCTTCCATCATGTACTTGCCATCACAGGCTGACTAGGTGGGGCACTGTCTCGAAGGAAGAGGAGGGGTGGCAAGGGCTGGGATGGGCAGCAGACGGGGAAGAAGTGAATAGCTTTTCTGAAAAGGAACTCAAACGCCAAACCCTGTCTTTCCTGCTCTCCTCCTCTTCGTGTCCCCAAGTCCCCCTGCTTTCCTGAGATGGTGGATCCTTGCGGAGATAAGGAGTTGTCTCTTGTAAACATAATAAGCAAAATGCCCATCATGGTGATGGATGGAGGCAGAGAACAGGACTGTAGATTGCAACTGCAAGGACCTGTTGCGTCTCATCCCCCATGGGGTGGGTGTGGTGGTCTACTGGCTGTGAGGGACAGTGGCATAGTGGTCTAGGGTCTTGTGGGGGGGGGGGAGAGTCAATGTTTTTGTTTAGCCCAACTGGGTAATGTAGAATGTTAATAGAATCACTGAATTGTAGAATTGGAAGGGATTCCAAGGGCCATCTGGTCCAGCTCCCTTCAATGGGAGGTCCGTTCTTAACCTGAAACTGTTCTTAAGCTGAGCTACCACTTTAAAAAATATGGTCTGAAGCTCAACATCAAAATAACTAAGATCATGGCCACTGGACCCATCACCTCCTGGCAAATAGAAGGGGAAGAAATGGAGGCAGTGAGAGATTTTACTTTCTTGGGCTCCATGATCACTGCAGATGGAGGCAGCAGTCACAAAATTAAAAAATGCCTGCTTCTTGGGAGAAAAGCAATGACAAACCTAGACAGCATCTTAAAAAGTAGAGACATCACCTTGCCAACAAAGGTCTGTATAGTTAAAGCTATCGTTTTCCTAGTAGTGATGTATGGAAGTGAGAGCTTGACCATAAAGAAGGCTGATAGGTGCAGAATTGATGCTTTTGAATTATGGTGCTGGAGGAGACTCTTGAGAGTCCCATGGACTGCAAGAAGATCAAACCTATCCATTCTTTGTGGTGTAAATGGGCATTGTTGTCTTGGAAAATGTTTAGTAGGGCCAATTCTGGGGTGATGTCTATTACTTGCTTAGTTATTTTACATACCAAAGGAACACAAGTGAACAACACAAACAACGCTGACCCCAAACTCTACATACATTAAACATAATAGAAACACCGCCACCCGACCCCACCCCCTTCCATCTTCCCTCTCGCCACCCCCCCTTTTCTTTTTTCTTTTCATCTCCCCCTAATGCCTCAACAAATGAAATGGATTTGTAAAAATGTTACATGGAAAAACAACAACGAGGCATTACACTTACTTCTGTAAAACAAGAAAATCCTTAATAAAATATCAAGATTAAAAAAAAAAAGTTAATGGTCGCTATACGGAAAACAAACAAACAAACAAACAAAAACCTATCCATTCTTAAGGAAATCAGCCCTGAGTGCTCACTAGAAGGACAGATCATGAAGCTGAGGCTCCAATACTTTGGCCACCTCAGGAGAAGAGAAGACTCCCTGGAAAAGGGAGTTGGGAAAGATGGAGGGCACAGGGAGAAGGGGACGACAGAGGACGAGATAGTTGGACAGTGTTCTCGAAGCTACCAGCCTGAGTTTGACCAAATTGCGGGAGGCAGTGGAAGACAGGAGTTCCTGGCGTGCTCTGGTCCATGGGGTCACGAAGAGTCGGATACGACTAAATGACTAAACAACAACAACACCACTTTAGCTAATGGGGCCTCCAGCTGCCACTGCGATGCCGTCAAGCGATTTCTGTTCTTATCCTGAAGCAAAGTTCTTAACCCGAGGTACTATTTCTGGGTTAGTGGAGTCTGTACCCGAGGTACCACTGTAGTTGATTCCATTTTTTTTAAAAAAATATTTTCAATAGCTGTTTTGGACTGCTTTTACTGATACTTTCATTTTCCTGTTCTTTTTTGTAAATTGCTTCGAGGTGCGTTTTTTAAAAACCAATTAAATGATAATAAGTTTAAATAAACCAGTAAATGAAATCTCAGACATTGGAATCAGGTTTGAAGGAAGCCTTCGCCAGCCTAATCACAGCATGGGGTTAATTTTGGTGTGCCGGGGAGAGTCACAATAGTTCCTCTACTTTGAAAATGAGCCAAAGGGGCCATGAAGGCTCGTGATCCCTGAAGTAATGCAGGAAAAATCACTCAAAAAGGCACAATTCACAAACGTAAAATATACTTTGAAACCCCTGGCAGGAACAAGAACACCCCCATTCAACATAAACTTGCAATACCACATTCAACTCAGAGTCAGCTTATATTTTTATATATTCATTGTGTCCAGGAAAGGGAAGGGGCTATCCTTTGTTTTATGAGCTGTTCTGCAGGATTAGATATTGGCCCAAGTCAGCTGAGATTGTTGTTGCTTGTTTTAAGTGTCTATATATATATAATGGGGGAAAGGAAATATTTAGCTTTACTAGTCTGTCGCGTTATTCAGTTGCATAGGAACCTGGCCAAGGGTTTTGTAACTGCAAATTATCTATTTCCTCTCTACCTCAACCCCCCCAAGCTTTATAGTCCTATATAAACAATAGTATCAGTGCCCCATGAGATCGAACTCCACACTCTCTACCAGGTGAGGGGGAAGGAGACTCTGTATCTCTCTCCCACCAACACTTTATGTTTAATTAGTGTTTTAAAATTACACAGTGCATAGTTAACCTGTGGAACTCACTCCCACAGGAGGCGGTGATGGGCACGAACTGGGATGGCTTTAAAAGAGGATCAGACTTTAACATTTGTTAAAAAACCTGGGGCATTTTTCTTGGGGATTGTAGGGAAAGACCTGCTAAAAAAGTTGAAAAACATCTTCATGTATGCGACAACGGCCGCGAGAGTTCTGGTAGCACAAGGATGGAAGACTGAAGAAACCCCAACTAAAGAATCATGGCAAGAAAAATTGATGGACTATGCAGAACTGGCAAAACTGACATACAAGCTACAGGACAAGGATAACTGTGACTTTAAGGATGAATGGGAACCCTTTACAAAGTATCTGAAGATGCAACAAAGCGAACTGGACTCCTTGGCAGGTTTTGAATAAACATTCACAAACCTTTTATTGATAATAATCAGCTAAATAGTTTGAGGACCTATACAATTTTGTAACATGCAGAAAACAGGATTTTTAGAGAAACCAAAGACTGGAACTGAGGGAAGTCGGAGGGTGGGGTGGGGGTGGGTGGGTTTTGTGTGGGAGGGTGGGAGGGAGGGAGGGAGGAAAAATGGGGGGGGGGGACAAGGATGATATGTTTTTGGATAATATGTCTTGTAATTTTGAATATTTTTTTAAAAAATAAAAAATAAAAGAAGATCAGACAAGTTTGTGGATGTGCTCTGCCTCCACAGTTGGAGGTGGTAAATGCTTCTGAATACCAGTTGTTGGAAGCTGCAGGATGGGGAAAGAGCTCGTGTTTCGAGAGGAATTTCCCACAGGTATCTGGTTGGCTGCATTGAAAACAGGGTGCTGGGCTGGATGGACCAATGGCCTGATCCAGGGCGGGCTGGGTGGGTGATCTCCATAGCGGGTGGCTCTTGAGGAGCAGCACCCCACAAGATTGAATCCTCTGGCTGCTGCTACAGAGTACTGCTCCTCAAGAGTATTCCGTGTATGGCAGGGTCTTGTGATGCAGCGCTTCTTCAACTGATCAGAGCCCCTTTGCTCTCCATCAGGTGGAAGGCTGTATGTTTAACTAGGGTTTAAAAGGCTCTCATTAAACATTAGTCCTTCACCCAACTTGTTTCAGGGATGGATCTGGGGCTGGGCAGGTGTTCCCTGGGGCAACCCGGATTGGGGCCTTGGGATGGATCAAGGTGTGTGTGTGTATGAGCTCACATCCCTACTAGGACTTGTCACACCTACTGTATTATTGAATGAGTTTTTAAATGAATTTTGTATTGTACATTTGGTTTTGGTTTTTTTAAATTGGCTTTTAATTGATTTTATCTGTCTGCATTTTGTTATTAAGTTGCATCAACACTATTTATTTTTATAAAGCGACTAACAAATGTAACACTTCGCTAGCTAAATAGCAAGTGTGGAGTGCAACAAAATGTTTCAGTGTGTAGTGCTGTTGTTGAGAATTCCAGCTAGGCCACACAGCCCAAGTTTCCTTTGAGTTTATCCCATTCCATTCTGCCACCCCTAATTCCTCCTCCCTCTAGCAAACACCCAGCATTCTGTGGCGATGGATTATGCTCAATCCTCATTGAGATATTCTATTTTGAATTTTTTCTTTCTCTTTCTCCTCCAAATCTTGGAGTTCTGCCACTTGAGCATGCTGGTGCTACCCTCTTGCATCTTAATGGTACTGTTTTGACTAGGTAGCCACCGTAGCTGAGCACCTGAGTTTTCTGAAAAATAGGCAAATGCACATTTGGAAATGCATATACACAAATCTTCCTATTTTCTTTCTCCCCTCCCACCCTGACTTCCTGCTCCAGCCCTTTCCCTCCCTTCCCCCACTGATGCCACAGGGGCACACAGCAGGGAGGAGGAAAGAAAAAGGTGGGAGGGAGAGGGAGGGAGGGTGGTGGGTGGGCGAGAAAGCCTTATAAATAGCCCAGGACCCAGGAGTCCCTGTTCCAAACTGCTGGTGCTGAAAGGCAAAGGAGCCCAATTCCCATCCCCACCTTTTAAAGATGGAACCAGGGAGATTCCTCATTTTCATGTTTGCAGCAGGTAAGATGAATGAATGAATGAAAGAAAGAAAGGGCCCTGTTCCACGAAGGGAGTTTATGGGTGTCTAGACTGCACCCCCCACAGTCCCTTAGTATTAGCTCTTTGGCTATTTCGTTCCTTCCTCTTTATGACTTTTTCTTTAAGGGAGCAAGCGAGACCTGCAACAAAATATTGCAGTGCGATGTGCCCCTCTTCGAGGGCCTAGCCAGTCTGGCATACTCTCTCCCAGAATACTGCACCCCATTATCCTTCCCCCAATTTTCCTCAGTGCTTTTGTGGCCGGTGACCATGCATGGTCCTAATCAGACTTTTCTCGCTTTTTAATCTATGATATATTTCCTACCCCTCCAACCCCCTCCCTGCCCCAATGGTACTTCTGCAAACTTTGGGGGCTCTCTGAAGCCCAGTAATGCTTCCTTCTTGCATGGGGATATTGTGGGCTGCCTGGGCATTTAGGCTACAAAAGGACAGAGGATGAGATAGTGATGGGCTGGAGTGCCCCTGGATCAGAAGGCTTCTGCAAGTAATCTCAAACCTAGAAAATCTAGGAATGTACCAAGCCAGCCAGTTTGTCCATCTCACCCAGCAATATCTGCTCTGACTGCCAGAAACTCTCCAGAATCTAAGGCAGAAAAAGGTATTTCCCCGTTACTTGCGCTCCCTATCCTGCCAGCTGGAGATGCCAGCTGAACTGCCATTTGCCCTAGCTCAAACCCGCAAGCAAATGTTTTGCTTAGTTTTCCTAATGGCAAATTACTGCTGCTGCTGCTGTTTTCTGAATGCCTAACAGGATAGTTTTGAACGAGTCAACACCTATTTTGGGTTCTAGTTCATGCTAGACCTATTCAGGGTAAAGTAAGGGGACCCCTGACCATTAGGTCCAGTCGTGACCGACTCTGGGGTTGTGGCGCTCCTCTCACTTTATTGGCCGAGGGAGCCGGCATACAGCTTCCGGATCATGTGGCCAGCATGACTAAGCCACTTCTGGCGAACCTGAGCAGCGCACGGAAACGCCGTTTACCTTCCTGCCAGAGTGGTACCTATTTATCTACTTGCACTTTGACGTGCTTTCGAACTGCTAGGTTGGCAGGAGCAGGGACCAAGCAATGGGAGCTCACCCTGTCGCGGGGATTCAAACCACCAACCTTCTGATCGGCAAGTCCTAGGCTCTGTGGTTTAACCCACAGCGCCACCCGCGTCGAAAACCATGACTATGATAAGGGGCATGATACTGTTTTGATTGTATAGTGCAGTTTGAACCACTGAAATTAATAGCCATGGCTTAGGTTCCAACTGCACTATACAATCAAAACAGTAGTCATGGTTTTCCCCAGCTCCAGATTCCTGGAAAGCATCCTTGGTTGAGGATTGTTAAGAGACCTCCCCAGAACTACAATTCCCAGAGGCCCCTGGGAAGAGGGATTGATAAACCACTCTGAGAAATGTAACTCTGGGGGTGGGGGTGGGGATTAGGAGCCTTTCCTAACAACTCAGCACCTTAACAAACAACAGCTCCTAGAATTCTTTGGGGGAATGTTTATAGTGGTATCATAATGCTTTAAACATATGGTGTGAGTGGGGTCAAAGAAAGCACACTTTCTCCCCCTTTTGAGTGATTTCCCCCGTATTTACATTTAGCTGACTCACCAGTGTAGTGACTGAAATGTAGATAATCAACACATAAATTTTACTTTTACTGGACTCCAAAGTGGTCCAGGGCATGTTTTTGTTGTTGTTGCACCATGCAATTATAAAGCTGCACCCTGGCGTCACTGTGGGGTCGTCGAGGATCATGAGGGTATGCCTCTTGAATAATCTGCTGCTTAAGTGGTGCCCTGAACACTACTGCCACTGGCTGTGGCTGCTTGGAATGCTTGCTTGTGCTGGTCGGCCAGCCCTGACTAGATGCTCTGAGCTAAAAGGACTTTGCCTTGCGATTGGACCAAACAATGTGCTTCTTTCCTCTTCCTAGGGGCTGTTTACTCCGCCAAGACGTCTCTGGAGATCATTCCTGGCAATGGGGACGTGCAGCTGGGCGAGAAAGCGTATTTCTTGTGCAAAGGTGAAAGCGGATAATGGAGAGCGTGTGCACGAATATGCATCAAAGCAGGAGCCAGCACAGTATTTGGGGCCCCTGCAGGGTGATCTGAGTGGCAGAGTGCCTGCTTGCATGCAGAAGGCCCTGGGTTCAAAACCGCGGCATCTCTTCCTTGTCTGAAACCTGAGAGATTCGCTGCTGCCAGTCAATAGAGACCAGCAGTGGGGAACTGGTTGATTCCCCTTACCCAGAATGTCTTGGATAGCTCAGCTGGTAGAGCATGAGAATCTTCATCACAGGGTCATGGGTTTGAGTCCCCCCCCCACATTGTTGGGTTTTTTTAAATTTCATTTATGCTTCTCAGGTTTATATATTTCACTAGTTTTACAATCATTTTAACATTTCAGAACTTGAATTCCTTTCCTCTCTTCCTTCAGTTCCTTAAATTTATTTTTAACACCTTCTTCAAATTAACTTATTTTGCTCATTTAGTCATCTACTTTAAATATATACTCTTATATAAAACTGCAGGTTATTACAATAATACTGCCAAAGTTCTTATCTGTTTACAATTTATTTGTAAATATTCAATAGAGCATTTCCATTCTTTTATTTAAAAAAGTTTGTTATCTTCTGGTAATTTTGATTTATGAGGTGGGCATGTTTACTACTTTAGTGGTAGACAGTAGTTTTAATTGGGATGTTTATTTAGCATGGGTCCCACTATTTTGGCCCTTCCGTACTAAAAATAGTGCTGCATAGATAGAAACCGACCTGGATTTCTCCGGTCTGAACTCAGATCACGTAGGACTTTAATCGTTGAACAAACAAACCTTTAATAGCGGTTTCGCCATTTCTGTATATTCTGTAAGGTTTTGTATCCATTCTTCCTTTGCTGGGACTTCTGCTTCTTTCCATTTCTGGGAGAGTAACATTCTTGCTGCTGTAGTAGCATACAAGTTTCTATACAGTTTAGGTAGTTCTGTCCCCTATACCAGTAATTCCCAGCACATTGGGCAAAAGATTCCTGCATTTGAAGGGGTTGGACTAGATGACCCCCCGGGTTCCCTTCCAACTCTACAATTCTATGGTTCTAAAAATATTGTTAGGGGAATTTGCTTATCCAGCCTGCACTAAGGAGGTGTGTCAAGGACGCTTGTGCCGGAAAAGCTCAGCCTTGACCCAGCCTGATAAGAGTGAGCATCCTCTTCTCCCAGCTGGATCAGGCATCCAGCTGTGATGGCGCAGGGTGACTTTCCCTCCATGAACAGGACTGGGGCACATCCACAGTCCTGTTTGCCCCGTGATTATCATAGAATTGTAGAGTTGGAAGGGGAAGGAGAGGGGTTTTTTTGTCCTGGGCAAAACCGGCTGCTTACTGCTTAATGAGAACAAGCGGGTTTGTGGCAGAAGATCAGCATTTGTTTCATTTCAGTGGTAAACAGCAGGTTTTTCCAGGGAAAACAGTGGGGCAAAAAACATGAACCTCTTGGACCTATGCCTAGGAATCACGGGACAAATGGAAGGAATAGCAGGAAAAACAGAAGTGTGGGTGAGCCCTTAATTTCTATGCATGTGTAAAGCTAAGGTGAGAGAATGCCTCTGTATATAACTGTGTAATCTATAGGCCTGTGGGACTCACCGTGGAGGCTTCTCCAACGCCTTTGCCAAATAAACTTGCACCAGTTCTCACCAGAGTGGTGCATGCTCTAGTTACCGGTATCTCTCGCCTGGACTACTGCAATGCGCTCTACGTGGGGCTACCTTTGAAGGTGACCCGGAAACTACAACTAATTCAGAATGCGGCAGCTAGACTGGTGACTGGGAGCGGCCGCTGAGACCACATAACACCGGTCTTGAAAGACCTACACTGGCTCCCAGTACGTTTCTGAGCACAATTCAAAGTGTCGGTGCTGACCTTTAAAGCCCTAAATGGCCTCGGTCCAGTATACCTGAAGGAGCGTCTCCACCCCCATCGTTCTGCCCAGACACTGAGGTCCAGAGCCGAGGGCCTTCTGGCAGTTCCCTTGCTGCAAGAAGCAAAGCAGCAGGGAACCAGGCAGAGGGTCTTCTCGGTAGTGGCGCCTGCTCTGTGGAATGCCCTCCCCCCTGATGGCAAAGAGAAAAGCAACTACCAAACTTTTAGAAGACATCCGAAGGCAGCCCTGTTTAGGGAAGCTTTTAATGTTTAATAGACTATTGTATTTTAATATTTTGTTGGAAGCCACCCAGAGTGGCTGGGGAAACCCAGCCAGATGGGCCAGGTATAATAATAATAATAATAATAATAATAATAATAATAATAATAAGTGGACTCTAGTTCCCATTACCCATAGCCAGCATGACCAACAGTCAAGAGATGATGGGCATTGTAGTTCAACAGTATCTGCAAGACCTCAGTCTCCCAATCCCTGAGATAGACAGTGAAGAGCGAGATAAACCAATGATCTGTCTCGGTATAAGGAAGCTTCCTATTGGAAAGATCCACGGCACAGTGACAGAGCACATCTTTTGCAAACAGCATCTCGAGATAGGGCAGGGAAAGCTCACCCCACATCTGAGCTGCTGCCAGTCAATGTAGGCAGCACTGAGCTAAATAGAGCAATGGTCTGACGTGCTCCTTCAGAGGACACACCTGCTTCCCTCCACAGTGGACGTTGCTTGCGTTGCCAGTTTGGCCTCTCTCCCACCCTGCTTCTGGGGGTGTGCGTGGTCTGCCTTTAAAAAACTTGTTTAAAATTATGTTTGCTGCTTATGTATTTAAATAACCATGCGGCATCTGGTTTGTTTGTTTTTTAAAGTCCAATTGTTTGTGGCTTTGGGGAGACAGGAAGAGGGCTCAGATGGGGGACAGGCTCCCAGCCGCTCGCTGTTCTATCTGCACATTTCCTTTTGTTTAAAATTCACAGAACCTCTTCCTTCCCCACCTGCACTCAAGTTGTGTACACAGCATACATTTAAATCACATCCCCCCCGCCCCAAAGAATAATGGGAACTGTTAAGGCAGCTGGGAATTATAGCTCTGTAAGGGGTAATCCCTGTTGCTTCCCGGGATCCTTGGTGGGATTTGTCCAGACTTTAATTGTACATAGATTCGGTCTTCAAGAGATGATTGGATATGTTTGACAACTACATAGTCACTGCCCTTTCCAGAGCAGAGTGGCTCCTGTTTTTGCAAAAATCTGGGCTTTCCTTAAAACAACAACCCACCCATTCATCCAACTTTTTAAGATAGTCTATTTGTGTGTGTACAACTTTTCTATTATACAACTCTCCACTCATTTGATGGAAGGGTTGCCAACTGTCGGGGGGCCTGTGGACATGTTTGCAAAACAGAGAAACTGTTGTAGGCACTTTCTTCTTCTTCTCTCTCTCTCTCTCACACACACACACATTCTGGAGGCAGCAGGGCTTCATTCCTCCTCCTGCTTTCCACCTGCTTCACCTGCATCCAGAGTTCTACACCTTGCTCCAGGTGTGCATGCAGACTCATAAACCTCTCTTCATCTTGAGCCCAGCCCATTCCTTTTCCTTCCTCTGTGCTACCTTCCATCACTGAGCTGTTGGAATGGAGGTTAATTGGCAGAAGTGGGGAGGGAGCAGAGGAGGGCAGAACCTCTCACACAGTCTCTTTATTATTGTTATTTTTAAAAAACCCTTTTTAAGGCAGTCTTACATACCTGGAGATACAAGCCCTCCCTCTGCCACCTGAGTGGAGGCAGGCAAACCTGAAGATTTCAGGTTAGCCCTGAAGGTTTGGCAACCCTCTTAGCAACCCCTGATTTGATGGATAGCCCTATCAATCAGAAGGGATGCGGGTGGCACTGTGGTCAAAACCACAGAGCCTAGGGCTTGCTGATCAGATGGTCGGTGGTTCGAATCCCCGTGATGGGGATGAGCTCCCGTTGCTCAGTCCCTGCTCCTGCCAACCTAGCAGTTCAAAATCACGTCAAAGTGCAAGTAGATAAATAGGTACCCCTCCGGCAGAAAGGTAAACGGCATTTCCGTGCTCTGCTCTGGTTCGCCAGAAGCGGCTTAGTCATGCTGGCCACATGACCCGGAAGCTGTACGCCGTATCCCTCGGCCAGTAAAGCGAGATGAGCGCCGCAACCCCAGAGTCGTCCGCGACTGGACCTAATGGTCAGGGGTCCCTTTACCTTTACCTATCAATCAGGTCAGGTTTCTCATCATTCCTCCTTCCCTTGCTACCACCCCACCTGGGTGATCTACGGTATTAATTGTGCATTTTAATTCCTCAGTGAGAGCAGGTGGGGAAGCTACCTTGACCTGGACTGACCCAGAGGATACCGACATCGAGGATTCAGAGCTGTACACATTGCGGCATATCGATGAGCAGTCTAAGGGGCTGGAGATGACTCTTCCTGATCCACAGGCGGGAGGGATCTTCACCTGCAAAGGCGACTTTGAGTCTGGAGACACGGCAACTGCCCAGATCAAAATCCGTGTGGTCCGTAAGTGACATTCTATTGACGTTCCTGCAATATGCTAGAGCAGGGACCGAGAACCTCAGATCCAGGGAGGAGGGGATGGATGCGGCCTCCCATGCCTCTCTACCTGGCCCTTGGGACCCCCAAGGCCACTCAACCTCAAGAGCTCTCTCCTTACTGAAACGTTCCCTTTAATGATGATAATGTCTCTTGGTTGACTGGCTCATCTACATTTGCCCCATTTCTTGCCTCTGGCCTCACTTGCCGTGTGGCCCCTGGAAACTTGCCCATTAGGGAATGCATCCCTCATATTGAAAGGGTCATAGAATCACAGAATCATAGAGTTGGAAGAGACCACAAGGGGCATCGAGTCCAACCCCCTGCCAAGCAGGAAACACCATCAGAGCACTCCTGACATATGGTTGTCAAGCCTCTGCTTAAAGACCTCCAAAGAAGGAGACTCTACCACACTCCTTGGCAGCAAATTCCACTGTCGAACAGCTCTTACTGTCAGGAAGTTCTTCCTAATGTTTAGGTGGAATCTTCTTTCTTGTAGTTTCTTGTAGGTCCCCCAGTCCTGGTCTAGAGTGACAATAAATTGGGAGTGTTAGGTGAAACTAACGCACCGTAGGTCACGTTTACACCATACGTTTAAAGTGCTACGATACCACTTTGAACAGTTCATTGCTTCCCACAAAGAAATCTGGGAGCTGTAGTTTCTTAAAGGTGCAGAGAACTGTTAAGAGGTCCCATTCCCCCCCCCACAGAGCTACAGTTCCCATATTTTCACGTGAAGACGGATGAACTGTTAAACCACTCTCTGTCTCCCCCCATCATATCCTTAAAAACAGCAGGCAATAAGGTCAATGCAAAAGATAAGGTTAGGCTCCCTCTGCCTCCAGGTTTGAACACTGTGTACATAGCTCATCATACCATGATGTCACCAAGTGCAGTCTAGTCCACCTGGCCCTGATTTTTTACCCCAAGTTGTGATTTGCCTGTGGAAGGTCCCAGGTCTTCAGTTGAGGCCAGAAATCCTGGAGAAGTACTGCCAGTCAGCTAGATGGCTTGGCTTGGTACAAATCAACTTCCCATGTTCCTATCCATAGAGAGACCGAAGTTTGTGACCACCATGGAGCCCACGAAGGAAGTTGTTGAGGGCACAAGTGTAGCCTTTGATTGTCAAGCCACTGGAATCCCGCCACCGACTGTACGATGGACTTTTGGAAACCAGGAAATCAGTAAGATCGGAGATGGTGAGTAGGATATTCTGTTCAGAGGTGCCCCTAGATAGAAAACCCACTTGCACCTCTGCTATTTTGCTTCTCCTGTACTATTAGAGGACAAGGGGTTAATACAACATCTCTTGACCTCTGCCAAAATTATTATTTGACAAAACTTGGGTGGGGGGAAGAGAATGGATGACTAAAATCTTGAGCATTGTATGCAGGGTTAAGCTCACACATATGGTTAGAACCAGAGAGAGCATAGACAATGTCTTTATGGAGAAATGAAGTCTCTTTCTAATTTCTTTTGAAGCAATAAGGTACAGGATAATGCAAACCCATTTATGTTACTTGGAAATGTGTTATACTGATCTGTCATTGGTTATTTGTTATTGGCTGATCTTGATTTAGGTGCAGGCATTTGTCTTGCTCAATGTTCAGTTCTCGACATCCCTTCTGCTTTTGGCATTTGTTATGATATTTTGCTAGTATGTACCTGCAAAACATATATCCCACTATCACCACTGCTAATTTGCTTCTTCTTTCTGGGCAGGAGGACGAATTTCTGTGCTTGCAAATGGGACGTTGGTGGTAAAGGACTCCCAACCCTCAGATGCTGGTGTCCACACCTGCGAGGCCAGCATTAAAGAGAGGAATGAAACTGTTGTCATGGCCGTCTCCCTCAATATTAAATGTAAGAGATGTTTGGAATCTCTTAGCACAGGGCTGGGAGATAGGAGCCTTGGCCTCTGTTAGGCTGCCAGGGTTGTAAATTTGGTTGTATGTAGAGTGGATGGACCTAATCAGAGGTAAAGTTTAGGAAGCAAGGAGCGGATGGGTCTTTTGATTTGGAAAGAGAAGGGTAGGGCTGAGAGAGATTCCTGCCTGAGGCCTTGGAGAGCTGCTGCCAGTCAGTACAGTGGTACCTCAGGTAACAGACGCTTCAGTTTACAGACTCCGCTAACCCAGAAATAGTACCCCGGGTTAAGAACTTTATCTCAGGATGAGAACAGAAATTGCACGGCGGCAGCGGGAGGCCCCATTAGCTAAAGTGGTACCTCAGGTTAAGAACAGTTTCAGGTTAAGAATGGACCTCCAGAACGAATTAAGTTCTTACCCCGAGGTACCACTGTATAGATAATACCCACATTCTTTATTACGGTCCAAAGAGCAGCAAACAATTTTTCAAAAGCAAAGTACATCAGTAATACAGAAAATATATTACTTGGCAGTCACTATGTTTTACCCAGAGGTAAAATAATGGCAAAAGCTAGCTTCCTATGTAACAAATGTCAATCTGCTTGGCTTTCCCAGTCACTCCAAGGATAGAGCTCCTCACAGGTGACTCATTTGCCACCCCGATTGGGACACCTGCCCAATACAACTTCAGCATCTTGGCTTACCCTCCCCCCTCTGTCTCCATTGCTTGGAAGGGGAAGGTTTTCAAAGGTGATGATCTCAAGAAAGTGGCGCAGGACCAAGACAGACATACGTATTCCTTTGAGGTAAGGCTGTTTTGAATTACAACTTGCATCATCCCTGAGCATTTGTAAAGGTTCTAGGGGTTGCTCGTGCGTAAGTTGCCTTTACTCCTGGCTAGGATGCATGGTTGAACCCTTTCTGTCAGGACAGCCTCAAGATCCGTGGCTGCCTCAGTCGCTGGCAGAATCCGTCAGTGGGCGTTTCTTAAACCGCTTCCAACATAGAAGCTGTTTGATGCCCAGTCTCCTCCCCCGTTGCCTGCGCAAAAGTTTCCTGCGCAAGGTGGGTGTGGGCAATGGAGCACTCGTACCCTCTCCGCTGGTCTCCTGCGAAGAGTCCTGGAGCCACCTCTCCGATTCATCTATCTCCTCCCCTTTCCCACTGGTGTTACGCTGATTGCCTTCCCCAGCGGATGGGCTATCCCTCCTTCTACTAGGACCCTCTCCACCATCGTCCGGGAGCCTCCTCTCCGCCTCCCGCTCCGATGGCAGTTCCCTGACAGCATTGGTCAACAGCCAACTCATTCCCGACAAATTGGTCAGTTTCAGTTTCTCTCAGTTCCTCATCCCCACTTCTCCAATCTTAAATTCAGTTCTGCACTTTCCCCTATCAGTTTGCTTTTTTAAAAAAAAATATTCATGAAAATTCAGCAGCATTTTAGGGAGCAGTTGTCAGAATATATATGAATTTTGGAGTGCTATTTTGCCTAACATAGTATGGGGTGTGAGGGGCGGGGTAGTTCCTCTGGTGGGGGGGGCACATTGTGCTCCTTCTGGGGTAGTTTGCTCACCTTTGAGTGAACCTTGCACTCAGCTCTAGAAGTTGTTGGCATGAAACAACTGCCAAACCCCAGGAAAGGCTTTGACTGGCCAACTAAACCAGGTGCGGGTAGCCAATGAGTCACAAATCCTTGCTGAGTTAAGATGCTTCCTCTGCATGTGAAGACAGGCTCTGGCAGATTGAGCGGACAAGAGCAATAGAGGGTCCAACAATTAAGCAGGCAATTTCTGCATGTGCTGTAGAGGGAAGTGAGGGGCAGATGGGGCTCCTCAACCTGGAAAGATAGCCCATCCAGAAGAAGGAAAACTCTGATCCTAAACCTCCACTGCTTTGTGTATGGCATCTTTGAGAGAAGGAAAGGCTAAAGAGTAAACCCTACACAAATCTGGAGTGGACTCCTTAAGATGGTTTGATGGCATCTTGTACCTTCCAACAACTTCTGCAGCCTGGCTGGTGCCAAAAGTATTGCTCTGCTTTCCTTTGGACCACATCAGCAAGGGCCAGAGTGGGGCCCAGGACCTGCATACACACAGGACTCAGCTACATTAGTAAAGAAACAGCGATTTGACTGCACTATAGACATGCAACAACAGATGGCGCAAGAGAGCAGGAAATTTTAAAACCCCATTTTCCATAGAGATTTATTTTCTTTTGTTATAATGATCTAATTTCTGACTTAATTATAGTCGTCCCCCCCTCCGTGTCTAGATCCACCCACAGTCCAGGCTTGCATCCTAGGGAGGTCACTTTGGTGCTGCTAACTAGCAGTTTGACTCCCCCCCCCCGGCACACTCCATTGTCTCTTGAGACAGATGGATGCCAACAGTATATTTTTAACACGGTCATTTCTGCAAACATATGCACATCTATGCATGTTCCCCCCTATTATGGAAGTGTATGCTTTTCATTTGGAGGATTGCATCACAAAATTAGCAGAAGTTTCAGCTCTGAGGGAGAGCTATGCTTCAGTTTGTGTCAAAATAGTCTGGCATGAAAATCCCCAAACTCGGTTCCATGGGTGACTCTGAGTCAACTCCCTGGGATAGTTTATTGTTGCACATTGTTTCTAAATTTCTTGTTGTACATTGTTTTAATTGTCTGTTTTACCCGCGTCCCTATACAGGCAAATACAATAATGTAAAAACAAACACTACAGATCATACCAATTCAAGACATTTCAAAAGTATTAAAAACCAAACACATCCAAAAGGCAAATAACATTCCCTGTAAAAATGCAAAGAGAAGGCAAGAATACTTAAGCAGTGCCTTTACCTTATAAGGACCCAGACAGGGAGCGTGGGACAAGGCGGATGGACAAATTGCCCTTGGTGGTTCTAGCAGCTTAACTTTTCGCTTGAGATAAGGAAGTGTTGGCAGCTAGGGAGGCTGCAGAGCATTTGAAGAACATTTAATGAAAGATCTCTCTCTCTCTCTCTCTCTCACACCCACCCACCCACCCACCCACACCCACACACCCACCCACCCACACCCACACACCTACCAGTTGTTCACTTCACAAGAAAGGGTAAACTCAACCCCACAAGAGTTGGGTGAGGGGCTACTCCATGAAATCACCCCTCTTTGAATTGTTGGGTTAAGTTCATGAATTTTAGACTGGATCACTGTTTCTGCTCAGCCCTAGTAAGCAAGCAATATGAAGCCACCAATGGTTGCTGAGGACACCTGCAGTGTAAGCCACTCTTCTCTGCAACCTGGTGCCCTCCAGATGTTTCAGATTATAACCCCATGGTCAGGAATGCTGGGAGTTGTAGTCTAGCAGCATGTGGAGGGCACCAGGCTCGAGAAGGCAGGTGCAAGTTTTGGAAAAAGAAAACCTCATAAGTGTTCCTTCACTTGCCATAGCAGGATACTATTCCACTTAACATTTTGATGCATCTTAAATTCTCCTTTTTAATTTTGGTTCTAGTTCACGCCAGCATCACAGGAGGATCTCTCAGAACTACTAATAACAGCTGCCAATGATCAGGGTAGCAGCAAGAAGAAGGTTACTCTTCAAGGAGGTGAGTTGCAAACAATTGGCTTAAAGTCAGAATGTTGACACTAATCTGGAGAAGAGAAGACTGAGAGGTGATATTAGATTCAGGTAGGTAGCCATGTTGGTCTGACGCAGTCAAAATAAATAAAAAAATTAAAAAATTGTCCAGTGGCACCTTAAAGACTAACTAAGTTTGTTCTGGGTATAAACTTTTGTATGTATGCACACTTCTTCAGATACACTGAAACAGAAGTCACCAGACCCTTGCTGTTGTTGTTTAGTTGTTTAGTTGTGTCTGACCCCATGGACCAGAGCACGCCAGGTACTCCTGCCTTCCACTGCCTCCCGCAGTTTGGTCAAACTCATGTTGGTATCTTCGAGAACACTGTCCAACCATTTCGTCCTCTGTCGTCCCCTTCTCCTTGTGCCCTCAATCTTTCCCAACATCAGGGTTGTTTCCAGGGAGTTTTCTCTTCTCACGAGGTGGCCAAAGTATTGGAGCCTCAGCTTCAGGATCTGTCCTTCCAGTGAGCACTCAGAGCTGATTTCCTTAAGAATGGATAGGTTTGATCTTCTTGCAGTCCATGGGACTCTCAAGAGTCTCCTCCAGCACCATAATTCAAAAGCATCAATTCTGCACCTATCGGCCTTCTTCATGGTCCAGCTCTCACTTCCATACATCACTACTAGGAAAACGATAACTTTAACTATACAGACCTTTGTCGGCAAGGTGATGTCTCTGCTTTTTAAGATGCTGTCTATGTTTGTTATTGCTTTTCTCCCAAGAAGCAGGCGTCTTTTAATTTTGTGACTGCTGTCACCATCTGCAGTGATCATGGAGCCCAAGAAAGAAAAATCTTTCACTGCCTCCATTTCTTCCCCTTCTATTTGCCAGGAGGTGATGGGACCAGTGGCCATGATCTTAGTTTTTTTGATGTTGAGCTTCAGACCATATTTTGCGCTCTCCTCTTTCACCCTCATTAAGACACCAGACCCTTATATACAGAAGTAGACTTGAAAGAGAAGTTGCTGAATTACAACTTATTACTAAACTGAAAACTATGGAGAAACCTGGTCTGAATAGAGATATCGGATTCTTGTCTCATTACATATGCTAAAGCTATTTTTGGTCATCTGCATGCTATCCCTTGGTTTTTCCTGTAGGACTAATTGCAGTCATCAACAGGTTTACCATTCCGACTGAGTCAATCACCCATCTCCTACTACCCCTCTTAGAAAAACCCCATCCCAGCCTCCCACTGTATATAAGGATCTGGTGACTTCTGTTTTAGTGTATCTGAAGAAGTGTGCATGCACACGAAAGCTTATACCCAGAACAAACTTAGTTGGTCTCTAAGGTGCTACTGGACAATTTTTTAATTTATTTTGAGAGGTGGTATGCCAGCCATCTTCAAATATCTGAAGGGTTGGAGCATGGAGCAAGCTTATTTTCTTCTGCTCCAGAGGGTGGGTAGGTAGGACCTGAGTCAATGGATTCAAATGACAAGAAATGAGATTTCAACTAAAAATTAAGAACTTTCTGGTGGTAAGCAAATTAATTAAGTGGCAGATTTATGAATAATTTTTTCAAAATCAACAATCCTTCTGGTCAGTCTGAACACAAGGGATCTCAATTGGCTTCTCTCTTAACTCTCTCCTAGCCATAGCCCTTGGTGGCTTTAAATACCTAGGAATAGCTCTCATATTTGACTTTAAATAGGATGAAGGAACTATACAAATGTTTCTGAAAGCATGCAACAGGATCTAAAATAAAATAAAATAGAAGCGTACTAACCTAAGCTGGATCAGTTACTGCAGTAATAAAAATGTCTGTATTACTTAGATTCTCATATCTGTTTCAGGTACTGCCAGTCCCCTCCCCTTCACTAAAAAGAATGGCAAAATAAACTCAATTATTTTGTGGCACAAAGCAAAAGATCAAGGGCCAGTCATAAAATCTTATATAGGTCCAAAGGAATCGCAGCTTGAGAGGTTGCACTCTATCAAAGGTTCTAGAGAACTTTGAGAACCACAATATGCCTCACTCCCAGCCAACAATCCTACTGTTGCTCTCAATGGCTGTCTTTCTTACAGCCACAGTACATGCCAGGAGTCTGGGCTGACTTACCTTCACCTCAGCTTTCCCCCTCCGGCTGGTGCCCTTGCTCACAATGGGGGTCATTCTCTGCTCAAGGCTAGCAAAAGGATTCCTGCATTCTGATGTCCTTCCCATCTGCTCTTGCAAATGGATGTCCTTCTCCCCTTTCCAGACACTCAAGGTTTGGGAACTGGCATCCTTGTGCTCATTGTGTTGATCATCCTCTTGGTGGCTTTGCTGGTGATGGATGTCTTCTGCTACTACAAGCGCCAGCGTGGCTTGCTGATGTATTGTAGGAACAATATCCTGGGCAAAAACTCATCCGGAACAGGCACAGAAAACAATGGGTGAGTTCATATGGGGGAGAGAAGGATAGCCATGGTAGGAAATGAGGACCAAATATTGGCATAGCAATGATGGGAATCTCTTCTTAACCTTCTCCAGTGGTGATCTTCCTCCACCAGTCTTTCATCTACTGATCCCATCTCATGTTTCAGTTGGCAGCCACAGCAGCCTGATTGGGATGGTGGTGATAGCAGTTTGTAGTGATTTCCATGGTCCATCAGTTATAGACGTGTTTTGACCATTAAGACTTTTTCAGATATGTCCCAATTGGTCCTGAGTCCTTGGCTTAGAAAACCTTCTCCATCTGCTTTGGGGAATGTGTCCAAATAATTCCACTAGTGTGTCAGTGGCTGAAAAAAGTCTTTTAGCTGAGCACTTTTCCTTTTGTCGAGAGCCTGTTCTCTACAAACACAACCTTATGTTGTATATCACAAATTCTTCGAATCTAGTACAGTGGTACCTCGGGTTACATACGCTTCAGGTTACAGACTCGGTTATCCCAGAAATAGTGCTTCAGGTTAAGCACTTTGCTTCAGGATGAGAACAGAAATTGTGCTCTGGTGGCGCGGCAGCAGCGGGAGACCCTATTAGCTAAAGTGGTTAAGAACAGTTTCAGGTTAAGTACGGACCTCCGGAGCGAATTAAGTAATTAACCTGAGGTACCACTGTAGTTCAGTTAGTCCAAGGACTCAGGGCTAATTGGGACATATCTGAAAAAGAGTGCCTGGATCTATAACTGGTTGTTCCATAACACTATTGCTCTATTTATATTATTGATCACTGTTCTTTATCACATGTTTCTTTCTTTTTTAGCACAAGTATACTTTCATCTAGGTCAGACTTTTTAAAAAACAAAAAAACCCACACAACTAATTTTGAATGGCAATTTAATTATTGTCACATTTATATTTCATCTTTCATTCAAGGAGCCCAAGGTGGCACTCATGGTTCTGTGGGTGTTAAGATGGCGTCCGGCACACTTCCCTGTGCCTTTCAGCAAAAACGAAAGGCGAGGAAGGATGTCTGCTCTCTCGCCGGGGAAAATTTACGATGTTTTTCTATGCAATTAAAGACTGATAGAGATAAGCAAGAAGCCTGCGTTCAGTCTGATTTATTACCCACACACGAGGCAACGTTTCCTACCGCTGTGAAGAACTCTGCTAAAAGCAACAAAGGGCTCACGTTTTATATCGGCACGAGCAGACAGGTGCAGGGAAGTGTGCCGGACGCCATCTTAACATCCACAGGTTATGGGGCGTCCTCCCCATTTTATCATCACAATCACCCTGTGAGGTAGGCCAGGCTGACATATGGTGACTGGTTCAAGGTCACCCAATGAGCCTCATAGCCAAGTGGGGATTTGAACCCTGGTCTCTCCCAGGACCTAGGCTGACAATCTTAACCACTAGGCCATACTGGCTTCCTCAAAGAGGGTAGGTTAACCTGACTTGTCTTATTTTGTTTCTCTGTATGTTGCTCCGGGAGCTTTTTTTCAGCTGAAGATTGGAATAAAAAAAGGATAAAAAAAATTGGAATAAAAAAATGGATAAGCAAGCATTTTTATCTATGCTCACCCATGCTTTAGCTTTCCATTATTTGTTTCCACAGGAAAATGCTCTCCAAGTCGGGGAAAAGCACAGTGGTGAATGTTTCTGGCATTGAGGCCTGATTAGTCGACAGCGATGACCTTAGATTGTGCAGGGATGGAGATGAGACTCCATGGCCAAGCTTGGATGAGCTCTTCATCAAGAATGGAAACACAAAAGGCGACTTCCCATACGCGAGAGCTGAGAAAACAGTGCCTCTCTTTCTCATCTCACTTTTTCCTTAACACCCTCCTGCCTGTGGCCCAGTGACCTAACTCTCCTTTTCAGAATAGCTGTTGCACCAGAAGCCAATGGGAGCGAAACACCCTCCTCATGCAGCCTTCCTCTATGCTCTCTAGATGTTGTTGGATTCCAACTCCCATAATTCCAAGCCACCATGGCCCAAACGGTCAAGGATAGGGCCGGGGGGAGAAATTGGATTCCGTTCTCATTTAAAAGCAAACTTACCTAATTTGCACTTCCCAAAACAAGATGCAGAACGAAAGCCAGGCATCCTTTGAAATCCACCTGTCTCCACATTTTGGAAATGCCGTGGCTCAGCTGAGTAGTGGGTATAAAAATGCACGTACTAGTGTAAAGTGCGTACTAGCGAAGATAACATGAAGCTATGTCTTATATTAGGGAAAGCTGCTTGTCAAAAATGTTCATGTTAGGCCAAATTGTATACAAAAAAATGTGTATGGGAGAAATTTGCACTAAAATGCTAATGATCTTTCGTGAGTCCTTTTTTAAAAAAAAAAAAATCACCAATTGATGCGGAAATATGGAGGAGTGAACTTTGGATAAATTAGATAAACAAGACACTGAGAGAAACTGACATTGATGTATTTCTCCATCCCTAAGTCAGCGGTGATGGGTTCTGTAGTTTAGCGACATCAGGAAGGCATCAAGTTGAGGAAAACTGCTCCAGTGTAGGGATGGTCAACCTCTGACCCTCCAAATGTTACTGGACTACAACTCCCATCATCCTTGATCACTGGCCATACTAGCTGAGGCTGATAGGAATTAGGGTCTAACAACATCTGGAGGGCCATAGACTCCCTAACCCCACCCTCATGGTTTCTCTATACCAGGAGCAGACTGGAAATCTCCCCCCCACCTCATTTTGTTTCTCAGAGCCCTTGTTTCAAGCAAAAAAGTTCTGGGATTTCTCCTTAGAATTGTTTGGCCATTTAGAGAATAAACTTTTATTCCTCTGATGCTACCTCTTCTCCATCATCCCTGATCCTTAATCTCAATAAAGCTTCAAAATTGGAACCTGGGTTTGACTGCATACTTTAGTAGCCCAAGGATCTGCTCCCTGCATGCCTGATTGATTGCTCATTCTGGCTCCATGCATTATCTGACATGAGGAACACAGGCCAGCTTGCCTAGTGGGGAATAGGAAGGCGTTATTTGTTAGTTAGATGTTAGATGTAAGTAGCAGTCATGTCTGGGGGGAAATTAAGAATCATAGAATCATAGAGTTGGAAGAGAGCACAAGGGCCATCGAGTCCAACCCCCTGCCAAGCAGGAAACACCATCAGAGCACTCCTGACATATGGTTGTCAAGCCTCTGCTTAAAGACCTCCAAAGAAGGAGACTCCACCACACTCCTTGGCAGCAAATTCCACTGTCGAACAGCTCTTCCTGTCAGGAAGTTCTTCCTAATGTTTAGGTGGAATCTTCTTTCTTGTAGTTTGGATCCATTGCTCCGTGTCCGCTTCTCTGGAGCAGCAGAAAACAACCTTTCTCCCTCCTCTATGTGACATCCTTTTATATATTTGAACATGGCTATCATATAACCCCTTAACCTCCTCTTCTCCAGGCTAAACATGCCCAGCTCCCTTAGCCGTTCCTCATAAGGCATCATTTCCAGGCCTTTGACCATTTTGGTTGCCCTCCTCTGGACACGTTCCAGTTTGTCAGTGTCCTTCTTGAACTGTGGTGCCCAGAACTGGACACAGTACTCCAGGTGAGGTCTGACCAGAGCAGAATACAGTGGTGCTATTACTTCCCTTGATCTAGATGCTATACTCCTATTGATGCAGCCCAGAATTGCATTGGCTTTTTTAGCTGGCGCGTCACACTGTTGGCTCATGTCAAGTTTGTGGTCAACCAAGACTCCTAGAAATGGAAACACACTGCATCCTGGCCAACCCCAGGTTTCATTATTACCAAGGCCCTGGATGTGTATGTTAAATTACAGTTGCACTGTATTATGGACTTTGCAGTTAGGCCCATGAATGTTTTCATACATATGAACACTTCAACCATACCACGCCACATAGGTGGGTTTTGTAGTATACCAAAATTATGGTGCACTGTGACCATGAAACACATACATGTCAAAACATCTGGGGGTTGACTACAAAGCCCATAATGCAGTACAATTGTGATGAATGTGCATGTATGCATGAAAAGCACCAATGGCCTGAAAAACAGTGATCATTAATATACAATGATCAATGGGAGTCGTCATACATTTTGTGCAGTGGACACTTATGGTTGATTTCTGCAAAAAATAAAAAAATAAAATTAAGTGCAATAGTCACCTGGGCTATTGTACATGTGCATTCCAGTTCTTTCCTCTAAGGAGCTCAAGGCAGCATATACGGCTGCCACCCCCAATGTTATTCTCACTACTAACCTGCAAGGCAGGCTGTGGCTGAGAGACTGCCCCAAGGTCACCAAGTGAGGTTCATGGCTGAGTGAGGTTTTGAAACCTGGTCTTCCAGATCTGAAGTCCAATACTCTAACCACTACAACCCACTGGCAGTGGCATCATCCTGGGAGAATAAAGACACCAGGATCCCCAGGCACATGTTGTGTTACAGGTGACAAGTCAGGGGAATCCTAGGACAGTGGCATCCATGGGCACATCATGGCAGAGGAAACATGAACTGAGCGCTCCTGTCTATTTGTTCCAGGAGCCGATTGAGAAAATACATTTCAATTCTGGAGAAATAATAGCAACAATGAGCTGCAGATAACAAAATTATACTGGTCTATGCACCATCCATACAGTAACAACAACAATTAACTAAATTTCTATACCACCCTTCATCTGAGGAACAGTAGGGTGGTTTACAATATCAAAGCACAAAAATGCATACCATAATAACAAACAAAACAATACTCCACCCACAGTTTAAAAGGCCATTGATTCCCTCTAATGCCCATTACTAGATGCTGCTAGAATGCAGACAGCACCACCTGGTGTGTATAGAAAGGGAGACCAGCGGCAGAGGAAGCAGCCAGAAGTTCATCTATCGGTTCAGGCTTCATATATCTGCAAGGACAGCAGAGCCATGTTAAGCAAGTGAAATGGTTCTGGGAAAACCATTCCCTGCACTGACATAAGAAGGACTGTGGCTCAGGGGCTTTGTTTGCAAAAGGTCTCAGGTTTGGTCCCTGGCATTTCCAGGTAGTGCTGATGGGGGGGGGGGGGCATGTCCAAAACGAGATGGGCAAAATAGTGTTCGACTCACTATAAACAAGGCAGCTTCATAGGACATGAAACCAGCTTGGCTCCATCCACTGGTGATGAAGGAGCAGCTCCTTCAGTGCTTGGTTTCCTCTTAGCTTTCATAGTTAGCTGCCTTGGGTTCAGGAAGGAAAGGTGGGTATAAATGTTTTTAAACAAAAACGAACAATTGAGTCCCACTGTGGCTCTACCATTGCACCTGTGGCACCCTGACTTCACTGCCGCCCTGCCCAGGTAAGTGACAATGAGACTACTGCCAGGTCCAAGGCTGTGTGGTTAGTTCTGCCGCACCAACTCTGCAGCTGCCCCTGCACAGGAGGGAGTGTTCAGAGCAATTATTTGTCCATTGCAAATGTGAAACAAATAGCATTTTGGGAGGCTGGACCCAGTGCACAGCGGATATGTGAATGGCCTAATCTTGCAACCTGTAAACAGAAAATGCCATTTCCACCCTCAAGTGGGGTTAATTTTGCCACACACCCCTTTTCTCAAGCCTCAAGTGGTTTCTCCTGGGGGAGGGACATGTGGGGCTTTTGAGACCAATCAGGATGGGGTGGTGATCAGGCTTTTCACGGTCAAATGGTCCCATGTTCAGGTAAGGTAAAGGACCCCTGGACGGTTAAGTCCAGTCAAAGGCAACTATGGGGTTGTGGTGCTCATCTGGTTTTCAGGCTGAGGGAGCCAGCATTTGTCCACGGACAGCTTTCAGGGTCATGTGGCCAGCATGACTAAACCATTTCTGGTGCAACAGGATGCCGTGATGGAAACCAGAGCACACAGAAACACCATTTACCTTCCCGCCGGAGCGATACCTATTTATCTACTTGCACTGGCGTGCTTTCAAACTGCTAGATTGACAGGAGCTGGGACCAAGCAACGGGAGCTCACCCCATTGTGGGGATTCGAACCACCAACCTTCTGATTGGCAAGCCCAAGAGGCTCAGTGGTTTAAACCACAGCGCTACCCACACCCCCATGTTTAACCCCCAGCACCTCCAGGTAGGGTTCCCTGCCTGAAACATTGGAAGCCACTGTCATCCAGTATGGAGAACACTCAGCAAGATGGTCTAACTCATCTCCTTATGGCAGGAAGAGGCTCCACATTGTAGTTCTGGTAACTCACCACACAGGCTAGCCTCAGAAGGAGCTGGAGGTTTACAGTGGCTTCCAATGCAGAGATTAGGAGCAAAACAGAGATACTTGCCATTGGCAGCCAAAACTGTGAAGACGTGGCTCTCCAATTCCTTGCAGCACCCCTAAAAAACAAGTCTGGTTGCACCAGTACAGAAGCTGCTTGTTGGAGAAGAGGAAAATAAGAATGTTTGGCCATGCAATTATAATGCAAGCCATTGAGATGCCAACAACCGTCCTTGACTTATTCCTGGACCAGCCCCAACTCTCTCCACATATACAAACATTTGATCTGGGGGAAAACGCACACACCAAAGGGACAAACTGATGCTTGATTCCTCCATGTGACATACCTCAACTTAGCAACTTCTTCATTTCCAGGCAAGAACAGCTGCCAGTTCTCAGCTTACATATTCACAGGTGAGTTTGCCTTTGCTGTTGTTGCTCAGGATAGCTTGGGTTTGCTTTCTTAAGCAAAGAAAGGGGAGGAGAAACCCTACCTTCACCTTGTTTCCAGGCTGCCAAGTTCACCTCCCAATCTACAAGGTCGCCTACTTTTAAAGAAATTGGGTTCTGCTCCTAGGCCTCAATCAGAAACTTGAACTGTGGACATTAGCAGGTGATGCTGCTGACCTCCATGCTGTGAAAACGTGGCTATCCTGTTTCCTGTATAAACAGCCATTGTTAAAGGTACAGAAGCAGGCTGGGCTGGCGTTTTCTGGTCACTTGGGAACCCCCTGTCTGGATGGACAGATAACCTTAGGCTAAGCAATGTCACTTTAAGACCCTGAGCTGCAGGAGAAATGGAAGGCTTATTCCTATAGATGATTGACTCAAAAGGGGTTTTGTTTCCCAATGGATTCTATTAATGATTCACTGGAGAATGTTGCATTGGCAATAGTGACCCTTGCGTCCTATGGCTTATCTAGCTGCTGGAGCTGCTCCCATCCCTTCATCTCCATTCTAGGAAGAGTTGCACTTGCTGCGTGAGTCATGGGCAGGGGAAGGTTCTTCTCTGTGCCTGCCAGAGACGGTCAAAGAACAAACCAGGACAGAGGCACAAGTCAGGAGCAACAAATAAACAGGACCATACTCGAGTCGAAGAAGACCGCATGGCTTGAGCAAGGCTCACTTGACACAGGAAATTCTTCCTAGATCCCAGAGTTTCCAATGCCCAGACTGGGCTGGTGGACTTAGCCCAGTGCCTGAGAGTGCCTGCAGTACCATCTGCAGTTCAGCGATTTACCACATGGGACAGATTTCCACAAATCTCAGCAACTCCTGACAATTCTTGCTTTGCATGCAGCATGCCTCCCTAGCTCTCAAAATTGGACTCTAACCATCTACCTGGACAATACACTTCTTAGTGTAAGCATACAGAAGGTGACTTGGAAACTACAATTAATTCAGAATGCGGCTGCTAAACCGGTGACTGGGAATGGCCATCAGGACCATATAACGCCGGTCTTATAGGATCTACATTGGCTCTCAGTACGTTTCCGAGCACAATTCAAAGTGTTGGTGCTGATCTTTAAAGCTCTAAATGACTTTGGCCCTATATACCTGAAGGAGGCCCTATACACCTGAAGGTCTCCACCACCATTGCTCAGCCCAGACACTGGGATCAAGCACTGAGGGCCTTCTGGCAGTTCCTTAACTGCAAGAAGTGAGGTTACAGGGAACCAGGCAGAGGGCCTTCTCGGTAGTCAATGCCCTCCCATCAGATGTCAAGGAAATAAACAACTATTTGACTTTCGAAGGCATTTGAAGGCAGCCCTGTTTAGGGACGTTTTTAATATTTGATGTTTCATCATGTTTTTAATATTCTGTTTGGAGCTGCTCAGAGTGGCTGGGGCAACTGAGTCAGATGGGCAACATACAAATATAACAACAACAAGAACAACAACAACAACTACTACTACTACTAATGGTGTCTCTTGCAGCTCCCTCTCCTTTTAAAAACAAAAAAGACAGTGGCGTAGCGTGGGGGTGCAGGGGGGGGCCCGGCCGTACCGGGCGCAACATCTGGGGGGGCGCGCTCGCACTCGCAGCTCTCTGCCCCTACCTGGCTCACTCGCTCTCTCTCACTGCAGTGCTGGCTGTGCGAATCCGATCCGAGCCGCCGGGTCGCCGCCCACTGTGGAGGGGAGGATGCCAGGCGTGCGGTGCGGAGAGAGAGCGAGGGACTATCTGGGGGAGGGACAGTGCAGTGGGGGGGGGGCGCAAATTACTTGCCTTGCCCCGGGTTAGGGGGTGCAAATTACTTGCCTTGCCCCGGGTGCTGACAACCCACGCTACGCCACTGAAAAAAGATATCTTTTTCCCTGGGCACCCTGCAAATTATAGTGCTGGGAAGACTCTAGTTACTTGGGACTCAGCTATACAGCTGTAAATGTAACATTTTAAGTGCGTTATACAAATGTGACACTAGATGGTGATGGGGAGCTTATGGCAAAATCAATATATTTTTCAAAACTCTTTTTAAAAAGCATTTCACAGCATTTTCATGTGTCTAGATTCCAACCTGCTGTCTTAATTAGCCTAGGATCCCTGATCTCCCAGGTCCTAGTCTGACACCTTAGCCACTACACCACACTGGTTCCATTCCATCCTCCTCCTCCTCCCTCCTCCCCTACTGAGAAGCATAATGTGAATGAGTGAAGGCTCTAAGTAATAATCCACTTTTCCTTTCCCAGGCTTTGCACTTGCATGGACTCATAATGAGGCATTTCCTTTGGCTGCTGTTCCTTGCAGGTAATGCATGCAGGTTTCGGTATGTGCTAAGGAAAGTCGTCTGGGACATCTCAAGCCCCATTGCTCTCCTGGGTCTGTGGGGTAGCATTTGGAGGAAGGGTTGAAGAATATATGAGTGAGCAAGCAACAATACTTGCATGCATTGACTCTGGAGTCATTCAGCTCAAAATCAGTGGGACTTACTCCCAAGCAATAGTCTACATACCATGGTCCCAGAATCCAGCAGCAATCCAAAGAGTTGGAGGCTGCAGAAGAACCAGATACCTCCCTGGGTATGAAATAGAGGAGAAGTGTCCTTTAAAGCTTTGAAGTTCTCCACAAGGGAAAGGAGCCCAGAGGAGGTAGAATAGAGCCAGGGGCTTAAAAGGCCTCAGTGCTCCCAGCCTTTGTTAGAGTAGCTTAACTCACTTTGAGCTATCCATGGTCCTGAAATGGCTGCCTTCCCCATGGGACTGGGCACCAGCCATGACACCGACAAAGGAAGACTTGATAAGAAGAAGTAGCACGTGCAGAAAAGAGAAAAGGCTAAACCCCAAGCTAGAAAGTCACTTTCGGGACTTGAACACACTTAATACGACATTTTTGCTTTGTACAGCAGATGCCCTCCTTTCAAAACTCCTCTCAGATTCCTAAATATCTGGCCATGCAACCATGGGTGGTGGAGAGATGGATGTTTTGCACAGTGGGCATCCAGAGCCTCCTTGCACAGATTAAAATCATGGGGTTCTTTGCATTCTGGCCACTGCATTTACAAACAATAGAGAGGCATTTATCAGGGAAACAGTGGCCTATGAGCTGGATGGAGCCCATGGCCCCTCTCCATCTGGCCCACAGCACCCCCTTGCGCTGCCCGCCCAGCTCCGGCAATTAGATTTGGGGGAAGTGACGCGCAGCATAAATTAATAACACAGCCTTCTTCAGTAAAAGAATAAAAGCTAAACTTGTTTGCAAATAACTGCATAGTGAACAGAAGATTAAACTAGCTTCAGAGCATACACAGAGTTCCTGAGTCACACAGATGCTCCATTGGGCACAGGCTTCACAGAGCACAGGCTCCACCATACTCTTACTCACACATACACACACACACACACAGAGAGAGAGAGAGAGAGAGAGAGAGAGAGAGAGACAGACAGACAGACAGACAGACAGACAGACAGACAGGGACTGAGACACTGCCTGCAAGCAGATACAATACTTATACAGATAATGAGTCATCCTCAAGATGAGTCACAGTGATTCAGCATGCTGAGTGATTGTGCAGCTTTTCAGCATTTCACAGCATTTCTAGACTCCTTTACTGCTTCTGCTCTCAAATACCTTTGTCACATGACAGGAAGGCCATCTATTAAAGCCTATAGAAGACTTTTTTTGAAACTTTATTGTACAGGGAGCATGGGGGTGGGGTGGGGAGAGGAAGGCTCACAGCTCTGAAGAGAAGGGTTAATTCTCTCTCTGTGCTGCAACATCTCTGGCAAAAACTACTCCCCTTGACTAGAAGGCATTTTTCCAGCCTGACTACAGCAGGGTAAGAAGGGTAGAACGTGAGACTCAAAGTATGTGTTTGTGAGAGAATAATGAGTATGGGTATGCGCCTGTATACACGCACGGTGTGAATGGATTTGTGCAGTGTGAGCTAGTGGGTGGTGGCCCCACTCACTGCTCTCTCGGGCCATGGCCACTTTGGTTTTGGCTCCACCCACTGCTAGAATGTGGCCCTCAGAAAGTTGGCCGTGAGAGAATGCGGCCCGCTACATTTTGTACTTTTGCATCATCCGATGCAAACTTATTCATTGTCTTCATGGTCAAGGGAGATGATAAAAACATTAAGAGGTCTTGGTTAATTTCTCAGTTCTTGGAGACGAATTCAGTTTATGGGTGACATCAAGGAGCTGGAAGCGAATTTTCATAGTAAGTGAGTAACTGACCAACCTTTCGTATCCGCTTTCCCGTTTCAGGTTATATATATTGCGATTACCCCCTAAGAATAAGCCCCAAAACTTTGGTTGCTTGGAAGGGTTCCTGCATGGTGATTCCATGCCAGATCAGTGAAACACATAATTCTGCTGAGGTCCGTGCCACGGCCGTGGCTTGGTTTTTCCAGCCTGTTTGGGATAACAGCTTATTTGACTATAGCGGCAGTCTCTTATATGACAGTTCCAAAAGGAGGAAAGGCAACACAATGGCAGTAAGTCCTGCCTTTCAGGACCGGGTGAAGTTCATAGGCAATCTGGGCAACAGAGACTGCAGCCTGATGCTTACTCAGCTCCAGACAAAGGACAGCGGCACGTACGGGGCAAGAGTTATTGCTTCCGTTGGAAACTACAGTTGGACAAACAAATGGTTTCGTAACACTACGGTCAACATTATAGGTAAGAGTTTTGCAGAGCAGTTCTAATTTGCCTTCATTACTTATGAAGGATGTGGGACCAAAGCCCTTCGCTTTCAAAGTGTTGATAGCAGCGTTTAATATGGCAAGTTTCAGCCCATAAATGATGCCTGGAGGTTGCAAACTAGCAAAAGGATATGTGTAGGCTTGTGGCTGTAGGACACCCAAAGATTCTCTTCCTCTTATACAGTGGTACCTCAGGTTACAGATGCTTCAGGTGACAGATGCTTCAGGTTACAGACTCCGCTAACCCAGAAATAGTACCTTGGGTTAAGAACTTTGCTTCAGGATGAGAACAGAAATTGCACAGCAGCAGTGTGGCGGCAGCAAGAGACCCCATTAGCTAAAGTGGTGCTTCAGGTTAAGAACAGTTTCAGGTTAAGAACGGACCTCCAGAACGAATTAAGTTCTTAACCCGAGGTACCACTGTACTTAAGAACTTAAGAAGGGCCTGCTGGGTCAGACCAATGGCCCATCTAGTCCAGCACCCTGTTCTCATAGTGACTTGTGAGAAACCCACCCCAGGATCTGAGCAAAAGAGCACTCTCCCCTCCTGTGGTTTCTAGCAGTTGGCATTAGGAGTGTGGTAGAGTCTCCTTCTTTGGAGGTCTTTAAGCAGAGGCTTGACAACCATATGTCAGGAGTGCTCTGATGGTGTTTCCTGCTTGGCAGGGGGTTGGACTTGATGGCCCTTGTGGTCTCTTCCAACTCTATGATTCTGTGATTCTAGGATGCATTACTGCTTACTCCTAATCCCCTCCCAGAGCTACGGTTCCCAGAGTAGATTAACTATCAATCCCTCTTTGCAGGGAATCCTAGGAATTGTAGCGCTGAGAGGCGAATGGGGTCTCCTAACAACTCTCAGCGCCCTTAATAAACCACAGCTCCCAGAATTCTTTGGGGGAAGCCATGATTGGTCAAATGTATAGTGTGAACATTGCCTTAGATATGCCCATTAGTTTCAATGGGCCTACTCTGAGTAGGAGTTAGGTGGATATAAGCCTGGACATTGATGTAGGAAAGACACCAACATAATTAAAGATGCACATTAATTGATTGCCCAATGTGCTCAATCCCCATTTCTAACAGGTACTTACTTAAATGAGTCTCTTTTTTGTTGACTGGTTTTTAGCCACATTCTCCTATTCCCCTGAGTATGCAGATGCACTGTAATAATGTTGTGATACATGTCATCCAGAAAGAAACATTTTGATCTGATTTTCCAGACAGCCCCAAGGGTGTCCATGTTGGCATTATGAATGACCTGCCCATAAAAGAAGGAGACACGGTTGTGCTGTGCTGCTCTTCAGGCAGAAATTACTCCAGAGACAACTGGTACAATTGGGTCAAGTCAGATCGCCATTCAGTTGAACATAAGTATAGTGCTTCAGAGCTGTTAATCTTCCCTGCGACCTCTGAACCGGTCACATCTTATGAATGTGAAGCATGCAACAATGCTGGCTGTACTTTATCCCAAATGGTCACTGTGGATGTACACTGTGAGTAGCATCACTTTATTTACTAGCTGGGACCCTTAGGCATTCTGCAATGACAAATTCACAAGGCGAGGGAGAGCAGGTCACTCAGCATGTTTGGTCCATCCAAGGTACATAGCATAAATGCACACTCTACCTATTTATGCAGCAAATTCAGGGATTGCAGGTTGAATACAAATGGATGAAGTCCAGGTTCCTGCAGACAGAGCTTTCTTCTTCCATCGTCAGGTCCAGCGCTGAGGGCCTTCTGGCGGTTCCCTCACTGTGAGAAGCGAAGTTACAGGGAACCAGGCAGAGGACCTTCTCGGTAGTGGAACACCCTCCCATCAGATGTCAAGGAAATAAACAACTATCTGACTTTTAGAAGACATCTGAAGGCAGCCCTATTTGAGGAAGTTTTTAATGTTTGATCTTTTATTGCCTATTATTATTATTATTATTATTAGCCACCCAGAGTGGCTGGGGAAACCCAGTCAGATGGGCTGGGTATAATTTACTTACTTACTTACTTATTTATTATCATTGTTTGTGGCTAGATAATACACTGTGGATGTCAAATACTTGACAGTGTTGTGTTTTATGAAAGTTTGGACCTTTGCCCATAGAAACTGGGGACTATTGTTAGTTATCAGATAGATCCACTGAGGCAAAACCAATTTGGTGATCTTTTTCCATGCTCCTAGAAATTGAGAGTAATGTAAGCTGTGAGCATTCACAGTTGGCCCAAGAAAAGAATATGAGCGTCAAGAGTTTCAGGGCTGATAAATTATGTTGTTTTCCTGACTTCAGTGCTGTTTACTTGATATGCAACAGATCCTTAGATGATGTGACTTTCCCGGGTTCAATTGACCAGGTGTGGGGTGTCTTCATATGATGGTTTCTCTTTGTCCTCCTCTCTTCCTGAAGTTGCCCCCAAAGGTGTAAAAATAAAAATGACACCAGCAGGCAAGATCCAGGAAGGGAAGTCTGTTCAGCTGAAGTGTGAAGTCAGAAAGGCAAAACCCCAGAATCTCACATACGCATGGTACAAAGATGGTGAATGGCTGGAGATGGACTCTGCGACTGAAGAGTTGTCCATTCCAGAAGTTACTTTAGCACACTCTGGCAGATACTGGTGTGAAGCCGGCAATAGTGTGGGCACATCGCGTTCCTCACCAGTCACGCTCAGTGTTATTGGTGAGTAAGATAAAGAGAGAGAGAGAGACGTTGAAATTGTACTAATGATAAAATCTTAGAGAGCTTGATTTCTGTGTTGTAACCTCTTAAATATGACTATTATTACAACTACATCATTATGTGATATAATGAGGTGGACAGGCGCAAGCTTATGACCATCTTCCTTGACCTTTTCCCATTTCAGGTTTCTTGTCTGATGAAAGTGGACTGAGGAAACATGCTAACTCTTTGGTGGCCTGGAAAGGATCCTGTGTGCTGATTCCGTGCGAGATCAGTGGAACATTTAACTTTGCCACCGTCAATGCCACAGCTGTGGCTTGGTACTTTGAGCCTTTTTGGGACCACAATTTGCAGGATTATAATGGTACCCTGTTGTACAACAGCTTCGAATTCACAGAAGGCAATGCAAGAAGTGCTGCCTTTCAGGGTCGGGTGAAATTTTCAGGGGACCTAGGTAATAGAGATTGCAGCTTGATGATCACTCAGCTCAAGAAAAGTGACAGCGGCAGGTATGGTGCAAGAGTTGTTGCTTCTGTTGGAAACTATCCTTGGAGACTCAAGTGGTTCCTTGATGCCACAGTTAATGTTACAGGTAAGAGCTTGGCAGAACAGCTGTGATTTTTTTGCTCCATCCCATATAAAAGCGGTCTTTTAGTTGAGATGCAGAACCCTCCCTTTCAAATTATCATCAGCAGTGTTTGAATAGTCAGCTTTCAGGCCAGAAATGATGCTAGCAGTGAATCATTCCCTCTATTTCCAAACTTCAGAGGAGAGGGGAGGTTTCTGTGTAGCCAAACCCCATGCACAAGTGCTGAGTATTAGCAGGCTCGGGGTCAGTTCAAGGTTGGCATAAGTACAAGTGATCTTTAGGGGAAAAAACTAAGACAGGTTTAGGGATGTTGCTGCGCTTGCAGGTGAGAATCCAAAGAGAACTGAACATTCTCAGTGGCTGTGGAATGCTGATGGAATGTTGATGTCACCTGTTGAATTTCTTCACATCAAACTACTGAAGATGTCATGATAATTCTTCGATTGCATACATTGGTTTCTTTTAATGAGATAAAGGTAAAGGGACCCCTAACCATTAGGTCCAGTCGTGACCGACTCTGGGGTTGCGGCGCTCATCTCGCTTTATTGGCCAAGGCAGCCGGCATACAGCTTCCGGGTCATATGGCCAGCATGACTAAGCCGCTTCTGGTGAACCAGAGCAGCGCATAGAAACGCCGTTTACCTTCCCACTGGAGTGGTACCTCTTTATCTACTTGCACTTTGACGTGCTTTCGAACTGCCAGGTTGGCAGGAGCTGGGACCAAGCAACGGGAGCTCACCCCATCGCGGGGATTTGAACCGCCAACCTTCTGATCAGCAAGTCCTAGGCTCTGTGGTTTAACCCACAGTGCCATGGACTGCCTTAATTCTTCTTTAGCGGTTTCTAGCCATCTGGAGCAGCTACAACACGATGCTGAAAATGGAAGTGGTGGTACATTATGACATGCCGTCCTTTCCTAGATAGTTGCATCAAGAAAGTACGAGCGCAATCTTGTTGGTAGAACTGACTGGGCCCCAAGAAAGAGACAAGCAGGGGGCCCACAGGTCAGCCCATAGAGTATTGTGTCCAACAGCCCCCCAAGGCCTGGAACTGTGCTAAAACACAGGTGGATACTGATGTTTTGGAGAAACTCTGTAGCTCAGTGGTAGAGCAGCTGCTTTGCAAGCAGAAGGTCTCAGCCTCAGTTCCCAGCATCTCCAGATGCTTCATCCACACACACACATTTAAAGCACTCTTATACCACTAACAGTCATGGAAAGTTGTTGGCAATGTTGCTGGTTACCAGGGCTTTCCCACCCATCTGGAACTCACGAGAACTGAGTTCCGGCATCTCTCAGGTGAGCAGTACAGTGGTACCTCGGGTTACATACACTTCAGATTACATACCATTCAGGTTACAGACTCCGCTAACCCAGAAATAGTGCTTCAGGTTAAGAACTTTGCTTCAGGATGAGAACAGAAATTGTGCTCCAGCGGCACAGCAGCAGCGGGAGGCCCCATTTGCTAAAGTGGTGCTTCAAGTTAAGTACAGTTTCAGGTTAAGAACGGACCTCCGGAACGAATTAAGTACTTAACCAGAGGTACCACTGTATTGCCATTATAAGAGAACAAAGGAGGCGTTCATGGTGAGTTCCGGCAACTTTTTTCCTAGAAAAATAGCACTGCTTGTTATGGTTTTGGAAGTAATATCTCCATGAGTTCAGCACCCTTAACAAACCATAGTTCCCAGGATTCTCCTTGACTGTTAAAGTGGTATAAGAGTGTTTTAAACACTTTGTAGGATAGGACTGGGTGAGACTCCTGTCTCAAATCCTGGAGAGAGCAGCAGCTGCTCAGTGTAGAAAATATTGAGGTGGATGGAGCAATGGCTTGGCTCGGTATATGACAGCTTCCTATGTATTGGTGGCCAAGACATCAGGTTCTCAGCAGTATCAATCAGTTTATCCAGGAACTTTTTATCATCACTTTGCCCTAACTAGGGACTGCTATTTTTCTTTCCTTTCCTTCTGTGGATTCAGAGTCACCTCCAGAACCCAGGTTGGAAATAGTCCCTGCGATAGTCTACCAAGGGAGGACTACAGAAGTGATCTGCTCGGTGCCTTACCATTGCAGTGATGTGCTCGTACTCTTGACTCTCAGTGGCTTAGAGAAGCATCACTTGTCTCCACAAATAACCATGCTTGAAAATCAAATCACAAAGATGGTGACGTTTGAACCCACATGGGAGGACAACGGGAAAATGGTGGGCTGCTCGCTGAGCAATCTGGATGGGTCAGAGATATCCCACAGTACCATGAAACTGAATGTGAGATGTGAGTGCACAGTGGGAAAGGATGGGTCCTTTTGTGGATTGAGAAGATGGTGGGGGCAAAAATCAACTAATGTGATTAGCCGCGTCGTGACAAAGGCTGCAATAGTATGCACCAGGGGTAGTGAAAAAGTGACTCCCACGCAAAGGGCCATCTAAGCTCTGCATTTAAACCTCCAAGGAAGGAGAGTCCACTTCCTGATGTTTAGTCTGAATCTCCTTTCTTGTAACTTGAATCCACTAGTTTGGGCCCTAGTCTCCAGAAAAGCCCTTTAGATATTTGAAGATAATAATAATAATAATAATTTTTGATGTAAGATGTTAACTCAAAGACATACCCATATTGAACTCCTGCTGCCAGCGGACTACAGACTACATGTGACCGAGATCTCAAGTCACTGTGTGCATTGTCCCATAATCTTTGCTTTAGAACCTTTTGGGCGCCTTCATAGCCCAGGTAATACAGTTGGGGGAGGGAGACAGACCAATAGAGGTGGCTTTTTTAGCCATGGTTTTCTGCCATTTGCTGACAAATTCCTCATTGGTCAAATGTTGGTACAGACCCTTCCCTAGATTAAACACTGAAATCCTGAGCCAATGTTTTAGGGCAGCCCACCACGCTCTAGCTGAAATTGGGCATTCACCAGCTTCCAACAGAAGTACGGAGTTAGGGACGCAGTTAGGTACCTGCAGCAGAGAGCGTATAAATTTTGCCTGAAAGCCATCTAGCTTTGGCAGGTCCCCATTAAGCCAGACATTTGCTGCATACAGGAGTTGGGAAACGGGCTTTGCGTTGAAAACCCTTAAGGCTGCTGGAACATATTTGCCACCCTTTGTGTAGAAGAATCTATGTATGGCTAGCTTTGTAATCTCTGCCTTTTGAAGGGAGGTTTGCCAATGGTGCTTCCAAGATCCTGTATGATGGAATGTGAGCCCTAGGTAACTGAAGTATTTTACCTGTTCAAGATTATGGCCATCCAGCACCCATTTAGACTGGGAGAATCTTCTTTCGAAGACTAAAATTTTAGATTTTTCATAATTAATGGATAAACCATTTCCAGAACAGTAATAGGAAAATTTCCTCATCAGATAATTCAAGCCCGGTCTAGAACGCGAGATGATGGCCGCGTCATCAGCATACAACAACAAAGGGGTCCTTCTCATTCCTATTTTTGGAATGTGTCCATCTGGGTCCATTAAGTTCTCTTCTAGGTCATTTAAGAATAGACAAAACAATGTGGGGGCCAAAATACAACCCTGTCTCACCCCCCTAGTCATCTCGATGCTGTTTGATAGTTGTCCCTGTCGACGTTGGCAGTGGCAAAGTTTTTGGCGGTGGTTGTAAGAACAAACGAGCCCTATGTTCCAAACAAGGTGCTTGATTGACCTGGAGGTGGGTTGTATGAACTCTGTATTAATTTGTAATGTTTTGTTGGGTCTCTGGACCGTAATAAAGATTGATGATGATGATAATAATTTTTATTTATACCCCGCCCTTCCCAGCCAAGGCCGGGCTCAGTGCAATAATAAAACAAGTTGAATGAATACAACTTAAAAACAAGATTAAAATGCAACATTAAAATATTGAAACATCAAAATATTAAAATGCAGCCTCATCACAGGAGAAGAAAGAAAAAAGAAAGAAAGAGGAGGAGGGAATCAAATTGGCTCCAAGCCAAAGGCCAGACGGAACAGCTCTGTCTTACAGGCCCTGTGTAAAGAAATCAGATCCTGCAGGGCCCTGGTCTCATGAGGCAGAGTGTTCCACCAGGCCGGAGCCAGTGTTGAAAAGGCCCTGACTCTGGTTGAAGCTAGTATAACTTCGTTAGGGCCCGGGACCACTAGGGTGTTGCTGTTTATGGACCTTGAGGCTCTCTGTGGGGCATACCGGGAGAGGCGGTACGAGGGTCCTAGGCCATGAAGGGCTTTAAAGGTCAAAAGCAGCACCTTAAATCTGACCCTGTACTCCACCGGGAGCCAGTGCAGCTTGAAAAGCACTGGGTGAATATGCTCCCATGGCAGAGACCCCATGAGGAGCCTCGCTGCAGCATTCTGCACCCCCTGGAGTTTCTGGGACAGCTTCAAGGGCAGCCCCGCATGGAGCGAATTACAGTAGTCAAGCCTGGAGGTGACCGTCGCATGGATCACTGTGGCTGTCATATCTCCTCTCATTCTCCTCTTTACCAGGCTAAACATGCCCAACTGTTCCCCCAGCTGTTTCTCATAAGGCTTTGTTTCCAGACCCTTTATCACCTCGGTTTGTTATTATGTATGCAATCCACAAACAGGCACATTGACCTGATTTTCCAGATCCTCCCGAGGATGTCCAGCTTACCATTATGAATGATTTGCCAATCAAGGAAGGAGATGCCGTCATGCTGAACTGCTCTGTGGGCAGAAGTAACCCTGGAAACAACTGGTACAACTGGGTTAAATCAGATTCACATACAGTTGAACATAAGTATAGTGGCTCAAATGTATTGGCTTTCCCTGCGACAGCTGGATCTGAAACGTCTTACACATGTGAAGTGTGCAACTATGTTGGCTGTACCTCATCCCAAACAGTCACTTTGGATGTTCATTGTAAGTAATGCTACTTAATTTGCTTTCTAGAAGCCCTGGAGCACACATCATTGACCAATGTACATGCTCACAGGGAGAGGGAAGGCTTTTGGAGGCAAGTGTATTCATTCAACACATTTAACCTGTCCAAGACACAGCCTCTGCCCAGCCCATGAAGCAAATTCAGCCTGAATGCTCAAGCAACTAAATCCTCTGTTCATTTGCGGGTGGCTGTTACACTGTGGATTTCAGGTGCTTTGTAGCCTCGCTTTGAAACATGTCAATGGAAACTGTGGGCCACTGTCAGTTACAATTTATACATAAAGACCAAACAGAGGGGGGAGAATTTGCTTTGGAGAGTTTGAGGATGATGTAAGTAGCAAGAAGGAAGTGTGTGCCTGGGGTAGGGCTGCCACATTCTGTATGTATGTGTCTTTGGGGACAGTACAGGAAATTCCTCTCTTGTGCAACTGGCTTTCATGCATGCCATGGCACTGCCAGGCAAGGAATGTCCAGCGTGAGGAATTAACTCTTTATTAGAAGTACACTTGCAAGTTAGGAACAGGCATGTCCACCAGTTCTACGTCTCTCAGCTACTCCTAGGTGTGCACCTGATGAGGCAGTTGCAATGACAGAGAGGCCTCAACCTCAGCTTATGTATTTTCCCAGTGCTTCCCTCCCCCTAAAAAAAAAGGTTAGGGGTACTCTCATTTTGATTCAAGCAAATCACTATTTTATAGTTCAAATCGGGGAAAATAAAAACAATAAATGGACAAAAGTACAAAGGTTCACAAAATGTTTAGGGGTATGCATACCCCCGTGTCCCCCCAGAAAAAAAGCACTGTATCTCCCCTACCTGAGCTGTGTGCAAGCAGGCGAGGACTATGTCTGTGTGTAACCTGTTTCTGTGTCTCCCATTTCAGTTCTCTTCTGATCCTGGGAGACAGTGGAGCAGGAGAGGTGGGGGCAGGAGGCGGTGGCAGCGTGGGGGTCCTTGACTTTACACCAGCCTGACCCATCTCTTTCTCCTCCTGCACCTGTTCTTCACTCTCCAACACTGCAATTTCTCCTGCATCTGACTTCAACCCCCCTTTTCCTGGGTTTCTCCTCAGCAGCCAACCACCACTCCTCAGTGTCCAGTCAGTCTCTGATGGTGCAGCAGAACTGACATGCAGCAAAACCCTTGGTGCTGCAGTGATGATGATGATGATTTTGCATTCATTTGCTTGTGTCTTTGTGTGATGCTTTGTATTTGTCCTCCCTTCTTGCAGTTGCTCCCAAGGAGGTATACATTTTGGGAATGACAGAAAAGGTGGTCCATCAGTTTAGCCGTTTTCAGGTGAAGTGCGAAGTGAGAGCAGCTAACCCCCGAGAACTCAAATATGCATGGTACAAAGATGAGCAACAACTGCTGCAGGACTCTGCAGATAATGTGTTGACCATCGATGAAGCGAAACCAGAGGATTCCGGGACCTACCATTGTGAAGCAAGCAACAGCGCAGGCCCATCACGCTCCCCAGCCATTCTTGTGTCCGTTGTGAGTAAGACTGATTGAGCTTATTTATAGGCCACCTTTCCGCAGTGAGCTGTGCCCAAGGTGGCTTACAACAAACATCCCCTTATTACCAAAATACAAAGAATTGCAGGGGTAGTTGTGGCTAGGAGTGCCTTTCTTCTGTTCTGGCTGGTTCTCCAGCTACGAACCCTTTTGGATAGAGATGACTTGGTCACTGTACTCCATGGTCTGGTATCTTCCAGATTGGATTACTGCAACACACTCAACGTGGGGCTGCCCTTGAAGGCGATTCGGAAGCTTCAGCTGGTCCAAAATGCAGCAGCCTGATTACTGGCTGGTGTTCCATTTAGATATGATATAACCCCATTTGAAATAGCTGCCTTGGTTGCCATTTAATTTCTGGGCCCAGTTCAAGGTGTTCACATTGGCGTTTAAAACCCTTAAACATCTCAGGCCTCAAATATCTGAAAGAGTGCCTCCTTCTTAAGCCTCACTTGGTTGCTGAGATTGGCTCTATTGGTAGTTCCTCTGCCCTCAGAGGCTGAATGTGGTGAAGGCCTTGGACAGGGCATTCTTTGTGGTGGCCCCTAAGCTGTGGAACTCCCTCTCAACAGTGGTACACCTGGCACCTTCATTATACAACTTTCAGAGGATGCTGAAGATGCGCCTCTTTGCCCTCGCATTTAACAGTTGACGTGTACGCTTTTAGGATCTGCTTTGTTTTTATGGCTTAAAGTTGTTCTAAATTGTTTTTAATACTGTTTTAGTGCTGTAGCTTACCCCTGGATCTTAAGGTGAAGGATGGGTAATAACTGATTGATTGATTAATAATAATAATAATAATCTCTTCTCCAGAGGAGGTTGAGGGCAGCAAAATGGAAATACTGCAGAGGATAATGGTGGTAATGCCTCTTCTTCAGCCTCCTGGAAGTTCCAATTGCTGGAGCTAGTTTTATTGAAATGATGGGTTGTTGGAAGCCTTCTTTTGTTCTAATACCTAGGCACTAATCCTATTTCATCCCACAGCTGAGCACAGAATCCCAACATCTCAGACTCCGAGTCTCTGTTGTAGGTACCAGTGGCCTTTTTCTTATGTCATATTTTCAAGCAGAGGTCATGGATGCTCACTCCACCCCAGCTGATAGAAACCAAGTCATTGCTAGTAGAAGGTCACACAACCTTCAGGCAAAAAGCCAGCTTCATTCACTAATAGGATTGTGGGGCTAAAATGAAATGTTGCCTACATTAAGCATTCCCATATTCACATTCTGAATTTTGCATCTCGCAATGTTTTCCATTTTGCTTTCCAAAATTTGCCTTGGGGTTTTGAAAGGCATAGACCTATAAATGACCTAGGAATTAGGTGTGGAGCTGAGTAAACTGCAGAGCTCACCTTCAGTGGGTGGTGTTTAAGACTAGTCCTACTCAGGGTAGACCCATTGATGGACATGGCTAACTTAGGTCCATTAATTTCAATGGGTCTACTCTGCGTAGCACTTAATTGAATACTACCCAGTTTGTGCAAGAATTGGCAGGAACCACCTCAAAAGCAATATGCGTAAGAATCCTTTGGATTATATCTGGCCTAGAGATGTCCTGAGAGATCTGAGAGAGGTGCACAACTTTACAGAATGATGCAGATAATGCTAGGGGTCTGTTAGTTGTGGGGATGGTAGGATGACGGATGTAAGATGGCACCCTTTTCCACCACATGCAGCACTGTTTCCATGCTGCTGCAGTTCTTCCTCCAAAAACTACATTATTTGTCTTCCTGTCCACTGTGGGAAATTTATGTAGCTTATGCAATATATGTAATTAACTATGGTGTCATTACATTATTCCATCTCATTTATTTCAAAATAAAAGAAACACAGTGCAAATGGGAGCAAAAACAAAACACATAATAATAATAATAATAATAATAATAATAATAATAATTTATTATTTATACCCGGCTCACTCTGGGCGGCTTCCAACAAAATATTAAAATACAATAGTCTGTCAAACATTTAAAGCTTCCATAAACATTTGCAGTCTGAAAGCAACAACAACAACAACAGCAAAGCAATCATATTCATTGGACTGGGTTTTTCAGAATGGCATGGGATGATTAAGTGGGCGTAGACAATTTCTGCTCCTGTTTCTGTTTTTGTCATAATTCTCTGACATCTCTGGAATATGATGCTCAGTATGTTTTCTTTCTTTGCCCCAAAGCTTGATTTATAGGGATTTCAAAGAACTGAAACAAGCAGTCATCAATATTGTGACCACTTTTTGAGAACAAAGAAGCAGAGCAAAGCCCCAAAGGATATGTCTGGATAAGAGAACCTAGAAGAAACCACAAAAGAGGAGACGCAATCAAGATCCCAACTACATTCTCACAAGTGATGATTCTTCTGCCATACTTTCCACTCTTTTCTCAAATGTTGTCTTGTGTTCACATCCCTTTTGTAAGAGAATGAATTCTTGATAAACATCTCCTTAAGATGAATCTTGGTTTAAACCCCCATTTAGAATCAAACAATGTTTGTAGGGTACCACATTGGCTACGTTGGACCCAAAGCTTAGGCCAGTCTGGAAAGTCTCAGGTTTCCTGCCTCCTCATCTCCCCATTTTTGCCTTTTCCTTTTGTGCACCTTCTCTGTATACTGACTGGGAAGGGCCATTGCTCAGTGGCAGAGCATGTGCTTTTAATGGAAAAGGTCCCAGTTCCAAACCCTGCTATCTCTTGCTCTGGGCTGGGGAAGATTCCCATATGAAGCCCTGGAGAGCTGTTGGAAGCCAATAACAGCACTGACTTGAATGGACCAATGGGATGAGCTCAGAATCCAGCCCCTTTCCATGTTCCTAATTGCCAGGAAGAGAGTATTCCCTAGCATACATTGAGGATGGGCGGAGGGAGGGAAGAGATACTTTCATTTGCTTTTTCATACAAACTCACCTAAGCTAACCTTCCCAAAGCAAAACCCAACTCTCCTTTGAAATCTACTTCACCGAATTTTGCATTGCACTAGGGGATATCACTGGCAAAAATGAGCTTATTAGGCATAATTGCATACAAAAAATCCATACATTAGGAGATCTGTGCATGAAAATGTGTTTGAATCTTCTCAAACACATTCCCCAAATTGATGTAAAAATGCAGCGAACTTAACGACTGAAAAACATGAGAGAGGGAAACCAAAATGGGCAGATTTCTCTGACCCTCATGAACATGCACTGAATTTGACTTGCAAAAATGGAAGTCACTTTCAAACTCCCACCATCACCCCTAGCTATTGATCATGTTTGCTGGGGCTGAAGGGAGTTGTAGTTTAGCAACATCTGGAGGGCAAAAGGTTACACACTTGTACTATCAAGACAAGGGATGGAGGTCAGGAGATAAAGATGGTAGAATGGCCAGTACCAATGCTTTGTGGACAACATAAATGTATCCCCATGAATTGGTAGGGAGCGCTTCTTCTGTTGATGTCCTGAACCCATGGCCTACATTGCGGCAAGTCAGGAGTCAAGTCCCTAGTCCAGGGTCAATCCATATGTCCACATGTGTGCTGTGTCATGTGATTGATTATGTGTGGTGGGGCTTACCTGGGCCCCCACAGTACTTTATTCAACTTGGCACCCCTGCACTGTTGTGTTTTCTGAACAGCTGTTGTCTTGATTCTAATGAGTGTGTGTGAAAACCAGCCTACTGTTTGAAACTGAAATTTACATTCATTGCTCCTCCCACTTAATCTCTGGCCCCACCCACCACTGGCACCCAGAACAGAATGCAGTCCTTGGGATGAGTAAGGTTGACCACATCTGTTCTAATCCAAACTGAACCCTCATTTGGCATTTCTGTTCTTAGCTGTTAGTTTCCTCCTGTAGCTTGCTGAGCTGATCAAAGTGTCTTTAAATAACATATTAAACATTAGTGCTGGCATTGCTAACCAAATATGAATACTGCTGTACAAAGCAATTGCTAGTCTACATGATTTGACTTGTTTTTTGTTTTGCTTTCGTTTTTTAACAGACTGTTGTATTCATCCTTTGGGTTGCTCTGTATGTTTTGTTCTGTTTTCTGAAAAATAATAAAAATTTCAGTTTTAAGAATGAAAGATTTGGATAAGTAGATTAAGTCTGGACTCCAGGGTGCTGACATGGAACTGTAGCGAAAAGTACATCATTTTGAGCCCCTCATGCTATCGCTTTGATAGTCAGTAGGCGGAGCTGTTTCTTTTTCATCAGGCTAGTTTTGGCCAGAGTCACATCAGCAACTAGAGTCCCCTTGTTCATGAGAGCTTATTAGGCAAACACACAGAGCTTCCAAGGTATTCTGGGCCACCTGCTGGCTCTGGGAAGGAACTGTAAGTCTCCCTTGCTCAGCAGCATTGAGACACTGTGAGTGAGCCTATAAGCGAGGGGGGTGGCAGATGCAAAAAGATGACCAGGTCACACAGCCAATATGCTGACCCTTCTTCTACAAATCTTTTGAAATTGCAGGAGCCTCATTAGCCTCAATTGCACTTTCATCTGGCCACTCCACAACCTTGTCTTCCAATAGAACTCTGCTCCAAACAAGCCTCAAGTAGTAATGGTTCATTCAGGCAGACCTGCAATTCCAAGGGGCACCATCTCCCTCTCTATTGCTCAGCCTTCACTCCTGCTGAATGTGTTTTTCCTGTCAGCTTCGATCGCCTTTAGTATTAGAGCCCAAATGGAGTTGGGGAAGAGAATTGGGGGTGGGAGTTGTGTTTGACCAGCAGTAAAGGGAGGAGGGCTAGGGCAAAGGGTCCAGTATATCCTGTGCTTGCATCCCTCTGGTGTCTTCAATTGTAGTTAAATTGTAGACTTGTCTTTGAAGACATGGGTCTGCCACTGTGGTCTTTAACTAGGATGTGGAGGCCTTGAGGCTGAATGCAGCTTTCCTGGGTGTTTTTATCTCTCCCTCAGAGCTCTCTCCAGCCACAAACACACTTTGGCCCCTGAGTGTTGTTGCTTGGCTGGAATGTGTCCTTGAACTCTGATCATGTGTCTTGGAGAATACAGAGAAAACAGAAAGGTGAGTGAGTGTTCGCCTACTATACAAAGGTATAATTTACCTTCCTTGCTCCTTCCATTTCTGCCTCTCGCCCACCCACCAGTCACTCTGGGTGACTTCCAAGATATATGAAAACAAAATAAGTCACTAAACATTTAAAAACTTCCCTATACATGGCTGCCTTCAGATGTCATCTAAGGTTGTAAAGTTACTCATCTCCTTGGCTTGGGGTTCGCATAACTCCATGCCTTCCAATATTTCTCCCATGAAAATAGGGAGGTTCTAAAGAAAAGCAGGACAACCCGGGATCAAATCAATAACTGGGACGGCTTCTGTAAATTCAGGACTGTCCCTGGAAAATAGGGACACTTGGAGGGTATGGAATTCTGGAGGCTCCAAAATTGTTATATTGGTCACATCAGTTTTAAAATACTGTGAAAAGGAAGCATTTAAACTATGACATACAGCTTGAGGATTAAGCCAGTTAACACACAAACAGTTTAATCTTAACCGGAGTTCAAATAATATTAGCTAAAACACAAAATATTATGCAAAGCAGCATACAAATGTTATGTTGGTCACTATGGAGTTACGTTTGCTACCCTCTCTCTGCTACCCTGTTTTTCCTTCTTCCACCCCCCCCTTTCTTGCCACCCACATGAAATCCGGCAGATGCCTGCAGCTGATGTTTGGGCCCACCCCTTCCTTAAATGAAACATTGGATGGTCCTCTGCTGTCAGGGGTTCCTGCTGGCCAGCCATGCATTGCTCCGGTCTCAAACTCACAGCAACGTGGGTAGGCTACTCTTCTAACAAAAATACCTCACCCTGAACCGCAGAGACTCAGCCAAGCTTGAAGCAGCAGAACCAGATGCCCCAGATCTTCTGCTCAGGGCAGAAAAGGGGAAGTTCTTGTCACAGATGCACAGCTTTAGTTGCTGCTGGGTTTATTGTTATTTTGGGCCATCACAGCTTGGCTGAATTGGACCCTGGCAAAGTGCTGCACTCAGCTAAGCTGAGCTCCTCAGCCTTCGTCTGCATCTTCACTATCAGGTAAGAATACAAATGAATGATTTCCAGGGAAATAACTTTTACTTGAGAGCTTTCATCTCCTAAGGGGTTTTTAATGAATGCTCCATAAGTGGATGTCTCACAAGGGGTGTTCACAGGTGACACACAGCAAGGGTACAATCTGTGTACCTGTGTAGCTAGGCAGCTGAGCTGTACACATGCACAGTTATTCACATCTAATGTTCAAGGGGAGTCGATTCTGTGTACACAAGAGTTGAGCTTTGCAAATCAACACATGCAAACTGCTTAATGCAAACCCTTGTACTGTGTAGAGGCAGCTTGCACCTCTGTCCAGTCAACTGTGTGAACAAGGCAACTAGCATTTGTGATCCATGCAGGGCTGGCTGTAGGTTTGGCAGGTCCCTGGGCAAACTGGAGCTCCAGGTCCCTGGGCAAACTGTCTCTTCCAGACAGCAGCCCAATGTACAGGGTTTAGTTGGGGAAACATTTCCCATCACTTCCCTGCTGGGAGAAACTCTGTAAAGGACATGTAAATGTTACATAGCTGTGCCTTTCAATGCAGGTGTGTTTGTTTACAGATTGTCACTGTGGGGGACCCAATCAGGAAACAAGGCAGTGTTAATCCTTCACCCCCCCCCGTGGCTTCTCTTCACCTGCAATTTGCAAAGTAAAACAAGATTTTGTTTATCTCAGTTGCGTAGGTTTGGGACTCTCAATTCTGAGTGAGAATTGAAGCAAACAGTTAAAGCCTTCTAACAGGCACTCCTCCCTGCCTCTTGGGTCCCGATCTGGATCCAGTATCATGCTGTCAATATATGTAGTGGGGTGTGGTGTGGTGGGGGAAACCCTTCCATTCCATCCACTTTGAGACTCCTTTGGGTAGTGATAAAGTGGGATATCAAATCCAAACTCTTCTTCTTCTTCTTTCCAATACAACTGTGGTGGGCAAGCATACAGATTGCAAAGTCTATTTATTGCAAGGGGAGGATGAACTCTAGTAGAACAGCTCAGTCTGCTGAGTCTTGCCTCTGCGAAAAAGAGGAGATAGAGACAGGAGCAGCTGATGGGGCAGCCTGAGACCCCTGCACTACCTCGCACATAGGGCAGATATCACAGGGCCTGCCATGTCTAAGTCTTCTGATCCAAGCTTCACTGTACTTCATGCAGCATCTCAGCACGGCGGAGAAGCAGTAGCTGTCAGCGGACAGATCGAAACAGGCAGGAGTTTGAAAAGGGGCTTTCAATTTTGCAAGGCAAATTCAGTGCATGTTCACTATGGTTGGTGAAATTGGTCCATTTTGGTTTCTCCTTATTTCGAACTGTAAGTTCTGTTTGCAATATAGTTGCATTGTTTTGGAAATGTTCTTAAGAAGTCTCCTTGCTCTCATGCTGTTCAAGCTAGTATTTCTGAGCTCTGAGGGGGAAGTGGAGAGGTTGGTGTCTCCTATTTATATCCTACTTCTGAGCATTGATATGGGCTCTGCAGAAGGCCTGAAATGGATGTGGGAGTCAGACTGGAATATTTTGATTGAAGACAATGGGTGGACTTCTATGTGGTTAAGGTTCCCATTGACATCCGTTTTATCCACCATGAGAGAACATGCATTGAAAATAACGCAAAAATGGTATACGACTCCTATGAGACTGTTTTAAAGAAGGTGTCCAATTAGAGACCATTTTGGAGAGGATATAAGGAGCCTAGGTAATTTCCTGTCAGGTAGAGGACTTGTGACAAAGTGTCAGAGTTTTGGACTGTGGTCTTTGCAGAAATTTCTATAACGATTGGACAACAAGTATTGAAATCTCTGGAATGACTCCTGTTAAATAGGAAGGGGACTACATTAGCTGATTGGCAGAAAGCGGTTTGGGGAGTTGCTTTGGTAAACCCCCCCCCCAATAATCTGGTTAAACAAAGAAAATATTAAGTTTCTTTTGTACTGGTTTGGTGATTTTTATTGTTTATGAAAGTGAAGAGGAATTTCAAAGACATCTCTTAGCAGTGTGCAAAACTTTCTGGCTGATGTGAACATAATGGATTAGAACTGTCCATACACATTCTTATGACTCTGGGAATATATTTTTGATGGTAAATAACTGTTACTGAATGAATCAATAATCCATTTCCACCCCCTTGCTTCCAGATTTGGCCCTTGCATGAATCCACAATGAGGTGCTTCTTTTGTCTGCTCTTCCTTCCAGGTAATGCATGATGTGTGATGCAGGTTTATTTGTGCGAACAAAAGCAAATTGGGCTTCTGTTCTCTTTTCAGCACCACTGCTCTCTTCGGTCTTTAGAAAAGAATGAGGAGAAGGCAGTGGCGGATGTTTGGCTCTCAGATTTCAGCAGTGCCCTTTGCGACACTAAAATTCCACAAACCCCACCTCTGTAGCTCCATTCTGAAACCTTGTCTTGATGCCACCTGCAGGGTAGTGCTCAGTGGGACCACACCACTCCTGCCACCCTAAAAGTGCTTCTGATGATGTGTAAATGGTCCAGTTTAAATCCCCCACTATTGCATTGCTATTGACATGTTTCAGAATATTCCTGCTAAAAAGCCACCAGTCTGGAGAGGTAGTCAGAAGTTTAGTTTAGTTTTGATTAGAGAGCACTGCCTTCAAACCATTTTCATCATCCTTCTGAATGCATGGTGGGAGCTGAGCAAAAGATCACATGTTGTTTTCTGATTTAGGTATCTTGGGTTATAAAAGTATGTTGACTATTGCACCGAATAATCTGGCTGCGTGGGAAGGATCCTGTATTCTGATTCCATGCAAGATCGATCGAACATATAAGAACGTTCGGGTTGACAACTTCTTCCTGATTTGGTATTTTGACCCTAAGTATGAAGACAATCTGAAAGATTATACTGGTATCATGTTATACAATGGCTCTTCGACCTCAAAGAACTACCTGACTCCAATAAGTCCCCACTTTCTGGATCGGGTGAGGTTTGTTGGGAATTTAAACAGCAGAAACTGCAGCCTGAAGATCTCTCATCTCCAGAAAAATGACAGTGGCAAATATGGAGCAAGACTTTATGGCTTTGTTGGAATCAATCGTCATCTAGACAAGTGGTTTGCTGCTGCTTCTGTTAATGTTAACGGTAAGAAACTTTCAGAGATGATTTGTCCTCCATTCATGCCAAAGTGGTCAAGTAGTCTGGAAGCTAAGGGCACCTCCAGACTGTCACTGTTCTGTGGGAGAGATTCAAGTGCATACCACAAATGTAGATTTATGCTCTTTTAAGTGCTCTGTTGCCCTAGTGCAAGAATTCACTTTTAAAAAGAATCAGCCTTTCTGTAGCTTGGCAAGTGACAGGGTCATGCACTGAAATGTCTGGGGTGAGCAAATGACTAATGTGGGAAGATGAGTAAATACCTCATAAAGAAATCAATATGAATAACAGATGCATAACTGCCCTGTGATCAAATCAGAACAAATGGTCAACAAGGATATACTCTGTGCAAGTTTCATGCAAGCAAGTAAAGATGAACGCTCAATAAATAGGTCTTCGGGTGGAGTCCTAAACTTTCAATTTTCTAAGGCTGTAACTGTAATCTTATAGGAATAATAGAACCACAGAATTATGGAACTGGAAGGGATTTCAGGAGTAGACTAACAGTAATGGGTAGACTGGTAACTGAAGAACATTTCTGGAATCCCCTCCTATAAGGGTTTGTTCAATGACACAAATAATGTATTTGCTAGGAGGCCTTGACACATCTTTGTGTGAAACTAATGTGCCATTCATCAGCCAGCCCCCTACATTGTGTTGCATCAAACATTAGTCCACTCAGAGTAGACCCATTGAAAATAATGGACCTAAGTAGATTAACTACTATAGATACAATGCACTGTGTTCTTATTTGCCTTGCCAGTATCTAGCGCTGAGTTTTTCACAGCACTTTGTTATGCAAAAAGAATCAAACATTTATTTATTTATTTTACTACGTAACAAATTTATAATCTGCTTTATAGCCTGATGGCCCTGAATTGGTGTGCAAGTTAAATATGGGGATACTGTATACACAAGTTCAGCTTTTAAAAATAAAATAAAAAATTCATATGAACTTCAGATCAAGAAAACCACCTCTGCAAGTTCTACAAAAAAAGAATAAAATCATTTCTGCAAATGTCCATTTGTCAAATATCAACTCAGAGGCAGGTATAACTATGCTAACATGCAGCATCACAGAAGGGGTTCAAAACAGGCCTGGATGCTTCTTGCCATTTTTGGATAGATGACCAAGGCTCTTCTTTGCTCAACAGGTTCCCTTTAGATCAGGGAGGGGAACCTTTAAACTTCCAGAAGTTGCAGGATTAGAACCCCCATCACCCCTGACCATGCTGGCTGAGGGGAGTTGGGGTCCAAGGACATGCGGAGAATCACAAGTTCTCCATCTCTGGTCTAGAGCTTTGCCTGATCAATGACTTGGAATTTCCCTTTTTAATTTTCTGCATGCAGTGTCACCACCCAAACCCCAAATAGAAAGCAGAATGGCACAAATCCAAGAACTGATACCAGTGACAGTGACCTGCTGGGTATTTTACCACTGCCCCGATGAGCCAATTATGTTGACTTTCAGCGGCTTGGAGGAGAGTCGTATGTCTTCCCAAAAAACAACCAGTAGACATGGAAAGGTCCAGACTGTTCTGAGTTTTACTCCAACTTGGGAGGATCACGGGAAAACGCTGACATGCACTCTAAAAAGCCACAATGGGACAGAGATATCCGAGAGCACCATGACATTGGATGTGAAATGTGAGTATTCGGGTGATGAAAATGGGCTATGTGGGGGAAATCTGGAAAAAAGATATTCCGCCTGAACTGCACAAGATTCTGTTCCTCTGAAAAGCCATCGTCTGAACTCTGAATCTTGTGAGGGATGGTGGGCTTTGGCTTAGGCATTTACAATAGCAAGAAGCATGTGATTGTCACATTTGAAAGGATGTCTGTTCTTGAGTACAAAATGTGAGGGGATCCTTGCAAGATGGGAGGGGGTTATAATTAAGGGTCCCTGATTATATTCTAGGACCTCCAGCCTTGCAGCTGCTGTCACTTTCTGATGGTACTTATGACTTCCATATTTTATTTATTTCAGATGGTCCCAAAAGAGTTAAGCTGAGCACCATGCCTGGAATCGCAGTCCGAGAAGGGGAGAAACTCTCTCTTGCATGTACAGTCAACAGTAGCAACCCTGAAGTTACATACCAATGGTACTGGAAGGATGTGCGGAAATATGAATGGACGAGCCCAATAAAGGAATTTGATTCTGTAGGAGAGCAAGATTCTGGTGTCTATCGCTGTACAGCTGAAAACACATTTGGATTCAGTAGCTCAGAACTGACCATCAATGTCCAGTGTGAGTTTCTTTGTTGGGCTAGTGAATGATGACCATCAGGATTTACAGACATTGCTTGCCTCTTATTTCCTCTTCTGGGGGTCTTTTTGTATTTCAGAAGAGAACTACTTTCCCCTTCTGATTTTCATGCATTGTGTGACTATCAGGACAGGAAGCAGGAAATAGCTTGTTTAAAGCCCATTCTACACACACACCAATATAGTTTGTAAACCTGCATCATTGGTCTTGCATAAAATGTACCTTTAGAATACAAACCTAAATCTGTTCACCTTCAAAGATGGGCAGGGTTGCAACCAGGGCATGCTAGTGATTTGGTTGCTGGCTGGGTCTGGAGGGGGCATAGACATGGCCTCACTTAACCCCGTAGGTGCCGAACTGCAGTATCTGAACACCTTTCTGTATGCACGGACTTTCTCAGCACCCCCAAAGGAGAAATAACAGATATGATGAGAAAATTATTTAATGCTATCCCAAAATCTTCCTCCTGGGGTTGGGTTGACTCACCCTGATTAATGTGGCATGCTGGACCAGGATCTTCAGCAGCAGGATTATAATCCCCACTCAGACATGCAGGTTACTGGGAGTTCCTGGGCCCCAGTCACCATTTCTCTCTTTTTTTTTTTTAAAAAAAATTAAATTAATTTTCCAATACAGTTGTACATTTTTATCCAAATTTTAACAAATTATCTCTTTTTGGACTTCCTTCAGCTTCTCTGGCAATCATCCGTATTATCTCTTCAGTACGCATTCCCTTCATTTGTATTGCCATTTGTCTTCCCTCCCCCTTCTATTTCTTTTTAACAATACCTCTCAACTTTTACAGCGCCTCTTGAAACCCCACTAGCGTTGTTTGTACATCACATACATTTTTCAGATATTCTACAAACTTTCCCCAGTCTTCGATGAACTTTTGGTCTCGCACATATCTGATTTTCCCAGTTAATTTATCCAATTCCACATAGACTGTCAGTTTCATTCTCTATTCTTCTATCGTCGGTATTTCCTCTTGTTTCCATTTCTGGGCCAGTAAAATTCTTGCTGCTGTAACTGCATACTGAAAAAGTTTACAATCCTTTCTTCTTATTTCCTTTCCTGTAATCCCTAAAAGAAAAGCTTCTGGTTTCTTTACAAAAGTATATTTTAACATCTATTTCAATTCATTGTAAATCGCTTCCCAGAAACTTTTCACTTCCTTACATTCCCACCACATATGATAAAACGTTCCTTCTTTTTCTTTACATTTCCAACACTTATTGCATATCTTATACATTTTTGCTGTTTTACCGGTGTGATGTACCATCTATAAAACATTTTCATAACATTTTCCTTCAACGCCGTACCTGCAGTAAATTTTAAATTTTCTTTCCACAGTTTTTCACAGTCATCAAATTGAACATTATACCCAAAGTCTTTGACCCACTGTATCATTACCGATTTAACCTCCATCTTTCATATTCTATTCCAACAATATTTTATACATTTTTGACAAAATTTTACGTTCATTGTTTATTATATCTGTTTGAAACTTTGACTCTTTTTCTCCATAACCACTTTCTTTTATATCTTTTTTAAACATTTCATTAACCTGGAAATAATGCAACCAGTCATATACATGTTCTTTAACTTGTTCATATGGTTTTAGCTTCCATTTCCCCCCCTCTTTAATTAGCATTTCACCATACGTAATCCAATTACCTCTCATATTAATTTTCTTTACACTCATAGCTTCCAACGGAGATAGCCAATGTGGAACTCTTGGCTCCAATAGATTTTTGTACCTGTCCCATATTTCTATTAACGAATTCCTAAAGATGTGGTTCCCAAAACCTTTATGAATTTTCTTCTTGTCACACCATAAATATGCGTGCCATCCAAATCTGTTATCAAAACCTTCGAGATCTAATAATTCCTTATTTTCCAATTTTATCCATTCCTTTAACCAACATAGGCATACTGCTTCATAATAATATAATATAATATAATATAATATAATATAATATAATAGTCACCATTTCTCAGCCTAGCCTACTTCACAGGATTGATGTGATGCTGAAATGGGGAGGTGGAGAACCACACGCAGCAGCTTGAGCTCCTGGGAGGAAAGGTGGGGTGAAAATATATACAGAAATAATAGTTGGCCAAATTTGCACTGCAGCAGTAAACATCATAATCACCACCAGTTAATTAACTGATGATGATGATAGAGGGGGCAGTAGTGATTCTGTTGACACGGTGGTAGCAGAAGTGGCAGTCAATGGTGATGATAAATGTATAGTCGTACTCTGACTTCCCCTGTGTGTGAAGACAGGCTCTGGCAGATTGAGCAGATGAGACCAAAGTGGGTCCAATGGTCAAGGAGACAGTTTCTGCACTTGCTATAGAGGGGAGTGAGGGGCAGATGGGCTCATCAACCCTGGGAAGGTAGCCCATCTAGGAGAAGGAAAACTCTGATCTAGAGTGGAGTCTCTATGCTGGTTAGATGGTGCCATGTATGCCTCCTTCCAGCAACTCCTGCAGTCAAGCTGGTGCCAATCATATTGCTCTGCTTTCTTGTGGACAACATCAGCAAGTCAGAGAAGGGGGTCTTGTAATCTGGGCAGCCCAGGACCTCCATACCCACTGCCCAGGCTCACGCCATATTGATGCTGCTAATGCAGTGATTTGACAAAACCCCCGGAAGCACGCTCTGTTGTCTCTCAAGACAGGTGGATGCCAACAACAGTCACCATCAGCATAGTAATGATCTGTCTTCTAACAGTATCCCAAAATGTCCCTGCTGGAGTGGGCTGACTCACCCTTCCACATGGTGGGGCCAGTTTTGCTATCTTCACGAATCCCTGAATACACACGTTACTCTCTCACAGTTCTCTTGTCCCCCAAGGCAGCACACACATTTTCTTGCCCTGAAACAAGAGTCTTGATTTCAGTGTCCTTAATATCTCTACCCCAGATCCACCTAAGGATGTGAAGATTGACATGCCACCAGGGATAATCAAAGAAGGGGACTATGTGGTTTTGCGGTGCTCTTCCCGAGGGAATCCTGCCACCATCCACCATGGCTGGTATAAAGATAGTGAGTCTGGCATAATTGGAACTGACAAGGAGCTGCATTTTGAGGCGATCCAGTCCAGTGATTCCAGTACCTATTACTGCATAGCCAGCAACGCCATTGGAATTTCAACATCCTCATCTGTCACCCTGGACGTTCAGTGTAAGTAACCTCAGTTTCAGGAAGTGAAGGGTCTATAGGAACACAGGAAGTTGCCTTCCAGCAGCTCAGACTTTGACTGGCAGGATCACAGATGTGCTCCGCATCAGCTACCACCTGATTCTTTTAAAAATTAAAACCCTGGAGGTACCAGGAAAATTGACCACTTGCATGCAAAGTGCAACATCATATACAAATTTAAAGGAGAGTTAGATGTATTCACTGGGAAAGGTTATCTATGGCAGATATGTTGTATCTGCACCCGTCCCCAAGACAACACTCTGTAAGTAATGTGACCGGAAGTCCTGGAGCACATGTACCAGCCAAGCAGAGGTTATGGGAAGGCAGGTGCAGTCATTTCACAAACTTGATCCACACAGGCTATGTGACTCCACTACCTGTTTTGGAGAATTGCAGATTGAACTTAAATAACTTACCCAAATCACAAGAAGGATGTACTCTTTGGCATATAGAGCCTCTTGGCGTAGACTGATCTTACACCTGAGATCCCAACTTGTTAGCAGCCTTATACATGACAGAAGCCAGGATGCTTGCCTATAGAAATTGTGAGCCATTATCAGTTGCAACTTACACAGGCAGACCTGCTATGGCAGAAAGATTTTGGAGAATGTTTTTTTCTGATGCTCCTCAAGGGGTGAGCACCCACTGTTGGCAACATTTAATAAAAGGCAACTGCCAAAAGCAGGGCTGTTGAGTGCAGCAGGCATGTGTTGTCAAGCTGAAAATTGAGGTTGTGAACTTAGATTTACTACAGAGGACTGTGTACTCAACGGTTGTTGTGTACGTGTGGTGGGTTTTGCATGTGTGTTCAGGTGCTAAGACAGGTGGGGCACCTCTTGTGATACATTGCCTTTGGTCTCTCCTCCTGCAGTTGGTCCCAAGGACGTGAAAGTTGTGCAAGAACCCCTGGGGCTGATCACTGAAGGCAGCTTTGTTAAGCTGAGATGTGAAGTGAGAGACGCCAACCCCCAGGAGCTCACCTACATATGGTACAAAGAAGGGCAACAGCTGCAGCTGGACTCTACGGTGACCATCCCAAAAGTGACCCCTGAGCATTCTGGCAGTTACTATTGTGCAGCAAGCAACCAAGTAGGCTCAGCACAGTCCTCACCAGTTTGGCTGAGTGTCCGTGGTGAGTATGGAAAGGAGAGACTCCTGAAGATGGCTGATGAGGACCCCACCCCGAGTATCTTATTCCCTGACTCTGTTCTCAGGGGTGGCCCATCCATTCTCGGTGCTTTGAGGCAAAATGGAAAGTGCCACTCACTCACTCAGTGAGATTGCACCTGAAATCGGGGTCAATACCAGCCCCACTTCACCCCTGTAAATGGGGGCAGTGGGGCAGGTGGGGTCTGCTTAGGCAGCTTCTGCTGAGGCAGCATCCTCACCCTGCCAAATGGCATGTCTGGCCTGCCTGTCCTTTAACTTCGCTTCTAGCTGAGGACAATCTTCCAAGAGTCTTCCAAGAGTCTTCCAAGGGTCTTCAACCCTTGCCTTTTAATTAGAACCAGTGCTGTGTGATTCATTCTCCTTAGTCTCATTGTTTCCTTTCTAGAACACAGCAGGGAAAAAGGATGGGGACAAAATTAAAGTTAAAAAGTTGGATCTGCCTCTCAACGGCTCTGGCTTTACCTACTGTTAGTCTCTTTGCCTTCTGCCCTACAAGCCCTGAAGGGCACCAGCAATCCCTGAGTCGTACTGAGAGCCTTAAGGCAAATACTATGGTGGACATTTGCCTTTGAGACCCAGCTTGGCAGGCCACCATCCCAGGAAGTGCAGCCCAGCTGCGAAGGCTGGCAAAGCACGATCACACACCTGCTCTCAGTGGGTTTGCTGTGTTGTAAGTCAGATGTAGATGCCTGCCTACAATCAAAATCAAAGAAAAGAATCAAATCTAAATGGCCATGAGTCAGAATAGTGGGATGAGCCATAGGCCAAATAACTCATTGGATCATTTTCTTTTTCTAGCTACCTGCCTGGACGTGCTACCCCATGCCACCTCTGGGCCCACACCCAAGACAAAAGATGGTAAGCCGACATCACAGGTTTGAACAGATTTCATTATTTGACTTCATACTTGGAGGGGTGTATGTGCACACTTGTCCCAGATACTTCTCCTTCCCTTCTCAGACGAGACACAGGCCTCCTCGCTACCAGGCTGCACCCTGGAACAGATCTGCTCCCTGTGTCCGACGACTCAGGCTTCTCCCCAGCCTCAACCATCCTCTCCAATCCCTCCTTCCTCTTCTCAGACACCCTGCAAGTGCAATGCTTTCTGGGAAGAGTTCTGCTCCACCAGGAAATCGCATGGTCGTAAGTATGACCTCTACTATTCACCATGGAAGGCATCCATTAATGTTAGCATTTTCCTCATCTTTTCGTGAAGTTTATGCATCCACTTTGTATGCAGACAGTCCTATGTTTAATCCTTGGCATCTTCAGGGACGCAGGTGGCACTGCGCTCAACAACCCCAAAATATGCCATCTGAGGTGTGGTGCCTTTCCCTCTCTGATGTTAGGGCAATTGTAGAAGAGCTAAATGGGACCTCCTCAGAACATTTCCCAAAAATAGTGGGTAAAATACAACCATCAAAATAATGAACAATTAGTTGCCCTTTGATGGTACCTCAAAATAAACCACCCCAGGTGGGCTTCCTTGCCCTTGTTGCTTTTGTTTTAACACCCACACCCACACACCCCTCGCCACAGTGTGACATTGTTTGGACACCATGCTAAGCCGAATTTGGGTTAAGTGAGAAGCATCAAGTGTACCCAGAAAATCCTAGGCACTTTGTTCCTCACCCAGCTACGCTACCCAGAGTGAAGCCACAGCATGTTTTAGTATTGCATCCAAACTCAGGCTCATAGATTGCCTTTATCTCAGCAAGCCAAAAGCGATAAACCAAGAACAAGGCCTGGATACAGCTCATGTTTTCTTGGAACTGAGACAAACCACCACAAGCCTGGGTTTGCACACAATGTGAAAGCAAACCATGGCTTAGCTTTAGGTAGTGCTTTGGCAGCAGGACGTGGGGAGGAATGAAGAGCATGAGACATTTAATTTTGGGGTCATGGGTTTGAGCCCCACCTGGGCAAAAGATCCCTGCTTTGCCGGGGTTTGGACTAGATGACCCTTGTGATTCCTTCAAACTCTACAATTCTACGATTCTATGATTTAGGCAACTGAAGCAGAGGCCTTCACATCACCGCTCAGATGGTTGTCTTTTAACGGCACTCCAAAGGAAGCCACCTCGGACACGTTTCCTTGCTCTGTCCAATATTATGGCTGGCTCTGACTACTTACCATAGTGTTTTTCTTTCTCTCCCCCAGAAAACAAGATCCTTAGCATGATCAATGAATTAAGATCTGCAATTGACAAACTCACAAATGAGCTGCAGCAAGCAAGGCGCTGGATCCGGGACCTTGAATCTTAGGCCAGTGGTGTCAGGTGGACGGAGTCAGATGAAGCAGTAGAAGAGAAGGATTCAAACACCTTTCTCATGTGTTTTGATGTTTCTGCCTTATGTTCAATTCCTATTTCTCATTTTGCCTTGTGTTAACACCCATTTAAAAAGCTGGCTGAGGGCTGCAATCAAGATTCACATTTTTATTTTTATTGCTTTTTGCCTTGCAGAATAAACTAATGATGGGGAACACCAGTTAAATGAACAGAACTCTGATTCTACCCCTGCACTGTTGTGTTTTCTGAACAGCTGGTGTCTTGATTCTAATGAGTGTGTGTGAAAACAAGCCGGCTGTTTGAAACTGAAATTAACATCCATTGCTCCTCCTACTTAATCTCTGGCCCTGCTCACCACTGGCGCACAGTTGATAGAAGGTTGCCCAGGACAGAGTGCAGTCCTTGGGATGAGTAAGGTTGACCACATCTGTTCTAATCCAAATTTAACCCTCATTTGGCAATTCTGTTCTTAGCTGTTAGTTTCCTCCTGTAGCTTGCTGAGCTGATCAAAGTGTCTTTAAATAACATATTAAACATTAGTGTTGGCATTGGTAACTAAAAATGAATCCTGCTGTACAAAGCAATGGCTAGTCTGCATGATTTGGTGTGTGTTTTTGGTTTTTTACAGAATGGTGTATTCTTCCTTTGGGTTGCTCTGTATGTTTCCTGAAAAATAATAAAAATTTCAAGTTAAAAAAAAAAGAAGAGAAGAATTCTTTGGATAAGTAGGTTAAGTCTGGATTCCAGGGTGCTGTTATGGAACTGAAGCGAAGAGTACATCATTTTAAGCCCCTCATGCAATCGCTTTGATAGTCAGTAGGCAGAGCTCTTTCTTTTTCATCAGGCTAGTTTTGGCCAGAGTCACATAAGCAGCTAGGATCCCCTTGTTCACGAGAGGTTATTAGGCAAACACACAGAGCTTCCAAGGTATTCTGGGCCACCTGCTGGCTCTGGGAAGGAATTGTAAATCTCTCTTGCTCAGCAGCATTGAGACACTGTGAGTGAGTCTATAAGGGGGGGGGGCGAGGGGGGGCGGCAGATGCAAGAAGATGACCAGGTCACACAAGCAACATGCTGACACTTATTCTACAAAGCTTTAAAATTGCAGGAGCCTCATTAGCCTCAATTGCACTTTCATCTGGCCACTCCACAACCTTGTCTTCCAATTGAACTCTGCTCCAAACAAGTCTCAAGGAATAATGGTTCATTCAGGCAGACCTGCAATTCCAAGGGGCACCTTGGAGAATTGGGGGTGGGAGTTGTGTCTGACCAGCAGTAAAGGGAGGAGGGCTAGGGCAAAGGGTCCAGTATACCCTGTGCTTGCATCCCTCTGGTGTCTTCAATTGTACTTAAATTGTAGACCTGTCTTTGGGGACATGGGTTCTAAAGAAAAGCGGGACAACCCGGGATCAAATCAATAACTGGGACGGCTTCTGTAAATTCAGGACTGTCCCTGGAAAATAGGGACACTTGGAGGGTATGGAATTCTGGAGGCTCCAAAATTGTTATATTGGTCACATCAGTTTTAAAATACTGTGAAAAGAAAGCATTTAAACTATGACATACAGCTTGAGGATTAAACCAGTTAACATACAAATCTTAACTGGAGTTCAAATAATATTAGCTAAAACACAAAACATTATGCAAAGCAGCATACAAATGTTATATTGGTCACTATGGAGTTACTTTTGCTACCCTCTCTCTGCTACCCAGTTTTTCCTTCTTCCACCCCCCCTTTCTTGCCACCCACATGAAATCCGGCAGATGCCTGCAGTTGATGTTTGGGCCCACCCCTTCCTTAAATGAAACATTGGATGGTCCTCTGCTGTCAGGGGTTCCTGCTGACCAGCCATGCATTGCTCCGGTCTCAAACTCACAGCAACGTGGGTAGGTTACTCTTCTAACAAAAATACCTCACCCTGAACCGCAGAGACTCAGCCAAGCTTGAAGCAGCAGAACCAGATGCCCCAGATCTTCTGCTCAGGGTAGAAAGAGGGAAGTTCTTGTGACAGATGCACAGCCTTAGTTGCTGCTGGGTTTATTGTTATTTTGGGCCATCACAGCTTGGCTGAATCGGACCCTGGCAAACAGCTGCACTCAGCCCTGAAAGGGCACTCTTAAGACAGCTAAGCTGAGCTCCTCAGCCTTCGCCTGCATCTTCACTATCAGGTAGGAATACAAATGAATGATTCCTAGGGAAATAAGTCTTACTCGAGAGCTTTGATCTTCTAAGGGTTTTTTTATGAATGACCCATAAGGGGATGTCTCACCAGGGGTGTTCGCAGGTGACACACAGCAAGGGTACAATCTGTGTACCTGTGTAGCTAGGCAGTTGAGCTGTACACACTCGCAGATATTCACATCTAATGTTCAATGGGAGTTGGGTCTGTGTACACAACAGTGGAGCTTTGCAAATCAACGCATGCCAACTGTTTCATGCAAACCCTTGTACTGTGTAGAGGCAGCTGGCATCTCTGTTCAGTCTATTGTGTGAACAAGGCAACTAGCAGTTGTGATCCATGTAGGGCTGGCTGTAGGTCTGGCAGGTCCCTGGGCAAACTGTCTCCTCCAGACAGCAGCCCAATGTACAGGGTTTTAGGTGGGGAAACATTTCCCATCACTTCCCTGCTGGGAGAAACTCTGTAAAGGAGATGTAAATGTTACATAGCTGTGCCTTACAATGCAGGTGTGTTTGTTTACACAGATTGTCACTGTGGGGGACCCAATCAGGAAACAAGGCAGTGTTAACCCTTCACCCCCCACTGTGGCTTCTCTTCACCTGCAATTGGCAAAGTCAAACAAGATTTTGTTTATCTCAGTTGTGTAGGTGTGGGGCTCTCAATTCTGATTGAGATTTGAAGCAAACAGTTAAAGCCTTCTAACAGGCACTCCTCCCTGCCTCTTGGGTTCCGATCTGGATCCAGTATCATGCTGTCAAAATGTGTAGCAGGGTGGGGTGGGGGTGGGGAAACCCTTCCATTCCCTTCACTTAAAGATACAGCTACACAGGTAATACAAACTGTTCTTTGGCCCATGTGTTAGAAAGATTGGTAGTCGGATTTGCTGAAGTTGGCTTCGCTCCATTTCTCATGTATCCTATCTTAATTTTTGGTTTGCCACATTTCCACATTCGTTTGCTTTTTTCCTTTAAAGTATCTTTTTAAAAAATTGTACACCTTTGTATGCCATTTTGCCTTATAGATACATTTTTCCAAGCAAATTTACCCAACAGAAAGCATTTTTAATGTGGTCATTCCTACCAATATATGCATTTTAATGCATACTTCCCCCTCCATGTGCATTTTAAATGGGCGTTTTGATGGAAGACTTGTGCATTTGGAGAACGGCCAAAGGATAGCTGAGTTTTGGTCAACACTTTATTTCAGGAAATGAGAAGTAGGTAGTTGAACATTAAAATATAGACTGAACCAAACTTCGCTCCCAACCCTAGGGAGGTCTAACCACAAGCAGCCTTTGAATTCAGTTCAGAACTCTTTTCACCCATGTGTCTGTCTGTCTTTCTGTCTGTGATCAACTCCGGCCCAAGAAACCAATGTCCGCACTGTGGAAGGACATGTGGGTCCGGAATTGGCCTCCACAGTCACTTACCAACTCATTGTTAAAACTGTGTCTATGGAAGACAATCTTACTCGGCTACGAGCGATCGCCAAAGAAGAAGAAGATTTATTTTTACAATGTTGCATTTATTGTTCATGTTTTGTCTGTATATGCACACACAGTTAGTTGTATTTATTGATTTGGATTTTGTTCTCCCCCCCTCCGGCTTTCCCAAATGCAATACATAAATTCAAAGTTTTCTGTGCTTAAAATACTTCAGTTTTGTTTGCTTCCTCTAATAACTTTTGTACTTGATCAGGAGGAAATGCTCAAGCAAAGAAACTGATGTGAAAAGAATGTCCCTGTTTTCATCTGAGGAATGTCGGAGGGTATAGCTGCACATCCTATTGATGGCCTGACTCTGCAAGGGATGCTACAACTGGGGTGGGCAGGCATACAGGTTGCAAAGTCTATTTATTGCAAGGGGAGGATGAACTCTAGTAGAGCAGCTCAGTCTTGCCTCTGCGAAAAAGAGGAGACAGAGAGGATGGGGCCGATGGCAAAGTAAAACAAGATGGACAGCTGATGGGGCAGCCTGAGACCCCTGCCCTGCCCTGCACTCATAAGGGGGGATGTCACAGGGCCTGGCATGTCTAAGTCTTCTGATCCAAGCTTCACTGTACTTCCTGCAGCGTCTCAGCATGCCGGAGAAGCAGTAGCTGTCAGCGGACAGATCGAAACAGGCAGGAGTTTGAAAAGGGGCTTTCAGTTTTGCAAGGCAAATTCAGTGCATGTTCACTATGGTTGGTGAAATTGGTCCATTTTGGTTTCTCCTTATTTAGAATCATAAGTTCTGTTTGCAATATAGCTGCATTGTTTTGGAAATGTTCTTAAGAAGTCTCCTTGCTCTCATGCAGATCAAGCTAGTATTTCTGAGCTCTGAGGGGGAAGTGGAGAGGTTGGTGTCTCCTATTTATATCCTACTTCTGAGCATTGATATGGGCTCTGCAGAAGGCCTGAAATGGATGTGGGAGTCAGACTGGAATATTTTGATTGAAGACAATGGGTGGACTTCTATGTGGTTAAGGTTCCCATTGACATCCATTTTATCTACCATGAGAGAACATGCATTGAAAATAATGCAAAAATGGTATAAGACTGCTATGAGACTGTTTCAAACGAAGGTGTCTAATTAGAGATCCTGTTGGAGAGGATATAAGGAGCCGAGGTAATTTAAGGTCAGGTGGAGGACAAAGTGTCAGAGTTTTGGACTGTGGTCTTTGCAGAAATTTCTATAGTGATTGGACAACAAGTATTGAAATCTCTGGAAACACTACTGTTAAATAGGAAGGGGACTACATTAGCTGATTGGCAGAAAGCAGTTTGGGGAGTCGCTTTGGTGACCCCTCCCACAATAATCTGCTTAAAGAAACAAAATATTAATTCTCTTTTGTACTGGTTTGGTGATTTTTATTGTTTATGAAAGCAAGGATGAAATTCAAAGACAACTCCCAGCAGCATGCAAAACTTTCTGGCTCCTGTGAACATAATGGATTTGAATTTGTATTCCGCCCCCCCCCATCCTTTATGCTTACTGGAGACAGCTGTCTTCCTGGTAGTTAGGGACATTGAAAAGCGCCATACACAGAGTCAGCCCATTGGTATTATTTATTGTTTAGTTATTACATTTATATACCACCTTTCTTTTTCTAAGGCGCTCAAGGTGGTGCACATGGTTCCCTCCTCCCTTTCATCCTCACTACAACCCTGTGAGGCAGGTAAGGCGAAGAGATGGTGACTGGCCCAAGGTCACCCAGTGAGTTTCAGGGCAGAGTGGGGATTTGAACCCTGGTCTCCCAAGTCATAGTCCAGCACTCTAACCATTACACCACACGGGCTCATTGGTCCATTCAAGTCAATATTGCCTACTGACTGGCAGCAAATCTCCAGGACTTGAGGTAGGAATCTCTCCATGCCTTGCGATGACATGCATTGGATCTGGGACTTTTGCATGCAAATCATGTGCTCTGTCTCTGAGCTACGGCCCTTCCCATAGGAGTACTATGGGAGAAGAAGCTCAATAGAGAGGAGTAGAGCTTGTGACAGGTTCTCCTCCTTCCACCAAGGTGCATAAAAGCACATTTCCATACACATTCTTATGACTCTGGGAATATATTTTTGATGGTAAATAACTGTTACTGAATGAATCAATAATCCATTTCCACCCCCTTGCTTCCAGATTTGGCCCTTGCATGAATTCACAATGAGGAGCTTCTTTTGTCTGCTCTTCCTTCCAGGTAATGCATGATGTGTGATGCAGGTTTGATTTGTGCCAACAAAAGCAAATTGGGCTTCTGGTCTCATTTAAGCACCACTGCTCTCTTTGGTCTTTAGAAAAGAATGAGGAGAAGGCAGTGGTGGATGTGGGCTCTCAGATTTCAGCAGTGCCCTTTGCGACACTAAAATTCCATGAGCCCCCCCCCCATAGCTCCATTCTGAAACCTTGTCTTGATGCCCCCTGCAGGGTAGTGCTCAGTGGGACCACACCACTCCTGCCACCCTAAAAGTGCTTCTGATGATGTGTAAATGGTCCAGTTTAAATCCCCCACTATTGCATTGCTATTGACATGTTTCAGAATATTCCTACAAAAAAGCCACCAGTCTGGAGAGGTAGTCAGAAGTTTAGTTTAGTTTTGATTAGAGAGCACTGCCTTCAGATCATTTTCATCATCCTTCTGAATGCATGGTGGGAGCTGAGCAAAATATCACATGTTGTTTTCTGATTTAGGTGTCTTGGGTAATAAAAATATGTTGACTATTGCACCGAATAATCTGGCTGCGTGGGAAGGATCCTGTATTCTGATTCCATGCAAGATCGATCGAACATATAAGTACGTTCGGGTTGACAACTTCTTCCTGATTTGGTATTTTGACCCTAAGTATGAAGACAATCTGAAAGATTATACTGGTATCATGTTATACAATGGCTCTTCGACCTCAAAGAACTACCTGACTCCAACAAGTCTCCACTTTCTGGATCGGGTGAGGTTTGTTGGGAATTTAAACAGCAGAAACTGCAGCCTGAAGATCTCTCATCTCCAGAAAAATGACAGTGGCAAATATGGAGCAAGACTTTATAACTTCGTTGGAAACAATCGTTATCTAGACAAGTGGTTTGCTGCTGCTTCTGTTAATGTTAACGGTAAGAAACTTTCAGAGATGATTTGTCCTCCATTCATGCCAAAGTGGTCAAGTAGTCTTGAAACCAAGAGTACCTCCAGGCTGTCACTGTTTTGTGGGAGAGATTCAAGTGCATACTACAAATGTAGATTTATGCTTTTTTAAGTGCTCTGTTGCCCTAGTGCAAGAATTCACTTTTAAAAAGAATCAGCCTTTCTGTAGCTTGGCAAGTGACAGGGTCATGCACTGAAATGTCTGGGTGAGCAAATGACTAATGAGGAAGATGAGTAAATACCTCATAACGAAATCAATATGAATAACAGATGCATAACTGCCCTGTGATCAAATCAGAACAAATGGTCAACAAGGATATACTCTGTGCAAGTTTCATGCAAGCAAGTAAAGATGAACGCTCAATAAATAGGTCTTCGGGTGGAGTCCTAAACTTTCAATTTTCTAAGGCTGTAACTGTAATCTTATAGGAATAATAGAACCACAGAATTATGGAACTGGAAGGGATTTCAGGAGTAGACTAACAGTAATGGGTAGACTGGTAACTGAAGAACATTTCTGGAATCCCCTCCTATAAGGGTTTGTTCAATGACACAAATAATGTATTTGCTAGGAGGCCTTGACACATCTTTGTGTGAAACTAATGTGCCATTCATCAGCCAGCCCCCTACATTGTGTTGCATCAAATGTTAGTCCACTCAGAGTAGACCCATTGAAAATAATGGACCTAAGTAGATTAACTATAGATACAATGCACTGTGTTCTTATTTGCCTTGCCAGTATCTAGCGCTGAGTTTTTCACAGCACTTTGTTATGCAAAAAGAATCAAATATTTATTTATTTATTTTACTATGTAACAAATTTATAATCTGCTTTATAGCCTGATGGCCCTGAATTGGTGTGCAAGTTAAATATAGGGATACTATATACACAAGTTCAGCTTTAAAAAATAAAATAAAAAAATCATATGAACTTCAGATCAAGAAAACCACCGCTGCAAGTTCTACAAAAAAAGAATAAAATCATTTCTGCAAATGTCCATTTGTCAAATATCAACTCAGAGGCAGGTATAACTATGCTAACATGCAGCATCACAGAAGGGGTTCAAAATAGGCCTGGATGCTTCTTGCCATTTTTGGATAGAAGATCAAGGCTCTTATTTGCTCAACAGCTTCCTTTTAGATCAGGGAGGGGAACCTTTAAACTTCCAGAAGTTGCAGGATTAGAACCCCCATCACCCCTGACCATGCTGGCTGAGGCTGATGGTAGTTGGGGTCCAAGGACATGCGGAGAATCACAAGTTCTCCATCTCTGGTCTACAGCTTTGCCTGATCAATGACTTGGAATTTCCCTTTTTAATTTTCTGCATGCAGTGTCACCACCCAAACCCAAGATAGAAAGCAGAATGGCACAAATCCAAGAATGGATACCAGCGACAGTGACCTGCTGGGTATTTTACCACTGCCCCGATGAGCCAATTATGTTGACGTTCAGCGGCTTGGAGGAGAGTCGTATGTCTTCCCAAAAAACAACCAATAGAAATGGAAAAGTCCAGACTGTTCTGAGTTTTACTCCAACTTGGGAGGATCATGGGAAAACGCTGATATGCACTCTAAAAAGCCACAATGGGACAGAGATATCCCAGAGCACCATGACATTGGATGTGAAATGTGAGTATTCAGGGGGATGAAACTGGACTATGTGGGGGAAATCTGGAAAAAAGATATTCCGCCTGAACTGCACAAGATTCTGTTCCTCTGAAAAGCCATTGTCTGAACTCTGAATCTTGTGAGGGGTGGTGGGCTTTGGCTTAGGCATTTACAATAGCAAGAAGCATGTGATTGTCACATTTGAAAGGATGTCTGTTATTGAGTACAAAATGTGAGGGGAACCTTGCAAGATGGGAGGGGGTTATAATTAAGGGTCCCTGATTATATTCTAGGACCTCCAGCCTTGCAGCTGCTGTCACTTTCTGATGGTACTTATGACTTCCATATTTTATTTATTTCAGATGGTCCCAAAAGAGTTAAGCTGAGTGCTATGCTTGGAATCACGGTCCGAGAAGGGGAGAAACTCTCTCTTGCATGCACAGTCAACAGTAGCAACCCTGAAGTTACATACCAATGGTACTGGAAGGATGTGCGGAAATATGAATGGACGAGCCCAATAAAGGAATTTGATTCTGTAGGAGAGCAAGATTCTGGTGTCTATCGCTGTACAGCTGAAAACGCAGTTGGATCCAGTAGCTCAGAACTGACCATCAATGTCCAGTGTGAGTTTCTTTGTTGGGCTGGTGAATGATGACCATCAAGATTTACAGACATTGCTTGCCTCTTATTTCCTCTTCTGGGGGTCTTTTTGTATTTCAGAAGAGAACTACTTTCCCCTTCTGATTTTCATGCATTGTGTGACTATCCGGACAGGAAGCAGGAAATAGCTTGTTTAAAGCCCATTCTACACACACACCAATATAATTTGTAAACATGCATCATTGGTCTTGCATAAAATGTACCTTTAGAATACAATCCTAAATCTGTTCACCTTCAAAGATGGGCAGGGTTGCAACCAGGGCATGCTAGTGATTTGGTGGCTGGCTGGGTCTGGAGGGGGCATAGACATGGCCTCACATAACCCCGTAGGTGCTGAACTGCAGTATCTGAACAGCTTTCTGTATGCACGGACTTTCTCAGCACCCCCAAATGAGAAATAACAGATATGATGACAAAATTATTTAATGCTATCCCAAAATCTTCCTCCTGGGGTTGGGTTGACTCACCCTGATTAATGTGGCATGCTGGAGCAGGATCTTCAGCAGCAGGATTATAATCCCCACTCAGACATGCAGGTCACTGGGAGTTCCTGGGCCCCAGTCATAGAATCATAGAATCATAGAATCATAGAATCATAGAGTTGGAAGAGACCACAAGGGCCATCGAGTCCAACCCCCTGCCAAGCAGGAAACACCATCAGAGCACTCCTGACATATGGTTGTCAAGCCTCTGCTTAAAGACCTCCAAAAAAGGAGACTCCACCACACTCCTTGGCAGCAAATTCCACTGTCGAACAGCTCTTACTGTCAGGAAGTTCTTCCTAATGTTTAGGTGGAATCTTCTTTCTTGTAGTTTGGATCCATTGCTCCGTGTCCGTTTCTCTGGAGCAGGAGAAAACAACCTTTCTCCCTCCTCTATGTGACATCCTTTTATATATTTGAACATGTCTATCATATCCCCCCTTAACCTCCTCTTCTCCAGGCTAAACATGCCCAGCTCCCTTAGCCGTTCCTCATAAGGCATCGTTTCCAGGCCTTTGACCATTTTGGTTGCCCTCCTCTGGACACGTTCCAGTTTGTCAGTGTCCTTCTTGAACTGTGGTGCCCAGAACTGGACACAGTACTCCAGGTGAGGTCTGACCAGAGCAGAATACAGTGGCACTATTACTTCCCTTGATCTAGATTCTATACTCCTATTGATGCAGCCCAGAATTGCATTGGCTTTGTTAGCTGCCGCATCACACTGTTGGCTCATGTCAAGTTTGTGGTCAACCAAGACTCCTAGATCCTTTTCACATGTACTGCTCTCAAGCCAGGTGTCACCCATCTTGTATTTGTGCCTCTCATTTTTTTTGCCCAAGTGCAATACTTTACATTTCTCCCTGTTAAAATTCATCTTGTTTGTTTTGGCCCAGTTCTCTAATCTGTCAAGGTCGTTTTGAAGTGTGATCCTGTCCTCTGGGGTGTTAGCCACCCCTCCCAGTTTGGTGTCATCTGCAAATTTGATCAGGATGCCCTTGAGTCCATCATCCAAGTCGTTGATAAAGATGTTGAATAAGACCGGGCCCAAGACAGAACCCTGTGGCACCCCACTAGTCACTCTTCTCCAGGATGAAGAGGAACCATTGATGAGCACCCTTTGGGTCCGGTCAGTCAGCCAGTTACAAATCCACTGAGTGGTAGCATAGTCAAGACCGCATTTTACCAGCTTCTTTACAAGAATATCATGGGGCACGTTGTCAAATGCCTTGCTGAAATCAAGGTAGGCTACATCCACTGCGTTCCCTTCATCTACCAGGCTTGTAATTCTGTCAAAAATCGAGATCAGGTTAGTCTGACATGACTTATTTTTCAGAAATCCATGCTGACTATTGGTGATCACAGCATTCCTTTCTAGGTGCTCACAGATTGTTTGCTTGATGATCTGCTCCAGAATCTTCCCTGGTATTGATGTCAGACTGACTGGGCGGTAATTATTTGGGTCCTCTCTTTTCCCCTTTTTGAAAATAGGGACAACATTTGCCCTCCTCCAGTCTGCTGGGACTTCGCCTGTTCTCCAGGAATTCTCAAAGATGATTGCCAGTGGTTCTGAGATCACATCTGCCAGTTCTTTTAATACTCTTGGATGCAGTTCATCTGGCCCTGGAGACTTGAATACATCTAAACTAGCCAAGTATTCTTGTACTATCTCCTTAGTTATTCTGGGCTGTGTTTTCTCTACTGAATCATTTGCTCCAAATTCTTCAGGTCGGGCATTGTTTTCTTTATTGGAGAAGACTGAGGCAAAGAAGGCATTGAGGAGTTCAGCCCTTTCTGTGTCCCCTGTTTGCATTTCACCATCTTCTCCTCTGAGTGACCCCACTGTTTCTTTGTTCTTCCTTTTGCTACGAACATACCCATAAAAGCCTTTTTTGTTGCTTTTAACCTCTCTAGCAAGCCTGAGTTCATTCTGTGCTTTAGCTTTTCTGACTTTGTGTCTACACGTGCTGGCTATTTGTTTGAATTCCTCTTTGGTGGTTTCCCCCCTTTTCCATTTTTTGTACACATCCTTTTAACTCAGTTAGAAGTTCTTTAGATAGCCACCCTGGCTTCTTTAGGCACCTTCCATGTTTCCGTCTCATTGGTATTGCCTGAAGTTGTGCTTTTACTATCTCCCTCTTAACAAACTCCCAGCCATCATGAACTCCCTTTCCTTTTAGTATTACTGTCCATGGGATCTCACCCAGCACTTCCCTAAGTTTTATGAAGTCGGCTTTCTTAAAGTCAAGAAATTGAGTCCTAGTATGCTTGGCTGCTCCTTTCCGTTGTATAGTAAACTTCAGAAGAGCATGATCACTTGCGCCTAATGATCCTTCCACTTCTACCCCATTAACCAGGTCATCGACATTGGTTAGGACCAGATCTAAAATGGCTGTTCCTCTTGTTGCATCTCCCACTTTCTGGACAATGAAGTTGTCTGCAAGGCCAGTGAGGAATCTGTTTGACCTTATGCTCTTGGCTGAGTTTGACATCCAACAAATATCCGGGTAATTGAAGTCCCCCATTACTACTATCTCCCTTCCTTTTGCATGCTTGGCCATCTGTTCCAGGAAGGCATCATCTATGTCCTCCGTTTGGCTTGGGGATCTATAGTAAACTCCCACAATGAGGTCACTGTTATTCTTCTCTCCCTTAATTTTGACCCAAATGCTCTCCCTTTGGCTTTGAGGTTCTAAATATTGGATCTCTTCACAGGTATACACATCCCTGACATATAACGCCACTCCTCCTCCTTTCTTGTCTGGTCTGTTTCTCTGAAATAGATCGTATCCCTCCATTTTTACATTCCAATCGTGGGACTTATCCCACCAGGTTTCAGTGATGCCTATTATGTCATATTTAGTTTGCTGTACCAAGAGCTCAAGCTCATCTTGTTTATTTCCCATGCTTTGTGCATTAGTGTACAGACATTGAAGTCCATTAGTCATTCCCCCGTGTCTCTTATTTAAGGATTTTTTCCTCCCACCACTAGGTCTGCTTGCTGTTTGCTCCATTTGGTCTATGACATTTGGATGATCATCTTCATCAATTGATAGACTCCTACCTTCAGGAGCACTGTCTCCCTCCCCCACATTAGTCAGTTTAAAGCCCTCCTGATGAGGTTTCTGAGTTTTTTGGCAAAAACATTCCTCCCAACCGTTGTGAGGTGCAGCCCATCGCTTGCCAGAAGTCCATCTTCAAGAAATTGCAGTCCGTGATCTAAGAATCCAAACCGTTCCTGTTTACACCATTTGCGAAGCCAGCTGTTTACTTCCACTATTTTCCCCTCTCTCCCTGGGCCACGTCGTTCAACTGGGAGGACAGATGAGATGACGATTTGTGCATTTAATTGCTTCAATTTCCTGCCCAGAGCCTCGTAGTCTCTTTTGATCTTCTGGAGGCTATTGCTTGCAGTGTCATTGGTTCCTACATGAACCAAGAGGAAGGGGTATTTGTCAGTGGGTTTTATGATTCCTGGCAGTCGTTCAGTTACATCTTGGATCTTAGCCCCGGGGAGACAGCACACTTCCCGAGACATCCTGTCAGGCCCACAGATCACTGCTTCTGTTCCCCTCAGTAGGGAATCCCCTATCACCACTACACGCCTCTTCTTAGCTTTGGTCGGGGTTCTTCCGTGAGCGGTCCGTTCCAAGGTCGCCTGCACATTCTCTGAGGACTGACTTTGCTGTTCATCTTCATATACCTGATCGACTGTAATGAGGGAGAGATCCTCAAATGGAGTCTGCTCTTCATCTTCCATGCTAGGGGAGAGGACCTGAAAGCGATTGTGTATTTCTAAACAATCAGAGCGAACCCTGGGCCTCCTACTTCTTTGAGTCACGTTTCTCCACATATCTGGCTCCTGTGTTGCTGAACTAGCCTCCTTCCCAGGGGAGTCCCCTGTCTCCTCCTTGGTGGAGACGGTGTGCTCTGCTGCTTCCAAGAAGAGCTCCAGCTCTCTAATTCTTTGGAGTGTAGCTACACGTTCCTCCAGTTGCTGGACTTTGTCTTTTAGGAGGGCAATCAACATGCAATTGCTGCATGTAAAGCTGCCTGCAACCTTTGGCAAGATGGCAAGCATTGCGCAGGAACTGCAGGCGACTGCAGCTGTTCCCTCCCCCTCCATCTTGAGAATGTGTTGTTGGGGGTGGCTACAGCGGTCCTGCATCATAAAAAGTGTGAAGACACTCCCCCCCAAAAATAATAACTCCCCCCCAAAAAACCTAGGTCTCCCCCAACAAACGTTTGAGACTAGCTCCCCTAAATCTAAAAGATGGATCAAACTACGCGCGCCGGTAGGCGCGCGCCGCTGGCCTGCAAGGTCTGATAAGCTCCTCCCACAGCTAATCACCTGCCTCAACAGAAACCCTGCCCCCTCTGACCTTTGTACAGGGAGAGCAGCTGATTAGCCACAAAGAATCACACACACAAGAAAACCCTTTTGGCTCCTTCTTCAGCCGCTGGCCTGCAAGGTCTGATAAGCTCCTCCCACAGCTAATCACCTGCCTCAACAGAAACCCTGCCCCCTCTGACCTTTGTACAGGGAGAGCAGCTGATTAGCCACAAAGAATCACACACACAAGAAAACCCTTTTGGCTCCTTCTTCAGCCGCTGGCCTGCAAGGTCACCATTTCTCTTTTTTTTTTTAAAAAAAATAAATTTAAATTAATTTTCCAATACAGTTGTACATTTTTATCCAAATTTTAACAAATTATCTCTTTTTGGACTTCCTTCAGCTTCTCTGGCAATCATCTGTATTTATCTCTTCAGTACGCATTCCCTTCATTTGTATTGCCATTTGTCTTCCCTCCCCCTTCTATTTCTTTTTAACAATACCTCTCAACTTTTACAGCGCCTCTTGAAACCCCACTAGCGTTGTTTGTACATCACATACATTTTTCAGATATTCTACAAACTTTCCCCAGTCTTCGATGAACTTTTGGTCTCGCACATATCTGATTTTCCCAGTTAATTTATCCAATTCCACATAGACTGTCAGTTTCATTCTCTATTCTTCTATCGTCGGTATTTCCTCTTGTTTCCATTTCTGGGCCAGTAAAATTCTTGCTGCTGTAACTGCATACTGAAAAAGTTTACAATCCTTTCTTCTTATTTCCTTTCCTGTAATCCCTAAAAGAAAAGCTTCTGGTTTCTTTACAAAAGTATATTTTAACATCTATTTCAATTCATTGTAAATTGCTTCCCAGAAACTTTTCACTTTCTTACATTCCCACCACATATGATAAAACGTTCCTTCTTTTTCTTTACATTTCCAACACTTATTGCATATCTTATACATTTTTGCTAGTTTTACCGGTGTGATGTACCATCTATAAAACATTTTCATAACATTTTCCTTCAACGCCGTACATGCAGTAAATTTTAAATTTTCTTTCCAGTTTTTCCCAGTCATCAAATTGAACATTATACCCAAAGTCTTTGGCTCACTGTATCATTACCGATTTAACCTCTTCATCTTTCATATTCCATTCCAACAATATTTTATACATTTTTGACAAAATTTTACATTCATTATTTATTATATCTGTTTGAAACCTTGACTCTTTTTCTCCATAACCACTTTCTTTTATATCTTTTTTAAACATTTCATTAACCTGGAAATAATTCTTTAACTTGTTCATATGGTTTTAGCTTCCATTTCCCCCCCTCTTTAATTACCATTTCACCATATGTAATCCAATTACCTCTCATATTAATTTTCTTTACACTCATAACTTCCAATGGAGATAGCCAATGTGGAACTCTTGGCTCCAATAGATTTTTGTACCTGTCCCATATTTCTATTAACGAATTCCTAAAGATGTGGTTCCCAAAACCTTTATGAATTTTCTTCTTGTCACACCATAAATATGTGTGCCATCCAAATCTGTTATCAAATCCTTATTTTCCAATTTTATCCATTCCTTTAACCAACATAGGCATACTGCTTCATAATAATATAATATAATATAATATAATATAATATAATATAATAATAATGTCACCATTTCTCAGCCCAGCCTACTTCACAGGATTGATGTCAGGCTGAAATGGGGAGGTGGAGAACCACATGCAGCAGCTTGAGCTCCTGTGAGGAAAGGTGGGGTGAAAATATATACAGAAATAATAGTTGGCCAAATTTGCACCGCAGCAGTAAACATCATAATCACCACCAGTTAATTAACTGATGATGATGATAATGATGATAGAGGGGGTAGTAGTGATTCTGTTGACACGGTGGTAGCAGAAGTGGCAGTCAATGGTGATGATAAAAGTGAAGTCTTACTCTGACTTCCCCTGTGTGTGAAGACAGGCTCTGGCAGATTGAGCAGATGAGACCAAAGTGGGTCCAATGGTCAAGGAGACAGTTTCTGCACTTGCTATAGAGGGGAGTGAGGGGCAGATGGGCTCATCAACCCTGGGAAGGTAGCCCATCTAGGAGAAGGAAAATTCTGGTCTGGAGTGGTGTCCCTATGACGGTTAGATGGTGCCTTGTATAGATGGTGCCTCCTTCTGGCAACTCCTGCAGTCAAGCTGGTGCCAATCATATTGCTCTGCTTTCTTGTGGACCACACAAGCAAATAGGAGAATGGGGTCTTCTCGTCTTGGCAGCCCAGGACCTCCATACACACTGCCCAGGCTCACGCCATATGGAGGTCACTTGGATGCTGCTAACGCAGCAATTTGACTAAACCCCCGGAAACACGCTCTGTTATCTCTCAAGACAGGTGGATGCCAACAACAGTCACCATCAGCATAGTAATGATCTGTTTTCTTAACAATAACTCAAAATGTCCCTGCTGGAGTGGGCTGACTCACCCTTCCTTATGGTGGGGCCAGTTTTGCTATCTTCACCAATCCCTGAATACACACGTTACTCTCTCACAGTTCTCTTGTCCCCCAAGGCAGCACACACATTTTCTTGCCCTGAAACAAGAGTCTTGATTTCAGTGTCCTTAATATCTCTACCCCAGATCCACCTAAGGATGTGAAGATTGACATGCCACCAGGGATAATCAAAGAAGGGGACTATGTGGTTTTGCGGTGCTCTTCCCGAGGGAATCCTGCCACCAACCACCATGGCTGGTATAAAGATAGTGAGTCTGGCATAATTGGAACTGACAAGGAGCTGCGTTTTGAGGCGATCCAGTCCAGTGATTCCAGTACCTATCACTGCATAGCCAGCAACGCCATTGGAAATTCAACATCCTCATCTGTCACCCTGGACGTTCAGTGTAGGTAACCTCATTTTCAGGCAGTGAAGGGTCTATAGGAACACAGGAAGTTGCCTTCCAGCAGCTCAGACTTTGACTGGCAGGATCACAGATGTGCTCCGCATCAGCTACCACCTGATTCTTTTAAAAATTAAAACCCTGGAGGTACCAGGAAAATTGACCACTTGCATGCAAAGTGCAACATCATATACAAATTTAAAGGAGAGTTAGATGTATTCACTGGGAAAGGTTATCTATGGCAGATATGTTGTATCTGCACCCGTCCCCGAGACAACACTCTGTAAGTAATGTGACCGGAAGTCCTGGAGCACATGTACCAGCCAAGCAGAGGTTATGGGAAGGCAGGTGCAGTCATTTCACAAACTTGATCCACACAGGCTATGTGACTCCACTACCTGTTTTGGAGAATTGCAGATTGAACTTAAATAACTTACCCAAATCACAAGAAGGATGTACTCTTTGGCATATAGAGCCTCTTGGCGTAGACTGATCTTACACCTGAGATCCCAACTTGTTAGCAGCCTTATACATGACAGAAGCCAGGATGCTTGCCTATAGAAATTGTGAGCCATTATCAGTCGCGACTTACACAGGCAGACCCGCTATGACAGAAATATTTTGGAGAATGTTTTTTTCTGATGCTCCTCAAGGGGTGAGCACCCACTGTTGGCAACATTTAATAAAAGGCAACTGCCCAAAGCAGGGCTGTTGAGTGCAGCAGGCATGTGTTGTCAAGCTGAAAATTGAGGTTGTGAACTTAGATTTACTACAGAGGACTGTGTACTCAACGGTTGTTGTGTACGTGTGGTGGGTTTTGCATGTGTGTTCAGGTGCTAGGACAGGTGGGGCACCTCTTGTGATACATTGCCTTTGGTCTCTCCTCCTGCAGTTGGTCCCAAGGACGTGAAAGTTGTGCAAGAACCCCTGGGGCTGATCACTGAAGGCAGCTTTGTTAAGCTGAGATGCGAAGTGAGAGATGCCAACCCCCAGGAGCTCACCTACATATGGTACAAAGAAGGGCAACAGCTGCAGCTGGACTCTACGGTGACCATCCCAAAAGTGACCCCTGAGCATTCTGGCAGTTACTATTGTGCAGCAAGCAACCAAGTAGGCTCAGCACAGTCCTCACCAGTTTGGCTGAGTGTCCGTTGTGAGTATGGAAAGGAGAGACTCCTGAAGATGGCTGACGAGGACCCCACCCTGAGTATCTTATTCCCTGACTCTGTCCTCAGGGGTGGCCCATCCATTCTCGCTGCTTTGAGGCAAAATGGGAAGTGACACTCACTCACTCAGTGAGATTTCACCTGAAATCGGGGTCAATACCAGCCCCACTTCACCCCTGTAAATGGGGGCAGTGGGGCAGGTGGGGTCTGCTTAGGCAGCTTCTGCTGAGGCAGCATCCTCACCCTGCCAAATGGCATGTCTGCCCTGCCTGTCCTCTAAGCTTCGCTTCTAGCTGAGGACAATCTTCCAAGAGTCTTTGAAGAGTCTTCCAAGGGTCTTCAACCTTTGCCTTTTAATTAGAACCAGTGCTGTCTGATTCATTCTCCTTAGTCTCATTGTTTCCTTTCTAGAACACAGCAGGGAAAAAGGATGGGGACAAAATTAAAGTTAAAAAGTTGGATCTGCCTCTCAACGGCTCTGGCTTTACCTACTCTTAGTCTCTTTGCCTTCTGCCCTACAAGCCCTGAAGGGCACCAGCAATCCCTGAGAGCCTTAAGACAAATACTATGGTGGACATTTGCCTTTGAGACCCAGCTTGGCAGGCCACCATCCCAGGAAGTGCAGCCCAGCTGCGAAGGCTGGCAAAGCACGATCACACACCTGCTCTCAGTGGGTTTGCTGTGTTGTAAGTCAGATGCAGATGCCTGCCTACAATCAAAATCAAAGAAAAGAATCAAATCTAAATGGCCATGAGTCATAATAGTGGGATGAGCCATAGGCCAAATACCGTATTTTTTGCTCTATAAGACTCACTTTTTCCCTCCTAAAAAGTTAGGGGAAATGTGTGTGCGTCTTATGGAGCGAATGCAGGCTGCGCAGCTATCACAGAAGCCAGAACAGCAAGAGGGATTGCTGCTTTCACTGCGCAGCTATCCCTCTTGCTGTTCTGGCTTCGGAGGTTCAGAATATTTCTTTTCTTGTTTTCCTCCTCCAAAAACTAGGTGCGTCTTGTGGTCTAGTGCGTCTTATAGAGCGAAAAATACGGTAACTCATTGGATCATTTTCTTTTTCTAGCTACCTGCCTGGACGTGCTACCCCATGCCACCTCTGGGCCCACACCCAAGACAAAAGATGGTAAGCCGACATCACAGGTTTGAACAGATTTCATTATTTGACTTCATTCTTGGAGGGGTGTATGTGCACACTTGTCCTAGATACTTCTCCTTCCCTTCTCAGACGAGACACAGGCCTCCTCGCTACCAGGCTGCACCCTGGAACAGATCTGCTCCTTGTGTCCGACAACTCAGGCTTCTCCCCAGCCTCAACCATCCTCTCCAAGCCCGCTTGCTCTCCCTTCCTCTTCTCAGACACCCTGCAAGTGCAATGCTTTCTGGGAAGAGTTCTGCTCCACCAGGAAATCGCATGGTCGTAAGTATGACCTCTACTATTCACCATGGAAGGCATCCATTAACGTTAGCATTTTCCTCATCTTTTTGTGAAGTTTATGCATCCACTTTGTATGCAGACAGTCCTATGTTTAATCCTTGGCATCTCCAGGGACGCAGGTGGCACTGCGCTCAACAACCCCAAAATATGCCATCTGAGGTGTGGTGCCTTTCCCTCTCTGATGTTAGGGCAATTGTAGAAGAGCTAAATGGGACCTCCTCAGAACATTTCCAAAAAAGAGTGGGTAAAATACAACCATCAAAATAATGAACAATTAGTTGCCCTTTGATGGTACCTCAAAATAAACCACCCCAGGTGGGCTTCCTTGCCCTTGTTGCTTTTGTTTTAACACCCACACCCACACCCACACACCCCTCGCCACAGTGTGACATTGTTTGGACACCATGCTAAGCTGAATTTGGGTTAAGTGAGAAGCATCAAGTGTACCCAGAAAATCCTAGGCACTTTGTTCCTCACCCAGCTACACTACCCAGAGTGAAGCCACAGCATGTTTTAGTATTGCATCCAAACTCAGGCTCATAGATTGCCTTTATCTCAGCAAGCCAAAAGCGATAAACCAAGAACAAGGCCTGGATACAGCTCATGTTTTCTTGGAACTGAGACAAACAAGCCTGGGTTTGCACACAATGTGAAAGCAAACCATGGCTTAGCTTTAGGTAGTGCTTTGATAGCAGGACGTGGGGAGGAATGAAGAGCATGAGACATTTACCGTATTTTTCGCTCTATAAGATGCATCAGACCACAAGACGCACCTAGTTTTTGGAGACGGAAAACAAGAAAAAAATACTCTGAATCTCAGAAGCCAGAGCAGCAAGAGGGATCGCTGCGCAGTGAAAGCAGCAATCCCTCTTGCTGTTCTGGCTTCTGGGATAGCTGCGCAGCCTGCATTCGCTCCATAAGACGCACACACATTTCCCCTTACTTTTAAGGAGGGAAAAAGTGAGTCTTATAGAGCAAAAAATACGGTAATTTTGTGGTCATGGGTTTGAGCCCCACCTGGGCAAAAGATTCCTGCTTTGCCGGGGTTTGGACTAGATGACCCTTGTGATTCCTTCAAACTCTACAATTCTACGATTCTATGATTTAGGCAACTGAAGCAGAGGCCTTCACATCACCACTCAGATGGTTGTCTTTTAACGGCACTCCAAAGGAAGCCACCTCAGACACGTTTCCTTGCTCTGTCCAATATTATGGCTGGCTCTGACTACTTACCATTGTGTTTTTCTTTCTCTCCCCCAGAAAACAAGATCCTTAGCATGATCAATGAATTAAGATCTGCAATTGACAAACTCACAAATGAGCTGCAGCAAGCAAGGCGCTGGATCCAGGACCTTGAATCTTAGGCCAGTGGTGTCAGTTGGACAGAGTCAGATGAAGCAGTAGAAGAGAATGATTCAAACACCTTTCTCATGTCTTTTGATGTTTCTGCCTTATGTTCAATTCCTATTTCTCATTTTGCCTTGTGTTAACACCCATTTAAAAAGCTGGCTGAGGGCTGCAATTTTTATTTTTATTGTTTTTTGCCTTGCAGAATAAACTAATGATGGGGAACACCAGTTAAATGAACAGAACTCTGATTCTAACCCTGCACTGTTGTGTTTTCTGAACAGCTGGTGTCTTGATTCTAATGAGTGTGTGTGAAAACAAGCCGGCTGTATGAAACTGAAATTAACATCCATTGTTCTTCCTACTTAATCTCTGGCCCTGCCCACCACTGGCGCACAGTTGATAGAAGGTTGCCCAGGACAGAGTGCAGTCCTTGGGATGAGTAAGGTTGACCACATCTGTTCTAATCCAAATTTAACCCTCATTTGGCAATTCTGTTCTTAGCTGTTAGTTTCCTCCTGGAGCTTGCTGAGCTGATCAAAGTGTCTTTAAATAACATATTAAACATTAGTGTTGGCATTGCTAACTAAAAATGAATACTGCTGTACAAAGCAATGGCTAGTCTGCATGGTTTGGTGTGTGCTTTTGGTTTTTTACAGAATGCTGTATTCTTCCTTTGGGTTGCTCTGTATGTTTCCTGAAAAATAATAAAAATTTCAAGTTAAAAAAAAAAGAAGAGAAGAATTCTTTGGATAAGTAGGTTAAGTCTGGATTCCAGGGTGCTGTTATGGAACTGAAGCGAAGAGTACATCATTTTATTTTTATTTTTTATAAATATTTTATTCGATTTTACATAAAAAACGACAAAGCAAAACAAAAGCAACGAACAATACACCAAAAACATACAGAATTACACAAACATAACATACTACAGACAACAGAAATAAAAACAATCTTATCTTCATATTGATCTTGCATTAACTTGTTTCTCTGACTTCCCCGAGTCTCCCTTCCCTGTATTCCAATTCATACTATTAAACAACAAATCCCTTCCCTCTGTCATATTTAACCTCCTGAAGAGTACATCATTTTAAGCCCCGCATGCAATCGCTTTGATAGTCAGTAGGCGGAGCTCTTTCTTTTTCATCAGGCTAGTTTTGGCCAGAGTCACATAAGTAGCTAGAATCCCCTTGTTCAAGAGAGGTTATTAGGCAAACACACAGAGCTTCCAATGTATTCTGGGCCACCTGCTGGCTCTGGGAAGAAATTGTAAATCTCTCTTGCTCAGCAGCATTGAGACACTGTGAGTGAGTCTATAAGGGGGGGGGAGGGGGGCGGCAGATGCGAGAAGATGACCAGGTCACACAAGCAACATGCTGACACTTATTCTACAAAGCTTTAAAATTGCAGGAGCCTCATTAGCCTCAATTGCACTTTCATCTGGCCACTCTACAACCTTGTCTTCCAATTGAGCTCTGCTCCAAAAAAGACTCAAGGAATAATTGTTCATTCAGGCAGACCTGCAATTCCAAGGGGCACCATCTCCCTCTCTATTGCTCAGCCTTCACTCCTGCTGAAGGTGTTTTTCCTTTCAGCTTCGATTGCCTTTAGTATTAGAGCCCAAATGGAGTTGGGGAAGAGAATTGGGGGTGGGAGTTGTGTTTGACCAGCAGTTAAGGGAGGAGGGCTGGGGCAAAGGGTCCAGTATATCCTGTGCTTGCATCCCTCTGGTGTCCTCAATCGTGCTTAAATTGTAGACTTGTCTTTGGGGACATGGGTTCCAAAGAAAAGCGGGACAATCCAGGATTAAATCAATAACTGGGACGGCTTCCGTAAATTGAGGACTGTTCCTGGAAAATTGGGACACTTGGAGGGTATGGAATTCTGGAGGCTCCAAAATTGTTATATTGGGCACATCGGTTTTAAAATACTGTGAAAAGAAAGCATTTAAACTATGACATACAGCTTGAGGATTAAACCAGTTAAAACACAAACAGTTTAATCTTAACTGGAGTTCAAATAATATTAGCTAAAACACAAAATATTATGCAAAGCAGCATACAAATGTTATATTGGTCACTATGGAGTTATGTTTGCTACCCTCTCTCTGCTACCCTGTTTTTCCTTCTTCCACCCCCCCTTTCTTGCCACCCACATGAAATCTGGCAGATGCCTGCAGCTGATGTTTGGGTCCACCCCTTCCTTAAATGAAACATTGGATGGTCCTCTGCTGTCAGGGGTTCCTGCTGACCAGCCATGCATTGCTCCAGTCTCAAACTCACAGCAACGTGGGTAGGCTACTCTTCTAACAAAAATACCTCACCCTGAACCGCAGAGACTCAGCCAAGCTTGAAGCAGCAGAACCAGATGCCCCAGATCTTCTGCTCAGGGTAGAAAGAGGGAAGTTCTTGTGACAGATGCACAGCCTTAGTTGCTGCTGGGTTTATTGTTATTTTGGGCCATCACAGCTTGGCTGAAGCGGACCCTGGCAAACAGCTGCACTCAGCCCTGAAAGGGCACTCTTAACACAGCTAAGCTGAGCTCCTCAGCCTTCGCCTGCATCTTCACTATCAGGTAGGAATACAAATGATGGATTTCCAGGGAAATAACTCTTACTCGAGAGCTTTGATCTTCCAAGGGTTTTTTGATGAATGACCCATAAGGGGATGTCTCACCAGGGGTGTTCGCAGGTGACACACAGCAAGGGTACAATCTGTGTACCTGTGTAGCTAGGCAGTTGAGCTGTACACACTCGCAGATATTCACATCTAATTTTCAATGGGAGTTGGGTCTGTGTACACAACAGTGGAGCTTTGCAAATCAACGCATGCAAACTGTTTCATGCAAACCCTTGTACTGTGTAGAGGCACCTTGCACCTCTGTTCAGTCGACTGTGTGAACAAGGCAACTAGCATTTGTGATCCATGCAGGGCTGGCTGTAGGTTTGGCAGGTCCCTGGGCAAACTGGAGCTCCAGGTCCCTGGGCAAACTGTCTCCTCCAGACAGCAGCCCAATGAACAGGGTTTTAGTTGGGGAAACATTTCCCATCACTTCCCTGCTGGGAGAAACTCTGTAAAGGACATGTAAATGTTACATAGCTGTGCCTTTCAATGCAGGTGTGTTTGTTTACACAGATTGTCACTGTGGGGGACCCAATCAGGAACCAAGGCAGTGTTAATCCTTCACCCCCCACTGTGGCTTCTCTTCACCTGCAATTGGCAAAGTAAAAAACAATATTTTGTTTATCTCAGTTGCGTAGGTTTGATTGAGATTTGAAGCAAACAGTTAAAGCCTTCTAACAGGCACTCCTCCCTGCCTCTTGGGTTCTGATCTGGATCCAGTATCATGCTGTCAAAATGTGTAGCAGGGTGGGGTGGGGGTGGGGAAACCCTTCCATTCCCTTCACTTAAAGATACAGCTACACAGGTAATACAAACTGTTCTTTGGCCCATGTGTTAGAAAGATTGGTAGTCGGATTTGTTGAAGTTGGCTTCACTCCATTTCTCATGTATCCTATCTTAATTTTTGGTTTGCCACATTTCCACATTCGTTTGCTTTTTTCCTTTAAAGTATCTTTTTTAAAAATTGTACACCTTTGTATGCCATTTTGCCTTATAGATACATTTTTCCAAGCAAATTTACCTAACAGAAAGCATTTTTAATGTGGCCATTCCTACCAATATATGCATTTTAATGCATACTTCCCCCTCCATGTGCATTTTAAATGGGCGTTTTGATGGAAGACTTGTGCATTTGGAGAACGGCCAAAGGATAGCTGAGTTTTGGTCAACACTTTATTTCAGGAAATGAGAAGTAGGTAGTTGAACATTAAAATATAGACTGAACCAAACTTCGCTCCCAACCCTAGGGAGGTCTAACCACAAGCAGCCTTTGAATTCGGTTCAGAACTCTTTTCACCCATGTGTCTGTCTGTCTGTCTGTCTGTCTGTCTGTGATCAACTCCGGCCCAAGAAACCAATGTCCGCACTGTGGAAGGACACATGGGTCCGGAATTGGCCTCCACAGTCACTTACCAACTCATTGTTAAAACTGTGTCTATGGAAGACAATCTTACTCGGCTACAAGTGATCGCCAAAGAAGAAGAAGATTTATTTTTACAATGTTGCATTTATTGTTCATGTTTTGTGTGTATATGCACACACAGTTAGTTGTATTTATTGATTTGGGTTTTGTCCCCCCCCCCCTCCGGCTTTCCCAAATGCAATACATAAATTCAAAGTTTCCTGTGCTTAAAATACTTCAGTTTTGTTTGCTTCCTCTAATAACTTTTGTACCTGATCAGGAGGAAATGCTCAAGCAAAGAAACTGATGTGAAATACAATGTCCCTGTTTTCATCTGAGGAATGTTGGAGGGTATAGCTGCACATCCTATTCATGGCCTGACTCTGTAAGGGATGCTACAACTGGGGTGGGCAGGCATACAGGTTGCAAAGTCTATTTATTGCAAGGGGAGGATGAACTCTAGTAGAGCAGCTCAGTCTGCTGAGTCTTGCCTCTGCGAAAAAGAGGAGACAGAGAGGATGGGGCTGATGGCAAAGTAAAACAAGATGGACAGCTGATGGGGCAGCCTGAGACCCCTGCCCTGCCCTGCACTCATAGGGGGGATGTCACAGGGCCTGGCATGTCTAAGTCTTCTGATCCAAGCTTCACTGTACTTCCTGCAGCATCTCAGCATGCCGGAGAAGCAGTAGCTGTCAGTGGCCAGATCGAAACAGGCAGGAGTTTGAAAAGGGGCTTTCAATTTTGCAAGGCAAATTCAGTGCATGTTCACTATGGTTGGTGAAATTGGTCCATTTTGGTTTCTCCTTATTTAGAATTGTTTTGTATGCAAGATAGCTGCATTGTTTTGGAAATGTTCTTAAGAAGTTTCCTTGCTCTCATGCTGTTCAAGCTAGTATTTCTGAGCTCTGAGGGGGAAGTGGAGAGGTTGGTGTCTCCTATTTATATCCTACTTCTGAGCATTGATATGGGCTCTGCAGAAGGCCTGAAATGGATGTGGGAGTCAGACTGGAATATTTTGATTGAAGACAATGGGTGGACTTCTATGTGGTTAAGGTTCCCATTGACATCCATTTTATCTACCATGAGAGAGCATGCATTGAAAATAATGCAAAAATGGTATAAGACGGCTATGAGACTGTTTCAAACGAAGGTGTCTAATTAGAGATCCTGTTGGAGAGGATATAAGGAGCCAAGGTAATTTAAGGTCAGGTGGAGGACAAAGTGTCAGAGTTTTGGACTGTGGTCTTTGCAGAAATTTCTATAGTGATTGGACAACAAGTATTGAAATCTCTGGAAACACTACTGTTAAATAGGAAGGGGACTACATTAGCTGATTGGCAGAAAGCAGTTTGGGGAGTCGTTTTGGTGACCCCTCCCCCAATAATCTGCTTAAAGAAACAAAATATTAATTTTCTTTTGTACTGGTTTGGTGATTTTTATTGTTTATGAAAGCAAGGATGAAATTCAAAGACAACTCCCAGCAGCATGCAAAACTTTCTGGCTCCTGTGAACATAATGGATTTGAATTTGTATTCCGCCCCCCGCCATCCTTTATGCTTACTGGAGACGGCTGTCTTCCTGGTAGTTAGGGACATGGAAAAGTGCCATACACAGAGTCAGCCCATTGGTATTATTTATTGTTTACTTATTACAGTTATATACCACCTTTCTTTTTCCAAGGCGCTCAAGGTGGGGCACATGGTTCCCTCCTCCCTTTCATCCTCACTACAACCCTGTGAGGTAGGTAAGGCAAAGAGATGGTGACTGGCCCAAGGTCACCCTGTGAGTTTCAGGGCAGAGTGGGGATTTGAACCCTGGTCTCCCAAGTCATAGTCCAGCACTCTAACCATTACACCACATGGGCTCATTGGTCCATTCAAGTCAATATTGCCTACTGACTGGCAGCAAATCTCCAGGACTTGAGGTAGGAATCTCTCCATGCCTTGCGATGACAGGCATTGGATCTGGGACTTTTGCATGCAAATCATGTGCTCTGTCTCTGAGCTACGACCCTTCCCATAGGAGTACTATGGGAGGAGAAGCTCAATAGGCAGGAATAGAGCTTGTGACAGGTTCTCCTCCTTCCACCAAGGTGCATAAAAGCACATTTCCATACACATTCTTATGACTGTGGGAAGATATTTTTGATGGTAAATAACTGTTACTGAATGAATCAATAATCCATTTCCACCCCCTTGCTTCCAGATTTGGCCCTTGCATGAATTCACAATGAGGAGCTTCTTTTGTCTGCTCTTCCTTCCAGGTAATGCATGATGTGTGATGCAGGTTTGATTTGTGCCAACAAAAGCAAATTGGGCTTCTGGTCTCATTTAAGCACCACTGCTCTCTTTGGTCTTTAGAAAAGAATGAGGAGAAGGCAGTGGTGGATGTTGGGCTCTCAGATTTCAGCAGTGCCCTTTGTGACACTAAAATTCCACGAGCCCCCCCCCCCCCGTAGCTCCATTCTGAAACCGTGTCTTGATGCCCCCTGCAGGGTAGTGACACCACTCCTGTCACCCTAAAAGTGCCTCTGATGATGTGATGATGGTCGGGTTTAAATCTCCCACTAATGCACTGCTATTGACATGTTTCAGAATATTCCTGCTAAAAAGCCACCAGTCTGGAGAGGTAGTCAGAAGTTTAGTTTAGTTTTGATTAGAGAGCACTGCCTTCAAACCATTTTCACCATCCTTCTGAATGCATGGTGGGAGCTGAGCAAAATATCACATGTTGTTTTCCGATTTAGGTATCTTGGGTTATAAAAATATGTTGACTATTGCACCGAATAATCTGGCTGTGTGGGAAGGATCCTGTATTCTGATTCCATGCAAGATCGATCGAACATATAAGACAGATCGGGTTGACAACTTCTTCCTGATTTGGTATTTTGACCCTAAGTATGAAGAGAATCTGAAAGATTATACTGGTATCATGTTATACAATGGCTCTTCGACTTCAAAGAACTACCTGACTCCAACAAGTCTCCACTTTCTGGATCGGGTGAGGTTTGTTGGGAATTTAAACAGCAGAAACTGCAGCCTGAAGATCTCTCATCTCCAGAAAAATGACAGTGGCACATATGGAGCAAGACTTTATGGCTTTGTTGAAAACAATCATCATCTAGAAAAGTGGTTTGCTGCTGCTTCTGTTAATGTTAACGGTAAGAAACTTTCAGAGATTATTTGTCCTCCATTCATGCCAAAGTGGTCAAGTAGTCTTGAAACTAAGGGCACCTCCAGGCTGTCACTGTTTTGTGGGAGACATTCAAGTGCATACTACAAATGTAGATTTATGCTTTTTTAAGTGCTCTATTGCCCTAGTGCAAGAATTCACTTTTAAAAAGAAACAGCCTTTCTGTAGCTTGGCAAGTGACAGGGTCATGCACTGAAATGTGTGGGGTGAGCAAGTGACTAATGTGGGAAGATGAGTAAATACCTTATAAAGAAATCAATATGAATAACAGATGCATAACTGCCCTGTGATCAAATCAGAACAAATGGTCAACAAGGATATACTCTGTGCAAGTTTCATGCAAGCAAATAAAGATGAACGCTCAATAAATAGATCTTCGGGTGGAGTACTAAACTTTCAATTTTCTAAGGCTGTAATTGTAATCCTATAGGAATAATAGAATCACAGAATTATGGAGCTGGAAGGGATCTCAGGAGTAGACTAACAGTAATGGGTAGACTAGTAACTGAAGAACATTTCTGGAATCCCCTCCTAGGGGTTTGTTCAATGACACTAATAATGTATTTGCTAGGAGGCCTTGCCACATCTTTGTGTGAAACTAATGTGCCATTCATCAGCCAGCCCCCTACATTGTGTTGCATCAAACGTTAGTCCACTCAGAGTAGAACCATTGAAAATAATGGACCTAAGTAGATTAACTATAGATACAATGCACTGTGTTCTTATTTGCCTTGCCAGTATCTAGTGCTGAGTTTTTCACAGCACTTTGTTATGCAAAAAGAATCAAATATTTATTTATTTATTTATTTTACTACGTAACAAATTTATAATCTGCTTTATAGCCTGAAGGCCCTGAATTGGCATGCAAGTTAAATATGGGGAAACTATATACACAAGTTCAGCTTTAAAAAATAAAATAAAAAATTCATATGAACTTCAGATCAAGAAAACCACCTCTGCAAGTTCTACAAAAAAAAGAATAAAATCATTTCTGCAAATGTCCATTTGACAAATATCAACTCAGAGGCAGGTATAACTATGCTAACATGCAGCATCACAGAAGGGGTTCAAAATAGGCCTGGATACTTCTTGCCATTTTTGGATAGATGATCAAGGCTCTTCTTTGCTCAACAGCTTCCTTTTAGATCAGGGAGGGGAACCTTTAAACTTCCAGAAGTTGCAGGATTAGAACCCCCATCACCCCTGACCATGCTGGCTGAGGCTGATGGGAGTTGGGGTCCAAGGACATGCGGAGAATCACAAGTTCTCCATCTCTGGTCTACAGCTTTGCCTGATCAATGACTTAGAATTTCCCTTTTTAATTTTCTGCATGCAGTGTCACCACCCAAACCCCAAATAGAAAGCAGAATGGCACAAATCCAAGAACTGATACCAGTGACAGTGACCTGCTGGGTATTTTACCACTGCCCCGATGAGCCAATTATGTTGACTTTCAGCGGCTTGGAGGAGAGTCGTATGTCTTCCCAAAAAACAACCAATAAAGATGGAAAAGTCCAGACTGTTCTGAGTTTTACTCCAACTTGGGAGGATCACAGGAAAACGCTGACATGCACTCTAAGAAGCCACAATGGGGCAGAGATATCCCAGAGCACCCTGACACTGGATGTGAAATGTGAGTATTCAGGGGGGATGAAACTGGGCTATGTGGGGGAAATCTGGAAAAAAGATATTCCGCCTGAACTGCACAAGATGAAAAGCCATCGTCTATGAAAAGCCATCTATGAAAAGCCATTGTCTGAACTCTGAATCTTGTGAGGGATGGTGGGCTTTGGCTTAGGCATTTACAATAGCAAGAAGCATGTGATTGTCACATTTGAAAGGATGTCTGTTATTGAGTACAAAATGTGAGGGGATCCTTGCAAGATGGGAGGGGGTTATAATTAAGGGTCCATGATTATATTCTAGGACCTCCAGCCTTGCAGCTGCTGTCACTTTCTGATGGTACTTATGACTTCCATATTTATTTATTTCAGATGGTCCCAAAAGAGTTAAGCTGAGCGCTATGCCTGGAATCACAGTCCGAGAAGGGGAGAAACTCTCTCTTGCATGCACAGTCAGCAGTAGCAACCCTGAAGTTACATACCAATGGTACTGGAAGGATATGCGGAAATATGAATGGACGAGCCCAATAAAGGAATTTGAATCTGTAGGAGAACAAGATTCTGGTGTCTATCGCTGTACAGCTGAAAACACATTTGGATTCAGTAGCTCAGAACTGACCATCAATGTCCAGTGTGAGTTTCTTTGTTGGGCTGGTGAATGATGACCATCAAGATTTACAGACATTACTCACCTCTTCCTTCCTCTTCTGAGGGACTTTTCTTATTTCAGAAGAGAACTACTTTCTCCTTCTGATTTTCATGCACTGTGTGACTATCAGGACAGGAAACAGGAAAAAGCTTGTTTAAAGCCAATTCTATACACACACCAATATAGTTTGTAAACCTGCATCATTGGTCTTGCATAAAATGTTGCTTTAGAATACAATCTTAAGTCTGATCACCTTCAGCCTCACTCACCTCACAGAGTGTGTGTTGTGGGGGAGGAAGGGAAAGGAGAATGTTAGCCGCTTTGAGACTCCTTCAGGTAGTGATAAAGCGGGATATCAAATCCAAACTCTTCTCTTCTTTGAAGATGGGCAGGGTTGCATCCAGGGCTGGCTGGTGGCTGGCTGGGTCTGGAGGAAGCATAGACATGGCCTCATTTAACCCCATAGGTGGCGAACTGCAGTATCTGAACACCTTTCTGTGGACTTTCCCAGCACCCCCAAATGAGAAATAACAGATATAATGAGAAAATTACCGGTATTTAATGCTATCCCAAAATCTCCCTCCTGGGGTTGGGTTGACTCACCCTGATTAATGTGGCATGCTGGACCAGGATCTTCAGCAGCAGGATTATAATCCCCACTCAGACATGCAGTTCACTGGGAGTTCCTGGACCCCAGTCACCATTTCTCAGCCTAGGTTACTTCACAGGATTGATGTGAGGATGAAATGGGGAGGTGGAGAACCACACTCAGCAGCTTGAGCTCATGGAGGAAAGGTGGGATGAAAATATATACTGTACATAAATAATGGTTGGCCAAATTAATACCACAGCAGTCAACATCATAATCACCATCAATTAATTAACTGATGATGATGATGATGATAGAGGGGGCAGTAGTGATTCTGTTGACACGGTGGTAGCAGAGATGGCAGTCAATGGTGATGATAAAAGTGAAGTCTTACTCTGACTTCCCCTGTGTGTGAAGACAGGCTCTGGCAGACTGAACAGATGAGACCAAAGTGGGTCCAATGGTTAAGCAGACGGTTTCTGCAATTGCTGTAGAGGGGAGTGAGGGGCAGATGGGCTCATTAACACTGGGAAGGTAGCCCATCTAGGAGAAGGAAAACTAGAGTGGAGTCTCTATGATGGTTAGATGGTGCCATGTATGCCTCCTTCTGGCAACTCCTGCAGCCAAGCTGGTGCCAAACATATCTGCTTTCTTGTGGACCACACAAGCAAATCGGAGAAGGGGGTCTTCTCATCTGGGCAGCCCAGGACCTCCATACACACTGCCCAGGCTCGCGCCATATGGAGGTCACTTGGATGCTGCTAACGCAGCAATTTGACTAACCCCCCGGAAGCACGCTCTGTTGTCTCTCAAGACAGGTGGATGCCAAAAACAGTCACCATCAGCATAGTAATGATCTGTCTTCTAACAGTATCCCAAAATGTCCCTGCTGGAGTGGGCTGATTCACCCTTCCATATGGTGGGGCCAGTTTTGCTACCTTCACCAATCCCTGAATACACACGTTACTCTCTCACAGTTCTCTTGTCCCCCAAGGCAGCACACACATTTTCTTGCCCTGAAACAAGAGTCCTGATTTCAGTGTCCTTAATATCTCTACCCCAGATCCACCTAAGGATGTGAAGATTGATCGGACACCAGGGAAAATCAAAGAAGGGGACTATGTGGTTTTGCGGTGCTCTTCCCGAGGGAATCCTGCCACCAACCACCATGGTTGGTATAAAGATAGGGAGTCTGGCATAATTGGAACTGACAAGGAGCTGCATTTTGAGGCAATCCAGGCCAGAGACTCCAGTACCTATCACTGCATAGCCTGGAACACCATTGGAAATTCAACATCCTCATCCATCACCCTGGATGTTCAGTGTAAGTAACCTCAGTTTCAGGAAGTGAAGGGTCTGTAGCTTGGACTTTGACTGGCAGGGTCATAGCTGTGCTCTGCATCAGCTGCCACCTGATCCTTATAAAAACCCTGGAGGTACCAGGAATATTGACCACTTGCATGCAAAGTATGTGGCACATCATATACAAATTTAAAAGACAGTTGGGCGTTATGGTGGAGAAGATTATCAATGGCAGCTGGACATGACAGCTTTGTTGTACCTCCACCATCAGAGGCTATTTGCTGGGAATCTCAAGAGGGGACAGTGTTCTTCTGTTCATGTCCTGCTTAAGGACTTCCCATAAGCATCTTGGTTATTGACCACTGTGAGATGGGCCTTTGGCCTGATTCCTATGGGCTGTCCTGAAGCTCTTACCTTGGGATGCAATGAGAGGTCAAGCAAGGCTGTTTGTATAAACGAGCAGCTCTGCTTGATTTGTGCAAGCTGAATTGGGATAGTAGCACCAGCCACCTTGAGTGAATCTTGTCCCAATCCTGCTTGTGCACAGCCCTTGAATACCATGCTGGCGGAGGTGGAGGGTGAATCCTTTACTCTCTGGTTAGAGCTTATGGAGAGAGTTGGGCACCACCAACCTTCCTCTATTGATGGTCTCCATGTTCATGATCCTCCTTTGCTGGCTAGTGTAGAGTGAATTAAGGCCATTGAATCCTTCAGTTAAGAACAGAGTTGGCTGCCTTATACAGAGTCAGACCACTGGTCCCATCTAGTTCTATGTTGTCTAAACTGGCCATGGCTCTGCAAAGTTCCATGCAGGAGACTCTCCCAACCCTGTGTGGAGATACTGGGGATTGAACCTGGTACCTTCCACACGCAAGACAGATGCCCTACCACTGAGCTATGGCCCTTCCTTTTAAAGGCTGTAAATCTGAATGTGCAAGGCTACCACTGCATTTTCAGTATAAGCAATTTCTTGCTCACCTGCTCCTGCATAATTTCTATTTGGGGGCATCCACAGTGCGGCAGACTAGCAGCCCATGTGTGTTGTCTGCTCCCATGCTTCTGCTGGTGATATTTGAATGATGCTGATCATGCTAGTGGGACTGGGAAATTGGGTAGCGATTCTGTCAGGGCAGGTGCCAGGAGCTGGTCAGTAATAACTCACATGATGTCAGTGAAGTTAACTCTTTAGTCAAAGAATCAAACAACTCAGGATTCCAGGCCTAGTGGGCACAGTAACTCTTCCCTGTAGATTATTGGGAGACATCAGAGATTGAACTACAATCTTTAAGCTGCAACCTTTTCCATGTTATTGTGAATATAACTCTTAACTTTTGGAAAGTGGGTATAAATGTAGAAATACTTCTGGAAAATGACCAGCACCCGTGCACATAAACAACTTGGAGATTATCAATATTAACTCGTCAATGTGCAACATTTGTATTTATAGGTATTTATGCTCATTCTTTGCTATTTTGTGTGTGACTGATTATTGTGCACATCTCCCAACTACGCACATCATGGATGATGTTTCTCAGGAATAAAAAAAGCATTGATTTGATTTTCCAGATGCTCCCAAGAATGTCCAGCTTATCCTTAATAGCCGTCAGCCCATCACAGAAGGAGACATTGTCCCACTGAACTGCTCTGTGGGCAGCAGTAACCCCAGTCACAAACGGTATTACTGGTTCAAGTCAGGGGAACGTATAACTCATACTCAGGAACTGTACACCTTTACTGCACCACCTGAAAAGGTCAGCATTTACAAATGTCAAGTTTGCAACGAGATCAGCTGTACAGATTCTGCACCCATCTCTGTGACAACACTCTGTAAGTAATGCTACTGGAAGACCTGGAACACATGCACCAGTCAAGCAGAGGTTATGGGAAGGCAGGTGCAGTCATTTCGCAAACTTGAGCCACACAGGCTATGTGGCTCCACTACGTATTTGGAGAATTGCAGATTGAACTTAAATAACTTAGCCAAATCACCAGAAGGGTGTACTCTTTGGCATATAGAGCCTCTTGGCGTAGACTGATCTTACACCTGAGATCCCAACTTGTTAGCAGCCTTATACATGACAGAAGCCAGGATGCTTGCCTATAGAAATTGGGAGTCATTATCAGTCGCGACTTACACAGGCAGACCCGCTATGACAGAAATATTTTGCAGAATGTTTTTTTCTGATGCTCCTCAAGTGGTGAGCACCCACTGTTGGCACTATTTAAAAAAGGCAACTGCCAAAAGCAGGGCTGTTGAGTGCAGCAGGCATGTGCTTTTCAAGCTGAAAATCGAGGTTGATCACTCAGATTTACTGCAGAGGAATCTGTATTCAGCGGTTGTTGTGTGTGTGTGGCGGGTTTTGTGTGTGTGTTCAGGTGCGAGGGCAGGTGAGGCACCTCATGTGATACATTGCCTTTGGTCTCTCCACCTGCAGTTGGTCCCAAGGATGTGAAAGCTGTGCGAGAACCCCTGGGGCTGATCAAAGAAGGCAGCTTTGTTAAGCTGAGATGCGAAGTGAGAGATGCCAACCCCCAGGAGCTCACCTACATATGGTACAAAGACGGGCAACAGCTGCAGCTGGACTCTACGGTGACCATCCCAAAAGTGACCCCTGAGCATTCTGGCAGTTACTATTGTGCAGCAAGTAACCAAGTAGGCTCAGCACAGTCCTCACCAGTTTGGCTGACTGTCCGTTGTGAGTATGGAAAGGAGAGAGTGCTGGAGATGGCTGATGAGGACCCCACCCCAAGTACCTGATTCCCTTACTCTGTCCGCAGGGGTGGCCCATCCATTCTCGCTGCTTGAGCCAAAATGTGAAGTGTCACTCTGCCCTGCCGTTGGCACCGCTGCCTCCACACCACCCTCCCTGCCGTTTCCTTCACTGGTGGAGAAGTGCTGATTTCAGGCGAGATCTCCCCAATTTCGGGTGAGATCTAGCCTGAAACCATGCAAGATATTGTGCACTTCACAAGAGCTTGTCCAATTTCAGTGAGATTTCAGCTGAAATCGGGGTCAATACCAGCCCCACTTCACCCCTATAAATTGGGGCAGTGGGGCAGGTGGGGTCTGCTTAGGCAGCTATTGCTACCTGAGGCAGCATCCCCACCCCACCAAATGGCACATCACCCTGCCTGTCCTTCAAGCATTGCTTCTAGCTGAGGACAAGCTTCCAAGATCTTTTCTTCAACCATAGAATCATAGAATCATAGAGTTGGAATAGAATAGACCACAAGGGCCATTGAGTCCAACCCCCTGCCAAGCAGGAAACACCATCAGAGCACTCCTGACATATGGTTGTCAAGCCTCTGCTTAAAGACCTCCAAAGAAGGAGACTCCACCACACTCCTTGGCAGCAAATTCCACTGTCAAACAGCTCTTACTGTCAGGAAGTTCTTCCTAATGTTTAGGTGGAATCTTCTTTCTTGTAGTTTGGATCCATTGCTCCGTGTCCGCTTCTCTGGAGCAGCAGAAAACAACCTTTCTCCCTCCTCCATGTGACATCCCTTTATATATTTGAACATGGCTATCATATCACCCCTTAACCTCCTCTTCTCCAGGCTAAACATGCCCAGCTCCCTTAGCCGTTCCTCATAAGGCATTGTTTCCAGGCCTTTGACCATTTTGGTTGCCCTCCTCTGGACACGTTCCAGCTTGTCAGTGTCCTTCTTGAACTGTGGTGCCCCCTTGCCTTTTAATTAGAACCAGAGCTGTCCATTCCATCCTCCTTAGTTTCATTGTTTCCTTTCTAGAACACAGCAGGGAAAAAGGATGGGGGCAAAATTCAAGTTAAAAAGTTGGATCTGCCTCTCAATAGCTCTGGCTTCACCTACTGTTGGTCTCTCTCTGTCTTCTGCCCTAAAAGCCCCAAAGGGCACCAGCAACCCTTGAGTCATATTGAGAGCCTTAAGACAAATACTGGACAGTGCTGAATGTATCTTCCCTGCCTTTCTTCTTGGCAGATGGGCCTCGCAATGTCCATTTACTCCTGAGCACCCAGGAGGCTATCATTGAGGGAATGACTATCTCATTGAGATGCGATAATGATGCCTCCCCACCAGCTGATGTTTACGCATGGTACTGGAACAAACAGAGGCTCCAGGAAACTTCCAAGATACTTCAGCTTAAGAAAATCCAGGTCGACCAGTCAGGATCCTATCACTGCAAAACTTCCAATAGCATCTCTGAGCAGGAGTCACCGCCCATGGGCCTCACTGTGTCCTGTAAGTAGTTTAAGGTTACCAGATTTTTTCCAATGAATCCGGGGACACTTTTCAACTTCAATAGGAATGATAGGATTTTGTATGCGGACTGATTTGTAAATCCGGGGACTGTCCCTGGGAAACGGGGATGTCTGGTAACCTTAGAGTAGTTATTAATGGCAGGTCAAGAATTCTACCTTGCAAAATGTTGTTTTAGTAGCTGCATGACCATGCTTTGTCAAGAACTGTGTGTTGATAATTATTGTGGAAGGACGATCCACGGATATAATGGCCAATGCATTTCCAACAACCTGTGATTTTGGGAGAGTATTGTGACCTGACCAAGGAGCATGGGCAAAGGAGAATCTTGAGAGCTAGACAGATAGTTCTGGAGGGCTGTATTTGAGCCCAGGACCAGAGGTTCCCCACTGCTAATCTATACAGATCTGCTGTAGTGTCAGAGTTATTGTGGGAAATAAACATGGCAGCAAACCCAGCCACTCAGAGCACTAGATGGTGGTGGTGGGGTTCAGAAAGTGGGCATACACAGCCCTGCCTGGGACCTTCTGCATGCAAAGCCAATGTTCTGCAGCTGAGCTCAGGCCCTTCTCACTGCTTGCAAGGCAGATGGATGCCAAGGAGAGGAACCTGGTGGACTTCAGTGTGCAACTGAACAAAAGCCTGCTTGAGATCAGGCAACAATCTTTTCGCCGTTACAGCCAGGTGTTGCAAATTCTGTGCTTTCTCCCTTTCTGTGTCATGTAGACAGCAGAGCTACTGTGTTGAAGCATGCCCTGATTGGCCTGGGCAGTGTCCTATTTGCGGTTTTCCTCCTGGGGTTGCTGTCACACGTGGTGCAGAGATGGTAAGTGGTTGTGAGGAGAGCCTCTTTGACCCAGGTAGGTCATTAACTGGTGGTGTTTCTGAAGGAGGTAGCCTTCCCTGTTCTGCTGGCATTGTATTGTTGTGCATTTAATTATGTATGGATTTTATAATCGAGCTAATGCTTGTAAACTGCTTAGAAGCCATTTTGGCATGTAAGCAGTATGTAACTGTAAATAACTAGTGGGTAATGTCTGGCATTGGCCAGGAATTTGTGAAAAGAAAAGAAAAGAAAAGTGTTTTTTAAATGGATAGTGTAGTGGCCCGTCATGCCCTAAACCAGACAAAGTCACATTTGGGCCTGCCATCCTACTTCACAATGGCTCCTGGCACCCAAACTTTGATGAAGCCTCCTGCCCTCACTTCTGGACACCTCATGCTAAGTTTTGTGATGAAATCACAAACCTATGGCAAAAAATTATCAAAGTCATACCCATGTCCAGCTTCAGTCTGCCATCTTGATTCAGAATAATAATAATAATAATAATAATAATAATAATAATAATAAATTTTATTTATACCCCGCCCTCCCCAGCCAAAGCTGGGCTCAGGGCGGCTAACAACAGTAAAAACAATCCAACATTCTAAAAACTTTTCACCATAAAATCAATCAGAAACAAATTGATGGCAACCAGCAAGCAGGACCCCGTGCAGATTGCCAGAGGAGGGGGTCAGGCTGCGCCCTGACCAAAGGCCTGGTGGAACAGCTCTGTCTTACAGGCCCTGCGGAAAGATGTCAAGTCCCGCAGGGCCCTAGTCTCTTGTGACAGAGCGTTCCACCAGATTGGTGCCACAGCTGAGAAAGCTCTGGCTCTAGTTGAGGCCAGCCTAACCTCTCTGAGGCCTGGGACCTTCAGGATGTTTTTATTTGCAGACCGTAGGTTTCTCTGTGGGGCATACCAGGAGAGGTGGTCCCGCAGGTACGAGGGTCCTAGGCCGTATAGGGCTTTAAAGGTTAAAACCAGCACCTTAAACCTGATCCTGTACTCCACCGGGAGCCAGTGCAGCTGGTATAGTACTGGATGAATGTGATCTCGCAGTGACGACCCCATAAGGAGTCTCGCTGCAGCATTCTGCACCCGCTGGAGTTTCTGGGTCAGTCTCAAGGGCAGCCCCACGTAGAGCGAGTTACAATAATCCAGTCTGGAGGTGACCGTCGCGTGGATCACAGTGGCTAGGTCAGGGCGAGAGAGATAAGGAGCCAACTGCTTAGCTTGGCGAAGATGAAAAAATGCCGCCTTTGTTATAGCTGTAATCTGCGCCTCCATAGAGAGGGAGGTATCGAAGATTACACCCAAACTCTTAACGGACGATGCTGGCACTAGTTGCACCCCCGCAAGAGATGGGAGTTGCCCCCTCAATCCCATATCGCCCCGTCCCAGCCAGAGGACCTCTGTCTTCGAAGGATTTAACTTCAACCGGCTCCCACGAAACCATCCAGCCACAGCTTCCAGGCATCTGGTCAGTGTGTCTGGGGCCGAGTCAGGATGGCCATCCATCAACAGATAGAGTTGGGTGTCATCAGCATACTGATGGCAGCCCAGCCCAAAACTCCGGACAAGCTGGGCGAGGGGGCGCATAAAGATGTTAAAAAGCATCGGAGAGAGAATCGCACCCTGAGGCACTCCACACACCAGGGAGTGGCGCGATGACAATTCCCCCCCAAGCGCCACCCTCTGTCCCCGACCAGAGAGAAACGAGCGCAGCCATTGAAGGACTGTGCCCTGGATCCCCACGTCGGCAAGGCGGTGGTCCAGGAGTTCGTGATCGACCATGTCGAAGGCTGCTGACAGGTCTAGAAGAATCAGCAGCCCCGACCCGCCTCAATCCAGCTGCCTGCGGAGATCATCTGTTAGGGCGACCAGAGCCGTCTCGGTCCCATGACCAGCGCGGAAGCCGGACTGGAATGGATCGAGAGCCGATGTTTCATCCAGAAACCTACCAAGCTGTTCAGAAGGGCATTTGGCATCCCAACAATGACAAAAACCACTACCCCACCTTGATAATTCTCATGCTGAATTTAGCAACAATAGCTTGATAGCTGGGAAAACCTGTAGAGAACAAACGGACAGACAGACCAGTTTCCAAAATATGTAGAAGAAGAGATTGACCAATGATCTGACAGTTTAAATAATGCCTATCAACTTTCTATAAATCACACACACCTTCTGTTTGGTGAAGGGGTTTGGAAGTGGTGGTAGTCCTCTGGTGAACTGCCCCAATGGAACAGAACTGTATCTTTTCTACCATTGCAGGAAGAAAACATTGGACCCCGGCACTGGAAGGGCACGGAGATCAGGCTCATTTTTTGTGAAGAAGGTTAAGTCTTATTTTCCACTGGTATCAGTACATTGCGGGAGGGTGAGGGTGTTGAATCTGTTTGCAAATAACAAGTGACATGGCTGCTTCTGTGACCAGCCAATGACCTCTAGATGTTGCTGGCGGTTGTGACGATCAGCATGAATTAATAGGACAAATTAGATGAAGCTGCACCACAGTCCCAAGTATGATGACAGTGGTTGCTTCTTCTCCCTTGTGGCAAGTAGCAACCTGTGGGAGTCATCCCTCCAGCCTTGCGATTGGGACTGTGGTGCAGTGGGAATTGGTTTTCTGTCCCCTTGCTTTGAAAAAGAATGAGATAAGTTCATGGGAGATATCAGTCGGTACTAGCCACAATGACTATGTTCCACCTTTACAGTCAGAGGCAGGGTAGCTCTGAATTTCAGGAGTGGTGGCTTTTCTCAGCCCTGAGTGACACATGGGACACCCTGTGAAATACATCTCAAAAGGCACAGGAGCCTGTCATCCTTTGCATGGAGGTGTGGGTGGGCAGGTGGAATATATGTCCCTGCAGAGAAAATGAAGGTGTCCTAGTCAAGAGTGTAAACACTGCTTTGTTTCTTAGACCAAGGGAGAAAAACTGTGTAATGGTAACAACAGACTGAGAGAAAATGGAGCAGATGGCTCCATTGGATTCCTGAATCAGGGTGCAGAAACTTCAATTTCTTATGCGGCGCTCAGGTTCCCTCCAAGTTTGTCCGAGGAACGCACTGTTTATGCCAGGTATGATGGGGAGCAGACTAGAGGGTTGCGGGAAGCTGTGGTAGATACGTTGCCTTTTTTGGAAGAAGGGAGAGTCAGACAAGTGATGGGTTTAGATGAACTGCAGTAGGAAGGGGCTTCCACATGCAAGGAGCCACCACTGAATAGGCCCTTCCTATACACTGCCTGTAAGGGACACGGGTGGCGCTCTGGGTTAAACCACAGAGCCTAGGATTTGCCGACCAGAATGTTGGCAGTTCGAATCCCCGCGACGACGGGGTGAGCTCCCGTTGCTCGGTCCCTGCTCCTGCCAACCTAGCAGTTCGAAAGCACGTCAAAGTGCAAGTAGATAAATAGGTACCACTCAGGCAGGAAGGTAAACAGCGTTTCTGTGCGCTGCTCTGATTTGCCAGAAGTAGCTTAGTCCTGCTGGCCACATGACCTGGAAGCTGTATGCCGACTCCCTTGGTCAATAAAGCGAGATGAGCACCGCAACTCCAGAGTCGGCCACGACTGGACCTAATGGTCAGGGGTCCCTTTACCTTCATACACTGCCAATGCCCATATTTTCTCTCTCCTTCCTTCCCTATGATGGACCAGATACAAAGGAGGTCACCAGAGCTCCTGTGAGTTTATCACTGGTGTAGAAGAGGGGATTTCAGTTGGTAAAGCTTCTCATGTGGTGGGTGGGGAAAATGTGCCCATCCTGAAACCACATCGTTTGCATGATGATTAAAGACTCAGCAACCCCGGTTCTTCTTTGCATCTGGTACTTCTGTTGCTCATCTCCTGTGAATGGGAAAGTGTATATAGTCAGTAAGGGACCCACCCACTGAAAATCAACAAAATGCAACATGGTGCATTCTGGATGTAGATTACAACTCCAACCATCCTTCACCATTGACCATGCTGGCTGGGGATGATGGGAGTTGTGGTCTAATGGAGGGCACAAAGTTGACAAAGGCTGCTATATTGCATTCAGACAGCCTAAGCACTAAATTCCTCTTCCATACTCCGAATGCTTTTCTAACTGGAATCTTCAATTCTTTACAGCGTCAAAGCACCGCAACCTTTGGATGATGCCGTGATCTACAGTGTGGTAAAGAAACCTCAGCTCCCCACAAAGGTACATCTTCATTGTAAGACAGAATCCCATGGGATGTGTGAATGACTTGGCTTCTCCAGTATTGTAGCCCATGATCTCCTATGGTTGGCATGTCTGGGCATATGGTTGGAAGTATGCCAGGGGCCCACATCCTAGCAGGTTCTCCACTGACCAGAGAACCCTGGAGATGCTGCGGTGAGGAGGTAGACTCACAGAGGGAAAGAGGCCCACGGAGGGTGTCCTCTCAAGGTATCCCCCATAACTCCAAAACGCTGTGAGGTTTGGTCCATGCAAGGTGGAGGTAGGGGCTTCAAAGGGGTCTGGTCCCAACACAAGCATGACCAATGTTTCAGGTAATGTACTAAATTTGGTTGTCATTCAGACTGCAAATGGCAGTTTGACTCACACTGTAGAGAAACAGGTTTAAGAGCAATATGTCTGCCTTTTTTAAAGCATCACAGAGAGTTGCAGCTTTCAATAAACGTGTATTGAATATATGGGAAATAACTGTGTACAGCTGAAAATGCTGTCAGCATTAAGATAAATTCAACAGTGTAAATAAGTTTTGATGAGCACAATAACAGAACACAGATAGGTATAGTTTTTGTAAAATGTGCAGGGATTTATCATATGCAAAATCAACCATGGAAAGAAAAGAATGGAAGTCATGGATATCTCAAGGGTGTAAAATGAGTATTTTAAATTGTAAAACAGAAAATTAAATATATATTAGAGAGAGAGAGAGAGAGAGAGAGAGAGAGAGAGAGAGAGAGAGAATTGCAGCTTTCAGTTTAGTACAGGGAATTCAAACTGTCACTAGAATATTTTTCTCAACTTTGTGGTCAGCTGTAGAATAGGTGTGTGGTGAGAAGAACAGAACAGGGGAAGCCCTGATGCAATTTTCCCCAACCTGGTACCCTCCACCTGTTTTGGACTAAAACTCCCATCATGCCTGATGATTGGCCATGCTGACTAGGAATGATGGGAGTTGTAGTCCAAAGCAGCTGGAGAACATCAGATTAGGGAAGTTGCCTTAGTAGCACCCTCCTTTGGAGCCATGAAAAAATCAGGTTTAATTCCACCCTGTTTTTGTAAAGCAACTTGAGAAGGTGGTTTTTGTTTTAAAGGACCTTCAAAAACAAAGAGCACACGAATCTGGCAAAATAAAATGCCAGATACCTTTAATTAGCTGGGCTAATGTCACAACCACAAGAGAAAGGTAAACCATCCCTAACCTTCCCAGGTAATCCACTTCTGGATAGATAATGAGCTGCCTTCATAGTGATTTGTTGCTCATGGCATTTGTTTTGGGACAAGTGAAAACTGAACTGAGCGGGTACCATTTATTTTTTTAATTTTAATTTGCTTTGAAACTCATATCATCAGGCTTGCTAATGCATAGGGCCATGCTGTCCTGATTCAGCTTCTGGTTTCTTATGCTGTCCCACCCCTTTGTTGGCAATTTACAAGAAATCGTCACCCTTGAAGTGAAAACCATTTTTCTTAAAAAAGGCGAACATGTGTTTCCTTTGTAAGGCCCAGATAGAATCTCTGCAGAGCGTAACACGGCCCCAGGGATATGCACTGTCAACAGCATCTCCTACTAGCTGTGCTACTTTTTAAAATCATTACAGTATGCCAGTTACTTCTGCTATCTGCATGAGAAGCAGAAATTCAATAGGTAAAGGAGGCTTTCCTTGCCATAGTGGTAAGACGGGAGAGAGGAGAGAAATCTCTTGAAGTCTGCTCAAACAACTGTTTAATAAAAGTTTTGGGGCATGCGGAAGACCTGCCCTAAAGATGGGGGGGGGGGGGAACAAACCTAGATCTGTATTAATTGGCACTTCTAATGAAGCTACAAATCCATAGCTGTCAACTTACAGATTTGAAAATAAGAGACCAGCAGCCTCGAAAATAAGGAACCAGCAGCCAAAATAAGGGATCAACAATTACTTTGATAAAATACATATTTTGTTGCTTTAGATACCTGTTAGGTCCATAAATCACCATAAAGCATATATTCAACACAAAAAAAAACAAACAATTTGTTGTTGACAAAGCACTGCTGGACATAGAAAGGGCTCCATTACCTTCAGTAGCTTATTTAAGGGACATCATCAATAAGGGACAGCAGCGGGACATGGTGCTGGGATAAGGGACTGTCCCGCCAAATAAGGGACGCTTGACAGCTATGTACAAATCTCACCACCCCTGAATGTTGGCCATTCTGGCTGGGACTGGTGGGAGTTACAGTCCAATGATGTCTGGAAGGCACTGAGGTGGGGAAGGATGCTCTGTTGCATCCAGGAAGCTTAACCACTAAATCCAAAATGTAAAAGTTTTATCAACTGCATAGGGATACCTGTTGTAGCTTGGCTGGGTGGGAGTGCAGATGTAGTATCATGAAAAACTGTGGTCCTTAAAAAACATGAAAAAACCAAGCTATTAGTCCTTAAGTTTGCAGCGAGCACCCTGAAAAATGTGTAGGTGGTTTCTACTAAATATTCCAAGGCTTTGGGTGGAAGCTGCCTTAAAACTAGCCAAACTATTGGCCTTTTTAGCTCTGTATTGTCTATTCCAGGGGTCAGCAACCTTTTCCAGCTGTGGGCTGGTCCACCGTCCCTCAGACCATGTGGTGGGCCGGACTATATTTTGAAAAAAATATATGAATGAATTCCTGTGGCCCACAAATAACCCAGAAGTGCATTTTAAATAAAAGCACACATTCTACTCATGTAAAAACATGCTGATTCCCGGACCGTCCGCAGGCCAGATTGAGAAGGTGATTGGGCTGCATCTGGTCCACGGGCCTTAGGTTGCCTACCCCTGGTCTATTCTGATTGGAAGAAGCTCTCCAGGATTTCAGACAGGAGTCTCTTCCAGCCCTGGAGATGCTGAACTTGCCATGCAAGGCAGATTCTATGCTAGGCTTTGATGAAGGGCCAGGGAGGGCTGGGGAGGATTCTTACTCTGAAACCCTGGAAAGACAGTACTTGCAGACAACACTGAAGTACAGTAAATGGACCAGTGATCTGACTCAGTAGAAGGCAGCTTGCTATGTGTGCGCTGCAAACATCAAACAAACACCACCCTTGTTGTCAGCATTTCTTCTCCACAGATTTTGATAATGGACATTCTCTGCAGCTGTCGGGATTCTGACAGCATCTGGCATGCAGAAGATAGTACCTGACAATGCAAAGCTGCAGCAGCGGACACTGTTTGATATTAGGCATGATTTTAACAGCTATAATCTAGCAGCAGCTAAGATTTGACCATTTGTGATATTCTATAAGTATTAGAGCAAGGATGCAGAGGTTCTTGGACTCCGGCTCCCATCAGCCCCAGCCAGAACACCCAATGGTCAAGGATGATGGGAGCTGTAGTCCAACAGAATCGGAAGGACTACAGGTTCCTCAGCTGTGCAACAGAGGTCACTATTTGACAGCATCTCACAGGACAGTTGTTATGCAGCCACCACCAGTTTTGCTTCTGCAATATACTAGCCAACAATTGACATATGAAAGTTGGTAGATGACATGCAATGAAATGTACTCCAGTTTATATAATGCATTCATTCAGTCAGTCAGTCAGTCAGTTATCCAATCAAAACAGGCAAATTGCAACATTTTGAGATCCCCCCATACAACTCAATTCAAATATTGCATTTTGGAAAATGGGCATTTATTGACCTTCTTTGGACTTTCATTTCAGTGTAACCCTGGGTCTCTCTAACACAGTAGAGAAGTCTTCCCCAACTGAGTGCCTTCTGGATGTTGTTGGACTACAGCTCCCATCATCCTTGACCAATGGTCCTGCATGCTTGGGCTGATGGGAATTGGGGTTTAATTACATCTGGAGGACCATTGCCTACCCATGGTCTACTGGCAGCAGCTCTCTGGAATTTGAAGCCAGGGTTCGTTCTCAGCCCTGCGTGATGCCAGGGGTTGTATCTGAGACCCTTTGCCTTTAGAGTAAACCCTCTGCTCCACCACTAAGCTACACTCCTTCCCCTCAACTTGTATCTCCTTCTGCTTTAGGGAGACACCAAACCTGACTACGAGAATGTGGTGAACAAGAGTGAAGAGGAACTGCATTACTCATCCTTGGTGAACCTGGGCCCACGGCCTCGCCCCACCTATGTAGACTCTGAAACAGACTCTGAATCAGAGGAGAGCATCCAGTATGCATCCTTGAAGCACTGATCCTCTTGGAACTAGCAGAGATCAGGAACTACTCCTAGACTCTTTCCCCTCTGTGTTGAGGTGGTGCCAGCGGCTGGGCCTGTATTATAGCTTGCTGTTTGCAACCAAATGCAGCAGAACTTGAGCGGGCAGTACAGATGATCTGGCTGTACTGGGAGACAAGCAAGGCTGAGGTTTAGATAGATATGGTGCATCACTGCCAGCACAGCGCTCCACCTATCAACACATTTCATTGGTGATCGAGATCAGTATCCCCAAGTCTTGTCTTTCCCATCGGATCATATGGGAAAGATCTGCTCTTCCTTCCTTCCTTCCTTCCTTCCTTCCTTCCTTCCTTCCTTCCTTCCTACAAGTCAATCCATACTTGCAAAATAGAAAACTGCTCTCTGTATATTCCAGGTGAGACTATTCATTCATCCATATCATCATATCATCAATCTTGGCTAGAAGCAGCTCTGCAGGCTCAGAAGTCTTTCCTATCATCTGCTGCCTGATCCTTTGAACTGGACATGTCACAGATCGAACCTCTGCGTGGATCCTTCCACTCAGCTATGGTTGCATTTGGTTCAGGGATTCCCAAACTGGGTGGGGTCTCGCTGTGCCTTGAAAGGGATGGGGAAGATATTTGATGCAGATCACGTTTTACGGTAAACTTAAAGAATTCTCATTTCCCAAAGCCACACACAAACCGAAACACAGTTGTCCCTCAAAATTCTCACTTCTGCAAATTTTGCAATGTAGTTCTCCAACCATGCGATGCGTATAAAGAGGTATATGCAAAGTGGGCATATATATCTCTTTGTGTGTGTCCCAACTTTTCATATCAAGTGGGCCGCAAGGGTACTTTGACATGAAGCCTATGGGCCTCCCACTGCCTTGTTGTGCACATGGAGGGAACAAGGCCAACATTTGACCCCCTGTCAGCCCTCATTCTACCTTCCCAAAGCTGAGTAAGCAAGGTGCTGGCTTTGGGAAGGAGGTGGGAGGACTCTAGGACCCTATCAGAGCCCTTGTGCCTCATTCCCAAGGCCCAGTGCCTTGCTTACCTGGCTTTGGGAAGGCAGTGCAATGGCTGTGGGGGAACATCAAATGTTGCTGAGGGCTGCCAAAAAGACCTTGAAACTTTGAGAGAAAGACCACAGTGGACCACCCATGTGTGCGTGTGTGCACACACATGCATATCTATTAGTGAAAACAACATGGGAAAATGTAGTATATAAAGGGAAGTTGTTTTGCAAAATGTGCATTAGGCAAAATTGCAGACAAATATGTGCATATTGGGGCAGATTCACACTAAAAGAGCTAGTGTGGTGTAGTGGTTAAGAGCGGTAGTCTTGTAATCTGGGGAACCGGGTTCGCTTCCCTGCTCCTCCACATGCAGCCACTGGGTGACCTTGGGCCAGTCACACTTCTCTGAAGTCTCTCAGCCCCACTCACATCACAGAGTGTTTGTTGTGGGAGAGGAAGGGAAAGGAGGATGTTAGCCGCTTTGAGACACCTGAAGGGGAGTGAAAGGCGGGATATCAAATCCAAACTCTTCTTCTTCTTCTAAAATGGGTTATGAATTTTCATGATGTGAAAATGTGAAGAACTGAGCTTGGAAAGAATGAGAAACTGAGAGAAACCAAAACTGACACATTCACCTATACTGCCAGGAACTTCTTGCAGAGGCAAGAGGGCCAGAGGCTGACCCAGGGGAGGGGAGGGGTGATATATGAGCTTTTGTGCTACCCAAGGGGCATGAGCTAGGGCTGGAGGAAGAGGGAGAGTCCAAGCAGTTGGCGATGAGGTAGGAGGTGTCAGAAGTGGAGGAGGAGACTGTTGCTGCCCCCTTCCCCACAGTCTCCAAGGACCAGGAGGGCTGGAAGAGGCAGGCATCTTGTGTAGGTCGCAAGTTTCTTGTGCATGCCCTATCAGGCAAGGGGTACTTAAGTCTGAAGGGGGGCATGGTCACACCATTGCACCAACAGCCTAGTTTGGGGCACAAGTGTGGGGCGGCGATGCCAGCTATTTCTTTGCCAAAGCTGTGTGTCCGGGTTCCGTGCACCTTAGGAGCTACATTAAGTGTGCGCTTTATCAATAAATGATTAAACTACTGGTCATTTGTCCTCCTTAGGCCAGAAGATACATATGTACTGAAGAGATCATGGGACATACTGCATACCAACCAAGCATATATATATACTCTCGCTGAGCCGCAGCCATTACTAAGCTCGTGGTCACATTTGTAGACCTATGAGCCCTATATGGTCAGTGACAAGACATCTGGTTCTGAATGGTATTGCTACAGCCTTGCCTTCCTTCTGTCACTCAGATGTAATCCATCAGTTTTGACATGCAAGTGTATCCATGGAGTTTGCTTTTGAATCTGTCTATTGATTGAACAAACAGTTGTCTCCAATGTTTTGCAAAACTTTCTCCTAGCAGCACTGATTGTATCTGAAAGAAGTTTATGGCAGTCCGCTTATATATCCTTTGTATCACATGGTGGAAATACTAATGGTTCCCAGAACAGCTTGAATCCAGGTATCATATCTCAATAACCCCATTCATTTTGTTCTAAAATGTCAAGGCTAGTGGACAGGTCTACCGCAAATGTACGTAATATCAATAACCACCTCCTTCCTTATGATGCTTCCAGCAAATGGGGATTGCATATATCTGATACCTGGCATACATTCCTCAGTGTTGTATGCCATCCTGCAATTCATTTAAAATACATTACTGTTTGAGTAGTACGTAATGGAAATCCACACACTGTTCTATATATATAATCCCCTGTATCAAAATGGAAAACAGGTTTTTGTCTTCAGCTACTGTCCTTCCCTGCAGCAGCCAACACAGAAGGTTGAGTGACAGCCGTATCAGTTTGGCAGCAAATTGGGACCAGCAAAAACTAAGGGAGTTGCTTCTAAATACTTGAGAGGTTCCCATGGTATGCACATGTACATACCGATGGAAGATGTTCTATAAAAGGAAGGGCGATACAATGCAATGAATAGTGACGGATAATTAAAACCCTCTTAGCAATATGGAAAGGACTATGACTCTTTGCGATCGACAAAATATTGAGGTGACAGTTGAAAGGGTGATACCACCAACTAACGTTTTTCGCTCCGTAAGACGCACCAGACCATAAGGCGCACCTAGTTTTGGGAGGAGGAAAACAAGAAAAAATATTCTGAATCCCATAAGCCAGAACAGCAAGCAGGATCGCTGCGCAGCGATCCCTCTTGCTGTCCTGGCTTATGGGATAGCCGCTCGCAGCCTCTCCCAGGCAGCGGGATGAAGGCTCCCTCTGACCGAAGAGGCTGCGTACGGCTAAGGCAGAAGCCAGGAGAAGCGCTTGGCTGAAGGGGTGTTGCACAGAGAGCGAGAGCTGCGCAGCGCCCTTTCAGCCAAGTGGGAGGAGGAACAGAAGGAGCCCCCTCTGTTCCTCCTCTGGCTTCGCAGGACAGGCGCTGCACAGAGAGGGAGAACTGCGCAGCGCCCCTTTAGCGAAGTGGGAGGAGGAACAGAAGGAGCCCTCTCTGTTCCTTCTCTGGCTTCACAGGACAGGCGCTGCACAGAGAGGGAGAACTGCGCAGCACCCCTTTAGTGAAGTGGGAGGAGGAACAGAAGGAGCCCCTTCTGTTCCTCCTTTGGCTTCGCAGGACAGGCGTGTCGCTGAAGGGCCGCTGCGCTGTTCTCCCTCTCTGCGCAGTGCCATTCGCTCCATAAGACGCACTCACATTTCCCCTTACTTTTTAGGAAGAAAAAAGTGCGTCTTATGGAGCGAAAAATACGGTAGGTTGGCTTTAAAAGAGGATTGGACAAATTCATTGCAGATAAGGCTATCCTTGGCTACCATGTTCTACCTCCACAGATGGAGGCCATAATACTGGATGTCTGAAAATGCAGGAGAGGAAAGTGGTGTTGTACTTAGGTCCTGCTTATGGGTTTCTCATGGGCACCTGGCTGGTCACTGTGAGAACAAGATGCTGGACTAGATGGGCCATAGGCCTGATCCAGCAGGCGTTTCTTACGTATGGAGAAGGAAACTGGGTGAGTTGGTGGGGGGATGAGAGAACTGACCTATTCAAACCCCTAACAACCTACAGTAAGCATCATGGACTGGAGAGGGTTAAAAACAAACACCTATGCTGGACAAGTATGTGATTTGTTTTATTTTTTTGCTACAAATACTGTATTGCAGTGCAATACTTTGCATGTATACATTGAATTTTACAAAATGATAAGAAAAGGAAGGGAACAGATTTTCGCCCCTCTTTTACAGTCCTCCCCCCAGTGTGTGTTTGTGTGTTACCGAACATTGCTCTCACTTCTAGGAACTTACTTCCCCAACAGGCAATATCACAATGCCTGTCTTCCTCAGTAAATAGACCATCTTTCACAACTTTGCTGGCCTGTACAGTTAGGAGCCTGACACTGTTTTGTATTTTGAAAGCAAGAGGTTATGAAACAATAAAAATAAGTAAATCTGTGACGTCTGGGTTCCAGGGAAATCAAGTGGAAGATGACTTCAGCCTTTTCCAAGACTATGTATCCAGACTGCTACCTCTGTTGACTCAGGCCTGCCACTCCCCCACCCCACCCCAGGTAGAGGTTTTAGATCTTAACAGCTAGGGATGTCACTGAGCAGGGACCCCATCACCACCCATGGTCTTCTCCCAAACTTGAGTGGACCATCACCTACACCTGGGAACTATAACATGATGCTCATGAATACTACAGCATCCCCAGATACTTTCTTGGCACCTGCCAGTGCCTCTTGCCCCTCTTAATGATGGCTTCCATTCTAGGGCCCCTGTGGGCTGACCTGGGAGCAGAAATACTTTGATCAGAGCTAGGTAGGGGCCCAAAATTTATTCTACCACAGTCCCCTGGAGGAAGCTCTGAGGCACTGGGTGTCAGTGGCTGTGGGACCTGCTAAAAGATGCTGGATATGATGAAGAGCCTGCCTTCTGTCACTTTTATAGAATCTAACATACAAAAATCAGACTGTGAAACTTTTCATGGTATGGATCTAAACATCAACTTAATCTACACATTAGGGTGGTTGTGTACCTTGCTTTACAGAGAGATGCCAGTTTAAAGACTAAGAGCATAATAAGAAACACAGCCATCATTTGAAATTCTGAATTTTGCAATGCAGTTCTCTGACCAAGTATTGTGTACACAAATGCATATGTCTGTGACAATCACACAAACACACACAGATTCTACTGGGGAATATTGCTCTGCAAAAATGTGTGTGTTGGGCAAAGCACGGTTAAAAATGTTTTTCATTGGGAGAAATATGCACTAAACACTAAAGGGTTTCAGGAGGACTGTTAAAACCACCACCATCACGCTGCTGTGGAGAACTGAACATAAGAAAGGACAAAATGAGAAACTGAGAGAAAGTGAAATTGGCAAATTTGCTGATGCCTAATCAGGATGTAAGGGACGTGGGTGGTGCTGTGGGTTGCAAGCCTAGGACTTGCCGATCAGAAGGTCAGCGGTTCGAATCCCCGTGATGGGGTGAGCTCCCATTGTTTGGTCCCTGCTGCTGCCAACCTAGCAGTTCGAAAGCACGTCAAAGTGCAAGTAGATAAATAGGTACCGCTCTGGCGGGAAGGTAAACAGTGTTTCCAAACACTGCTCTGGTTCTCCAGAAGCGGCTTAGTCATGCTGGCCACATGACCTGGAAGCTGTACGCCGGCTCCCTCGGCCAATAAAGTGAGATGAGCGCCGCAACCCCAGAGTCGTCCACGACTGGACCTATTGGTCAGGGGTCCCTTTCCCTTTCCCTTTAATCAGGATGTAGCTCTCAGCAAAGCTCACCTGCTTGTTCCTTCCCATCTACCTCTTGTGGCCTTAGTGTTGGGTGCGCAAACTGGGACATGCATGTTGGGAGCAGTTCTCATACCCTTCCTGCATGGGGAAGCAGGAGGCCCTATCAAAGGAAGCATTTTATAGGCTATTAACAGGGACAGGAGTGAGCAAACCAACAAACACTCTAGAAGCGGGCTAGATCTCCTCTGCAACAAGCTGGAGGGAATGCAAACAACAGCTGTGAGCAGGAGAGCCATGAAACACCAGCAAGTCAATATTACTGTTTCATTGGCTGTGCATGTGTCAGACACTTCATTAAGAGGCCCTCTTTCCCTTCCAACCAATCCTGATCTTCAGACACTTTTATCAGTTAATGCGATTGTGTTTGCATTTTTCTTTTTAAATGCCATGCAATCGTTCAGCACCATGACCTGCTGTAAATGTGTTACTGGTTTAAAGAAGCTGTTTTGTTGACAGGGTGGAAAACACACACACACACACACACACACACACACACACACACACACACACGGGGACAGTTAAATGTAGTGTAGCAAAGTACATAGTTATCTGTGGAGCACACTCTTTGGGGATTAGCCTGGGGATTAGACTTCCAGAAGCTGTGAAGACTCTTAGCTCCTGTGGGTTGCTAGCTTTTATAATGGCCTTGCTGCTGTGCTGTTTAACACACACAAAATTAAGTGAGAAGACTTTACCTCATATGGGGATAATATTGTTGAAAAGGCAACATATGCTAAATTTGAATGGGTAATGTTGGTATTAAAAGTAGCAGCAATAACAACAGCTGAAACTTAATCCAAATAAGACAGAGACATTGTTGTTGGGGGGATCATCTAAATTGGGTTAGGGCTAATTCCTGTCATCTGGAGATGGTTCTTAATCCAGATACTTGCTTTACATGGTCTGGTGGTGGTGGTAGCTCATTTTGACAAGCATATCCCCCTTATCTTACCTTACTAAGGGAAGAAGGAATGATTAGATTTTTTGCGAACATTATTTTTTTGCTAAAATCATACCATACATTTAAAACTCTCTTAGACCACTGTAATGGTTCTAGGGGTTGCTCATGCGTAAATCGCCGCCACACCTGGGTGGGTTGCCTGAGTGAATCCTTTCTGTCTGGACAGCCACTCGCCCGTGGCTGTCTCAATCGCTGGCAAAATCCGTCAGTGGGCGTTTCTTGAACTTCTTCCAGCATAAAAGTTCTTTGACGCCTAGTCTATGCCTACTCTCCCTGCGCGGAAGCCTTCTGCGCAGGGAGGGTGTGGGCATCGGAGGACCCGTGCTCTCCCCGCTGGTCCCCGGCGAGGAGTCTTGGAGCCACCTCGCCAATTCCCCCATCTGCCCCCCTCCTCCACTGGTGCTACGCTGATTTCCTTCCCCAGAAGATGTGCTGCTTCTCTCCCTCCTGGGACGCTCTCCGGAATCCCTCTGGAGCCCTCCCTCTCTTTCTGGCTCCGATGGCAGTTCCCTGACAACCACTTTAACAGTCACGGCGTTTCCTGAAGAAACATGGGAACTGCAGTTTGTTAAGTGCGCTGGAAGTTATTAGTGTCACGACTAAAGTCTTTGAGGTCAGAAACTGGAAAGTGCTGGGAAATTCTGGAAGCTTCTAGAAGGTTCACTTCTGATGCAAATGACTACTTCAAGGTTATGCTGAGCCAGTAGAGATAAATTCTTGCACTCAGTGAGCTACTCTGTATCTCTCTCTTACTTTCATTTGTACCTCATGTGTCTGAAGTTTTTTTCTGAAGATTTTGCAACAAGCCTTTGCCATTTTAGTAAAAGTTTTTTCTTTTGGACCTTTGACTCTGTGTGGTCTTTTTTATTTATTGCAAGATGCTGTCCATCAATTAGGAGATCCCTCAAAGAGCTACAATTTCCAAAGTTCGCCATGAAGAGGGCTTGCTCGTTAAACTTCACAGGCAAGTATAGCTATGTGTGAAGAATAACATGCCTGAACTACTGGCAACACTATGGAACTGTGGCTTTTAGACCAGTATATAGTGGTACCTCGGGCTAAGAACTTAATTCGTTCCAGAAGTCCGTTCTTAACCTGAAACTGTTCTTAACCTGAGGTACCACTTTAGCTAATGGGGCCTCCCGCTGCTGCTGCATGAATTCTGTTCTCATCCTGAAGCAAAGTTCTTAACCCGAGGTACTATTTCTGGGTTAGCAGAGTCTGTAACCTGAAGCATCTGTAACCTGAAGCGTCTGTAACTGAGGTACCACTGTACTGGCATGTCATGCTAAATATCATTCGCTCCAGTAAACATGGTGTGACACAACAATGAACATCACTGGACGCTGTTGTTTTTGTTGTTAGAATTAGTATGCTGCCCTTCATTTGAATATCTCAGGGCAGTTCACAACATAAAAATACAGTGGTACCTCGGGTTAAGTACTTAATTCATTCTGGAGGTGCGTTCTTAACCTGAAACTGTTTTTGACCTGAGGCACCACTTTAGCTAATGGGGCCTCCTGCTGCCACCGCATGATTTCTGTTCTCATCCTGAAGCAAAGTTATTCAACCGAGGTACTATTTCTGGGTTAGCGGAGTCTGTTACCTGAAGTGTATGTAACCTGAAGCGTATGTAACCCGAGGTACCACTGTACAGAATGAAAACACAGAATACATAATAAAACAAAAGCAAAACAAACCCCTCTTAGAGACCCATTTAAAAGGCCAAAGAATGTTAATAAGCCAAATGCCTAGTTGAAGACAAACTTTTTTGCCTGGCGCCTAAAGGTATGTAAAGAAGGCACCAGGTCAGCCTCTCTGGGGAAAGCATTCCGCAAACAGGAAACCACCACAAAAAGACCCGTTCTTGTGTTGCCATCCCCTGGACTTCTTGAGGAGGCACATGAAGTAGGGCCTCAGATTGTGATCACAGGGTAAAGGTTAGTTCATATGGGGAGAGGTGTTGCTGTCCTGAGCTTCAATACCTCACTCTCCTGTACCTTTTCTGCACATGCGTGCAGAAAATAAATGACAACAACAATGATGATTCCCCCATGAAAATAGCAGGAAAGAACTGTAAGCTGGTATACAAACCCAAGTTTAGTTACTTTACTTCCAGGGGATTTTTTTTTGGTTAAGGGGGCTGCAAACAGCTTGTTTCATTTGTTTTCAGGAAGTGGCTATTATGTTATGGGAAATCTCAAATACAATGTGGAAATTAACAGTTGGGGGAATAAACTGCTGCGTCACTGCAGCCACAGCTTATGGCAAGCACAATGGCTCAGTGGCAGAGCTGTTGCTTTGTGTGTTAAAGATTCCAAGTTCAAGCACAGGCATCTCCTGGTTTGGGTGGGAGACAAACACTGAAAAGTGGAAACTGCTGGTTCCTCCCAGCCCTAAATCAGAAGAATTCTGCCTGTACCTTTTGTCCCATATCTCAGGTTTTGGAAATGCTAGAAACTCACTTTAAAAAAAGGAAGAAAGCTGGGTATCTGGGGATTCTGGTCTGTTTCAAGGGGCTGCTTCTTACCTAACCCCCACCCCACCCCTGCATAGATGCCCATGTTTGGGACAGACATCTGATTGAAATCTTGGAGATCTGCTCCCATTCAGGGCACACAATACTGAGTTAGCTCTGAGCTGGCATGGGGCAGCTTTTTAGGTTTCTAGGAGAACCGTTTCCCACAGTGGCATCTTGACTGAATCACGTAGGCTGGTGATTATTCAAACTCGAAGGGGGAAAAAAATAACAACAGGGAAATGTCACCTCCGGGGTGGGGACATTTCCCCGGCTTGTGCTTCTCTGATTGGTTCTTTTAGGAGAGTAAACTTTCCATCAGTCAGCAGAGCATGCTTCCTCACTGAGTCACTGAATCTGTTTTCTCACCCTGGTGGAAATAATGCCATGTGATATGTCACTAAAATAAACATTATTTGAAATGCTTTTTTTAAAAAAAATGATGGCCCATAAAGACTAAAACAGCGGAAGGATGAGCGGTATAGTTAACAATTGCAGAGAGTCAATAAACCAAAGAATAATGTATGAAATGGGGCAAAGAGAAGCTGAGGCATCAGACTGTATAGTCATTAGGAAATAACTTATTTTTTATTTTAATCAGTGATTGGTTACTCACTTAGAAAAACACTTCAAAACTGGCACACAAGGGAAGAAGAACAGCCATAAAACAGGGACTGGGGAACTTCAGGCCCAGGAGGAAATGCAGCCCCCAAGCCTCTTGGAAGCCAAATCTCACCTCAACCCCAAGCTACACCCCTCTCCCCAGGCATCATCCTTCCTTGTCTCCCTCCTTGACAGCTTTTACCAGGCTGTATTTGCACCCTGATAATGCCATTTGCTCGCTAAGATGCAGGATAGATAGGAATGTGTGAGTGCGTGTAGAAACTAGCCTACTTCATAAAGGTTGATGTTATATTTAGTGTTCTGACCACTTTTGCCTTTGGGGAATCTTTGGCTCTCCAGATGTTGCTGGACTACCGCCCCCCCGCCATGATTGGCCATGTTTGCTGGGGCTGATGAGAGGTGCAGTTCAGCAATGCCAAAGCTTTCCCATACCTGCTCTTAAAAGATGTTTTTTGGCTTTGGAGAAGCGGAATAATTCCCTACTGGCATCAAAGACTCATTTGATATAATGTCTAGTTTGGTAAAGCTCCCAAAACAATTTCCCCCCCTTTTTTATAAAAAAGGTAAATAAATGACAACAACAATGATGATGCAATAAATAGCAAAAGCAGAATGGCAAGAGAAAGCAATGGCAAATCAAAACAGTGAAAAACAGGCATTCACCTGGTGTTAAAAATAAACTGTGGGTGGTGACAGGCAAGCTTCCTTGGGGAAGAATTCCAGAGATGAGATAACAGAGCAGGCTGGTCTAGGTCATCAGGCCCTTAGGTGCCTGATGCCAGATTGGTGCCTGGTGCCAGATTGGTCTCCAATGTGGTTCTTCATACCTGGCAGGTACCTTACAAATCTCTTCACATATACAGTGATGGGAAAAAGAAACAAAATAAAAAAAATCAATCCAGTAGCACCTTAGAGGCCAACTAAGTTTGTTATGGAGGGACACGGGTGGCACTGTGGGCACTTTTGGCATTGGTGCTCTTGAAGACTGGGAGGGTGGTGCCTTCACCTCCTCCTTCTTCTTCATCAGGTGTCAGCCTAAAAGGCTCCTCAAGGGGATCCTTGATATTGGATTCAGGGGGCTCTTTTCTTCTGATTCATCCTCTCAGGTTTCTGTGTTTGGCACCACCTCAGAGTGGCGCTGTGGGTTAAACCACTGAGCCTAGGACTTGCCGATCAGAAGGTCAGCGGTTCGAATCCCAGTGACAGGGTGAGCTCCCATTACTCGGTCCCTGCTCCTGCCAACCTAGCAGTTCGAAAGCACGTCAAAGTGCAAGTAGATAAATAGGTACCACTCAGGCAGGAAGGTAAACGACGTTTCCGTGTGCTGCTCTGGTTCACCAGAAGCGGCTTAGTCATACTGGCCACATGACCCGGAAGCTGTACGCTGGCTCCCTCGGCCAGTAAAGCGAGATGAGTGCCACAACCCCAGAGTCGGCCTTGACTGGACCTAATGGTCAAGGGTCCCTTTACCTTTACCTATGTAAAAGAGGGTGCACTTTATTTTTCCCATGACTGCATATATTTGAGCTTTATCTCCAAAACCCCAGGGGCTAGTAGCTTGGTTTATGTCAAATGTTAGTTGAGATTTTCAGGGATGCAAAATTTTGTAGAAGGCAACAAAGCCCCACAGTCTTGAGCGCAGTTGATGCTTTCAACAATTTCCCTAAAGGTAACTCCAAATGTCCAAGGAGGTCTGTTCCTGCTTCCGAGTCACTTGTTCTCCCCACCCCCACCATTCAATCTAGGTGTATTTAAAAGCCCAATGGGCCATTAACAATTCCTGCTCTTGCCTAGCTTTCCGGGAGTTTATGGCTTTATTGCCTTGGCTCATGGTCACCTGCACCGAACAATCTCTCACAGTCCATTTCACCTTAAGCGTGATTTGCTCCCTGTGTCTCAACTCTCTCTCTCTCCGACACACACACACACACAGCTACTCAGCACTCAGTTTGGGACCCCTCCGGTACGACTCGAGAAGTTGCTGAAGAATGGACGAGCAGGTAGGCAAGCAGTGATTAAAGGAAATGCCTTTGGCTCAGCCTGCCCTCTGATCCCGATGCTATGGAAGAGTGGGAGACATTGGTCTCGTTGGTTGTCTACGGGGTTACCATCCTCCTGGGGCTGCCCTCCAATCTTCTGGCCCTCTATGTCTTCTGTTGCCGGGCCAAGGCTCGCCTGACCCCCAACCTCATCTACATGATGAACCTTTGCCTGTCGGACTTGGTCTTTGTCCTTTTCCTACCGCTCAAGATGTTGGAGATAAGCAAGGTGAACTGGGTCAAGCCAGACTTTGTCTGTCCCCTTTACAACCTGATCCACTTTGGTGCCATCTACACCAGTGCCTGCTTCCTGACTGTGGTCAGCGTGGGGCGCTTCCTAGGAGCTGCATATCCCATCCATTATCAGGCTTACAAAAAGCCGTGCTACTCGTGCCTGGTCTCCTTGGGGATATGGAGTCTCGTCGGATTCCACGGGCTTCTCATCTTTGCCCTGGAGACCAACAGGGACATCCCGTCCAGGGTCTTTGAGAGCAATGGCTCCTCTTGCTACAGCAACTTCAGCAAAGAGCAGCTGGCAGTGTTGGCACCTGTGAGGCTGGAGCTGTCCGTGGTCCTGTTCTTCCTTCCTTTGGTCATCACCTCTTTCTGCTACGCCGGCAGCATCCGTGTCCTGGTTGGGTCGCATCTCCACATGCGAAAGAAACGCCGTGCCGTGCGGGTGGCCACAGCCACACTCTCCTTCTTTGTTCTCTGCTTTGGTCCTTACAATGTGTCCCATGTGGTGGGCTTCATCGTGATGGATAACGTCTGGTGGCGCAGTGTGGCTGTGCTGCCCAGTGTATGCAATGCTTTCCTGGACCCCTTCATCTTCTTCTTCCTCTCCTCCGCCATGGATGATGGGATCACTAAAGTATGGCGCTCCATGATGGAGAAGTGTAATTCCATCCGGCTGAAGATTGCTGTGGCCCATGGGAAAGGAGATAGCAGTCCGGGAGTACTTGCCATTGCCTGAGTTGTGGAGGGGTTCCTTCTGGAGCTCAAGCATCCGTGGCCTCCAAAACCTTAGGAGAAATGCAGGCTTCAGTCTGGGATGGGACAGTACATTAGCCAGAATGTTGCCAATTCAGAAAGGCATTCGGAGAGCAAATGATCTCAGCAGCCATGAACAGGAGCACAGATAAGGTGCACGGAACATGAGTGTAGCTTGTTTGAATGTCATCATCCTGATCGTTTGACGGTCTGAATCAAAGAATTTTACCTTCAGCATCCAGCTGTTCTAGGTAACGATAAACTAGTTTATTAGATTAACCTGCAATTAAGATGGGACCAGCAAACGTAACAATGTTCTCATTTTTAAAGACACGACATGAAAATAGAGATGGGAGTCATGGAATGGGGGTCAATGAAAGAAGGGAGGCCAATTGTGGATTGCATATGACTTAAGGGCTAATCAGGGTAAAATGTCACATTACACTGTGATTGATCTGATGTCTTTTTTTCAAACTTTTTGAAATGGTTGGGCCATAGCTCATTGCCAGAGCATCTGCTATGCATGCAGAAGGTCCCAGATTTAATCTCCAGCAACTGCAGACAGGGTTGGGAGAGACAATGAACATCATTAGACAATATTGCTATTTCCTGTTTTTCTGCATATGTGTGCTTTTGTTCCCTTCAGGGCCATATTTAGGTTTGATTTAGGTTTAAGTTACTAACGGTAATGGGGCCCTTCATATGTCCAGCTGTCCTTCATCAATAACAAATTGTCACTGTTTTTTGTGTTGAATATATGCTATACGGTAATTTATGGACCTAATCAGTATCTAAAGCCATTTGCACATAACAAAATTTGTATTTTATCAAAGTAATTGTTGAACTGAAATACAATTAAAAAGAAGTTTATTAATAGTGAAATAATTATTAAGCTCTAATTTAAAATGATTGGGGGCCCATTACTTACACCATAGGAGCCTACACAACACAAAACACTATTGCTGTATGTAGGTTTTATTTTATTTGGTTCTTATCTTATATTTTGGAAATGTACATCCATCCTGTTTTTTCCCCTTAATTTTTTTGGGGGCCCCCAAGAGTGTGGGGCCCTAAGCTATAGCTTGCAGCACTGGTTCCCCTATGGTTCCCTGATGAAGACAGCAGGGGGGGAAAATTATGCTGGTATAGCAACCCAAATTTTGTCACTTTACCCCTGTGATTTTTCCAGGTTAAGGAAATGATCTCCCCCCCTCCCCCCAGAATCCAAGAACACAGAAACGAGCATTTACATTGTGCAAAAACTCAAGTATAATGTGGAAAATAACAGTTAGGGGAACGTTAGGAAAAAAGAGACAAGTTGCCATGTGAATGCAACCCTAAACAACTTTGCTCCCAAATAGCTGGAAGATTGGTAGAGCCGCCCCCCCCCATCGATATTTCCACTGCCCTTGGAAGTCCATTGGGTGGGAGACTTGCAGAGGGCATTCTCTGGGGCAGCCCCTAAACTGCAGAATTTTGATCTTTCTGCACAGAGGTGTGCCTGCCACCTTCGTTGTATGTGATATAGTTTCATTACATGCTGACATCACACCTCTTTGCCCTGAACTTTAGCATCTAAAATATACCAATATCAGAACCCACCCTATTCTCTTGATTGTAAATTGTTTTAACTGATTTTAGTATTATAAACTTAGGAGGCTGCCTTATACGGAGGCAGGCCATTGGGATATCTAGTTCAGTATTCTCCAACACTGACTGGCAGCTGCTCTCCAGAGTTTCAGACAGGAGGTCTCTCCCAGCCCTACCTGGGATTGAACCTGGGACCTTCTGCATGGCGAGCAGAACCTCAAGCGCTGAGCTACAGCCCTTCCCCATTCTTGTGTACGGCATTTTCATATTGTTGTAACCTGCCCTGGGGTCCTAAGATGAAGGGAGGGTAAGAACACCTATCAATGAATGTTGTAAAAAAATGTCAGGAAGAATTATTCTGCATCCAGAAAGTCTGCTTTTCATTGGGGGAAGAGTTGAAAGTCACAATTCCATACTTGCAGGTAGAAGTGGTATAGTCTTCACGCTAAGTGACATCATGTGATTTTCCTGGCTGTGTGGCTCAACTCTCAGAATAACTCCAACTGAAGATAATGGCCCATTGCTCTGTGAAACTGTCCTCCATCTGCACCTCAATTCATGTACATCGCTTAATTCTTACAGCTAAACTGATTTATTTGTAAAACAAATAACTAACGCATACATGCACGACAGGTTTAGGAAAGGATGCAACAAACGCTGTATTCCATCTTTCTTTGACATGGTTGGGAATCGGAGATGTGGCATTGTAGGTTTACTTCTGTGCAAATTCTGCAATGTAAAGTGCACCTTTAGCCCCAGTGCTGTTAAAGAAGGTGCAAACTACAAGAAAGAAGATTCCACCTAAACATTAGGAAGAACTTCCTGACAGTAAGAGCTGTTCGACAGTGGAATTGGCTGCCAAGGAGTGTGGTGGAGTCTCCTTCTTTGGAGGTCTTTAAACAGAGGCTTGACAACCATATGTCAGGAGTGCTCTGATGGTGTTTCCTGCTTGGCAGGGGGTTGGACTCAATGGCCCTTGTGGTCTCTTCCAACTCTATGATTCTATGATTTGCTGCCACAAATGTCAGCCTTGGCTCCCCCTGATTCTCCATTTTCTCATGGTTAACACCTACTTAGGGGAAATGTGTAGCAGCACGATGTCATCATTTTGTCTCCCTGTGCCCATTCCAATGCATTAGTAGGGAGGAGAGAGAAGTGAAAATACACTCTGTAGTGATGCAACAGCTTAGGGTTCAGCGTATCTAGACATCACAGGAAGAGGAAGGGGAAGTAGCTGTGTGTGGCTGCTGATTCCAGCACGTCGACCATGAGATCTACCGAGCTCGTGGCCCAGTTCATATGGGGGGGGGGGGAATTCTGCACTGGTTTTCCCCGAGTGTGCTGGTGAATTTCCAGAATAAGAGTGACTGAAATACTGAAAGCTGGCATAGCATAGTAATTTAGGGCACTGGGCTAGGACTGTGGAGACCAGAGTTCAAATTCCCACTCAATTATGAAGCTCTTAGCCTAGCCTACCCTACAGGGCCATCGTGAAGGTAAATCGAAGACAGGGAGAAACCATGTAGGCCCCTTTGGGCTTCTTGGAGGAAAGGTGGGAGAGGTATGTCTTAATAATACCACTAATTTATTAATCACGTTATAAACCGCAATCTCAAGACATAAAATAATAAAAATGGTTAAAAACACAAAACCAACAAATATTGTTAAAACAAAACTGAATCCCCCACTGGGAAAGCCCGGGGGAGCAAAAATATATTCAGGGTAGTGTTGTGTTGTGGTTAGAGAGGTTAGAGACCAGGGCTCAAACCCTCACTTGGCCATTAAGCTCACTGGGTGACCTTGGGTCAGTCACTGCCTTTTAGCAGAACTTCCCCCACAGAATACAAGGGATGCGGGTGGCGCTGTGGGTTAAAGCCTCAGTGCCTAGGACTTGCCGATCATCAGGTCAGCGGTTCGAATCCCCGCGGCGGGGTGCACTCCCGTCACTCGGTCCCAGCGCCTGCCAACCTAGCAGTTCGAAAGCACCCCCGGGGGCAAGTAGATAAATAGGGACCAGCGGGAAGGTAAACGCCAGATGCAGCTTGTCACACTGGCCACGTGACCTGGAAGTGTCTGCGGACAGCGCTGGCTCCCGGCCTATAGAGTGAGATGAGCGCACAACCCTAGAGTCTGGCAAGACTTGCCCGTATGGGCAGGGGTACCTTTACCTTTTTTACCCCCACAGAATTGTTGTGAGGGTTAAATAAGGAGGGGGGGGGGAATCATGTACACTACCTTGAGGTCATTGGGAAAAAAATGGGATATAAATGCAACAATCAATCAATCAATCAATCAATCAATCAATCATAAATAAATAATTCAATCAAACAAACAAACATAACAATATTTCAGCATTACTGTTGTTGTTGTCTTTAAAAATTCCTTCTGCTGGTTGCTGATGTCTCGACTGGGGACTTCCTGTAGCCGCTCAAGAGTTGAAACAATAGGTAAGAAAGGTAAAGGACCCCTGGATGGTTAAGTCCAGTCAAAGGGAACTACGGGGTTGCAGCGCTCATCTCGCTTTCAAGCCGAGGGAGCCAACGTTTGTCCACAACTTTCTGGGCCATGTAGCCAGCATGACTAAACCACTTCTGATGCACTGGAACACCATGACACCATTTACCTTCCCACTGTAATGGTACCTATTTATCTACTTGCACTGGCGCGCTTTCGAACTGCTAGGTTAGCAGCGGCTGGGACAGAGCAATGGGAGCTCACCCTGTTGTGGGGATTTGAACCTCCAACCTTTTATTGGCAAGCCCAAGAAGCTCAGTGGTGTAGACCACAGTGCCATCCGCGTCCCCGTTGAAACAATGCACTCTACTTCTTTCCAAAGGAGCTGTCCAAATTCTTATCTGGCATTGTCTAGGGTTGAAACTTGGCATGGAAAAGACATGTCCAGGGCAAAGCTGTGGCCAGCCATGGCACAAACAAAGCCCTGGAGCAGTGTTGGGAATGTGATGTACCCCCATGTGTTCATCAAACAACGACATGTAGCGCACATGTCTGAAGAGTAGATGTGTGCCCATTTTGATGTACCTTCCTTGCTAGCTCCATCAGAGGAGGAAGAATCAAGGAGGGCTGCGTGACAAATCTTACCTCTTCAGTAAGCATGTGACGTAGAAATTAGCACAAAAACAACATCTGATAGGGGGGAAAGGAGTAAAAACTCCACTGTTTTAAGTACTGCTAGTCATCTGTAGCACAGCAACACAGCAACACTCTCTCGCCTATAAGCTATTTTGTGTGTTTTTTACAAACATTTTACTGTCTAGTGACCTAGAGTCAATCTTTGCTCACCACAGGCAACCTGGTAAATGGTAATTTGCAAATTTGCTTTTGCATGTTTGTCTGGCAAGTCCTAATTCAATGATCCAGTCAGGATGGGGGTGGACACAGTTCACAACTCTGTGCATACACCTTTATTTTAAGTGAACATCACACACACAGTGAACAAGCATAGATGTAAATCTGAAGTCAATGGTTTGGGAAATATGAACTGCGTAGGTTTATAATAAAACTAGAATGATGCGAATTTCTTCTCTTACCTCTAGCCCTTGCAGCAGGTTGACTTCTCTTCCCCATTCTCACGTTCAGCTCCTGTATCTCCTCTCCTTGCCTTGGAATAGCTAGATTTTGTAACTATCTTCAAATAGGCAAATGATGGGAGGGCACTTATATCATGCCCAGGTCTAATACTAGCCATACTTCAAGGTCTTTGAATTAATTTACAAAACTTTGACCAACTGAAGTCCAGGGTACCAAAGGACTGCCTGGACCCTTATATCCCAGCTTGATCCAATGATCCGAGTGCAAGAATCTGACAAAACATCAGGAAGAACTTTATGACAGTAGGAGCTGTTTGACAGTGGAACAATCTCCCTCAGGAGCTGGTGAACTCTCCTTCGAGGTTTTTAAGCAGAGGTTGGTTGGCCACTTTTCATCAATGCATTGCAGGAGTTTGGACTCCATGATCCTCAGGGCCCCTTCCAACTCTATGATTCTTTGATTCTATGATCACCGAGATCATCTGCAGGAGTTTCGGTCATTCCCTGAGTTGGTGAGGATAATTTGACATTGACACAAAACCAAACCTTTAGTACCATCGACTCCAGTTCTGTGGAATGCTCTACTGATGGAGTGTCTTCCCTTTAACTTTCTACCATTTAATGAAAACTTTTCTATGCTGCCAGGCTTATGCAGACAATTAAGAAAACATATTCTGTGAAAGTTAGCTGACAATTTGAATGTTTAGGTGGTTTTCACCACGCACACAAGCACACACATTGTAAACCATGAAATTGCAGTATACAAGCATTTTTAGAAATAAAACGAACACAACATTCTTATTCCTTTATTTTATTTCATATGCTTCTATGGTACTTAACACCAAAACAGTCTCCTATTGGTTTACAGAAAGGTAAAAAATATAACAGAAGCTAAAAAAATAATAATACAAAATACAATACCGGGTCAAATAATAAAATCCCTTCCCCACAAAAAAATCACAACATAGCAGCACATATAGAAAACATCTTAAGAGTGAGGGCAGCATACCTGGCTACCCCACCCCATATGATTCTGACAACAACCCTGTGTAGTAGGTTATGCTGACAGATAGCAACTGGTGAAAAGTCACTCAGTGAGTAGGATTTGAACCTTCTCCCCTGACCTCTTGCTTGACACTGTAATCACTGCACCACATATGCCAGCCCAATTCTGACTTAGGCTCAGGAACAATAGAGTGGAAAGGATGTGGAATCAAGCAGCCCTGTGTTCTGGGAAGATTTCCAGGGTTTGCGTGAAAGAAAACAGATAAACCTTTCTGAAATGTGAATTGCCCACTGCAGTCTTGCACTGGGCAGTCACACAAGAAGGTAGGTACAATCACTGGCTGCCCTCCTAAATTGATCAAATTGGCTGTTGTGCTTTTAGCAGTGGTAGACTGTCTGCAGAAAGCTTTCCAGCACATGGAGGTGTATATTATCACCTGCTAAAGCTTCTATTTAAAAAAAGCCAGGAGCAGAGGTAGCTTTGAAAAGGGGGAAGAGAGAAGCCTTTGTGTTTTGGGATGTTCTCTGGCACACACTCTGTTTAAATGGGGCACCGATGAGGCCCTATGGGATAGCTCAGGTAGTAGAGCATGAGACTCTTAATCTCAGGGTGGTGGATTCAAGCCCCACATTGAGCAAAAGGATCTTGCATTGCTGGGGTTGGACTAGATGACCCACACAGTCCCTTCCAGCTCTACAATTCTATGATTCTAAGGAGGTTTGGTGGGTGCCCATGTGAATTAATCTTCCACCTGCCATCATTTCCCAAGGAATTGAATTTTCTGGAAATCTTGATGTTGAGTTTAGCCACACACTCCCACCCCCCAATTCCTGTCTTGCTGCTTGATCCTTTTGAGAAACAAGGGTGTTTTTGTTTACCACGTCCACTAAAAATACAATCAATTCTTTCTGAGATTTTTTTTTTAAATCACTTTCATTAAAAACAATCCCCACATGCACATTCACTGCAGGTTTCCTCAAGCAACCAGCACATAAACAAATGCATACAACACTGCATAGAACTATATGCATAATGCATATATGCATAATGAATGTTAATATTTAGAAAAACCCTGCTGCAGAAATATAATGCCACTTGTGGCTTGACATTTCATACATGTATTATTTATTATTATTATTATTTTAATTTTATCCATATAACTTATATGGTACATATTAAAGGGACAAGAATGGTACACCATTAAAACAACCATACAAAAATATAAAACATGAAATCATCAAAAAGCAACATTATTATCAGGGTAGCAGTAACTAACACTGGTGGGAAAGCAGGAGAAGAAAAGAAAATAAGTTCAAAGGGCATGGGGAGGAGACAAAGGGCCAAATAAGTTCTGTGATTCTTCCAAATAAGATCATACTTGGCTGGAACAAGGTGGTCCATCACATTCATTTAAATAAAAAAAGGCTACCATTTGGTCACAAAATCTCTCGGTGCAGCAGAGCCCTTGGTGATTTTGAGTTCATGATTAAGCTTCTCCAAGTAAACAATGTACAGACCCCTTTTATGCCACACATCCTGTGTAAAAGCCAAGGCATCCTTCCAGCTCTGAATTATAGCCAGATGGGCTGCGAGCAGGAGGAATGTAATCAAAGGTGAGAACAATTGGGGTGCTATTTATTGTCTAACTTTGGGTTGCCAGCTATCAGCTTACCAATTATGGATGCAATTGTGGATGGTCCCAGCACATATGCCTATAAGTGCCCTTATCTGGGCAGCCCCACCAACAGGTAAAGTAAAGGTAAAGGGATCCCTGACCATTAGGTCCAGTTGTGGCCGACTCTGGGGTTGCGGCGCTCATCTCGCTTTATTCGCCGAGGGAGCCGGCGTACAGATTTTGGGTCATGTGGCCAGCATGACTAAGCCGCTTCTGGCGAACCAGAGCAGCGCACGGAAACGCCATTTACCTTCCCACTGGAGCGGTACCTGTTTATCTACTTGCACTTTGACGTGCTTTCGAACTGCTAGGTTGGCAGGAGCAGGGACCGAGCAACAGGAGCTCACCCCGTCGTGGGGATTCAAACCGCCGACCTTCTGATTGGCAAGTCCTAGGCTCTGTGCTTTAACCCACAGCACCACTTGCGTCCCTTCCACCAGCAGGTATTAGACCATAAACCCAAGGTGGGGGCAAATGTGGCCAGTGGGTGGAGAGAGTTCTCCCATGTACTGGCAGAGACTGATGTCTGTACCCCTGCATACTACTTGCATATAACCAGGCTTTTTAAAAAAAGAAAACTGAGACCACATAAGCAGCTCAGACATGTGAGTTCTCAGTGCAAGAGGCAGTCTGACACAGGAAAAGTTCAATCAGGTCAGAACTACCAAGTCCACCTATAAATCCATTTAAAACGGATTTCCCTCCATCCCTACTCTGGAGGTAGAACACCTGGAAATCACTGGAAGATGCAGTCTCATCCTTGATGTTTGCAAACGACGACAACTGAGATATTTCTGCCAGCCAAAAGCAACCAAATTTCCCCATTTTCAAGGTGATGTTAATTTCCAGTTCAAAATGCAGGTTGAAATGGTAAGTTCATGGCTTCAGATGGAAAACTTGCGTTGGGAAACTAGAACAACTGGCAGATTATGGATGGGGATACTGTTTGGATTTGAATGTTCTCTGCTTCCTGTGAGCTTAAGCACCAGGTTTGCTTCCTTGTGTGGCGTGCTTGCTCCAGACTGCTCAGTCATCTGATGACCCAGATCTTTGCTGAGTCGTAAAAGGCGTAGGGGTGGGAGCCTCTGCCAGTCCACTGGGGAGATCTGAAGCAGTTACATGTCCAGCTCCTGCTTTGTTGTCTTCAGGAGTCTTGCAGCAACACAAACAGCAGGGCGACACAACAGCCTGGATCTTGCTACACATGCCAAACCAGCAGTTGCCGAAGGTTCGTCGGATGGTGTGGGAGGAGAAGAAGAAGATGATAGGGTCCAAGGTGGTGTTCAGGGAGGTGAGGAAGAAAGTCTCTACTCTCCAGGAAGGACTCTCCTTATTAATGAAGCCCACAATGTGGGAGATGTTGTATGGTGCAAAAGCAATGGAGAAATTGAGCAACGTGGCCACCGCCAGGCACACCGCCCGTTTCTTTTTGTGGGGAGGGATGTTGGGCATGGTGCTCAAGATGCAGATCACGTTGACATAGCAGAAAAGGGTGATGGCGAGAGGCAGGCAGAAGAGGAGGATGCAGAGCTCCAGCCGGAAAGGGAGAAGGATGCGGAGCTGCTCTGGGGAGAAGCTGTAGTAACACGTGGTGATGTTAAGGTCTGACGGGGTCCTGTTGTGGTATTCGACAGCATAGACAATGCTGGCACAGTGGGAGCAGGCCAGGAACCAGAAGAAGATGCTGGCTGCTATTGCCGAGGTTGGCTTGCGGTTCAGCTTGTGCTTGACCGGATGGGCAACACAGAGATAGCGTTCCACACTGACCGCCATGAGGAAAAGGGTGCTGAGGTAGATGCTGCTGTAGAAGAAGAAGTTGGTGAGTGGGCAAAGGAAGCCAGGAAGAGGCCAAGTCATGTCACTGGCAACCTCCACCATTTTAAAGGGCAGGAAGCACAGCAGGAAAAGGTCGGAGATGGTCAAGTTGCACAAGAAGATGTCGATGGGCACTGGCTTCTGCCTCACTTTCTTCAGGAATGCGTAGCCAGCCAGTAGATTGGAAGGCAAGCCTGTCAGGAAGGAGAAGGTATAGATTCCAAGGACAAGAGCCTTCTTCATGGGTGTCATCTCAGCTTCTGCAAAAGAAGGGTGAGATTATGAGATAAGAACGTTAAGTGAGGAAAGCTGTCTCTAATGCTTAAAGTATCATTCAGAGATGACTGTCCTCTCTCTTGGAACCCACTCAGTCTCCTGAATAGTATGAACTATAATGGTTCCCCAGTGGATAGATCAGGGATGGTCAATGTGGTACCCTCTGGATGTCATAGGATCACAACCCCCATCATCCATTACCACTGGCCAAGGGGCTGGGTCTGTTGGGAGTTGAAGTGCAAAGCATCAGGCAAGTACAACAGAGGGATGAAATGGACAAATCCTTCCATGGCCGTCAAGGAATAGGCATGAGCTAAGCAGGCGTGAGCTCTGCGTGTCTTAAAGTAAGCTGGAGATACCACTTCTTTTTTTGTGGGTTGGTAGTTAAACTGCTGTTTTGTCAGCCCCTTCAGTGAAATCTTTCAAGGGCAGCTTGATGTGTGATGCAATGTTGAAGATTTTGCAGTTCAAGCTGTTGCCAAAGCACAAGAACAGTCTGGAGTTTCCTTTTTTATTTGTAATAAAAAAAAGATGTGTATCAGTTCCCAACTCTAACTGTGCATTGCATTGCAGTGTTGTGTTGGCTGTCGCTTCATGTTGGGTTGGATCTTAATTCATTCATAATTTCGGTGGCCCTGATTTGCATTGCACCAAGGAGATGGCCCAGCTTTGTGTTGTGAATGGAGAGCAGATGTCTCAACAAGGTAAAATATACTGGTTCATGAAAGACACTCAGCTGGTCTCCCAGCTTAAACAGATGTGCTTCATAAACCCAAACCCCATTATTCCTTCTCTGCGCAAGGTCTGCCTTTGAGTTTTCCCAGTTTGCGATTTCCACCTGCCTGAGGCCACGTTCACACCATAGATTTAAAGCAGTAGGATACCACATTAAACAGGCAAGGCTTCCCCACATTTTTGTAGAAAGGCATAGCCTTATCTACTGTGCATTTGTCTCGTTCACTTTTAAAGCTACCCAAATTGGTGTCCGTCACCACATTTTGTGGTAGGAAATTTCTTGGCTTGACTACGTGCAGCATGAAGAAATGCTTTTTGTTATCTGCCCTAAATCTTCTCAGCATTTATGAGTTCTAGTATTATGAGAGAGGAGAACAGTACCTCTCTAGCATTTTCTCCATACTGCACAAAATTTCCTACACCTTGATCATTCCCCGTTTACATCTAAAAACAAACAAACTTAAAAGCCCCCAAACATTGTAATTTTCCTCATATGGGAGTTGCTGTAACTTCTGGATTCATGTCTACCAATAATCATAATTCTAACTATTTCACTATATTAAGTGTTTCCCCCCAAAAAATTCTAGCCACATTTTCTAAACTTACTTGTGTTCAAGGGGATCAATCACTCTGCTCTGTCTCCACGGAGGACTAGAACCACAACCTTCCAGAGATGACTCAAAGACCAGCCTGAATTCTTTCTTTCAAAAAGATGCCAGTGGGCATATTCACATGTGCCTTGAGAAAGTCGGAGCATCTGTCCAACAGACGAGAGTGCAAGTCCTTATGAGACAATCTGGAGGAAGTGAGGTCATTTGCAGAAAAAGGAACCCATCATAAATAGCAACAAATAAACTGGAAACCCTGTGGCAGAGGGGGAGGAAACTGATTTCAACGTCACTTTGAAAGCCAACCATTGTGCAAACCTTTAATGAAACCCTCTCCAATCTTCTTTTTAACTAAGCTTTTCCATTTCCCTCCCCACTCCCCAACATGGCAGAATTAGATGAGCTCCTGTGTTTCTGGAGCAGTCTAGCTGAAAATCCCACAAGACCCATAATCGTCCATAATGAAATGTTGGCCTTCCAGTCCTTGCATCTAGTTTCCTTCTCTTCCCCACCTATGCTATTTGATTCCTTCATCACAATGTTTTGGACAAGATGATCCTCAGGATCACTTCCAACTCTACAATTCTATTATTCACTCTCAAAGCCAGCTTCTGCCTCTCCCATCCCTGCTTGCGAGAACTGCCGAGGGAAGAGGTGTGTTTTGGAACCAGGTTCAATTAAGGAAATGGAGGAGGATGTTCTGAGCAAATTACAGGGAAATTGCTAGGAAAGGACACACTTTGTGGCTTTAAGTTGCTGCTACTAGGACTTTTTTCTGCCTAACCACAGATAGATCAGAAAAGTAGCATCCTTCTTCTTCCACACCTTCAAAGCCATGTCAACAGTCCAATTTGTCCTGTAATGAGAGCTAACACCCCTTCACAGAGGCATGCTTTTGCTACATTACGCATCCTTTCTAACAAATTAACTTCTGTGACTGCCCCAATCAGAAATGGCTGAGAGGTTGCAGATGGGAAAAAGTTGCATGAACCCCTTTCACAGAATTTCCCCTTTGGAAATGATTAAAAAAATATTTTTTAAGAGATGGAGATGGAAGGACTGCTCAGTTTTGGTGCTCTTGGTTTAAAATTGAAAAATGGGTGTTCCATATTTCCGCAGCAATTTGTGATTTAGAAAAAAAAATCAAGAAAATATATCAGCATGTTTGCATGCAGTTTGCTATAATATATTCATTTTTGTGCACACTTTCCCCTAGTGTGTGTGTGTGTGTGTGTGTGTGTGTGTGTAGACAGAGTGGATATTTGCTAGTCGTCTTCAAATATATAAAGGGCTGTTACAGGGAAGATGGAGCAAACTTGTTTTCTCCTGTTCTAGAGCTTGGACTACTGTATTTTTCGCTCCATAAGACGCACCAGACCATAAGGCGCATCTAGTTTTGGGAGGAGGAAAACAAGAAAAAAAACATTCTGAATCCCATAAGCCAGAACAGCAAGCGGGATCACTGCGCAGTGATCCCTCTGGCTTATGGGATAGCCGCGCACAGCCTCCCCCAGGCAGCTCTCCTTTGCAGGACAGGCACTGTGCAGAGAGTGAGAGCTGCACACTGCCCCTTCAGCCAAGTGGGAGGAGGAACCGAAGGAGCCCCTTCTGTTCCTCCTCCGGCTTCGCAGGACAGGTGCGTCACTGAAGGGGCGCTGCACAGTTCTCCCTCTCTGCGCAGTGCCATTCACTTCATAAGACGCACTCACATTTCCCCTTACTTTTTCGGAGGAAACAAGTGCGTCTTATGGAGCGAAAAATACGGTAGGTGTTCCTCTGGATCCCTTTCAACTCTACAATTCTACGATTCTATTATTCTATGTACAGAGCATCCTTCTCCCCAGGTTCTGTCTTTCAGGTTGTGCCACCACGAAACCACTTCCTGAAGCTCGATCTGTCTGCTGGATGGAGACCGAAAATCACCTAAGCTCCATGGCAGACATCTCAGGAAGCTGAAACTTACAGCTCTTTCTAACATACAGAAAACAAACAGAGAAGGAACTTGCAGTGCTGGGGAAATTCAAAACTCATTTTCAAGCTATGAGGGGATCCTCATTAACTGTTCTTAGAGGTTCAGGGTCTTACACACAAAAGATACCTCAGTGTGGCTAAGATGAGGCCTGCTAACTGTCCATTATGTTGGCTGCTCTCTGCTTCAGCTGCCTTACTCAGCATGTACAGAGTCATTAAACAATGCACACCAGTGGGTTACACAGTGCTACAGTATGGCAAATGATGCATAGGAGAATAACAAACAGATGGCGTGCTGATTTGATCACTTAGATCTGCGCAATGTTCACTTGCTGCAAGTGCAGCAAGCTGGCTGTTCGGCATTAGCACGGAGCTACTCCTTTACAATAATAATAATTTATTATTTATACCCCGCCCATCTGACTGAGTTTCCCCAGCCACTCTGGGCGGCTCCCAATCGAGTGTTAAAAATGATACAGCATTAAATATTAAAAACTTCCTTAAACAGGGCTGCCTTCAGATGTCTTTTAAAGATAAGATACCGTATTTTTCGCCCTATAAGACGCACTTTTTCCCCTCCAAAAATGAAGGGGAAATCTGGGTGCGTCTTATGGGGCGAATGCAGGCATCGCGGACCTCTCCGCCAGCAGCGGGAGCGCTCCCGCTGCTGGCGGAGGGGTGCCTGCATGCCGAAGCCTGCGCGCGCTGAGCTCAGCGCGCCCAGGCTTCGCGGACCTCTCCGCTAGCAGCGGGAACGCTCCCGCTGCTGGCGGAGAGGTGCCTGCATGCCGAAGCCTGCGCGCGCTGAGCTCAGCGCGCCCAGGCTTCGCGGACCTCTCCGCTAGCAGCGGGAACGCTCCTGCTGCTGGCGGAGACGTGCCTGCATGCCGAAGCCTGCGCGCGCTGAGCTCAGCGCGCCCAGGCTTCGCGGACCTCTCCGCTAGCAGCGGGAGCGCTCCCGCTGCTGGCGGAGACGTGCCTGCATGCCGAAGCCTGCGCGCGCTGAGCTCAGCGCGCCCAGGCTTCGCGGACCTCTCCGCTAGCAGCGGGAACGCTCCCGCTGCTGGCGGAGAGGTGCCTGCATGCCGAAGCCTGCGCGCGCTGAGCTCAGCGCGCCCAGGCTTCGCGGACCTCTCCGCTAGCAGCGGGAACGCTCCCGCTGCTGGCGGAGAGGTGCCTGCATGCCGAAGCCTGCGCGCGCTGAGCTCAGCGCGCCCAGGCTTCGCGGACCTCTCCGCTAGCAGCGGGAGCGCTCCCGCTGCTGGCGGAGAGGTGCCTGCATGCCGAAGCCTGCGCGCGCTGAGCTCAGCGCGCCCAGGCTTTGCGGACCTCTCCGCTAGCAGCGGGAACGCTCCCGCTGCTGGCGGAGAGGTGCCTGCATGCCGAAGCCTGCGCGCGCTGAGCTCAGCGCGCCCAGGCTTCGCGGACCTCTCCGCTAGCAGCGGGAGCGCTCCCACTGCTGGCGGAGACGTGCCTGCATGCGGAAGCCTGCGCGCGCTGAGCTCAGCGCGCCCAGGCTTCGCGGACCTCTCCGCTAGCAGCGGGAACGCTCCCGCTGCTGGCGGAGAGGTGCCTGCATGCCGAAGCCTGCGCGCGCTGAGCTCAGCGCGCCCAGGCTTCGCGGACCTCTCCGCTAGCAGCGGGAGCCAGCACTGGGCTCCCACGGCTTGCAGAGAGCTGCCTGTTTGGGGGCTGGGGTCGGGGGAAGCTCGGGCTTCCCCAACCCCGCGCCTGGGGGGGAAATAATTTTTTTCCTTTATTTCCCCCCCAAAAAACTAGGTGCGTCTTATGGGACGGTGCGTCCTATAGGGCGAAAAATACGGTAGCTGCTTATTTCCTTCACATCTGAAGGGAGGGCGTTCCATAGGGTGGGGGCCACTACCGACAAGGCCCTCTGTCTGGTTCCCTGTAAGCTCACTCCTCGCAATGAGGGAACCACCAGATGGCCCTTGGCGCTGGATATCAGTGTCCGGGCTGAACGATGGGGGTGCAGACGCTCCTTCGGGTACACAGGACTGAGGCCTTTTAGGGCTTTAAAGGTCAGCACCAACACTTTGAATTGTGCTTAGAAACATACTGGGAGCCAATGCAGATCTCTCAGGACCAGTGTTATGTGGTCCTGGTGGCCACTCGCAGTCACCAGTCTAGCTGCCATATTTTGGATTAACTGCAGTTTCCTGGTCACCTTCAAAGGTAGCCCCATGTAGAGCGCATTGCAGTAGTCCAAGCGGGAGATAACTAGAGCATGCACCACTCTGGCAAGATAGTCCGTGGGCAGGTAGGGTCTCAGCCTGCGTATCAGATGGAGCTGGTAGACAGCTGCCCTGGATGCCCTTTATTGTAGCTTTGGAACTCCCCGACTATTGACATTACAGAAACCCCCTCACTGTATCATTTTAGATATCCGCTGAGCACTTTTCTGTTTTGGCAAGCCAACCCAGCCACATGATTTAGTTACCTGTTGGGTGAGCTATATTTAAGGGGACAATGTGTAGTCATTTTTTTTTGCCTGAATCTAACACAGGTACACACAGGTACTTACACACAGTAAGAATCTGTAGCCGAGTCATACAGTGAAGCCTATCCAGCCTCCAAATAAGAAGCAGCCTTTGAAGAATGATGCAGATAGAAAGCGAGAGACCTTGTGCTGCGGTTATCCAACAAACAAACAAAAGTTAAAACCAGAAAACAAGTTAAAAAGAATGAAAAACAGTGTCGTATATACAATAATGAAAAACAATTCCATATATAAAAACAATATGACCATTAAAAATTAATTCCATAGAAAAGCAGTTGGAAATAGTTCCCACATACGTACCCGCAGACAGAGGAAGGTCTGCTGAAAGAGGAAGGTCACTATTTCATGTCACTATTTGTATCAGAGACTTTTTCTCATAGTTCCCATGACACTTATTCCATAGTTGCACAACAAGTGATGTTGCACAACCATAAGAATAGGCACAGGGAAAAGAGTCTTGTTCTCTGTTTTCTGGAGGAAGCCCTATAAATATGTATGCACGTCTGTCTTTAATTACTTTCGGTTTCAGTTGTACAGTGGATGCTCGGGTTGCAAACATGATCCGTGCAGGATGCACGTTCGCAACCCGCGTCTGCGCACCTGCGCATGTGCGGGTTACGATTCGGCACTTCCACACATGCGCAAAGCATGATTTAGCGCTTCTGCGCATGCATGACCACTGAAACCCGGAAGTAACCCATTCTGGTACTTCCAGGTTTTGGCGGTCCGTAACCCAAAAAAACGCAACCTGACGCAGCTGTAACCCAAGGTATGACTGTATTTAGAGGAAGCTGGACTCCCTGGTGCTTTTATGACAGACTTTGGATTTCTGTATTGTATTTTCCTAGACATCCTCCTCTTTTGCTGTGTGGGTGATCTAGCCTGCCTATCTGATAGACCTACTTGGATCAGCTGACCTACCTCAAGCCTGGGAGCCAAAAGCAGCCCTCCAGATCTTCCTGTCTGGTCCCCAAGATTCTTCCCCAGGACACCCCCCTTCCTCAACCATGACCCTTCTCCTAAGGACACACCACTCACAAACTTTGTTTCACATCCTCATTGAGTGCTTTTGTCTGTCTGGACTGCTTCCTTCAATTCTGATAATTACTCTTGCTTGCCTGGAGTGTGATTCTGGGTAGAAATTATCTGGCTGTAAAATTGAAAACATAGATAGTGAAAATGCAGAAATTTGAAATGAAAGATAGAAACTCACAAGGAAGGTTTGAAAGAAGTCAGGGCCCTAAAAAGCCAAAATGTATAATATAATATAAGAGGAGAGATTGTAATGGGAAGCATTAATGTAAAACTAATAAAAATGATGTGAAAAAGAAGAAAAAGAAATTATCTGGCTGTATAAAGGCAAGAATTGCATTCATTTTTCCATCCCCCTTTGCCTTTGGACCTGCCCACCACTGTCATGTGGCCCTCAGAAGGCAAAGTGGCCCTTGGGATGGAAAAGATTCCCTACCCTGAGGCAGAGCAAGTCCTAGAAGTTAGCCCCAAAAACATTCTCTCAGTTTTGCTTGACTGCATTCTGTTTTGTACATTTCTGTTGGTGAATCTTAGCAAATTTTGTGAGTTCTGGGTCATTTGTTGTTGTCTCTTGTCTGGACCTCTCAGCCAAGATAGTGCAAAATGGTTTGCTAATCCCCTGCAGGACTTAAGCAAGTGAATATTATAAGCTGGCAGAGTTGTAACTTGGCATTCCATATCTCTCTCTCTCTCTCTCTCTCTCTCTCTCTCTCTCTCTCTCTCTCTCTCTCTCGTGCTGGAAGAACCCCACTAGCCTTGTAGCTCAGTAGGCTGGGACAGCTATTGATTTTGGTGGGTATTTTAGGGTGGCCTTAGTGATATAACTGGGCAACTGGACATTCTTCCAATGGAACTTACATAGTGCAGAGGGGAGTGAGAGACAGGTGGGGCTCATCAACCTGGGAAGGTAGCCTATCCAGGAGAAGGAAAACTCTAACCCTAAACTTCTGCTGCCTTGCGGGATAACTTCAGGAGAGGAAAAGGCTTAAGCCTGCACGTATCCAGAGTATAGTCCTTAAGATGGTTGGATGGTGGCTTGTATGTCTCCTTCCAACAACTTCTACAGCCAAGTTAGTGCCAAATATATTGCTTTGCATTCCTTTGGACACATCAGTGAGGTCAAGAGGAGGGTCTTGTCGTCTGGGCAGCCAGGGACCTCCATACGCACTGCCCAGATTTGCAGCTTGGGGAGGCCACTTTGGTGCTGCTATCCCAGATGTTTGACTTCGCCCCCCAGAGCTGCCCTCCAATGCCTCTCAAGACAGACGGATGTCAGCAACAAATATATAGTCTGGCCTGTTCTTGTGGTTTAACAGCAGCTTGAGTTGCGAAAACTTTAATATTGCTTCATGCATCAAGTTGCGGTTAAAGGATCTGAATGCCAGGGCTGGCAGAACAGCTACCGACCTTAACCCCAACCACCAGACCACAAGAAAGAAGTGGTATTTCCAGCTTGCCAAGAAAGAGCTCACATCTGCAAAACTCATGCCTGTTCCTTGTTAGAAATAGGATGTCAGTTTAAGTTCTCTCAGTTTCTCACTTTTCCCAACCTTAATTCAGTTCTTCATGTGTTGCAACAATATGCATTTGTTTTCTTAAAAATTTCCCCAAATTCACCAGCATTTTAGTGAAAATATCCCCAGATAAATCCCACTTTCTATGCAGCTTTGACTATGCAGTACATTTGACTAATGTACAAATTTTTGTAAGCTGTTTCCTCTAATAAATACATTTTTGTAAACATGGTTTGGTTGGCGAACTGCACTGCAAAATTCAGAGAAGTGTGAATTTTGAAGTACGGCTGTGTGAATTTTGAAGGATGGTCTTGTGAATTTAATAGAGTCAGCTTTAAATCAGAGCTGAACTGAATTTTCTCCCACCCCTATTATTTGATCCCCTCTTTCTGGAGCAAGCACAAGGGCTGCAAAACAAACATTAAGCTGGAAGTGCAACAGGGGCGAGCCTGCTCTGTTCCTACATGGAAGATGCATTGAATGCATCCCTCTGAGATTTGTCTGTGAGCATGGAGGGAGGGAGACTCCTCCCAACTGCTTTGAAGCCAATTGCAGAGCATTCTGTGCTGCCCTGTTTAATGGTGGCACTGTCCCCGCCTTTGGCTTATTTTGTTAGCCTACCCATCTGCCATTGTGTAGTATGGAGGAGTGGGGGTGGGTGGGATTTGGTTCAGTTGGAGTTTAAATGTGAACCTACTAGATGATTTGCACTTCCTGGTACAATACACAAAGCAGATTTCTTTGAAATCCTGCAAAATTGGCACTTTGCTGAATTTTGCAATGTAGTTTTCCAGCCAAGTACATTTACAAAAAATGCATATACTACAGTAAAGTGTTCATAAAAATGTACAGTGGTACCTCGGGTTAAGTACTTAATTTGTTCCAGAGGTCCGTTCTTAACTTGAAACTGTTCTTAACCTGAAGCACCACTTTAGCTAATGGGGCCTCCCGCTGCCGCCGCGCCGCCGAAGTCCGATTTCTGTTCTCATCCTGAAGCAAAGTTCTGAACCTGAAGCACTATTTCTGGGTTAGTGGAGTGTGTAACCTGAAGCATATGTAACCTGAAGCTTATGTAACCCAAGGTACCACTGTATAGTGAAAATAACATACAAACTTGAATTATATTTCGGGAAATTGCATGCAAAGGTGTATATTTTAGGATAGATTTGCTGGTGAGTTTTTTTAGTGAGGTTTTAAAATAAATAAAATAAATAAAATAAATAAATCATAAACTGATACAGAAATTATAAACTGATACGGAAATCTGAATTTAGGACTGGGAAAAGGAGAATCCAAAATTGACAGAATGTCTATCCCTAGTAGTATGCTGCTCCACAAGTCAGGGCCATGTCACCTACCTGAGGAAGAGAAGGGATTCTCCCTTCTACCTCTTCATTAAGTTTAGGCCCACAAATAGAGATGCTGGGGACCTGTATTAAGAAGATTAGAAGAGGCTGATGGATCAGATCAACAGCCCATCTAGTCCAGCATCCAGTTCTCACAGTCGACAACCAGATGTCTCTGGGAACTCCAAAAGTAGGATCTGAGTACCTCACTTCTGATTCTCAGCAACTGGCCTTTGAAACATGCTGCCTCCAACATTTCTTCTCAGATTACAGGTAGGTAGCCATGTTGGTCTGCCATAGTCGAAACAAAATAAAAAAATTCCTTCCAGTAGCACCTTAGAGACCAACTAAGTTTGTTATTGGTATGACCTTTCGTGTGCATGCACACTTCTTCAGATGCATGCACACCAAAGCTCATACTAATAACAAACTTAGTTGGTCTCTAAGGTGCTACTGGAAGGAATTTTTATTTATTTATTTTTGTCTTCTCAGAGTTCTAATTAGTAAAGTTGTGGCCTTTAACACGGTCTTCCATCTTCCTTCCAAGTATGGGGACAATATTTAATTGCAGAAAATGTTTCATATACAATTTATTTTATTTAAGATTTCTAACTTGCTAGGTAAAAAAGCCAAACACTCCCAAATGCAGACGTACAAGGAAACAACCAAGCCATTAAAAAACACTAAGTTCAATACAATAAATAGTATTCAACATATGGATTTACTTAATGCAGGTCACATGTGCCCAAGATTGAGAGGGCCCAGTGTGCATTGCATGTGGTGCACACACCCAGTGTGCATTGCATGCCCAAAGCCACATCATGGGGAGGAGGCCAAGTGCGGAGCCCAGCATAGTGTGCCATCACTGGCTGGCAGCTCCTCCTTTCTCACACTCAGGAGGAGCTGGCCACTGAAGCTGCACCACATTTGGCTCCTTGCCATGCCTCCTCCACCCACTCGACATTGAGGGTCCCCAGCTCCTCCCAATAGATATCAGGGCCCCCAAATACACCTTGGTCCCATAGAATTGGCACTCTTAATGCAGGCTAACCTCTTCCCCAGGTTTGTTTGCTTTTTGGAGGGGGAGGGTCTGATTCAGCTCTCAAGAATTTTTTTCTGCCCACTACTGATTTGGATGGTGGCAGCAGATAAGAGAAAAATAAATAAAGTAGACACAGAGCTAGAGCACAGCACCTTAGTGGGGAAACAAATTGTTCCCTTCATGACCATCAGATTGATCATTTGAAGAGTGGAGTTGGAGTGATAATCCCGTCCTTAGCACAGAATAGCTGGGGGGCAGAGCTGTCTGTCTCTTGTGTGTGCCGAGACGAATCAGTTGTCCTCAGCCAACTGACCAAAAATGACCTGAACTGCTCTTGTGCTTTTAAAGGTAGGAGTTTGATTTGGAGAAATCAGCCTGTTTACAATTTCACAGACAGGAGTTGACACTAATGCCAATAAAGGTAAGGCTGGGGAGAAGGGTATGAAAACAAACTGGCAACTCTGAATGTTTTGGACAGTTATTGGGTGCATACAGGGAAATTAGATAACTCAGTTGACATAGCTGGTGTTCCTTACAAATGTGCCATGTATTCTAGGTAATCCCTCTGAAATAAGTAGAAAGGTTTCTCTGAAGGCAGAATGTTTGGAAGCATCTGGCTGATGTGATCTCATAGTTGATACCTGCAGAAACAAATGGACAAACAAACTGGAAGATCCAAGGTGTCTGAGAATGTTGGGGCAATAATTTCTCTTTCAAAATGCAAGCTTGAAATGTTTGAATTCATGGTTTCAAAGTCAAAATCTGCTCGGGGCTATTCGAAACTTTTGAAGGTGTGTAAAGGTTCATTTCAGTTGGCATGTTTTAGAGTCACATGTCTTGTTATGTGCAGGGAACATCTTTCAGTATGTTCTCAGTGCTCAGATATCCCTGACCTTTGCCGGCTGGTACAAAGAGTGGAATCCCTGGCTTGTGCCAATTCACTTGGGAGATTTGGAAGAGTTTGACCAGCTCCTGCGTCTTCTTCACCACCATCATCATCTCCAGGAACTTTACAGCAAGGAGAGCAGCAGGCTGACACCATGGTCCAGAGACTCTTGGACATACCAACCCAGCAACTAGAAAAAGTCCGCCGTATGGCAGTAGAGGAGAAGAAAAAGAGAACCGGGTCCAAAGTGGTGTTGAGGGCACTGAGGAGGAAAACATCCACTCTCCAGGAAGGGCTTTGCTTCTGAATGAAGCCAACAATATGGGATGTATTGTAGGGAGCGAAGCAGATGGTGAAATTGAGCAGAGTCACCAGAGCCAGGCCCATGGCTCGTTTCTTTTTATGGGATGGGATGTTGGGCAGGGAGGCCAGGATGCGGATAACATTGATATAGCAAAACAGGGTGATGGCGAAAGGTAGCCAGAAGAGCAGAAGGCTGATTTCCAGCCGGACCGGAAGGAGGATTTGGAGCTGGCTGGAGGAGAACTTCTCATAGCATGAGAAGTTTTTGTCAGAAGGCAGCATGGTGGTGTTGCGGTTTTGGACAATGTAGACAATACTGCAGTGGGAATAGGCCAACAACCAGAAGAAGAGGCTGGCTGCTATTGCGTAAATTGGCCTGCGATTCAACTTGTACTTGACAGGGTAGAGGACACACAGGTAGCGCTCCACGCTGACCCCCATCAGAAAAAGGGTGCTGATGTAGATGCTGCTGTAGAAACAGAAGTTGGTGAGGGGGCAAAGGAAGACAGGGAGATGCCAATTCATGTCCCAGGTGGCTTCCGCCATCTTGAAGGGAAGGAAAAGCAAAAGGGTGATATCAGACACGGTCAAGTTGAGCAGGAGGATGTCTATGGGGACAGGCTTCTGGGACACTTTTCTGAAGAACGTGTAGCAGGCCAGGAGGTTGGAAGGGAGACCAGTCAGAAAGGTGAAGATGTAGAAAGCAAGGACCACACCCTTATGTGCCATCTTCTCGGAGTCTGTAACAAAAGGGAGAGATGGTAAGTCCCTACCAGGAACTGTATACCAGTGTGAGCAGAGGAGGCTGGTCAATTAAGATGAATGGGGTATTGCGCCACCAGTCTTGGTCTGCCCACAACCACCTTAATCATGTAGTACTTTATATCCTGCCCATCAAGTTTGATTTAGGAATGGAAGTTGGCACACAAAATTGTTGTCTTCAAATTAAGAAGTAAGCTGAAGGATTTAAGTTGTCTTTGATTAACTTTCACAATCGAACATCAAACCTGAATCTTATAAATGTCTGATGTATTTGAACTTGAGTTCCTTAAAGTGCCGAATTTCAGATATGTGCCAAATGTAATTTGAGAACTACCTTGCATCATACGAATGGAAGCTAGTGCTTGGAAAAACAAATGGAGGAGATGGAAATAGAGGTCTGCTAATCATGAGCAGAGGGACGCGGGTGGCGCTGTGGGTTAAAGCCTCAGCGCCTAGGGCTTGCCGATCGAAAGGTCGGCGGTTCGAATCCTCGTGGCGGGGTGCGCTCCCGTTGTTCGGTCCCAGCGCCTGCCAACCTAGCAGTTCGAAAGCACTCTCGGGTGCAAGTAGATAAATAGGGACCGCTTACTAGCGGGAAGGTAAACGGCGTTTCCGTGTGCGGCTCTGGCTCGCCAGAGCAGCAATGTCACGCTGGCCACGTGACCCGGAAGTGTCTTCAGACAGCACTGGCCCCCGGCCTCTTTGAGTGAGATGGGCGCAGAACCCTAGAGTCTGTCAAGACTGGCCCGTACGGGCAGGGGTACCTTTACCTTTAATCATGAGCAGTATCTAGGACCTCCAATATCCATGGCACCATAAGTATTTTGAATACTAGTTGCTAGGTATAGTGGCATCATGGAACTATTCTCTGCTTGTCCTCTGTGAGAAATAAGATGTTAAATAAGACAAATCTTTGGTCTATCCCAGCATGTGTCTTCTCAGGTTCTTCCTTCATTTGACAGCATTGTTCAGAAAAGGTATAAATCCTGCCCAACAAGTTCTGGGCAGTTTCTCTTTTTTAAAAACTTTCAAATTTTCAGAAGTATAAGTTAATTCCCATTAAAGAACTTGATTGTGACTCCTTATTTTACTGCAAGAGTACCCAACGTGGTGCTCTACAGAGCCTGCTGGACTGCTATATACCCATCAATCCCAGCCAACATGGCCAATGATCTGAACAAGATAAGATGAGGCTGCTGGGCCAGCATTATATTCTCACAGTGGCCAAGAGACGATGGGATTTATAGTCCAATGACATCCATCCATAGTATGCATTTGTGAATAATTTTAAAAGAGGTATACCCAATTCTGGTTGCATTAAAGAAAGGAAGGAACCACTTACCTGTGTTGTCACTCAGGAACCCCTCTGTTTGATCGCCAAGGAAAAGATGAGGCACTTTCCAGAGATAATCCAGCGAACAGTCTGAAGCCTGCCTTGCAAAACCAAAGAGACAAGATTTTTACATTCACTGAAGCATCTGTCCAGGGGAGGAAAGATAGTATAGTCTGTGGTATTATGGAGGATTTGGAGAATCAACCTACTCCTTAAAGTTGATAAAGAAAAAAACCTCACTAGCAGGCAGTTTCCGGCTAAATGGTAGCCAGAGAGTTTGTACTGAGTTCTGTGGTTTGTTTTAGCTTGATTAATGTTTCTTTTTTTTTGGTGGTGCGATTTGCTCATCAGTGCTAACTGCTGTATATGGGTAATGGGCATATTCGACTCATATTCTTTTTTGCAGACTCCAAAGTTTTTACTGTATTAATTGCAGTGTATTTTGAGTCTTTAGGAGTTTGCAGTTCTGAAATCAATATAATATGAGGCCCTGAGGAGTACAATATATCCAAGAGGATTTTCCATCATCATATTGACTGCTCTGGATTACCCCAAGGATGAGCAAAGCACATGAACCCTGGTTAAAAGAGGTAAGGTTTCACTCCACCCCACCCTGAAGTAAGAGGACCTTGAAGGATAGAGCAGAGGATGCTGATGCTGCAAGCCAAACACTCAGATGTCCCTGTGAGGACATTTTATTTGCACGTCTGCTCATTTGCCTCGCCAGCCTTGTGGGTGAATAACATGGAGTAATGGTTCTTACGAGGCAAGGATACAAGAAACAGGGGGCACTACCTGTATCTGAGAATGCTGCACATGTAAGAGAAAGGAGACAAAATAAAATGGCCAACTACTTCCCCCCAAGGGATAAGATAAAGGGACAGGACCCCTGACAGTTAAGTCCAGTCACAGATGACTCTTGGGTTGAGGTGCTCATCTTTACAGGCCGAGGGAGCCAGTGTTTGTCCGCAGACAGATTTCCAGGTCATGTGGCCAGCATGACTAAATCGCTTCTGGCACAACGGAACACCGACACCAGAGCAGCACACGGAAACACTGTTTACCTTCCTGCCAGAGTGGTACCTATTAATCTACTTGCACTTTTGGGGGTCCTTTCGAACTGCTAGGTTGGCAGGAGCTGGGACCGAGCAGCGGGAGCTCACCCCATTGCGGGGATTTTAACCGCCGACCTTTTGATCGGCAAGCCCAAGGCTCAGTGGTTTAGACCACAGCGCCACCCGCTGTCAATAAATGCATATCTCCATCGCTTCCTGCCCGCAATTTGGACTGGTCTATTGACTACAAGTGTGTAGCACAAGAGGCTAATTGGGAAGAATATGTCAGTAGCTTGGCTATGGAGATGGCTTTGGGTGAAACAGCACCTGCTACTGGTAGGATGGAATGGGTGGTATGAGGGAAGCTAGTCAATTTCATGTTAAAGCAGGTGAATGAGCAGGCGAAGTGCCATATTAAATCAGAGAATTAGGTTCCCCTACCTAGAGTGGAGCAGGGGGAGGAGAAAGACATTAACTCACAATTTCAATTGGCCAAAGACATCTTGGAAAATATGAAGCTGATAAAATAATTTCTTTATGAGTGTCATGAACTGCCACCAGGGCTGGATTTAGGTTTGATGAGGCCCTAAGCTACTGAAGGTAATGGGGCTCTTTATATGTCCAGCTGTCCTTTGTCAACAACAAATAGTTGCTGGTTTTGTGTGTTGAATATATGCTATATGGTAATTTGTGGATCTAATAGGTATCTAAAGCCATTTGCACATGCAGAATATAGGCACCCCATATATAGAAATGAGCAAATCAGTGATATTTCAGGGAGCAGGGTAGCAGGTGGGGCCCATTACTTACATCATAGGAGCCTACACAAAACAAAAGTCTGTTGCTGTATGTAGATTTTATTTTATTTGTTTTTTATCTTATATTTTGGAAGTGTACATCCAGGTCCCCCACTTTAATTTATTTGGGGGGCCCCCAAGAGAGTGAGCCCCTAAGCTATAGCTTGTTTAGCTTGTATGTGAATCTGACACCGACTGCTACCCACATTAAATGAGCTGCATAAGAAAACTAGGAATGACAGTGGGCTAGTGGATATAGGAACTATAAATTCCCTCAAAGGTCCCCATGTGGATAAACCCTCACCTAAAAAGGAAAGCATTTACAGGGGAAAATAATGTGGCAATTAAGATAAAGAAGAGCAACAACATTAAGAACTTAATTAGGCCAAAAGAACACCACATAGGAAGAATTATTATTATAACATATTCAGCCTTGTTGTTGGTATCCATCTGTCTTGAGATACATGGAGTGTTCCCCCGGGGGGGGGGGGGTGAAGTCAAAATGCTGTGTTAGCAGCCTAAAGTGGTCTCCCCAGGGCACATGCCTGGCCAGTGTTTATCTGTTTTCTGCCTCATTTTCTTTATAATTGTGGGATTGATCTCACCTTATTGTTGCAAGGTGCCCAAGGATGCTTCATGTGTATGTGCCTTTATTTCTATTAAGCATCTTCCCAGTGCTCTGCAATCTTCCTGGCTGCCCGCCCTTCCCGATCTGAAAAACAGCAACACACACCATGGAAGGAACTGCCTCATGGTGGGTTTCAACTGAGAGTGGGTAGGATGGCTACCAAGTTCCAGAGACTGGTGCACTCGCTGATCTTGTTTTTGTGGGTTAAACCACAGAGCCTAGGGCTTGCCGATCAGAAGGTCGGCGGTTCGAATCTCCGCGATGGGGTGAGCTCCCGTTGCTCGGTCCCTGCTCCTGCCAACCTAGCAGTTCGAAAGCACGTCAAAGTGCAAGTAGATAAATAGGTACCGCTCCGGCAGGAAGGTAAACGACATTTCCGTGTGCTGCTCTGGTTTGCCAGAAGAGGCTTAGTCATGCTGGCCACATGACCCGGAAGCTGTACGCCGGCTCCCTTGGCCAATAAAGCGAGATGAGCGCCGCAACCTCAGGGTCGGTCACGACTGGATCTAATGGTCAGGGGTCCCTTTACCTTTACCTTATTCTTTTTACCTTTTACCAAAACTTTCAGCAGTGATTTCATTAAGGGTAATATATATATAAAATAACACTGGACAGCTGTCAGGTGCATTGTACTTGGCTTCCTAGTTTCTTGAGTTTACAGAAAAGCCTAACAGATGATGCTATGGGGTTTTCAGGAAGCGTGGGCACTTGGGAATTACACAGAATTCAAACCCTTGGAGATACTGTTTTTGTAAAATGAAATAAAAGACTCTCAATCTCTTTGTCTGGTTCAAAAGTAATGTGAGCTCCACCTATGACAATTTCACTGAAATGTTTTCTCCCATTTGCTTATTTTCAAATACAGTGGTACCTAAGGTTACAGATGCTTCAGGTTACAGATGCTTCAGGTTACAGACTCCGTTAACCCTGAAATAGTACCTCGGGTTCAGAACTTTGCTTCAGGATGAGAACAGAAATTGCGCGGTGGCGGCGCAGCAGCAGCGGGAGGTCCCATTAGCTAAAGTGCTACCTCAGGTTAAGAACAGTTTCAGGTTAAGAACGGACCTGTAGAACAAATTAAGTTCTTAACCCGAGGTACCACTGTACATTTCTTTCCCCAACCCTTTAATGTTGCAGAATACACACACGTACACTTTTTATTTTTTATTTTTTTACAGCATAGCACAAGTGATATCTTATGATCTGATACCTAGACCATAGTTTATAAACATTACACACTCTGAGTTTCTGTAGATTTGATAAAACATGTTAGCTTTTGCCTGGGTCGGATCTACCAGACTCAGAGCAGCCTGTTCCTCAGAGTGAAGTTCCTCCCATTCCTTTTTCTTGGACCATAACATAGAAATCCTGACTTGTGGTCCTTGCAAATGGTTTTCTTCAAAGTCAGTGTCTGTATTTTCTGACCCTGTTTGTCCTAGGTACTAGGAAGCACTGTGATTGGTTACTATCTTCAGAAAGGCATAGGATGGGACATGGTGCATCATTATATGAAAAATTGGCACTTAGACATATTACATTGCTCCTGTTATACCTGATGTTGTTCCAGCTATGCTCCTGCTCAGCCGTGATCTAACGCCCTGCCAGTATCAGCAAATACATCCCTACTTCAATAAGTAATGATCATCTGCGATGCTTGTGTCCCTTCAAGTCATATATATTTTATTAGCCCATCAATGCAATTGGCTCATTTTAATTTTGGCCTGGCCTGCAGACCCCATAGACCCATCAAGCCAATCACAACCATGGACAGTGACCTACCAAATCCTTGATAAATGTCACTGTTTCTGCAGTTGTAGACAGGTATGAGAAAAAGGAGATTTATTGAGTCTGCGGTGGACCACATTGCAGGGATGGCGGGCAGCACTTAAATTAGTCGATCCTTCCTGACATGTGGAACTACCTGTTGTCGATTAGATCCAGAAAGTTTTCAGAAGGCTGAGGAAATGGGAAATCTAATAAAAACCCAAGTGTTTGCACTATAAGAGAGTCTGCAAATTCGATCGTTCCTGTACTGGAGTGGTGTTTCCAAACGATGGATGCATATCAGACATCTTCTGTGTTGCAAGCCTTCAGCTTCAAGAGCTTCATCTTGAACTTCATCTAAACCCAGGCATAGATGAGATAGAGAGGTTGCAGGTCCTCTTTATCTCTTTGAGAACCGAGTTCTGACATAGGTCACAGGGAAAGATGCATTAGTAAGAAGGATGTGGAACTGTGGTCTAAAGAAACCTGGGACTTCACGGAAACTTATCATGATCATGCCCCCGCCCCCCCCCCCCCGAAATCAGTCATGATGGACAAATGTCTGTAAAATGTAATGTGTTCACTGCTGCCAACCCCACCCCCAGGGGCCTACTCCAAAGAGTGTTGGGTTGTTTGCCAGAGGACCCCAAAATACTTGGACTGCTCTTCTGCATTCCCCCCTTCCTTTTCTCTTTTTCCCCTCACCCATGTTGTCCTCTATCATATATACTCCAGTGTTGTGGTGGTGGTGGTTAACTATTACTACTTCAATGTATTTATTTTAATACACCTCTATTAACTTTCCAATTTGTTTGTGTATTTCCTTATGCTAACGTAAGTTAAAAATCAGCATTTCCAAGTGTGATCAGGAGGAAGTTGATGTTCAAGAGAGGAAATAAGTTTGACAAGCAAACTGGCACGGAAAGAGGTCATTTGAAGTTGCAAAGTATGAAAAACCACAGACAAGGGTTGGCTACATCAGATGACAAATCCTGGGTGGTAGGGAGCGGTGCCAAAGTGTTGGTGGAGAGAGCTGAGTGCCATATATGGCCTGCTCTAAGTTACCCTTTCACCCCCAGATGTTGTGGAAGACTGCCTGTCGCCAGTCTTGAGGTAAGAAGAAGAAGAAGAAGAAGAGTTTGGATTTGATATCCCACCTTCCACTCCCTCTAAGGAGTCTCAAAGCGGCTAACATTCTCCTTTCCCTTCCTCCCCAACAACAAACACTGTGTGAGGTGAGTAGGGCTGAGAGACTTCAAAGAAGTGTGACTGGCCCAACGTCACCCAGCAGCTGCATGTGGAGGAGCAGAGACGCGAACCCGGTTCCCCAGATTACGAGACTACCACTCTTAACCACTACACCACACTGGCTCTCCAAACGCCAGACCAACTGCCTTCTATACATGGAATTGGAAGGAGGCAGCAAAGCGCGTGGGGCTTGTCCTGCCACCCACTTACACAATCACATCTTTGATGCTGGTGAAGATGATCTGGACCACAGCAACCTCCCAAGGTCTCAGATTTCAAATGTCAAGGTTCGCGCTCACGATTTCAGGTTAAAGTTCCCATTTAGGAAAGATCTGACCCATCTGGAAGATTTGTATCTGCGCCGTTCTGTTCTTTATACCCTTGCAGCTCTGGGCAATGTAGGGTGGCTTCTGTGTAGCCTCGTAGTCCTGCGTGAAGCACTTGCACTTGCTGGGGGCTCAAGGCTCTGATCTCACAGGCCCTTGCAGTTTGGACAAAGGAGGCTTCCGTAGGGATGGCGGCCCCTGCCAGTTCACCAGATGTCGATATACCACCTTCTCCTGCTTCTTTGTCGGGCTCTCCAGCAGTCCTGCAGCAAGGCAAAGACCACTGGGACACAAGAGTCAGCAGCTTGCAGTGCGTTGCCTGCCAGCAGTGAGCAAAGGTTTGTTGGATGGCAGTGGAGGAGAAGTAGAAGATGACAGGGTCCAAAGTGCTGTTGAAAGAGCCGAGGAGGAAGCCATACACCCTCCATTCAGGGCTCCAGAACTGAATGTAGCCCACAAGGTGAGAGATGTTAAAGGGCCCAAAGCAAACAGCAAAATTGAGCAGAGTGGCCACTGCCAGGCCCACAGCCCGTTTCTTCCTCTGGGGTTTGATGTGGGGCAAGGAGGTCAGGATGCAAATGACCCTAATGTAGCAGAAAAGGGTGATGATGAAAGGGAGGAAGAAGAGGATAATGCAGAGTTGCAGTCGGACAGGGAGGAGGATTTTAAGCTGGCCATTGGAGAATGACTCATAACATGTGGAGTTGTGAGACATGGGTTGGGCCTCGGGGTGGTATTGGACAGTGAAGATGATGGTGCAGTGGAAACAAGCCAGAAACCAGAAGAAGAGACTGGCCACTATTACATAGGTCGGTCTACGTTCCGACTTGAACTTGATGGGGTAGGCGATGCACAGGTAGCGCTCTATGCTGACCCCTGTAAGGAAGAGGGTGCTGCTGTAAATGCTGCTGTAGAAACAGAAGTTGGTGAGGGGGCAAAGGAAGTCAGGGAGAGGCCAGGGGACATCTGAAGAGGCCTCTGCCATCTTGAAGGGCAAAATCAGCAGATGGATAAGATCAGAGATGGTCAAGTTGAGCAAGAAGACATCCATGGGGGTTGCCTTCTGGCGCACTTTCCTCAGGAAGGCGTAGCCAGCCAGCAGGTTGGAAGGGAGGCCAGTCAGGAAGGTGACGATGTAGATGACAAGGATAAGAGGCTTTGTGGCCATTCTGCTGTAAAAGGAAGGATATTAAAATATCCGGAAGCCTGATTCCTATCCCTCAAGGAAATCACCAGGGGGCAGAATATGCTTGCAGCCTCTCCTGGTGTCACTCAGAGGCTGAGGTCATTTCTTCCAGCATGTTCTGAGTCAGAATAATTTCTATAGCATCAGTCCTTAGACGTAGCAGCACACTGAGAAAGAGCAAAATATAAACTGGAGAACAAAATGTAGATGAACTTGCATGAAAACATCACTATTTACCATTTGAAATTTATCCTTAGTAAAATTAGGATTAGTAAAATTAAAACATATGCACCTCAAAACACCGTTATGTACACCATTTAGAAATGTTAATGACTGAGCAGTGTATGAATACCTCAAATAAACATAAAGTAAATAACAATAATCATTGTGAAACTTTTCATTTCTCTCTCTCTCACACACATCTCTTCTTTAGTTAGGAGAATTAGAGTGCTTTAAATGTATGAGATAGATGCGACCTCTTTCTGTACCCTGTCCTTCCAGAGACATGGAGATGACAATATATCTCTATCTTGGGTTGGTACCAACTGTAAAATTTGACTTGTATCCAGACTTCTAGGAAGCCATCTGATTTGTTTTGGATCACCATGGTATCTTTTAGTCCTGCCTCCTCCCCATTAACTATACAGTTGTCCCTCAGCTCCCGAACTCCTTGGGATTTGAATGTTCCGGCTCCCAAACAATCAAAAATCGGAAGTGAGTGTTCCGGTTTTTGAATGTTCTTTCAGAAGCTGAACATCCGACGGGGCTTCTGCGCCTTCAAGTTGGCTTCAGGAAGTTTTAAATCCTTCTCCAAAATAATTGTGTTTGGAGGGTGCCATTCTTAGCCCTGAGGTAGTGCCAAACACTGAAACCTGAGAGGATGAATCAGAAGACAGAGGAGCAGGCAGAGACCTCTGAATCCAGTATCAAGGATCCCCTTGCGAAGCCCTCTAGGCTGACACTTGATGAAGAACTGGAACCTTCAGAGAAGGAGTGAAGACACCACCATCAGTTTACTACAAGAGTACCCAATATGGTGCGCTACAGAGCTTGCTGGACTACTATATACCCATCAATCCCAGCCAGCATAGCCAATGATGTTAACAAGATAAGATGAGGCTGCTAAATCAAGCCAGTGGGCCAGCATTATATTCTCACAGTGGCCAAGAGATGATGGGATTTGTAGTCCAATGACATCCATCCATGGTACCTCGGGTTAAGAACTTAATTCGTTCTGGAGGTCCGTTCTTAACCTGAAACTGTTCTTAACCTGAGGTACCACTTTAGCTAATGGGGCCTCCTGCTGCCGCTGCGCCGCCGCTGCATGATTTCTGTTCTCATCCTGAGGTAAAGTTCTTAACCCGAGGTACGATTTCTGGGTTAGTGGAGTTTGTAACCTGAAGCGTCTCTAACCTGAAGCGTCTGTAACCCGAGGTACCACTGTATTTTGTGAATAATTTAAAAAGATGTATACCCAATTCTGATTGCGTTAAATAAAGGAAGGAAACACTTACACCTGCGTTGCCACTCAGGAACCCCTGTCTGTTCGCCAAGATGAAGCTCTTTCCAGAGATAATCCAGTGATCAGTCAGAAGAGTGTACTGCAAAACCAAAGAGACTAGATTTTACATTCACTGAAGCATCTGTCCAGGGAAAGAAAGTCTGCGGTATTTTGGAGGATATGGAGAATAAACCTACTCCTTAAAGTTGATAAAGGAAAAAAAAACCTCACTAGCAAACAATTTCCGGCTAGATGGTGGCCAGAGAGTTTGTTTTGAGCTCTGTGGTTTGTTTTAGCTTGATTAATGTTTCTTTTTTTGGTGGTGCAATTTACTCATCAGTGCTAACTGCTGTATATGGGTAATGGGCATATTCGACTCATATTCTTTTTTGCAGACTCCAAAGTTTTTACTGTATTAATTGCAGTGTATTTTGAGTCTTTAGGGTTTGCAGTTCTGAAATCAATATAATATGAGGCCCTGAGGAGTACAATATGTCCAAGAGGATTTTCCATCATCATAATGACTGCTCTGGATTACCCCAAGGATGAGCAAAGCACATGAACCCTGGTTAAAAGAGGTAAGGGTTCACTCCACCAGCCGCGCTTTGGAAGCTGAATGTTTCAGAAGTCGAATGGATTCTGGAACAGATTCTGTTTGACTTCTGAGATACAACTGCAGTGTGAGATCTAAAAACAGCTATAGCATTTCTTTTCAAAGAAGTGAGTGGAATTTGTAGGCATGGCAGTCCTCCAGAGTGGTTCAAGCCTTTACCATGCTGGAGTGATTAAAATAGAAATTATGAAGGGCTGGGTGGTGGTGTTTGTGTGGGGAATGGATTCCCAAGAAAGGTTGGAGTGGAATAAATGCCCCCCTGCCAGCAATGTTCCTGTTTCCCCAAGGTCATTGGTGGTGGGTGGAATCAAGCTTCTCCCATAGATATTTTGGGTGGGTGTGGGGTGGAAATACAATGGATAGTTCTCCATTGACTTGCATAGGGAAAGGGACAAACCCATGTGGAAATCAAACCGTTTTTAATCCTTCTCCAAAATAATTGAGTTTGGAGGGTGCCATTCCTAGCCCTGTAAAGGTAAAGGGACCCCTGACCATTAGGTCCAGTCGCGGATGACTCTGGGGTTGCGGCACTCATCTTGCTTTATTGGCCGAGGGAGACGGCATACAGCTTCCGGGTCATGTGGCCATCATGACTAAGCCGCTTCTGGCGAACCAGGGCAGCACACGGAAATGCTGTTTACCTTCCTGCTGGAGCGGTATCTATTTATCTACTTGCACGTTGATGTGCTTTCGTCAACTGCTAGGTTGGCAGGAGCAGGGACCGAGTAACAGGAGCTCACCCCATCATGGGGATTTGAACCACCAACCTTCTGATTGGCAAGTCCTAGGCTCAGTGGTTTAACCCACAGTGCCACCCTGAGATGGTGCCAAACACAGAAACCTGAGAGGATGAATCAGAAGATAAGGACCTTGAGGAGCAGGCAGAGCCCCCTGAATCCAATATCAAGGATCCCCTTGAGGAGCCTTTTAGGCTGACACCTGATGAAGAAGAAGGAGGAGGTGAAGGCACCACCGTCCCAGTCTTCAAGAGCACCAATGCCAAAAGTTTTGGGTCCAGGCTGAAGAGAAATGGCACAATATGCACCAATGGGCTCAGAGTTGTCAGTCCACTTGTGAGTAAGGGGCCTACTAATGAATAACCCATCCCTGATATTCCTTCACTGCCAGCAGCTGTGATTATTGTGTGGTGGCTGGAAACAACACATTTCTCTGTCAACCCATCTCTTTTGGTGAATCCCATGTGACATTAATGTTGGACTGTGTCTTGATTTTACTTCCAGGTCATGTTTGGGACCTAGCCTGTGTGCTTGGTCTTGGCTAGTTGAGACTACACTGCACTTAGAATCATGCTCACTGAGACTCTAGTCCCTGAGGGTGACCACTGGAGACCAAACAGTGCCTTGAGAAAGTCCGCTCACCTTTTCTGGGCCCTACAGTGTCTCTCTTCGATGATTTAGCTCTATAATTCAGCACCACCTCTGTGACAGTTCTACATTTTGCTGCAGCTGAATTGAAATACCGTATTTTTTGCTCTATAAGACTCACTTTTTCCCTCCTAAAAAGTAAGGGGAAATGTGTGTGCGTCTTATGGAGCGAATGCAAGGCTGCGCAGCTATCACAGAAGCTAGAACAGCAAGAGGGGTTGCTGCTTTCACTGCGCAGTGATCCCTCTTGCTATTCTGGCTTCTGAGATTCAGAATATTCTTTTTCTTGTTTTCCTCCTCCAAAAACTAGGTGCATCTTGTGGTCTGGTGCGTCTCATAGAGCGAAAAATATGGTAAATCACCGCCTTCGAAATGGAGAGGTCCAAGTTCAAATGCATGCTCTTTCAGTTCAGTTTGCCCCATCCTTCTTAAATATTTTGGGTTCAGGGACTTTTGCTAGTGAAATTATGCCACTCTTATTTTGAATCCAGAGTTGGTTACAGCGTATGTATTAAAACAGCAGCAAAATATAATCATAAAAATGCAAATAAAGCAATTCATAACAAAATAAGATTTTTTTTAAATCCATAAAATAATACAGTCTTTAAAAATAATAGCACAACAGCTCATAACAAATCACTAAATAACTATAACTAAAGCAGCTGCAATCCATCTATTTGCCTCATTGGGTCTTTCCTCCTACAAAACCCCCCACCCAAAATGGTAAATCTTAACCAAACATAGCCTAAATTATAAAAAGATAATGCCAGACATAACTCAGCAGGGACACAGGTTTTCTTATTTGCATACAGGTCTACTTCTACAGTCAAATTTCAAATGTCAAGTCTTCAAAATGCCCTTGTAGCTCTAGCTTGGAACCAGTTCAGGGAAAAAAATCTTCCCTATGACATCTGAGCAAATACTTCTCGTCCATGAGGAATATCAATTAGTTCCTGTTAAGATCTATTAATGAACCAAACTTCGTCTCTCTGACTTTCTTTCATTTACTATGTCTTTTTTTTTTTTTAAAAAAAAAGCAATATAAATCCTAGTTACAGTTTCAAATCTTACTTGAGTTCTTGTTGAGAAAAATACCACTTTGTTGAGAAAGAAGCACAGCCTTCTGCAGTGACTTCTCCAGTGGCTGGTCTGTGCTCCCACCTGTGTAAGCAAGTGGATGGACATGCATGTAACCCCCATCTGGAAGCCTAAAATCTGCCTGGTACAGTTTTATATGGTGTTTGGGAGTGGTCGTGGTGGAAGCAGATGTATTGGGCAACTGAGTTAATCAGTAGAAAAAGGAACCAGATTGTCTGTACGATGGAACCAATTTACGTAGAAATCACTTGGCAGAGTGGGAGGAACTGTATTTTGACCACAGTGGAAAAGTTCTGCATTTTTTTAAAAGTGCCACCAGGCTCCATCTCCTTCTGAACTCAATAGGTCTTTCATACAGACCCTCCTGGATATTAAGATTATCAGACGTTTTAGCTAGTTACGTTGCCCTGAGAAATTTAGGGTGGTGGTGGCAACCAGAGAGAGAATATTCTTCGTAGCAGCCCCTAAGATGTGGAATTCCCTCTCCAAAGAGGTGCATCCAACACCTTCATTATGTCATTTTCATTGGATGCAGGAGACAGTGGTAGAGCACCTGATTTGCTTTGTTCAATCTCTGGCATCTCCAGGTAGGGTTAGGGAAAGAATCCTACCCAAAACCCTGGAGAGTCTCTGCCAGTCAAGGTAGACAGTACTGAGCTACATGGACCAAAGATCTAACTCAATCCATCTCTCTATGCCCATGCCAGATGCTTGAGTTGTCTAGTTCAGGACCCACCCTATTATAATTTGTTTTGTCTTGATTTTTAATTTGTTTTAACCGGTACCATTCTTTTATTCCTTGGTCAGACCACACCTCAAGTACTGTGTCCAGTTCTGGACAATTTAAGAAGGATATTGACTAGCTGGAACATGTGTGGAGGAGGGCAACCAAGATGATCTGGAAGCCAAGCCTTATGAGAAATGGTTGCAGGTGCTGGGTATGTTTAGTTTGGAAAATAGAAGACTGAGAAGAGATATGATAGCCATCTTCAAATAGTATATCAAGGGCTGTTACATGGAAGATGGAGCAAGCTTGCTTTCTCCTGCTCTGGTGGCTAGGACCCGAACCAATGGCTTCAAGTTACAAGATAGGAGGTTTTGATGAAACATAAGGAAGAACTTTCTGACAGTAAGAGCAGTTTGACATTGGAACGGTCTCTCTCGGGAGGTTGTAAACCCTCCTTCCTTGGGGTTTTTAAGCAGAGGTTGGATGGCCATCTGTCATGGACACTTTAGTTGAGATTCCTGCATTGAGGGGGTTGAACTAGATGTCGCTTTAGGCTTCCCATAGGCATCTGGTTGGTTAGTTGGTCACTGTGGGAGATAGACCAGGGATAGCCAATGGGGTGTCCACTAGATGCTACTGGACTCCATCAGCCTCAGTCAATATGGCCAATAATCAAGAATGATGGGAGTTGTAGTCAGGTGACATGAAGATGGCACCACATTGGCTATCCCTTCCTTGGTGATGTTCGAATCAAAGCAATGTCTACACTGACTGGAAAGACACATTCCAGGGTTTCAGACAGGGGTCTTTCCCAGTCACTTGTGAAGAAACCAGGGATTGAATTTTGCACCTTCTGCATTGACAACTTGTGTTGTCCCCCTAACCTGAGGGACTTCTCTGTGTCTGGGGCTACAGAGGATGAACCAAGAAGCTGAAATGTGTTCTGAGTTACTTAACATAGCAGATTAAAAGCAGGCGATCTTTTGAGCACACTTGATAATTCGCAGTCTCGAGCTGCAACAAGATGTTTTATATTTCTCATTGCCATTTTTGGTAATTATGCAGTATCTCTCTCATTCCCCTTTCTTGCACTGATGACTAGTTAAGGGGCATGTGATTTATGACTTCAGTTCCACAAAGTCAGGTGCCTGATGTAACAGAAGAAGACCTTATGGCCTGGACATTGTCACCTGCTCTGCTCCTGAATCTGCTTTATTTTTTTGAGAGATCTGTGTGTTCTTCTGAGCAGAGACTGCTCTTATTCAAGGGCAAGGCAGCCAGAACCACCAGCGACAATGGAGAGGCATTGCTTCTTTTCTAGACAGCAAGGGTCCTCATAGACAGAGCTAAATGACTGTTATAAGACTTGCAGCTGTAAGACCTTTGACTTGAGATTGCTTCTACCCACTCACTCCCATTCTCTCTCTCTCTCTCTCCCCCCCCCCCATTATGTATCATGTCTAGGGAAGGGTGGATTGGAAACACACAAAATGTGGATTGCAAAGCAGACTTGTCTGCTTTGATCCTGGCAGATTATGACTTGGATCAGCTCAGGAGCCCCCTTTAGAATTTGCAATCTAGTAGATTCCTTTACAAAGTGGCCTGAATGCCTCAGTTTTGCCATTGCCCTCATTTCATTGCACCCTCCTTTTTTTAAAAAAAATAAAGGTCCAGCCTCCAAGACTCTTTCAGACTGGATTGACTAGCATGTGTGGGCTTCTTTTTGCCATCACACGCTTTTCATAGAATCAAGGAGCTAGTCCCCATGGAGAAGCAGGACTTGATGAATATTTGCTGCTCTCTAAGTGAATTGTGTGGCTGCTCTGATATAAATACTAGGGATAACCATGCTGTTTCCGTGAAATTGTATTTTTCCATAAAATTTAATATCATGAGGACTCCCCCACCCCAACTTTACATTCTGCATGGAAATAGGAACAGATGGACTATCTAGGGATGGTGGAAAAATTCAATTCACATCACATTTCAAGGTGAGTTGGCTTAATTCACAAAACAATATGAAAATGCAAACACTGCCAGCTTTCAAAATGTGCATGTCTTTGAATTTTGCAGTGCAGTTCTCCAGAAGAAGAAGAAGAAGAAGAAGAAGAAGAAGAAGAAGAAGAAGAAGAGTTTGGATTTGATATCCCGCTTTATCACTACCCTAAGGAGTCTCAAAGCGGTTAACAATCTCTTTTCCCTTCCTCCCCCAACAACAAACACTCTGTGAGGTGAGTGGGGCTGAGAGACTTCAGAGAAGTGTGACTGGCTCAAGGTCACCTAGCAGCTGCATGTGGAGGAGCGAGGAAGCGAACCCGGTCCACCAGATTACGAGTCCACCGCTCTTAACCACTACACCACAGTGACTCTTTTGTACAAAAAAAGCATGCACTAGGATAAAGTGTGCAAAAAATGCAAATATTAGTGAAAGTAACATACAAGAATGTGTTATATTAGAAGAAATTCCTTTGCAAAAATATCTATATTGGGCAAAATGGCATGCAAACACACACATTTTAGTTTTACAAATTAAAATTTACAAACAAACTCATGAATAACTTTCTTTTTTTAAAAAATAAGCAAACAAAGATTTGACTGAATCTCTGGACTTCCTCCCACCCCTCCATGGGTTCCATTGCCAGTCTTTTTCCACTGCATATTTTAAGTCAGTTCAATTTTTATATATCCATTGCATCCCTAGTTCTTGTTACATTACAAGTGTTATTCAAATCCTGCTAAAGAGCTCAGCTGTTTACAGTGGTCTCCAAGGTAAGTTATAAATTTTCCCCATTCTTAATTGAAATTCTGTTCTTCCTGGTTTCTGATTTTCCCAGTCATTTTCACCATCTCCGCATAGTCCATCAGTTTGGTCTGCCATTCCCATCCTGTGGGAACTTTTTCATCCTTCCATCTCTGGGCTGAGAGCATCCACGCAGCTGGTGTTGCGTACATAAAAAGTCTTTTGTACTCCTTTGTTATTTCTGCACCTATTATTCCTAACAACAAAGCTTCTGGTTTTTTAAACAAAAGTTATTTTAAACATCCCCCCCCCCCCCAATTTATTATATATCATTTCCCAGAATTCTTTTTATAACCTTACATTTCCTCAGACATGTTATTTTAGGGGGAAAGTCACACTAAAATGGTGATCAATTTCCACGAGGACTTCTTAAAAAAATGGCAAATGAATGTGGAGAACAGAACTTAAGATTACAAAAAGAAACCGAAACTGACTGACTCATGCATGTCTAGTCTCAACCCCATGAAGACTTTGATAGGTCCATCCACAACCTGAACATGTCTATTTCAATTATGACCTTGACCCCCATACACACAGCCCAGGCTTATACCCCAAAGTGGTCACTTACACCCTGGAGAGGTGCTGCTAACATAGGGGTTTAACTTTGCCCCTGGAGACACACTCCACTGTCTCTTGAGACAGACAGATGCCAACAACCCTTCATTATGGCCAATGGGCAGAATATACAGTGGTACCTTGGGTTACAGACGCTTCAGGTTACAGACGCTTCAGGTTACAGACCCAGAAATAGTACCTCGGGTTAAGAACTTTGTTTCAGGATGAGCACAGAAATCACGCAGTGGTGGCACGGCGGCAGCAGGAGGCCCCATTAGCTAAAGTGGTACCTCAGGTTAAGAACAGTTTCAGGTTAAGAACAGGCCTCCAGAACGAATTAAGTTCTTAACCCGAGGTACCACTGTATATTCTGCCCATTGGTATATGCCTCAAAGAAATGTATACAGTGGCGACGGGTGCCCATAGGGGCTGGTAGGCAGAAGGCAGAGAGACCCACAGAAGGCAGAGCTAGAGCCAGTGATAGGCAGAGCCAACTAATTCTACTTCTGTCCCTGTCCTCCTTACTCATGACTTCTAGAAGTGCAACATTACGACCAAGGAAGAAACGAACTGCCAGTGTCCCCTGGGGTGAGGGCTCACTGAGGGCACATTCCAGTGGACCATTTTTCTCTGAATCTATGTGACTGCATGCCCCTGTTCCACATTACTGATGATAGATATCACAAAACACAATTCCCAAACTAGAATCTGTAGTTAGATGAGAGGGAACTCATGATGTGGCTTCCATTTTAGTAGAGAATGTGCCCTTTTAATGAAGTGTAGTTGAAGCCTGTTTGAGTTCACATGTGACATATTTTCTATAAGGGTTGTTGCAGCACTGAGTTTCTGGAAAAGCAGATGCTGGGACTTGTATACATCTGGCAACAACAGTGACTCATCCAGAGTCCTTCTGTCAATTTTTTTTTGGGGGGGGGGGGCGAGTCTCTGGAGTAACTTGGTGATTAAGGAAAATGCAATCCACAGCTGCTCAGAGGAACTGTTGCAGACCATCCACCGCAGTGGCTTAAAGATCTTGCCACTTATAAGGTATGGTTTATAATTGTCAATTTCATTTGGACACCTGTTTGGACAACTTGCATTAACATACAGTTTAATGCAGGATTGATGGAAAAGTCGTCTTGCCAATGGCAGCTAGGAATGGATTTTTGTTGATATATCACACCTGTGAAATTAGCTAAAATGTATAAGACAAGTAATAAATGTTGGAAATGTAAAGAAAAATAAGTATCATTTTATCATATGTGGTGGGAATGTAAGAAAGTAAAAAACTTCTGGGAAATGATATATAATGAGATGAAAAACATACATTTTTAAAAAGACCAGAAGCATTTTTACTTGGTATTATAAGTGAGGACATTAATAGACAGGATAGTAAACTGTTTTTATACCCAACAACAGCGGCAAGTGTTGGCCCAGAAATGGAAACAAGAAGAAATACCGATGAAAAAAGAATGGCAGACGAAATTAACGGACTACGCAGAATTGGATAAAATGACAGGAAGCATTCGAAAACCTGCAGGACCAGAGATTCACAGAAGATTGGAAGAAATATACAAATTATTTGAAGAGCAACTGTAATCAACAAATTACGCTAGTAGGACCACAAGAAGTTTTGTAAGGAGGAAGATATGAAATATTGTAAAGAAGAGAAAGAAGAGAGATATTAGTTAAATAGTGAAAGTAAGAAATGTAAATTAAGTGAAAAGATTGGAAAATTTTCAGATGTGATTGATGGAAGTTAAAAAAATTGTATAAGATATGAAAGTATGTTTAATAATTGTTTAAAATGATATGTTAAAACACACACACACACACACAAACACACACACACACACGTATGAATGGATTTTTGTTGCTTCTGTCCTTATAATCACCACCACTGTCGTTTATTTTTCCTTTTACCTTTACAGTTGCAAATTTTAAAAACTGGTAGTTGTGGGGAGACAAGACAAGCACACCTGTAACTCCTTCTTCATGCCTGCCATCAGAGGAGGAAGAGAGCATTTGCTTGTAGGACAAAGGAGAACTTCTAAATAAGGATGTGGCATGGGATGTATTGCCACTGAGATTCATCTGTGTTTGAAGAAAGAAGATCATGAAAACTCAGTTGTCAAAACACCCCCACCCCAGAACTGTATTGTTGGAAGGGACTTCAAAGGTCTTCTAGACCAACCAGTTGCTGATGTCAGAAATCCCAACTACAGCATCCCTGATAGGTGGCCATACAGCCTCTGCTTAACAGCCAGAGTCCGCTGCTATTAGCCAGGGGTAGCCCATTGACACCCTGAAAGAGCCAGCTGTTTTCCACTTTACAAAGTTTCCCTGCCTGGTGGCTCAGAGGTGATCCTTATCCATCACTGCTGGTCAAGCAATGGGCCAGGGATCACATGGCGAACTGTGCAGCCAGTCAGTGATGCACCTGACGAAAGCCAATTTGGGAAGCACTGCAAAGAAGCAAGAAACTGGAGTTGACTTCCCCTAAATTACTTAACTTCTACTTTTAGGTTGGGCTAAAAGAGGAAATACCTTAAAATAGCCCACATCCTGAGAGCAGACTGGATTTGACTGAGTGGCTCTAATGCATTTTGAGGAAATTGTGTTTTTCCTAGTAACTCGCTGTGTCCTTGTGAAGCCAGGGTTTCTCAGACTCTGGAACTTGATCTATTCCACTCCCTAGTGATGGGTCACCAACACCTACAGGTGCCAATGTGTCCTCCAGAACCAGCCCCCCCCCCCAAGATATCCAAATTGTGAGATGAACCATATCTCGGTGCCCCCACCAAGTGAGGTGTGGTGGGTGGTTTCATCAGAGGCAGATTTAAGGCAGTGCTACCGGTTCCCCCGCACGGGACATAGGAGTCATGGTGCACCTTCCTGCCTCCTTCCTGAAGCCTAGTAAGAGCTGTGCTTTGGGAAGGAGGCATGAGGGCTCTGACAGGGTCCTAGAGTCCTCCTCCTCTTCCCCTTGCTTTTCCAGCTTTGGGAAGGAAGAGGAGGGCTCTAGGACCCTGTCAGAGCCCTCATGCCTCCTTCCCAAAGACCAGTGCCTCCGTTACCCAGCTTTGGGAAGGTATTGCAAGGGCTTGGAGAGGGGTATCAAATTTTGGCCTTGCACAGGGCACTCACCATATTACCAACGTCCACCCCTGGTTTAACAATAGTGACTGGTGTTAGGGATAAAAATGGAAAATCACCAGAGGAGCTGACGGAAGTAACAAAATATTGTATAAGACAAGAAATTATGTTATATGAATGTTGGAAATGATATGTTAAAAAACTAATATATGTTGTGTGTGTGTGTGTGTGTGTGTGTGTGACAATCGTGTGTGTGGCTGGTGTTATTGGAACTGGTGGGGCATAAGGCAGAGAGACCAACAGTAAATGGGCCCAGAGCCAATGACAGGCAGAGTCAACTCATTCTAGTTATCTAGAACCAGCCTTTCTCTCTTTTATTCCAATGGGAGAGAAATAAACTATGCACAGAGCTGGTCAGGTCCTCCCAACATTTCTGTAGACAGGAGTGACGGCTACCAAGGTGGATGGCCTTTAAAAAGGATGGGACAAATTAATGGAGAACACAGCTATCAATGTCTATTAACTACGACCGCTGTGTTCTACCTCCACTGTGAGAGGCACTATGGGAATCAGAGGTGGGCAGAGTGATGTCACGCTCATGTCCATCTTGCAGACTTTCCACATGCATCTGGTCAGCCACACTGAGATAGGATGCTGGCTAGATGGGCTCTTGGCTTGATCCAGTAGGATTGTCTTAATTCTTATGATGTGCCACGGGAATGGGAAGCTTCTGGCACATCCTTGGCACAACCCTCTCCTTCCTTTTTCCTTTATGTAGAAAGGACACTGTCAGAGCTGGCTCCAGGTCCCAGCTCACAGAGGACCAACGCTAGCCGGTAGTAATGTACAAAGGTCTTTATTGAAGTACAGTTTCCATTTTCAAGCCGGAGCGCCCCAGCTCTACGTCTAGGGTTTAGATCGGCGAAGCTCCATCTGAATCTCCGCCCCCTGTACACCAGTTTAAGATTCTAGCCTTACTCCACCTCTTCCGTCTCGCCTTTCTCCTCTGGGTCCTGCTACCCCCCGGGGTCCCTTCCTTCCTGGATTCTTCTGAAGCTGACGTTGACCCCCCTGACTCCTCCCGCTCTCTTCGGCGGGCTTTGGGACCTGGCTCCCTATCCGGGCTGCCAACTGCGCCGCCCTCCTGTACATTTGAACTTGGCGCGCGCGCCCAGCCTTCAACCTTCCTCTCGACCGTTTCCTCGCTCCCCGATGGAGGCGTGGCCAATCCTGACTCATGTCCTCCCGCTGGCAGTGCGCCGCCTGATCCCGATGCCTGGGACTCCTCCCCCCTACTGCACTCTGGTGTGGGCGCTGGTACTGATTCCCGACTGCTGCTCTCTGAGTCCCCTCCGGCCCCTTCTTCCTGGGGTGCCCCCCTAGGCACCCCCCTTGCTCTGACCATGGGAGCCCCTTTCTGTGAATCTTCCGATTCGCTGGAAAGACTCAGAGACCTCGGACCGCTGTCATCGCTAACATTTCCTTTGGACTCCTCTCCCTCGCTCTCTATTTCCTCCCTTTCTTGTGCCTCTGCTCCTGAACCCCTGACAGACACATTATTCAGAATGCTCAGTGGCATTTTGGGTGAGACTGTACATCCACAATAAAGCTCATGCTTTGTGTGCAGATGATCTGGCATCTGAAGAAATCTCAGGTAGCAGGTCTGGAAAAGACCTTTGATTGGACCTTGGAGAATGGTTGCCAGTTAGAGTAGGCAACATCAGACTAGGTGGCCCAATAGTAGGACTCTGTATACAGCAGAGAAAGGGAACTCATGGCGCTCCAGATGTTGTTGGACTCCAGAGGCTAGTGATTGAACCTAGGATCTTCTGCATGCAAGGCATATGCTCAGCTGCTGAGCTAGAGTTCCTCTTTCACTTCATTGGAAAAGGAAAAGGGAGCTCTGCACATGCCCAGAGGTAGCAGGGGTTTCCAGTAGGCCTCATTCATCTGTCTTAACCTGATCTCTAACAACATAACATCCAGCTTGGATCAGGCCAAAGACCGATCTAATCCAGCATCCTACTTCCCCACAAAGACCACCCAGATGTCAATGGGAAGTTCATAACTAGGACAGGAGCACAATAGTTTTCTCCCACTGTCATTCTCCAGCAAAAGGAATTCAGGGACATTTGCGGCTCTTTGCTCTACTTTCCCATCTTCTCTGAAAACCATCTTTGGTATCTGCACCCGACCCCAATCAATATCACTCAGTTCTTTGTTTGGCCTTCCCAGGATTAAGCGGCACTTTGTAACCAGCTTCCATTAGGGGAAATGAGGAAAGGATGTTTACGGTGCCTGGATCTTACTGGCGAGCACGTTGTTTGGGGAAATTGCATGGAAAGTAGAACTTTGGAGGGCAAGCACTTAGTGGCCATTAAGCCACCGTCAGGAATCCTCAGTTTCAACCACAGAGTGACTAGAAGTGATGTCACGTCCCACTTCATTCTTTACCCAGCTGTTCTTTATCAAGGAATTGGGAACTTGTGGCCCTCCAACTGGTGCTGAACTACAGCTCTCAACCACCCCTGGCTATGGGGCATATAGGCATGTGCACTGCTTTAGATATTTGGGGTGATGGGTGCCTTCTCATACAGGAAGCTGGTCACAATGTGCAGCAATTACAGAAGGAAAAGTGTCAGAAGCAGCACTGGGTAAAAATACAGACTGAGGGGTGGACATTTGATAGCACCAGCTGTGTGACAGGATAGTCACCCCACAACTTCTTTATGGAATCCAGGGGTGGGACTCTGGGAACTGAAGTCCCTTGGAGATGGCCCAAAACCAGTTTAGGACGCAACCATTGTTGGTGGTCTCCACTCTAAGCCAGCCTCTTCTAATCTATTCAGAGCTGGTTGCATTTGTTACAAACAGCAGCATAGAGTGCAAACAGCCTTGGGCATCCGAGAGTCATTTTTTTCCAGGACCCACCCTGTTCTTGTAAGTGTAATATTTTAACAGTTTTTAATTCCAAATTTTTTAAAATGGCTGTAACCCACCTTGGGACCAGCAGGTGATGGATGGTTAGTACATTGCGTGGCGAGTTCCCGCCTCCCACCAGTAGGAATAAAGACACATGACACTATTATTTTAGGTTAATGGGCTAAAATTGGCCACAACTTTATTGGTTACAGGTGGTGAACATTATTGGATTAGGCATTGGTCCTATCCAACTATCCGGCTTCAGCCTGTTTGCTTGAAGATCAGGAAGGGTTAACCACCAGTAGGGGGAGCCCTGCTGATGCACATCAACTAGGGACTCTCCCAGGGTGACGGCTCGGGGGCGTGCTTTAAGCCCTGACCTCCATAGGCTTCGGACGAGGCCACACCCCCTGGAATCCTTTACCAGACTACCCTTCAATATCCAGAGGAGGTGATGGTGCTCCCCCCCTACATAACAATACCCATACCAATGCCTAACCGCCAAAACCGAGAAAGGTGTGACGATTTGCTACGAGGTAGGTGAAAAACCAAATGGCGGTGCCAATTTGCGAAGCGGAAAAAAATCCTACCAAGCCCCTTAACGGCGACCAACCGAGGTCCAAAGCAAGGTCAGAAGTGGAACCTTGAAGGGTGGGCGGGTGGGAAACCACAGAGGCTAAGTGGCCAAAGAGGGAGATCCCCGGCCGCGCTTGCCTTAAATGAGGCAAGCCGCATTCCCTGGGCCAGCCGATTAGTTGGCCAGGGGATGACGCGGCCAAGGATTCCCCAGGTTGCACTGGGGCTGGGAGCCAGCCTCCACGTGCGTGTTGGGGGCATGAAGCCAGAAAAACCACCTCCTCCTGAGGTCGGAAGCGGCTTTTCATAATAATAATAATAATAATAATAATAATAATAATAGAAATAATTGAAAATATTCTCACACAAACACTGACAATTCATACATACAAAACACTCACATACATAACAAAACCCCTGGAGATATCGAGGGATGAACATGGGAACTTCAGCCCGCAAGTCGCTTGCTCTTCCACAGAACTAGGAACCTACTCCCACCGAAGATACCTGAGATGTTAAGTAGTTGCAAGCACAGGGAAGACCGCTTTGCTAAAATGTGTATCTTACATGTAGCGAATGCATATGAAAAGAAATTCACACTAAAATGTTGCTGGATTTTCTTGAGAATTGTTCTTATTTAATTGCAAACTGATGCAGAAATATGGAGAACTGAATGTACAATTGAAAAATGAGAGAAAACAAAATTGCTGGCCAGGCAACTTTATTTGCAGCTTCCTTGTTGCTTCACCAACATCAGATCTGAAGATGGTTGCATTGACACAATCCCTCGATTGTATTTCTCTAATGCCAAGCAAGACAAGTTCTACGCCTTCCAGGAATTATTTGCAAAAACCAAGGCAGGCACTAAATGCAGAAGTTTCACTTCCACGTTTGGACAAAAGCCCGGATTATTATTAGCCCGAGTGTTGCAACATTGAAGCGTCCCAGTTCAAGGAGGTGGACAGAGCTTAGTGACAGCTGGCAGGGGTCCAGTAAATCTTCTGGAGGAAGACTTTCTGGCTATGTTTCAACAATTGGAATGAAAATTTGTCCTCCTCTTCATGTGATTATTGTGATGGCTTCATTTCCCATCCTCTCACTCCAGTGAAATTAATTCATGCTACAGTCATCATTTCCTCCAATGATTTCTTGAAGCTCCCTGATTCATCTCATGAGAGACAGCTGATCTACTTCCCTGCTATATTTAATCATACTTTACTCCTCTAAAAGTGGCACCTTTTTCTCATTTCCACACCGTTTCACTCCAGGTAATGACAGGTTGCAACTGGATGGGTTTATCAGATATCTGCTACAGGGTGTGTCAAGGCTGAGCATTTGGCAGGGTGTCCAGAGAGCCTGCTTGGAGATGGGTGAATGTGTCAATTTTGGTTTCTTGCATCTTCTCAGTTTGCCAGTTGAGTTCCCTGCATTTCTGTAGCAATTTGTATGTTGTTCATGTTTTCTAAATCAGCCTGACAATTTGTCCACATTCCTCCTAATTGACACATTTTATATGCGGTTTTGACAGATATGCACATTTGTGTAAAGAATTCCCCTAAATAGTCAATATTCAATGTTTATTGAATATAAGGGAAATAATTGTGTACAGCTGAAAACGCTGGCAGCATTAAGATAAATTCAACAGTGTAAATAAGTTTTGATGGATACAAAAATGAAATACTGAATGGTATAGTTTTTGTAAAATATGAAGGGATTTATGATATGTAAAAATGAACCATGGAAAGAGAATTCATTGATATGTTAAGGATGCAAAATGAGTATTTTAAATTGTAAAACAGTGCTTTTTTCTATTAAAAAAATATTTAGGGGTATTCTCATTCTCCTGCTCATATTGAAACACTGCCCCTCAATGAGGCCAAACTTAGATTCACAAATTGTATAGGGGTATGCATACTCCTGCGTCCCCCCAGAAAACAGCACTGCACACACACACACACACACACACACACACATATATATCCCTAAGTATACTGCATTTTGGTTTGTTCGTTTCACTAATGTATGCATTTTTACCCAGGCTTTCCCTAATATGTTCATTTGTGTACACATTGAAGAACTCGATCTCAGGATTTGGAGAAGTGTGAATTTCAATGGATAATTGTGTTTTGGTTTGCATTTTGGTTCAAATTAGGTAGTTTCTCACTAAAATGGAAGCAACGCTGACTCTCTCCCCCATCCCTGACTGCTCTAACAGGGCTTCCTACCCTTCCAACCTCCCCTTCCCCTTTCTGCCTACCCTTGTGTTGGAACACAGAGATGGGGAATGCATGGCCCTCTGCATGTTGATGGGGCCCAACTCCCACCAGCACTGGACAGTGTGGCCAGTGGTCAAGGGTTTTGGGAGCTATAATCCAACTTCATTTGGTGTGCTGTGGTTTCCCCATTCCTGCTGTAACGCCTCTGCACCCTTCTGCTAGAGACTTCCACACTCACTCTGGATTATAGGTGTCCTCTTCTGGAGCAGTTTGTGTAAAGTTATCTGAGGACACATAAACACCAGAGGCATCTTTGCATATACTGTCCTTGCTTTTGACTGTGGGTGCTGATGCAGAAGCCAAGAATATCTGCACTAAGAGTGCTTCCTTGCATAGACCACATAATAAGCTAAGATACAGCCTAAGTAAACCCTCAGTTTGCCTGCCCTCCACGGGTGGCACTGTGGTTTAAACCACTGAGCGTCTTGGGCTTGCCTATTGGAAGGTCAGCGGTTTGAATCCTTGCAACGGGGTGAGCTCCCATTGCTCTGTCCCAGCTCCTGCCAGCCTAGCCATTCGAAAGCACGCCAGTGCAAGTAGATAAATAGGTACCACTGCAGCTGGAAGGTAAATGGTGTTTCTGTGCACTCTGGTTTCCGTCATGGTATCCCGTTGTGCCAGAAGCTGTTTAGTCATGCTGGCCACATGACCCAGAAAACTGGCTGTGGACAAATGCTGGCTCCCTTGCCCTGAAAGCAAGATGAGTGCCGCAACCCCATAGTTGCTTTTGACTGGATTTAACTGTCCAGGGGTCCTTTCCCTTTACCTTGTTACCTTTTCCAAGTTAGGAGGTCTACTAAGGATGCAGTGGCCAAACTTATCAGGAGGATATGCTAAAAATGTGCCTGAAGTAAAATCAATTATTTTTAATTCATAACATTTTAATACAGTTTATTTTTTAAAAAATCCCCAAATACAAATGGCAACATTCAAAAAGCTTTCCGTAAAACAAGATTAAGAAATGAGATAAAAGCTAAACTAAAGATCAGAAATAAAAGTGAGTAACGCATTAATCCCATATTGATTAGTTCCAATTTAGTTCCAGTTTTAGTGGTTTGGGCTTTTGGGACCTGCTTCATGGTTATGACATATCAGTTCCTGGCATCCATCTGTCTCAGGAGACAATGGAAGAGTGCGCCTTCAAGGGTAAAGTCAAACCATTGGAGAGTCACAGCGCCTGCTGTGGCTGTAGAGACTGATAGGGGAGAGACATGTTTAGCTGCAGGTGGGACAGATGAAGGCTTTCAGTTTTGCTGCTACAGGCACGCCATGGCGTTTTCTCTCACTGTGCTCCTCTGAGAGGTCATTCCTCTCTGGTCTCTGCATATCAGTGCTGTATATTTATAGCCATTCCCATACAGTTGGAACCTGAGAATCTTTCCATTTTAGAGCTCAGACTACCCTGGCTGTGATGAACAAGATTTGGACAAATGCCAGTGGTTCTACAGATATTTCCTCTTCAGTCCAACTGAGAACAAGCCACACAGGGTAGGTGTCCTCTTCTGGAGCAGTTTCTTGGAAGCTGTCACCCGAGGACACATAAACATCAGGGACATCTCTGCTTATACTGTCGATGTTGGCTGTGGCTGCTGACGCAAAGCCAAGAATATCTCTTGGAGCAGGAGGCTTGCAGCTTAGCTGTCGTGGAGGTTCAGTGGTGGGATGTGAGCAACACTGAGACCAGCTGGGATGAAGCTTGAACGTAATGTGCCACTGTTGTGTGCCAATCCTCATGCATGTGAGCTAGAAGCAAGATCAGAGCCAAACTGTTGGAAGGTTGCAGTGCCTCCTGTGGCTCGATAGGCCAATATAGGAGAGACATGTTTTGTTGCAGCTGGGGCAGATGAAGGCGTCCGGTTGTGCTGCTGCAGATGCACAATGGTGTTTATTCTCTCTGTGCTCCTCCCAGTGGTTTTTCCTCCTCTGGTCACTACTGTGGGTATACAAGTTGAATGTCTCCAGGCATTGTGGTCATCTGCAAGGATTCCCACTTGGTGGGGTTGATGTTGCAAGCCTTCATATTGCATTTGCGTGACCATGCAGCAACAGGCCCAGCTCCCAGGGATCATAAGGAATAAAGACTCTGACAACATTATATGGAATTAAAATTAAGCCACAACTTTATTAAACTTCTGACTGTAGGAGGACCTTGGCTTAGGCCTTGGGTGTGTATCCCTCCCAGCCCCCCAGCCGGGGGAACTGGGGCACATCAGGGTAACTGGGATATGGGGGTGCTCTGTGAGACGTAAGTGTAGCAGGCAGCCCAGCCCATATCCCCACACGCAGGGTAGTTCACTGACAACCTTTCAGTGTATGGCCAGTGACACCCATTATATACAACCCCTTTAAGAGGGGGACCCTGGAATTGCCGCCGCAGGGGGTGAGTCATCACTTCACGCCCCCCCCCCATATAGCGAAGAAAAGACTAAAGGCCATGACCACCAAAGTTGTGACGGATTGCTACGGGGAAGACAAAACCTGCCAATGCAGGGAAATTTCTTCCCGGTCCTTCAACAGCAACCAGCCATAGACCGTAGCAGCGCCCACTAAACAGGAAGAAAAAGGTAACCTGCAAACAAGAAAACATTAAACTAAGGGAGGGTAGGGAGGGTGAATCTCCTAAGCTGACTGCCTGGATACTGTCAGCTCCACCCCCTTATATATATGGGACTAGCCCCACCTCCCAGCAATTGACTACTGAGGCTGGGTGTGAACCTCCAAAAATTAACACTGAGAGGTAGGCCAGTCCCTGTTTGCCAGTAGGTTCCCTGGGAACAGTAGCACCGCGCACAATCCCACAAAGGACACCCACAATGTAACGTGTGAGTGCTCATTTCAGACATCTTTGTAACACAGAGTTGGTCCGCCGGTGGGCCTGGTGCCTGAATCCACCTCCCCGTGGAGCACCCATCTTGACATCATCCATCTCGTCATTCAGGTTTGGGACCTTATGACATGCTGGGAACCTTGAACATTCAAGTTTGCTTGTGACTTCTTTGAAAACATAAATAAACCCACAAACCACAATACATCTAACAACGGCAGATTTCTGTAAGATAAACTATTTTAGTCTTTTGCATTACCCGTTTCCTTGAGGGATTGGAAGTGTTTGGATCCATATATAGTTTGGAAAGTGCAGGTTTGATAGATTCAGCTCCAAAGGAGACCTTATCAGCATTGGTCACCCAGCCCTACCTTCCACACATGTTCTGCCATCCCCTACCCTCCAGGGAGTCCCTTTCCCCAAATGTGCTTAGAATCCACCCTTAGACCTTTGCACCAAGCACTGGGAGGTCAAAAGGTGTTGTGATGTGAGGGGCTTTAAGGACAAGCCAATAAGAAAAGAGATGAAGTTAGTTAGTAGAAGGAGTTAATTGTATTAGAAAGAGGATTTTGAAGAACTGTTACAAAGGTGTTACAATGAAATTCAGTTAGGGGGGAATCGAGGAAATCAGACTACAAGGAAAGTTAACTTGGATTTTGGAAGTTATAATAATAATAATAATAAATTTTATTTATACCCCACCCTCCCCAGCCAAAGCCGGGCTCAGGGCGGCTAACAACAATAAAAACAATCCGACATTCTAAAAACTTTTCACCATAAAATCAATCAGAAACAAATTGGTGGCAACCAGCAAGCAGGACCCTGTGCAGATTGCCAGAGGAGGGGGTCAGGCTGCGCCCTGACCAAAGGCCTGGTGGAACAGCTCTGTCTTACAGGCCCTGCGGAAAGATGTCAAGTCCCGCAGGGCCCTAGTCTCTTGTGACAGAGCGTTCCACCAGATTGGTGCCACAGCCGAGAAAGCTCTGGCTCTAGTTGAGGCCAGCCTAACCTCTCTGAGGCCTGGGACCTTCAGGGTGTTTTTATTTGCAGACCGTAGGTTTCTCTGTGGGGCATACCAGGAGAGGCGGTCCCGCAGGTACGAGGGTCCTAGGCCGTATAGGGCTTTAAAGGTTAAAACCAGCACCTTAAACCTGATCCTGTACTCCACCGGGAGCCAGTGCAGCTGATATAGTACTGGATGAATGTGATCTCGCAGTGACGACCCCATAAGGAGTCTCGCTGCGGCATTCTGCACCCGTTGGAGTTTCTGGGTCAGTCTCAAGGGCAGCCCCACGTAGAGCGAGTTACAATAATCCAGTCTGGAGGTGACCGTCGCGTGGATCACAGTGGCTAGGTCAGGGCGAGAGAGATAAGGAGCCAACTGCTTAGCTTGGCGGAGATGAAAAAAAGCCGCCTTTGTTATAGCTGTAATCTGCGCCTCCATAGAGAGGGAGGTATCGAAGATTACACCCAAACTCTTAACGGACGATGCTGGCACTAGTTGCACCCCCGCAAGAGATGGGAGTTGCCCCCTCAATCCCATATCGCCCCGTCCCAGCCAGAGGACCTCTGTCTTCGAAGGATTTAACTTCAACCGGCTCCCACGAAACCATCCAGCCACAGCTTCCAGGCATCTGGTCAGTGTGTCTGGGGCCGAGTCAGGATGGCCATCCATCAACAGATAGAGTTGGGTGTCATCAGCATACTGATGGCAGCCCAGCCCAAAACTCCGGACAAGCTGGGCGAGGGGGCGCATAAAGATGTTAAAAAGCATCGGAGAGAGAATTGCACCCTGAGGCACTCCACACACCAGGGAGTGGCGCGATGACAATTCCCCCCCAAGCGCCACCCTCTGTCCCCGACCAGAGAGAAACGAGCGCAGCCATTGAAGGACTGTGCCCTGGATCCCCACGTCGGCAAGGCGGTGGTCCAGGAGTTCGTGAACGACCATGTCGAAGGCTGCTGACAGGTCTAGAAGAATCAGCAGCCCCGACCCGCCTCGATCCAGCTGCCTGCGGAGATCATCTGTTAGGGCGACCAGAGCCGTCTCGGTCCCATGACCAGCGCGGAAGCCGGACTGGAATGGATCGAGAGCCGATGTCTCATCCAGAAACCTACCAAGCTGTTCAGCAACCGCTCTCTCAATCACCTTACCCAGGAATGGAAGATTCGAAACCGGGCGGTAATTGGATAGATCTAAAGGATCTAATGATGTTTTCTTTAAGAGCGGGCGCACCACTGCCTCCTTCAGTTCCCCTGGGAATGTCCCGGTGCCAAGGGACAAATTGATGATATCACCCAGGGGGGCCCGCACCTCGTCTGGACACGCTCTAATCAGCCAAGACGGGCACGGGTCAAGAGGACAGGTGGTGGGCTTTCCAGCTCGGAGGAGTCTGTCCACATCGGCTGGGGATATCTGGTCAAAGTGGTCCAATACTGGACCCGAGGACAGTCGAGGGGCCTCCAGTTCCCTTATTGTGTCCAAATTGGCAGGGAGGTCATGGCGGAGCAGCAGGACCTTCTCCGCAAAAAAGCTCGCAAATGCCTCACAGCTGTATGTCGAATTGTTATTTAAATTTGGCTGTCCTTCAAGGGACGTTAAGGACCTAATTATACTAAATAATTGCGCCGGGCGAGAGCTAGCGGATGCAATGGAGGCCGAGAAGTAGGACTTCTTAGCGGCCTTCACTGCCATCTCATAGGTTTTCATAAAAACCCTATAAGATGTTCTTGAGGCTCCGTCACGGGCACCCCGCCATACTCGCTCTAGCCGTCTGAGGTCCCGCTTCATTTTCCGAAGCTCCTCGGTAAACCAGGGAGCCCGGTTTCTGCGGGGTCGCAGAGGGCGCTTAGGTGCGATCTCATCGATGGCTGCTAGGAGCTGGGTATTCCAGCCCTCAACAAGCTCAGTCAATGAGTCGCCAGGGGGAGCAAGGTCCCGCAAGGCCTGACGGAATCTATCAGGGTCCATCAGCCTCTGCGGGCGAGCCCAAATCGGCTCGCCACCTAAGCAGGGTGGGGGTGGAACGTCAATCCTGGCTTTCAGAGCGCAGTGATCAGACCATGGCACCTTCATTGAGGGAAACATGATCACATCTATACCGACACCAAAGATCAAATCCAGCGTGTGGCCTGCTTGATGTGTGGGGCCCGAAACAAACTGGGAGAGCCCTAGTGTCGCCATGGAAGACACCAGGTCCAGAGCCTGTGAGGAGGGAGCGGCATCAGCATGGATGTTGAAGTCCCCCAATACCAATAGGTTAGGGAACTCCAAGGCCCAGCCAGCCACAGCCTCCAGCAGGCCTGACTGTTATGACTGTTTTTATTCTTTTATTCTTTTTCTTTTCTTTTGTAGTATTGTAAGATGTTTTGTTTTGTGTTTTTTATGTGTTATATTTGTTACAAATGTGGAAAATCAATAAAAAAAAAAATTGGGGGGAAAAGGACAGCCTGTTGCTCAGGTCCTTGGCATCTTACACACATTTCCCACTCATGTGTTGAGGCCAAACACTTGTTTCTTCTTATATATGTGGCATGAGTTCGTTTTCTAACCACGGAAGAGAAAAACAGTATCCATCATTTCTGTGTCTCCACTGAGACCTACTGTGGAGTGGTCAGTGTGGGATTAGGACCTAAGAGACCAAGGTTCAAATCCCCACCCAACCATCAAGCTCTCAGTGGTTGGACTTTGGCTAGTTGTTGCCTCTCAGCCTAACCTACCTCACAGGATTGTTGTGGGGATTAAATGGAGAGGGTGAGAACCACGTACACCACCCGGAGCTCTTCAGAGAAGAAGGTGGGATATAAATGCAAACCACAAGAAGAACAACTTTGTATAGTTTTCACCTCAATGGGCGAGTTACAGTGCGGAGAAATAAGGCTGGACTCATTTGAATCTAGAGGCATCATTGATTCTAAAAAGTAGATTAGAAAGGCAGTGGGTGGCACCCTCTGTGTGCAGCTGAAATTGGATTCCTCCTCCGCCTCTTTTCTCCATCCTAGAGTTTGTTTCCCGGTTTTGAAACCAAGAAGTAAATCCCCTTGTGTTACAAGGGGAGACAGGTCAGTTTCCTGCTGCTGCTGCGCCTGTTGGGCTCCTTCTGTCAAATGATCACGAGTGATTCTACTGCACCAGGCAGGCTGCTTTCCTCTCTCCTTCAGGGCGTGGGAGCCGAGCAAAGCCTTTTGACTCCTGCGAGGGCAGAAGGTGGCTGGATCCATCGTGGAAGAAACCCTCGTCCATCGGTGGAGCAGAGGCAGGCAGAGCAAAGTCTGAGCTTGTAGAGGAGGTGAGGAATAAAAGCACAACTATTTATTGGGGATGGTTTCGATAGGGGCTTTTGGAGAATTCAGGGGGGCGTTTCAATATGAATCACAGTTATAAGCAGTGAAGAAGTCTTGTGGCGCATTAAAGACAAGCAGGTTTATTGTGGCAAAAGCTTTCATGGGCTAGAGTCTCTCTCCCTTACCCGCGAGGCATGGAAATGTGATCCATGGCTGGCATTCTGCCAAAGTAGATGATATGTTAACTTATCTGAATTAAAGTTCTCTGGTGTTTGTTATTTAAATATCAGCCATAAAGTAAGCTGTGTGTAAGAAAAACAGAATGGGGAGATGTGGAGTCAGAATCAGGACCTTTGTGCACAGGGAGGGTTGAATTAAAATTAACATCCACCCTTCTCCCACAAGCATCATTAGGAAGCTGTCATTGAGATCAGATGCATGAAGTTGGTATTATATGTGTGTATGGTCTATATCTATCTATCTATCTATCTATCTATCTATCTATCTATCTATCTATCTATCATCTATCTATCTATCTATCATCTATCTATCATCTATCTATCTATCTATCTATCTATCTATCTATCTATCTATATCTATCTATCTATCTATCTATCTATCATCTATCATCTATCTATCTATCGTCTGTCTATCTATCTATCGTCTGTCTATCTATCTATCTATCTATCTATCTATCATCTATCTATCTATCTATCTATCTATCTACCTATCATCATCTATCTATCATCTATCTATCATCTTTCTATCATCTATCTATCTTCTCTTCATAGATGCACAGAGCTCTAAATAAAAAATGGACAGTGTGAAACAATGGTTAGAGTACTTGGCTAAGACTTGGGAGACTCAGGATGAAAACCCCATTCTGCCATAAAACCCCATTCTGCCACTGTGGACTAGCCTCCATTCCCTCTCCCAATCTTCCTCTGAGGACTGTTGTGTGTCTAGAATGTCCTTGAAGGAAGGATAGGGTCAAAACCTGCCCACTGACGGAAAGCCTCAGTGCATCTAACTAAATGGGTTCTAATCCATGAAGGGTTCTGCTGCAAGAAATCTTCCAGCCTTTTAAGATGTGCTAAGACTCTTTGCAGCAAGTTGAAATCGACACACCTCTGGAATAACTTTGTAAAGTAGGTCAATGTTCTTGTACCCATGTTGCAGAAGCAAGTGCTGATCCTGGATCTATGAAAGGAGGGATCAGCTTCCCTAAGCTTCCCTAAGTCCACCAAGTAGGGACTTTCAGCTGACTTTCTCATTTTTGCATTCCTAAGTTCAGCTCTCCACATTTCCACACCAGTTTGTATTTTATTTTATTTTTTAAGTTCTCATGAAAATTCAGCATCATTTTAGTGTGAATTTTTCCTAATATGCACATCTTGGTATGTAATTTTACCCAAGACACACACTTTTGCAAAGCAATTTCCTCTGATAAGAGGCCGTTTTCTATGCTATGTCCACTAATATGTACATGTTTTGTGCATATTCCTTGGCTAGAGACATGCACTGCAAAATTCAAAGAATTTCAAAGGAGGCTGTTTTGGTTTGTGTAGGATTTCAAAAGGTGTGACTTTGCCTATAAATGTGAACTGCATCAAATTCTCGCCACATTCTTACCATCAAGTGATTACATGGCAGTGTCAAGATTCAAACGGTGTACTCCCCAGGTAGTTGCAACCCTTTACCCACTTTCTTCAGAATAAACCACATTTGAACTCAACAAGACTTACTTCTGAGTAGGCATGTCTAGGATTATATTGTCAGTTGCAATTGGTGCTGCAGTTAAATCTGCCCCCCCAACCATGAAACACACTTCCTTCTTCTGACTCACTTTAGAATTTCTCGACAGTGAAAATTTCAGACAGTGCTGAACTTTGAGCTTATTTTATCATTCCAAGGTGGCTACAGGCTGAGAGTGTTTTGTTCTTCCCAGTAAACATTTCTCAGGAACTCTGCAGCCACCCTGACTGCTGGGGCTGTCGGATCTGAAAAGCCCCAAGGGAAGAGTCAGCTCTCATGCCCTAGCCATCTTAAAACCAATCTGACAAAAATCTTGCACCCCATCCATGAGAACTGCACAAATATTTTCTTTCCTGCTTGATAACCTTTAAATGCATGGAAAATGGTAAAGGGGAAAGAGAGAAAAATTCAGCACAGTGCTAGATATACCACTCCCCACACCAAGGGCATGAAATGATGAAATTGTATTTATAGTCCCTGGGACATAGACAGAGTGTGTGTGAAATCCATATAATTTTTTATGGCAACTGTCTTGAGTGAATAAAGATCTAAGGATTATTGAACTCAGAGGGTCAAACAGAGATCCGACCTCCCATTTTGCGGCTGTGTTTCCTAACTTTGAAGCAGCCACAGAAAGGGTTGTGAGGGTTTCTTTTGAATGGGGCAGCAATATTAGAGAAAAATGTATTTAATTCAAGCTTTCCACCCAGTGCCATTTTTTTTAAAAAAAATTAATTGGTTTTTACAAGAACAAATTCAAAAGAAAAAACAAACAAAAAACTTTAAACATATCCATATACAAGTTTCTCTGAATCTCGTGACTTCCCCCCATCTCCTGCAGGGTCCTTAAAATCCGCCCCCCCCCCCCGAAAACTACATATCACTACATTCTCCACAGTTTTCATCTCTCTGAATTTTCCGTATTTTCCGTTTCCTTACAAGTTATTTTAAAGTCCAGAGAACACTTTTATTTGTTTACAATGGTCTCCTAAGTAAGTTACGAATTTTCCCCATTCTTTTTAATAGTCATTACCTTCTTGATTCCTGAGTCTCCCAGTCAGTTTTGCCATTTCAGCATAGTCCACTCAGTGCCACTTTTGAGATCTAAACTGCTTCCCAACTCTTTCCCAAACCTGATGCAAAAATACTCATCTCAACAACTGTGTGGGTTATGTTTCTTGTCTGTGGCGAGGTGAATAGAAGCTTGAGTGATTTTATCAGGAAAATGCAGGGGAACTGGAGGAAGAAACACTTATCTCCCAGCTCCTCTGCCCTGATAAAAATCATAGCCCGCTCCCCTTTGTAGGGGAGGGGGAGCTGGGAGATCTGATCACCAATCTCCTGTGCGGTTTCTGTTTTGGCCCTCAAGACCAGACTTGGAGATGCTTCGATGAAAAGATTCTGCAGAGTGATTGCCTGCTCTGTATCCAATGAATTGCTGAAGCAAAGCACCATGAACAGCTGATCAGCTAGTTGTCAGGACTTGCAAAGGGCTGGGCCAGGGCCAGCCTATCCATGAAAACAAGGGGAGGCTACCACCTCGGGTAGTAGATCCAGACTGCAAGGAATGCATTGCCTGCTGCTGCTGCCCTAGCAGTGACAGCTGTGCCATGTTCCTTGGAGGCCGAATCTGGTCGCCACCACGCATGCCACCTCTACAGAGGCCTCTTGGCGAATTAGAGGCACTGTTCATCTCCTCTCACCCTTGTTCCCAGTTTAGATCTCCACTCACTCACTCCTTCTTCCCTGGTGGCAGGCATGGAAAAGGGATGCCATTTTGCTGTTCACCTCAGGTGCCAAAATGTCTTGGGCCAGACCTGGGCTGTGAACAGGACTGATCAGCTGATTAGTGGTTCCTAATCAGCTTTGTGGGCCAAGTGTGTGTGTGTGTGGGGGGGTGCTTGGTGGGTCCACAACCTGAAGGTTCCCTGTCCTTGTCCTGGGTACTTTCTATCACCATCTTCCTCCTAGAAATGGTTTTCTGGTGCATGAAAAAGTACCATAGAATTGTAGAGTTGGAACGGGTGATGAGGGTCATTTCCTAAGAACTTGGCCTCACTCATGTCCTCGACAACAGACTTTGCAGGAGCTCAGTGACAGAAAGAGAGGGCTTTATTGCTGTAGGACATCCCTAGAGTCCAGACCTTGAGGCATGGGGTTAATCTCTCACTTCAGAAAGGCTCTTGGGAGCTATGAAAGTAATATTTACTTGCGTATTTCTAAAAATATTTCTACGCCGCTATTCAAGAAATAAAAAATACGTATCAGAGCAGTTTACACCCGTGATACATAAAACTGCACCATAAAAACCATATAAACATTTAATAACCAGAGATCACTTAAATATGGTAGGTTCTTAGTATTCTTAGTTGCCTGCATAAGCCTGGTGGAGCAGGCTGAAACAGAAGTGAAGATGGTTTCAGTGGAGCTGGGATCATAGAATTGTACAGTTGGAAGAGACCAAAGGGTCATCTAGTCCAACCCCTGCAATGCAGGAATCTCAGCTAAAGCATCCATGACAGGTGGCCATCCAACCTCTGCTTAAAACATTCCAATGAACAAGAGACCACCACCTTCAGAGGGAGTCTGTTCCACTGCCCTGTCAGAAAGTTCTTCCTGGTGTTTAGTTGGAATCTCCTTTCTTCTAACTTGAATCCATTTGTTTGGTTCCTAGCCTCCGGAACAAGCGAAAACTAGCTTGCTCCATCTTCCATGTGATAGCCCTTTAGATATTTGAAGATGGCTATCATATCTCCTCTCAGTCTCTTCTTTTCCAGGCTAAACATAACCAGCTCCTTCAACTACTCCTCATAAGGATTGGTTTCCAGACACTTGATCATCTTGGTCACCCTCCATTGCACCCGTTCCAGCTTGTCAACATCCTTTTTAAATTGTGGTGCTCAGATAGAAGGGTTCAGGTGGTCCTTGAGGGACCCTGGACCAAAGTTGTTTGAGCCTGGCTTGGAAGCAGATGGGCAGTCAGCGCAGGTACCTTAATGATGGTGCCACATGTTCTCGGCCAGATGCCCCCAACAGCAGTATGTACCAGCTGGAGCTTCCAAACCAGCCCTGCATTTTGATGCTCCCAAGGGTCTCCTGAGCTCAGAGTAAAGTGAAACTTGCCTTTCCCTTCTTTGAGTTCAGTGTATGTGTTAGAGAACTTGGGGAAATGAAGAAGGACCAGGTCTGCTGGTCTCTCTTATCCAGCATAAGCAAGGGACTCCTCATCTCCTCTGTGTGATGAATAGAGTTGAAGGAAGGGAGTCTCACATTCCACAATGGACATCCAAGGGCAGGCTGTCCCCAGAGAGTTATGGTTGCTTCTGGGGCGCCAGAGGAACTGTTAATCACTGTATAGGCCAGGGATTGGAAACCTTTTCTGGCCAAAGAGCCACTTTCACTTCTGGGCAACTTTCCAAGGGCCACATGCCAGTAGGGACAGTGCCAAAGCCTAATGTGGGTAGATCAATAAATGCCCAATTTACCTTTGTACAGTAGGCTTGCTTCTATACACTCACCCATCCCTCTCTATCCTCCACGTAGCACATTCCAGCTAGGCAAAAACACTCAAGAAGGGTGCCAAGCAGGACGGGTGAAGGTCATGGCATAATGACTCTAGCATAATCAGAGGTCATTGTCAGGTTTCTGTCCCTCAAGGTGGTTAGTTTGATTGCCTAGTTTGAGGGCAAATTTATACAGGCATGTTCAGCACTTTCTGACTTCCGTGGCAACTAGAATTGAAAAGGAACACCTCCTTTCTCGTCATTCCCTTTCGCAAACGCTGGATACCAAATACCGTATTTTTTGCACCATAACACTCACTTTTTTCCTCCTAAAAAGTAAGGGGAAATGTCTGTGCGTGTTATGGAGGGAATGCCTGCGGGTGGCATGCCTACAGATTTTCCTCCTCTAAAAACTACGTGCGTGTTATGGTCGGGGTGCGTGTTATAGAGCGAAAAATACGGTACTTTCTGAGTGGGTGTATACTCATCAAAATACCTGATATTTAACAAGCGTTTGCCATCCAATTATTTATCTGTAGCAGTCAGGGTTTGAGGCACATAGTGATCCCCTTGTGACGGTTACACAATAGCTCACAGTAAATATTGGGCTCACTTCACTTTTTCGTTCACAGTGCAGGCTTATTCAGAAGTAAGGCCCCCTCCGTTTAATGGGGCTCCTCCCGCCTATCAAAGTGAGTGTGCATAGCAAGAGTCACCAACCTTTCTGGGGGGGGGGGGGGTGGGCCCATGGGCCCATTTGCAAACTGGAGAAATTGCCATGCCCCCATCACAAGCTCCAAGTGATAAAGACCATATCTGCACCATACAATTAAAGCATCATCATACCACCGTCATGGCTCCCCCCAAAGAATCCTAGGAAGTCTCGTTTGCAAAAGGGTGCTGAGAGCAGTGGCGGAGCTTCATGCTCCGGCACCGGCAGCGGAGAGCAGGCGGGGGCAGGGCGTGCCACCCAAAGGGTGTGTGTGCACGTTTTGGGGGTGGGCCGCCCAGAGTGGGCGGGGGGGGGGGGGACAGCTGCAATGGAACCCCACTGGGATCCTGCTGCCGGGGGTGGTGCGCTTCCCCTGCCCCCTTCTTCCTCTGCCACTGGCTGAGAGTTGTTAGGAGACCCCTATTCCACTCCTGGAGCTACAATTCCCAGAGTTCCTTAGGAAGAGGGGTTGATTGTTCAAGCCTTCTAGGAATTGTAGCTAGGGGAGAGGTCTCTTAGCACCTCACCCCACCGTTTAAAAATGACAGCTCCCAGGGTCAACCAAGGACTGTTTAAAGTGGCACGATACTGCTTTGAATGCGTAGTGCAGCTGGAGACCTAGGGCATCAAGGGACGCAGCCAAATTCTCCATCTCCCTCCCATTTTGCAGCTGTCACGGTCAGTTCTACTCTGTCCCCATGCATATCGCAGTCAACAAAGAGGTCCTTTCCCGGTGGCATTTACCCCAGGATGCTGCGAGGCTTATTTTGCATGTTCAAAACCACCATCAACAGGTGTGTGTCGTTTTCTGCATGGAGTGGCATATCTGAAGCGAGAGAAGGTGGAAGAAGAGCTGCCACATATCCAAACTTGTCATCCTGTTCGGACCTATCATTTGCATGCTCCCCAGACAAATATCTAAATGTACAAACCAAGTACACCGCATTATCTCACGTGCCATTTGTATCATTTTTTGCCATGCTTCTTTTAATATGGGGGGGGCTTTTCCTCATCCTGCTCTTCTGCCTTTAAAAGCAGCCCAACACACATTAAATTCAACAAGAGTAGCATTTTTGGATGCAGAGCTAAGATAAAAGGTAAAAGCTTCACTTGCTGAACATCTCTCTCTCTCTCTCTCTCTCTCTCTCTCTCTCTCTCACACACACACACACACACACAAACTCACAAACATCCTCCATCCTGGTGAACAAGAGGCTTTATCAGAATTCAAGAACGTGTTTCTGTTGTGCAAAATAATTCAGAAAGGGTATAGACCAGGGCTTGTGAGAGGTCTGGCCTAAGGATATATAGACCTCAAGGGTCTCCAGATATAGGGACCTCAAGGATCGTATACATTCCCCCCCCCCCCGCTCTACTTAAAAGCTTAGTGAGTGATAGGACTGTGCTGAGGCTCAAATTCCAAGCCAAACAGGGCATATTGGAAGGGATTTTGGTGTGAGTCAAGTTGGGCTGGGGCAGCCACAGATTGCTGCAGGTTAAACTGGCCCTGAGTGGTTGGGGGCACTCCAGGGGGCACAAGGTGGAGAAACCTGCAAGGTTTACCTGACCGCTGGATGCATCTTCTTGGGAGAAGACAGGCGCCTGCTACCAGTGGTCTCTCTTTCCTGCTTTTTGCTCCATCCCTGAAGCAGCACCCTTCACTCTCCACACATCAGATGCTGAGCAGCAGTTTCCCTGGATGAAAGCAAAACAGCACCCTACAAAACCGACCCCCCCAAACAAGCTCTTTGTTGGGGTAGAGGTGGGGAGATGCAGGCTCTAGCCCCTTCCCTGCTCCCAGCTATACGTTTAATAAGGGATTTAGAAAACCTCTTATTCTACATTATCCCTACCTCAAACTAATTTGGGACTGGATTTGAAGGTGGTCTCTGGGTTGGCCCAACGTGGTGGGAGATTGATGTATTGAGGTGAGGGAGGGAATGCACAGTCCTACAAAATGATATGGAAAAACCCTGCTGGAGACTCCACCAAAAGATAAGGGGGGGCGGCAGATGGCCAGTTTCTTTTTCTTTTTTTAAAATCATTTTTATTTATAAAATAATAACAATACAACCATACATACTCACATTTAAAGATTCCTCTGAATCTCTGAACTTCCCACCTTCCCCTCTGTGGGTCCTATTGTTAACCTTTTCTACTGTATATTTTTCAATGGTTCATATTTTATATCTCCGTTATCTCCCTAATACTTCTACATGTTATTGCAATCCTGCTAATGTTTTCATCTGTTTGCAGTGGTCTCCAAGATAAATTATAAACATTTTCCCTTTCTTTGTCAAAGCTTTGGTCTTCTTGGTTCCTGAGTCTTCCAGTCAGTTTTGCCATTTCGGCATAATCCAAGTTTAATTTTCCTTTCTTCTCTGGTAGGGACTTTATCTTCTTTCCATCTCTGGGCTAATAGTATCAGTACAGCTGTCATCGCATACATAAAACAGTCTTTTCTGCTCCCTTGGAATATCAGCACCTACAATTCCTAATACAAAAGCCTCTTTTTAATAAAATAAAATAAAAGCTATTTTAAACATTTTTTCCAACTCATTATATATCATTTCCCAGAATGCTTTTGTTACCTTACAATACTACCATGTATGATAAAAGGTGCCTTCTTTTTCTTTACATTTCCAGCAGATATTTGTACCTGTCTTACACATTTTTGCTAACTTACTAGGAGTCAGATGCCATTGGTACATCATTTCCATATACAGTGGTACCTCAGGTTAAGTACTTAATTCGTTCCTGAGGTCCGTTCTTAACCTGAAACTGTTCTTAACCTGAAGCGCCACTTTAGCTAATGGGGCCTCCCGCTGCTGCTGAGCCGCTGGAGCACAATTTCTGTTCTCATCCTGAAGCAACATTCTTGACCTGAAGCACTATTTCTGGGTTAGCAGAGTCTGTAACCTAAAGCATATGTAACCTGAAGTGTATGTAACCCGAGGAACCACTGTACAGTTTTCTTTCAGCGTACAGCACGCCAAAAATTTAAAATCAGTTTTCCACAACCTTCTGGAAAGTCGGTTTCTGTGACAATTTGTGTGTGTGTGTGGGGGGGGGGTTAACCATAGCAGTTGGTGGCTCTTTTTCTTCATCATCGGCATCTTGAGCAGCAGGTGAAAATGAAACAGGCTAACTGGGAAGCGAGAGGCTCTGCCAAGGTTCTCAAAACAAGCGAGGGGACGTGTATTCATGAACAATTTTACAAGCCGGGACTCTAGCTGGGTATTGTACAAAAGCGTTCTATTCCCGGTGTGTTTACATTCAGGCTCCTCGCTTTTCACTTTCCCCCAAGGGATTGTATTGACTTCCCGTCCCATGATTTATCCCTCAGAGACACTAATGGATAAATAATTCCCCTCACTTGGGAGGCGATCCCTCCTCCTTCACCACACACTGTTTAGACTGGAGACAAGCAACAGCAGCAGCAGAGAGGTGTGCCGGGAGAAGCTCGAGGGGGAGATGGGAAGCAATGTCAGCCACGGGAAGGCAGACACAGAAGGGCCAAAGGTCTAAGTTTCTGGGGTCCCTTGCAGGGCCGGCCAGGCCTTTTGGTGTATGTCTGCCAATTTAAAAGCTTGCACTGGCTGCCCATATAATTTAAAAGCTTGCACCGGTTGCCAGGCCAGATTACAAGGCTCTTAACATAGGGTTACCAGACGTCCCCGGTTCCTGGGGACAGTCCCCATATTTGCAAATCTGTCCCCGGGAAACGTGGCAGCGGCAGCCTTAGCAGCCCAGAGCCAGTCTGGTAGTGCAGTTGACTCTGGCTGGCTTCAGGAGCTGCTCACTGCTCGCTGCCACCGCCACTGCCGAAGGGGAACCGGGGACGTCCGGAGGTACAGATCTCCTGCCCCCTTCCCCCTTTGTTTTGACCCATTGGGGGAGGCTCGGGAGTCACAGGTGGGCGGGTGTTGCCCAGGAGGGGTGCAAGGCACGTGATGTTTCTGCCAGGCAAGGTGTAAAGCCTTTGTTTTGCACCCTGTGAAACATAAATGTGCAGTGTTGGTTTTTTTAAAAGAAACTGGGCAACAGCTGCCTGCCTGTGACTCCTGAGCCTCCCCTGATCTGTCAGAACAAAGGGAGAAGGGGGCAGGAGACTGGGGGGAGGCTTGGGAGTCATGGGCGGATGGCACGCTGTTGCCCAGTTTTTTTAAAACTCTCCACATTTATGCTTCACAGGGTGCAAAAGAAGGGCTTTGCACCTTTATAAAATATGCATGTGTGCTTGGGCCCAGGGTCTTTTGCCTCACCATCCCCACTACTGACTCCCTGTTGCTACTCAGCTTCAAAAAAAAAGGGGGGGAAAGAAAAGTGTCCCCGGATTCATTGAAAAAAATCTGGTAACCATATCTTAACAGTGTTTGTCCTGGCATTTATTCCAGTTTCCTTCTTCTGCTCAGGATTTGAGCCCCCACGATCAGCTTTTACTTGCCACTCCCATGCCAAGCAAGGAATGTAGTTCAGGACTTTTGCAATGGCTTGGTTGTGGCTCAAAACAGGCTCATTAAAAGAAAATTAATGTCACCTCTCTCAGGTTTTGTCATAACAGGACGCCTTTATGATGGATGCATATCGGGGCATAATTTAGTTTAGTGGCAACCGCAAGTTGCTATACCTGTTTGCAAAGCTCTTTGACAATCCAATCTTTGCTCATATGGGGACAGTGTTCCCATCAGTGCTTTTTTCTGGGGGTACGCAGTGGTATGCATACCCCTAAACATTTTGTGAATCTAACGGGAGAAGAAACTATTTTTTTAAATAAAAAAAAAAACAGTTTCTTCTCTAGCACGGTGAACCCTCAGTTCCATTGCTACCCCCAATGGCGGCCTCATTTCCTGTCACGGTGTTTCCTGAGTCTCAGACGGAAGCAGGATGTCAGGGGTTCAGGAGCAGAGGCACAGGAAAGGGAGGAAATAGAGAGCGAGGGGGAGGAGTCCGAAGGAAATGTTAGCGATGACAGCGGTCCGAGGTCTCTGAGTCTTTCCAGCGAATCGGAAGATTCGCAGAAAGGGGCTCCCATGGTCAGGGCAAGGGGGGTGCCTAGGGGGACACCCCAGGAAGAAGGGGCCAGAGGGGACTCAGAGAGCAGCAGTTGGAAATCAGGACCAGCGTCCACACCAGAGTGCAGTAGGGGGGAGGAGTCCCAGGCATCGGGATCAGGCGGCGCACTGACAGCGGGAGGACATGAGGCAGGATTGGCCACGCCTCCATCGGGGAGCGAGGAAACGGTCGAAAGGAAGGTTGAAGGCTGGGCGCGCGCGCCAAGTTCAAACGTACAGGAGGGCGGCGCAGTTGGCAGCCCGGATAGGGAGCCAGGTCCCAAAGCCCGCCGAAAAGAGCGGGAGGAGTCAGGGGGGTCAACGTCAGCATCAGAAGAATCCAGGAAGGAAGGGACCCCGGGGGGTAGCAGGACCCAGAGGAGAAAGGAGAGACGGAAGAGGTGGAGTAAGGCTAGAATCTTAAACTGGTGTACAGGGGGCGGAGATTCAGATGGAGCTTCGCCGATCTAACCCTAGACGTAGAGCTGGGGCGCTGCGGATTGAAAATGGAAACTGTACTTCAATAAAGACTTTTGTACATTAATACCGGTGAGCGTTGGTCCTCTGTGAGCTGGGACCTGGAGCCAGCTCTGACACAAGCGTTTAATGTGTGAAGTAGCAGTTGGAATCTAGCACGGTGATTGGTCAGTTTCGGTGTTACCACCCCCGATGGCGGCTTAACTTCCCTTCCTGGCGATTTTCTCGAGTCAAAATGAGAGTACCCCTATACATTTTTTTAAAGAAAAAAAGCACTGGTTCCCACTAAAATCAGGAATAAGATCTCCTACCTGCTTGATGCTTATAAAAAGGTATTGTAAATTTGGAAAAGGTTGAGAAAAGCAGTGTAGAAGGGGGGGGAGGTGTCATGCACTGGTTGGATGCAGAGGAATGGTGGGAGGAACTGGTTATGTGCTAGGGGTGGAGCCAGAGAGGTTTTTTTTAGGCCGGATCCTAAGTCATTTAAACTTGGCCATTTGTGCTGGCAACTCTGTGCTGAACATGACTTTCAAGGATTGTTTTCTCTGTTTAATGTTCAAGAAGAGCAGCAGCAGCAGGCCATCTTCCTCACAGCCGCCAAACTGAGTGTCTCTGCCAGGGGCCTCCCCTCTGCCCGTCACTGCCGCTCCTACTAGGCTGTACTGCGGCTGTGCCACCGAAGGACCCGGATGAGATGGGCAGCCTGGCATGGCCTATGAATTGCTGAGGAGCCTTGAGAGGAGAGAGAGAGCAACCATAGAGAAAGCAGTTCAGAAAGAGGAGGAAGAGGAGGAGGTGGAGGCGCAGGCAGTTGTTCTAAGGGCTACAAGGGAAGGACCGCAAGCGCTTCTCCCATAGATTAGTAGTGGTAGACTAGCATAGATGGTCTGATCTGCGGGTTTACTTCGGGCGCTATTTCCCCCCCCCTTCCTCCCGCCCCGCCTGATGGAATTGAGAGCTGCAGATGGAGCACAAGAGAAAAGATACAGAACTGCAGCAGCATCTTTGTAGCTTGGACTTCGTTTTGCACGAAAAGTGGTTGCTGCTTTTAGTTATTTAATTGCAGTGTTTCATCGGCTGGTGTTTTGAGCAGCAACCTCTGGAAACAAAGGGCTAAAAACCGGCGCTGCTCTCCAAAATTATCTGGTCCCTTTTTGTATTTCAGCTGGTTGACTAAAATCACTTATTTTGGCTGCTGGTCCCTTATTTTCAAGGCTGCTGGTCCCTTATTTTCAAATCTGTAAATTGACAGCTATGCCATTTACTTGTGCATAGGAACCACTCCCTTATTCTACCAAGAAGTGTGTCTTTTGATTTGTCTTTTAGTCCTGGAGCTCCCTGTTATTTGAACTGCATTCTGAGCCCCTTTCCTCGCTCTTTTCCCGCTCCCTCTTCAGCCTCGCTCTATCTGAGCAGGAAGTGGAGCTAAATAAATACAGTCAAATAAATATACAGTTCAGCTAAATAAACCCTATAATGTAGGGACTTCTGCTGATCGGCAGAAGCTGAGGCAGTCAATCTGTCTCTGGACTGAGCTGGAGGCTCACACAACTGAGTGCTCCTCCGCACGAAAATAAGAATAATTCCTGAATTTAGAAAGGTAGCTTGCTGGAGATAAGGAATGCTTATCCAGCAGGCTCTTCTTATGTTCTTATGGCTATATACATGCCAAAGCAATGGTCTGCAAGGAAAGATGGGTTGGGGGGGAATTCATTCATTTTGCATTTATACATGAACCTGTTTGATTTCAGAAGTGATATGCAAACTGAGACTCAGACATCCTTCTAAATCCATGTCTTCTCTGAATCTTTCAATGCTATTCTCCAGCAGCGGAATTTCTTTAAAAATTCATAGACTGGGGAGGAAATGCTTGAAAACATGCACATTGGTGAAAATATCACACAAAAGTGTATTATCAGTGGAGAACCAAAAGTATGGATATTAGGCAAAATTGCACATGGATATATGTCAGGTAACATTTGAACTGAAATTCTGCTGAATTTTAATGAGGACTTTAAAAAAAATAATCAAAAAGTAATGTAGAAATGTGGAGACTTGAATGTGAGCCTTGAAAAAATGAAATAGGCATACATGCCTATCCCTCGCTGTGAGTCCCAAATGGCTGGAGCTGACCTTTAGGAACTGGAGAGTTTGTTTGGTACCTCTGAGTTTGAAAATAAATTAAAAACCTGGACTTCTGCAGACTTATTTCCCTTCCCGATTTTAAAATCAGAGTACTATTGACAATCTGCATAGTGCTCCCTCTGAAAAAAATGCTTTTAAAAACAACAGCAGTGAAATCAAACAATAATGAATAAATACCTTGAAAAAACATAATTACCATTGTTTTCCATGTATAACACACCCCCGTGTATAAGATGCTCCCTATTTTGAGGGACTAAAAATTAATAAAATGGGGGGAGATTTCCCAGAGTTGTTGAGCTTTTTAGGGGGAGGATTGCCCACCTGAACAACGCTTCCTATCGCACACGATGCAAAAGCAACCTAACGTCTGACCAGGCGTCTGCTGCAACAGCCAATTAAAAAAAAAGGCCTGGACACAGCAAACAATCACCCGCAATACTGCAAGACTGCCTATGACAATCTCCAGCTCCTGGCAGCAACCAATCCCCGCCCCCCTGCACTACCCGTCTATAAGACGAGTCACATTTTTCAACATTAAGTTAACGTTGAAAAATCCTTGACTTATACACAGAAAAGTTCAGTACAGTGGTACCTCGGGTTAAGTACTTAATTTGTTCCAGACGTCCGTACTTAACCTGAAACTGTTCTTAACCTGAAGCATCACTTTAGCTAATGGGGCCTCCTGCTGCTGCCGCGCCGCCAGAGCACGATTTCTGTTCTCATCCTGAAGCAAAGTTCTTAACCTGAAGCACTATTTCTGGGTTAGCGGAGTCTGTAACCTGAAGCTTATGTAACCTGAAACGTATGTAACCCGAGGTACCACTGTACTCTCATTTGGCTACATGTAGTTTAGAAGAATAGCCACCACCCTGGTACCCAATTGGCAGATTTGCTTGTGCCTCTGTAGAACTCTTTTCCAGTGGATCTTTGGTTTTGCATATGGATGTTGTGATATGCAGACCACAGATGTCTGGTCCCATTATTCTTCTGTTTTCTTCTTAGAGTTATGCAAACATTTCCCCTCTGGAGGAATAATGGAATGCTTTTGCTAACCTGTGAGCAATTCACTTTTTCAGTTGATTCCTGATGCAAATAAACTCTGAATAATATATAATATTAGATATCAGGGAGGCCTGCTATCTTTCCCCCTGGAGGCAGAAGCAGTTGGAGGCCATCGGTGGAGGAGATGAGCTGCCCACCTCGCCCTGGTCCACAGCGGCCTTCATTCGCTGCTCCCAATTAAGCTGGTGTTTCCCCATCTCTTGCCAGCAGAGAGAAGCCTGCACCACCCCTGTGTGAGTGACTGACCAAGGGAGTTGGGGCTATATTGGTTCCAAGGCAAACTGCCGGTGGTGAACCCAAAGGATGAGAAGAAAAGGGCATGCACAGTTGGGGGATCTGCTTTGGGGAGAGTGCAAGAGTCGCCTCCTTAAACATTTGGAGACTGTTATTATTTTTATTCTTATTTTATTAGTTAATGAATTTATATATCGCTCTATACCCAGAGGTCTCAGGGCAGTTCAAGGATTAAAATCTGGTATTGGTTGTGCTTGTTAGCTTTGTTTCTTCTCCCTTCTCTTACGCTGATGGTCTTAGCTTAATTATAAATTTGCAGTCAGGTTGTTTAATAGTGTTGAATTTCCAAAAGGGAGGGAAAGATGTGTCCGGGACAGGACTAGCTGAGGGGGTTGCAGTGGTTTATTTTGCCTCCTTTCCAAATCAGTTTGCAATTTTTAATTTTTTAAAAAGTCCTCATTAAAATTCAGGCTATTTTTACTACTGTATGCATTTATATGCACATTCTCCCGTAATCTATGCATATTGTACTGATTTCTTGGTTGAGAAAATGCACTGCAATATTCACAGATGTGCAAATTTTGGAGGATGGCTTCCTTTCGGTTCACCATTCCATGAGATCTCAATCAAATTTATTCTCCTGATGTGGCCCTCTAGAAGTTTTTATTTGTTATTTTATTCATTGCATTTATATCCAACCTTTCCTTCCAAGGACCTATGTTGGTGTGCATGATTCTCCCCATTTTTATTTAATCCCCACAACAACTCTGTGAGGTAGGTTACCCTTAGAGGCAGCAAATGGCCAAAGTCCACCCAGTGGGAACTTCCTGGTAGAGTGGAGATTTGAACGTTGGTCTCCAACGCTCCACACCACACTGGCTGGACTATACAGTGGTACATCGGGTTAAGAATTCGTTCCAGAAGTCCATTCTTAACCTGAAACTGTTCTTAACCTGAGGTGCCACTTTAGCTAATGGGGCCTCCTGCTGCCACCACGCTGCTGGCGTGCGATTTCTGTTTTCATCCTGAGGTAAAGTTCTTAACTCGAGGTACCATTTCAAGTTTAGCAGAGTCTGTAACCTGAAGCGTCTGTAACCCGAGGTACCAGTGTAGTTCCCACTAGCCCCAGCCAGTAGGGTTAAAAGTCAAAGGTGATTGGAATTGTGTAGTTAAAAGTAAAATGGGGGGGGGGGGGTCTCCAGCCTTGGTTGAGAATGAGATAATTTGGGATTTTGTGGGGCAGTATCCTTGCATAGGTAAAGCAAAGCCTTTATTTATTTTGCAGGTACTGAAAGGATGTCGTTATACAATGCCATGGTCCTTGCTGTCTACATCTTTGCCTTCCTGGCTGGCCTCCCTGCCAACCTCCTGGCCTTCTACACATTCCAAGCCAAGGTGCGCCAGAAGGCAACCCCAATAGAAATCCTCTTGTTCAACTTGACTGTGTCTGATGTCATCCTCCTCCTCTTTCTGCCCTTCAAGATGGTGGAGGCCGCTTCGGACATGACGTGGCCTCTGCCCATGTTCCTTTGCCCTCTGACCAACTTCTGTTACTACAGCAGCATCTACATCAGCACCCTGTTCCTTATGGCCATCAGCGTGGAGCGCTACCTGGGCGTTGCCTATCCTATCAGGTACAAGTTGAACCGGAGGCCAATGTATGCAGTGTTTGCCAGCATCTTGTTCTGGTTCCTCGCTTGCTCCCATTGCAGCATTGTCTACATCGTGGAACTCGCTGTGCCAGACCATAATAACGAAACCATCTCCAACTCTGCCAACGCCTCCAAATGTTATGAGAGTTTCTCCCCCAACCAGCTCCACATCCTCCTCCCTGTCCGCCTGGAGCTCTGCATCACCCTCTTCTTCCTCCCTTTCCTCATCACCCTTTTTTGCTATGTCAACTTAGTCCGCATCTTAACCTCCTTGCCTAACATCCATGCCCGCAGGAAACAACGGGCTGTGGGGCTCGCTGTGGCTACTTTGCTCAACTTTGCCGTCTGCTTTGCTCCCTACAACATCTCCCACATTGTGGGCTTCATCCAGAATGAAAGTCCGTCCTGGAGGGTTTATGCTTTGCTCCTTAGCACCCTCAACGCTTCCATGGACCCAGCAATCTTCTACTTCTCCTCCACTGCCATCCAACAAAACTTTGCCAAATGTTTTTCCGGCCTGGGACGCAAGTTCCATGCCATCATGCCATGGTGTTATCAGTTTTGCGGGTTCTGCTGTGACATCGAGATAGACCACAGTGGGGCTGATAAATCTTCCATTTCTAACCTGGGGGAGCTGCCTTCTGAAAGGATTGTGAGGGGCTGGTAGCCTGCTTTGACCATACTTTGGGACTTGGAATGAAAGAGGATGTCCATATGGAGAAATGAAGGACCTTCTTTTCTGTGCCTCTCAGCAGACTTTTGCAAACTCCACCATGTTTCAGCCTCTAATACATATGGAAGGTCAGCATGGAATTTCTCCACGGACGACTGAAAGGCTTATTGGAAGCAATGGTTGGACTATGTAATGTGCTTCAGAGGACTAAATGAAGCATTTTGGCTTGCCTAGGGGGTAAAGATGTGTGGTCAACACCACAGAAGCAACCTTCTGTCGGTTCATGAATCACTCCACCTCCCAGTTGCCAGAGAAGGAGCTGAGAGAGAAGCTACCTCTTCAGAACTCACCCTTTTGACAGGGGAACCTTAGTTCTGGTGGCCAATGGCGGCCCACACTGCCTCTGCCTAGTCCTTGGAACTATGCAGGCCACACCCATCACTGGTCTTGCTCTGCTCCCTCCTATAGCCATTTTATGTGACTGGAATGTGTGATAATACCTCTTGTCCCTATCTGGAGGATGGAGAAGGACTGATTTGTTTTAAACCATTTTGAATGTTGTGTTTTAAATGGTTGTGACCCACCCTGGGGGAAAAATACGTAATAAATCTAATTTTTAATGATAATGTGTGACTGACCACACCCATCTTTGCCACACCTGCCACTGGCACATAGCCTCCAGAGGGCTGCCCAACAGGAAAGGTGGTCCTCAGACTGAGAAAAGTGCCCATCTCTCACCTATGTGAGCTGGTCTATTTGCTACAAAAGCAACATTGGCCCCCATTTCGCAGTTGACATCTTGTGCTTTGGCCTTCATCTGCTACTGCTGGTTGTGGTACTGAAGCTAAGACCTTGTACAGGCCTTCTCAAGATCTGAACTCTGGACTATAAGTAAGGTGTGTGTGTTGTGTGTGTGTGCGCTCGTGCCTTCCCCTTTTCAGGGTAACTGCTCACATTTTGTTTTCCAAGAATGCTCTGAATCAATGAATGAATGAATGAATGAGTGAATTAATTAATTAATGAACCTGGCACATCTCTATGGCAGTGCTTGTGAACCGTCCCTGTGCTTCAAAAGCAATTTGGCCTCTGGCATGGAGGGCTGCTGTTCAAAAACACACACCCAGAGTCCCTTTAGCCTCATGGAACTAATCACATAATCCTTTGTATCCTGATCACTAACTTCTAGCTCCGGTCCCTTTCCTCAGTTTGCTGGCATCTGCAGATTCAGTTGCTTATTCCATTTAGGGGGTGATCCTATGACAAGATCCAGCTGGCATTAAGTCCCGAATCCCAGCTCAGCTGAAGATACACCAGCACCCCTTGCTCATCTTGACTGAGACCAAGCTTAGCTGGCTGAGCTGAGCCTGGTGTAAGGCCCCTCAAAAGGGGGGTTCCAGTGGTGTGGCAGGGGCCATACCAGAGGGAAGGGATTTAGTCTGGATCCTAAGCTTGGCCATGTGATTATTTTCAAGGCTTGTTTTCTGATGGCCTTCTCGGTAGTGGCACCCGCCCTGTGGAACGTCCTCCCATCAGATGTCAAGGAAATAAACAACCACCTGACTTTTAGAAGACCTCTGAAGGCAGCCCTGTGTAGGGAAGTTTTTAACGTTTGATGTTTTATTGTATTTTTAATATTCTATTGGGAGCCACCCAGAGTAACTGGGCAAAGCCAGCCAGATGGGTGGAGTATAAATAATAATTTATTTTTATTTTATTTTTATTATTATTATTATGGCAGAGCAGCAGCAGGACCCTCACTCCTGAATGCAGTTTTGATCTGGTGCATCTTTGCACTGGCTTTGTGTTACACCTTCTACTTGTGCCTAGGAATGCTCCCTTATTCTACCAAGAAGTGTGTCTTTTGATTTGTCTTTTTCTCCTGGAGCTCCCTGTTTTTCAAACTGCATTTTGAGTTGATTTGCTGCGTCCTTTCCTGCTGCCTTTTCAGACTTGCTGTATCTGAGCAGGAAGTGGAGCTAAATAGATACAGTTAAATAAATATACAGTTCAGCTAAATAAACCTTATTAGGTAGGGACTTCTGCTGATGGGCAGAAGCTGAGGCAGTCAATCTGTCTCTGAACTGAGCTGGAGGCTCACACAACTTAGTGCTCCTCCGCACGAAAATAAGAATAAATCTAGACTATAGAAAGGTAGCTTGCTGGAGATAAGGAATGCTTATCCAGCAGGCTCTTCTTATGTTCTTATGGCTATATACATGCCAAAGCAATGGTCTGCAAGGAAAGATGGGTTGGGGGGAATGCGATTCATTTTGCACTTATACATGAACCTGTTTGATTTCAGAAGCGTTATGTAAACTGAGACTCAGACATCCTTCAAAATCCATATCTTCTCTGAATCTTTCAATGCTATTCTCCAGCACAGGAATTTCTTTAAAAATGCATATTCTTGGGAGGAAATGCTTGAAAACATGCACATAAGTGGAAAATATCACACAGAACTGTATTATCAGGGGAGAACCGTTTTGCAAAAGTATGGATATTATTCAAAATTTCATCCAAATATATATGTGTTGGGTGATATTTAAACTGAAATCCTGCTGAATTTTAATGAGGACTTAAAAAATATATATCAAAAATTAAGGTGGAAATGTGGAGACTTGAACATGAGCCTGGAAAAAAATGAAATGGACATATATGCCTATCCCTCCCCATGAGCCCCAAATGGCTGGAGCTGAACTTTAGGAACTGGAGAGTTTGGTACTTCTGCATTTGAAAATAAATTAAAAATCTGGACTCCTGCAGAAGATTTATTTCCCTTCCCAATTTTAAAACCAGAGTGCTACTGACAATCTGCATAGTGCTCCCTCTGAAAAAGCTTTTAAAAACAACAACGCCCAAATGAAAACAAACAATAATGGAGAATAAATAGCGTGAAAAAACACAATTACTCTAATTTGGCTATGTGTAGTTTAGAAGCATAGCCACCACCCTTGTGCCTAAGAGAATCCAGTTCTGGAGATGTATTTGAATAGCAGAACATCTGGCTACATGCAAATCAGGACCAAGATTACAGAGAACACAAAGAGCAGCTATGCTGTTGGCAATACACTGTAAAACATTTCTCCCTCTCCCCTGAAGTTTCTGCCTTTTCCTGTTCAGATAAAGGAGGTAGGGAAGATAATGGCTTCCCTTGAACCAAAACTAATCTACCCCATACACTGTAGTATAGATAGACTTACAAACTTGCAACATGTGATAATACTTCACATTTGGGGGGGCTGTGTTGGGGGACAGGTGGCCTGCTCGGCTGTTTCTGGATGCTGAATGCTGTTAGGAGCTGATAGGTAAAACATGCAAAACAGGCAAACAAACCTTATGCAGACATCAGTGAAAATGAGAAACAAAAATGCATTATATTAGGAAAATTCTTTTTCGACAAAACCAATTTTTCATCTCTCACACAAAATTCCATACAAAGACGTGTCTCTTACAGAAATTCCCACCACATGATCCTTTATGAAAAATGAGTGTGATCTGGAAATCAGAGGTGGATTTAAGGGCGCACAACCAGTCAGGTCTCACGTGGGGGCTACTGCAGGGGGCGCCACAACTAAGATGTAGAATGGAAGGTGAGAGGCAAGCGGAGGCCGATTTTGGCGTCATACAGGGTGCCAGTGAGACCCCAAGGTCTGCCACTGTGGAAATGTAGAGGACTGAAGATTGGGGAAACGTGAAACTGAGAGAAACCAAATTGACGGATTTGCTTGTGCCTCTGTAGAACTCCTGCTTGGTCAACTTCTTTTCCAGTGGATTTATTGTTTTGCATATGGATGTTGTGATATGCAGACCACAAGTGTCTAGTCCCATTATTCTGCTGGATCCTTATTAGAGTTATGCAAACATTTCCCCTCTGGAGGAATAATGGAATGCTTTTGCTAACCTGTGACCAGTTCACTTTTTCAGTTGATTCCTGATGCAAATAAACTCTGAATAATGTATAATATTAGAGATCAGGGAGGCCTGCTATCTTTCCCCTCAGAGGCAGAAGCAGCTGGAGGCCATCGGTGGAGGAGATGAGCTGCTCACCTTGCCCTGGTCCACAGCGGCCTTCATTCGCTGCTCCCAGTTAAGCTGGTGTTTCCCCATCTCGTCAGCAGAGAGAAGCCTGCACCATCCCTGTGTGAGTGACTGACCAAGGGAGTTGGGACTATATTGCTTCCTGGGCTGACTGAAGCCGAGGCAAACTGCCGGTGGTGAACCCAAAGGATGAGAAGAAAAGGGCATGCACAATTAGGGAATCTGCTTTGGGGAGAGTGCAAGAGTCACCTCCTTAAACATTTGGAGACTATTATTATTTTTATTCTTATTTTATTAGTTAATGAATTTATATCTCGCCCTATACCCAGAGGTCTCAGGGCAGTTCAAGGATTAAAATCTGGTACAGTGGTGCCCCGCAAGACGAATGCCTCGCAAGACGGAAAACCTGCTAGACGAAAGGGTTTTCCGTTTTGGAGGTGCTTCGCAGGACGAATTTCCCTATGGGCTTGCTTCACAAGACGAAAATGTCTTGCGATTCCTGGGGGGATTTTTCCACTCCCCACCCCCTTTTTCTAAGGCACTAAGCTGCTAATAGCCTTTTAGCAGCTAATCCGCTAATCCCTTAAGCCTTTAATAGCCGCTAATAGCCGCTAAACCGCTAATAGCGCTAATCCGCTAATCCGCTAATGGGCTTGCTTCGCAAGACGAAAAAACCGCTAGACGAAGAGACTCACGGAACGGATTCTTTTCGTCTTGCGAGGCACCACTGTATTGGTAATGGTTGTGCTTGTTTGTTTTGTTTCTCCTCTCTTCTCCTACGCTGATGGTCTTAGCTTAATTATAAATTTGCAGTCAGGTTGTTTAATAGTGTTGAATTTCCAAGAGGGAGGGAAAGATGTGTCTGGGACACGACCAGCTGAGGGAGTTGCAGTGGTTTATTTCGCCTCCTTTCCAAATCAGTTTGCAATTTTTAAATTTTTTTTAGAGCCCTCATTAAAATTCAGGCTATTTTTACTATTACAGTCATATCTCATGTTACGTTTGCTTCATGTTACGTTCTTTCAGGTTATGTCCCGCGGTGACCCGGAAGTACCAGAAAGGGTTACTTCTGGGTTTCGCCGCTTGCGCATGCACAGAAGCCCAAAACAATGTTACGCGCATGCGCAGAAGCGGCAAATCGCAACCTGCGTGTGTGCAGACGTGCTGCTGGGGGTTGCGCTCTTTTAATGTTGTAAATGGGCTTCCAGAACGGATCCCGTTTGCAACAGGAGGTACCATTGTATATGCATTTATATGCACATTCTCCACTAATCAATGCATATTGTACTCATTTCTTGGTTGAGGAAATTCACTGCAAAATTCAGAGATGTACAAATTTTGGAGGATGTCTTCCTTTCGGTTCACCATTCCATGAGATCTCAATCAAATTTATCCTCCTGACGTGGCCCTCTAGAAGTTGTATTTGCTATTTTATTCATTGCATTTATATCCAACCTTTCCTTCCAAGGACCTCCGTTGGTGTGCATGATTCTCCCCATTTTTATTTAATCCCCACAACAACTCTGTGAGGTAGGTTACCCTGAGAGGCAGCAACTAGCCAAAGTCCACCCTGTGAGAGCTTCCTGGTAGAGTGGAGATTTGAACGTTGGTCTCCTATGCACTACACCACACTGGCTGGACTATAGTTCCCACTAGCTCCAGCAAGCATGGTTAAAGGTCAAGGTTGATGGGAATTGTGTAGTTCATTGTAACATCTGGGGGGCCACAGGTTCTCCAGCCCTGGTTGAGAGTGAGATAAATTGGGGTTTCACAGGTCCATTCTTAACCTGAAACTGTTCTTAACCTGAGGTGCCACTTTAGCTGATGGGGCCTCCCGCTGCCCCCGCGCCGCTGGCGCGCGATTTCTGTTCTCATCCTGAGGTAAAGTTCTTAACTTGAGGTACTATTTCAAGTTTAGCAGAGTCTGTAACCTGAAGCGTCTGTAACCCGAGGTACCAGTGTAGTTCCCACTAGCCCCAGCCAGCAAGGTTAAAGGTCAAAGGTGATGGGAATTGTGTTCAAAGCATCATGGGTGGGGGGTTCTCCAGCCCTTGTTGAGAGTGAATTAAATTGGGGTTTCGTGGGGCAGTATCCTTGCACAGGTAAAGCAAAGCCTTTATTTATTTTGCAGGTACTGAAAGGATGTCGTTATACAATGCCATGGTCCTTGCTGTCTACATCTTTGCCTTCCTGGCTGGCCTCCCTGCCAACCTCCTGGCCTTCTACACATTCCAAGCCAAGGTGCGCCAGAAGGCAACCCCAATAGAAATCCTCTTGTTCAACTTGACTGTGTCTGATGTCATCCTCCTCCTCTTTCTGCCCTTCAAGATAGTGGAGGCCGCTTCGGACATGACGTGGCCTCTGCCCATGTTCCTTTGCCCTCTGATCAACTTCTGTTACTACAGCAGCATCTACATCAGCACCTTGTTCCTCATGGCCATCAGCGTGGAGCGCTACCTGGGCGTTGCCTATCCTATCAGGTACAAGTTGAACCGGAGGCCAATGTATGCAGTGTTTGCCAGCATCTTGTTCTGGTTCCTCGCTTGCTCCCATTGCAGCATTATCTATGTTGTGGAACTCGCGGTGCCAGACCATAATAACGAAACCAACCCCAACTCTGCCAACGCCTCCAAATGTTACGAGAGTTTCTCCCCCAACCAGCTCCGCATCCTCCTACCTGTCCGCATGGAGCTCTGCATCACCCTCTTCTTCCTCCCTTTCCTCATCACCCTTTTCTGCTATGTCAACTTAGTCCGCATCCTAGCCTCCTTGCCTAACATCCATGCCCGCAGGAAGAAACGGGCTTTGGGGATCGCTGTTACCACTTTGCTCAACTTTGCGGTCTGCTTTGCTCCCTTCAACATCTCCCACATTGTGGGCTTCATCCGGAATGAGAGTCCTTCCTGGAGGGTTTATGCTTTGCTCCTTAGCACCCTCAACGCTTCCATGGACCCAGCAATCTTCTACTTCTCCTCCACTGCCATCCAACAAACCTTAGCCAAATGTTTTTCCAGCCTGGGACGCAAGATCCATGCCATCATGCCATGGTGTTATCAGTTTTGCGGGTTCTGCTGTGACATCGAGATAGACAACAGTGGGGTTGATAAATCTTCTATTTCTATTTCTAACCTGGGGGAGCTGCCTTCTGAAAGGATTGTGAGGTAGCCTGCTTTGACCATACTTTGGGACTTGGAATGAAAGAGGATGTCCATATCGAGAAATGAAGGACCTTCTTTTCCATGCCTCTCAGCATGCGTGGTCAGCACCACAGAAGGAACCTTCTGTCGGTTCATGAATCATTCCACCTCCCAGTTGCCAGAGAAGGAGCTGAGAGAGAAGCTACCTCTTCAGAACTCCCCCTTTTGACAGGGGAACCTTAGTTCTGGTGGCCAATGGTGGCCCACACTGCCTCAGCCTAGCCCTTGGGACTATGCAGGCCACACCCATCACTGGTCTTGCTCTGCTCCCTCCTATAGCAATTTTATGTGGCTGGAATGTGTGATAATACCTCTTGTCCCTATCTGGAGGATGGAGAAGGACTGATTTGTTTTAAACCATTTTGAATGTTGTGTTTTAAATCGTTGTGACCCACCCTGGGGAAAAGATACATAATGAATCTAATTTTGAACGATAATGTGTGACCTACACACCCATCTTTGCCACACCTGCCACTGGCACATAGAAGAGTTTGGATTTGATATCCCGCTTTATCACTACCTGAAGGAGTCTCAAAGCGGCTAACATTCTCCTTTCCCCTCCTCCTCCACAACAAACACTCTGTGAGGTGAGTGGGGCTGAGAGACTTCAGAGAAGTGTTACTAGCCCAAGGTCACCCAGCAGCTGCATGTGGAGGAGCGGAGACGGGAACCCGGTTCACCAGATTACGAGTCTACCGCTCTTAACCACTACACCACACTGGCTCTCCAGAGGGCTGCCCAACAGGAAAGCTGGCCCTCAGACTGAGAAAAGTGCCCATCTCTCACCTATGTGATCTGGTCTATTTGCTACAAAAGCAACATTGGCTCCCATTTCACCGTTGACATCTTGTCCTTGGCCTTCATCTGCTACTGCTGGTTGTGATACTGAAACTCAGACCTTGCACAGGCCTTCTCAAGATCTGAACTCTGGACAATTAGCAAGGATGCTCACTGTTTCTCCCCCTCCCCCCGTTATTTATTTATTTATGAATAAATTTTATTTGCTTTATACATGTTACATACATTCAGAAAAAAATCAGTTGTACAAATAATAAAGAGAGTAAACAAGATACATGTTATCTTAACTTGCAACAAAACTAACATATACCGAAGCATGAATAATAAAATGAAAAATACCTAAATAAAAAATAGAAAATGTAAGTATGTTGAATAACTTAAAAATGAAAAGAAAAGAAAAAAGAAAAAAATAGAAAAGAAATGGGCATGTTTAGCCTGGAGAAGAGGAGGTTAAGGGGTGATATGATAGCCATGTTCAAATATATAAAAGGATGTCACATAGAGGAGGGAGAAAGGCTGTTTTCTGCTGCTCCAGAGAAGCGGACACGGAGCAATGGATCCAAACTACAAGAAAGAAGATTCCACCTAAACATTAGGAAGAACTTCCTGACAGTAAGAGCTGTTCAACAGTGGAATTTGCTGCCAAGGAGTGTGGTGGAGTCTCCTTCTTTGGAGGTCTTTAAGCAGAGGCTTGACAACCATATGTCAGGAGTGCTCTGATGGTGTTTCATGCTTGGCAGGGGGTTGGACTCGATGGCCCTTGTGGTCTCTTCCAACTCTATGATTCTATGATTCTAAAAACAGAGGGGGGAAACTGCCTCTTATACACATCTTTTAAGGAATACAAACATTCACTGATTTTCTGGCTAGATTCCCTGATTAGTACATTGACTTCCTTCGACCCCTATACTGTTCCAATAATCTCACATCTTTGGTTGTTTGTAATCATTTTAAATTTAGTGGAGAGCTAATTTGTTTACCTGTGGAGTTTTTAATCTAGACTATGCCAGTCATTGTTTTGGGAACCTACTTTTTTCATATAATTTGTAAAGACATCCCATTCTCTCCTAATTTTCTCACTTGGTTGGTTTCTTACTAATTCTATTAATTTCGCCAATTCAAGATATTCACGTAATTTTAATAACTGTTCTTCTTTTGTAGGGATTGTGTAGCTTTTCCAGTAATTTGCAATCACAATCCCGGCGGCCGTAACTGCTTATAGAAAGACTCTTTTGTTTTTCTTAGGGATGTCTGTTGTGAAGATACCTAAATGAATAACTCTGTTTTTGTTTTGTTTTTTTAAAAAGTTGTGTTTTAACATTTTTTTTTAATTCTTTGTATATCATGTTCCAGAATAATTTCATTCTGGGGCATGTCCACCACATGTGGAATAAATTCTCGTCTTTATGGTTACACCTCCAGCACTTGCTGCTATTTATTTTTTATTCATTTTTGCCAATTTTGATGGAGTCAGGTACCACCTATACATCATCTTTTTAAAAAATTCTTTAATTAGGTAGCAGGCTGTAAATTTGATATCACATTTCCAAAGATTTTCCAATTTCTCTAATTCTATAGTATATCTGAAGTCTTGAGCCCATTTTACCATCACATCCTTAACCTCTTCATGTTTTAGATGCCAGTTTAATAATAAGTTGTACATGTTGGTCAAATTCTTTTTATCATTTGAGAGCAATTCCCTATCTAGATCTGATATTTTGTTGTCAAATCCATTTGTTTTTCTGTCTTCCTCAAAAATTCAGTTTAATTGATGGTATTGTAACCAGCTTAGCCCCATTTGTTTAAGTTCATCATAATTTTTCAATTTTATTTTATTGTTTTCTTCTACTAATAAATCTTTATATGTCTGCCAGTTGGTGTCCATATTATTCCTTTTCACAGCAACCGCCTCCATTTGTGATACCCAATAAGGAGTTTTCCGCTCCAACAACCTTTTATTTCTGTCCCAGACTTGATATAAAGCTTTCCTAATAATATGGTTAAGAAATCCTTTATGTATTTTGATTTTATTGTACCCCAAATAGCCATGCCATCCTACTCTATTATCCCACCCCTCCATATTGAGTAACTTAGCGTTTTTTTAAGGCTCATCCACTCCTTCAACAAAGCCAAGTATGCAGCTTCATAATACAACTTTAGATTGGGGAGTGCGAAACCTCCTCATCTTTTAAATCTGTTAGTAATTTAAATTTTATTCTGGGTTTTTTGCCTTGCCAAATATAACTTGCTAGGTACCTAGCAAACATTTGAGTCCATTGATACATTGAAACATTTGAGTCCATTGATAATCGGGATAGATTAAAAGAGAAACAGCATTTTCGGGAGGATGGCAATTTTAATTGTTGAAAATCTTCCCCATAATGATAATTTAAGTCTACTCCAGAGTTCCAACTCTTTTTTTATCTCACCCCAGACCCTTACATAGTTATCCTTATAGAGATTAATGTTTTTCATGGTGATCCAGATTCCTAGATACTTGGCTTTATTTGTCACTTTAGGTCCTGTCTCATTTTCTAACTCTGCTTTTCTTGTATGTCCAAATTTTTAACCATAAGTTTTGTTTTCTCTTTATAAATATTAAAACCAGATAGATGGCCAAATTCCTTAATTTTCGCCAATATTTCTAAAATGCAGTTATTGGGTTTTTGGTTGTTATTATCAAATCATCTGCAAATGTCTTAACTTTGTAGGCTCTTTCCCTCTATTCCTTCTATCTCTGGATCATTTCTTATTACTGTTAAATATGTTTCTAAGACCATTATAAAGAGAAGGGGCAACAAAGGGCAGCCTTGTCTTGTTCCTTTGGAAATATTAAAAGGTTCTGATAATTCACCATTTATGATCAATCTAGCCTTTTGAGTTTTATATATTGCTTGGATCCCACTGAAGATTTTTTCATCTAATTTCATTGTCTCAATAGTTTTATGCATAAACTTCCAGGATACTTTATCAAATGCCTTCTCGGCATCTACCAACAATAGGGCTGCCTTTTTGTCTGGCCTCATTTCAAAATATCATATAATGACTGTTACCATCCTTGTGTTGTTTTGGATCTGTCTTCCCAGGATGCTCAGTGCTTAATGGTAAGGTATGAGTGATGTTTTGCTAGCAACAGAAGTAGGCTGTTCTTCTTCAGTTGCAGACAGGGAAATGTGGGTCTCTGACTTCCTGTGCCAACTAAGAGTTTGGCAGTTGTTTATCAAGAGCCAGGGTTGTTATCTTCCCAACAGATTGCACAAATGGGTTCCCTCTGGCCCATTAATGCAATCACACGTTCCAAAAGCATGGGAAAACACCGTCGATTGTTATTAAGTGTATCAGGAAGGGAATTTTGCCTGTGATATTAACACAGAAGGCATTTTATTCTTTTATTGGAGAGAATTCAATACACTGACACAGAAACTTTTGATTAGCCCTGGCTTTATGACTGGGGGTTGTTCATTCAAAACAAGGAAAGCTTCACATGGGATTTTAACCCCTCTCTCCTCACAATTTAATAAATTGCTTATAAATTACAGGAAAAGGCAGGCACCTGGTCTTCACAACTTTTATGGAGTCTTCATGTCTCAAGAAGCATAAGTGATTGTTTGGGCAGAGAATGCTACCCACAATGCCAGGGGGTCTCCAGTTGTTGTTTTCCTCAATTCAGTATTTAATCTTCTTAACAACAAAAAACTGTTTACATTTATTAAAACAGTGGTTAAAATGATGCTATTAGCTATACCCATGATGCAGTGACCATAGTATCTAGGCTTAAGTTCCATATACACTGGCAGGGGTTCATGCTCCATGAGACACACTGGTGAGATTTGCTGTGGATTAAGCATGGGCATGGGACATGGGTGGCGCTGTGGGTAAAACCTCAGTGCCTAGGACTTGCCGATCGCATGGTTGGCGGTTCGAATCCCCGCGGCGGGGTGAGCTCCCGTCTTTCGGTCCCAGCTCCTGCCCACCTAGCAGTTCGAAAGCACCCCTAAGTGCAAGTAGATAAATAGGTATGGCTTTATAGCGGGAAGGTAAACGGCGTTTTCGTGTGCTGCGCTGGTGCTGGCTCACCAGAGCAGCTTCGTCATGCTGGCCACGTGACCCGGAAGTGTCTCCGGACAGCGCTGGCCCCCGGCCTCTTAAGTGAGATGGGCGCACAACCCTAGAGTCAGACACGACTGGCCCATACAGGCAGGGGTACCTTTACCTTTACCTTTAAGCATGGGCATGATCAATGTACACCATTTCCCCTGCACAATTTGCCAGGTTTATAGGTGGCAAACCTTGGGGGAGATGTGCAGTGATTCTCCATTCGTGGGATGCAACATGTTTTATGGGTCTATGAATAAAGCCCCTTATTTATTCCTGCAGTTTTTCAAACTGCATTTTGAGTCTATTTCCTGCGTCCCTTCCTGCTGCCTCTTCAGCCTTGCTGTATCTGAGCAGGAAGTGGAGCTAAATAAATACAGAGATATCAAGATACAGGTCAGCTAAACACAACACACTTAGGAACTTAATGCTGATGGACAGAAGCCATAGTCCTTGCAAACCGAAGATGAGGCAGTCATTCTGTCTCTGAACTGAACTGGAAGCTCACACAATTGAGTGCTGCTCCACATTAAAATAGGAATATATGCAAATCTGGAATACAGAAAGGCAGTTTGCCAGAGACAAGTGATCCTTGTTGCTGACAGGCTTATTTTATATGAAGTAGCCCACTCCAGATAGATGTTTATCACTTGTGAGAATTTATCAAGAGCAGAAGGGAACTGTGAAAAGTTGCCCTGTGTGGTCAACCACTGAATTGCAGCTGGCATTTTCCCTGTGAAGGACGCTCAGGCCCTAGACTGACTCCGCCCCCCTTGGCTGGCCATTTTACCCTCCAGGTCAGGAAGGAGGCTAAGAGGACTTCCTCATAGAAGTTGAGAACCTTGCTTGAGCAACAATATCTTCCTGGAGTGGTCCTGGTTCTCTGGGGGTGAAGTCAAACAGCTGTATTAGCAGCACCAAAGCGACCTCCCCGGAGCACAAGCCTGGGCAGTGTGTATGTAGGTCCCAAGCTGCCCAAATGACAAGACCCTCCTCCCTTTTGACCTCACAGATGTGGTCCAAAGGAAAGCAGAGCAACCTGGCTGCAGGACTTGCCAGAAGGAGGCACAGAAGGCACCACTCATCTTAGGGAATCCACTCCTAATTTGTGTAGGGTTTACTTCTTGGTCTGTTCTTCTCCTAGAGATGACTGACAAGGCAGCGGAGGTTTAGGATCAGAGTTTTCCTTCTCCTAGATGGACTACCTTCCCAGGTTGATGAGCCCTATCTGCCCCTCACTTCTCTCTGGAGCACGTGTGGAAACCACTTTCTTGACCATTGGACCCACTATTGCTCTCATCCACTCAATCCACCGGAGCCTGTCTCTGTAAGCAGGGAAAGTCCCTGGCTACCCTATGGGGATTAGAGGGGGCGACCCCCAAAGTCCTGTTTTGGTGCTCTAGCACATTGCTCAGAGCATGAGTCATGTTTAGGAGTGGACAGCATCTGTTCCCTGCCACACCTTGACAAGGTACCTGCTGTAGAGACTGCAGAGCAAACAGTGGGGGCCGGAATCTTCTGCCAAGGCCCACAACCTGGCAGGGACCTCCAAAGTCCCCAGATAATGCAGCCCAGCTGGGATCGCTAGCACAACTCGCACCCACAAGAGGCAGTGATGGCCACCAACTTGGAAGGCTCCAAAAGAGAGGAGGAGGTGGCCATCAGTGGCTACCATCCATGATGACTATGCTCTCCCTCCTCAGTTAGAGGTGGGAATGTCTCTGAATACCACTTGCTGGACACAACCGGAGGGCTGAGTGCCCTTCTGCTTGGGTCCTGCTACCATGTTTCCTGTTGGAAAATTCCATTCCATTTAGTTGCAGACATGGAACTGTTGCATGTCACATGTCTGTTTACATAACAGCACAGCTTGCTGAGAACTTCCGTTGTGTGTGTATAGCTTTTGCTTTTCTCTGTCTCTCTGAGAAGACAAAGAGAGAGATGACATATTTCTTTTCTTTTTTAAAAAATTATTTTATTTTCAATACAAAATCATAACAAAAATTGCAAACATTGAAAAAATAAAAAACAAGACAAAAAGCATACATCTACAAATAAAACCATATCATCATTCTAACCTAATCAACACATACATATACACATATTGACTTCCTTCCTTTGTTCTAAGACCTCAAAATTTTTATTCTTACTGTATTGTTGTGTCTAATGTAGAGACGACATATTTCTTTGTCCTGAGTTATGATTAATAAATATGTAGTTGTAGTATGCTTCAGCAAGCGTCACGCCTATTCTGTGTGCGCAGTCTGTGCAGACATCTGGCTGACCACTTTGAGAACAAGATGGTGGGCTAGGTGAGCCTTTGGCCGGATCCAGCAGGGCTCTTCATATGTTCCTCTGGCTATACACAAGCCAAGCAATGGCCTGCACAGAGGGACAGTGCTGTCAGTGGCTCCCGGCTAGTTGCCCAGAAAAGTATAAAGACAAGGAAAGGTTTCTTACCGTCCTTTTTTATTTCAGTCTTTACAGAGAGAGGCTATAGAACCCAGCCTCTTGGATAATGGCATTGTCCCAAGTGAATCTCCACCCTCCGCCTCTCCCACTTCCTTGTTCGTCACTTCTACGGGTGCTGCTACGTGCCCTCTGTTTTCAAGCTCTTTGCTCTCCTATTTTTAAGGCTCGCCGGGTTCTGGGAGATGGAGGGTCTGGGATGCTTTCTAGTAACAACGTGTCAGCTGGGTGTTGTTCGGGCTCTCCCATGATTTCCCAGCTTTCCCCCTCATCTGCCTCTGAGCTGCGACCTCCCTCAACCCCCTGTTGTAAATCTAGACTGTCTTCCTCTTCCTCCCCGGAAGGGTCAGGATGGGGAGGAAGTCTCCACCATTCCTCCTCTGCCCAGTCCCCGACAGACAGGATTTTGCACTTATAGGTTATCATGCTTGATTTCCAAAGCAATATGTAACCTGAAACAGCCATCCTTCAAAGTCCACATCTTCTCTGATTTTTTTGCTATGCACTTACCCAGTGCAGGAATGTCTACAAATAAGCAATTCTAGTGGAAAGTGTCCATAAAGATGAGTGCATTGGTGAAAATATCACACAGCTATATATCACATTGGGGGGAATTCCTTTCCAGAAATGTGGGTATTAGGCAAAATGACATAGAAAGATGTATATGCCTGGAAACATTCGAACTAAAACACTGATGAATTTTAATGTGGACTTTTAAAATATATGTAAAAAAACCACAAGCTAAAGTGGAGAACTGAACTTCAGATTGGGGGGAAAAATCCAAAACAAAACCCAAACAAAACAAAAACAGTGTCACTGAAAAGAAATACCTTGGAAAAAACAGAATTATACTCATTTGGCTATGTGCAGTTCAGAAGCAGAGCTGCAGCACTGATGCCTAGGAAAATCCAGTTCTTGAGAAATGTTTGAAGAGCGGAATACCTGGCTACATGCAAATCAGGACCAAGATTACGAGAACACAAAGAGCAGCTATGCTGTTGGCAATACACTGTAAAACATTTCTCACATCTTCCCTGAAGTTCCTGCCTTTTCCTGCTCAGATAAAGGAGGCGGGAAAGACAATGGCTTCCCTTGAACCAAAACTAATCTACTCCGTACAGTAAAGTATAGATTGACCTACAGACTTGCTACCTGTGATAATACTTTACATTGTATTGGGCTGCTGTGGGAAACAGGTGGTCTGCTCAGCTATTTCCAGATGACAACTCCCAGTATTTACAACACTGGCTAGGGCTGAAAGGTAAAGTGTGCAAACAAAAAAAATATGCATACATTAGTGAAAATGACATATAGATCAGCATTCTGTTTCTTAAGTTTGCTTTGCAAAATGCATCTATTAGAGCCAGTGCCACCGACTCTTCAGCCCTGACTGGGCCAGGCAAGCTGGAAAGCACTTCCAGAGACCTTCCACGTTGGAAGCAGGTCTAAGTGCTGTGGATTCACAACTCAGAGCTGTGAGCACCAAACTCGCTTCCAGTAGTCCGCAGAGCACAGCAGAGCATGAACCACACGAACGACAGCTTCTGTAGAATAACTTCTTTCATTCTCTACAGCTGCTATACAAAACTAACTACAGACTAAATGGAGACGCTGGACTGCACTGAGAGTTACAGATGCATGAGCAGCGACCTTTTCTATACACAGATAACACTCAGACTCCCCCTTTGAAGTCAGGCTGGAGCGGAATAAGTAATGAGCAAAATCCGCCCCCTCTTTTCTGAAACATCAGCAGATTCTTGCAATGGGAGGGGTGAAGTATCCTCATCTCTCACCCAAAATTGCTAATCATCATCATCAGTGTGAAATGGAAATGTAGAGAACTGAAGATTGGAAAAATGAGAAACCAAAATTGACAGATTTGCTCACACTTCAGTATAACTCTTGTTTGATCAACCTCCCCCCTCGGACATTATTCAACCTAAATTCCAATTGACTTATAAGCCACATTTTCTCTAATTATCATTTGCTTAAGCGAGACAAGTACGAAAGAGGGTCTTTCTGTTTGAATTTTTGCTGGTTCTGAATGCTTCATATCACCTGATGCACTTCTTCAAATGAAATTTTGAAACCTTACTTGCTTATTCTCATCCCTGTACTTAGAACATTATTAAATTAAAGATGAACGTGTTTATACGTGCATATAAATCTTGTAATATGCAAAGTCCCATTCTTCTGCTATTTCCTCATCAGGGTTATGCAAAGATTTTCCAACTGGGGAACTAATGGAGTTTTTTTGCTAACTTATGAGCAAGTTGCTTTTTTAATCATTTCCCGATGCAAATATACTCTTAGTACAGTGGTACCTTGGTACTTGAATGGCTTAGCTCCCAAACAATTCGACTTCTGAACGCCACAAACCCGGATGTAAATGTTTCGGTTTGTGAACTTTTTTCGGATGCCGAACATCCGACGTGACTTCTGCTTGAGTGCAGGAAGCTCCTGCAGCCAATTGGTTTTCAAATGGTTTCGGCAGTCAAATGGACTCACGGAATGGATTAAGTTCGAGAACCAAGGTACTGGTGTAATGCATAATATTAGCTACCAGGCAAGCCTGGGATTTCTTCCCTTAGAAGCAGCAGCAGCTGGAGACCATCGGAAGAGGAGCTGAGCTGCTCACCTAGCCCCATCCACAGTGACCTTCATTCCCTGATCCCAATGAAACTGGTCTTTCCCCATCTCTGGCCAGCCGAGGGAAGCCTGCCTCATCCCTCCTGATTGACTGGCCGAGAACCCACCTGCGCTCAGCTCCCAGGGATGTTGGGGCTATATTACTTCCAGGCAGTGGCAACCTGCTGGCGGTGACCCCAAAGGATGAGAGGAAAGGATAATGTCCCTTTGGGGGAGCCTTTGGGGAGAGCACAAGGGCAAAGCCTCCTCCCTTAACATCTGAAGACTAAGGGTATTTTATGTGCTTGTTTATTTTGGTTCTCCCTTATGCACCTATGGAGATAGTCTTTGCTTAATTACAAATCAGCAGCCAGGTTGTTTTATATTGTCAAATTTCCAAAAGGAAGGAAACTATGTGTCTGGGATGGGACTAGCTGGGGAGAATGGAAATGCAGAGGTTCAGTTCTCATTTCCAAATCAGTTTGCTCCCCCCCCCCCCCCAGTCTTTATTAAAATTCACCAGGATTTTAGGGCATATTTCTCCAAACAAACACATATATCTGTAATTTTGCCCAATATACCCATGTTATTTTAACCCCTATATGCATTTATATGCACACTGTGCCCTAATCTATACATTGTTGTACCTATTCTTTGCCTGGAGAACTGCGTTGCAAAATTCGGAGAAATTTTCAAGGATGGCTGGTCTTTTGTCTATGTAATGTTTCGGAAAATGTGAATTAGGTAGAGTCATCTTTCCATGAGATATAGCTTTCCAGATGTTGTTGGACTATAGTTGCTATCAGGCCCAGCCAACATGGCTCATTGCCATGGATGATGGAAATGGTGTCATTCTGTGTAACATCTGGAAGGTGACAGGTTCCCCAAAATCTTTACCTTTCAACCTTCTACCAGCCTGTTTGTTACAAGTCTAGTATTCACCCCCAGTTCAGTCAATATATTGCACTTTGTTCTTCATCTGTTATTGTTGTCTGGCCAATGAAACTAACACCTTATGCAGGCCGTCTCAGAATTTGAACCCTAGTCAACTGGCACCAAAGCTTACTGCTTTGCTGATTTGCTAACAACAAAAGTAGGCTGTTCTTTTTTGGGTGCAGACAGGGAAAAGCAGGTCTCACACTTCCTGGCATTTGTTGTTTATCAAGAGCCAAGGTTGTTATCTTCCAGACAGATGGCACAAAAAGGTGCCCTCTGGCCCATTAATGCAATCATAGATTTTAAAACAAAACAAAACATTGCCCATTGGTATTAAGCATATCAGGAAGATAATTTTGTCTGTGGTATTAACACATAAGGAATTTATCAGAGAGAGTTCAATACATAGACAAAGAAACTTTTGATTAATCTTGGCTTTATGACTGGGGGTTGTTCATTCGAAGCAAGGAAATCTGCATACAGCATTTTAACTCCTCTCTTCCCACCTTTGAATGAATTGCTTATTTCCTGCAGGAGAGACCAAAGGTTGCAATGTACAAACAACAACTTTTATGGAGTCTTCATGTCTCAGGGTTCAGTGTTGATCCTACTGCTAGGCAGTACTGCTAGTGTTATGGAGGGTGGAATAAAACACTTTTCTTTATCCACTGTCCCCATGTCATGCATAGTTATATAAGGTTCGATCATGTCACCTCTTACGTGCCTTTCTCAAAACTAAAAAAATCCCAAATGCTTCAATCTTTCCTTATAGGAGAGTCATCCCCGTCATCTGTTTGGTTGCTCTCTTCTAAAGTTATTTCAACTTTATAATATCCTTTCTGAGGTGAGGAAAATCGCAGAAAGAAAGAAAGAACGGAAGAAAGAAAGAAAGAAAGAAAGAAAGAAAGAGAGTGTAATTGTCTTATTTGGGGAAAGTCACACTTAGATGCTGGCGAAGGCTTTCAAAACAAAAAACCACAAATTGACATGGAAATGTGGAAAAATTAGAAACCGAGAGAAACTTCAATGGACAGATTCGCCCATTGGCTCTCATTTGGAGGAAATGCTGAAAAGCCACCAGCTTCTTCTAATTAACATCAGAGAAAGAAAGGGATAGTAATAGTAGATATATATTTAACTGAGAAAACAATATTAACTGCAGGTTAATGAATAACAGGTGCTAGACAATGTCTGCTACCTGTGCTGTGGGAAGTTCAAGGGGGAAACCAACTTGGCTGTCATCTCTAAATATTTGAGCTGGGCTGGGACCCGTGGTGGCCGTTGTCCTTTGAGACTTGTGGGGAAGAAGACAGAGAGGCCAGCTGAAGGTGGAGCCAGAGCCAATGACAGGCAGAACCAACTAACTCTAACTTTGCCACCATCTCCTCCCTGCTGAGCTCTTCGAGGGAAACATTGAGACTGCAGAAGAGGAATCTGACAGGCAGTGCCACCTCCTGGGCTGGATGTAACTTAGGCAACATTCACGTCTGAAGAACTACGATGCCACTATAAACAGTCATGGCTTCCCCCAAAGGATTATGGGAGTTGTGGTTTGTTAGGAGTGTCCTGAGAAGAACCAGGAGAGCCCCTATTCCCCTTCACTTAGCTACAGTTCCAAGAGGTCCTTGAGAAGAAGGATTGGTTGTCAAACCAAGAATATCCTGACTGTGGACCAGATCGAAAGGCCTGGAGGGTTGAATTCTCTCTCTCTCTCTCTCTCTCTCTCTCTCTCTCTCTCTCTCACACACACACACACACACACACACACACACACTGCCCTTCTCCAGACCGGGGGTTTCCCACTATCTGCTGGATATTTGTAAATAAAGCTAATATCACAAGCAAAAGCAACAACCCAAAACCCAGCTGTTAGTTCTATACACTCTCTCATCGTGTACTCAAATAACACTATTCCTGGGTTTCCCTCCTCTTCCTCCATCATCGAATTTATATACTGCCCTATACTCAGAGGTCTCTGGGTGGTTCACAGAACAAAATCAAAATATAAAACCACAAAATATATAATCAAAATAAAACAATAACCCAATTACCCCCCCCCAAACCCCCCCATATTTTAAAAGGACATAGGATGTAAATCAGATCAACCAAAGGCCTGGCACCTAAAGGTGTATAATGAAGGCTCCATGCGAACTTCCCTGGGGAAAGCATTCCGGAGATGGGGAGCCACTGCAGAGAAGGCCTGTTCTCGCGTTGCCACCCTCTGGACCACTCGAGGAGGAGGCACACGAAGAAGGACCTCAGAAGATGATTTCAGGGTCTGGATAGGTTCATATGGAAAGAGGCGGTCCTTGAGGTATTGCGGTCCTGAGCTGTTTAAGGCTTTATAGGTCAAAACCAGCACTTTGAATTGGGCCCAGAAACTGATTGGTAGCCAGTGTAGACAGACCAGGATCAGTGTAATATGCACAAATCGTCTTGCTCCGGTGAGCAACTTGGCCGCTGAATTCTGCACCAGCTGAAGTTTTGAACTGTCTATAGAGGCAGCTCTACGTATAATGCATTGCAGTAATCTAAATCTTATCACATGCAACAGTAACTTTAGGCATGGTGGCAGTGATGCCTCCAGTAATTTGACCTCCACCCTCACACACCCTCTGGTCCTGGCATTGGCTAAGCAGAAAAGGGCAATTGTAGCCACAGACTGGAGTAGGAGAAACTGAATGTACAGTGGAACCTCTATTTGTGACCATAATCCGTTCTGGAGGTCCGTCTGGAGGTTGAAATTGATCTCTGGGAGAGGCGCCATTGTGCGCAGGTGCGGGCGACGATTGCACACTTCTGTGCATTTGCGAACGGTGATCACCGCTCCTGCGCATGTGCGAAGGGCGGCAAACCTGCCAGTTACTCCCGGGTTTGCCGTGGTCACGACTTGGAATGATTGTAAGAAGAAGCGGTGGTAAGTAGAGGTTTGACTGTGCTGAGTTTTGGCCCAGGGTGACAACATAGGCTTTGCATGCATTTCTGCTCTGTACCTGACACCTCCGACTACAGCTTGTCCAAACAGTGACATTCTCTCAGTGCAACCGCAGACACTCTTGCCGTCTGGGCAGCTGGAACAACGTAACTCAGGGTCTGCGTTGTACTGGGAGAGAATCAACAAACTTGATGACAGCACTCTGCACTCCTCAGTTAGCTCACGCACTAGGAATTCCCAGGGGCAGATATGTTTAAGCTCATTTTTCACTGCGTCTAGTTTCTTTTGTAAGGAGTGAGATGAGAAGGCAAATTGTCTTCCTGCTTACCTTTGTTTTACAAGCACTATATGCTAAGTGGATATGCTGGACACTTGAGAGTCCCGTGGACTGCAAGAAGATCAAACGTATCCATTCTGAAGGAAATCAGCCCTGAGTGCTCACTGGAAGGACAGATCCTGAAGCTGAGGCTCCAATACGTTGGCCACCTCATGAGAAGAGAAGACTCCCTGGAAAAGACCCTGATGTTGGGAAAGATTGAGGGCACAAGGAGAAGGGGACGACAGAGGACGAGATGGTTGGATAGTGTTCTTGAAGCTACCAGCATGAGTTTGACCAAACTGTGGGAGGCAGTGGAAGACAGGAGTGCCTGGCGTGCTCTGGTCCAGGGGGTCACGAAGAGTCGGACACGACTAATCAACTAAACAACAACAACATAGATAATACTGAACCAGACCAGTGTTTCTCAAACGTTGGGTCCCCAGCTGTTTTGGACTACAGCTCCCACCATCCTTAATCACTGGTCCTGATAGCTAGGGATTATGGGAGTTGTAGTCCAACAACAGCTGGGAACCCATGTTTGAGAAACACTGGATGAGGCAAACCAGTGAGTATGACTTGTATGTTCCCCCTGCGCTCCCCTCTCCTGTCCTCACACTCACCAATCAGATACACAGCTCAAAATGTCTGTCTCCTTTGCTGGGCTACATTCTGATCTCCAAAGTGTTTCCTCCAATCCCTGGTCATAAGAAGTCGAGTGCTTCCACTACCTGGTAGTCACCAGCCATAAAAGCTCCTTCAAGCAAGCATCTTCTAGCCACTGCTCCCCCCACCCATGCCCCTGAGCTAGATGCATGTGAAAAAAAGCTTAAGAGAAGAGTTCACAACCCCGTGCTGTACAGTCATAACCATAAAGAGCTGCAGGGTACACCCAAAGGAATTATTCAGAAACTTAACATGCAAAGTCTGGAGCCGGTTGACTGGAGGTTCAGGGTGGGGCAGAAACTAGAGTACTAGAACCTGACATAAAAAATCACTCCAAGTCCCCACTAGAAGTTGCTTGGCACTTCTTAAATATATTTTGAAAGGTGAGGGGGAATGAGTTTATTTATTTATTTTTAAAATATTTTATTTTTTTCCATATAGAATGTTACATTTGTTAGTTTTGATGGATGCAATAACGGAATACTGAATGGTTTAGTTTATGTAAAATATGCAGGGATTTATGAAATGCATGGAAAGAGAAGAAGGGAAGTCATTGATATCTTAAGGATGTTTAAATTAGTACTTTAAATTGTAAAACAGAAAATTTAATAAAAATTATATATATAAAAAAGAAAAACAGATAAGAATGTTACTGTTACTCAACAATTATATTCCAATTCAACAAAACGAGTGACGTCCCACTCACCCAACACTGATGTTTATAATCCATACAATTGCGTTTTAAGGTTCTGCCTTATCTAATTTAATCCTCTCTAGCATGTTTCTTAATACGTTCTGCTGTTTTCTTTCGCTTCAAACCCTGCTGCGGTCTTCACGTATGGGAAATAACTTTTTATATAGACCAGGAAAGATTTCCAGTCTTCTTCAAAAGATTCTAAATCTGTATCTTTAATCAGTTCCGTCGGTTTTGCCATCTCTGCTTATAAAATTATGATTAGTGTAGAACAAGGGATAGGTAACCACAGGTTGGGGGGTGGTGGTGGAGCTGAATGTGGCCCTCCTGTCCTCTCTATATGTGGCCCTTGGAACTCTGGCTGAAATGTGACCTCGAACTGTATCTTGCTTGGATGGAGGATGGCAAGTGGTTTGCTAAATCTACTACTGGCTTGCGGCCCCTAGAAGGTCACCCACAAGGGAATGCCTCTCTTGGGGTCGTTGTTGGCTGGGGTAGTTGTGGTTGATGCACAAAGTGAGCAGCGGTTCAGCCCCTGTTAAACGTTGTAAGTGTTAGAATTCCTGCTCCATGATTGCAGTCATGGGATTGTTGTCTATCACATGACGGTATATGTTTTGACTCCACAGAGTGGGAAGTGACGGAGACAGGATGTTTGTGTTACTGTGTCCCGTGAAGTGGGACAATTGTCCTTTGTTCTCTCTTTTTGCTGTCTGATGCTAGAGAGAGAGGGAGCCATGTTGCAGTGTTCCGTGTGGGTTTATATGTAAATAAAGTAGATTAGCCAAAATGCTGAGTTGCTGAGGTCTGTCACACAAGCTGCGAAGACTCTGTGGATCCCCAAGTGTGCCGATGTCTGTTGGCATTGGTTGCTGTGATGTTCGGGCAGAAGAAAGCTTTTGAAGCTCTCAAACGAGTGACTAGGAGGGAGGGAACATGCCAGTTGGGCATGTGTCTCTACCAGGGTCCTACTCGAGTGTAGGACGAGCTCCTGACAGTAAGGGTGCCAGATGCAGTGCTGGAAACAGCTTTGAATAATTGCATAACATGATTATTTCGGAGCAGGGCTATCTTCTCTCTCCCAGTATGAAAGTGCCATGGCAGGAGAAGCAACACATACTAAAAATTCTCCCTCCTGTACTAAAGGTCACCGTTGAACCCTGTTCTTTGATCATAATCTATAGGCCTGGAGAATTTGCTGGTCCCTAGACTGCAATGTTCATCACAAACACAAGAGGGCACTGGCATGTCACATCTAGAGACAGTGTGCTCCTCCCATCCACCCTGCCCCTCATGTGCTTGGGAGCCCATCCTAAGGGTCTATGTACTTCCTGGGGCCTTTTTCTTTCCATGGGAAGTACCAGTCGTTAAACTGAGAATTTCACACAAAAAGGAACTTTTTGTTTCATGGAACTGCAATTTTATGCATACTGAAGTTTATGAAATTTTGATTTCTGCAATAAGGGAAATCATTCTCCTTGGAGGAGGCAGGAGGAGAACAACAGGCCGTGTCATCTATAAACCGGGAAGAAGAAATGGTGGAGCTCAAGATGTTGTTGGATTCCAAATCCCATCAGCCCAAACCAGCGAGGTTGGGGGTGGTGGTGGTGGGGTTTGCAGTCCAACAGATGGAAGACCACTGGCTCTGCATTCTTGCAATATATGCTCCCGTCTTACAGATGTAATTTGTTATTCATTTCTTGGCAAGGAGGACCTTTCACAATAGCTCTGATGGTTAGAGTGCTGTGCATCACATGCTGCTCTTCAGCGTTACAGTTGTACCTTGGTTGTAGAACGGAATCTGTTCCAGAAGTTCATTCGACTTCCAAAAACGTTCAACAACCAAGGCGTGGCTTCTGATTGGCTGCAGGAGCTTCCTGCACACAATCAGAAGCCGCGGAAGCCATGCCGGAGGTTCGACTTCCAAAGAACTTTTGCAAACTGGAACACTCACTTCTGGGTTTGCGGCGTTCTGGAGCCAAAACATTTGACTTGCAAGGCGTTTGGGATCCAAGGTACGACTGTACAGACAGTTAACTCTTGAATGGCATTAAAAGAGGATCAGACGCTGAGATTAAGAGTCTCATGCTCTACCGAATGAGATATCCCATAGGTAACAACAACAACAACTCCCCCCAATAACTCCTCCCCTCTGAATTCTCCCTTTCTGCCAGCAGCAGAAAATCTTTTATGGGCGTGAATGAGTTACATCTAAAAGTGGGTACCCAGACTCAATTCTGCCTGGCCCCCCAAGCCAACCCAATTAACTAGTCTACCATGTGGGCAAGAAGCACAGGGATAGGCTAGATGGCTCCAGATTAATCAGGCAAGACAGCATGGAATTCTACATACAAGGGCGAAAATTTACCCAACACCAAATATACCAGTCCGATCCCAGGGATATTACTGTGCCAAGCTTGGTAATGAAGCATTGCTGCACCAGGCCTCTAGGTGGAGCAACTGAGCATGCAGTCTTCACCCAACAGATAATTTCAGAAAGGCATATGGAAGAATTTCCAAGAGACAAACTTAAACTAGGTAACGGAACACCTAATCTGTATTGCCTTCTTTGGCCCTTTAAAAGCTGCTAAATCTCAGGTAGTCACCTTCCCACAACTGGTCTTTGAAAGAACAGTCCTTCAAACAGAAGATGCTTTCTATAAAGGTATATATTCGTTTTATTTTTTCTGTCCTTCTCTTCAACCAAAAAAGGCCCCCTGAGCAACTTACTCTAAAATGAAAATATAAACAGTCCCTGGGCTCAGGCTTACAATCTAAGAAGACATGAAACACAAAAGGAAAATGGACTGGGAAGGAGGAGGAGAGAAGCGAACTCGGGTTAAAGTTCTTAGTTATGTAAGTTCATCTAATTACCAGATGGGGTGGTTCCTCAAGGCGAGGAAGCAGCAAAATTTGCTGAACTTTCAGCTGCGCTGATGGTGCAACCCTGCACCCCTCCTCTCCCCTCGTCTCTTGCAGCCTGATGGAAGACCCTTCAAACAGAGAACCGTCCTCTGTAATGCAGGACACGCTCTGGAGCTAGAGAAGAATTTAGATGCATCATAAGTGGTGCCTGGACTATATGGCATTAAAAGAAAAGAAAAAAAGCTTTGTTGTGTTGTTCTGATGTTTACTGGCTTTTTTCTGGAGACACTGAACCAATAAAAAACGAAATGGTTGACAACCCTGTTTCTGCTCAAACCACTTCCTGAAGCTGGCACCAGATGCATCGTGGGCAAGAAAGCCAGGACAACGTTGTCCCGGGCACATTGGTGCCCTTATAAACCTCCCTCCCCCCTTTCCTGTTTGCTTGAGAGGCATTATTAATCCTATAAGGAACAAGCTGTAAAACGGTGAAGAACACAGATAACTAGTGATATTGAGTCACAAGGTTGCTGGAGGAACGAAGGCTCTTTTATTGGGGAAGTCATTTAACATAATAGGAAGAGTGTAAAAGCGGGGTGGAGTGGGGCGGAAAGGTACACAAATATTGGCACAGGAGGAGCAGGCGCACAGGGGTGAAAGAGTCAACGCGGCTCGACCGAGTTACCAAGGGGCTGCTTAAAGCAACCAGAAGCAGCTCTCGCTCCATTCCGAGCTCATTTGGCTATGCAGGGCTGCCCTAACCACTAGGCGGGGTTGCTAGGTTCTCGCCCAGAGAAAGCGCCAAGGCTTTTTAAATTCATGAAGGACGTAGTGGTTGCCAGCCAGCTGGTGTTTTGCTGGTCTGGACAGTAAAACCACGTCTTGTGCTGCATACCTCTTTCAACCTGGCTGTCTCAGAGACAGAAACAAGACGGGAAGATCCCGCTTTAAACGTATAGCGCAGATGGAGCCGTCATCTTCCGTTATTGTTGATTCTGGGCAAAAGGAGTAGTCAGTGACAAAATGTTTTAAGGTCCCATGTTCAACCTAGGTAGGATTTGGAAAAACTGCTGTCTGGAGCCTCGGAGAGCCACTTCTGTGAATGTAATGATCCATCTACGACCAACTGATGAGGATCAGGAATAGCTCAGCCCGCGCCAGGGAAAAGTGCACCTGCTCAGAGTTCGCCGGCGAGTTGTTATCGTGTTAATCTTGTTCCTCTTTGCTTTAAGATGAACATCGCTTCCTTCCCGTTGCCTGTTGACCTCTCCCTCCTCCTTCCGTTTGCATCCCAGCGGCCTGCAGCCCGATCCTCTGCGTTTTTACTCGGAAGTAACTCCCGCTGAGTCCCAGCAGGCTTACTCGCAGCAAGGATGTGCGCGGGTAGGATTGCCTCCCCACCTCCATTTTCCAGACATGGCTCGGGAAGGTTCCAGGATCTGCTTACCTGGGAAGATGGCCTCGCACGCTGAACGTGCCGGGAGTTACTTCCGAGTAAGCACGAAGAGGATCGGGAGGCGCGCTCACTCACCGGCGCTCTCCTGGCAAGCCCCATTCAGCATCTCCCGCGCCGCGGCTCTCCTCGAAGTCCCGCCCACCCACTTGGCAGCCCCGCCCCCTGGCTCTTCGCGAGTCAGACGTCTTCCAAGCGGTCCGCTAGGACACTTTTCGGTTGGATGCAAAGGGTCCAGGTGGAGCGGCGAGCGAGATCCAGGACTCGAGCGAAGAGAAGCCAGCAAGGGATCTGCTACCTCCAAATTTACAGAGCAGAGAATCTTGCAAAAGAAATCCCGAGGACCAGACTGGGCGGTGGTGATGCAATAGAGGTTTTCCTTCCTCCTTTCCTTAAGGGACCCAGGTGTCCGGTTTCCCCAACCTAGGGAGGTAAGTGCTAAGGTGGATGTCAAATATATGTTCGGGAGGTGCTGAGTGATTGATTTCTAATATCTAAGATTCTCCTGCATTTCTGATCCCCCATTCTCTTAACAAACCAAGAACTGAGTAACCAGTTGTTTATTCAGGTCCTCCAAAACTTGTCCTCCAAATACATATGCATTTCCCACCCCACACCCCACAAAAAAAGAGAAATCTTTGTAATCTGCTGCAGAGCGAGCTGGGAAGAGAGCAAAAGAAAAAGGGTCCTGATTATGCCTGTGAAAGGCAAGAGATACGCATGGCATTTGTTTATCATTTTGTATCTGTCTCTTTCAGTCCAAGAAGCTCAGAGATGGCGTATCGGGAGCGGGGATTATCTGCATAACAACCTTGTGAGGTTGAGTCATATACAGATAGATGAGAATTATTGGAGGCAGTGTGGTGTAGCGGTTAGAGCGTCGGACTAGGACCTGGGAGATCAAGGTTCAAATCCCCACTCAGCCACAAAGCCCACTGGGTGGCCTGGGACCAGTCACTGCCTCTCAGCCTAACCTACCTCACAGGGTTGTTGTGCAGATTAAAGGGCAGGTGGCAGGGGGAAGAACCATGTAGCCACCTTGAGCTCCTGGGAGAAGAAGGTGGAAGAAGCTTACTCAAGGTAGTAAGCTTTGCTGCTGAGTGGGGATTTGAACCCAAGGCTTCCTGCTGTGCAAAAAGCCGCACATCTAAAGTTGAGTTGGCACGATTTGTCGGATGGTGGTTTGGGATCTTGGCCGGAAACTCTAGAGCTGTCTACACTTCCAGAAGTGATATCAGGAGGGGGGGTGGGAAGGAAGCAACTACTGGCGTTCCATCTCCAAGGATGACATACCTTCTGTGAAACTGACTTTCAAAAAGGGGGATTCCAGTTCCCACAGTGCATAAGCTCTCTGCAAGCACATAGGAGCATGCGTAGAGCCCCTTCCGACATGCTGCAAACACCCAAGAACTTGGAGCAGACTGGCATCAGCCTCTGGTGCCAAGAGGCATACCAAATCCATGTGTCTAAGTGAATCCCAGCATATAAGAATTTATATCCTTGGATCTCGTTCTCAACCATTCCTGTAAGTGGCAAGCTCACAGCAGAGAGCAATTCCCTTTCTGGACATGCTTGCTGAGCACCCCATTAGTCACTAGCAGATAGATGACTTGTGCCTATACCAGTTAAGTCTTAGATTCATTTGACTGGATTCTGTTTACATTCAGGCTCTGCATAAGTACTTTGGCACTCCTCCAACCATCTAACTCTTACACTGCTGGTGTTTGGGGGGCAATATTTTTTATTATTGTGCCTGTAGCCAGGATATTTATACCCTATAAGTTATCGCTTTATGCATGCTCTGGCCCATAAAAACATATGCCGCAATAAACTTGTTCACCTTTAAGATGCAATAAGACTCTGTGTTTCCTGTAACCCACAAACATGGTTTCCCCTCCAGAAAGACATCCTGCTGAAACTCTCAACCTCCAATGGAGGCTCCAAGTTTGATGGGATCCTTGGCAAAGTGTCTGGATGGGCTCACGCAGGCGTCAGTGAGCACCCTGGTGGACTTACCTGGCTGTGGTAGAAACAGCAGTGACGTCAGAACTGCCATCAGAGCCAAGCAACAGGCGGCCATTTAAATTTCCCACAATGCCCTGCAGCAATGCTTCATTGGAGGAAATAAAAATGGTGACTTGGTGGCTTGCATCCTTGCTGATCGTAGGGCCTAGGGCATGGGTAGGCAAACTAAGGCCCAGAGGCTGGATCTGGCCCAATCGCCTTCTCAATCCGGCCCATGTACAGTCCGGGAATCAGCGTGTTTTTCCATGAGTAGACTGTGTCCTTTTATTTAAAATGCATCTCTGGGTTATTTGTGAGGCATAGGAATTTGTTCATCCCCCCCCCATATAGTCTGCCCCCCCCCCCACAAGGTCTGAGGGACAGTGGACCTGTCCCCTGCTGGAAAAGTTTGCTGACCCCTGCCCTAGGGCATTGGCACTTGCATGGTGGTGGCAAAGAAGTGTGCTTGTTCCCAGTGGCGTAGCGTGGGTTGTCAGCACCCGGGGCAAGGCAAGTAATTTGCGCCCCCTAACCCAGGGCAAGGCAAGTAATTTGCGCTCCCCCCGCTGCACTGTCCCTCCCCCAGATAGCCCCTCGCTCTCTCTCCGCACCGCACCGCACTCCTGGCACCCTCCCCTCCACAGTGGGCAGCGACCCGGTGGCTCGGATCGGATTCGCACAGCCAGCACTGCAGTGAGAGAGAGTGAGTGAGCCAGGTAGGGGTAAAGAGCTGCGAGTGTGAGCGCCCCCCCCCCAGATGTTGCGCCCGGTGCGGCCGGGCCCCCCTGCACCCCCCACGCTACGCCACTGCTTGTTCCCTTTGGATGAATTATCCCCAGATTTCCCACCTTCCTTTTAAAAAGAAAGAAAAAGAGCAAGTTTCAAACATTTGTAGAACCTGAGACACCATATACAGGAACTATCTTCTCATTTTTGCTAGGATAGATGACCCTGATCCCCTCCTTCAGTATTTATCTCCTGCCCCCACCCCTAAAATACACGCAGACTCCCGTGGCATCTGCCCCAAGATAACACCTGTTGGAGCCCGGTCTCTATGGAACTTTAAAGAAGCGATGGCAACTAGTTAACATAAGAATATAAGAAGGTCATTCTGGTTTAGGCCAAAGGCACATCTGTTCTAGCACCTTGATCTCACACTGACCAACCAGATGCCTATGGGAAGCCTGCAAGACGGAACTGAGTTCAAGAACAACTCTACCCACTTTTTATTCCCAGCAAATGGTATTCAGAGGAATGAGTAACCATGGGGTTGCATGATCAGATGTGATGAGCTGAAGCTCTTAATGCAGCAGGTGAAACAGCCCTCAGGTGTCTGCAGAGCACATGGTTCATGTCTCTCGCCACCCAAGGGAGCTGCAAATGAACTTCCCGTCTTCTTTCCTCATTTTGTGGGCAAGTGCAATCCCAGTTTCCACCATTCCCCTTACATGGCAACCAGGTTGTATTCCCCCCAGAGGTGGCTGAATTCCAGGCACTCTTAATGTCTCCATTTATAATCCGGAGAAGTCCAAATACACTTAAGCTGATTTAGGGAAGGCTAGGGTTTAATTAATGCCAGGATTCTTCCCGGGCATCTGTTTTTCAGTGTTATGCCTCTCTGAAGCCTGGAACAAATGAAGTAAGAACAGATGAAATTGTCAAACCACTAAGGAGTATCCCAACACTGTGAAAGGAAGGTTAGAGACAGGTATTGACACCTGATGACTCCTTCTCGAAATTGAAGGCCATCTACAAGGATGGTGGTTGCCTATCCCTGTGCAACATAAACCACCAAACTGGCCTCAGCTCATCAGCCACAAACCATAGCCTGCTAGAAAGTCATTCAAATTCATGTTTTGCTTGTTTTCCTGGGAGAGCTGAAAGATGGGGTTGTTGAGTACAAGGCAGATCACAACACAGTGGAGAAGTGGACTGTGTTCAGCTTGGTGGGTCACCGGTTGTGGAGGCCCGATTTTGGTACTAATTGCACCAGCTCTGCCATATTCCTCAATCCTAGGGTTGCCATACTGCAAAAAGTAAAAACCAGGACACCCCACAAAGTTGTTGAGCTTTTGGGTCATGCACACAGATGACTCACATAAAAGCATCTTTTTAGGCCTTGCATGAGAGCATGATGCCCCAAAACACACATTTTGGAACGCCACACAAGTTCTCAGCCCTGGAAGGAAAAAAAAAAAAAGCTTTTTGGAGTGAGATTGTGGTCCAAAATCATGCAAGATTGTGATGCCAAAAATTGCTGCCCTGCTCTCATGTCAAAAAATGTGATGTAACTAATAATAATATCCAGTGATTGATTGGTTTAACATGTGCACTTAGCTTTCTCAACAACAGTGTCAAGCTCAATGCAGCTCTCTCAATGATAACAATAGCATTAAAATAATAATAAATAAATGACTGCCCTGTGCCAGTTGACTTACTCTGGGAAGGGATTTTTTCATACACACACACACACACACACACACCCTCCAGGAGGGACCAAAGCAGCTTCAAAGCAGTTCCATCCCAGCCATGTGTTCAGAAGGATAGTGTGGCTGATAATGGTACTGAAGCGTCACTGAGAGGTCCACCAGAATCAACAGGAATACACTCTGGTTGTCTGTTGTTGTTTAGTTGTTTAGTCGTGTCCGACTCTTCATGACCCCATGGACCAGAGCACGCCAGGTACTCCTGTCTTCCATTGCCTCCCGCAGTTTGGTCAAACTCATGCTGGTAGCTCCAAGAACACTGTCCAACCATCTCGTCCTCTGTCGTCCCCTTCTCCTTGTGCCCTCAATCTTTCCCAACATCAGGGTCTTTTCCAGGAAGTCTTCTCTTCTCATGAGGTGGCCCAAGTATTGGAGCCTCAGCTTCAGGATCTGTCCCTCCAGTGAGCACTCAGGGCTGATTTCCTTAAGAATGGATAGGTTTGATCTTGTTGCAGTCCATGGGACTCTCAAGAGTCTCCTCCAGCACCATAATTCAAAAGCATCAATTCTTCTGCGATCAGCCTTCTTTATGGTCCAGCTCTTACTTCCATACATCACTACTGGGAAAACCATAGCTTTAACTATACGTACCTTTGTTGGCAAGGTGATGTCTCTGCTTTTCCCAGCAAAAGTCACACACCAAAGTAATCTCACCACTGCAAGCGCACGGGAGCCAGGTTTCCATCCAGGGCAAACCAAGCCTGAGCTCAATTTAAGGTGGTGCCAGGCACCTAGCTTCTGTTCCAGCTGCCACTGAGTAATGCAGACCAATTTGGCAATCAGGGTTGACAGACAGATCCTCTGTGCATTGGCCTAATTCCCTTCAAAAGACGTCAGAGCTAGTGACACAATGCCACGCCATGATGTGCATAGGATCAAGCTGAGAATTCTTTTTTATCTTAGTTGGGGTTATATATAAGGATTTGGCACTTGTTTTCTTGAAAAGAGAAGTGGTGTGACTCAGGCTTGTGGGAAAGCCATAGCCTTTGAACTGGAAGGTGTTCTCCTCTGTCCTAAGTCTGCAGGGTCTTGCATCGTGAGTGATGCTTGGAAGTGACTCTGCGCATGCTCCTGGGGTGATCTTGAATGGTACGAGTTGTTTGAGAGTGGATCAGGTTGCCTTGCAAGGTGGTGGGTCTTCTTTTTGTTAGAAGTTTTCAAGCAGAGGCTGGATAGCTGCCTATCAGAGACAGTAGCAGCTGGGGTGGTACAGAAGAGTTTTCCAGTCACCCTCTGGGCATGGGTGCCATGGCAGCTTACCTGGATGGGACCAGGGCAGCAGCAAGGTTAGGCTGTGTGGATACATGGGTGGATTGTCTGCAGGTGCTTCTGTGCAGTCAAACCTTCCTTGCTGCTCTACCCAACCCATCCAGGTAAACTGCACTGATACTGGTGATGGGGGGCAGCTGTGCCCCACCTCACCCACTGCCACTGATCAGAGATTCTCCAATAGCAGGTGTCCTCTTACATTGGCAGGGAGGGATGGACTAGATGAGTGTGCACTGTGCATTGTATCCACCTGAGTTCTACTCAGAATACACCCATTAATGGGCCTACGTTAACCACGCTGAGCAATTTCAGTGGGTCTGCTCTGAGCATGGCAAGTGATGGGTTTAGCCCATGAGGTCTACATTTGTTTCCCCTAAATAAGATGGCAGGCTGGAGAGGCATCATTTACTACTCAAGGGAGAAAGCCCTGAAAGCTGGCTCACTCGTTTTCTGCTTATCCCCTGCCCAAGTGCCTTAGCTTTTTGAAAACCTTGCGTTGAGCATCCAGGGGAAGGGTCGGCTTGGTCTGCATTGAGTGGCAGTGGCTCTAGGCAGAAATGGGCCTTTTCCTGTTCACCTGCCATGTGATCCTTTGGGGTGTCTGGGACGTTCTGCAGGTGATATGCTCTCTCAGCCTTTGCAGCCAGCCTCTAGACCAGGCATGGCCAAACTTGGCCCTCCAGATATTTTGGGACTACAACTCCCATCACCCCTAGCTAACAGGACCTGTGGTCAGGGATGATGGGAATTGTAGTCCAAGAACATCTGGAGGGCCAAGTTTGGCCATGCCTGCTCTAGACTAAGCAGCAAGCCCTGATCTCCAGATTGCCAGGGCTCAGCTGCCTGCTGTCAGGTGTGTGTGATCATATCAGTACAGAGGAGAAAGGTGGTGTGTAATGTTTGAAGCTGAACAACTGCATCGTGCAATAGACTTCCTAGCTCGGAGGGCTGTCTGCCATCTCCTAGCGACAGAGGTTAAAGACCATCTTGTTAAGATTGCTGACAAGCTCATTGTTTTTGCTGGCATATAGCAGAAGAGCCTCTGCAATTCTCAAATCCCATCATGCCTTAGGAAGCAAAACTGGGCAACAGGCCATCTGCTCCCCCCTCCCCGCAACTTTATCCCATCCAGAGCTGTATGCCTTCTGTGCTCTGTAGAATTTTCACAGGTAAAAAACGGTTTTCCCAGGTAGGATTTCCCAGACAGGGAACTGTCTGTTGGACTGTTGGGGCCACATTCACACAAGATATTGAAAGCACAATGACACCACTTTAAACAGTTATGGCTTCCCCCAAAGGATTCTGGGAGCAGTAGATTGCTGAGAGATGTTAGCAGGCCCGTATCCCTCCCTAAACTACAATTCCCAGAGTATTTTATCTAACAGTTCACTCTTCCCAGGAAACTCTGGGAATAGTAGCTCTGGGAGCGGAATAGGAGTTTCACCTAACAACAGCTCTCAGCTGTTCAGACTCAAACTTCAGCTCCCAGAATCCTTTGAGGGGTGGAGATGCTCCTTCAGGTATACAGGACCGAGGCCATCTATGGCTTTAAAGGTCAGCACCAACACTTTGAATTGTGATTGGAAATGTACTGGGAGCCAATGAAGATCCTCCACTGTCACAGAAAGCATGTGTCTGAATACCAGGTGCTGGGAATCGCAAGGAGGGAGAGTGCTGTTGTGCTCAGGTCCTGCTTGTGAGCTGGTTGTCCACTGTAAGAACAAGATGCTGGGCTAGATAGACCATTGGCCTCATCCAGATGGCTCTTCTTATGCCAGATTTAAGCTTTTTATGGCTGTCAGGAACCCTAAAAAACAGTACGCTGCAACATTTTGCTGCAGATCCTACTTATGAAGCTCAAAAGACAAGAAGCATGCCCTGGCAACCACTGGCCAATCACATTTCAGCAAAGGAGGATATGAGAGAATGCCTATTTAAACCCTGAGGGGCAATAATGTTCCAAGGCACATTCACCTCTGTGGAGCCAGCCAGCAGAGGGCTTCCTATGATATCATCAAAAACAAGGCACAACACTCTTGACTTGACAGCCCGGTTCTATCGCATGAATGACCCTGGAAGAGGCGCTGTCAACAAAACGCAAATCTTCCTGTCGCCTTCGTCATGTTCTCAGAGCAAAAGTAGCCAGCACTTCTAGGTCAAAAGCAAGGAGGTTAGAAGATCTGGGGTGGGTGGAACAAAACGGCTTGGCATCTCATGCTGTCATATGAGGCTTCTGTAGTTTAGGCATCTTGCTAAAGAACTTTTGTTGTTTACAGATTAGGATTCTGGAAGCTTAGTGGGGGAAAGGGCTCCCCATCGAGGCCCAATCAGTGCCTGGGGAATTAAAAAGTTTCTTCTGCCCTAGATTCTGTGTAGGTCTTGGTTGGGACAGGAAATTAATCACAGATCAGACTGGCTCCCCCAATACATCTCCCCCTGGCCCCAATATCCTGAGTGTCATATGTTTCCCATGGGTTGCCTCGCCCCGGTGGGATATTAATCGACAAGAGAACTTCTCAGGAAACATATTGCAGATGTCGAATGCCAATATGATCTAGGCTTAAAGTCAAATCACACATTCATTGACAAAGCACTCCAGCCCTATAAACCAGCAAGCACTCCGCGCCCCCCTTTAATGTGCTCTCTGTTCAAAAACAGAGCCTTTTTTCTGAACAGGCCCAAGTTAGTCACGTTCATTAGTTTCAATGGGTCTCCTCTGTGTAGGACTAGCATTGGCTACAACCAAAATGAGAATGTGAAGGAGACACTTTCGCTTGCTCTGGAGGGATAGGGCAGATGAGATAGGGCAGCAGTGGCAGAGGCAGAAAAGTGTAGGCTCACCCAAGACAGCAGACGCTCTGGAGGCATCTTGCCAAAGCTGCCCACAGAAACTGGATTAAACATTGCCAACTGCTCTTGTGTAGTTGGCAGGGATTGAGCATTCCATTTTTGATATGAAACTTTTTTGGGTTGTGTGTGTGGGTCACAGGGTCTCCACACTTTTATTACAAAGCTCTGTCCATCAGTAGCCCTGTGCCTCCCTTTCTCCCATAGGCCCAGGAGAAGCTTTTCAAGGGTCGATTGTCAAAATGATGGTGCCAGCCCACCCATGAGGCAAGGTGAGGTGACTGCTTCAGCCAGCAGGATCCATAGGGGGCAGCAGATCCAGCCTTCAAGGAATGCATTATCTGCTGCTGGTGGTGTGGTGGCAGCAATGGCTGTGGCATGCTCCTTGGAGGCCGAATCAGCTGCCCTCTCAGCAGCAGCCGCCATGTCACCTCTCCAGCAGCCTCTTGGTGAATGGGAGGAACTGCTGATCTCCTCCCACCCCTGGGGAGAAAACGGCAAGGGCTGGTCTCTTGGGCTCTGTCCTACCCAGTTGTGATTCAGCGTGGGCTCCTTTCTCTCCCATAACAGCCTTTGATTCCCACTTTGATTCAGGTAAGGTTGATTCGATTCCTTGCCCCTTTTTCCAGACGTAGATATCTATTCCATACTTGACCCTGATGGAGATATTTATTCTCCCATTGTTCTTCACTCACCCCCTTTCCCCTGGCATTTTGTGGTTCGCCTCAGGTGCCAAAATGTCTTGGGTCGGCCCTGTGCATTGTCCTGCCCAGTTGGCTTCCATTCAGACATCGCTTAATAGTGTCGGGCCACCATCAGGCCCCGCAGTAAATTGGCCTTTAATTGCCTGCCTTTTGTTGGTCCCCAGACATCGGTGAGAATCATTACCGCTAATGGCGAGGGGGCAATCTGATTTCCTGGCTCACATAGTCATACGAAGTTGTGCCTTAATTTCCGGGAATCAGGAAGGAGCCCAATTATGACAAACTTGCTGAAAGCAAGGAGCGGTGGGGTGGAGGGAAGCAAAGTAGGGTGAGAATTCAAATGGGTACCCTCTCATTGCATAATCTACCCTCCTCTCCCCAGGAAAACATCCCATCTCCAGTCTTGGGTGCTTTTGCCTAGTTATAATGTGTCTTTGAACTCTGGACACATAACTCTGTGCTTATCTCAATGGAGGATAGGGAGGAGTTGGTGTGCATACAGAGTGAGCTTACTGCACAAAGCTATGATTCACATTCCTTGCTCCACCCATCTTTGTTTCTTCCTGCCCACCATCAGTATGCGGCCCCTGCAAGGTCACCCAGAATGGAATGCGGCCCTCTGGCAGAAAAAGTTTCCCCTCCTCTGTTGCACAATTCCTGCTTTTTATAATTAAAACCAGCCCTGACTGTGAGATCAAATCCCAGGATTAATTCCTGGTGAGCTGCACAAGAAGAGTTTGGATTTGATATCCCGCTTTATCACTACCCGAAGGAGTCTCAAAGTGGCTAACATTTTCCTTTCCCTTCCTCCCCCACAACAAACACTCTGCGAGGTGAGTGGGGCTGAGAGACTTCAGAGAAGTGTGACTAGCTCAAGGTCACCCAGCAGCTGCATGTGGAGGAACGGGGAATCGAACCCGGTTCACCAGATTACGAGACTACCGCTCTTAACCACTACACCACACTGGCTCCCTCACATTTAGCAAATCCCTCCTTCTATTCAAGACAGTGTAGAGTGGTCTTCCCAAGCAAGTTTCTCTTCTAGGTATTGACCTTTGCGAGTTGATGTTGTGTCCTCTCTGGGATCCAGTAGACAGAGTGAATTTCCAACTTTCCCCGCAGTTCCTTCATCAAAGCCAGCATATGTCGTAGGAGTGATTCAACTCAACTATGCAACTGAGTGTCCGGAAAGGTCTTATTATTATTATTATTCACCTTAACAGGGACAGGAGCAATAGAGTTAGATCTGCAGCCACTTCCTCCCCAGTGATATGAGAACACAGAACAACCGCTGCAGCCAGCAACCATTTGCCATCTGATCTGGCATAATCTCATCTCCGTCACCTCTTGAGCTCATCTCCTTCCATCAACAGCTTTGCTGTCTCAGATGCATCATTTCAAGGAACAGGGCTGGCTGTTCACGACCTTTTGCACAGGGTGGTTTGGTGATGTATCCAGGAAAGTGGCAATTAGGCTGGGGGACGAAGCCTGTAAGTGATGCTATGCGCCAGCTGGCCCCTGCCGCCCCCACGGCTGCTCCCAGGGCACTGAAGAACATAGGCCACAGAACATAGGAGGCTGCCTTCTACTGAGTCACACCACTGACTCATCTAGCTTAGTACTATCTTCTCTGACCAGCAGCTGCTCTCCAGGGTTTCAGATAGAGGACAACCCAACTTGGAGATTCAACCTGGGATCTTCTGCATGTAAAGCAGATGTTCTGCCACTGAGTGACAGCTGTTCCCCAAACCCTTGGAAGATCTTGGGCCAAAGGAATTCCTCATACCGGGTGGCAGTACTGGAGATGAACAAATCTCCCAATTTTGGATTCTCTTAGTTTCTCATTTTTTCCAACCTTAAATTTGGTTCTCAAAATACCGTATCTTTTGCTCTATAAGACTCACTTTTTCCCTCCTAAAAAGTAAGGGAAAATGTGTGTGCATCTTATGGAGCAAATGCAGGCTGCACAGCTATCCTAGAAGCCAGAACAGCAAGAGGGATCGCTGCTTTCACTGCGCAGCGATCCCTCTTGTTCTTCTGGCTTCTGAGATTCAGAATATTTTTTTTCTTGTTTTCCTCCTCCAAAAACTAGGTGCATCTTATGCTCTGGTGCGTCTTACAGAGTAAAAAATATGGTAGATTTGCAGTTTCCCTTAAATTCCCCAAGGAAATTCATCGGTGATTTAGTGCGATTTTCTCCCGATCTACATATTTTTGGCATGCACATTTCATAGAATTGTAGAGTTGGAAGGGACTATAAGGATCATCTCGTCCAACCACATGTGATACAGGAATCTTCCTTTTCTTTTTTCTGCCCCATGTGGGGCTTGAAGCCACAACCCTGAGATTAAGAGCCCCATGCTTTACCAGCTGAGCTATCCATCGCTGATTCATAGGAACAGGCACGGGCCGCCAAGGTAGACTTTTACCCTGCCCTCCTGCCCATCAGATGATGTCACAAGAGACATCAGCTAACAGATGGGTGTAGTTTGGGGGAAATGGCCCTGTGGGGTGGAGGTTTCCCACCCCTGCACCATACCATCCAACTTCTTCAGAAATACTGGGACATGTGTCTTCTGGGACATGCTCCTGGGCAAGTCCCATGACAATGTGTGCCTTTTTTCAATGGGATCTCTGCCCCCTTTTTTCTGGAGCCCTTGGCAGGTATTCTGCACTACAACTTGCTGGCAGAAATGTCTTCTGAGAAATTTTGGCTCAGCTTTAATGTGAAATATAGGGGTATCCCCCACTTCCTTTCTAACGTGTGTGAGGGAGGCTCTCCATCTCCACCCAATGCACTTTGGCCCTTCGGTGCTTCCCCATTATTATTTCTTCCTTCCTTCCTTCCTGGTGCCAACCTTGCTCCACACCCAATGATGCCACAGCCCCGTCCAGTGTGCGTAAGAATCAGACACACACACACCCCAGCAGCTCTTACCACCAATCAACATCTACTCCAGGGGGCATTTCATTAGCTTATTCCGATAGCATGTTATTATTGCCATTGGCTGGTGCATCTCTTAGCAGGACAACCATTAACAATGTCTGATAGCTTATGTCAACAGCTGGATTGTTTCAATTTATGGGCAATAAATTGTGTGCCAACTTGTAACTTGGGTTTTATTTGAATGAACTTTACACAGAGTTGCTAAACTGTAGCATTAGGAAATGAGCTTGTGTCATTTTGGCCGAATCTCAATATTAAATAAGAAGTGAACTAAAACACAAAAGCGGGATTCACAGATGCCCGAAGAACAACACTTTTTTTTTTAACAAATGCAATGAAAACAAGAAAAGTCATTGATGATGTCATTGAAGGCATTATAGCAGTCTTTAAATGCCTGGAAGGCTAACAGGCAGGGGTTCTCAGTCTTTCTATCCTCAGGGTCCTCTTGAGATAGCTGAAAGTTACCTAGGCCCACCAGTCACAAAATGGTGGTGCAGGGGCAGAGACAGTCACAAAATGGTGGCAGGTGGAGGAAGAGCTTGGCATCCTTTTCTACTGACAGCCTGATCCACCTTTGAAAACATTGCTATATTCTTTGCTGTGGTGATTTCCTTGCACAGAGATCCTGAGTTCCATTTTCCTCAAGAAAAGTGTGCTCTTTTTCTGTGGAGGTATTTTGACTTGGTCTTTTCATGTCAAGCAAATCCAGAGACTCTAAGCGAAGAAGGCTTTTTTGCTTTTACATTTTCCCCTTAAAAGTATTTTTACCCCTGTCGTGTAATTTCTTCTCCCATTCTCCTTGTACATTCAAGATGTTACTTCTCCCCCACTCACCCAGCTGCCAAGTTCTTCCATTCCTCCTCCCTCTTTCTTTCACATTACGGTACTTCTTTCTCCTCTAACAGCTTTCCTAAGAGCATGAGAAGAGCTTGCTGAATTGGGCCAATGGTCTATCTGAATTGGTCTATCTGATTCAATGGTGAATCAGAAATCTGCAAGGTTTGGACTATAGCTTCCATCATTAATGAACATTGGCCATGATGGCTGGGCCTGATGGGAGTTGGATGTTCAGCAACCTCTGGAGGGCACCAGGTCGGGGAAGGATGGGTCAGCCCTTGAGCTTTATGGCTGAACAGGGATTCAAGGTGTCTTCTTATAGGTCCATCTTTCTCTGGACCACAGCCCAGGCTCTCTCTGCCTCTCAAGCTTGTCATCACAAGGAATTCACTCACCTGTTCACGTGGGCTTGGGGGGGGGGGACCTCCTGATATCTCCAGAACCATTTTGTATTAATATTTTCATGTGGTAGGAAGGATGTTTGCGGAACAGTTTATCTCCCTGCTGCTTTATACAGAGGCTGTTGTATTGAAGTTTTATTGTATTTGACGATGTGCCTTACCGTCTGATAACATTGTTATTTTATTGCTTTATGTTTGAACTGTGATTTTTAATGAAGGGTGGTATAGAAATTAATTGAGCAAATTAGGGCACAGTCACGCAAAGTAGAGCACAGAGACAGTAACCCAGTCATGGAAAATAAATCTTATTGATTTCACCCCTTCTATCTTCTAAGATTTCAGCAGGCATTTTGCACCTGCTTTTCAGTACATCTTTGTCCACAAGGACTAGAAACCTGCCTTAACCCTAACCCTAACCCTTAAAAAGCAAGCCAGTATTCTTTGCAACTGGAATCCTGTGCTTCCTTGCACCCCTTTTGATGTGGTTCACCAGAATGGTGGAATATATGCACAACTGTGTTTATAAAATCCACATTACTTGGCTTGGGAACTGCATTGCAAACTTCGGTGGAGTGTGAATTTTGAAGGAAGACTGTGTTTTGGTTTGCATGCTGCTTGGAAAATGCCAATTACATAGATTTTATGCAAATTTTGCATAAAATCAATCAAATTTGTCCCTCATCCCTAGGTGGAGGTCAACCACCATACCCCCCAGCACTGTGGTTCTGATCTGAATCTAAAAACTCAATGCTCAGATATTAAGAGACAGCTGCAGAGAGGGAAAGAAAGTGACTGAGTGTGAGAAAGGGCAGATCCACACCATGCCTTTAAAGCACACCCAGCACACATTTAAAGCACACAACTTCCCCCAAAGAATCCTGGGAAATGTAGTTTGTCAAGGGTGCTGAGAACTGCATCTCTGAGAGGAGGTAACTACAGATTCATACTGTGGATCTGTCCAAAGTGAGAGGGAAAAGTTTGGCCTACTCCTCTTGTATCTCTTGGCATGAGGTTTGTTTGAGCTACCCTATACATTGCCCCTAGAAGAAGCAAATCAAGAGGTCTGCCATGTGTCACCGAGTCTCAGATGGGTCGCTTTCGTAGAAGTGGCAGCTCCTTTGTGTCTCTCGAAGCGGCTTTCGCAAGCGTCCGCTCTGTAAACAAGCGAAAGAACAGAGAGAAATAATCCGTGCGAAAATCTGCAAGATTCAGAGCTCCCATTTCCAAAGCAAACAGCAGTTCTGAGATGGAAAACAGTTTCCTCTGGAGCCCAAGCAGGCCCCCTGCCACTGTTTGGGGGCCAGCAGTTGTTATGGGAAATGGTTGTGTGTGTGTCCTCCCCTGCCACCACAATGACCCCCATCCATCCTTGTGCTTGCTCAAAGGGTTTATTGACCTTGTTTACAGACAGCTCCAAATATTTCCCCTATCTCTCATTTTCGTCTTAAAGTTGCCGTTCTGATCCCATTCGCTAGCCTGGGACAAACAATGCAGTGAGTCTGGCCATCTGCTGCTCTCCAGCGCAGTGGGATAAGCCAGTCTGTCCAGAGAGTCATATTGACTAAGCACTTCTGCCAAGTGACCAATGAAGGTACTGCTGCTGCCGCTGCTGCTGCTGGAACTCACAATGTTAATCTGTGTTATGTACTGAAGTTCTCACCCTGGGCCAGCAGGGGGATACTGTAGATAGTTTTCACTCAGGTCCACATATGCAAATAAGGGATTGAAAGTGACATTCAGTGATTGGATAGTTACAGAAAGTGGTTACTGTTGTGTTGTAGTGGAGCTCTATATAAGCAGGCTGGCTGAACCCTTCAGTTCTGTTCTGTTCTGGCATGTGAATAAACAAGAGCTGCTTGAAGAATTGCTGTGTCGTCTGATATGTTCACCCACAACTTAATCTAAGAAATTCATCTCTCTTTCTAAAGTCAAGCGGGTTAGCGCAGCGACGAGAACATTTCCTGCTCAGCCACAAACCTTGCTGTGTGTCTCTGGACCAGTCACTGGCTCTCAGCCTCACCTACCTCACAGGCTTGTTGTTGTGAGAACAAAAGTGTAGGGATCTCGCATTCCACCCTGCGTTGCCCATGCTCACATGGGCATTGTGCCACTGAGCCTCAGGTGAAGAGAGCCAACAGGTGTGAAGGGCAGCTGTGCTCATGTGCCACTTGTAGGTTTCCTGGAATCTTTGGACTTTGGGGCTGGCCCTGTTGTGAGACAACTTCAGCCTCCGCACGCCCCCTGCGGCCAAGTACCACCTTCACACCACATGCTGCAGCCACCACCACATGCCCCCCACTGCCACCACTGCATGCCCACCTCTGAAAACAATGTCAGCCACCTCCACGGAAGCGCGGGCACCATCCCGTTTTCATCACTGCAGCGCTGGAGGTTGCTCACTGCGCCATCATGACACCCACAGTGGGCATTGGGTGCCCACAGTGTGGGGCCCAAGTCAGCGCCCCTGTCCATGGGAACTAGTATTTGCCAGGCTGAGGCCTACCCAGATGGGCGGGGTATAAATAATAAAATTGTTATTATTACTCCTCCTCCTCCTGTTCTTCCCTTTACCTCATGGCCTTGATCCTTCTTAGGAACGGACCTTTCGCCAGCACAGACTGCCAGGAGGGGCAAAAAGAAGATGGGAAGGAAAAAAAAGGCCAATGATTGCCCAGGGCATGGTGCCAAGTGTGCCAGGATGGTTTATGCCAGCAGGCTGGCGCTGGACCAGTGCCCATATCACTCTGTCCAAACACATGGCTGCAGGCTTTGTAAACCAAAAGTGCCTGTTGACCTTTTCTGGGGATGCTGCCAGGCTGGAAGAGATTGTTATAGATCAAAGCCAACTCTGGAACGAGCTGATTCTTGCAGTTGGCACAGACACAGAGAGAGAGAGAATAAAGTAACACCCTATTAATAGAGATGGGGAAGCTGAAGGCACTCTGCACCACAGACACACTGATAACAATTTAAACAGTCAAGACTCCCTGCCCCCCCCCCAATCCTGGGAATGTAGTGGATTAGGGATGCTGAGTGTTGTCTGCAGACCCCTATTGCCCTCAGAGAGTGACAATTCCCAGAGTAATGTAAAAAATGGAACTTTGAGAACTGTAGCCCTCTGATAGGGGGCTCTCAGCACCCTTTAAGGGAAGCTACGTCTGTTTAAAATAGTATGATACTGCCTTAAATGCATGGTGCAGATGGGGACCTTAAAGACAGAGAATAAACCAGGCATGTGTTATTCACAGCAGAAAACTCCTGAACCAGGAGATTGGAACAGGCTGGCACAGAAAGATTGGCTCCAGACCTACCAAGGCTGACAAATAAATGCTGGGTTTGATTGGCTGCCCTCTCAATTTCTCCCTGGCTCACATGTATTGCAAAGCAAATAAAAAATAAATAAACTTTCTTCACCTCTTCTTGGCTGACTTCCAGTCCCTGGCTGGATTACATCTCGTCTGCCCTACACAGGACCGCTGTGGGGGGTAAATTCAGAGGGTGGATTGAAAATGGTTTGCAAAGCAAACAGAGAAGCAGATGCTCTGGTTGCCATCTTGTCTCAGCAACCTTCAGATACATCTCAGGTCTTATCCACAACCTCTCAGTGTGTGTGTGTGTGTGTGTGTGTGTGAGAGAGAGAGAGAGAGAGAGAGAGAGGGAGGGAATAAATCCAGTTCCCATTTAAAGGCAAACCTACCTAATTTGCACTTTCTGAAATAATACCTGAGCAAACACAGCATCCTTTGAAATTTGCCAGTCTCAGTATTTTGAGATGCTGTTCTCTACCCAACTCATATGTATAAAGCTGGAACTTGCCGGAATTCAGTTCCAGCACCTCTCATGTGGGCGCCATTGTCATTCTAAGAGACTGAGAGAGGTGTTCACGATGAGTTCTGGCACCTCTTTTTCTAGAAAAATAGCACTGCATATACTCAGGCGAGGTGTGCATAAGAATGCACCCATTAGTGAAAACAGCAGACCAAAACCCATCATGGAAAGGAAAGCTGCTTTGCAAAAATGTGCCATTGTTATGTATATATGTGCGTATTAGGAATTTGAACTAAAATGCTGGTGAACTTCCACAATGACATTTTTAAAAAGGAAATGTTTGAGGGCAACCGCTCGGCATCAGATTTATTTCCCCTCCTCTTTCCTCCTCCTCACACACACCTTATCTCCCCACACAGGTGAAAAAGCATCTGGCATGCCTTCTGGTGTTCACCTCTCCATCTACCTGCTCACCATCCTGACGGGCTTTCCCACTAACCTTCTGGCCCTGTATGCCCTCATCAAGAAGCTGAAGACCAAGGCCACTCCCAACTGTGTCCTTCTCCTCAACCTCACTGTTTCTGACCTCTGCTTCCTGGCTTTCCTGCCCTTCAAGGTGGCAGAGGCTGTTGCTGGGCAGTGGCCTCTCCCCGCTCCCCTATGTCCCCTCAGCGGCCTCTTCTACTTCAGCACCATCTACTCCAGCACTCTCTTCCTCACGGCAGTGAGCGTGGAGCGCTACCTGGGCGTGGCCTACCCCATCCACTACAAGCTGAGGCGCCATTCGGCTTACGCGGCTGTGGCCAGCCTAGGCCTCTGGGCCTGCTCCTTTGCCCATTGTAGCATTGTGTACATCACTGAGTTTCAGCCGTACAACAATACAGAGCCAGACAATGCCTCCCATAAGAACTGCTACAAGAACTTCACAGATGTCCAGCTCGCCATCCTGCTCCCCGTCCGCCTGGAGCTTGGCATCGTCCTCTTCCTGGTCCCATCCTTGCTCACTTGCTTCTGCTACTTCGGCTTCATGAGGATCGTGATCTCCTCGCCGCACATCCGCAGGAGCAAAAAGCAGCGAGCCGTGGGGCTGGTGTCGGCCACGTTAGCCGTCTTCATCGTCTGCTTCTCGCCTTACAACATCTCCCACGTGGTGGGCTTCATCCAATGGGAAGATCCACGGTGGAGGGATGAGGCCTTGCTCCTCAGCACCTTCAATGCCAGCTTGGATCCAGTCATCTTCTACTTTTCTTCCTCTGCAGTGCAACGTTCATGCTGGGGCTTCCTGACCCGGGTAGAGAGGGTCTGTGCCTTGCCTTCAGTGATCCGCAAGGTGTTCTATAGAGAGAGTGAAAAACTGGGGCGAGCAGGTCCCCAGGAGCCAGTTTGCTGTTCCAGGTTATGACCATCTACATCTATGGACATGCCCAGAGACTGAGACTTTCTTTGTGGGCCAAGCAGATACTACAACATTTGCTTTAAGTCTGACAGAAATGGCTCCAGGCCCCCGAAACTGAAATCTCAGTATCATGCACCTCTGCGGTTTCTGCACCTCTGAGGCTAGCTGGACTGTGCCCAGAGAAGCTCCATAAGTCCGTTTCCACGCTGGGTTGAGGAATCATGGAATTGAAGAGTTGGACATCTAGTCTAACCCCTTGCAATGCAGGAATCTTTTGCCCAACATGGGTTTCGAACCCACAACCCCGAGATTAAGGGTCTCATGCTCTACCAATTAAGCCTCTCCCCTCTTGGTTCTTGAAGCCTAGAAGTAGCGATGGGTGAGAGGCACTTCCCCCATTCGAAAACATATTTCGAATATGTTTTGAAGAAAATAAGTTTAATTTGGTGAGTGCATGTGGGATACAAGCTCATTCTGACTCTAGGCACCACTGTCATGAGCTCCACAAGGCATGGGGCTCTCCCTTCTCCATCCATTGAGCTCCCATGCCACCCATGAGCTTCCCCCCATGTCTTTCTTCTTGTGTGTTTTTCCCAAAGTCAGCCAGTGGTGAATGTGGTCCTAGGTCCTAGGCCAGGCATAGGCGAACTCGGCCCTCCAGATGTTTTGGGACTACAACTCCCATCACCCCTGACCACTGGTCCTGTTACTTAGGGATGATGGGAGTTGTAGTCCCAAAACATCTGGAGGGCCGAGTTCACCTATGCCTGCCCTAGGCACTGCTCTGATAGTTATGGAGGAGACAAATAAATCAAGAGCCATGAGAAATGTTCCCATAGCTCCTGATATCCTGGATGCTGCTCCACATGTTCCTAGCGGCATTGTGGAGATGGCTCACAGCAGGGCGAGGTGTTTGGTGATGCCTGGCGGAGACTCATACTCTCCAACTGTTTCCAGAAAAGGGAAGATGTGACACTCAGCTCCTATTTTCCTTGCTCTGCGGGAGAAGGGGCATATATGTGCTTTTCGGCACTCAGACTCATTTCTGGAAAAGGATTTTCTGAAGAAACAAGGACTCTGTTCGCTGCCTCAGAGAACGCCAAGTGTTAAAACTGTAGAGAATCGTGTTCCATGTTTGTGTGTGGTGGTGTTGGATGGGTGGGGGGCCAGATCCCATCAAAAGTGACTTCACAAAAGAAGGAGGGTGCACATCTCCCCAAAGAGGGTGGGGGAACCTGAATGCATATTGTCTACTTTGCATGTTAACCCATCAGTGCCAAAAGAGGAAATACGATTCTACGGTTCATGCCTTGGCACTTTCTTTTTTTCGTTTTTTGTCATGTTTGAAGCTGCTCTCAAGATGTGTGAGAAATCTAAGAGGCCCTCTGGGCAGCCAGGGATGGTCCCAATGTGGCCTGTTAACACCTCCCAGAGGACATGCGAGGAAGCCCATCCTTTTTACTGAATGCAAGTAATTTGAAGTGGCAAGATGCAGTGAACCCGTGTAACACAAGCAGGAGTTGCTAAGGAGTGTGGGAATGCTCAGGGTGGCAGAAGAGGATATATTGTTTATTAATATCCTTCCTAACTTGTGCTAGCAAGTCCCTGTACTTAGCAGAGTTTACTTTCCCCTTCTAACACGCAGCAGATAGCTGGTTGCAGGCTTGTGTAAGCCTCTCACTATCATACAATTCAGTATTGAATTGTATGTTCCTGGTAAGTTCCCTTTTATCCCTCTTAAAAGAATAAAGACATGACAATCTTATTGAAAGTCAATAAAATAAGTTTACTCACATTCAGTTCACAGTTGGATTCCTGAAGACAGACTTAGTTACAAATATGTACATGTGGATCTACCCCATATTGGGGGGGTTAATTCCAGTGACTGCAGACTGGCGAAAGGAAGATGGAAAAGAGAGAGAGTGGTAGCATGCCTTGTTCTTTTGTTACCTGGACAGGTAAGGTCACACCCACATCTAGTCACATGCAAAGGAAGGATGCTCCAGCCAGGAGGAAATAGGAAGTTTTTGACTGGCTGGACCAAACATTCTCCCGCATGTCTTCTCTAGGAAAACAAAGAATGTTGTATTTGACTGCTCCCAGTGGATTACATCCCACAAGGATTGATGGTTAATGTTAACCATCATTAATAAACCATAGCTAAAACAGACATGGATTATCATAAAAAAAACAAAAACATGACCAGCAAGCTTTGAGAGCTTTTTGAAACCTTTGTTGCTTCTCACTCATAGCTCTGTTGTTTTGGGGGCAGTGATAACTCCTTAACTATTGTTCAGTGAAAAGGCCAGGTTTACATGTAAAATGAACTTTATGAACCAAATGCAACCCTTGGTTAATAGTTACTCAACCATTGCTAAGCTACTGTGCTAGGTTCACAAAAGCCATGGTGAGGACCAGGGGTAAAACATGGATAAAGAACAGGACTGCTCTACCATTAGGCAGAGTGAGGCAGTTGCCTCAGGTGGCAAATGCTGGAGGTCCACCAACCATTGTCCCATAAGGGAACCTGTATTTGCTGTGTTTGTGCTTAAGAGCGTTACTTTTTATTGTAATAATGTGGGTCTCCTTTATAAAATAAACAAATAATGACCCCAAAAACATCCCAGCTCAAAGCCATTTTTTCCCCCAAGGCCTCCTTAAAAGCCAGAACTGATGGGGTTAACTATATCCTTCAGGAAGGTGTTCTACAGATTGAAGGACACCACCAAGAAAGCCCTGCTCATCAATCTGAATCTGAACTTGCAGCACAAACAGCAGTGGCAAACCTGCCATAGCAAACCAGAGGATGACTGGTCTCTCTCCCTCTTAACAGTATAATTAATTCAGCCAGACTGATGAGCTGTAAGGGCTGGGTCAGGCTTGGAGAGATTTAGTTCACAGGGATATATCTCTGCTTCCCCTGAAGTTCGAAGTACCTAATTACAGTGGTACCTTTGGTTCTCAAACTTAATCTGTTCTGAAAGTCCATTCCAAAACCAAAGCGTTCCAAAACCAAGTTGCACTTTCCCATAGAAAGTAATGCAAAATGGATTAATCCGTTCCAGACTTTTAAAAACAACCCCTAAAAGAGCAGTTTAACATGAATTTTACTATCTAACGAGACCATTGATCCATAAAATGAAAGCAATAAACAATGTACTGCAGTCACACAATCAATCAATCAGTAGCTGACACAGTCACAAAAACAAAACAAAAAGGGCCGCAAAAACAAAAACACAAAATAAATAGCAAAAACAGGCAGACCTCAGTGTAACACTCAAAACAGAAGTGTGGCACTTAAATCGGAAGCATAACACTCAAAATGGAGCACATTCGGCTTCCAAAAAAAGTTTGCAAACCGGAACACTTACTCCCTGGTTTGCAGTGTTTGGGTTCCACGTTGTTTGAGTACCAAGGTGTTTGAGAACCAAGGTACCACTGTAGTGATTTGACAGGCACCGCTGAGCCAGGATAGAGGTGACAGACTAAAGAGGTTGACACACACAGAGACCTTTGGAAAACAGCCTTTGGAAGCCAAATGTTTATTATCCTAGAGATCATAACCCTTTCATGGTGATGCAGAGTGGCTCAGGAAGTGATGCATAAGCACATCAGAGGGTGAATATGGGGGGTGGCAGCATTTCCTCTTTTTAAATTTGTTTCTTTAAATTGCATTTAAGGCAGTCTGTTTGGATGGAACCGGCTGGAACCAGGGCAGGGGGTGGGGAAGCTTGTGGCCTGATCCTCCTGGCTTTCTTCCTTTACACCTGGAAACCGATAGAAGTGACCAAAGGTGAAGGATGGAACAAGGGTGGGTGAAGAGAGAAGAGGGACGATTTCTAGGTTCATTGATTCCCTTTATCTCTCCTCCCTTCCTGAGCCTCTCTCCCATTGTACACACACAATTCAGCTGCCGCAACCTCCAGGGGGAGGTTAAGAAAATGCAATTAGCTGATGTTTGCAAAGCACTTGTAGCTCTTAGATGAGATGGTAATGTGATAAAGGCTGTACTGTTCTCTCTGGGAATAGAAAAAGGCATAGGCACCCCAGGGATGGAGAGGGAGCCAGTTGCCCACATCTGCAACACAGATAGACATGAGGAGGGACCACAGTAAGGGATACTTGGTGCGACAGTTTGCACTTTGAAACAGAGGTGTGGAGGCCTGGAGGCTGTGGCCCTCCACACCTCTCTTTCTGGCCCTCAGAACTCTCCCTAGGCCATGCCTCCTCTCTAGGTCAACCCCTTCACCAGCCCTGCTTCACACCATCCTTGAGTGTTTTTGTCTGGCTACAGCATGTCATTGAACTGTGATAATGCCCCTCACTTGCCTGGATGGAATTTGTGTGTGTGCACAGTAACTTGTAGGGACGCGGGTGGCGCTGTGGGTTAAACCACAGAGCCTAGGACTTGCCGATCAGAAGGTTGGCGGTTCGAATCCCCGCAATGGGGTGAGCTCCCGTTGCTGGGTCCCTGCTCCTGCCAACCTAGCAGTTCGAAACCATGTCAAAGTGCAAGTAGATAAATAGGTACCACTCTCGTGGGAAGGTAAACGGCATTTCCATGCACTGCTCTGGTTCACCAGAAGTGACTTAGTCATGCTGGCCACATGACCCGGAAGCTGTACGCTGGCTCCCTTCGCCAATAAAACGAGATGAGCGCCGCAACCCCAGAGTCAGTCACGGCTGGACCTAATGGTCAGGGGTCCCTTTACCTTTACAGTAACTTGTGGCTTTTGTGTGGTTGGAAATGTAGAGTCATATCTAGCCACTTTTGCTTCTGGCCACACCCACAGCTAGGATGCAGACCCCAAGAGGGAATTTGGCCCCTTGGGCTGAAAAGGTCCCCCCCCCATACCTTTGCTTGACATTTTATACAAAAGCCACCGTCCTCTCTCCTCGAGACTCCTATAATTGCCTGGTAAAGTTGGTTGCATCCCATTAGAGTTTATTAAAATATCATTGGTTTGTCCAGCATTTGTTTGACTCTGGGATTAGGCAACCACCATAAGCTATCAAGATTCATTTTTCCAAGCCAGGGAACTCAAAAAACCTTGAGGAACCTCACATCCGTCCTAAGCTTGGAGCATAATTTCATCCATTGTAACAGTGACTCTCATCAGGTCCTTCATTGCAAGGTTGCTTGCGTAATGTACAGAAGAGTCTGGCATAAACCAGGGCTGGTGAACCTGTGGTCCACCAGATGTTGTAACATCTGGACAGCCATGGCACCTACCCTTAAGAATAAACATGAAAGAGGAAACCCACTTAGGCTGGCTAGTTTGCATGCTCTGCCACATTCCCAACAGCTGTCAGGAGGAGAGATGTTAAGCAGGACCCTGGGCTGATAAGAATAATTTTAGCTCTGGTGGTCAGGGCAGCAATTGCTGATTGAAGAAGAACTCTGATGAAAGGAGGGTGGGAAAAATATGGGAATGTGAAAACTTCCAGGAATGTCCTTCCCTCCTCCTATTAATAAGACGAGGGATGGGCAAATCATCCTGGAAGGAAATGACAAAGAGGGATGTTTTAAACAGCAATTGAGGACCTATGGCTCTCTGGATGTAGTTGGACTACAACTCCCATCATCCCTCTTCCCCTCTCAGAGCTAGCCAATGGAAGTTGGAGTCAAGCAGCATTACTTGGAGTCAAGCAGCAATACTGGGGAAAGAATGAAAACACAACATTACTTTTCAAAGGGGTGGCCAATTTTGGTCGGCAGCAAAATAAGGGAGACTTTAAATAAGGCACCCTAATCATGAAGGTAGCAGCCCTAACCCCAGTTACCTGGGAGGAAGCACCATTGTATTCAACAGGACTTACTTCTGAGTAGGCATGGTTAGGCTTGAACTGTGACAGCTGTATTATGGCACAAGGTTCAATATCATCAGATGCATGAATAATAATCCTATATTAGAAGACATAATCATGTTTTGGGGTGGGAATAGCAAAGAGTGAAGCCAGAGGATAATGAAATACATGAAGACTGGGATAATTATGTAAAAGGAAAAATGTTGCAGTGAACCTTAACAAGGAAAGCCAACAGCAAAAGGTTGCATCCAACTCTGTTTCACTAAGAGTAAACCCACTGAAATGACTGAACCTAGTCATGTCCATAAATTATTCTGCAGAGGACTAATGTTTGGATTCCACCCAGAGAGACTTTTGGCACATTACTTATTCACTGACTTATTTATTATGGCACAAACGTTTGTGGAGTCAAGCCCACGTTGTCAAATACTAGGCAGTGTGGATGATAATGCAAACATCCTGGCACTGGCCAGCTGATTATCTAACGTAAGAGATAAACTCGCAATCTCAAATCAAGCCACATGTGATTAATTTAATTTCCTGATCGTTTGGAACTTAGCAGCTTCACACAGTGCAATTTTCTTTGGAAGATCCACTGTTAAAGTCTGCAGCAGACTGCCCAGTGAGGCTGAAAAACATTCTGAGCATTGCCAAATCTGACATGTGCCCATTTATTCTGCTTGTCCAGCGAAGAACGGCAAAGGGCATTGCTGGCAGATGATGGCATGAGGGACGGACAGACACATTAAGTTCTGGCGACAGGACTAAGTTCATCTCATTTCTACCAGCCTTTAATAGCCATGTGCAACACCAGATCCACACAATACATTTGCAGCATTATGATATTACTTTAAACAGTCATAGCTCCCCCGCCCCAAAGAATCCTAAGAACTTAAAGCTGCTGAGAGTTGCAATGAGACCTCTCTTCCCCTCCCAGAGCTACAGTTTTCCAGAGTGGTTTATCCAGAGAACCCGGGGAATTGTAGCTAAGTGAGGGAACAGATGTCTCTCAAGAACTGTTTAAAGAGGTGTAATAGTGCAAATGGGATGCAGGTGGCGCTGTGGCCTAAACCACAGAGCCTAGGGCTTGCCAATCAGAAGGTCGGTGGTTCGAATCCCCGCGATGGGGTGAGCTCCTGTTGTTCGGTCCCAGCTCCTGCCAACCTAGCAGTTCGAAAGCACGTCAAAGTTCAAGTAGATAAATAGGTACCACTCCGGCGAGAAGGTAAACAGCGTTTCCGTGCGCTGCTCTGGTTTGCCAGAAGCGGCTTAGTCATGCTGGCCACATGACCCGGAAGCTGTCTGCGGACAAATGCTTGCTCCCTTGGCCAATAGAGTGAGATGAGCGCACAATCCCAGAGTCCTCCGTGACTGGATCTAACTGGATCTAACCTTTACCTTTACCTTTAATAGTGCAAATGGGGCTTATGCTATTATTATTTTTAGAGTGTACAAAGTAGTTTCAGGACTGCATCTTTTCCTCTGCTCCTTTATTCCACTAAAAGAGATTTCTGTTCTTTCAGATTTTTTTAAAAAATGGTCCATTAGTCACTCACAGCCCTGAGCAACTAATGGACAGGGCTGCTTGCTACTGCACAATTTGATGGCAATTTAACTTGTCCCTCTGGGAGCAATGGATGGTGTCCCATCACTCTTGAGAACTATATGGGTGGTGGTCGTGGGGACTTGTGTATGACAGTAGAAGAGAAAGCGGTTCCCAGAGAAGGACTGCTGGAAGACGCAGAGCACGAGTACCATGCTCAATTAAACTTGGGTCACAGGTTCTTTGCATCTAAAGCGATCGCAATTCCTGAAGGTTTCTTGTTAAGCAGACTATTTGTTTCTCTAGCAGCTCATTAATGAAACCAGAGCTAAACATCGACTTCTCTGGAAAATGCTTGTGTACCTCTTTTGGATTCAATGTCAGGTTGAGCGATTCAGCACTGCATCTCTGAACGTGATTTCCCACCCCCTCCAAACCAAGTGTCCAAAACGGATTGTGTAAATATAATCTAGTTCCCAGGAAAGACAAACAACCACATCCTAATAAAGTTTGTGTGTTTTGATGGAGCTGGATCCATATTATTCTGCTCTATATTGTTTTGAATATCCTTCATTAATTTCTACTGTCTCTAAGGTAGGGAAAGACTCCTTTAGATAGAGATGGACTGATGTGGCAATTTCAGCTCCCTCAAGTTGTTATTTTCCTAGTCTTAAAGTCACTTCTACACCTTTCCACATCAGCTTGGGAATTTGTTTTCTTAAAGTCCTCATGAGAACAAAATTGGGTGAAGGAAGCATAAAACTGGATGAAACCAGAAGTCATATTTGAAAGAGAAACCACAGAGATTTATTCATCTGCATGTGAAGACACATAGCTAATTTGCAGTTTCACAATTTACATTCTGGTGAGTTGAACTCTTCCACCCTTGCCTTCCATCCATGCCTTCCACCCATGCTGCAATTGGACAGTCTGGATTTTTTTTAAAAAAATTCTCCACCTATATATTCACCAGTTCCTATATGTTTAAATGAAAACATTGTAAACACAGCTGCAAATCTTCTCCAGCAGGTACACGGAGAAGTGCCTTGGCAACATGACCGGCACTAGCCAATAGGTGCTGTCCACAGCTGGATTTTGCTACAAATATGCAGAGTGATAAATCTCTCATCCACACCTGACTTCAGCCCTGGAAATGAATAGGAATGCTTATCTGGAATGCCGAGGAGGTCCTTCCAAACTGGCCTGATTCTTCTATAAAAACCTATATCTGCCTCTGCCCTTATAAGTACCCCTTGATGTCAGATCCTAGGACCTGATGTTGCAGTTCTGTAGCCTGACCTACCGGAGATCTTCTCGAATGCTTTTTGCAACAATCTATGCACCCTGTGGAAGAGAAACAAAGACAATATATGGTCAAGGGAGCAAGTACCCATATGTGCTTTAGAACTGAGCCAAAAGCACCAAGAAAAAAATGCTTTCTGCAAACTATGTGGGCATTGCTGAAAGCCATCTCCCCTCCTTGCCAATTTCCCTCCATGCATGTGCTGTAAAAGGTTTGCTAGTGAATTATGACCCCCTCACTTCTCAGTTGCCTTCACTTGCCCTAGTGACGTCCTCAAGTCTAGCTATGTATCTGTGACCTCATTCCAGAGGTACCAGGTTGCCCCCAAGGCTGAGGAGGCTTGTCGTGCATTGAACGTGCATGACGTTATGTGTGTTGCATGTATGTGACATCATGCACGTAACATATGTCATGATGTCGTATCCTCCGGAGGAGAAGCTGGGTACTGAAGCTGCAATGCTCAATGTGTGTCACATGTAACAGCATATGTGTGAGCTGCATGCTGGGTCCCCTCAATATTGACACCCCAGCCCCTTAGAGGTGTTGCACCTGCCTCATTCTGTTTATTGTGTGTGATCCCTGATGGAGCAGGACTGCCCACCAGAACTATTCAGGAAGGTAGAAGGAATCACAGCTGGAGAAAATTGTGTCAATGCCGTATACTCAGGGAAATAAAGAAGAAAACCCGACAAGGACAGCAGTCATGCTGTCAAAGGAAAACCAAATCACCAGATAGACTTAAGCTGAGTGCATGCTGGGAGATCTGAGGCAAGAAAGGAGAGGGTTGTCACGTACCTAGTGCAAGAAGGGCAATGGTGATGCCAAAGATTACCACAATCTTCAGCAGGTTCAGAACTTCAATCACCAAGGGAGGGGAAGAGAACCGGCTCTGTGGTTCTGGAAGGAGGAGAGTATGATTGGTTAGAGTAGAAACTATTTGTGGGTTCTGGATGTAGGATTTGCCTCTGAATAATGGAAAGCAACAAAGGTCCATATAGTTAAAGCTATGGTTTTCCCAGTAGTGATATATGGAAGTGAGAGCTGGACCATAAAGAAGGCTGATAGCCGAAGAATTGATGCTTTTGAATTACGGTGCTGGAGGAGACTCTTGAGAGTCCCATGGACTGCGAGAAGATCAAACGCATCCATTCTTAAGGAAATCAGCCCTGAGTGCTCACTGGAAGGACAGATCCTGAAGCTGAGACTCCAATACTTTGGCCACCTCATGAGAAGAGAAGACTCCCTGGAAAAGACTCTGATGTTGGGAAAGATTGAGGGCACAAGGAGAAGGGGACGACAGAGGACGAGATGGTTGGACAGTGTTCTCGAAGCTACCAGCATGAGTTTGACCAAACTGCGGGACGCAGTGGAAGACAGGAGTGCCTGGGGTGCTCTGGTCCATGGGGTCACGAAGAGTCGGACACGACTAAACGACTAAACAACAACAAACAATGGAAAGCAATTTGGAGTTGCAACTTTAAATGCCTCTTTCCCCAAGGGAAGGCAAATTAATGATAAAGTGATGCATCACAGGGACAAGCAGTTACCAAATAATGGTACAATGAAAATCCCTGTAATAGTCCATTACAGAGTTAGGGAACTTCTCAAGGGCCACATTGCCTCATAGGCAACCTTCTCAGGGCCACATGCTAGTGGTGGGCGGAGCCAGGGGCAAACATTAGTGGAGTAAAAGGTAGGACACTTTCTTTTATACCATGTTTACACACATACCACCACATACCACCCAGGTCAGCAAACAGCATTATGCCAGTTCAAGCCTGGCAAAATCATTTCAGGTGATTCCAAAGCAGGACTAGTGAAAAGGAGTGTGCCCTGAGTTCCAGATAGGGCTGAAGGGCTGAATTTGGCCCTTGAGTTTGAGGTTGCCAACTCATCCTTGACAATAAAGTCGAGGATTCTGATTCTTGGCACTTTTATGCTAGTGTTAACTTCTGGACAAGTGAGTTTGCCAGATGAGCTGGCACATGTGTCATTATTCCTTCTGTTTCCGCCACCACGTGTATTTTTTCTTTTAAACATTTTATTTATTAATTTGATTTTTTAAAAGTGCTGTGGTAATTGATTTTAAGGCTATTGAACCGAATACAGTTTGCTAATAAAAACAGTTTTCAGAACTGGAACTGTTAAAAAAAAACATTGCTTGTGGAGAACATGAGTTAGAGCTTTTGCAAGCCAATTTGAATTGGGTGTAACCAGGGCTTCTTTTTTTCAGCCAGAGCTCACAGGAGCTCAGCTGCGGCCCCTCTCAGGTGGGCGCCATTGCCATTCTAAGAGAATGAGGGAGAAGTTCATGGTGAGCCCTGAAGCCTCTTTTTCTAGAAAATTAGCACTGGGTGTAACTCAGGGCCAGATTTAGGTTTGATGAGGCCCGAAGCTACTGAAGGTAATGGGGCCCTTTATATGTCCAGCTGTCCTTTGTCAACAACAAATGGTCGCTGTCTTTTTGTGTTGAATAGATGCTATATGGTAATTTATGGACCTAATAGGTATCTAAGGGACGCGGGTGGCGCTGTGGGTTAAAGCCTCAGTGCCTAGGGCTTGCCAATCGAAAGGTCAGCGGTTCGAATCCCCACGGCGGGGTGCGCTCCCGCTGTTCGGTCCCAGCGCCTGCCAACCTAGCAGTTCGAAAGCACCCCTGGGTGCAAGTAGATAAATAGGGACCGCTTACTAGCGGGAAGGTAAACAGCATTTCCATGTGCGGCTCTGGCTCGCCAGAGCAGCGATGTCACGCTGGCCACGTGACCCGGAAGTGTCTTCGGACAGCGCTGGCCCTTGGCCTCTTTGAGTGAGATGGGCGCACAACCCTAGAGTCTGTCAAGACTGGCCTGTACGGGCAGGGGTACCTTTACCTTTACCTTTAATAGGTATCTAAAGACATTGGCACATAACAGTCCATGCAGAATGTAGGCACCCTATACATAGAAATGAGCAAACCAGTGATATTTTAGGGAGCAGGCTAGCAGGCAGGGGCCAATTACTCACATCATAGGAGCCTACACAACACAAAACACGGTTGCTGTATGTAGGTTTTATTTTATTTGTTTTTTATTTTATATTTTGGAAATGTACATGCATGTTTTTCCCCTTTAAATTTTTTGGGGCCCCCAAGAGAGTGGGGCCCTAAGCTATAGCTTGTTTATAGCTTGTTTAGCTTATACATAAATCTGGCACTGGTGTAACTGCTTGAGAAGAACCACAGTCCCTAATACCGTATCCTATTCTCCAACGCGAGTGAGATCCGAACCTTCCGTACATCCTCAAACGACCACAAGGAGGCAGAAGTGCTCTGAGCAATTCTGGCTGCTCCTTACCCACTCACCATAAGAGTACTGAACGCTTATCGGCTCGGACACCGATGGGTGCTCCACGCTGCAAGTGTAGCTCGCCCTCTGGTGAGGATCAGGCAAACCTAAGAAGCTAGAAGCCTGGGAGAAGCCGGTGGGATCTGTACAATCCTGCTGGGAGGAATTCAGCTGGAGTCCAGAATGATACCACGTGAGCCGCACCGGAGCAGGGTAGAAGCCTCCCGTTCTGCAAACGAGGGTCCATTTGGATTCAGGCTCAGTCTGGAGTTGCAGGAAAACGACCGGCTGGGTGGGGCGAGCTGCGGGAGGCAAAGAGAGAAGGAAAGCAGTTGCCAGCGGCACAAGAACACTCTCAGCTCCCGCAGTTTCTAGCAACAAGTATTCAGAGGCAGCGTGGAGAGTGGATGGCTTTTCCTCTCCGCCCCCAGGAACGATGAGCTGTAAAAAGAGGATTTTTGGAATGGAGAGTGGACCACAGCAAAGGGCATTCCGTGGCATCAAGGCTGGAAGAGAGAACTTTAAGAGGACAAGGATTGTTTCATCACAGCCCTTGTTTATAATGTGGTTGCCAGATTGATGAAGGAGGTGCCTGGCCAGGAAGACAGCACACCACTGTTAAAACAGCTTCACTGGCTGCCCATCTACCATTGAGCCAGGCTGAAGTTATTAATTTGCAGAGCCCTGCCTGCACAAATTAGGTCCAGGGTACCTCAGGGATCTCCTGAACCTTTATAGCCCAGCTCGGTCCCTGAGATCATCAGCAGGAGCATCGCTGGTTGATCTCCATGTTGGCGATGCTCACTTGATAATAACAAGAAATAGACCCAGTCCTGTGTACAGTGTGATACTTTGCTGACAGGGATTCAGCAGGCGCCTTCTGTGCCAAATTTTAAACGTCTGCTGAAAACTTGTCTATTCTTCCAGGCCTATGCAGGCAACTAAGAATACATCCTTCTACAAGGGTTGATTGAGGTGTGGTTTTAACTTTTTTTGGGACGCGGGTGGCGCTGTGGGTAAAACCTCAGCGCCTAGGGCTTGCCAATCGCATGGTCGGCGGTTCGAATCCCCGCAGCGGGGTGAGCTCCCGTCGTTCGGTCCCAGCTCCTGCCCACCTAGCAGTTCGAAAGTATTCTTAAATGCAAGCAGATAAATAGGTGCTGCTTTATAGCGGGAAGGTAAACGGCGTTTCCATGTGCTGCGCTAGTGCCGGCTTGCCACTGGCCATGTGACCCGGAAGTGTCTCCGGACAGCGCTGGCCCCCGGCCTCTTAAGTGAGATTGGTGCACAACCCTAGAGTCGGACACAACTGGCCCATATGGGCAGGGGTACCTTTACCTTACCTTTTTAAACTTTTTAATATGTTTTGACTGTGTGTTTTTATGCAGCTTTGTTCTAAACAAAAATAACAGTATAATTTTATTATTATTATTATTATTATTATTATTTAATTAATTAATACCCCACCCATCTGGCTGGGTTTCCTCAGCCACTCCGGGTGGCTCCCAACAGAATACTAAAAATACAATAAAACATCAAACATTAAAAACTTCCCTAAACAGGGCTGCCTTCGGATGTCTTCTAAAAGTCAGATAGTTGTTTATTTCATTGAGACATAAATAGCCATATATGTGTATATAATTAAGATAGGAATTGTTTCAAGAGCATCTGGAGGATTCCCCCCCCCCCCCCCCGGGGAGAGAGGCAAATTAAAACAGCGAACAGAGTGGAGAGGGCTGGTTTCTCACAAAAAAGTGAGAAGAATTGTGTCTGCACATTTGACCTCATATCTCAGGTTCTGCAAATGCTAAAAACCTTCTCTCTCTCTCTCTCTCTCTCTCATGCTCCCCCCCCCCATGAAATATGGAAAATTGTGGATGATGTTTCAACAGGAAGAGGGGACTGCTTACGTACCCCTATGGAGGGACATGCATTCTTTATGAGTGTTATTTAGCTTGGCAAGCACAATCGTGTGCTGTGAGACCCTCAAGCAGGGGATGTTGCTGTAGTCCAACTCCCACCAGTCCCCAGCCAACATGCGCAACAGCCAGGGGTTATGGAAGTTGTAGTTCAACAACATCCAGAGGTTGCAGCATTGGCTATTCCTGTCATCCGGACACCCTGACCAAAGAACCTTGGTTGAAGTATAGACATGCAGAGGGACACAGAGATTCTTGCATTGCAGGGGGGTTCGTCCCTTACTATTCTATGATTCTATGAGCATTTTCTGAAGGAGAGAGGCTCAATGCCCAACAGACCTACCTACCTATCGCTGGCCTATCTTACCATAAACATGGAGCTTGACCCCATTGCCACACATTTCCTCTTCACCCAACACCATCACTTGGCAAGTGTAGCTCCCAGCATCCTCCAAGGAGACGTTGGTGATGACCAGCAGTCCCTCTCCTGGGCTGAGGAAGGTGTCTGGATAAGACAGGCTGAAGCGGGGTCCTGGGACCACCACAGATTCTGCTGTCCTTGGGCCTTTCAACCAGGACATGCCCCCCTTGGCTGAAGTGGGCTTCCCAGTCTGGATGGAGAAGGCACATTTCAGGGTGACGTTGTCTCCCACGATGGCAGTGACCTCTGCTGGAAACTGGACCACCGAGTAATGGACGCCGAAGGCTGAAAGGAGCCAATGGAAAGGGTAAAAGAGTACTGGGAAATGATCTGCAATGAATTGAAAAAAATGTTTAAAAGTACTTCCCCGCTACCAAACCCCCCTTCCTGAGTCCTTTCTGTCGGGGATAATTCAGACTGAAATTCCCAGGTGTCAAAAAAGGTTATTTATGTTTGCTACTACTGCGGCTCGTGTTTTGTTAGACCAAAATTGGAAAACGAGCGAGGTCCCAACGAAAGAAGAATGGCAACTTAAGTTGACAGAATATGCACAACTCACAGACTTAACATATAGAATAAGAGAACAAGAAGAACATACGTTTAGAGAAGATTGAAAAACGTTTATTGAATATATGGGAAATAACTGTGTACAGCTGAAAACGCTGGCAGCATTAAGATAAATTCAACAGTGTAAACAAGTTTTGATGGATGCAATAATGGAATACTGAATGGTATGGTTTTTGTAAAATATGCGGGGATTTATTATATGTAAAATGAACCATGGAAAGAGAAGAAGGGAAGTCATTGATATTTTAGGTATATCTTAAGGATGTAAAATGAGTCTTTTAAATTGTAAAAGAGAAAATTTAATAAAAATTATATATATAAAAAGAAAGAAAGGAGCCAATGAAAACTACAGTAAATGATAACATATATACAGACATGTCTGCAGAGCTGGAGAACCATATTCATAGGAAACAAGAACATTCTTGCTAAAAGGTTGCAAGTGGGGAAGCCTGTGGAACTCATCTTGCAAATGCAAAATCCGGATTGAAATTCATTTGCTAGTATGGGATTCCTAAGCTACAGTCGTCAACAGAAGAATAAAAATGTATTTTTGAGGAATCTCAAGTTTTGTTCATTTTGCAATAAATCTGCTAGACATTTCTTCCTTCTCAGAGGCAAGCGACTCAATTCAAAAGACTTGGCCTCCTTCCATACCCAATACTTAAGTTTATAGCATCTCTGTTTAGGGATATCCCACATCAAAGCAGGCATAGGACTTTCCCATCATCCCTCAGACTCACCTGTGGGAAGGCTTGAGGTGCAGAGCAGGAAGGAAATTCCCAGCAGGAGATAAACCTGTTTCAGCGTCATTGTTTTGTGGCTGCTCAGCTTTGCAGTTCAGAAAAGACAGAGGTTCTCCCCTCAGAGAAGCAAAGAGAGACTGAAGAATCACATGATACAAAGCACAACAGTTCCTTTTCAGGTCAAGGCTGTGGAGCAAAATAAGCTTCTCCTTCTTGGACCATCTGTGTTGTTCTCTTAAGGTTGAGAACCCCTGTGGGATTCTTATAAAAACGGCTTGCTTAGAATCAGGGCTGGCCCACGAGAAGCTCATCCTGTAACTTGTTCTATACAAACCAACTTCAGAAACCATCCTTGAAAGTAGGGGTGGAAGGATCTATGAATTTCAATTCTCTCAGTTTCTCATTTTCCTCCCAATTAAAATTCAGTTCTCTACAGTTTGCAGCAATTTTTAAACTATATATTTAATCAATGTGAAATTTCAACTCCTCCTAAGGTCATACCCCCCCCCCCAGTTCTCCAGTTAGCAGCAATTTGCCAATAAAGAATTATTTGTGGAAATCCATTAGCATTTTAGCAAGGCTTTCTCCCAATAAACACATTTTATGTGAAAATTTGACCAACGTACACATTTTCTGCAAGCCATTTCCCCTAATATAATGCATTTGTGGAGGCTATTTTCACTATTTACGTTTTCATTTAAAATGTTCAGATTTAAGACACTAAAACCTGGTGGGCAAGAGCGACTCATCTTGCTTTGCCACCTGAGGTGAAACAGGAAAGTGTCGCCATTGTCAAAGCTTCGCTTATCGGAGTTGTACTATGGCTTCCAGGTTCCAGTGAAAGCTCATGAGATTTCACAGTGCTCTCATGATATCTCACAAGAACCCAGAAGCTGCCACCACCACTTCTCCTTGTTTCCCCAGTGGCAAAGGAAGCATCCATGGTGGCCACTCATTAGATTCTGCTGCCCGAGGCAGCTACCTCTGTCCACCTCATGGATGTGCCGGCCCTGCTCTATAATCACATTCTATGATTTCTAAAAGCTATGAGATGAAGCCCTATTTGTGGCTAGGGACAGGGTGGGATCCTCTTTTAGTTCCATTTAGTTCTGCATATCAGGTATTTTTTCTACTATACCACAATGGGTGGGCTTCTTTTCTACAGACCCTTCCATACAGAAATTTGCCCTTCAGTGCATAACTCTTTCCTTTATAGTCCCTCCATCATTCTCCACATCTTATCCTGGATCCAAAGTCCTCAGAATTCTCAGCACAGAATGTTATCTTGGGTGGTGTTGGAAGTCCAAACAGACCATATCTCTATGTCCTCTGGAGCCTCCTCCCTTGAAAAATTCTAACTGGGTGGGGATGCTAAATATCTGGCCAAAAATGAGCCATGCCTAAAATAAGACAATAGGCCACTGCTGCTCCTTATCGATTCTTACGTATCTGCTGGTTATCGGGAACTTGAAAACAAATTTATATTTTCTCTCATACACATCAGTTGCCCCACAGAGCACACCGTTTTCAGAGCAGGACTGGCTTCAGGTTTGCAAGAAAATAAGAAGAACAGGATCAGGATCAGGCCAATGGCCCATGTAGTCCAGCATCCTCTTCTCACCGTGGCCAACCAGAAGCTCCAAAGCAGAAGATCAGCACAAGAGCTCTCAACCCCTTCTGCAGTTTCCAGAAACATTACTGCCTTCAACCATGCAGACAGAGCATAGCCATTGTGGCTAGTTGCAATTGGTAGCCATCTCCTCCAGGAATTTGCCCATCCCTATTTTAAAGCCACCCAGGTTGGTGGCCTATCACTGCCTCCTGATGAGGGTGGGTTTTATAGGAGCTGCATGGAGAACTTCTTTGATTTATGTGTCTTGGAATGTCTAACATTTAACTTCATTGGGTATCCATGGGTTCTAGCGTTAGTCAAGAGGGTGAAAGGGCCCATGCCTCAGCAAGGGGCCTGCTGCTGCCCCCGGGTACCCTGTGGCGTTGTTTCTGCCCCTCTGGCTATAGCCATCAGCTTGCTCCCTCCAACCCAGCCAACAGTAGGGGTGGGTGATTAGAAAGAACAGCAGCTGCCATTGCTGGCTCCCTACCTGGGGAAGGCTGTTGCTCAGTGGTGGGGCATCTGCTTTGCATACAGAAGGCCCCCAGTTGAATCTCCAGCCTCTCCAGGTAGGCTTCCTGTCTGATGCCCCGGAGAGTCATTGCCAGCACATATAAACAATACAGATCTGGATGAACCACGGGTCAGAATCCATACAAGGCAGATTCCTATGTCACAACAGCTCCATTGGCTATCGGTCTATCACTGGGCATCATTCCAAGGGTTGATTATGGTCTATAATGTCCTAGAAGGTTTGGGTCCCAGCTATCTGAAGGACTGTATTTTTCTATATGAGCCTGCTCAGGCTTTGAGATCTCCTAGGGGAGGCCTTTTTCCCTGCTCCACCACCTCCATAGGCATGATTGGTGAGGACACTAGAGAGGACCTTCTTGGAACTCTCTTTCATGGGAGGCTAGGCTGGCCCCTTCTCTGCTTACCTTTCATCAGCAGGCAAAGATATGCAGGACAGTTCTATCCCAAGGGAACCTACTGAGAAACGCATTGCAGAGGATAAGGCAAAAATGGGTGGTCCAGAAACTCGTCTCCTGGGACCTCCTGCTGATGAATATTTTCTGCTTTTTAATTATTATTTTACAGATGGCATCTCCTGCTTCTTCCATGGATTTTTTGCTTTGGTCATGTTCCAGAGAGAGAGGGACAAAAGTCACGTTGAACTGGATCAAATCATTTCCCAGCCAGTTGCCATAGAGGAAGCACCCTGATGATCCACAGCAACAATATTTGCTTAATTGTCTCTCCTGATCACTTGCCATTTCTTTCTTGCTTACAGCTATCCTTCCAAATTCGGAGGGATTAGAATCACAATTGCCCAACTGAGCAAATGAGCCTATTCTTAAAAACAGGTTTAACTTGGTTCCCTCCAGGGATGTTTGTCTTGAGCTACAATGATTGTATTTTGATGGATTAACCAGTTAACTAAATGAAGTTAGGCCTGCGTGGAAGCAGGGACCCATATACCTCCCGGCCTTTGGCATTTCATAGAATTGTTCTTTCAAATTGATTTTTTTAGAAGCAATAGCTGAAATAACCCATTTTCTTTTCCTGGAAGACAATTACACAACTATGGTTTGATCAGTCACCCTCTTGCTGTCAACAGACCGCTGGGTTTCCATTCTGCAGAACCAGAGAAAGACGTGTCTCCTGCTTGAGACAATCGTGCCTCCCTCTCTCCCATCCACCACAAGATCAGCTGCTTGCTGCTGACAAACATGACATGGATGCTCCATGCCTTGCTCTGAAGAAGGATTCTGTCATCAAACAAGGCATTGTGAGTGAGGTTGCTTAGAGGGCACCTGCAAGTGTCCTGCTTAAATATTGCTTAAAGCAGGCACCCCCAACCTTCAGCCCTCCAGATGTTTTGGACTACAATTCCCATCATCCCTGACCACAGGTCCTGCTAGCTAGGGATCATGGGAGTTGTAGTCCAAAACATCTGGAGGGCTGCAGGTGTTAAAGTATTAAATTATTAAATGAGCAATACGCCCAGCTTAATATAGGAAGGATTTCAGTCTGACAGTTCAGGGAAGCTAATCAAGCAAGGATGGAGACATCTTTCCTTTCCTTTGATGGAGCAGCTTTTGCTCTTCGTGCTAGTAACTTAGATAGCAATGCTTCTTTGCAAGGTTGCTCGCATTTCCAATTAAAAGGCACATGTTGCCTTCTAGAGGACTGAAGATCTTTGGTTAAAGCTCAATGTTGTACCTATGTAGTCAGAAGAAAGCACCACTGAGTTCAATGGAGCTTCCTCCCAGGAAAATATGCAAGGGATTGCAGTTATGCCGATTCTAAACAACTAGTTATTATACTATATGCTGTGTTTTGTGTGTGCATGCACACATGCACACACAATTCTTATATCTCTTTCTGTTTGCCTATATATAATGGGTCAATACAAGTACCTGCATTTTGGGGTGTGGTTATAGGGGCTTTCAGGATGAGCTCCTGCAATTCAGAATTGCAACATCTCTGGAAAGTTGCAGGTTGCACATCATGCGCATGGCTGATTGTCGCCAGCATTCAGTCTTCAGTAGAATGCCCTATTAACCCATTTTGCTCTATGACATGCTATCTAGGACACACTGGGTGTGTGAGAGTGTGTGTGTGTTTCCATTGGCTAGGGCCGTGACACAGATGCAACAGCCTCAGCATCTATTGATTGTCATGCAGCTCTGTTTGCTGTGTGGCTGCCAGTCCGCTGGCGCAACCCAGAACTTTCTCTGGTTAGCGAAGCAAGCCGCTTCGCTAGACCCAGGCCCCAGCCTAAGCCACAACCACTCTGATGGCCTAGATGTGGTCTGAGATATAATCGCCAGAGAGATCACCGTCTCAAGCTCTCAAGCTCTACAGAAATATGCAGTATAGGGACAACTAGGGAAGCCAGGTGCAAAGGACAGCAGGACCCCAACGTCCTGTGTTGGTGGGAGGTGGATTTCAACACACATAGCTTCTCACACAGGTGAAATTAGGGCTAGGGGAGAAATTTGATTCAATTTGGATTTAAAGGTGAGTATGAGAACCAAAACACGGCAATCCTTTGAACTGCAGACTTCTCCAAATTTTGCAGTGCAGTTTTCCAGCAAAGTGATGTGGACAATAAAAGTGTATATTATGGTAATGTGTGTGTACAAATGCATATATTGGTCGAGATAACATGCAAAAAATGCAGTATTTTAGGGAAATTGCTTTGCAAAGTTGTGCATAATGGGAGAAGTGCTCAGTAAGGGCTTATCCATGCTTCCTCTTTTCCCTCTGCCTTCCCCCAGGGAAAACTGCTCTTTAGTGCTCAGTCGGAGCAAATGGCAATTCAGCTTTTTACCCAGATGGCCGTTTCCTCCAATTTAGAGCTAAGGAGCAGATTTCCCCTGGGAAAGGAGTGAGGCAAGGGGGAGAACTGCTTGGATTTGTGTCTAGAAAGTGTGGATCAAGTGGACGACTGATCAGAACCATGCTTTTTTAGGCACGGGGCAAGAGCAACCCTAAATTGCTAGTGGGTTCTCATGAGGACTTTTTCAAAAATGAACTTGAATTTAAGATTGGGAAAAGGAGGAACTGCATTGCAGGGAGGTTGGACTAGATTACCCTTGAGGTCCCTTCCAACGCTACATTTCTATGATTCTATGAAACAGACATTGTCAATTTTTTTTGTCCATCCCTGATTTCAGCACAAGGTGCTTCAGTTGCAAGAGGAGAGTGAGCAAGTTCTGTTATGTACAACAGAGCTTTGAGAAAAACACAACTCAAATCGCTCCAAAAAGAAGACATTGGAGCACTCCCAATCCTTTGCTCATGTGCATGTACAGAAAATAGTCGATCCAGGTGCATGTTTAAGAGAGCATGTGGCAAACTGTGCTGATCATTGCAATGCAGCAGATTTTCATTTGTAATCTTGTTGTTTCAAAAGCCCAACAGAATACCCCCCCCCCCCCCGCTCAGGCCTCAGTGTTCAAATCAAGCTCCTAGCAGTCAGAGTGGGTCTTGCCCTCAGTGTGCAAACAGGAATCCCATCCACCTTCAGCAAACAAGAATCACAGCCAAATGAACATACAGTGGTACCTCGGGTTACAGACACTTCAGGTTACAAATGCTTCAGGTTACAGACTCTGCTAACCCAGAAATAGTACCTCAGGTTAAGAACTTTGTTTCAGGCTGAGAACAGAAATCAGGCGGCGGCGGTGCGGCAGCAGGAGGCCCCATTAGCTAAAGTGGTGCTTCAGGTTAAGAACAGTTTCAGGTTAAGAACGGACCTCCGGGACGAATTAAGTACTTAACCCGAGGTACCACTGTACCTTGTTCAACCAGCCACTTGCTTTATATTTGTTCCTTGGTGTGCATCAGAGAGAGCTCAGCCCTGTGGCAAGTGCCTCTAACTAATGGTGGACAATCAGTTTTAGTTTCTATCAGTTCCTCATATTTCCAGTCTTAAGCCCAGTTCTTCGCATGTTTGGGAAATTGACAAATCACCTGTTCTGGCTGGGATTACATCTCCCCTGAAGGAGCAAGTGCAGAGATTGGGGGTAATCCCAGATACATCTTTGTCACTAGAGCGTCCTCTCTGACCTTTTGCCTTTTGCCAGCTTTGTCTGGTTCACCAGCTACAGTCGATCCTGTACAAAGGTAGTCTGACCACTTTAGTCCATGCATTGGTCATCCTGAGGCTTGATTACTGCAGCAGGTTCTTTGTGGGGCTCCCCTTGGACTTGGTTCTGCTGGTGTAGAATGCAGTGGTCAGATTGCTGATGGAGGTATCTGGCTGGGAACACCATTGATAAAAAATCTGCACTGGCTTCCCATCTACTACTGAGCCAGGTTCAAGGTCCTTGCATTAACTTGCAAAGCCCTGAACAGCTTAGGTCCAGGGTACCTCAGGGATCACATTAATCCTTACATCCCAGCTCCATCACTGAGACCATCTGCAGGAGGGTCATTCATCATTCCCAGACTTGGTGAAGCTCGTTTGACAGAAACGGGAAACTGAGTCATTGGCCTCTATTGCGGAACATTCTGAATATTCAGCAGGTGCCTTCCGTTTCAACCTTTAAATGCCTGTTTTCTATTCCATCATGTTTATGCAGGCGGTTAATGATTCTTCTTTCCATAACAGTTTGTGGATTTCTTTTGCTTTGCTTTTTCTTGTGTGGATTTATGTATAACTGTCATAAATGGCTCAGATTTTTATTTTTTAAAAAAGCTAACCAGTGTAAATATTTTATTCTAAATGAATAAAATAAATATTGCTGAGCCCGAGGTTCCCCACCCTTGGGAGAGGGAGCTGCAGGCATGAGTCACTGGGCTTGGCCCACAAGTGTGGCACTGCCCATGATAGAGCCCAGCATAAATAGAGCCCCACAATACACCATTATTCCCAAGCCCAGCTGAGAGGGAGAACAAAGCACGAGAAACCCAAAATGAAGTTCCAGGTCGCAGCTGCTTTCCTCGGCCTCTGCCTGCTGTCTCTGCGCAGCACCCAGGCTGCACCTGCGGTAAGAATGAACAAGGCAAAATCCTGAGAGCCCAGGTGGTACCCAGGGAGGGGGAGGGTGTCAGTGTGTATGCATAGATTGCTCAAACTTCCTGATGAATCTGTAGAAATCAGGGCTGTGTTTCACAGTGTGGGCATTTGCTAATGTTGTGCTTTGGGGCACAGGAGCCAATAAAAAAATATCGGGCAACTCTAAAATGCAGTTACTGAAGTAGTACATTTCATGAAAGACCATCCCAATTTGCTATTTCTGTACTTGTGAATTCACTCTTCTTCTTCCAAGGGTTACAGTGCAATGCTCTACCTAATCTTCATATTTATCATATTCTAAAAAGAAGAACCTGAAACTCTTCTACATAGGCCTGGAAGCACAAAGTTAATTGCTGGCTGCTCCTGGGCTCTCCACTGTGATGGAGTTTTGTGTGCCCCCCCGACCCCTCTCAAAATTTGTCTTGTAGGTTTCCTCCTCGAAATACTGTGAGGTGTTTATGGCCTCCTAAGACACACAACCCCTTCATGGATCACTGCCTAGTCATGGCGAAGGGGCTTGAATAACTCAGAGAAGCTATGAGCTATGCCGTGCAGGGCCACCCAAGACGGACAGGTCATAGCCGAGAGTTTAGACTAAATGTGATCCATCTGGAGAATGAACTGGCAATCTACTCCAGTATTTTGCCAAGAAAGCTCCATAGACATAAAAAAGGAGAAGCTCTGAGAAGAAAACGAGAGTTTCCAAGGCATGCTCTGGTTCATGGGGTGACGGAGAGTCGAGCACGACTAAGACGACTAAACAACAACAAAGACTCGCAAACCTCATTTCCCACTTAAAGATAAATCAATAGATCACAATGCATTTTTCTGAAAGCACTTCTAAGATTGTTCATTTCCTCACTGCATTTGGAATGCCTTTTTGCAGAGTTCACCCAAATGTCATTTTTTTGAGTGGCACACGCCATTCTCCCCCTGCTTCCATTGGCTAGCAATGCTGCCTGGTCAGGGATACTTTGGAAGATGCAAAGGCAGCTGCTGTTAGTGGCACATGCGGAAGGAAGGAAGGAAGGAAGGAAGGAAGGAAGGAAGGAAGGAGAAAGAGACATTTTGTTATTGGCACTGCTGCCTCACTTTTGAGAAACTGGTGGAGAATTTTCGCTTTCTTGGAAGAAATTTAATGAAACAGTCCCCAAGAGGGCAAAGCACTTCAATAGGTCACTTCTGCAGCATCTCACCCCATATATGAAAGGAGGCAGGGATGAGGTCGCTGGCCAGCATATTACAACTGGAGGTCATGATACTATTTATCTTCCTCTTGAGCAAGTGGCCATGAATTGGCTTGTTCTTAATGTGTCTAGTTTGCTCCTTTGCTTTGCTGAGGCCTCACATCCCTTATGGAGTGCAAACTTGGCATCTGGAGCTTTCCTTGACTTGAGAGTAAAAACCATCAGAGCAAACTTTACTTGTTGAAATTCCGCATGCCTGGCAGACCACTAACTGCAAAGGGTATGGGAGCTCCACCAGGATCACCGTAGCCTTCTGTGAGCCCTCACTTCTTCTCTGTTTCCCTTGCTTGGTGTTTGCTTCCCCTGCACCCCTACAACCACAAACACTTCTCTGCCTTTAGGTCCACGTGCAAATCTTGCCCAAACTTTCATCCAAGACCCCAATGCAGTCAATGCTGCTTTAGGGAGATGCTACAATCCTCCACCTAACAGAATGCTCATTCTGACCCCTTACAGAATGGAGGCAGCTTTGATGGCAACAATGTAGGATCTGGCAGCTTCAACAACAATGGCGTAAGTACCCCAGAACTCCTCTGTGTTTATCAGTATTCCCCTTTCCACTATATGTATAAAAATATTTTAAAGAAATGCTAGCAAACATTTCCACTGAAATGTTTCCTTTTGTTAGGTACCCTGCAAATTGCTATATATACCATATATATATATAAAATAAAAAATAAATGATGCATTTGCTTAATATAAGGATGCATTTCCACTCAAGCTTAGATCTCCATTCATACTAGTCCTTCCATTGTGCTCTAGCATGTTGTTCCAACTCAGGGAGGGACTTCAGCTCACTGCTTGGTGCTTTGCATGCAGAAGGTCCCAAAGTCAATCCCTGGCATCTCCAGGTAGAACTTGGAAGCTCTCTATCCTCAAGCCCTTGAGAGATGCAGCCAGTCAGTGCACAAAATGCACTGCATGAGTGGATGATCAGGAAGGATGTGTGCATGTCAAGAAACTAAGCTTGTGTAGCAAAGTAAACAAAACCAAACCAAAACTCCACATGTTTATTTCTATGCTCAGTTTTGTCTCTGGCCCCGCCCACCACTTGCACTTGGCCCCTGGAAGGTTGTTCAGAATGGAATGTGGCCTTCAAGCTAAAAGTGTATTCTAGCCCCAGTGAAGACAGTATTGAGCTAGATAGACCAATGTTGGGACTCAGTGTAAGGCAGCTGTCTATCTACGTAGAATGGATAGATCAGATAGCAGTTTTGATGTCTGAGAGACGGAACTTGTAATCTGGTGACATGTGCACTCTCCCAATTATAAATCTGGTGGATGTTCTTAATTTCTGGTTTTTCTTTTTATTTTATGTTTCAGAACGATTATGATGGATTAGGAGGAGTAAGTATCAGTAAGGGTATATACATGATCCATCTCATGTAGCATTCCTCTAAAACAAAGCTGGAGAACCGGTGGGGCTCCAGGTATTGTTGGACTACAATTCCCATCAGCCTTGACCACTGGCTATGCTGAGCTAGGGCTGGTGGGAGTTGGGGTCTGCCAGCATCTAGAGTTGGGGTCTACCAGCATATGCCCCCATCCTGCACTCAAATGTTATCAGCAGCACCTGCTCATTGAATTCTAAAAAAATATTCAAAACCCCAATGACAGTTCAAGTAGCAACTGAACAGAAAAATGTTGACTGTTCCTTTGGATTACTCAAGCCCTCTGGAAATCAAAAATACATCACAATTTGGGCAACGGTTGGCGAGTACCCACTGCGCTGGGTTGGGATCCATATGGAGAGTTGAAGTGAATGTAGGGATAGGAGAAAAATATTATTCCATTCTCATTTAAAGGTAAACCTACCTAACCCATACTTTCCTAAACACTATGTAGTCCGAAACACAGCCATCCTTCAAAATTCTTCAAATTTTCTTTCTTTCATTTCTCCAAAATTTGCAGTGCAAAAAACCACATGCCAATGTCAGCCGTGCATATACATGCATATTTTAGTTAAAGTAGCATATGCAAATCATTCTGCTACAGAACATCCCATCCCCCCCAGAAATATCTGTAAGGCAAAACTGTGTGCAATGATTCAGAGAAAAAACACCAAAACGCCGATTGATTCTCATGAGAGCTGCTGTTGGCTTTTAAAATGCAGGTTAATCTGGAAGAATGGGGAACTGAATTTAAGAAAGCAAGAGAAGCCAAACTTGACAGAGGTTGGCTTTTAAAGGGGGATTAAACAAATTGATGGAGGAAAAGACTATCTGGAGCTAATAGCCATGAAAGGGTTACTCTTGCTGCCCAGACTTCCATCCCAGACCCGGATCCAGTCATTGCTGTTTTAGGAAAGGGCTTCTCTTTCCAGCCCTCCACCTAACAGGATGCTCTCTTCTTGCAGAATGCACACAGTTTTGATGGCAACAACGCAGGATCTGGCAGCTTCAACAACAATGGAGTAAGTCATAGAATTCCTATGTGTTTTCTGCTGATCTGTATTTCCTCAGCCAAATAATGGTCTTAAAAAAAAAATAAGGTAGCAAACATCGCCACTGATTGTGCTTCCTTTGGTAACTTGCAGATGATTTTTTTAAAAAGATGCATTGGCTTAATAAAAAGATGCATTTCCACCCAAGCTTAGATCTCCATTCATGCCAGTCCTTTGTAGCATGTTGGCCCAACTCAGGGAGAGACCATGGCTTAATGTTTAGTGCATCCACTTTGCGTGCAGAAGATCCCAGGGACAATCACTCAGATATTCAGGGAGGGCTTGGAATGTGCTCTGTATGAAACCTTGGAGAGCCACAACCAATTAGGGCCCAATATACACTGCCTGGATGGAAGATACAGTGGTACCTCGCAAGACGAATGCCTCACAAGATGAAAAACTCGCAAGACGAAATAGTTTTTCATTTTCTGAGCTGCTTCGCAAGACGGATTTCCCTATGGGCTTGCTTCGCAAGACGAAAATGTCTTGCGCCTTTTTTTTTAAAACCGCCAATGCATTCCTATGGGAAACCATCAATACACAGTGGTGCTTCGCAAGACGAAAACATTCACAAGACGAAAAAACTCGCAGAACGAATTAATTTCGTCTTGTGAGACACCACTGTAAAGGGCTGGTGAATGTGAATGGATTAACACAATAATAAAGTAAAATGCACATTTATTGCTCTGCCCACTTTTGTTTCTGGCTGTGTCCACCACTGGCTTTTGTCCCCTGGAAAGTTGCCCTGCAAGGAATGTAACCTGTTGTAAATAGGGTATCTGGGGATGCTCTTAATTTATTAATTTTCTCCCCTGTTTTCTGTTGCAGAACGAGTTTTGGGTGTATGGAGGAGTAAGTATCAGCAAGCATATGCAAGATCCATCTAGCCTTGCCCTAAAACAGAGATGGAAAACCTGTGGGCCTCCAGATATCATTGGACGGCAGCTCCCGTCATTCTGGACCCAGGGATCATGGGAGCTGGAGTCCTTAAGCATCTGGAAGGCCACAGGTTGCCCACCCCTAAGTTAAAGCAACCCTAATCCTACAGATCAGCTGGTGGTTAGAACACGAAAAGACCCTGTATTGACTCAAAAGTGTTCAGCGCTGGGTGCACCCAAAGTGATTGAAACTGAAGCCAAAGAAGATATTTGCTTAAGTTAGCATTGCTGTTCAGCGGCTACTACGCATTCCACTTGTTAGGTGGGTGTGGACTCTGATGAGAAACAGTTTAACAGAACATAGATAGAAAACCTGAGGTTTTCAGGTATCCATGGGTCCTTGCTCTCAGCTTCTTATCTGCTTCCCTTGCTAACTGCTTGACACACACACAGAGAGAGAGAGAGAGAGAGAGAAAGAAAGAGAGAGAGAGAAGATGGGGGACTTTTCTACCTTTGGGTCCACATCCAAATCCTGTCCAGAGTTCCATCCCCGATCTGATCCAGTTATTGCTGTTTTAAGAAGGGGCTCCTCTTTCCAGTCCTCCACCTAACATTATGCTCATTTTGTTCTCTTGCAGAATGGAGGCAGCTTTGATGGCAACAACGCAGGATCTGGCAGCTTCAACAACAACGGAGTAAGTCCCCTCTGTCTTTTGTGATGATCCACATTCCCCTTTCCTCAAATAATGGTCTCTTTTTAAACAATGGTAGCAAACATTCCCACTGATTATGCTTCCTTCTCTTTGGTACCCTATTATTTTTTAAAAAATAAAAGGATACATTGGTTTAATAAAAGGATGCATTTCCACCCAAACTTAGATCTCCATTCATACCAGTCCTTCTACAGTGTTGCCCCAACTCAGGGAGGGACCATGGATTTATGGTTAGTGCATCTGCCTTGCATGCAGAAGGTGCCAGGACAATTGCTGGCATCTCCAGGGAGGCCTTGAAATGTGCCCTGTATGAAACCTTGGAGAACCACAGCCAATTAGGGCACAATATGCACTGCTTGGAGGATGGATATACAAGGTTGTATGAATATGAAGAAAATATATTATAGTAATAAGGTAAAATGCACAGCCATTGCTCTGTCCACCTTTGTTCCTGGCTGTGTCCACCACTGGCTGTTGTTACCTGGAAGGTTGCCCAGAAAGAAATGTAGCTGTTGGTTTGAAGAAGGTTCCCTGCCCTGGTGCAGACAATATGGAGCTGGATGCACTAATCTGACTTGACACAGGACAGGGCTGCTTCCATAGGACCATAGAAGTAAAATGGGTAGATTGCATAATAGCATTGCAGTAAGAGAGCTATAACTTTTAGTCCAGTGAAATGCTTGTTATAAATTAGGTATCTGGGGATGCTCTTAATTTATGACTTTTCTCCCCTGTTTTCTGTTGCAGAACCAGTATGGGGGGAATGGAGGAGTAAGTATCAGCAAGCATGTGCATGATCCATCTAGCCTAGCAATGACCTAAAACCAAGATAGAAAACCTGTGGGCATCCAGATTTCATTGGACAGCGGCTCCCATCATTCCGGACCCAGGGATCATGGGAGCTGGAGTCCTTCAGCATCTGGAAGGGCACAGGTTGCCCACCCCTAAGTTAAAGCAACCCTAATCCTACAGATCAGCTGGTGGGTAGAACACGAAAAGACTCTGTATTGACTCAAAAGTGTTCAGCGCTGGGTGCACCCAAAGTGATTGAAACTGAAGCCAAAGAAGATATTTGCTTAAGTTAGCATTGCTGTTCAGTGGCTACTACCCATTCCACTTGTTAGGTGGGTGTGGATTCTGATGAGAAACAGTTTCAGAGAATGTAGATGCCCTCAGCTTCTTCACACACACACACACACAGAGAGAGAGAGAGAGAGAGAGAGAGAGAGAGAGAGAAGGTGGGTGGGGAGCTTTTCTACCTTTGGGTTCACATCCAAATCCTTCCAAGAGCTCTATCCCTGACTCTGATCCAGTTAATGCTGTTTTAAGAAGGGGCTGCTGTTTCCAGTCCTCCACCTAACATTATGCTCATTCTTTCCCTTGCAGAATGCAGGCAGCTTTGATGGCAACAGTGTAGGATCTGACAGCTTCAACAACAATGGAGTAAGTCCCCTAGAATTCCTCTGTGATGATCCATATTCCCCTTTCCTCAAACATTGGCCTCTTTTTTAGAAATGGCAGCAAACATTCTCACTAATTATGCTTCATTCCCTTTGGTAACATGCAGATTATTTTTTTAAAACATACATTGATTAAAAATAAAAAAATGCATTGGCTTAATAAAAGGATGCATTTCTACCCAAGCTTAGATCTCCATTGATGCTAGTCCTTCTACAGTGTTGCAGCACATTGTCCCAACTCAGGGAGGGACCATGGCTTTATGCTTAGTGCACCTGCCTTGCATGCAGCATGTGCCAGGGACAATTGCTGGCATCTCCAGGAAGAGCTTGGAATATGCTGTTTATGCTTCTGCTGCTTGGAGAACCACATCCAATTAGGGCACAGCATCCATTGTCTGGGTGGTAGGTAGAGGGGATTGTGTGAATATGAAGAAACTACTTTGCAGTAGTAAGGTAGATTTCACACTTATCGCTCTGCCCACTTTGTCTCCTGGAAGGTTGCCCAGAAAGGAATGTGTCTCCTCAGTTGAAAAAGGTACCCTGCCCCAGTGTAGACAATATTGAGCTAGGGACCAAAGGACTAAGCTGATACAATAATAATAATTTATTAGATTTGTATAACATCCTTCATACGGAGATGATAGGATGATTCACAAGATAAAAATACAAAAAAATACAGAATGGAAACACAAGATGCATTTTAAAGCAAAATTAGAGATGGAATCTCTATAGACTACAGCAACTCCCCCTCCCCGACCCTCCAGTCTGCCCTGATGCTGCGCCAAGTACCTAGGTGGGCACAGCTGGGTGAGACCAACTCCATCTACTTACCCACCCACGTATCAGTGATGCAGACCAGGTCTTCTTCATCTACAATCAGATTGTGGATGAGGGAGGTCTGATTCAAAGCTGATCTGTCATTCAACAGCATCAGCCACAGACCCTAGATAATAGGACAACCACAGTTCTCCAGGCTGGAGGAAGGGCTGCCAGATAGCACCGTCACTAACTGCCTGTTCTGTTTGCCTGGCAGCTTCCTGTGTATAATGGATAGATCATATCATAGATTCTCAGTGATAGAGCTATTGCTTTTAATCTAGTGGAATATGTACCCTGCTAATTAAAGATTGGGTATCTGAGGGGACGCGGGTGGCGCTGTGGGTTAAAGCCTCAGTGCCTAGGGCTTGCCGATTGAAAGATCGGCGGTTCGAATCCCCGCGGCGGGGTGCGCTCCCGCTGTTCGGTCCCAGCGCCTGCCAACCTAGCAGTTCGAAAGCACCCCTGGGTGCAAGTAGATAAATAGGGACCGCTTACTTGCGGGAAGGTAAACGGCGTTTCCGTGTGCGGCTCTGGCTCGCCAGAGCAGCGATGTCACGCTGGCCACGTGACCCGGAAGTGTCTTCGGACAGCGCTGGCCCTTGGCCTCTTTGAGTGAGATGGGCGCACAACCCTAGAGTCTGTCAAGACTGGCCCGTACGGGCAGGGGTACCTTTACCTTTACCTTTATCTGAGGGGTGTTCTCAATTTCTGTTTTTTTTCTGTTGCAGAACCAGTTTTGGGCATATGGAGGAGTAAGTATCAGCAAGGGTATACATGATCTGTCTAGTCTAGCATTGCTCTAAAACAGAGATGGAGAACCAGTGGGCATCCCGATAAGTGTTGGACAGTAACTCCCCTCATTCCTGATCACTGACTGTGATGACCCAGGGATGTTGGGAGGTAGAGTCACCCAGGATCTAAAGGGTCACAGGTTCCCCAACCCTGGGTTAAAGCAACCCTAAACTTATAGAAGATTTTTTTTTTTTTTTTGAGGGGGGACTGTATAGCTTGTCAATAGTATGAAGTACTGGGTACACCCAAATTGATTGAAACTGAATCAAAAGAAGATGTTTACTTAAATTAGCATTGATGGCTGGGGACTGCTACTTCCTCCACTTGTCTGGTGGGGCATGTACTCTGGAGAGAAAGATTTCAGCAAAGAGGAATGCAGATGGAAAACTTGAGCTGTGCATCTGTCTAGGAAGCTAGACAGGAAAACGACCTTGACAGATTAGAGAACTGGGCTTGAGACACCTGGCTTGAGAGCAGTACATGTGAAAAGGATCTAGGAGTCTTGGTTGACCACAAACTTGACATGAGCCAACAGTGTGACGCGGCAGCTAAAAAAGCCAATGCAATTCTGGGCTGCATCAATAGGAGTATAGCATCTAGATCAAGGGAAGTAATAGTGCCACTGTATTCTGCTCTGGTCAGACCTCACCTGGAGTACTGTGTCCAGTTCTGGGCTCCACAGTTCAAGAAGGACACTGACAAACTGGAACGTGTCCAGAGGAGGGCAACCAAAATGGTCAAAGGCCTGGAAACGATGCCTTATGAGGAACGGCTAAGGGAGCTGGGCATGTTTAGCCTGGAGAAGAGGAGGTTAAGGGGTGATATGATAGCCATGTTCAAATATATAAATGGATGTCACATGGAGGAGGGAGAAAGGTTGTTTTCTGCTGCTCCAGAGAAGCGGACACGGAGCAATGGATCCAAACTACAAGAAAGAAGATTCCACCTAGACATTAGGAAGAACTTCCTGACAGTAAGAGCTGTTCGACAGTGGAATTTGCTGCCAAGGAGTGTGGTGGAGTCTCCTTCTTTGGAGGTCTTTAAGCAGAGGCTTGACAACCATATGTCAGGAGTGCTCTGATGGTGTTTCCTGCTTGGCAGGGGGTTGGACTCGATGGCCCTTGTGGTCTCTTCCAACTCTATGATTCTATGATTCTAAGCTACAAGGGTGTGCCTTTTCGCCTCTGAAGGAACGCCCCCTGCTTTAAACACTGCCCTGGCACTCTCTCCCCTTTTTGGCCTGTGTTCATTCTTGTAGGCAGGTTCCAGGTTGAGGTGTCCCTGGCAAGGTGGCCTCCTCCTACAGTAGAGGGCACCCTGGCTGCCCTTTTAAAATTCCTCACACAGTGCTCCAAAGCAAAGCTATGCCAGCACTTTGCAGCAAATTGAAACAGCGGGCAGTTCCCAGTCACAGCCATCCACTGTGGGGAGCCTGGTTCCAATATTGGTGACAGGTACAGGCACCTCCTGCACCTCCTTGCTGAACTTGTATAATTGTAGGTATTACCAGTTATAATGCTCTCTCAAAGGAAACTGACCCCATAAAGCTCCCTGCCACAAGGGAACCGCAGATCACTAATATATCCCCTTGCATTCTGTTTATAGAACAGTGGAAGTTTTGATAACAACAATGCTGGTGACAACAGCTTCAACAACAATGGAGTAAGTACCAGAGATAAGCCAACTTGACCACCTTGCTTGTACATTCGCTTGTCACACCAGTTCTTCTCTTGGGCTAGCAATTGGCTACTTAAGACAGCCAAGCTTTGGGATCATCTTACACAGGGCCCCCTCTTGCCTTCTCAATGTTGCTGGACGACAGCTCTCATAATGCCTGGTCGTTATCCATGTTGGCTGGTACTGATGGGAGTTGGAATCCAACAACATAAGGGCCTCAATCCCACCCTAGCATTTGAAATCCCCTTGGGGAATACTTTATAGAGTCATTTGCCTTCTCTATAATCAAACACACATACCTCAGCCTGCAACAAAATATTTCATAGTATCTCTTGGATGATCTCTGACATTACCAGATAGACAGCCCCCCAACCCAAAGAAAATGTTGACAGCAAGCCTGGGCATTTCCAAGAGAGCAATGAGACTGAATGGTTGTGAAGCAGCAGCTCTGTAGGGATGGAACAAACAGAAGATCCCACTGTCTAGTTACATGAATCCATGCACCCATGGATTCTCTCTCTTCCAGAATTATTCTGCCACACATGAATTAAGGTTTCTATAACAATTCAAAACATAACACTCCCTTGTGGAGCCTGACAGCGCTCTTCTTTTGATATTCCCTTTCAAATGCTCTCAGTTACATCAGATCACTATCTGTTCAAATGTCAAGCCTGTTTGTTCTTTTACAAAAAGAAGCAGCAGCAATTTTGACAGGCAGTCCCCAGAGTCCCACAGCCCAGCCATGTAGCATAACCACCAAAGCAAGATCTCATGTATCACATGGGTGCCTATCTTTTTACCCTGAATACTTTCTAAGTATTACCTTTCTACCCAAGCATTTCCCAAGTACTCCATTTCTACTCTTTGTACTTTATTCTCCATGCTGGGCATAAAGGGTAACACTTAATGGTGTCTCTTTATGCCATATTCCAAAAAATCTTGTGAGTGAGAGGAACTAGATCAGAGGTGAGGAACCTGTGGCCCTCTAGGTATTGTTAAAATCCAGCCCCCATCAGGCCCAGCCAGCATGGCCAGTATCCAGGGAAGATGAGATTTGCAGTCCACCAACATCTGGAGGACCAGAGGTTTCTCCTCCCAGGTCTAGATCTTTTTTTATGGATGGTATCTGGAAAAGAACCCTCAAAGTGATTCCCCCCCCTTGCCTAACTACAAATGCATATCTGAACATGCCGCCTAAGAGTCTGTAACTACATATTGAAAAACCACAAATTTGGATTAGAAGCTGAATAATCTGTCAATGTTTTGCCTTGCAGAATAATAATGATGACCCCATTGTTTGGGTGAGTATTAGTACTGCTGAATCTCTCCATTAGGAATAGGGTTTGATGGCATGGCTCAGTCATTTTGCTGCCACAGCATCACTGGAAGCATACAGGGTTGCCTTTGCATAAACTGGGGAAATGGATGCATCATGCCACCCAAGCAGAGTGTTATGGGATGGGGACAGAACTAATGTATTATAAGAATGTAAGAGTTGTCTTGGTGAAATAGGTCGAGAAATAGGCTAGGTCCATCTAGCCTAGCATTTTGTTTCCAGTGGTGACTGGGGAGTTAACAGTGAAATAGGGATGTAAGGGGTGCTTGTCAAGTCAAGCTCCCATCTAGTCTGGCATTTTCAGCCTAATAAGGGAACAAACAGAGGATGCTGTGTTATACCAGGTCAGTTACTTTGGCCCACCTCCCTCCCTATTGTCTAGATTGACTGGCAGTGGCTGCCTAGGGTTTCAGAAAAGGGGGTTTCTCCCGGTCATATATGGAGATGCAAGGGTTTGAACATGAGATCTTCATGCAAAGCAGATGGCCTACTATTGAGCAATGGCTGTTCCTTGGAAAGCTTGTTGTGGGGGAAATGGGAGGAAAGGCAGCCACATATCTAAGTCTATCTAAGCACTTTGAGCCCACCTTGAGAGTGGGGTAAGAGTCTAGTAGCTAGCTAGAAAGACACATACCTTCTCCAAATATTCAGGAAAATGTATGGGCCGCAGATTAGTACCCTGATTTCATAATACGGTGTTTTTACTGAAAGAAACACCTTTTTGTACCTGTGACAGGCATCTGTCATGTGCTGTAGCGCCCAGTGCAATGTGAGATGCAGAGATTTAGAGAGACAGACATACTGGGGAGAGCTGTCCTATTGGGTCTCTCTTGGCATTTGAATTCTAATGGGTGTTCCTTTTCTTCTTTTGCAGTATTAGACACTCAGGAAACCACTGCAACACAGTGCCTTCTGTCCCTTTTTGTTTCGTAAATGAATCTCTCTTGTGGGATCTTTCCTTGCTGCTGAACAACCAAAACCTTTTATTGCAAATAAAGAACCTTGGTGTCACTTGTTGATCAATAAATCTGTTTGGGTGTTCAGTTATTCCATAGCAACAAACCCAATGCATTGCACGAAGACTGGATTAATCCAAAAGTATATCTCAGGGTGGAGTCAGGTGAATTGCAGTGGCCAAATTATTTTGGCCCTTGAGACAGAAAAATCCTGCAATCCAGGCAGTTGGACGTAGGTTTAATGAAAGGGCAGCAAATTGTTAACTGCTTAATTTAATACTAATGTATTCCATTGAGACTCCCATGGAGAGCTAACAATTTGCTGCCCTTTCATGAAATCTACATCCAACTGCCTGAGGTGGTGACCTCACTCTGCCTAATGCTAGGGTCAGCCTTGCATGCCTCTCTAAGAGTGAAAAAAAAATATTTCTGACATTCTCCTTCTATGTAAATATAACTGAATGACTGGAGGAGGAGATGAATGTGGCAACAACTCTGGCCTTAACCTTTCCCCATTTTCCTTCCGCACCTTCCCAGTTAATCAGACAATAATACATCTTTATCAATGTCCAAACAAATCCAGCCTTACAGGTGAATTTGCTGACACCCTCCCCCAAGCTTTTTTCCACCTCTGCCTTCCACAGACCTTAATCTCCACATCAAGTTCCTCACAAATGCTCAGTTTGGTCTTACGCAAACCAGCTTGCCACCCACCTTCAGCAAATAAGAGAGACTTGAACAAATAAGGAAATCTGAGAGGTCGAGTGGTTTGAAAGTCACATTAAGGTGACAACCCTAACCTCATTTACTGGGGTGTAAGGCCCATTGAATTCAGTGGGACTTCTGAATAGGGATGGGAGAGAAATTTGATTCATTTCGTATTTAACTTTGCACTTTATGAAACAATAACCAAACAGAAGCGTCCCCCTCCTTTGAAATCTTCACTTTCCTGAATTTTGTACTGCCGTTCTCCAGCCATATAGTTAAAGGACCCTTGGATGGTTAAGTCCAGTCAAAGGTGACCATGGGGTTGCAGCGCTCATCTTGCTTCAGGCAAAGGGAGCTGGCGTTTGTCCACAGGCAGCTTTCCAGGACATGTGGCCAGAATGACTAAACCACTTCTGGCGCAATAGAACACTGTGATGAGTGCCAGAGTGCACTGAAATGCTATTTACATTCCTGTTGGTGTCTATTTATCTACTTGCGCTGGTATGCTTTGGAACTGCTAGGTTGGCAGAAGCTGGGAAAGAGCAATGGGAGCTCACCCATTGCACAGATTTGAACCGCTGACCTTCCAATCAGCAAGCTCAGTTGTTTAGACCACAGCACCACCCACATCTCCTTTCCAGCCATATAATGCATGCTCAAATGCAAATAAAAGTATGCACACAAATCTATACATCTGTGGAAGGCAATGTAAAAAAATGCATTATATTAGGGGCCAGCTAATCCCTGCTTGTGAGTAGACACAGTGAGGCTTGCAGCCTGAAACCAGGGAAATGTGAATTCATGGACTTGCTCAGTACAAACAATGTCAAGAGCTGGCATCATCAGGCACCAGACAAGGTCCATGCCCCTGAACAGGGTTGACTATTGGAGCCTCCTGGACTTGGTGTTCCTCAACCTTCATTTTGCTACCTGTCCTCTCTGAGCATGCGAGCAGCATCCTGCATAAGGAGATGGAGCACCAGCTCCCATTTGCCTGGAATGTCTTCACTGGGAAGTTGTGTAGATTGGGCACAGAGCGGGAGGGCGATTGAATGGCCCACTCAGAAGATGGCACTCCAAGCATCTTGGAGCCATCATTACCATTCACCCATGAAGCTGACTAGATGAGTAGGTCATTCTCTCTCTCTCTCTCTCTCTCTCTCTCTCTCTCTCTCTCTCTCTCTCTCCTTCTCTCTCTCTCTCTTTCCCACTATCACTTAGCCCATCTTTTAGGATGGTTATGAGGGAAAACGAGGCCAGAACCCTGTACACTGCCTTGAGTTGAGAGAGAACTGTCTCTGAAATCCTTGAGAGACATCAGGATAGGCAGGTGATTGAGCTTGATGGACTAAATCTCTGACTGTGCTGTTCTAAGGGTTGCTGGCCTCACTGTAATCTATCATCTCATCTCTGGGGGGAGGCAGGATGTGGTGGTTTATGTTTGTTTCACTGTTCTTTAAGGATTTGTAACCTGTAATAGCAATAAAAATATTACTTTAAAAAGGGGAGGGGGAGAAAGTACCTCTGACTCGTCAAGGTTGTTCAGTTCAAATTCTGCCCAGTTGTTCACCCCAGATCCCAGCAGATCCCGGTGATACAGACTAAGAACCAGAGAGTTTGGTCGCTTTATCCTGCCATCCACCTGACAAGACGCTCTTCCTGCTCTTCCTGACTGAGCATGGGTCAGTACTCGTGTGCTTCCCAGCATTGCATTATAGAATTTTAGCAGTGCTGAATGTATCTCTTTGAAGAGCACCATTATCCTCATCCATGTAGCACTGATTGCAGCTCAGAGTTATGGGGAAGCATTTTCATGCCCTCTAGTGCTTAGAACCTGAACAGCTCTGATAACTCAATTGTTGTTGTTTTTAATATATATATATTTCTTGATTTTCCAATATAGTTCCAATAACAGCCTCATTATAACTATATCTATCTATCTATCTATCTATCTATCTATCTATCTATCTATTCCAATATAGTTCCAATAACAGCCTCATTATAACAATAACAATTCTATCCAATTGAGAGCCAGTGTGGTGTAGTGGTTAAGAGCGGTGGACTCGTAATCTGAGGAACCGGGTTCGGGTCTCCGCTCCTCCACATGCAGCTGCTGGGTGACCTTGGGCCAGTCACACTTCTCTGAAGTCTCTCGGCCCCACTCACCCCACAGAGTGTTTGTTGTGGGGGAGGAAGGGAAAGGAGAATGTGAGCCACTTTGAGACTCCTTAAAGGGAGTGAAAGGCGGGATATCAAATCCAAATTCTTCTTCTCTTCTTCTTCTTCAATTGATACAATTATTAATGCCAATTATTCAATGTCAAATTGTACAATTTGCCATATTTTCTGTGTATAACACGCCCCCACTAGTTATTTGGAGATATAGTATCACTGAACATGGAAGTTCTATTAGGTTGTTACATAGGACAGGACCTTGATTCTGAATGGGTAAGTGCAGTTTCAGCACCTGCGAATGGGCTTCACAGATCTAGCAAGAGGCAGAATTCCAATGGAGGAGGTGCTGCTGCTGTTGAGCCCTTTCTCCTTACTGGTGCTTCACCAGAACCTCAGTCCTAGATCGCAGGAAGGAATAACAGCTTGCTCTGCCCCACTGAGGGCCTCATCACACTTTAGGAAGTGGGGAGGCACAGTTCTGCTGTTGTGGGAAGCACTCAAACAAAGCCTGATGAGAAGACTCATGTCTTCTCCAAATACTCCAGGAAACACAGTGAGGAAGGAAGTGACCAAGAGGACACAGGGGCACCACCAGCACATGTTACAGACCTGTGCCTCCCTGTCATAGGAGGGTGCTCTGTGCCACAAAACCATAGTTAAACTATGGAACTCATTTCCAAGGGTGGCAGTGATGACCACCAACTTAGAGGGCTGTAAAAGAGGGCTGAACAAATTCATAGTGCATCAGCCTGTCAATGGCTACTAGCTTGGAAGGTTCATAGAATCATAGAATCATAGAGTTGGAAGAGACCACAAGGGCCATCGAGTCCAACCCCCTGCCAAGCAGGAAACACCATCAGAGCACTCCTGACATATGGTTGTCAAGCCTCTGCTTAAAGACCTCCAAAGAAGGAGACTCCACCACACTCCTTGGCAGCAAATTCCACTGTCAAACAGCTCTTACTGTCAGGAAGTTCTTCCTAATGTTTAGGTGGAATCTTCTTTCTTGTAGTTTGGATCCATTGCTCCGTGTCTGCTTCTCTGGAGCAGCAGAAAACAACCTTTCTCCCTCCTCTATGTGACATCCTTTTATATATTTGAACATGGCTATCATATCACCCCTTAACCTCCTCTTCTCCAGGCTAAACATGCCCAGCTCCCTTAGCCGTTCCTCATTAGGCATCGTTTCCAGGCCTTTGACCATTTTGGTTGCCCTCCTCTGGACACGTTCCAGTTTGTCAGTGTCCTTCTTGAACTGTGGTGCCCAGAACTGGACACAGTACTCCAGGTGAGGTCTGACCAGAGCAGAATACAGTGGCACTATTACTTCCCTTGATCTAGATGCTATACTCCTATTGATGCAGCCCAGAATTGCATTGGCTTTTTTAGCTGCCGCGTCACACTGTTGGCTCATGTCAAGTTTGTGGTCAACCAAGACTCCTAGATCCTTTTCACATGTACTACTCTCAAGCCAGGTGTCACCCATCTTGTATTTGTGCCTCTCAAATGTCCATGGGGAAATGTATCTCTGATAAAGGTTCCCCCATTCCTGTTCTGTGGGGACACCTACAGTCAGAAGCAAACATTTGGTCTTTAGAAATGCCAAGCCCAGGACTGTAAGTGGATGATTTCCTGGTTGTCATTGCTCAGTTGCCTCCAGGAGATTTGGTTCAAGAGATTTGGTTCTCCATCCCACCTTGGCTCCATGTATCACAAATGACTAAGGTGGGAGCACAAGCATTTCTGTTGCTGAGGATTTCTTTGGCCATATTCATACAAATAAACAGACCCCACGCATTGGAAATTGGATGCTTGCTAATTTTTATTGTTTTGAAGCTTTCCTCAACCCAGCAGACAAGACGGAACAAAAACCATTCATGAGCAACTGATGATCACCATCACCACGGCAACTCTGGTTGTTTCACGATGCGATTTGTTGGCTCTGATTGTTGCCAAAGCAGGGAGAAGGATAGCTGGTCCAGTGGCCAATTCTTGCTTTAGATTTAAGTGAATGCTGAAAAGAGAGAAAAAGCCGCAAGCTGAGAGTTGTGCAAATAAATCTCGGTTCTCAGAGATCTGCACTTGTTGACGGTTTGCTACTAGACCAAGTTCAAGTTGTTTCTATTAATATACTGTATAAGACATTTAACAACTTGGGACTGGTTTACCTTCAAGATTGCCTTACCTCGTATATTCCCACTCAGCCCCCTTGATCTGTGCGACTGGCACTGTTATGAGTGTCACATGATATCCACTGCTCATTTACTGTCATTTACTTTTTAGTGTCTGCTACAAACATTTTTGTTTAGACAAGCCTACCCAGACACATAGAACGTTGATGTTTGTCTTAATTTCCTTTTCGTTTATAGCTGATTTTATTATTTATGTTTTAAATACTTGTTTTCAACTGTTTTTGCCAATAATTTTATTTTTTTTCTCTTTGTAAACTGCTTTGAGATGTGTGTGTTTTTACAATCAAGCAGTGTATAAATTTCACAAAAAGTGAGCAAAAGTGTTCTCATTCATGGTTGATCTGGGACTATCAGCATGAATCATGTTTAGGAGCCATTTGCTGATGATATACACATCATCCTTCTGTTCATTTCCAGTTTTCAGTCTCTGAGTGCTGTTGCTTATGTAACCCACGTGCAAGAAGAAGGAATCAGCAGACTTGGGAAACTCTTGAGTGTTTTCAAAAGCACATAAAACCTTAGGGGAGAAAGACTCTAAAGGGAAATGGGCCAATAACTTTGGTCATAGTCAGGGGGTACATGATGCAGAGTGACTGTTGTGGGCAAAACTGGGGAGGGGGCAAAGAACAGATAATATGATGTAGTAACTCGAATCGTAGAGAGCAGCATTTTATGCAGCCTTTCAGGTTTGCCTCATCTGCAACAGAAGCCATTTCTGGTGATAAGAGTCATTCTTTGGCTGTTCCCGTAGGAACCCCAACTGTGCTGCCACACACACACACACCACCCCCATGATAGAAGAAAGGAAGACACACAAAACACAAATATGTAGTACACACTGGCTCTGTACTCATTTAACAGTCATAGCTCCCAGTGTCTCACAAAACAATGCTCAAATCCTAAGAACTGTAGTTTAGTGCTAAGAATTCTGTAAGATATCTCATCTGCACCACAGATCTGCCGCTCCTTTGATGCTCTAGGGAGAAAGAATGATGTCTTAATGTCAATGCGCATTGGGGTTTGGGGAAGGCAGAGCATAAGAATGAATGAAGTTTGTTAAAATACAATTAAGCTGGGTTTAACATTGAAGGCTACTGGATTTATTTTTATTTTAAGCAGATCATCTGTATTAGCAAACTTACAAGTGGTGGGGTCCATTCTGCTTACTCCTCATTCTCATTTACTGGTTCCACCTAAAGAGAGAACACAAGTTTTATTGCATCCTCATCCTTATCTCTGGTCAAGCAGACTTGAAAATTAATTTTAAAAAAATAACTAAGAGTTCGTTGAGGGGCCTACTGGTATCTTACAATTTCTCATTTTTAAATAATTAAGAAGCATCTAGTAGTCGCCAGCTGAACAGTCTCCCCCCCGCCCCAAGCTGCTCAACAGATGTAGGGCTGCCATACGTCCTCAACAACATGGGGGGGGGGGAGCTCAACAACTTTGTCCGGATTTTCACTTTTAGGAATACGGAAACCCTATTATATATTTAAAGATAAAGGACCCCTGACAGTTAAGTCCAGTCGCGAATGACTCTGGGGTTGCGGCGCTCATCTCGCTTTACTGGCCGAGGGAGCCGACATTTGTCCACAGACAGTTTTTCTGGGTCATGTGGCCAGCATGATTAAGCTGCTTCTGGCGAAACCAGAGCAGCGCATGGAAACGCCATTTACCTCCCCGCCAGAGTGGTACCTATTTATCTACTTGCACTTTGGTGTGCTTTTGAACTGCTAGGTTGGCAGGAGCTGGGACCGAACAACGGGAGCTCACCCCGTTGCGGGGATTCAAACTACTGACTTTCCGATATATTTACTTCTCAGTAAACTTGCACTAATTTCCCATTCTCCTCTCCAAATGGAGATGTTCAAAGTGGTTGATGAAACACATTCAAAACAAATACAATTCAGCCTGAGCAGTGCTAAACCCATCTACCAATTTCAAGCACCTGTTGCTCCATTACCACCACAAAAGAGGCAGTCATTTTTCCACAACTGCTTCCTGATGGCAGCCCCAGAGTCTGATTGTGGCATAACTGCAAGTGTATGTTTATTAAGATAAAAGAAATGCTTTTAACTTTATAGAGTGGGAGCACCACTTTCTGGCATGACCTCCCCCTAGATCAGAGGAGAACCTCAAGCCAGCAGTCAGGTGTCCGTGTGACTTTACAGAAGTTAGCCCTTATGGAATTAATAGTCAAAGCAGTGGCATAACATGGGTTGCCAGTCCCTAGGGCCACATGGAGCTGGGGTGGGAGGGAAGTGGATGGGGTGCCCTTGTGCATTCAACTGCCTAACAATGTCCGTGTCATCCAAGAAATTGAAGCTGCAGAGATAAGAAAAGATGAGTCTTTCCATTGTCTGGAGAGGTCACTCCCTGCTTTTCATGGAGAAGCTGTTTTCAACAGAGCCCAGCTGTGGAAGTGCGCAGCTGTATTGAGGCAGCACTGGGTGTTGAAATTTTGCACCCCTAACAATTTTGTGTCTGGGGTGACGGCCCCGTGCCCCCCATGCTATGCCACTGATTCAAAGCAGTCCTCTGCTTTCAGGGTTGTCTGGTCCAAGCCCCTTCTAAAGATAAACAATAAGATGGGCTTGCAGAACAGTGACTGTGGTTTGAAGCCGCCCATTACGTTTTGCATGCACACATTTGAATGCCCATTTTGTTACTTCTTTTGTTATGTTTGGCGGGGCTGCATTTCCTCCCTGGCCATGTGACTGACCTATGACTGCACCTGGGTAGCCAGAAGAGAGCCCCAAAAGCCAAGGATCAGAAGGAAAGGTAGGAAAGAGCGATCCATAAAAATGTGCCCTCATTTCTCACCTCATTCTTTTTGCCTTTGCCTTTGCCATGGCGATGGCCTTTGCCTTCACCTTTGCCATGGCCATGGTGATGGTCATGGTGATGGTGATGGCCTTTGCCTTTGCCTCTGCCTCTGCCGTGGCCTCTGCCGTGGCTGTTGCCACTTTCAGGCTGAGCTACCTCTTCTTCACTCTAGGAAGCAAAGAACAATTACTATTAAGGATGGAATGGGCAGCTGATTTGGTCCATCGTTCCTGGTCCATCATTCCTGGATCACAGGTCTGTTCCCATCCTGTCTTGATGTTTCAAAGGAATGCATTAGAAGTCTGCATTTAATTGTATACATTTTATATGAAGTTTCTTAAGAACATAAAAACACCCTCCTCTCAACACATTCAATGCATTCAACAACTTTCTGATAGTAAGAGCTGTTCAACAGTGGAACAGACTCCCTCGGAAGGTGGTGGACTCTCCTCCAAGGGTATATAAGCAGAGGTTGGATGGCCATCTGTCTGGTATGATCTAGTTGAGATTCCTGCACAGCAGGGGGTTGAACTAGACCCCTGGGTTCCCTTCCAACTGGATGACTCTATGAGTCTATGATTCAACAGTAAGGTACATATTTTTGAATGCCTCTTTTATGTTATAGCCATAATTTTCTGCACACATTTTCTGCACTGGAACCTGTGGTGCTTAAGACGTTGGACTTCAAATTCCCTCAGCCCCCACCAGAGCGGCAAATAGCCAGGGGAGGTGGGAGTTGTAGGTGTCCAACAAGACTTGGAGCATTGTAGGTTCCCCATCCCTAGCTTTGGGGAATATTAAAATTCAATTTTTTGCTGTTTTGGGGATCTGAATATGAAAGCAGCTGTGTCCAGACAAAAATGCCATAATAGCAACCCGATCCTCCCTTTGTCGATCAAGGCAAAGAATCTCAAAATAGGACACTCTCCTCCCCAGTCAACCAAACCTCCAAATCCCAACACCCCTCCACAGCCTAACAAACCTCTCCCTGCTTCTCGTGGTCCAATGGCCATGTTAGCATTTTATTGCCATTCCAGGTAGTTTCAACCAATTGGGTTATTTGGAACTCTCCAAGGTCCTGCTTTTGCCTACCTTCTGCTTTGACCTGACTTAGCTTGTCTTCAGCAGGTGCCACCTGCTGCCCTGGAGAACATCAAGCTACAATGGGACCACCCTAGTCTCATTTCTTAGCGTTGCTGATGCCTAAGGATTTTGTAGGTTGAGTGGCATATAAATAGAAACCTTTACATCCCCTATAATGCTCCAGATCTCCACTGGAAGCTGTCTTTACACGTTCCCACAATGCCCCAGAATAGTGGGCACTAGGGGACAGAGTAAGAAAAAGAAACAGCCCACAGGTATGTACTGTCATTGAGTCAACCACATATTTGACATTTTGAAAGAGAAAATTGCTTTCAGTTGGCACAATGCACAATGGGATTATGTAAGAGAAGACTTTGATGAGAGGGATAACAGGAAGGACTGCTTAGATCTGCCAGCCCTTTTGGTAGTCACTAGGGGTGCTACACTTGAGGAAAATTGGGCTGTTCCTGTGCAGGTGTGTGTCATTTGCCAATGTGCTGCATTACAACATGTTCACAAGATCTCTTTTTACCAGAGAAAGGGGGTTCTGAGGGATGAAAAATAAAACAATCCTGCTTTTCCATATACAACCTTGCAGACAGGCAAGACTCTCTTGGCAGATGTTCTGAGTCACAGGGCATGAAAATCCCATCCTTGAGGTCGAAAGGCCTTTGTTATGTCAAATCCTGCATGCTGGACATTGTGGGAAATTAAAATGGTGGCTTGCAGATCCAGACATCAAGGCAGTGCTGGCTCCCACAGGATGGTGCTGTCTTAATGCCTGTGGATTGCCTCCTTTGGAATCATGGAGCGGAAATTAGGTCTTTTACTCCACCAATTAAAGGATAACTTGTATAATACTACATTGAGCCAATATGCACTTTGGACTAATGGTCCTCTTTCCCCATTCCTCAGCTGTGTTCAGGCTTACACTCCTTTTTCAGGATGCCAGGCAGATTGGCACAGCTCTACCCTGAGTTCTTTTGTGCCTTACTAACAGAACAGTGTGAATTCACTCTTCCATCATACTGCTGGATGTTCTTCCTCCTCCTTTCATCTGTTGGCTTCTTAAAAATTCCATGGAAGCAGAATTCAAGGGAACCACAAAAGAGTTCCTCTGGCAGTTATTTTTGTTTTTACACCATTGCAGTCCATTCATGACACAAACAGAGAAAGCTCACAGATACTTACTACTACCAATGGTTCGACATCCTGAAAGAGAAAATTGCAGACAATATAGTGCTTATATATAGTGCTTAATGCAGTTATATGACAGAGGAAGGTGAGGATGAAAATGACAAGAGGAAAAGGGGGTGCTGGCCTCTGCCCTCCAGGAGCTTGCACATCATAGGTCTACAGCTGGTGGCAGTGACAAAGGGGCACAAGCAGGGCTGGTCTAAGATGTTTTGGTATCTGGGCAATCTGCAAAATTCTCTCCTCCCCACCAGGGAAGGAGGGGTAAGTGAAGATCCACATTGGGAGCAAGGGGAGGAATAAAATAAACTACACCCAACAACTGAAGTGGGAATCTGAGGCCACTGCGGGGGTGGGGCTCTCAGTGTCACCAGCAGACAGTGCATTCCTTGTATGCCAGACCTTCTGTCCCTGTGGATTCTGCTGCCCAAGGCTGTCACCTCACCTTGCCTAGTGGTTGGGCTGGCCCTTGGCAGAAACATATATCAAACTCAATGGATCGCCACAGCTGATCACTGTGGAAACCCACTTGAGACAAGGAATGCTCTTAATAACCTAGGGCAGTTTCACACCCTAGATTTAAAGCACATGACTTCCCCCAGAGAATCCTAGGAACTGAAGTTTCCTCTTCTCAGTTCTGTCAGTTCAGCCTTCCTTTCTATGGATAAATGCTCTTCCTCCTTCTTTTCCCCAATGACTTTTAAATATTCTGTGGTAACCCAATTAAGGGAAGAGAACAAACCAATGTGTTATTCTGCTCCTGAGCCTTTTGGTGCTACTGTAATCCGTTATATAGGATGCAAACACAGAAAGCCCCACAGATACTTACCCCAAGTACTTCCTCCTGGAGATCCTGAAAAAGAAAATGACCGTCAGTCCCCATAGTGCCTACCAGAGTCAAACACCATGATTTCCTTGCCCCAGTGGATTTACGTTTTGTAAAGCTGTGTGACCTTAGCTTACTGTAGACAGTCTACATCTTGGCTACCTAAAGAAGGCTTTAAAGAGACCTTGGGAAAGTTTTGGACGCTGTTTGATGAGAGGCAACCTGGGAATTAATTGATCTCTTATTTAGTGGTGGCAAGGGCCTCAAATGAAGAAAGGCAAGGTGCAAGAAAGAGGTACACTACTTAACAGACAAGATACTAAGCTTTTCCTACATGCAACAACCACGGCAAGAATTTTATTAGCACAGAAGTGGAAACAAGAGGAATTACTGACAAAGGAAGAAGGGCAATTGAAGTTAATGGCAAATGGGGAACTGGCCAAAATGAAGGGAAGAATCCGAGAACAGTGGGACCAGAAGTTCATCAAGGACTGGACTAAGTTTGTAAATTGTTTGAAAGACAATTGTAGTCAATCAAACACATTGGTAGGATTGCGAGAAGCTTTGTAAGGAAAGGTATAAAAATCACTGCAGAGAAGAATAAGAAAATATGGTGCTTTGATGTTTTTGATTTGAAAGCAATGGTTAAGTAGTGAAAATGCAGAAATTTGAAATGAAAGGTAGAAAATCATAAGGAAGGTTTGAAGGAAGTCATGGCCCCAAAAAGCCAAATTGTAAAATATAAGAGGAGAAGTTGTAATGGAAAGCATTATTGTAAAATTAATAAAAATGATATGGCCAAAAGAAAAGAAAAGAAAAGAAAAGAAAAGAAAAGAAAAGAAAAGAAAAGAAAAGAAAAGGGTACACTAATGCCTGTCCCTCAGGCAGCACTGGACCCAGGAAAGTGGGATATGGCCATTGCAAGGTCAGTATCTGAGCCCTGGCTCAGGTGCACCTAGAAGTAATGAGCATGTTTTGCTCCCTAGGCTGTGTTCCAACTTCACACTCCTATTGGCCTATTGGCACAGTCCACCCTGGGTATTTCTTCTTCATCTCAGTTATAGTGCAGTGCGCATTTACTCTCTTATTACATGGATAGAGTCTGGTGTCCTATCTAGCCTATTCTCACAAGAACCAACCAGAAACCTGCAGGAAACGCACAAGCAAGATTTGAGTCCAAGACCCCTCTCCTCTTCTGTGCATTGCGGCATAGAATGTATTCAGAAGAAATGCTGCCTCCATCTGTGGAATTTTAAGTAATGCCTCTGAAGCTTAATTAGAGGGGGGCAGGCAACCAACAAGAGAGTATTTCTGCAAATTAAGTTTTTTGACCCCGTTGCGGTCCTTACATGTCACAGAGAATGCACATACTTACTTCCACATTGTCACCCAAAGCCTCCTGAAAGAGAAAAATGCCAGCAATCTTGAGAGTCATTTATTTTTATCTGCAGTATTATTATATTATTATTATTATTACGGCATAATGTACAATAGGGTTATATAAGAGAAGGACTGCTTAGATCTGCCAGTCCTTGTCATAGTGACTATAGTAGTCATTAGAGGGGCTGCACTTGAGGAGGAGGACCGGGCTGTTCCTGTAGTGGGGTGTGTGTTTGTGTGTGTATGTGTATGTATTGGTGTCTCACAACTTTGACCTGTTGCAGGACCTTAGCTAGACCTTAGCAAAGCATACACAGAGTTCCAGAAAGTAATCAGTTGCAGGCAGGATGGACGAAGCAGGAACAAAATGCTGCTACTAGTAACTTGGTTACTTAGAGGTGTTTATTATTTACAGCAGGCTCTACAAGTTACTATACACAAGAACAGATACAGATATGGATCTTAACTAGCTCTCTCTGACAAACTCCAAACGATTCTCAGAACTCCACACTGACCAACAAAGACTTCAGTCAGTAAGATCATAAGTCATCATGCCTGTGTGAGACCTCAACCAATGGTACAGCTATATCTAAGGTCCCATATCTCCAGTCGGATAACTCCTCTCTGCTCAGTCATCCTTGGCCTTTGGCCAACTCTTAATTGATTCTGTGTGAAGCTGCACAGAATGGCACGTAGTCAAAAATCCCAACAGTATGTGTATGTATGTTTGTGCGTTGCCAATGTGATGCATTTCAATATACTCACAAGATCTCTTTTGCTCTGCAGATGTTTCTGAGGAATGAAAAATAAAACAAGGGTGACTCAATTCTGCTTTTCCATCAACAAACCTTGGGTACACGAAAGATTCTCCTGGAGGATGCTCTGGGTCACTGGGGTTTGAATGGACATGGAAATTTCATCCTTGAGCACAGAAGGCTCATTTGTTACATGAAATCTTGTGCGCTGACACAACCTGAGACCAGGGCAGGCTGCCATTTTGAGGTAGCCCCTAGGAAAGCAGCAGAATCCTGCCTATAGCAGCGGTTATCATAAGAGTTTTAGGCAGGCATTGGAGTTTCCCCATGATGCCTTGCAGTGACACTCCATCATTTGGGGAAATCAAAGTGGTGGCTTGCAGATCTAGACACCAAGGCAGTGCTGGTGTACACTGACGAAACCTCAGATCAGGGCTGGCTCCCATTTGAATTTCCCTGTCTTTTTGAATTGTAAGCCTGAAGGCAGTGGTTCTCTTTTGTTTTTTCTTCTTGAAATTAGTTCTCTGGGAGTCACTTTCAGAGATAAAATAGAGTTCTTTTTTAATGTAAATAATAAACTGAGCAAAGGTAGGGCCCAGTTACTCTGTGTCTGGCCTGGTAGGCAGGTTTATGCTTTGTTTTCCCACATAGCAATGAATGGCAGCTTTTCAGCCCATGTGGGAGAGCTTAGGAGGAGTGGGAAACACCTGACCCTCCAGATTATGTTGACCTACAACTCCCATCACCCTTCAATATTATCTATGTTGGCTGAGGTTGATGCATGATGCAGTTCAACAAGATTTGAAGGGCTTTTGTCTCACTAATAAAACACTGTGAATTCACTCTTTCATTACACAGATAGATCTCCCTCCTCCTTAATCCTGGCGACTTTAAAAAACAAATCCACAGCAGCACAATTAAAAGCAAGTGAAGTAACGAAAGCATTCTTTTGCAAATTAAGGGTTTGGCATAGTCCATATTTGGCAGAGAAGGACCACAGCTACTTACCTTTGCCCCACCTTTGACTTTCTGAAAGAGAAAATTGCCATGAGTCTGCATAGTGCTCAACAGAGTTATATATGATAAGATGATGAGGGAGCCAGAGTGGTTAGATTGTTGGACTAGAACCTGGGAGACCACGGTTCCAATCCTCATTCAGCCATGAAACTCATTGGGTGACCTTGGCCCAGTCCCTGCCTCTCCACCTAACTTATTCATTGAATTGTTGTGGGGAATAAATAAGAAGGGGAGAACTATGCACACAAACCTGAGCACCTTGGGGGGGGGGGGAGAATATAAATGCAATTAACAAACAAACAAGGATGAATATGTCACAGGCTGCAGTAGTAGAGGGGGCAGAAGAGAGGCACGGCCACTCCATCGCTGCAGCTGGGAGCCACCTCTGATTCTGTGTCTCTTTGACCTATCCCTGTCCAGCGAGTCATTGGAAGAACTTGCAGCTCATTTTACAGATTTCCTCCTCTGTGCCAATCCATTTTGTTTTGCTTTCGATTGTAAGCCATAGGGAAAGGATCCCCCCCCCCACTTTTTTGGTGACCTGGGGACCATTTTTGGCTGAAGAGTGGAATAAAAAAAGGGAAGTAACAAATCATTCTTCTGGAAATTAAGGGTTTGGCATGGTCCATATTTGGCAGGGCCACTTCCAAGCTGGAGAGGACGTGGGGTTGCGGGCCCACCCCCTCCCACGCATGCGGGGGCTGACTCTTAGCCTCCGCGAGAACAGGGGAATCCTCGGACGAGTCACCGACCCGGCCCGCCAATCGGCGGGCCGGGGAGGCGTGGCCTAGTGCATTTAAGGCTGGCGCACCCGGGGACCACCCTCTCTTCCCCGTTCCAGCTGCTCTGGTTTTCCCATCCCACCCACCCTTAGGTTTAGCTAGCTTTGACCTTGCTATGGACTCCGGTTGGTTGCCGCAAGGGGCCTGGTAGGAATTTTTCCACTTGGCAAATTTCCAGCCATTTGGTTTTTTCGCCTACCTCATAGTAAATGTCACAACTTTCTTGGTATTGGCGGTTAGGCATTGGCAGGGGTAATTGTTATGCAAATGAAGGGGGGAAGGAAGCGCCATCACCTTCTCCCAAGGAAAAGGGTAGTCCGGTAGAGGACTCCGGGGGGCGTTGCCCTGTCTGAAACCTAGGGAGGCGAGGGCCTAAGGCACGCCCCCGAGCGGTGACACCTGGGGGATCCTAGTTGGCGTACTTCAGCAGGACTCCCCCGGCTGGTGGTTAACCCTTTCCGGTCTCCATGCTGGGTAGTCGATAGGAGCCAATGCCTAAGGCCAATACCTTTCAATTCTTGTAATCAATAAAGTTGTGGCCTTTTACGCCCATTAACCTTAAATAATGTGTCCGGTGTCATTTCACAAGGGGGGAGGGGACTTGCCACGCAAACACAAAGAAAGACCACAGCTACTTACATCCAGCCCACCTTTGACTTTCTGAAAGAGAAAATTGCCATCAGTCTGCATAGTGCTCAACAGAGTTATATATGATAAGATGATGAGGGAGTCAGAGTGGTTAGATTGTTGGACTAGAACCTGGGAGACCACGGTTCAAATACTCATTCAGCCATGAAACTCATTGGGTGACCTTGGCCCAGTCCCTGCCTCTCCACCTAACTTAATTCATTGAATTGCTGTGGGGAATAAATAAGGAGGGGAGAACTATGCACACAAACTTGAGCTCCTTGGGGGGGGGGTAGAGAATATAAATGCAACAAACAAACAAACAAGGATGAATATGTCACAGGCTGCAGTAGCAGAGGGGGCAGAAGAGAGGTAGGATCACTCCATCACTGCAGCTGGGAGCCACCTCTGATTCTGTGTCTCTTTGACCTACTCCTGTCTAGCGAGCTGTTGGAAGAACTTGCAGCTCAGTTTACAGATTTCCTCCTCTGTGCCAATCCATTTTGTTTTGCTTTCGATTGTAAGCCATAGGGAAAGGATCCCCCCCCCTTTTCTTTTGGTGACCTAGGGACCAATTTTGGCTGAAGAGTGGAATAAAAAAATGAAGTAACAAATCATTCTTCTGGAAATTAAGGGTTTGGCATAGTCCATATTTGGCAGCCAAGGAGAAAGACCACAGCTACTTACTTCCAGCTTATCTTTGCCTTTCTGAAAGAGAAAATTGCCATCAGTCTGCATAGTGTTCAACAGAGTTATATAAAAGAAGCTAATGAGAGAGTCAGAGTGATTAGATTGTTGGACTAGGACCTGGGAGACTAGGGTTCAAATCCTGATTCTGTCATGAAACTCATCGGGTGACCTTGGGCCAGTCCTTGGCCCAGTAGCAGAGAGAGCAGAAGAGAGGCATGGCCACACCATCGCTGCAGCTGGGAGGCCACCTCTGATTCTGTCTCTTTGACTTTTCCCTGTCTAGCGAGTCACTGGAAGAACTTGCAGGTCAGTTTACAGATTTCCTCCTCTGTGCCAATCCATTTTGTTTCCTTTTCAATTGTAAGCCAGAGGGACAGGATTCCTCCCCCCCCTTTTTGGGGGGTGACCTGGGTTCCAATTTTAGCTGAAGAGTGGAATAAAAATCCTTTAAACAAACAAATAAATAACCCAGGCAATGGTAGGGCCAGGGTTGGTGGGTACGAACTACCCACTCAGCAAGATGCCTTTCAGAGACGCCACCTTGGGCCGAAGATTGGGGGCCCCAGCAGTGCAGCATGTCACACACACATGTGTCATGTATGCGTCATTGGAAGGAGGCACGTCATCGAGAGCAGGCTTTGCACTGCTTCCTTGATTGTGGCTCCTCCTCTCTCATGCTCAGGAGGAGCCTTCCTTCGATGCTTCGTGGTTAGACCTCCACCCCCTCAATGGGGGGGGGTGCTAAGTCCCCTGTTAAGGAATACTGAGGGGGTTGAAGACACATCCACCCCTTAGAGTTGATGGGTGTGATGCCATCCCCTAGTGTAATGTTTTATAGCAGTGAGTGGTGGCTTATCAGCAGATGTGCGAGTGGACTGGTGTCTTCCAGTTGTGCTTATGGAGCAACGCTTCCTCACTTGGGGACAAGATCTGACTCTTGCCCAGGGACTTTCCTGTGTCCCAACGCACAGCTCTTCTTATAGACAGGCTGATTGGCACAGACCCACTCTGGATTCTTATTTCCTGGTAACACATTACTGTGAATTAAGCCTTCCTTTCTCAGGTAGATCTTCCTTCTGCCTATGCTCAGTGACTTTTAAACAGTCTGTGGGAGCCCTATTAAGGGACAAGAACGAACAACATTGTTGTTCTGCTCCTTTGGTTTTAGGTGTTCTCTAGTCCATATAGGCAGTGCTTTTTTCTAAAAAAAAAAAAAAAAAAAAATTGTTTAGGTGTACTTTCATTTTGACTCAAGAAAACCACCATTTCCTTGAGACCCTGAAAAAGAAAATGGCCATCAGGTTAAGAACTTAATTCGTTCTGGAGGTCCGTTCTTAACCTGACACTGTTCTTAACCTGAGGTACCCCTTTAGCTAATGGGGCCTCCCACTGCCGCCGCACGATTTCTGTTCTTATCCTGAGGTAAAGTTCTTAACCTGAGGTAATATTTCTGGGTTAGCAGAGTCTGTAACCTGAAGCGCCTGTAACCCGAGGAACCACAGTATTCAGAACCATTGTTGCCTCCAACTATGGAATTTTAAATAATTTATTGGAAGCTTAATTAGAGCAGAGAACCAACCAAAGAGTCTTTCTGCAAGTTCAGTTTCCTGACACTGTTGCAGTCCATACATGTCATAAACAGATAAAACAGATACTTACGGCGCCCACAGAACCCTGAAAGAGAAAAATGCCATCAGTGTTCAGAATACTTTATTTTTCACTTCGTTTTTCCTAAACAGAAACAAAACATACATATAAATATCAATGCAACACGAGGGGCTTTTGATGATAAAGTCAAAAGAAGGATTAAAAAAAATCAGGAGTAAATGAACTTGATACAATTGTAAAATGAAAAAATTGTAAATGGGGCATAGAAACAATTTGCATTATACCCTGAAGGGAAAAAGGAAAAAAGGTCTTAACAGTTTACAGAGGTTGTCAAATAAAATCATATATCAAAGGGATTTGTCACCTGTGTTGTTGTTTAATTATTATTTAATTCAGAGCCCCCCAAGAGAGTACTTAACAGTGTTATATCAGAGAGGAAGATGGTGACAAAGATGACTGGGGCGGGGGAAGGGGGGGAGAAGAGCAAGTCTCTTCCCCCCAATCATAGATCTGGAAAGTGAAATATAATGGGGAAGGGGGTGGGAAGGGGGTTGGAGCCAAAAGTACAAATCAAGAAAGAAAGAAGGTGGCATGATGAGGGCAACATGGATCAATAAGTTTCATTGGAAATGCACTTGTGTTGCTTTGGGCTCAATGCTGAATGCCAAACTGAAGCCAGTAAGCAAATTAATAATAACCCCCCCAAAAGCTTAAAACTAAATTTCAACAACCAATATAAGAGGGATAAGATGGTTAACATCTGCAATTATTAGACAAAATAGCAGTTGCTACAGCCGAAGCAGCAACCAGCTGTGCCTGTTGGAATTTTGTAGGACATTCAGTGCTAATCATACTTTGTAAACTAAAATCACTAAACCACCACAATCAATAAATGTAAGTTCATAAATTTCTATGGCTCTCATCTGTGGCTAGCAATGGGTACCACCCATCCATTTTAATGTAATATTGGCCTGCACTTTACCCCCCCCCCCCCGTTTTTTAGAAACACCTTTAGCAAAACTAGCAATACTGGTAACCTTCACAGGGTATGCACATACAGTGGGAATCCAGGACAACGCACTTAATAACAACTGCCATCATTCCTGGCCATTGGCTGTGCTTGCTGGGGCTGATGGAAGTTGTTGGTCAGCAACATATGGAGAACCAAAGTTTCCCCACACCTGGTCTAGACAGAGGGGAGAGCTGCACAAGGCCAGAAAAGGGGCCACAGAAGCTGACATCCACACACTGGTTTAATCTGTACCAAGTCTTTAGCTGGAAGCTTCTAAGTTTGTTTTTAGCATGAAACCCAGCCCACTGAATTACTCCCCTCTTACCAAGCTCTGTACAGACACCGCCACAAAAAGGAACACAACCAATGGATACAGCAGCTTCATTTTGCCGGTCTCCTTCTTTTCACTCTTTGAGATACTTCTCAAAGCGCAAACCGTCCTTTCCAAACCCCAGCATTTATACTCACTTTGGGAAGGCTCAGTGGGTCCAAATCTCAATGTTTCCATTGTCAAAAGGCGTGTGGATAATAGGTTTATCAATAAGGAAAGGTCACGGGATGGATTGCATCAGCCTAACCACAGTATGGAACAACATGGCTGCATCCAAGGAAAAGAAGGATGCAAAGGGCAACTGGACGTGGCATCCCATGGCTGTTGGCACTTCTGCAGCTGGCACAGAAATATTATCTGCCACTTCTTTGATATGTTGGAAAATGCCTGGACGCTGGACACAGCCACGTCTGTTTTGGATTTTTGCTGTACCCTTTGGAAGGTACATAGCTGCTGAGGTCATTCAACAAACTTTCTAATAACATCTTCCTTGATTAGGGCTGGGCCAAGCTGTCAATTCTGAACTCTATTGGTTTCTCATTTAGCAATGCATTTTAAGTCCTTGTGAAAATTTGTTAGTGTTTTTGTGCAAATTTCTCCTAAAATTAAATATGTATGCAAAAAGCCTAATGAACTCATTCTTGCAAAGCGGGTTTCCCTAACAAATGCTATTTTCACTTGTTTGATGCATTTTTATGCACACTCCGCATTGTATAGGCATTTCAAAAAAAATGTATTACTTGGCCGGAGAACTGCATTTGAAAATTCAGAGAACAGCAAATCTTGAAGGACTACTGTGTTTCACCTCTCGTATTGTTTTGGGAGATGGGACTCAGTTAGGTAAAGGTAAAGGGACCCCTGACCATTAGGTCCAGTTGTGATCGACTCTGGGGTTGCGGCGCTCATCTCGCTTTATTGGCCGAGGGAGCCGGCATATAGCTTCCGGGTCATGTGGCCAGCATGACTAAGCCGCTTCTGGCGAACCAGAGCAGCGCACAGAAACGCTGTTTACCTTCCTGCTGAAGCGGTACCTATTTATCTACTTGCACTTTGACGTGCTTTTGAACTGCTAGGTTGGCAGGAGCAGGGACCGAGCAACGGGAGCTCACCCCGTCGCGGGGATTCGAACCGCCAACCTTCTGATTGGCAAGTCCTAGGCTCTGTGGTTTAACCCACAGCGCCACCCGCGTCCCTGGGACTCAGTTAGGCTCATCTTAAGTATTAATGGGAACATTTTCTCTCTCTAACCCTGATAGATAAAATTGTGAATAAATTGCCTGTAGTTTTTAGCAGAAGAAGCAGCTCAGACATAATTCCCAGACCTGTACACATAACAATGAGCAAACTGATTGCCTTGTTGTTAACTAGGGCTGAGTACATACCACCTTCTTGGTAGTGTTACAATCCACATTCTCATATTTTTCTTATTCAGTGCTCCAGCAATGGATTAACTTCAAGCACTCCCAGAGCCGGTGAGGTTTGCTAAGTGACAATGTAAGGGGAAAATGAGAAACTGAGAGGATTGAAACAGGGATATTTCCCCATCCCTGCTGTTATTACATGCACCTGGGAAATGAAGATGGTGGGAAATGAAGATGCAGTTTGCCAACTACCCTATTAGCAAAGTTTAAAAAATAAAAATAAAGGGGGGGGGGAGGCAGGAGTTCTGGGGTCTCCTGGTAACCCCCTGAGCCACCCCTAACAAAGCCCCTGGTGTTTGAATCACATATGTATTATGGTTTATTAAAGCAATATCCTTGCCTTATCATGATTTGAAGTTCATGATCCTTGGCTTATCACCAGCCTTTGTCATCATCAGATGCCCCTTTGAATGAGCTTGCTACAATATCTCCACTGAAGCAGCTAATGAAACCACAGTGCTGTTCTGAATCAACAGGGACTCTGCTACTCTTGGACCAACCTCAGAATGGTTTCTTTGTTGTGTGCAAAAGGGAGCTGAGCACCGATAAGGGAGACCAAGGTAAATGAATCTTATCAGGAAAAAGGGCATCAGATTCAAAGAGTGTTGTGCCTAGATAAAGAGACTTGGCACACCTTCTCTGGGCCAGATGGATCAGCCAAAATCATTAGGTTCTTGGCAAGGGCAAAGTGGAAGCAGAAGCTTGAGCCCTCAACCCCAGAATGACCACCGTTATCATTATATATTTATATATACCCCATCTTTTCCCCTGATGGAACTCAAGGTGGCACCACTAAAGGAAGTTCGGAATATGTCTCACCCACACAAGCAACAGAATGAGATGGGAATGAGTTGTTAGAGTCCTATAATGATATATTGGATTGTGCCACTTCTAAGCCTGACCGCAGGTACAGAACTTACATTACCAAATCCTACCCCACCCCACTTTTTTTAAAAGAGTCAGTGCTAGTAAGTCTGAAGAGCTATGCTGGATCATGGAAACTGTTCATCAGCTGATGAATGGAGAGATTAGTCCTTCTTGTTGCAAGGTGTTGCTTCACAGAAGCTTTACCTGTAGGATTCATTCAGGGCCTGATCTGGGTCACGGCCAATTCAGTGTTCCAGATCAGGCCTCAGATCGGGTTGTGAGGACATGCACAGTACACTAAAATGCTGCTGAACTTTCATGGGGATGTTTTTCTTCTTCTTAATTTGCAAATTGCTGCTGAATTTGAGGCCACATTCATACCATACATTTAAAGCACTATGACATGGGTAGGTAAAGTAAGGTCTGCAGGTCAGATCAGGCCCAATTGCCTTCTGGAACTGGCCCATGGACAGTCCGGGAATTGCCGCATGGATCCCCAGCATGGGCATTCTTTCCATCTCCCTCCCTCTACCTCACATGGCGGTGGCACCTCCTCCCTCCCTCTTCCTAGCTTCTCCCTGCCCGGCCTAGAGGAGGAAGGGGGCTGGGCTTTGTTGGTGCCAGCAGCAGCAGCAGCAGCAGCAGCAGCAGCCCTTGAGTGGCCACCATTTTAAGCAACCCCTCTCCGGAGCCCTTTTGTGGGCCACTCATTGTCCAGCCGCCGCCAGCCCCTGCTGCTTGCAAGCCACCAGGGATTGTGGTGCTCTTGCATAATTTTTTCCCTTCAAAATATAGTCCGGCCCCCCACAAGGTCTGAGGGACAGTGGACCAGCCCCCTGCTGAAAATGTTTGCTGGCCCCTGCACTATGATATGACTTTAAATAGCCATGGCTTCCATCAAGGAATTCTGGGAATTCTGAGCTGCAATTTGTTAAGGGTGCTGAGAGATGTTAGGATTCCCCCCCTATGTTCTCCTCAAAGAGCTACAATTCCCAGAGTTCCCTGTGAAGAGGGATTGATGGCTAAACCATTCTGAGAAGTGTAGCTCTGAGGTGGGAATAGAGGCCTCCTAACTATCAGCACTCATATCCAAATAAGCACATGGGATTCTTTCAGGAGGGAAGTCCTAACTATTCAAAGTGGTATGATACTGTGTTAAAGGTGGTGTGATGTGGAAGTGAGGGATGCGGGTGGCGCTGTGGGTAAAAGCCTCAGTGCCTAGGACTTGCTGATTGAAAGGTCGGCGGTTCAAATCCCCGCGGCAGGGTGCGCTCCCGTCACTCGGTCCCAATGCCTGCCAACCTAGCAGTTCGAAAGCACCCTTAAGTGCAAGTAGATAAATAGGTACCGCTTTATAGCGGGAAGGTAAACGGTGTTCTGTGTGCTGCGCTGGCTTGTCAGATGCAGCTTGTCATGCTGGCCACGTGACCCAGAAGTGTCTGCGGACAGCACTGGCTCCCGGCCTCTAGAGTGAGATGAGCGCACAACCCTAGAGTCTGTCAAGACTGGCCCATACAGGCAGGGGTGCCTTTGCCTTTGCCTTTGATGTGGAAGTGGCCAAGACTGGGAAAAAACAAGAAACTGAAATTGGCAGAGTCATGCATCCCTAATGATTAAAATGTTTTCTGGATGCTTATAACGAAATGGCTCTGCTTCGATCATCATTATGGTAGTGTAACTAGTTTGGTTTTTTAGAAGTTTGACCTCCCCATACGAAGCAGGCAGCAACACAACACTGTTCCTTCTCTTCAAGTCTGGCAAATGAAATCATTTTACGTGGCACAAGGCAACACACACCCATCCCGCCGCATTTCCTTGACAGGAAGGGAGCAGAAATTCTATAACAATAGCAGCATTGGGTTTGGGCACTCAGGCCTGCTGGCACATGTATTAAATGTAGCTGCAGAACTGAATAGTGTTACTGCTGGAACATCAAGGTGTGGAAGAATCGTGGAGAGGCGAAGATGATGATGCAGTTCCTTGCATGGACTGCTTTGCTTTTTGCAGTCTCAACACAGGCTTGGGTAAGAGAGAGAATGCATCCAATGGGTTGGGATCGCTTTTCAATTGCACCACAGATTTCAAGTGGTATTATACCACAGTGAATAGCCATGGGTTCCCCCAAAGGATTCTGGGAAGCAGAGGTGGATTTAGGCAGGGCAACCAGTTCCACCGTACTGGACACCAAGCCTAGAGTGTGCCACAGGGCATCACAACTATGATGCTGTAAATTGAGCAGGATGTGAGAGGCAGCGGGCACTAAATTTTGGCCTCACTTGGGGCACCGCTAAAGTTTGAAAGACTAAAGTCTGCTCCTCCAGGGAAGTGTAGTTTGTTATGGGTGCTGAAAATGGCTATGAGACGGCTATTCCCCTCTCACAGCTACAATACCCTGAATTCCTTGGGAAGAGAGATTAATTGTTAAATTACCCTGAGAGTTGTAGCACTGTGAGGCAACTCCTTCATCCTACTTCGTGGTTGGGCCAGGCCTGTCAGCAGCCTTAACAGACGACACTTTGGGGGAAGCCATGGCTGTTTGAAGTGCTATATTAGTGCTTTAGGTGTGTGGTGCAGATGTTGCAGTTGAGTGCTTAAAGTCCTGGATTTATTGTGATGTTACTTGCAGTACTGAAGCTCTGAATGGGCTTTATGTTTTTGAGTCAGCTGATGGATAAGGGTTCAAACCAGATCTGGGTGGGCCCAACAACATGCAAACTCAACCTGAGAGAATGGTTGGGAACTAGGCCAGTTCCAAATTTCAAGTTGCCCTCAGTGATGTGATGGTTGTGGGCCACAGCAGTGCCCTGAGAAGTGCTAGGCAGCCGGGTCTAGCCACCATTTGGGGAGGAGTGTTTGCTAAACTCCTCACATTTACAAACTTGGACCTGGCACTAGCACAAGACTGTTGATTCTGCCACCTATTGGCCTTGTTCAATTTAAAAGAGCATAGGTTCAAAGCTTTGGCCTCAAAGCTTGAGTTGTAAGGAAAAGGGTACATTTTTCAAGTTGTCAGAAATACACGAATGTGTCCCTTCCAGGTGATGTGACCTCTGTTTTGATTGGTATTCATATGTTTGTAATTAATATGCAAAATGTGCATGCCTTTTCTATCCATGAGTAAGCCTTAACAGGGAAATGCATGTTGCTAAGTGGGGTGCAGAGGTTTTGGGAACATTGTCGCAGCAAGTATCCCAGAGGACAATGGACTGCATTATGAATCAGATACATGGAATCGGGACCAGTATCAAAGATTGATATGGTCAGGCATCTGCCAAGGCCTCAGTCATAAGCAGGGCTCACTGAGAAACAGGGACGGAGAAATTTGATTCTTTGCATTTAAAGGCAAAGCTTCATAATTCACACTTTCTAAAACAATGTTTGAACTGAAACACAGCCATCCTTGAAAATTCACTCCTCTCTGAATTTTGCAATGGAGTTCTCCAGCCAGGTAACATGAACAAAAATGCATCTGCTGCAGGGAAAAGTGTATATAATAATACATATATTGGTGATAAATAACATACAAATAGCATTTGTTAGGGGGAAATTATTTGTAAAAAAATATGTATATGCTAGGCAACAATGCATACAAATGTGTATCTAAACAGAAATTTGTACTATCAGGAGGCCCTTTAATAATAATAATAACAAATAATAATAATAATAATAATAATAACAACAACAACAACAACAACAACAATAACAATAATAATAATGATAAATAAATAAATAAATAAATAATGTATTTGTACCCCACCCATCTGGTTGGGTTTTCCCAGCTACTCTGGGTGGCCCCCAACAGAATATAAAAATGATGAAACATCAAACATTAAGAACGGCCCTAAACAGGGCTGCCTTCAGATGTCTTCTAAAAGTCAGAGGGTTGTTTAACTTTTAAAATAATAATAATTGTAAGCATGGACTGGTGTGAACATGTAGGGAAATCCACTTTAAAAGTAGAGAAATAAGAAACCTGAGAAGAAGGGAAATTGACAGATTCACCCATCCCTCCTGACAAGAAATAGACACACCTGTCCCTCTCTCTCCTTCTCATGGCTGTGATTTGCTTGATCACTTGCCTCTCAGACAGCGGTAGTGGTGAAAGGGTTGGACCATAGGTGCCACTGCCTCTCTTCTCATTGGCTGTCTGCCTGTTAAGCCAGTAGGTGGTAGTAATGGTGAAGTTGGAGGAGGAGCTGGTGGTAACATCAGTGACAAGATGGGCTCCCTGAGCGTTGTGAAGTTATCTTGTCCAGGGGTCCTCCAAACTCTGGAGGTCAACAGGGCACCTGTTTCCCAGAATGCTTAGCACAGTGACACTGACATTCTGCACCTGAGTGCATCTCTGTAACTGGCCAGACATCTTAGAAATGAAAATAATGCCTTTTGTTTTGTTTTGTTTTGTTTTGCAGGGTGATGGAGACGGGGATGAAGATGAAGGCGGGATGCCGGTAAGTTGAGCAAAGCTGGATTTCAGTTACAGTGTCTCCCCTTTAAAATGATTAAGGTTCATAACCTGAATGAGTGGGCAGCAACAGTTACCTCACATCAGTTTCCACTCCGCACAGAAATATATCTCACACACCTATCCCACCCTTCAACTAAGGCTCTTGGTCATCCAATATAGGATTTTCTAACCACCCCCCATTCTATTCTCACAACAACCCTACAAGAAAGATGGTTGGTGGGCAGAGAGAGACTGGATGCCCCAGCATCATCCAGGAAGTTCAATGCCTGAGAAGATATTTGAGATCTGACCTCTGATACTCCATCCTAGGGGGTTCTCAAGCCATGGTCTGTGAGCTACATTCAGATGGCTAGCAGCATATTCATAAAATACAACAAGAATCCATGCACCAACGAGGCCAGCACATTACAGTCGCTACAACAGGCAACAATTTTCATGTGGGGAATTTTTTTTTTGCAACCTAGGAAGCTGTCCTCATCTTGAACTGTGGGGGCCACTCTAACCAGAAGCAGCTCTCAGGGGCCTTTCAGTGGGGATGACCAGGATCAAATCTGGGAACCTACTGCATACAAATCATATGCAGTATGACTAAGCTGTGGGCCACTCAACAATCTTTTTTTGGAGGGGGGATATCACTTGCCCCATCAAAAAGAAGCCCCAAGAGTCTGACAATCACACAAAAACAAAAGGAAACAATATGAACCATTATCTGGCCATTCAGTTAATAATCAGGAATGGCTGTGAACAGAATGCCTGCTTTGCAAGGGGTTGGAATAGATGGCCCTCAGGGTAGATTCCAACGCTACAATTCTATGATTCTATGAAATAAATATTACAGGGTGATCTCTCCTTCTCCCCTCCCCTTTCCCTCTCCTGTCCATCAGTTTAACAGTCAGTGTGGTGATGAACTAGGGCCTGAGAGTTTAGAGTTCAATTCCCCATTCTCTCATGAAGCACACTGGATGACAATGTGCCAGTAACAGTCTCTCAGCCTAACCTGTCTCACATTCTCCTCTAAAACACTGCCTTCCCACATTTTGCCCTCCCTCAGTCCAGATTTTCCCGTATCCTCTCCTTTTTGGAGTACCCTGGGTCTGGGGAAAAAAAAAATCTATATTGAGTAAGGAGTATGTGTGGGAAGGCAGTGATTTCGAGGAGAATGTCATATGGACAATGGAGAATCCGTGGAGATACAGGAATCTTCCTATGCACATTAAATGTCAGCAGGGCTGAGTTCAAGAGAATGGAGCAATGTATATATGGCATGTCTAAGTTGGAGTGGTAGAACAGTGGAGTGTGGGAGGTTGGGGTGCATGTCATGTGTGGATCATTAAATGCTTTCCCCCTCCTTTGTAGGATCTAATGTCCATGCTTGGAGGTGGTGGCGGTGGCGGCTTAATGGTAAGAATTTCTCCATCACCTTCTCCCGTTTTCTTCTGTGCTTTCCTTTGGTTGGTGGGAGGCCACTGGGAATTTTTTTTTAAAAAAATTGCATCAACCAAAGTCACATGAGGTTGCTCCCTTGTTGAAGCTAAGCTGGTCTGCCCAGAGATAGTTACCTGGTGTTCACGGTATGGTGTGAAGGCAATTTGAAAGAAAGAAAGAAAAAAAGAAAGAAAGAAAGAAAGAAAGAAAGAAAGAAAGAAAGAAAGAAAGTAAGTGTAGGGCAGTTGTTTTTTAAAAAATAAGAAAAGGAAAAGATTCTGGTCCATATCATGGCAAGAGATATCAATTTCCTACCCTGGGGAAGACAGCAACTGTTGCACAGTATGTCTAAAATTGAGTAGTGGGGATGCCAAGTGTGTATCATCCAAGAGAAGATCAAAAACCTTTCCTTTCCTTTGCAGAAGATGCTTGGAAATGGTGGCGCTAGTAAACTAGCGGTAAGTGCATTTCTATTACCTTCTTTCATTTTCCTCTGAGCGATTATTTTGGGAAGTCAGAATTTCATCCTAAAACATGGCGGATGTTCTTCTTGTGAGGCAAATAGCATCACGCCAAGAGAGTCACTCTGACACAATTCTTACAAGCACTAAAAGTGGTTTGCTTCCTGCAAAGCCTTCAAGCACCTGATTTCCATGCATCTCCCTCCTCCAGAACACTGGCGAGCATCCATTGTCCTACAGCCAACTACAGTTCAACGGGTGGGTGTGAAGAGAGAGAATTTTCAATGGTGGAGCAAAAACTTTGGGATGCCCTCCATAGGAAGACTCATATGGGCAAATCACAATCAGAAATGGGCAAATCAGTCTAATTTTAGTCATGGTTGATATGAAAACAGGATAATAGACCTGAAAGGCCTGGGGTATGATCCAACTGACTCTTCATCTATTCTTAGAGAAACTTGCCTTTCTGTAAAGATCTTTCTTTTTACTTCCTTGTAGGCATTGGCCCCTCTGCTAGCTGGTGGTGGAGGTGATGGCGAAGAAGGTGGTGGAGGGGTAAGGCACAATCCTTTTACATTGCAGGGCAGACCTTGCCATGAAGTCAGACGTCAATCTGAAGCATCGTCACCATCATACTTATTCTGGACATGACTTGCTTGTTGAGGGAAACCACCATGAAACCATGTGTTTAGCCGCCCCCTCCCCAAACCGTACTCATGCTCCCTCCTGGTCAGTATGCTGAGCACATGCATGAACCTCCAGGACCATAGGCAACATGCAGCCCTCAGAAGACCGCAGTACCAAAGTGGTGATGTGGCTTGAATGATGAACTAGGGCCTGGGAGATCATAGTTCAATTCCCCATTCTCTCATGAAGCACACTGGATGACAATGTGCCAATAACAGTCTCTCAGCCCAACCTGTCTCACATTCTCCTCTAAAACACTGCCTTCCCACATTTCCCTCACTCTCAGTCCAGATTTTCCCATATTCTCTCCATTTGGGAGTTCCCTTGGTCTGAAAAAAAAGAAGATCTGTATTGAGGAAGGGGTGTGGGAAGGCAGTGATTTAGAGGAGAATGTCATACGGAAAATGGAGAATTTGTGGTGATACAGGAAGCTTCCTAAGCTTATTAAATGTCAGTATGGCTGAGTTCAAGAGAATGGAGCAATGCATATATGGCATGTCTAAGTTGGAGTAGTGGAATAGTGGAGTGTGGGAGGTTGGGGCGCATGTCATGTGTGGATCAGTCAATGCTTTCCCCCTCCTTTGTAGGGTCTAATGTCCATGCTTGGAGGTGGTGGCGGTGCCGGCTTAATGGTAAGTATTTCTCCATCACCTTCTCCAATTGGTTGGTGGGAGGCAGCTGAGATAATTTTTTAAAAAATTGCATCAACCGAAGTCACATGAGGTTGCTCCCTTGTTGAAGCTTAGCTGGTCTGCAAAAAAAAAAAAAAAAAAAAGGAAAGGAAAGTAATGGGATGGGATGGGATGAAACTGTTCTTTGCAAAACAAACAAAACTGCTGGCTACCAAGCAGGCCAATAGCAGCCCCCCTCTCTCTCTAACTCTCTCCATTTCATCCCAGAGTGCTCTAAGTTGTCTGCATAATAAAACTGCAGATAAAAACCAGATAAAAATCCCCCAAATTTTATTACATAAAATAATCAGTAAAATGCATGTAAAATCAGTAAACCCCTTGAGAGATGAACGTAGGCAACTAGCTTATATGTCTGGGCAGACTTGATGAATTAAAACAATTTTCTTTTTTCCCAATTTTTTAAAATTAATTTTCCACATTTTTAAACAAACAAACAAACACAGATCATAAGTGAACTTAGTCTAATATTAATATCATAGTTAAATGACTTCCTCAAATTCCCTTGACTGAATTTCATTATATATCATTGTAACGGTTTTCCAAAACAGTTTCTCATAATATTTACTTACTCCTTAACTTCTTTATCTCTTTTCATCTTAACTTTAAACATAATGTTTTACAATTTCACATATTTAAATCCTTAGCCTATCTGTTACTTTGCAAGTGTTTATATTTAATTTAACTTAGCATATTTGGATAAATAGTCTTTGAATTTCTTCCATACTTCCTGATATTCCTCCTCCTTCTGGTCACGGATTCTTCCGGTCAGGTCGGCTAGCTCCGAAAAGTCCATCATCTTCATCTGCCATTCCTCCACTGTTGGTATTTCTTGTGTTTTCCAATTTTTGGCTAATAAAATTCGAGCTGCAGTTTAGGCATACAAAAGCAGTCTAACATCTTTTTTGGGCAATTCCAAACCTATTATTCCAAGAAGAAAGGCCTCTGGTTTCTTAACAAATGTATATTTCAAGGTTTTCCCCCAACTCATTATAAATCTTCTCCCAGAAGTCTTTCACCTTGGGACAGGTCTACCACATATGGTAAAAGGTACCCTCCTTTTCTTTACATTTCAAGCATAGATTATCACTATTGTGATAAATCTTTGCTAACTTTCCAGGGGTCAAGTACCATCTATACATCAGTTTCATTATATTTTCCTTTAACATTGTACATGCAGTGAACTTGACCCCTTTCCTCCACAACCTTTCCCAATCTTCACACATTATGTTATGTCCCACATCTCTTGCCCAATCTATCATCATGGATTTAACTTGTTCATTCTTCGTATGCCACTCCAATAATAAATTATACATTTTAGACAAATTTTTAACTTTAGAATCTAACAACCCCGTTTCCAATTTGTTTTTCCCCGAAGCAAAACCATTTTTCTTTGTACAATTCATTAATCTGGTGATAATGTAACCAATTTGTTTTATCTTTGATTTGGTCAAATGGCTTTAATTTAAGTCCTTCATTATCTTCCAATAACAAATCTAAATATCTTAACCACTTGGATTCCATATTTGACTTTTTCTGGGCCTTTGCCTCCATTGGCGAGAGCCATCTGGCTGTTTTTCTTTCTAGAAGATCTTTGTATTTAATCCAAACATTATATAGAGATTTTCTAATCACAAGATTTTTAAAGCCATTATGGGCCTTTACCTTCTCATACCATAGATATGCATGCCATCCAAACACATTGTCAAATCCCTCCAAATCTATAACATCAGTATCCTCTAGTTGTATCCATTCCTTAATCCAGCAAAGCGCTGCTGCTTCAAAATAGATCTTCAAATCTGGCAGGGAAAATCCCCCTCTTTCTTTCGAGTCTGTTAGTAATTTATATTTGATTCTGGGTTTTCCCCCCTGCCATATAAATCTAGATAGTGCTTTTTGCCATTCTTTAAAACACTTCACATTATCAATAACTGGTAGGGCTTGAAACAGAAACAACATCTTTGGCAATACATTCATCTTAACTACAGATATCCTGCCCATTAATGACAATTTCAAATTAGACCAAGTCTCCAAATCTCTCTTAATTTCATTCCATAATTTCTCATAGTTATCTTTATATAGATTCAAGTTTATCACCGACAAATTGACCCCCAGATATTTAACTTTTTTCACCAAGACTAGGCCCATATTTTCTTGTAATAACTTCCTTTCCTCATTGTCCAGATTTTTCTCTAAAACTTTGGTTTTGCTCTTATTTAACTTAAATCCTGCTACCTGTGCAAACTCCTGTATTGTCTCCAGTGCTTTTACTGCACTGGAGTCTGGTTCTTGAAGTGTCAATCCTAGATCATCAGCAAAGGCATTTAATTTATATTGTTTGGATCCTACTACTATACCTTTAATTTGTTCTTCTTTTCTTATCATACTTAACAAGACCTCAAGGACCAAAATAAACAGCAGAGGGGAAAGTGGGCACCCTTGCCTGGTTCCCTTCTCAAGAATTAAAACAATTTTCAGCAGGCATCTACAACAACATAGGCAAGGATGCCTGACCAATGTCAACAAGCTACGAGTTCCTAACTGAAAATGCTGCCACTCTAAATTGTTGACTCCTTATAAATGTGGCACAAGTATTATGTGGCATTTGTAAAAGTGCTGGTTTCACAGTTTTGAACCCATCAGCCAGGGGCCTTAAGTAAACTCGTTCCATATTAAGAGCTTCATTTACCAATTGTAGAAAATGAAAATTTCTATGACTCTGTGAGTCTACAAGAAATACCAGAAAGAAAGAAACTAAAGGAAGCCCAGATTGGCTGGACTGCTCCACATCATGGCAAGAGATATTGATTTCCTACACTGAGGAAGACAGCAACTGTTGCACAGTATGTCTAAAATTGAGTAGTGGGGATGCCAAGTGTATATCATCCAAGAGAAGATCAAAAATCTTTCCTTTCCTTTGCAGAACATGCTTGGAAATGGTGGCGCTAGTAAACTAATGGTAAGAGCATTTCTATTACCTTCTTTCATTTTCCTCTGAGCTATTATTTTGGGAAGTCAGAACTTCATCCTAAAACATGGCGGATGTTCTTATTGGGAGGCAAATAGCATCACCCCAAGAGAGTGTCTCCAACGCAAGCCAACTTCCTACAAGCACTAAAAGTGGTTTGCTTCCTGCAAAGCCTTCAAGCACCTGACCTCCATGCATCTCCCTCCTCCAGGACACTTCTGAGCATCCAAGGTCCTACAACCAAGTACAGTTCAATGTGTCGTGTGAAGAGAGAGCATTTTCAATGGTGGAGCAAAAGCTCTGGGATGCCCTCCATAGGAAGACCCATATGGGCCCATCACAAACAGAAATGGGCAAATCAGTCTAATTTTAGTCATTGTCACTTTTGCACTTGTTTACCCAACAGTCTGGACTGCTCCATTTCTGCATCAATTTGTGAGCGAGTTGTACAGGACACTCATAGGACCAGGTATCTCAATGCATCACCTCTCTATCCATACATGAAGCTTTTCACCAAAGCCCCCCATGTAGATGCAGTGGCCATCTGTGGTGAGGGAGGTGTCTAAGAGGGAAGTGGCATTCTCAGCCTCAGCCAGCATGGCCAATGGTTAGGGATGACAGGAGTCCAGCAAAATTTGCAAGGCAATGGGCTCTTCATCCCTGGCTAAAATCTCCCATTAGACATGAAGTTCATTAGCCAAATGTGAAAGGGGTTTAACATTCTGAGATTTGCCCTGAATCCTGCAATTATGTCAAATGTGGACAAAAAGTCCTCTCATGTCTACCACATGTAAGATGGGTGGTGCCTTTTACTTTTCATATTTGGGAATCTTAACAGTCATTTTGGTAAGAAACTGACCATCCTTTCCATGTCCATAGAGATAGAAGGATCTGTCAATTTTGGTTCCCCCATTTCCAATTTTTCCAATCTTTAATCTGATTTTCCACATTTCTGCAGCCATCTGCTTATTAAAAAGGAAGAAAGAAATTTTTAGTGCAATTTTCTCCTGAAAACCATATTTTTGCACGCAGGTGTTTTGGGTTTTGTTTTGAATTTTCAAAAACAGGAACACAGAGCATATTTAACCCCCCTCCCCTCCTCCCATCCCACTTCCAACCATACCAAATATAGCATATCTACATATACCTTAGGACTTTCCCTTTGCAGGCAGTTCTTATTGATATCCAAGTATTTGCAAGCATTTTTCCTTATGCAATGCATTTTTCCTAATATAATATTTGGTTGTGGTAAGAAACTATCCATTATAATCTTCCTGTATTTGTGAAGCTGTTGTAGGCCTTGGAATTGAAGTCAGTAATGTCACTGGGTTGGTAAGAATCTAATATAAGCACCTCTTACAGTATGTGTTAGACTTTTGTGCTATATTCACATGCAAGGCTATTGCATGAAGAATGACTGCTCAGCTGGCCACACCCCAGATGACACATTCTTGCTGCGCACTCAACATTTCCATCTTCAGTGAGGATGTCTCCAAAAGGGCATTTATACATGAATAGCTAAATATATATCAGCTCCCCCCTTGCAGGTGCCCATACAGATTCAAGCTATATCCACGGTGGGACAGCAGTGTGTGTCCCTGGGAAATAAAGACACTTGGAGGGTCTGCTGCTTTCAGTACTGGGGGCATGAGCACCAGACATACCAATTGTGTCCTGCAGGAGGCAGGAGCTAAATATATATATCAGCTCCCCCCTTGCAGGTGACCATACAGATTCAAGCTATTTCCACGGTGCGACAGCAGTGTGTGTTTCGTCATTGGAAACAGTGAAAGTGACAGAGATGTTGCTCCATCTATCTTCTCCATGTGCTAGACCTAATAATAGGATACTGGTCCCTGTGTTCTTATGGTTGTGAAGCCAGAAGTCATCCTGAAAGATTCTCGGAAGTCCTATAACATCACCCAAGGAGACCTCAAATGCATTCCAAGTTCTCAGCGTCCTAGGAAATACATAAACTTTAGAAAGGAGGAAGACCTTCCCAGACTGTTTAGGTGAAAGTTTTATCTCCCACAACATAAATGGCCTGGGTATGGTCTTGAGACACATGAAGGCTCCACCTAACTGAAGTTAAGAAGATCTGAGTGGGTAATGGGGAGTGAAACTATGGCATTTGCAATCACAGGATGTAATGTTGACCATCAATTTGGATCATTATAAATGGGGAGAAGACAAATACATGGAGGTTAAGGTTATCCATAAATGTTCATCATGAAGGGTGTTACATTACCTCAGGTACCAGAGGCCTTATGCCTGTAGATGATAGTTGCTGAGGAACTAGAGCAGGAGGCTTCTATTGTACTCTTGTTCTACATGAGAGGTTCTAATAGGCACCCACTTGGTTGATGTGAAAACAGGATGATAGACCTGAAAGGCCTGGGGTATGATCCAACTGACTCTTCATCTATTCTTAGAGAATCTTGCCTTTCTGTAAAGATCTTTCTTTTTACTTCCTTGTAGGCATTGGCCCCTCTGCTAGCTGGTGGTGGAGGTGATGGCGAAGGAGGTGGTGGAGCGGTAAGGCACAATCCTTTTTCATTGCAGGGCAGATCTTGCCGTGAAGTCAGAAGTCAATCTGAAGCATCATCACCATCATCCTTATTCTGCACATGACTTGCTTGATGAGGGAAACCACCATGAAACCATGTGTTTAGCCGACCCCTCCCCAAACCATGCTCCTTCTGGGTTCAATTAAGGGTCTCCTATGCACACAGGTCCTGTTATCAGCTTGATTGTTCTACAAAAATATTACATATCTGAACATAAAGCATTATTCCCAAACCTTAAACAACAAGTGCAGCTGATTCCTATATCTGAACAGCCACAATTTGCCCACTTGTTGTTTGTGCTCTGCTAGTTGGTAGCAGCTGTTTACAGGCAGAAACCATTTAGAAAGGGAAGAGGGAGAGAGATCAGACAAATAATACCCCCCCCCCTTTTCTCTCTTTTGCTGGCTGGCTGCAGCCATTTTAAGAAGAAACCATGGCAAGAGAGGGAGGGGAGATCACTGATTAGACATGCTCCCATAGGAAATATTGGAGATTACCAGCTCATTATGAAAAAACACTCACCCCAACCAACAATTTATTGGGAACTCATTTTGTTCTTTAAGTGGGACCTCATGACTCATTGAACATATACGTGATTATGGCTGAATCACCACCTCCTTCTGGGAAGAAATGGGGAGGGATGAGCTGGTGAGGAGGTCAGCATGGTGCAAATGTACTGGAGGATCTGATCCCATGATCCTGCTGGCAGGTTTGCACTGCACCTGCCCCTCTATCACCTCACCCCCCATTACTCCTGCTAAGTAGCAGCAACTCAGCTGTCAAGAGGTCAGGTGAGTGCCGCTGCCCGCCATGGCACACACTACTGAGCGCATCTAGGGGCAAGATAAAACTTTGCCGACTGGAGAATGCTGGTTTCTTCATGCAATGAGAAACCAAAGCAAATGGGGGTGGACCTATGAACATGTGCATTAACAGAGATAATTCTCTTGTTCCCCTTGTAGGCCATGTTGTCTGCGCTTGCCGCAGGTGGTGATGATGAGGAGGAAGGCGGTGCTGCGGTAAGAAGCTCTCCCTTTTAATTCCAGGGCAATTCTGAGGGCAGGGTTAAGGATGTGGCCCCATCACCATATTTCCTCTGCACACACAAGTAGGCTGTGAGGAAGCCTAAAGTATCCCATCAAAGCTGAATTTTAAACAAAACATGTTTAAAATGCCCCCTCCCCAAACCGTACTCATGCTCCCTCCTGGTCAGTGTGCTGAGCACATGCATGGAACCTCCAGGACCATACGCAACATGCAGCCCTCAGAAGACCGCAGTACCAAAGTGGTGATGTGGCTTGAATGATGAACTAGGGCTTGGGAGATTATAGTTCAATTCCCCATTCTCCCGTGAAGCACACTGGATGACAATGTGCCAGTAACAGTCTCTCAGCCTAACCTGTCTCACATTCTCCTCTAAAACACTGCCTTCCCACATTTCCCTCTCCCTCAGTCCAGATTTTCCCATATTCTCTCCATTTGGGAGTACCCTTGGTTTGAAAAAAAAAAATCTGTATTGTGGAAGGGATGTGGGAAGGCAGTGATATAGAGGAGAATGTCATATGGAAAATGGAGAATTTGTGGAGATACAGGAAGCTTCCTACGCTCATTAAATGACAGCATGGCTGAGTTCAAGAGAATGGAGCAATGCATATATGGCATGTCTAAGTTGGAGTAGTAGAATAGTGGAGCGTGGGAGGTTGGGGCGCATGTCATGTGTGGATCAGTCAATGCTTTCCCCCTCCTTTGTAGGGTCTAATGTCCATGCTTGGAGGTGGTGGCGGTGCCGGCTTAATGGTAAGTATTTCTCCATCACCTTCTCCAATTGGTTGGTGGGAGGCAGCTGGGATAAAGATTTTAAAAATTGCATCAACCAAAGTCACATGAGGTTGCTCCCTTGTTGAAGCTAAGTCTGTTTGCCCAGAGATATTTACCTGGTGTCCAGGGTATGGTGTGAAGGCAAAAGAAAGAAAGAAAGAAAGAAAGAAAGAAAGAAAGAAAGAAAGAAAGAAAGAAAGAAAGAAAGAAAGAAAGAAAGAAAGAAAGAAAGAAAGTGTAGGGCTGTTGTTTTTTAAAAAAATAAGAAAAGAAAAAGGAACAATAAAAGCAATGGTATGAAACTGTTTTTTGTGAAACAAAGCTGCTGGCTAGCAAGCAGGCCAATAGCAGCCTCTCTCTCTCTCTCTCTCTCTCTCTCTCTCTCTCTCTCTCTCTCTTATCCCAGAGTGCTCTAGGTTCTCTACATAATAAAACTGTTGATAAAAAAACAGCTAAAAATTCCCCAAATTGTTTAAAAACATATATACATAAAATAATCAATAAAATGCATGTTAAATCAGTAAAGCCCTTGAGAGATGAATGTAGGCAACCAACTTATATGTCTGGGTAGATTTCATGAATTAAAACAATTTTTAGCAGGCATCTGCAACAACATAGCAAGGATGCCTCACTAATGTCAGCAGGCTAGGAGCTCCTAACTGATAATGCTGCTACTCTAAATCAGGCTTCCTCAGCCTCGGCCCTCCAGATATTCTTGGCCTACAACTCCCATGATCCCCAGCTATCAAGACCAGTGGTCAGGAATGATGGGAATTGTAGTCTCCAAACATCTGGGGGGCCGAGGTTGAGGAAGCCTGCTCTAAACTGTTGACTCCTTACAAATGTGGAACAAGTATTATGTGGCATTTGTAAAAGTGCTACTAGTTTCACAGTTCTGAACCCATCAGCCAGGGGCCTTAAATAAACTTGTTCCACAACATTAAGAGCTTCATTTACCAATTGTAGAAATTAAACAATTCTATGATTCTATGACTCTACAAAGAAATAGCAGAAAAGCAGCAACTAAAGAAAGCCCAGATTGGCTGAACTGCTCCACATCATGGCAAGAGATATCGATTTCCTACCCTGAGGAAGACAGCAACTGCTGCACAGTATGTCTAAAATTGAGTAGCGGGGATGCCAAGTGTGTATCAGCCAAGAGAAGATCGAAAACCTTTATTTTCCTTTGCTTTGCAGAACATGCTTGGAAATGGTGGTGCTAGTAAACTAATGGTAAGAGCATTTCTATTACCTTCTTTCATTTTCCTCTGAGCTATTATTTTGGAAAGTCAGAATTTCATCCTAAAACATGGCGGATGTCCTTACTGGGAGGCAAATAACATCGCCCCAAGAAAGTCTCTCCGATGCAAGCTAAGTTCTTACAAGTACTAAAAGTGTTTTGCATGGACAGGCGGAGTCCCCAGATCCCGAGCGGTCCCCCTCCCGTCATGTGGAATAACGACTCAAGACAACGTGCTATGGGATTAAATTGGCCACAACTTTATTAAATTTCAAATGTGGGTAGACCTTGGCTCAGGCATTGGGCGTTCTCCCTCCCCAGTCCCCAGCTGGGGACCTAGGGAGCTTCAGGATTATCCAGTGGGGGGGGGAATGGGCCGGCTCTGGAGAACATATGTTCAAGCAGAGATAGCCGCCCCCATTTACGCTGCCGCCACAGGGGAGAGCAATGATGACCTTTCGGCGTACGGTCAAAGCCTCCCTTCAGAAACCCCTTTAACGGGGAACCCTGGTATCACTGCCGCAAAGAGGAAAATGGACTAAAGGTTTCCACCCAAGGCCTGATACTGCCAAAGTTGTGACATTTTGCTACGGGAAAGGCGAAACCTGCCAATGCAGGGAAATTCCTTTCCGGCCCTTTAACAGCGACCTTAACGTAGCAGCGCCCGCATACCTGTGAAGAAAAGTTAACCTGCAAAACCCATGAAGAAAAGTTAACCTGCAAAAGAAGACATTAACTGAGGGTGGGTAGGGTGGGAGAAGCTCTGGAGCCAAGTGAGGATGCCCAGGTAAGATCCTCCCTCTATTGTGTGGGCAGGTAATCCCTCCCCTACCTGGCCTGGTCTCCTTGGCAACACTTCCCCCAAGTGGGATTGGACAACTGACTGAGGTAGGCAGAGACCTCCAGGTATCCCACCTGAGGGAAGGCAAAGCCAAGCCTATGCTGATGGGGCCCCTCCAGATCCAGGGCTGTGCGCATCCACACAAAGGGCGCCCACCGTTTTAAGCGGGGAGTGGTCATTGCTATCTGCAAAGCCTTCAAGCACCTAACTTCCAGGCATCTCCCTCCCCCAGGACACTTTTGAGCATCCAAGGTCTTTTGGTAAGAAATGTTGGTGGCAAGGAAGGTTTCTTCACCTGATAACAAATAGAGTCATGTAAGGCATGTAAGCCTTGAACGTACGCATTATATAGGATGATATTTTTCTCTCCTTTGTAGGCACTTGTACCTGGGCTTAGCGGAGATGGTGGTGGTGATAAAGAAAGTGATCCTATGGTAAGGGATACAATCCTGTTTTGTTTCAGGGCAATTTCTGTCATGGGCAGTGGTCCATCCCAGAACATTCAAGTAAGGGTCTCCTATGCACACAGGTCCTGCTATCAGCTTGATTGTTCTGCAAAAATATTGCATATCTGAACATAAAGCATTATACCCAAACCTCACTTACAAGCGCAGCTGATTCCTATACAGTCATACCTCGGGTTAAATATGCTGCGAGTTGAGCGCGTTCGAGTTGCACTCCTCAGCAACCCGGAAGTAACGGAGCGCATTACTTCTGGGTTTCACGGCTTGCGCATGCGCAGACACTCAAAATGACGTCACGCGCATGCGTAGAAGCGGAGGAAAGCGACGCATGCGTGCGCAGACGTACCGTTGGCAGTTACGTTTACCTCTACATGCGAACGGGGCTCCGGAATGCATCCCATTCATATCTAGAGGTACCACTGTATCTGAACAGCCACAATTTGCCCACTTCCTTTGTTGTTTGTGCTCTGCTAGTTGGTAGCAGCTGTTTACAGGCAGAAACCATTTAGAAAGGGAAGAGGGAGAGAGATCAGACCAATCATTTCCCCCCCTTGTCTCTCTTTTGCTGGCTGGCTGCAGCCATTTTAAGAAGAAACCATGGCAAGAGAGGGAGGGGAGATCACTGATTAGACATGTTCCCATAGGAAATATTGGAGATTGCCAGCTCATTATGCAAAACACTCACCCCTAACCAACAATTTATTGGGAACTCATTTTGTTCTTTAAGTGGGACCTCATGACGCATTGACATATATATGATTCTGGGAAGCATTCTAGGTTAGTGGTGTGCTTTTCTTATGAACCTCCAAGAATTTCCAATACTCCAAATGCAATTCAAGTACAGTGGTACCTTGGGTTACAGACGCTTCAGGTTACAGACTCCGCTAACCCAGAAATAGCATCCCAGGTTAAGAACTTTGCTTCAGGATGAGAACAGAAATTGCCTGGCAGCAGCAGGAGTCCCCATCAGCGAAAGTGGTGCTTCAGGTTAAGAACAGTTTCAGCTTAAGAACAGACCTCCGGAACGAATTAAGTACTTATCCTGATGTACCACTGTACTGCAAAGGGTCTGCCCATTGACTTTTCTCTTCCAAAAACAACGGAAAATAGAAATGTTGCCTTGACTAGAAACTTTGCCATCTGGCAATTGAAACAGCAATGGAATGTATCGCCACACAGGAGGACGGCTTACCTGATCTCCCAGCAGCTGAATCACCACCTCCTTCTGGGAAGAAATGGGGAGGGATGAGCTGGTGAGGAGGTCAGCATGGTGCAAATGTACTGGAGGATCTGATCCCATAATCCTGCTGGCAGGTTTGCACTGCACCTGCCCCTCTATCACCTCACCCCCCCATTACTCCTGCTAAGTAGCAGCAACTCAGCTGTCAAGGGGTCAGGTGAGTGCCGCTGCCCGCCATGGCACACACTACTGAGTGCAGCTAGGGGCAAGATAAAACTTTGCCGACTGGAGCATGCTGGTTTCTTCATGCAATGAGAAACCAAAGCAAATGGGGGTGGACCTATGAACATGTGCATTAACAGAGATAATTCTCCTGTTCCCCTTGTAGGCCATGTTGTCTGCGCTTTCCGCAGGTGGTGATGATGGTGAGGAAGGCGGTGCTGCGGTAAGAAACTCTCCCTGTTAATTCTAGGGCAATTCTGAGGGCAGGGTTAAGGATGTGGCCCCATCACCATATTTCCTCTGCACACACATGTAGGCTATGAGGAAGCCTAAAGTATCCCATCAAAGCTGAATTTTAAACAAAACATGTGTTTAGCCGCCCCCTCCCCAAACCGTAGTCATGCTCCCTCCTGGTCAGTATGCTGAGCACATGCATGGAACCTCCAGGACCATAGTCAACATGCAGCCCTCAGAAGACCGCAGTACCAAAGTGGTGATGTGGCTTGAATGATGAACTAGGGCCTGGGAGATTATAGTTCAATTCCCCATTCTCCCGTGAAGCACACTGGATGACAATGTGCCAGTAACAGTCTCTCAGCCTAACCTCTCTCACATTCTCCTCTAAAACACTGCCTTCCCACATTTCCCTCTCCCTCAGTCCAGATTTTCCCATATTCTCTCCATTTGGGAGTACCCTTGGTTTGAAAAATAAATAAATATGTATTGTGGAAGGGGTGTGGGAAGGCAGTGATTTAGAGGAGAATGTCATATGGAAAATGGAGAATTTGTGGAGATACAGGAAGCTTCCTACGCTCATTAAATGACAGCATGGCTGAGTTCAAGAGAATGGAACAATGCATATTTGGCATGTCTAAGTTGGAGTAGTGGAATAGTGGAGTGTGGGAGGTTGGGGTGCATGTCATGTGTGGATCAGTCAATGCTTTCCCCCTCCTTTGTAGGGTCTAATGTCCATGCTTGGAGGTGGTGGCGGTGCCGGCTTAATGGTAAGTATTTCTCCATCACCTTCTCCAATTGGTTGGTGGGAGGCAGCTGGGATAAAGATTTTAAAAATTGCATCAACCAAAGTCACATGAGGTTGCTCCCTTGTTGAAGCTAAGTCTGTTTGCCCAGAGATATTTACCTGGTGTCCAGGGTATGGTGTGAAGCCAAAAGAAAGAAAGAAAGAAAGAAAGAAAGAAAGAAAGAAAGAAAGAAAGAAAGAAAGAAAGAAAGAAAGTGTAGGGCTGTTGGGAATTGTAGTCTCCAAACATCTGGGGGGCCGAGATTGAGGAAGCCTGCTCTAAACTGTTGACTCCTTACAAATGTGGAGCAAGTATTATGTGGCATTTGTAAAAGTGCTACTAGTTTCACAGTTCTGAACCCATCAGCCAGGGGCCTTAAATAAACTTGTTTCACAACATTAAGGGCTTCATTTACCAATTGTAGAAATTAAACAATTCTATGATTCTATGACTCTACAAAGAAATAGCAGAAAAGCAGCAACTAAAGAAAGCCCAGATTGGCTGAACTGCTCCACATCATGGGAAGAGATATTGATTTCCTACCCTGAGGAAGACAGCAACTGTTGTGCAGTATGTCTAAAACTGAGTAGAGGGGATGCCAAGTGTGTATCAGCCAAGAGAAGATCAAAAACCCTTCTTTTCTTTTGCTTTGCAGGACATGCTTGGAAATGGTGGTGCTAGTAAACTAATGGTAAGAGCATTTCTATTACCTTCCCTCATTTTCTTCTGTGCTATTATTTTGGAAAGTCAGAATTTCATCCTAAAACATGGCGGCTGTCCTTTTTGGGAGGCAAATAACATCGCCCCAAGAGAGTCTCTCCGATGCAAGCTAAATTCTTACAAGTACTAAAAGTGTTTTGCTATCTGCAAAGCCTTCAAGCACCTAACTTCCAGGCATCTCCCTCCCCCAGGACACTTTTGAACATCCAAGGTCTTTTGGTAAGAAATGTTGGTGGCAAGGAAGGTTTCTTCACCTGATAACAAATAGAGTCATGTAAGGCATGTAAGCCTTGAACGTACGCATTATATAGGATGATATTTTTCTCTCCTTTGTAGGCACTTGTACCTGGGCTTAGCGGAGATGGTGGTGGTGATAAAGAAAATGATCCTATGGTAAGGGATACAATCCTGTTTTGTTTCAGGGCAGTTTCTGTCATGGGCAGTGGTCCATCCCAGAACATTCAAGTAAGGGTCTCCTATGCACACAGGTCCTGCTATCAGCTTGATTGTTCTGCAAAAATATTGCATATCTGAACATAAAGCATTATACCCAAACCTCACTTACAAGCGCAGCTGATTCCTATACAGTCATAACTCGGGTTAAATAGGCTGCGAGTTGAGTGCGTTCGAGTTGCACTCCTCAGCAACCCGGAAGTAACGGAGCGCATTACTTCTGGGTTTCACTGCTTGCGCATGCACAGACACTCAAAATGACGTCACGCGCATGCACAGAAGCAGAGAAAAGTGACGCGTGCATGCGCAGACGTACCGTCGCTAGTTAGGTTTACCTCTACATGCGAACGGGGCTCCGGAATGGATCCCATTCATATCTAGAGGTACCACTGTATCTGAACAGCCACAATTTGTCATGTCCTTTGTTATTTGTGCTCTGCTAGCTGGTAGCAGCTGTTTACAGGCAGAAACCATTTAGAAAAGGAAGAGGGAGAGAGATCAGACCAATCATTTCCCCCCCTTGTCTCTCTTTTGCTGGCTGGCTGCAGGCATTTTAAGAAGAAACCATGGCAAGAGAGGGAGGGGAGATCACTGATTAGACATGTTCCCATAGGAAATATTGGAGATTGCCAGCTCATTATGCAAAACACTCGCCCCCAACCAACAACTTATTGGGAACTCACTTTGTTCTTTAAGTGGGACCTCATGATGCATTGAACATATATATGATTCTGGGAAGCATTCTAGGTTAGTGGTGTGCTTTTCTTATGAACCTCCAAGAATTTCCAATACTCCAAATGCAATTCAAGTACAGTGGTACCTTGAGTTACAGACGCTTCAGGTTACAGACTCCGCTAACCCGGAAATAGTACCCCGGGTTAAGAACTTTGCTTCAGGATGAGAACAGAAATCGCCTGGTGGCAGCAGGAGGCCCATTAGTGAAAGTGGTGCTTCAGGTTAAGAACAGTTTCAGGTTAAGAACAGATCTCCAGAACGAATTAAGTACTTAACCTGATGTTAAGTACTGCAAAGGGTCTGCCCATTGACTTTTCTCTTCCAAAAACAACGGAAAATAGAAATGTTGCCTTGACTAGAAACTTTGCCATCTGGCAATTAAAACAGCAATGGAATGTATCGCCACACTGGAGGACGGCTTACCTGATCTCCCAGCAGCTGAATCACCACCTCCTTCTGGGAAGAAATGGGGAGGGATGAGCTGGTGAGGAGGTCAGCATGGTGCAAATGTACTGGAGGATCTGATCCCATAATCCTGCTGGCAGGTTTGCACTGCACCTGCCCCTCTATCACCTCACCCCCCATTACTCCTGCTAAGTAGCAGCAACTCAGCTGTCAAGGGGTCAGGTGAGTGCCGCTGCCCGCCATGGCACACACTACTGAGCGCAGCTAGGGGCAAGATAAAACTTTGCCAACTGGAGAATGCTGGTTTCTTCATGCAATGAGAAACCAAAGCAAATGGGGGTGGACCTATGAACATGTGCATTAACAGAGATAATTCTCTTGTTCCCCTTGTAGGCCATGTTGTCTGCGCTTTCCGCAGGTGGTGATGAGGAGGAGGGAGGCGGTGCTGCGGTAAGAAACTCTCCCTTTTAATTCCAGGGCAATTCTGAGGGCAGGGTTAAGGATGTGGCCCCATCACCATATTTCCTCTGCACACACAAGTAGGCTGTGAGGAAGCCTAAAGTATCCCATCAAAGATGAATTTTAAACAAGACATCTAAAGAAGGCTCATAAGTGATTCAAATTCTACAATGTGTTGTCAAAGAAGAGCTAAATGTCATTTCCTGTCTTCCATGTACAGAAGGATTAACACATTTCCTTTCCTTTGTAGGGATTGCTTAAGATGTTTTCGGTAAGAAACTATATATTGTAGCCCTTGTAATGTTAGTTCCTTCAGCCTTTAGTTGGTTTTCCTGGGAATCAGGATAGTAGGAGAAACTATCTAATATATATCTTATTAGGGTGCTACTCATTTATCTGATATTAGGTAAAGGTAAAGGGACCCCTGACCATTAAGTCCAGTCGCGGATGACTCTGGGGTTGCGGCGCTCATCTCGCTTTATTGGCCGAGGGAGCCGGCGTACAGCTTCCGGTCATGTGAACCAGAGCAGTGCATGGAAACGCCGTTTAGCTTTCCACTGTAGCGGTACTAATTTATCTACTTGCACTTTATGCTTTCTAAGTGCTAGGCTGGCAGGAGCAGGGACCGAGCAACGGGAGCTCACCCCGTCGCGGGGATTTGAACCGCCGAACTTCTGATCAGCAAGCCCTAGGCTCTGTGGTTTAACCCACAGCGCCACCCGCGTCCCTATATCTGATATTATCACAGTGCAATTGCATAGAGAGTATGACGAGAGACTCCCTGTGCTTTTCAGCATACATTTACCACCCCACTGAGGCTCTTTTAACTACTGTTGTTTGGGTCTCTGTTCACTTTTCCCAATTTAATTAATTCATGTCTTTGCAAACCACCCTGGGTACGATGACTGAAGGGCAGAATAATAGTAATAGTAATATAGTAATAATAATAATACTTTGAAGGCTGACACCATAAAAATGTGAAGTGAACTTTATGTGCCACTTGTAAAAAGGTCTCAACGTTGAACATGATGACTGAAGGGCCGAATAATAATAATAATAATAATAATAATAATAATAATAATAATAATAATAATAGGCTGTACTAAATGCATGTACAGTGGTACCTTGGTTGTCAAACTTAATCCATTTCCGGAGTCCATTCGACTCCCGGAACTGTTTGAAAACCAAGGTGTGGCTTCCAATTGGCTGCAGGAGATTCATGCACTGTATCGGAAGCCACAGAAGCCACATAGGACATTCAGCTTCCAAAAAAGCGTTTGCAAGCCATAACCCTCAGTTCCGGATTTGCGGCGCTCAGGAGCCGATTTGTTCAGGAGCCAAGCCGTTCAAGAACCAAGGTACCATTGTACATGAATTGGTTGAGCCAATGCAGTGTGCATTGTTTAGGGCAGGGCCAGCAGCACAGATCCTATTCCCCCCTTGTTTATATGTGTGCAAGAAACATGGTGTGAGAAGGAAACAGGGAGGGTGTCATACGTCCGTAAGTCCTTTCAGGAGCCACCACTGGCAGCAGTCCACTTTAGACGGGACAACATACCGTGGCCATCAGCTAGGGTCAACTGTAGAAGGTTTCTTCACCCAATAATGAACCAAATCACACAGTGCACACCCAAGAAGGAGATGTGGACATGTGCATTACAGAAGATTATGTTTTTCTCCCTGTTGTAGGGCATGATGCCTTCAGGTGATGAAAAGGAAGGTGGCGGCTCGGTAAGGGAATAACTGGTTATGGAGCCAGGAGTTCTTATTAAACATTTGTTCAGACATCATTATTCAGATACTTGTTGCTTCTCCCCAAGCGCATTCTAAGGCTGCAACCCTAACCCCATTCAACTGGGAGTAAGCCCCACTGAATTCAATATAGCTTACTTCTGAGTAGACATTTACTTGTTCAGTGCTACTGAGTTTCTCAAACGTCCTCCAGGAAGGAATGCCTTCTAACCAAGTCACTGCAAAGTAAAAAGCCTACACAAATTCCTTCTGCAAAAAAGAAATAGACACAAAGACTAGCATGGGATGCAAAGAGAGAGCCAACTATGAGGGGTGTGGTTTGCATAAGAAGGGGTGAGGCAAGGGACCCACTGAAACCCTATTGCCTAAGGGGCCACGGAAACCTGGATCTGACCCTACAAGGTCTGACAACACAACAGCAGTTACTGATGCAAATGCAACTCCATTATGGGGCAGAGAGCAGATTTCTTTGCCTGACAACAAAATACATTGGCGCTAACTCCAGGTGTCTGTGGTGGGTCTTTGGCACCCCCAATAATCTACATAGGCACTATCTCTATGGAGCCCTGAGTGCCTGAGCCCCCTCAATATTTGTAGCAGGCCAAGCCCCTGCAATGAAGAGGGGAGCTGGCCACCCACCCGATCCCCACCAACACAGTGACCAGGCCAAGGCCACCACTACAAGGCCTCCACTGAGGCCCACCACAGACACAGCCCTGGAAACACACCTGTGGCCACAGTAGGCCCCAATGGGGGCCCCATGGCAGATGCAGAGGTTCAGTCACTACAGTGGCAACAGAGGACCAGTGGACACGAGGCAGCGGGTGGTGGCTGGTGTAGGCTGAGCATGGAGCCCAGTGTAATGCGCATGTGATGTGTGAGCGATGTCAGGATGTCACATTGCACATGCATGCGCCACTGGACACCCACAATCTGGGGCACAAGTCAGCACCTCTGACAAAATATAAAATCATATAGGATATGCCCAAGATGAAGGCACCAAAATCAGTGTTAGAGAAGAATTCTGTATTTTCCTTTTCTTTAGGGCCTAATGGCTTTGCTTGGAGGAGGAGGAGGAGGAGGAGGAGGAGCTGCGCTATCGGTAAGATGCCTTCCATTACATGGACTATGAAGACAATAGTTTTATCGCAGAATGAATGCCCTTCCTAAGTAATAATGTTGGCTCCTCCCAATATCTCCCCCCAGTTACTTTGTGCTCTGTTAATGAGTATACAATGTGCACAACAAACTTCTCTATCCTGGCTGGCACACCTATAGGAAAACATGAAATGGCCTCAGGAGTGAACATTTGTAAGTAAGTTTCAGAAGGCACTTAGGTTGTATAAATGTATTAGGTGACTAACAAACTGAATAAATTAACAAAACAACGACAACAAATCCTGAAAAGTTGAACGCAAGGTTCTTCTCCGGCCATCAGCTAAGCGACTTCCCATTTTACTCTATTTTGTGTATGTGTTAGGGGGTCCAGAGCATAGCCCCTGCAGAAATGGGGGGTCTCCTGTATAGGAAGCTGGCTTATGCCCCTTCAGGCTATGTGTCTAGTCCTGAGAATGCAGAAAACTGGAGATAGATAAGTAAAAGGTAAAGGTACCCCTGTCCGTACGGGCCAGTCTTGACAGACTCTAGGGTTGTGCGCCCATCTCACTCAAGAGGCCGGGGGCCAGCGCTGTCCGAAGACACTTCCGGGTCACGTGGCCAGCGTGACATCGCTGTTCTGGCGAGCCAGAGCCGCACACGGAAACGCCGTTTACCTTCCCGCTAGTAAGCGGTCCCTATTTATCTACTTGCACCCGAGAGTGCTTTCGAACTGCTAGGTGGCAGGCGCTGGGACCGAACAACGGGAGCGCACCCCGCCGCGGGGATTCGAACCACCGACCTTTCGATCGGCAAGCCCTAGGTGCTGAGGCTTTTTCCCACAGCGCCACCCACGTCCCTGGAGATAGATAGATAGATACATTTACAGCAGGCATGTCCAACTGGTCGATAGCGATCTACCTGTCATCCTCGCTCCAAAAAGCTCAACAACTCTGGTCAATTCAATGGATAGATCACTGCTAGTGTTTTAATAGCTGGAGTAGATCAGTGTCTCTTGGGAGTTGGACGTGCCTGATTTACAGCGTGGGGTGTTATATGTCCATCAGCCAGAGAAAGATTAATGCCTTTTCTTCCTTTTGCAGAATCTAATGTCGATGTTTGGAAATGGCGGCGGTGCAGTAAGACATTTTCCATTACCTTCTCCCATTCCCCCCCCCCCCCATTTTTTGGGTGGTGGGTGGAGGGGCAGTCAGAATTAATCCTAAAATGTAACTGACACCTGTATGGTGAGGCATGTTGCATCATTGCAAAACATGCCCTTCAGTTGAGATTTCTGCATTGCACAGGGTTGGGCTTCTATGAATCCATGATTCTATGATTCCTTACAGACAGTAATGACAGTTTGGGGCCTGTTAGCCTACAAACTACTTACCGTATTTTTTGCTCCATAGGGCGCACCGGACTATAGGGCGCACCTAGTTTTTAGGGGGGGGGAATAAAGGGGGAAAAATATTTTCCCCCCCTCCCCAAAGGGCAAAGAAGCCAAGACAGCGAGCGGGATCCATCCCGCTGGCTGTCTTGGCTTCCTTTTTAGCTGCGCGCAACCTCTCCAGCTGGGAGAGGCTGCGCACGGCTTTGGCAGAAGCCAAAACAGGGAGCGGGATGGATCCCGCTCACTGTCTTGGCTTTGTTTTTAGCCGCGGGGATGGGGCGGGAGAAGCCCGAGCTTCCCCTGATCCCGGCCCCCAGAACAGGTCCGGGATTGGCGGCAAGGTTGCGCCAGAGCTTGCGGGGCTGGGGGCACGCTCCGAAGGCTTGCAGATAGCTGCCTGAAGCCCGGGGAGTGCAGCAGGAGTTGGCACTGTGCTCCCTGGACTTCAGGCTTCAGGCTGCTATCTGCAAGCCTTCGGAGTGCGGGGGGAACTCCTGCTGTGCTCCGAAGGCTTGCCAATAGCTGCCTGAAGCCTGGAGAGTGAGAGGGGTTGGTGCGCACCAAGGAGCCTGCATTCACTCCATAGGACGCACACACATTTCCCCTTCCCCAAATACGGTACGTCTATGTCTGTAGCACCTTAAGTATACTCTTTTCGGCTCTGCTGTTCCTCCCCACCCTCGGTATTTCTTGGGTAACCATGCTCCTTTTCCCACGACCACCCCTTCCCCTATTGTTCCTGTTGTACCCAATCCAAAATAGTAATGATTTTAATTCTGTGAGAATCACTGCAGCTATCATTCTCCAAAAGAAGTGGGCACGCCAGCAAACTGCATTCAGTTTTGGAAGAAAATGAAAATGTTTTGTTTTGCCTTTGTTTTTAAATCAAACTTTAAAGATGACCTGCAGGGAAAACCATTGGATGTATCTGTGTACAGGTCGGCTAACTTAATCTACACTAGATGCCGGCAAATTTCATCCACATATGTGAAAATTAAAAATAAGCTATTATTAGATCCCCCATTATAGTGAATGAGGAGAAAACAGACTTGTTTTTAACAAACCTTATTTCATTATTGAGAGTCTAATCATATAGGAAAGACACAGAGAGGCTCTGAAACACATCAGGCTTCTTCCCAAAATCCACAGATACAAGTTGCCTCTTCTAGCTAGCGCACACGCCTAACATTTACACCCCACCTTTCCCCAAGTTGCTCATGCTGAATAGTGTAGGAAGACTGAAGTCACCACCCTTGGATCCAATAATTGTTTGCCCTCTAGAGGCAACCAGAATTTGACAGCTGAAGCAAGCACTTCAGCTTGGTGGCATGGTCAGCTCTGATCCTTTATTGATATTTCATGTATTTCATTGGATTCCCAGCTCTCCTGATTCTCCATTCCAGTTTTGAGGTTGGCCCTTTCATTACTATCCAAATGGCTCACGATATAGATGTACCTTCTGAACAAGCAAAGGGCCATATTTTCTGTCCCTTATATTCCATTGGTGCCCCATCTGCCCCCATTCTATTGGCATGATTGATCTCGAGAGGAAGAAAACACTCCTGGCTAATATGTTCCTTGTCTCTTTTCATTGCAGGCTACAGCAGAGAAACAAGAGGCAAGAAATGTAAGACACTCTCAAGAGTCATCTCCCTTACTTTCAGGCCCATCATAATGGATTTGAGATGGAGTGGAGATTCATGCACACGTCCATATGCATTTCTCCAAGAAACTACTTGGAGAAATTAATGGAATATACACACTTCCTTTGCATGCAGTTTCCCCCCAATATGCCTTTGTGTACATTAGTTGCTCTAATATGCACATGTGTGTGTGTGTTCATTACAAAGCAAACAAGCACATTCCTTGGTAGAAGAATTGCATCGCATAATTCAGAGAAGTGCAGATTTTGAAGGGTAGCTGTTTATTGCTTGTTTATTGTTCCGTGAAATTTGAATTAGATAGGTTTGCCTGAAAATGTGAACCAAATGAATTTCTCCCTCTCCCTTCCACAACGGAGACCCTTAAATGAGACAAGGTGCAGCCTGGCTATTGCAGGTAGGGATAGAGGAGGTGAGAAATCTGATTCCTTTCTCATTTTAAGGCCAGCCTCCCCAGCTCACACTTTCTGAAGCAAGACGCAAACCAAAACACAGCCATCCCCCAAAATGTGGACGTCACATTTTGCAATGCAGTTCTCCAGCATGCATGGTGGAAGTGTGCCTAAGAATGCAACTACTACTGAAAGCTGCATACAAAATTGGAGAAAATTGGTTTCCAAAAATGCGAACTGAGGAAATTGCATATGAAAACAATGTATATTAGGAGAAATTAGCTGCAAATTGCTGGTGGTGCATTTTCATGAGCACTTTCAATAGTAGTAGTTGCAAACCGATGTGGACATATGGAAAATTGAACTTCCTATGCAAAAAATGAGGAACTGAAGTGGACAGAGTTGCCCATGGCAAATTGCAGATCATGTTGGCTTGCAGAAGAGCACAGGAAAGGAGAAAGCATGCTGACCAGCCTCACTTTTCTTAGTTCAAGGATGGGAAAACCTTTTCAGTCCTAGGCAACTTTCCAGGGGCCACATGCAGTGGTGCACAGTGCCAGAGATAAAGGTGGGCAGAGCAAGCAATGTTAATTTCAGCTTTGTGTAGGAAGCTGGTTTCTGCATGCATATACTCCTCCCTGTCCTTCATCCAGGCATACAAAATACATCACCAGAGTTAAAGGACACATGGCAGCCAGGCAAAAAAAAATGGGTGCAAATTAGAGGGGTGTGGCCTGGGGAGAATTTGGAAGGACAGATAGAGAGGTGTGGAGGGGCAGTGGTGGAGCTTCATGCTCCAGCACCCGGGGTGGAGAGCAGGCACGGGTGTGGCTGGCATGCACCCCGGGGGCTTCTGAACAAGCAAAGGGCCGTATTTTCTATCCCTTATATTTCTTTGGTGTCCCATCTGCTCCCATTCTATTGGCATGATTGGTCTCGAGAGGAAGAAAACACTCCTGTCTAATATGTTCCCTATCTCTTTTCATTGCAGGCTGGAGCAAACAGGAATAAAAAGGCAGGAGGAAGGGTAAGACACTCTCAAGAGTCACCTCCCTTACTTTCAGGCCCATCGTAATGGATTTGAGATGGAGTGGAGATTCATACACACGTCCATATGCATTTCTCCAAGAAACTACTTGGATAAATTAATGGAATATACACACTTCCTTTGCATGCAGTTTTCCCCAATATGCCTTTGTGTACATTAGTTGCTCAAATATGCACATGTGTGTGTGTTCATTTCATTTGCCCTTTTTACAAAGCAAACAAGCACATTCCTTGGTAGAAGAATTGCATCGCATAATTCAGAGAAGTGCGGATTTTGAAGGGTAGCTGTTTATTGCTTGTTTATTGTTCCGTGAAATATGCTTGTGGTCATACAAAATGCGTCACCAGAGTTAAAGGACATGTGGCAGCCAGGCAAAAAAATTTGAGGTGCAAATTAGAGGCAGTGAGGGGTGTGGTCTGGGGAGAATTTGGAAGGACAGAGAGATAGGTGGGGGGAAGTGGCAGAGCTTCAGGCTCTGGCACTCGGGGTGGAAAGCAGGCGGGGGCATGGCTGGCGTGCGTCCCGGAGGCATGGTGCGCCACCTGCAGGGGTGTGGCGTGCCGTCTGTGGGGGCATGGCACCCAGCATGGGGGGGGGCGGCCGCTCCCCTGCCCCCCTCTTCCTCTGCCGGGGGGGGGGGGCACATTTGGCCTCCAGGCCTGAGGTTCAGCACCTTCCTTACTTGTCAGGACCAAAGCCAATGTTTCCATTCTTCTTGCAAGCCTGGAAATAATTATGGCTTATTTTCTTCTTTTTAGGGTGCCGGTGGCAATAGACAACAAGGGAGAAGGGTGAGTACATATCATGGGGATTAGCATCAGTTCTTCCAGAAGTGCTCCAGGGGACCTGCTTAGGCCTTTTCACATGTTTTGTGCAGGATTGCCCTGAGCAATGCCAGGGAGCAAAGCTTGTGCCACTGGCCCCGCCCCAACGCCACACCTTTCCACTGGCCCCGCCCCTTTGGTGCATAGAGCTGCTCAGATGTAGCTGATCTATGTGGCTGGAACCCCTATGTCTATTCTGGGGCATATTCTTTCAGTTGGTTGAATTTCTGACTTTGCATTGCAGAAGTGGAAAAAGCCACAGCAGCAGTAAAGTCATGTGAGTATCAAATATGCCTATAATGGCATTGCCTCTTCCTTTCTCCTTGTGATGTATCATAGAATTCAAAGGGGACCCAAGGGCCACCTGGTCCAATGCCCTGAAAATCAGGAAGTACAGTTAAATAAGCCCAGTTGGATGGCCCTCCACCCTCTGTTTAAAAACTTCCAGTGAAAATTTGCTCAGTAAGAAATGAGCAACTACCGTATTTTTCGCCCTATAGGGCGCACCGGCCCATAGGGCACACCTAGGGTCTTTTTTGGGGGGGAGGAAATAAAGAAAAAAAAATACCCCCCCAAACTAGGTGCGCCCTATGGGCCAGTGCGCCCTATAGGGTGAAAAATACAGTAGTATAGGGCTCCCAAGGCTTGCGGATAGCTTCCTGAAGCCTGGAGAGCGAGAGTGGTCGGTGTGCACCAACCCCTCTCACTCTCCAGGCTTCAGCAAAAGCCTGCATTCGCCCCATAGGACGCACACACATTTCCCCTTCATTATTGGAGGGGGGAAAGTGTGTCCTATGGGGCGAAAAATACGGTAATTAGGTTTGTTCTTTTAAAACTGCTGATTTTGATACATTTCATGCCTACTCATTTATAATTTTTAAATTTATTTTATGGCCAAGGTTTTAAAAACTAACATTGCACTCCTATACATATCTACTCAGGAGTAAGCTCCATTGAGTGGAACATAGGAAGCTACCTTATACTGACTCAGGTCATTGGTCTATGTAGTTCTCAGTATCATTTGAGAAGGCAGAGGGCCTTCTCAGCAGTGGCACCTTCCCTGTGGGACACCGTCCCATCAGTTGTCGAGGAGATAAAGAACTACACAACTTTTAGGAGACATGTGAAGGCAGTCCTGTATCAGGAAGTTTTTTTTAATTTTTGACATTTTATTATGTTTTTATATCTTGATGGAAGATGACCAGAATGGCTGGGGGAACCCAGCCAGATGGGTGAGGTATTTTTATTATTATTATTAACCAATTGACGGCAGCTTTCCAGGATTTCAGATGGGGTTATCTTCCAGCTGGGACCTTTTGCATTCAAGGCATGTGTTCTACCACTGAGCTGTGGCCCTCCTGCATTGACAGCCCTGAACAGTCTGGAGTGGAGATGCAGTACTGCTTCTGTGCATTCATTTGCCTGTAAGATGACACCTGAAGGGCCACAAAAGCTCTCTCTTGGAGGATGAGATTTGACCTCATGATCTGTTCACTCCAGGTCATAGCTGCCAACTAGTGGGGGGACTTGGCTGTGGGTTCCGACAGCGCAGATTCCGACGTAACTTCCGGTTTCTACTGAAAGTCACACTGGAAGCCCAACCTGACTTCCAAGGCAACGTCGGAGGCCCTGCCAGGCTTCTGACACAACTTCCGGTACAAACCAAAGTCACATTGGAGGTCTTGGACATGATCGCCAAGGCCCCGTGAGGCCTCGGACGTTATCTCAGAAGCCAGGCCTCAGAAGCACCTCTGTAGCTTGCTGATTAATGTGATGTTGTGACATCACGACTTCACAACATCAAGTTATGTCATGGATCAACATCAAGTTATGTCAAGTTATGGCACCACACCCCTGCTCCAGGTCTACGTTTTTTGCAGTCATATTTTTTTATGACTTCTTCCTCTCTTGTCTTTTTCCAGGATGCCAGAAATAGCCCAGAGCAAGAGCTAACAGTTCAGAAACCGAAGGAGCTAATTGGGACACCAACTGGCACGCCTTTCTCTTTTCATCCAGAAAGACAAGAAACCTACGTACGTGTCTGCAAAATTAACAGAGTCCGTTCCATCAAAGAAAACAGAACATTTGACCTAAAAAAATCATGGGCTAAGGATGATTTTCCTTTGGTGTCTTTAATCAGCTATTCCGTTGTCCTTTGGCCCTGGAAAATATTTCACGCAAATAAAACTGAAACCCCAATTGCACAGACATGGTTCTTAATTTGTTTTATTGAGTAGACGGTGCTGATATGAGCCTTGATTGTACTCCTAAATCTCGATTTCCATGAAAGGTTGTCTTATTCTCTCTGCTACAGCTGCACCATTGCTAGAAAAGATAGCTGCTCACTCCTCTTCTGCTGAGCTGTAGAGCCACCAGTAGGCAGGAGGCAGTAATGTACTTACCATTTCTTCTCTTTTCACTTTTAATTTGTATACAGTACCACTTTTTTATATTACTATGCCCAAGGCGGTTTACAGCAACAAAATAAACAACGAAGAACATGCACCTTTAAATAATCTGATCCGATGCAGAAAGTCATAATAAAATATAACTTTAAAATGGAATGATTTATACCAAAGAAAGTAATATCCAGTAATATCTATTAGAATATAATAGTACACAATAAAAGCAATATCTATTAGAATATAATAGTACACAATAAAATTAACTCTCAAAACATCAGCAAATAATAATTAAGAATAAATTCACTCTTAACCATTACAATAAATAATTAATAAACCATGATCAATAAAAGCAACTGCAAGTCACAAAGGATAAAATGCCACAATATGTACAAAACCATGTACAAGGATCAAATTGAGGCACAAAAATACAAAACTTACAGAATTATTAGAAAAATTATAACATCACCGGCACAGACAGTGTCAGGAGACACAAGTGACCAAAAGAGTTGTCTTGGGACGCCTGCTGAGTGCAAGCAAATTATTGGCTCTGGATCCATTCCAGTCCGGCTTCCGCGCTGGTCATGGGACCGAGACGGCTCTGGTTGCCCTAACAGATGATCTCCGCAGGCAGCTGGATCAAGGTGGGTCAGGGCTGTTTATTCTTTTAGACCTGTCAGCAGCCTTCAACATGGTCGATCACGAACTCCTGGATCACCGCCTTGCCGACGTGGGGATCCAGGGCACAGTCCTTCAATGGCTGCGCTTGTTTCTCTCTGGTCGGGGACAGAGGGTGGCGCTTGGGGGGGAATTGTCATTGCGCCACTCCTTGGTGTGTAGAGTGCCTCAGGGTGCGATACTCTCCCCAATGCTTTTTAACATCTTTATGCGCCCCCTCGCCCAGCTTGTTCGGAGTTTTGGGCTGGGTTGCCATCAGTAGGCGATGACACCCAACTCTATCTGTTGATGGATGGCCATCCTGACTCGGCCCCAGACACACTGACCAGATGTCTGGAAGCTGTGTCTGGATGGTTACGTGAGAGCTGGTTGAAGTTAAATCCTTCGAAGACAGAGGTCCTCTGGCTGGGACGGGACGATATGGGATTGAGGGGGCAACTCCCATCTCTTGCGGGGGTGCAATTAGTGCCAGCACCATCCGTTAAGAGTTTGGGTGTAATCTTCGATACCTCCCTCTCTATGGAGGCGCAGATTACAGCTATAACAAAGGCGGCATTTTTTCATCTCCGCCAAGCTAAGCAGTTGGCTCCTTACCTCTCTCGCCCTGACCTAGCCACTGTGATCCACGCGACGGTCACCTCCAGACTGGATTATTGTATCTCGCTCTACGTGGGGCTGCCCTTGAGACTGACCCAGAAACTCCAGCGGGTGCAGAAGGCCGTGGCGAGACTCCTTATGGGGTCTTCGCTCAAGATCACATTCATCCGGTACTATACCAGCTACACTGGCTCCCGGTGGAGTACAGGATCAGGTTTAAGGTGCTGGTTTTAACCTTTAAAGCCCTATACTGCCTAGGACCCTCGTACCTACGGGACCGCCTCTCCTGGTATGTCCCACAGAGGAACCTACGGTCTGCAAATAAAAACATCCTGAAGGTCCCAGGCCACAGAAAGGTTAGGCTGGCCTCAACTAGAGCCAGGGCTTTCTCGGCTGCGGCTCCAATCTGGTGGAACGCTCTGTCACAAGAGACTAGGGCTCTGCGGGACCTGACATCTTTCCGCAGGGCCTGCAAGACAGAGCTGTTCCACTAGGCCTTTGGTAGGGGCGCAGCCTGACTCCCTCCTCTGGCAATCTGCACAGAATTTTGCTTAATGGTTGCCATCAATTTGATTTTAATTAATTTTTATAATGAAATGTTTTTAGAATGTTGGATTTTTTAATTGTTGTTAGTCACCCTGAGCCCGGCTTTGGCTGGGGAGGGCGGGATATAAATAAAATGTATTATTATTATTATTATTATTATTATTATTATTATTAGGTAAATCTGTCAATTATGGTTTCTTTCTATTCCCCCCCATTTCTGCATCATTTTTCTTTTTTTCTTTTTAAGTTCTCATGAAAATCCACCAGTATCTGAGTGCACATTTGTCCTAATATGCACATCTCTGTTTGCAATGTTGCTTAATATATACATTCTTTACATAGTAATTTCCCACAATCTAATGCATTTTGGCATGGTTTCTTCTTCTAATATCTGCAGTCTAATGCACACTTTGTCCACATTATATGCATTTTTGTACAAACAGCTTGGCTGAAAAGCTGCGTTGCAAAATTCTGAGAGGTGTGGATTTCAAAGGATGTCTTATTTCAGAAAATGTGAATTAAGTAGGTTCCTGCAAAAAAGTTAGGCTTGAAAGAAACATTCCATTGTAGCTAATATAATAGGTGGTGTGGTGTGGGAGGGTGCTCACAACAGTTTCTCTAGTTTTCAAATGTGCCCCAAGAGATTGGTGAACCGTAGTCTAGACTACCAGTCCTGATACTTCATATTTATTTTATTTCATTAAAATTGTATGCTTCTCGATATATGAAAACCCCCTCAAAGTAGTTCATTGTCATGAATCGGCTGGAAGCCCCAGGGGTAAATTGTTCAGAGCTAGGGGTCTGTGTGGTCAGAAGAACAACAGGAAGCAGACTGCAAACAGGATGTGTTGGAAGCTGAAGAGGTAAAAGGGTTTAGTGAGCAAGAAGAGTCTATGGCAGAGAGCAGTTCAGAATAGAGCTAGAAGCAGAGGCTGGAGAAGAGGGGGCCAAGTGGCAGAGATGACACAGCTGCTGAATAAGCCAAGGTGTCTCCCCCTCCTGCTGTGACTTCCTGCTCTCTCCCAGAACTAGAAGAGGCACAGAGAAGACCAAGCAAAGGCAGGCATTGCAACAGAGATGCAGATTGCTTGCGGAGGACCTGAATGACAAGCTTGGTGGATCAGGGGAATGCTGTGGAAGTAGTGTATCTTGATTTCAGTAAGGCTTTTGACAAATCCCCGATGATATTCTTGCAGAGAAGCTTGTAAAATGTGGGCTTGACGAGGTAACTGTTAGGTGAATTTGTAATTTGTTTGACCTGGGGAAAAAGTGACAAGTGAGGTGCTGCAGGGTTCGGTCCTGGGCCCATTGTTGTTCAACATCTTTCTAAATTGAAGAGATGCAATAAATTTGCAGATGCTACTGACCTTGCACCAGGAGTGACGAAAACTTGATGCCTAGCTTGGACTAGTCATTAAAACAAACAAAAAACCAATTTTAGAGTATTTGAGATTTATTTATTAATTAGGGCAGTTCATATTGTCTGTACAAAGACAAGAAAATCAGTTCATGTTAAAGTGATTATCACGATTGTATTAGCATTGATTTTGTGATTCAGTTTTTGTCTGATTGGCTTAGGGCAGGCAGTGTAGGAAGAGTGTACAAGAGAGTAGGGAGCCGTTGTCAATGTGGCAGAGATCTTCAGTGTATCTTCAGATCTTCAGAGATCTTCAGTATTAAGGCACCTGGAAATAAGAACGTAAATAATTAGTCACATAAACATCCCCAATGAGGTAAGGCTGCATAAGGGCCAGGAAACCCTGATCATTGGCTATGATGGGTGGAGCTGATAGAAGTTGGAGTTTAACAACGTCTGAAGGGCTATATGTTCTCTGTCCCTGATCTAAAGCTAAAAGCTTTTAAAGGGTAAAGGGTAAAGGGACCCCTGACCATTAGGTCCAGTCGTGGCCAACTTTGGGGTTGCAGCGCTCATCTCGCTTTATTGGCCAAGGGAGCTGGCGTACAACTTCCTGGTCATGTGGCCAGCATGACCAAGCCGCTTCTGGCGAACCAGAGCAGCGCATGGAAACGCCGTTTACCTTTCCCCTGGAGTGGTTCCTATTTATCTACTTGTACTTGACATACTTTCTAACAGCTAGGTTGGCAGGAGCAGGGACTGAGCAACAGGAGCTCACCCCGTTGTGGGGATTCGAACCACCAACCTTCTGATTGGCAAGTCCTAGGCTCTGTGGTTTAACCCACAGCGCCACCCATGTCCCTTAGCGCCACCAAATTAACAAAGTACAATCCTATACATCAAGGATAAAGATTCTATGGCCCTGGAGAAGTTGTGAAACTCCAATTTTCATCAGCCTCATGTTATATGGTCAATGGCCAGGAATGAGGGCCACAGGTTCCCCAGCTAAAAATGTACATGAGTTCATTGGGGCTTACTCCTGGGTAGGAATGAATCGGTCTTGGTTTCTCATCTCCTCCCACCTTCCCAATCCTCGAGAAAATTATTCATCATTTTCATCTTTCCAATCTTAAATTCAGTTCTCCACATGGTATTGGAAATACATAGAAGAATATTGTGATCGTGACGAGATACATGGCCTCCAACAATTATCTATTTGTTGCCTTATTGGGCGTCTGTGTAGGGACCTGAATCTGCTTGGTTAGCCATTGCAATATTTTGGTCCTTTTTTAGTACATCTTTTAAGGAATTAATTTTATATGGGAATGTTCCATGGCATGTAGGCTTTTATGTCAAGGCTACAAAACAGCCTTGGGTCCATGAGACCAGCAGGGCAGAGCTAACCAGTTCTTTTTGGTTAGCTCATTGTTTAGCAGTTTCAGAGCCATGGGAATGAGAATGACTAAGCTGTGATGGAAGTCCTACACTGATACTGGAAAAGGACAGCTTACCAATCCTTTGGTATACCTTGAAATGGTTTGGGATGATGCCATTGGTATTTCTCTTGGCGGACCTAAGAAACTGTGAACTCAAATTTCAGTGGCATCCTAAAATTTGGCTGCACCCCTGCCTCTCTCCCTCCATTTTGCAGCCTTGTTTTGGTGTCCCCTGCTGTTCAGCACCCAGTGCGACTGCACCCGAAAACCACCTCTGACAGAAACATGGCTGTTTGCCACATTCCCAAGTGTAAAACAGTATACATATAGGATACAGGAGTGCTGTTCCACAGAGAACTCCACCTAAGGCCAGAGATCCAGAACTGTGCTTTGCAATGGTTCCAGAAGATGGGTTTTTACCTGCTGGCTTTTCTAAAGGGTTTTCCAAGCGATGCAAGATAAATAATCTTGAGAAGAGTTTTGTACTTAAACGCTTAGTGATTTCCCCTAAAACTTTGTGTAGGCTGTGCGTGTGTTTTTATGTCCAGTGCTTGTTGTATAATCAATAAAGCTCATAATCTTTACTCCAAAGTGTGTTGCCTCTGAATCTGAAAGAACAATTGCTTTTGGTAGAACACCCATCATTACAGCAATCTGCATTTTTTAAGAAGAAAAAATGCCCACGAAAATCCTTTGCCATTTTAGTGTGAATTACCTCAATAAATATATTTTTGTATTATTGTTATTACTTATTAAATTTATATCCCTGGAAGAGCCCAGGGTGACAGTTGGGTGTGCAGTTTTGACTAATTTCTTGTTTGTTTGTTTGTTTGTTTGTTTGTTTGTTTGTTTGATATATTGCCCTTTATCACAAGGGAAGAAGAAGAAGAAGAGTTTGGATTTGATATCCCGCCTTTCACTCCATGTAAGGAGTCTCAAAGCGGCTAACATTCTCCTTTCCCTTCCTCCCCCACAGCAAACACTCTGTGAGGTGAGTGGGGCTGAGAGACCTCAGAGAAGTGTGACTGGCCCAAGGTCACCCAGCAGCTGCATGTGGAGGAGCGGGGAAGTGAACCTGGTTCACCAGATTACGAGACTACCGCTCTTAACCACTACACCACACTGGCTCTCAAGAGAAGAGGTACAGGGTAAAAGCACAAATAAACAGTTAAAACAAAAACAATAAAACCATACCCCACTCCTACATACAAATGTAGAAGGATGTAGAATCAGCCAAAGGCACGTTGAAGAGGCACATTTTTGCCTGGCACCTAAAGATGTATAATGAAGATGCCAGGCAAACCTCCCTGGGGAGAGCATTCCACAAATGGGGAGCGACTACAGAAAAGGCCTCTTCTTGTGTTGCCACCCTCTGGACCTCACATGAAGGAGGCACACAAAAATGGGTCTCAGGTGATGAACACATATTCCTGGATGGTTTATATGGGGAATGGCGGTCCTTGAGGTATTGCAGTCCTGAGCCATTCATGCCTTTATAGCTCAAAATCAGCAATTTGAATTGGGCCTGGAAGCTAATTGGCAGCCAGTGTAATCAGTATAATATGCTCAAACTGAATTGCTCCAGTTAGCAACCCAAATACTGCACCAGCTGAAACTTCTGAACCATCTTCAAAGGCAGCGCAACATATTATGTGTTGCAGTAATCCAGCATAAAGGTTACCAGAGCATAGACAAGAGAAGCTAGGCTACCCTTGTCCAGATAGGGGCGAACCTGGGCCACCAGCCAGAGTTGATGGAAAACCCTCCATGCCACCCAGAACATCTGATCCAGAAAGGAAGGAAAGAATCCAGGGGCAGGGTGGGTCGGTAGCTTCTAAAATAATGTTTGAGTGTTTGGGGACACTTGATCTAAGAGATTCGCGACCTATGATGCAAAAGCAAATAATGAGCAAATTTTTTTATAAATCCCATGTGAATACCCACGGGCAGACCAACAGAAATGTTTCCAATCTGAAATGCCAAAGTCCACAGTTCATTCATTCTTATTTTTTAACTTCACATAGTAACAAATGAATCCACAGCATAAAAGGGATAAACCACCCATTATCAGCAACACAAATAGAGCAATCGTACAGTAAACTCCACTGCTATAAGAAAGCTTAGGATCCAGCGGATCTCCAGTTGAGCCAGAAAGTTCATGGCTGAGCAGTGTTGTGCCAGCTTAATTCCGCATATCCAGCTCAGCCAGAGATGAACTACCGTATTTTTTGCTCTATAAAACTCACTTTTCCCCTCCCAAAAAGTAATGGTTTTTTTACTTCATTTACTATAAAGAAGGTGCTCAATATCCACTGCCCATTATTATCCACACCCAGAGAGCCATCTTACTGAAAGGTCCACTGGGATGAGAAAGGTTAAGATCCATTGGATCTCCAGCTGAGCCAGTAAATCAATGGCTGAGCAGTGCTATTCACTGCTTTTCCTCACCTCAGCTGGAGATCTGCTGCCATATCACCCTCATCCCAGCTCTGCCAGGGCACTGCTGGCTGAATCGTCCATGATTTGCAAGACAAACAGAGCAATCTTACAGTAAGGTCCACTGGGATGAGAAAGGTCTCCCAGCTGAGCCAGGAAGTTCATGGCTAAGCAGTACTATTTTGCTGTAACTCCTTTTTCTCAGCTCAGCTGGAGATCTGCTACCATATCACCCTCATCCCAGCTCAGCCAGGGCACTGCTGGCTGAATATATGGCAGGGTAGAAGATGAATTTTGCAAGTACAAAATAATTATTTCAACTCTTTGGGAAAGTTATAGACAAAATCATGAGAATACTCACCGGCAAAGGGGGAAGAAGGCCTCCAGGCTGAAATGTCAAAGTGCACAGTTATTTCTTGTTTGCTTGTTGTTGTTTTCCTAAACATAGTATCAAACGGAGTCTCAACAAAATAGGGAGAATTCACCCACTGTTTGCAAGACAACCAGAGCACTCTTACTGCAAGGTCCACTGGGATGTGAAAGGTTAGGATCCAGCAGGTCTCCAGCTGAGCCAGAAAGTTCATGGCTGAGCACTGCTGACATATCTCCTCAGCTTAGGACAGTCAGGACCCCATAGGTTCCAAAACCTTGAAGGCAATATCTGGGATGACATTCTTCTGCACACCAACATTTTTTATTGCGACAGCACAGCGGCCATTATGGTTTCTCCGATCTCGCACTATTTCATGCTGTGTTCCCTCTCCCAAAAAAACTTCTTTTTTCAAGTACGGCTCCAAAAACACATTTGGGAGCTCCGCATTAGAATGTAGACCTGAAAACAGCACATTTGGGGGGGGGGGGGGTTGTGTCACACTGCAAATTGGCACAAGCAGAGAAAATGATGTATTTTGCCAGTACAAAACGTTTAGTAGTACCGTATTTTTTGCTCTATAAGACTCACCTTTTCTCTCCCAAAAAGTAAGGGGAAATGTGTGTGCGTCTTATGGAGCGAGTACAGGCTGTGCAGCTATACCAGACGCCAGAATAGGAAGAGGGATCACTGCTCAGCGATCCCTCTTCCTGTTCTGGCTTCTGAGATTCAGAATATTATTTTTTCTTGTTTTCCTCCTCCCAAAACTAGGTGCGCCTTATGGTCTGGTGTGTCTTATAGAGCGAAAAATGTGGTACTATATCTCCTGAATCCTGGGACAGCTAGGGCCCTGCTGGCTGCACACATGGCTTGGCAGAAATCAAAATAATTAGTCACACTCATTGGGAAATATATAAACAAAATCATGTGAATACTCACCGGCACACCAACACCGGAAGGGTTCAAACCCTAATATATCAAAGTACACAATTATTTATGGTTTTTTTTTTACTTCATATACTATAAAGAAGGTGTTCAATATCCATTGCCCATTATTATTCACACCCAGAGAGCCATCTTACTGCAAGGTCCACTGGGATGTGAAAGGTGAGGGATCCAGCGGATCTCCAGTTGAGCCAGAAAGTTCATGGCTGAGCAATGTTGTGCCAGCTTAACTCCCCATATCTAGCTCAGCCGGAGATGAACTACCGTATTTTTTGCTCTATAAAACTCACTTTTTCCCTCCCAAAAAGTAAGGGGAAATACGTATGCATCTTATGGAGCGAGTACAGGCTGTGCAGCTATCCCAGAAGCCAGAACAGCAAGAGGGATCACTCCTCAGCGATCCCTCTTGCTATTCTGGCTTCTGAGATTCAGAATATTATTTTTTCTTGTTTTCCTCCTCCCAAAACTAGGTGCGCCTTATGGTCTGGTGTGTCTTATAGAACGAAAAATGCGGTACTATATCTCCTGAATCCTGGGACAGCTAGGGCGCTGCTGGCTGCACACATGGCTGGGCAGAAAACAAAATAATCAGTCACACTCATTGGGAAAGATATAAACAAAATCATGTGAATACTCACCGGCACACCAACACCGGAAGGGTTCAAACCCTAATATATCAAAGTACACAATTATTTATGGGGTTTTTTACTTCATATATTATAAAGAAGGTGTTCAATATCCATTGCCCATTATTATTCACACCCAGAGAGCCATCTTACTGCAAGGTCCACTGGGATGTGAAAGGTGAGGATCCAGTGGATCTCCAGCTGAGCCAGAAAGTTCATAACTCCCCATATCCAGCTCAGCCGGAGATGAACTACCGTATTTTTTGCTCTATAAAACTCACTTTTTCCCTCCCAAAAAGTAAGGGGAAATGTGTGTGCGTCTTATGGAGCGAATACAGGCTGTGCGGCTATACCAGATGCCAGAATAGGAAGAGGGATCACTGCTCAGCGATCCCTCTTCCTGTTCTGGCTTTTGAGATTCAGAATATTATTTTTTCTTGTTGTGCGTCTTATAGAGCGAAAAATACGGTACTATATCTCCTGAATCTTGGGACAGCTAGGACCCTGCTGGCTACACACATGGCTGAACAGAAATCAAAATAATTAGTCACACTCATTGGGAAATATATAAACAAAATCATGTGAATACTCACCGGCACACCAACACCGGAAGGGTTCAAACCCTAATATATCAAAGTACACAATTATTTATGGTTTTTTTTACTTCATATACTATAAAGAAGGTGTTCAATATCCATTGCTCATTATTATTCACACCCAGAGAGCCATCTTAAAGCAAGGTACATTGGGATGTGAAAGGTGAGGATCCAGCGGATCTCCAGTTGAGCCAGAAAGTTCATGGCTGAGCAATGTTGTGCCATCCTAACTCCCCGTATCCAGCTCAGCCGGAGATGAACTACCGTATTTTTTGCTCTATAAAACTCACTTTTTCCCTCCTAAAAAGTAAGGGGAAATGCGTGTGCGTCTTATGGAGCGAATACAGGCTGTGCAGCTATCCCAGACGCCAGAATAGGAAGAGGGATGACTGCTCAGCGATCCCTCTACCTGTTCTGGCTTCTGAGATTCAGAATATTATTTTTTCTTGTTGTGCGTCTTATAGAGCGAAAAATATGGTACTATATCTCCTTTATCTTGGGACAGCTAGGGCCCTGCTGGCTGCACACATGGCTGGGCAGAAATCAAAATAATTAGTCACACTCATTGGGAAATATATAAACAAAATCATGTGAATACTCACCGGCACACCAACACCGGAAGGGTTCAAACCCTAATATATCAAAGTACACAATTATTTATGGGTTTTTTTTTACTTCATATACTATAAAGAAGGTGTTCAATATCCACTGCCCATTATTATCCACACCCAGAGAGCCATCTTACAGTAAGGTCCACTGGGATGAGAAAGGTTAAGATCTAGTGGATCTCGAGCGAGCCAGGAAATTCATAACTGCTTTTCCTCAGCTCAGCTGTAGATCTGCTGCCATATCACCCTCATCCCAGCTCAGCCAGGGCACTGCTGGCTGAATATATGGCAGGGTAGAAGATGAATTTTGCAAGTACAAAATAATTAGTTAAACTCTTTGGGAAAGTTATAGACAAAATCATGAGAATACTCACCAGCAAAGAGGAAAGAACGCCTCCAGGCTGAAATGTCAAAGTGCACAGTTATTTCTTGTTTGCTTGTTGTTGTTTTCCTAAACATAGTATCAAATGGATTCTCAATAAAATAGGGAGAATTTGCCCGCTGTTAGCAAGACAACCAGAGCACTCTTACTGCAAGGTCCATTGGGATGTGAAAGGTGAGGATCCAACAGATCTCCAAGTGAGCCAGAAAGGTCATGGCCTGGCCAAGACAATGCTTCCACCCTAATATATCAAAGTACACAATTATTTCTGGGTGTTTTACTTCACGTACTAAAAATGGATGCTCAATATCTATTGCCCATTATTAGCCAGACCCAGAGAGCAATCTTATAGTAAGATCCACCAATATGAGAATGGTTCGGATCCAGCAGATCTCCAACTGAGCCAGAAAGTTCAAGGCTGAGCAGTGCTGCTGTGCTAATGTAACTCCCCATCCTCAGCTCAGCGGAAGCTTTGCTACCATATCTCCCTCATCCTGGGACAGCCAAGACCCCATAACCTCCAAACCTGGAGCCAAAATCCAGGACACTATCTTTCAAGACTCCATCTGCCTGTTTTTCTTGGGAGACTATGGCAGCCATTTTTGTGGTCGTGATCAATCGCAGTTTCACACCATAGATTCCCCCCTTCCCAAAAAGTTTCTTTCCTTGGTTATGGCACCAAAACACCACACATTTTGGGGGCAATACCAAGCCTTGTGGCCCTGAAAAAAGCATCTTATTCAGGAGGAAATTGCACTATTAAATTGCATGATATCACAGCAACCAAAATGGCCGCAGTTCCCTCAAAATAGAAAACTGGATGTCACTTTTTTGGGGGGGACACTTGAAATATACAGGACCCTACTGGCTGAAAACAAAGCAAGGCAAAATATGCGTTTTTGCCTGTATAAAATAACCAGTTACATTCATTGGGAAATATGTGAATGAAATCACGTGAATACTAACTGGCACACCACCCTGAAGTGTCAAAGTACACAATTATTTCTGGGTTTCTTACTTCATGTAGCATAGTATGGAAACTCAATATCTATGGCAAGGCCAACAGAGAGATCCACCAGTATAACCAAGGTTAGTATCCAGTGGATCTCCAGTTGAGCCAGAAGGTCAATGACTGAGTAGCAACAGCCTTGGGTTTTATGGGTCAGAGGGGGCTTCAACTCCCCCAATTTTGGGGGGTAGGGGGCAGCGCTTCCCCAATATTATGGGCGCCACCCCCCATCCCTGCCGGGTGCCCTGGTGGTTCCTGGGATGAGTGACACAAGTACTGCCCAGGCTCCTCTCAGCATCTGCACAGCTGGGATAAGCACGGGCGATCTTTGCTTCACTCGTCCCAGCTGCAGCCTGATTCCTGGGCTCCCAGACTGCGGTTGGGACCAGCAAGTGTGGAGATTGACCTCCATCCATTTCTCCCCCACTTGACGCACACCGGCGGCATCATGTGATGCATTGCATGACAGGTCACATGATTTGGGGTTAAGATTGCTCCCCGGCTGAGCACTGCTGTGCCAACATAACTCCCCATCCCCAGCTCAGCAGGAGAAACACTGTCCTACCATATCTCCTTATCTCAGGACATTCAGGACCACAATTCCTCCAACACCTTGAAGCCAAAATATGGGGCGCCATTTTTCTCAATGTCATCAGTGGACATTTTGGTTTCTGTATCTCATGTTACTTCAGGCCTTTGTCAACCCCGCCCCCCCCCCCCCAAGAAAGGTTTTTTCCACACATGGTGCCCAAGGTAGTATTTTTTTTGGGGGGGGGTTGCACTGAGAATTCGCAAAAGAGCAGGGAAACCCAAAAAGTCACAGTTCTCTCACAAGGTTTGGGACCGAAGATGTATTTTGCCAGTACAAAACAATCAGTTACACATATTGGGAAATACATGAATGAAATCATGTGAATACTCACCGGCATACCAACAGGAACATTTACAAGCTGAAATGTCAAAGTGCACAGTTACTTATTGGTTTCTTACCTTGGATAGTAAACAAATTGATCCTCAGTATAAAAGTTGAAAATTGCTTGCTATTAACAGTAATTTAGGACTAATCCAACAGCAAGATACACCAGGATGAGTTGGGTTAGCTTCTGGAGGTTTTGGTTAAGACATGCAGTCCCCAGCTTAGCCATGCTATGCCAACATATTTTCACATCCTTAGCTTAGCTGGAGATGCAATTTTGTATCTTCCCCATTATAGCTCAGCAGGGACCTAGTCTATTGAGCTGAGCTTGGCAGACCTTTAGCCAGCAGAAACCCTGAGAAAGGGTCTTCCAGCAGTAGCAACAGCAAGTACTTTGATCTGGGTTAACTTACAGTAGCTGGTTTTACACCAGCAAACAGTGTATAGAATTCATTCCTAAGAGGGGCTGCTTTCATAGGGGCTTGCATAGAGCTGCTTTGCAAAAGAATTTTAAATAGTTTCTTGCATAGTGTATCTGCTGTCACATTATATGCTTTATGGTAACCTTATTTTTTTTAATTTTTAAACCTTGAGAATTACGTTTCTATTATAATAAAAAAAAATCTAATATTTTTTAAAGGATTTAAATCTAAGCACAAGGAGAAGCTGTCCAAATAAACGACGCGGAAGAAATTATTTCAGCGCTGTAATTGTATTTTTACAATGGTGAGACGAATACTGTCATTTTTGGTGGAAGACAAACTGCAGTGGAATGGAAATTGTGCTATGTGAGATGACTCCAAGGACAGAATCCAAGTGCAATCCTAACACTATCTGCTCAGAAGTACATCCTATTTAAGTCAATGAAGCTTTATACCATATATGTGAATTATAGTTGTGCTGAATTTTTCTCACCCTCATTTCATTCCACTCTAAGGCCTTGACTAATACCTGAGTTTCCAAAGTATCAACATACATCTGTTGCATTTGTGTTATACATTATAGCAAATATACATTCCCCGCCACCTGCCAGGGATGGTGGAGGTTGGTTTGGAGGGCTAGAGGAGTTCTCCAACTAAATATTGCTAAAGTCTTGATATATTGTGGATACACAAACTCGGCTCTTGTATTGAATAGGTTATACCCTAAATTTCTACATTTCAGTCATGAGTCTCATCCCACCAGGCCTCAGTCGTGTCTACTAGATCATATTTGCCATCCTGTATTAGGGTCTCAAATTTGTCTTGCTTCTTTCTTATACTCTGTGCATTAGGGCAGAGACCACTGAACCCATGAGTCATTCCCTCCAGCTGTTCCTTCTTGTAGTTTCTGCCCTTTAGCAGTTTCTGTAGCGCCACCAGTCATAGTGACAGGCACCAGTTAGGGCACTTCAAAGGGAACCCCCAGGGAAAGAAGGCTCAGAGCCCAGGTATTGGTGGTGGGACAACAATGAGTGGTCAGAGGGAGAAGAAGGTGCAGACTGGGGGGAAGAGGAGGAGGAGGTGCTGGAAGCAGAAGAGGTAACAGGGTTTACTGAGCAGGAAGAGGCTGTGGCAGAGAGCAGCTCAGAATCTGAGGCTGAAGCATAGGCTGGAGAGGCAGGTGACCAAGAGGCAGAATGGAGACAGGCTGCTGAAGAATCAAGGGAGTCTCCCTGCTACTGTGGCCAGCCCCCCCCCCCCCCCCCGTCTCCTAGAGCACACAGAGAAATGAAAAGAGCAAAGCAGAGCTTGGTTGTGTGATGACAAAGTTTGAGATGGCTTGGGAAAGTCCCTGGAGTGTTGGAGCCTCCCAACGAACTCATTGAGACAAAACCTAATGGGAACAGTTGCTGGGATCACAAGGCGTTGCGCTGTTTCGGCTTCTTTGAATGAAGAGTTAACTTCACAGTTTCCAGCCACGCCTACAGATCATGGCCCCAGCTCTCCTTTGGACCCCAGGGTGTGGGGAGGTTCAAGCAAGAGAAAGCCAGGATTTAGGAGGTAAAATTCCTGGCAATGCTCTTCAGAGAGTTCTGGGGAGTTCTGTTTATCCCGCGGTGCCGCTCAAGCCAGTTCCTGCCAAAATCGACAGGCAGAATGGGCGCGACTTGGGAATGTGCCCTTGCCATGGACCAGTCTCCATCAGTGGCTTGATTTGTGGAGGGTTCCTCAACAATTCAGAATATTGACGGTAATCAAGAGGAGCTTCTGATGCGACATAGGATAATGGGCTGCAATCAATCAGCTGCCAAAAGGACTGGAATTAGCTCTTTGAAGGTAACTGGAATGATTTACTTTCTGAAGCTTGATAAACCTTACAACAGCAATTGAAGGAATTTGGAGGGGGAGGGAATAGGGAGTTTTGTGCTCTGGTTATATGATCTTTAAATAGTTTCTTTTGCCTGTCCTCTTCCTTGAAAATGAAGAAGTGTGTGTACATCATGACTGCCTTGCTCTGTTTGTTACCGAGGAAATGGGGGTGGGGGGGCTTTTGATTTATATTTAACAAGGAATTGAAAATGGCTTGACTACACTGTTTTAATTGGATTGCAATTGAAATGACTTATGGACCAGACCTGGAGTAAGTGAGTGAGAGAGAGAGAGAGAGGCATTGATGCTGATTAAATCTGACAAGAAGTGGATAATTCATCAGAAAACTTTGTGTTAAGGAAATACACCATGGTGGAATTACAATGGCAGAGAATACTATCTGGGAGCTATTTTTTTAGCCTAAAGGCAAGAATGAGATCTTGTAATGCTTCAGGGAGTGGACAAAGGAACAAAGTGTGAAAGAATATCCCACCAGAACAGATCTGAGACCAACCGATTCGAAGGTCTCTGCACACGTGAAAAAGGAATTTATATTTATAAGAAATAAGATGGAGCTGTCTGTAAGGGAAACAGAATGGGCAGCTGCAAGAGTGGTTTACATCTAGCGAACATTCTAAGTGGATTTTAAGAAAAAATGAAGTGACAACAGCAGAAAGAGATGGTTTACATCTAGCGAACAGTCTAAGTGGATTCAAAGAAAAAATGAAGTGACAACAGCAGAAAGAGATGGGAATATGTTTGCAACGGAAGTGGGAAACCTGGTTCTTTTTTTAAAAAAAAATGTATTAAATTATAATAATTTCTTTTGATTTGTACTAATTTGGAAAATCAACTAAATAACAATTTAAAAAGAGTTACCGTATTTTTTGCTCTATAAGACTCATTTTTTCCCTCCTAAAAAGTCAGGGGAAATGTGTGTGCGTCTTATGGAGCAAATGCAGGCTGCACAGCTATCCTAGAAGCCAGAACAGCAAGAGGGATTGCTGCTTTCACTGCAGTGATCCCTCTTGCTGATCTGGCTTCTGAGATTCAGATTTTTCTTCTTCTTGTTTTCCTCCTCCAAAAACTAGGTGCGTCTTGTGGTCTGGTATGTCTTAGAGAGCGAAAAATACGGTAACTTCACCGACACCGTGTTGTTGTTTTTTAAATTAAGCTGACCTATGCTTGACTCCAGCTCCTGACACCATTGCAGTTTCCTATGTAACATTGAAGCTAATATCCCCAGTACTAGCTATTCCCATGTTGTCTGTAATATTGGCAATGAAATATTATCAGCAATACTCACTGGTTTGCCAGCAGCGACCTAGAAAGTACAGATTTGCAGTTAATTCTTGCTCTCATTTTTACATCACATAGCACAGACTGAACAGCTATTTACAGCTATTTACTGTAATTATCCATATCATCAAGGTTCTCAGCACAATTCAGCAAAAGATGAAGACCACAAAAAAGTCAGGACCAGGGATGAAGGAGAAATTCCCTATTGTTTGCAACATAATGGGGAATTTCTTAATTTGCACTTCTTGAAGCAATGCAAAAAGCTTCACACAGCTATCCTTTCAATTTTGCTCTTGGCCTGAATTTTACAATACAGTTCTCCAACCAAAAATATCTACAAATATACATATATTTAGGGTAAAGTGAGGCTAAAAATGCATATATTACTCAAAACAACATACAACAATATATTATTTTGATGGAAAATCCTTGCAAAAGGGTTTGCATTAGTCAAAAGTCAACAAAAAGTATTGATTTATAAATATTCAGGCTGATAATTTTTCATGAGGAGCCCTCAACCCCCAACCCAATACCTGAGAGTGCTAAGTGAGTAGAAATATTTTAAGGTTGCTAAACTGGAAAACGCAGGGTAGCCAAAATCTGTACATCTATCTATCTCTAGTGGGGAGCAAAGGACAATCTGGGAGGCAGGGAAGAGAAATAAGTCAGAGGTCTAGACCACTAACTTTGAAGAGTGAAAAATACTTAATTTCAGAATGCTGCCAGTTGTGGTGGTCATACACTAATATTTACGTTGACATTGCAAATGATCAAATAAAAGCATATTGATTTTTTAAAATTAGAATTAAGATTGGCAATGTGTTCACTGGGACTTTGTGTATAGGATTACAGTCTTACAGCAATCAGAAGATCATATGAATACTTTCCAACAGTTTTAGGAGAACAGAAAAAGAGACTATCAGGCAGATCAGCTAACAAATAAAAAGATACAGATTCCTGAATCGATTCTATCCCAGCTTCTGACAGAACACAGCCAAGTGAAAAGGGCTCCGTGGGTGAATGAAATTTAGTGGCCCACATCCCTGAGACCTTAAATACTTTGACTGATGGGTGAAGGTCCACTACTGTAGGGATAGGGAATCAGTGGCTCTCCAGGTGGTGTTAGATTACAACTCCCATCATGCCTGGTCATTGGCCATGCTGGTGGGGCTGATGGGATCTGGAGTCCAACAGCACCTCTGGCATTGTGTATATTGCAGAGAAAACGAAAATGCAGAAACCCATGAGAAAGATCATATACTTACTAATCTCTTTTTCCGAAGTCCCTTCAGATGAAAAAGCAAAGCAACACGACAAGTTAATACAATGGCAAGCAGAAGACTGCTTTGGTTGGTTTTTTTCAGTCCACAAAGATCCCTCCCTGGAAGTCCATTTATTAGCAGGGAAATGGAAGGTGTGGAAATAATTACATCATTGATTCATAAACAATGTTCAATGGTAGGCAATGGTACTAATAGTTTGTGCAGTGCAACCATCCCTTGTTTATGCAGATCACATCAATGTCACAAAATTGTTGCAGTCTTAGAATCCTGTTCCTGCAAAGGCAAAAACGTGGATGAGAATGAAAAAATTAAGGATATTCACAGCGTTCTGAAATTGCATTGGGGAATTGAAATGAATCTCTCAGTGCACAGGGCATTTACAATACTTACCTACCTAACACAGGATCCTAAACAGAGAGACTGACTTGCTCTTATTTAATAGGAGGGCAGAAATCTCTCTAATCTTGATTTTATAATCTTCTCCTCATACTACCTTGCTTTTTGGTAAGCCTTAATTTAATTCACACCAGTCATAAGCATTTGTATTAGCTTCTCTTTCTTTGTCTAAAGATGGAAGCTCCACCACAATGTCATGAACTGCAATGCTCATCTAAACACTGAAGAGAGAGAGAGATTTGCATCAGCCACCGGTCTTTGCAATTTGAGTTTTAAATACAAACATGTATAAAAAAAACTAAGCAGGTAAACTTTCCAAACTAAATTAAAGCACCAGTCACTGCTGGTCACCAGTTACTGCAAACTGTGTATAAACATGAGAACATTACTAAGCAGAGAAAATTGCCGAAGCCAATTGCAAGTTAAAACTTAGGATATTGTTGAGCCCCATATTTTAAAGGCAATTTAATTATTTAATTATTTGATTCTTTTTTCTTTTTTGGAAACAGCATTCATATATTGCTATATCTTTTTCTATTTTAATAAATCAGAGTGGCTTTCAACAATTGTACCTAAAAACCATACAATAAAAACCACTAAGAATTTTGAAGTTTTTACTGTCTCTACCTTGTATTGACCTTCAAAGAGAAAAGTCACATAATAGTTTGCTGAATGCCCTGGCAGAGACGATGATAGTGGAGTGAATCCCTGTACAAAGAGCAATTTGCGTGAATCCCTGTACAAAGAGCAAAACAACTGTATATATGAATCACTGTTTGGGCACTGCTGTCTCCACATGGACATTTCCGATATTGTAATAGGATTCTTTTATAACAGTTCTCAGGTACTGCTGAAGGAAGCACATTCTCTCACGCGCTTGAAGAGAAAGTTACAGGTAGGTAGCCTGGTTGGTCTGCTGTAGTCGAAACAAAATAAAAAAAAAAATACCTTCCAGTAGCACCTTAGAGACCAACACATGCACACGAAAGCTCATACCAATAACTAACTTAGTTGGTCTCCAAGGTGCTACTGGAAGGAATTTTTTTATTTTGAAAAGAAAGATCATTGTGGCAGAAAGGTGTTACATGGTTCCTTAGAAAGCAGAAATCAACTTACTGCAGTGCTTTCCTGAGGGCAAAGGAGAAAGAGGAGTAGAACGGCAACCACAATCTGGGGAGTCATCTTGGCTTCTCCTTGGAAGTCTGTAAACTCTCTGGTGTGAGACCTGGGTGCCTTCAACTGCTCTATTTATGGCATGGCTCTTTCCAGAAATTGCAGCCCAGGCTGCTCAGTGTAATAGCTCCATTGTCAGGAAGAACAATCCCTTTTCGTCAATGAGGAAAGCATAACTTATCAGAAATGGAAAGCAGTTGCCGATCTCAGTGTCAGGGACCAACAGGGTGTCCAACATGAATGTATCGTTTATCAACAACCAATTATTAATCATCAATTGAACCAGATTGCTCAACTTGACCTTTTCCAGGTATGTGCAGTGAGGTAAGTGCATGGTCCATGCATACAACATCCCCCCTTCGTAGTATAATCGAGGATTCTCTTGCAGAGTTGGAAAGCATTGTAGAGAAATTGCAGACAACTGTGCTGCGTCAGAAACTGGAACCAAGCAGGCAAGAAGCAGGGTATTTGACTGTAATTAGGTCTGCTTGATTAACTATCCCTTAAAAACTGATGAACTACGTAAGAGAAATGAGAACATGTGCAGGAACTGTACAAATCCTCTCTCAGGTTCCTAAGCCTGTTCTCTCCTGTAGAGAGTCACACTCATAAGGCGGTAATCTTCTCTCCCACTCAGTACACAATGGGAACTCTGCCATAGCTGAGGAAGAATAGGATTTTTCCTCCTCTGCTATGAGTGACAGGGAGTGATTTGGGGGGCCTAATTCATATTGTAGTGCCAAGTAGAAGTAGTCAACAGTGGGAACTGAATCCTCAGCCTGTTGTGACAGGACAATCCCTTGTCAAGCGCATAATGTAGTAATCAGCCATCCCACCCAGTAAGCAGTGTGAATTTAGCTGATTCCCATAGCTTCTCTGAGTGGTGGGGGTGATCTTTTCAGCCTAATTCATGCTGTAGCGCCAAGTAGGAGTAATTAACAGGGGAACTGCATCATTGGGTTCATGGGTCGCTTGGCAGGTGGGTCATGGATGGGAAGTGGTGGACACCAATGGTAAGAACCCTCAACTTCCACCACTGGGGACAGTAGTTTCTTAAAGGGTGCTGGCAGTCATTATGGAACACTAATTCCTCTGAGAAAGCAACAGTTCTCAGAGTGGCTTAGCAGTCAATCCCCCTTCCCAGGAATGTAGCTCTAAGATGCGAGTAAGGGTCTCCTGATGACTCTTAGCACCCTTAACAAACCACAGCCCACAGGATTCTTTGGGGGAAACAATGACTTTTTATAGCGGCATCAAACTGTTTTAAATATTCAGGTAAGTGGAAAGGTAAAGGACCCCTGGACAGTTGAATGCAATCAAAGGTGACTATGGGGTTGTGGCGCTTGTCTCATTTTCAGGCCAAGGGAGCCAGTATTTGCCTACAGACAGCTTTCTGGGTCATGTGGCCAGCATGACTAAACCGCTTCTGGCACAAAGGAACACCGTGATGGAAGCCAGAGCACACGGAAACACTGTTTACCTTCCTGCCGCAGCGGTACCTGTTTATCTACTCGCATTGGTGTGATTTCAAACTGTTAGGTTGGCAGGAGCTGGGACAGAGCAGCAGGAGATCATCCCATTGTGAGGATTCGAACTGCCAATCTTCTGAGCCCAAGAGGCTCAGTGGTTTAGATCACAGCGCCACCCTCATCTCTTTTGGATGTGGCCCAATTCACACAGCACAGCAGGGGAGGCCGCTCACTGTGTGTCAGAGACTGGCAGAATGCTGACAAGTGTTCACTGAGGGGGGTCTCACTTGAGAGAGGTCAGTCATTAGTGGGTTATGGTACTGGACAGGCATCAGTCGGAGGCAGGGGAAGCTTCAGAGTTGGAGGATGGAGCGCAGGTTGGGTCAGAAGAAGAGGTGGAAAAGGCAGGTTAGGCCATTGAAGGGCCATCCTCTTCTGCACTGTTGTCATCCAGAAGCAGGAGGTAATGAAGAGGGATGAGCAGAGGAAGTTTCCACTCAGGCATAGTCTCTAGCTGTGTGTGTGCAATCTGTTGGGGTGAGGCGCATAAACTGGTGGAGGGGAAGTGCCCCCCCCCATTGCTGAACCATAGAACATGGACTTGGGAACAGCTGCCTAGATTGGCAACTCAGCAGGACTCCCCTGCTGAGTGCCTGAGGGCCCCGTTCCTGCCTCTCTCTACCTGGTCCAGGGCGGTACCTGACAGGCCTCATGAGGACTGCTTCCGCTGCTGCTGCCCAGGAGGCCTCCCCTGCTGAGAGCCAGCCACTCCACTGGTGCTTCCAGAGAAAGATGCAGGTAGAAGCTGCAGATCCATTTCAGCATATCTATTCTGCCCCCCCCTGCTTTCTTTGATGCCTAATCTTTTAAAACATGATGTGCCCAGGCACAGCCAGTACACACCCTGCACATAAGCATCAGGTTGGACACTGTGAGAACAGGGTGCGGGACTAGATGGGTCTGTGGCCTGATTCAGCAGGACTCTTAATATCCTTATTTGACAAACCAGTCATTGGGGCTTGGTGATTTTGTGGGCGTGAAAAAAATTCTTGCAGAGACTGTATCCCCCCCCCCCACTTCTTCTTCTTCCAGGTTGCACAGGTTGCAGTGAGACCTGGAGACCGACCACCTGTGTTGTGGGTGGGTAAGATTGGTCAGCCACGACACCCAATTGTGATCCAAAAACATCCTCTTGAGGACTGAGCATGCTCAGTGGCCATATTGCATTTTAAGTGGGTGGTGGTGAAAGGGAAGGGGAAGAGGAGTAGAATGGAATGACTGAATCCTGAACAGCAACACTTCAAACTAAGACCCCACATAATAATAATAATAATTTATTATTTATACCCTGCCCATCTGGCTGGGCTTCCCCAGCCACTCTGGGTGGCTTTCAACAGAATATTAAAATACAATAGTCTATTAAACATTAAAAGCTTCCCTAAACAAGGCTGCCTTCAGATGTCTTCTAAACGTCTGGTAGTTGTTGTTCTCTTTGACATCTGATGGGAAGGTGTTCCACAGGGCGGGTGCCAGTACTGAGAAGGCCCTCTGCCTGGTTCCCTGTAACTTGGCTTCTCGCAGCGAGGGAATCACCAGAAGGCCCTCAGCGCTGGACCTCAGTGTCTGGGCAGAATGATGGGGGTGGAGATACTCCTTCAGGAATACTGGACCAAGGCTGTTTAGGGCTTTAAAGGTCAGCACCAACACTTTGAATTGTGCTCAGAAATGTACTGGGAGCCAATGTAGGTCTTTCAAGACTGGTGTTATGTGATCTCAGTGGCCGCTCCCAGTCACCAGTCTAGCTGCCGCATTCTGGATTAGTTGTAGTTTTCGGGTCACCTTCAAAGGTAGCCCCACATAGAGCGCATTGCAGTAGTCCAAGCGTGAGATAACTAGAGCATGCACCACTCTGGCGAGACAGTCTGAGGGCAGGTAGGGTCTCAGCCTGCGTACCAGATGGAGCTGATAAACAGCTGCCCTGTATCATATATGCCCATGTTGCATGGGGTTGTATAAGTCTGTTTTAATGATTAACCTTCTGGGAGCTTTCACTCAGAGCCAGTTATGTTAGCACCTTCTTCCAGATGGGGGTGGGGGTCAGTTTTGCACAGACGTGCACAATATGGTCATCAATGTTACATATTTAAGAAGAAGTGGCTTAACACTTGGCCATTTGGTCCCATGGGACTGTCAAAATCTCAACCTCTCTGGTCAGTCGGATGACCACCCTCCGAATTCATATACAGAGTGGGTATGACACATATTTAATCTAATTTAAGAAAAGGAAATAAACATTTATCTTAGAAGGTCGATGAGCAGATGGTGTATACAAAGTGCAGTAGGAAAACTGCTATATAACGGCTTATATAGTGGAGGAAGAGGAGTGTGGGGGGAGTGCACTCCCCCATGGCAGCATGATCCTGGTGGGGTGCCATCGCGGCTGCCCCTGCCCACGCTTGGCGCCATGTCCCCACAGGTGGCGCGCCATGACCCCGGGACCTGTGCCAGCCCTGCCACACCTGCACTCTGCCGCCCGATGCCGGAGCATGAAGCTCCGCCACTGCGGCTTATATGCAGTATTTGTTTCCCCAATTCCCTACTACATAAAGAGCCAAGGAAGGATTACAGATGAAATTGTTTTGGCAACATTTCACAGCCTGTTTTCTGGACACAGGGGGGCAGGGGCACCAAGCAACTGTTTGATGGACTCCTGGCATCTCACGTTGTATTTTATAGGCTATTGAGCTACGGTCACCATATTTTGAAGAGCAAAAAAAGAGGATGCTATGACGGCAATTCAAAGCAAATAAATGCAATTTGCCCTGAAAAAGAGGACATGTCATGGAAAAAGAGGACAATGGCACCCCTAATTTAGCTCATGCCCTAGTCTCCCCATCTATTGCTAAGAAACAAGTGTGGCCTTTTTGTATTGATTTTCTCTGGTGTATGGTACGCAGCTTTGGCTGAGTGGGCATATATAAAACTTTCCATTGTTATTTTTGGAAAACAAAGCTGTTTTCACACCAAGGAAATTAACCACACTATCCAAAGGGTGGTCCTGCCCCTTTCACGAGCTCTACACATCTCCTAGATTTCCTTCTGTCTACTAGTTCATCCACCTATTCCTATAATTATTGTTCATATGCACTTCCTGCTTGGGCCAGCTTGCATTGCTTCCATTCCAAATTAAATATTCCTCCCAGTTAAATATTCCTCCCAGTTTCCCCTTGTATTGGCACTCTCAGATCTCACACTCTTTGTTACTTACTGCACTGGAGAACATCTGGGCAGAATGGATCAAATGTTCCTTCTGTCATTTTATCTCAATGAGCAACAGGCATCCTTCATTTATCCAAACTTTTCCTATTTCTTCAGTGCTCTGGAACAATGATCCTAACCAGTGCTATTTTTCTAGAAAAAGAGGTGCTGGAACTCACCATGAGCACCTCCCTCATTCTCTTAGAATGGCAATGGCACCCATCTGGGAGGTGCTGTGAAGCCTTATTTACCACGGGGATCCAGGGCCTGAGCCCATTTAGCACGCACTCCCTACCTCGGAGGAGACAAAGGCACCAGGGACCAGTTTCTTCAGAGAGAAAGGTTTTTATTTTCGTCTGCGCAGAATGGCACCAGTGGAATAGTTTCCCAAGACTGGCGCATTGAAACAAAGGAGCATTCAGCTTTTATCACCCTCAGTTCTCCTCCTGCCCCCCCTTTACACCCAATCATATGCATCCACCTATGCTGTTCCTCCCCTTACACCAATCATATGCATCCACCTATGCACCCCACCTTCTTGGAGCATGGGGGGAGAAAGGCAACCTTACATTCCTACGCATGCTCAGTTTAGTGAATTACTACGTGTCCTATTCTCTCCATATATGCTCTCCATATACGTGTCCATTCTCTCTCTCTATATATGTGGCCATTCTTACTAGGGGCCATTCTAACCTAACAGGTTTGACTTGCCTAAGATACTGTTTGACTTGCCTAAGATACTATCAGAAGATAATATCATCGCTAGAGCTCTCCAGCCAAACTTGTTTAACCAGCTTAAGAGATACACGTCCCACTCCCTTCAATAAGATACACGTCCCACTCCCTTCAATCCCACCTCTTCTTTTGGGACAACCTAACTCCTAGGTTCGTCCAACGGGAGGGGACGGTATTCTTGCATTAAAGCAAGCACACGAGGTCCCATCATACGGGATACCATCCTGTGCATCATATTTTGCAAGCATTGCATTAAGCAGGGGATACAGAAGCAAAGAAGAAGCAAAATTAGCAGGGGTCCCATCATCACAGCAAAGAGTCCTCGAAGCCAACCACTTGGTAGGAATTTGTCTAACCAGGACATATTCCAGCCTTCCCAAGTTTGTACCGGAACGTGTGCCACCTTTTCTATGCTGGCAGCCAAATCACGGATGGCTTCACCATGATCTGAAATATTAAAACAACATGCTCCGCCAGTTAGGTTGAGGGCTGCACAAAAACCACCTTGTTTGGCCAGGATGAAATCCATTCCGAGGCGCAGCTGAAGGACAGCGGTGCGGGTCTCAGTTAATTGGGTAGCAACCAAGCGGAGGGCCGTGGCTGTGGCATTAGCCACTAGTTCAACCACTGCTTGGAGGCGAATAATGCGATTCAAATTATAAATAGGTTCTCTAGCACCAGTTACCCACTCATCAGGGTTCCATGAAGCAGGGTCATAATGTGATATTATCCGCTCTGGGGGCCATTCATTATCTCCCCACTTTTGGGTGCTTCCCCCTGCTATCCCTGAGATGTCTACACTTTTACGGAGTCGCCGGGGCGAGGTGGAAGGTATCCACATGGGAGGTAAGAGAAAAGCTGGGAAGCAAATGCCATACCATCCGGTCGGAAGGATGTGATAGGCCGTGGTCCCACAAACCCAATAAATTTTCTGCCCCACCTGGGAGGTGCCAGTTAGACCGATATTACTCAAGAGACCTATAGTAGAGCAAGCTCCATCACATCCGGTGTCATCGAAGGGAGCACACGTACAGTTACAGTTGGTGGAGCGGCCCACAAAGGTGGTGCGGCTCATAGTGGGATCTCGGGTTTGATTAGCACAAAACCACCCAGGGGTCCTATAGACCCGAAAAGGGGTAAATTTGTTCCAATATGAGGGGAAAGCAAACTTAAAGCTAAAGTTAGCAGTATATTGGACTAGCGTGCGATTGAGGGGTAAAGGGAGCATAGGCAGTCCCCCAGTAGCGTCCTGGGGGCCAAGGGTGCAAACAAGACAGCGTGTTTGGTTCGTACTCTTGGCCATCATTTCGGCCATCTGCAACCAGTGGTTATACGGGTGGTGGGCCCCCCATTCGCGCATCTGACTAGCGAGACCGAGAGTCCATGCTTCACTTGGACCTTCTTCTACATCCCTCTTCCCAAAAGCTAATCCCATAAAGAGCAATATAAGTATCATCGGGGGAATAGGGACACGTGGCCGTCGTCTTCCGAAGATTCGGTCACGTTCATGCCAACAAAAATATCCCACCATCCAAATAACAAGGGCTGTACACACTACTCCCAGCCACCAGAACCAGTGGTTCCAGGGCTCCTCCCACCAATATTCAAGGGTCATACTGGAGGGCCCACTGATACTGCTCCTCAATGAACCTTAAGGCTTCGGGGTTTTCCCCACGCCACCAGTAGGAGGAGGAGGCTCCCACTACCTTGAGCAATTTGCCCACTATTCCCAGGGGGTGTTTGGTGCTTACGTGATTTCTTAAGAGAACACAATACCCAAAGGGAGCCCCTCCCTCTTCATATATCAATTTGCACCCACAGGAATAGATCCACCCCTGTACTGGCCTGTCCCAGGGGGAAACTATGTCTAGGGCCTCTGGTCCCAGCACCAGAACTCCAGGTGGTGCCTCTGGGGCGTTATCAGGGGAACAAGTCTCTATGTTGGGGACGCTGCCCGCGGGCGCCCCTCCCATCCATCCAATTTTCAGCCGTGCGTGGAGGTGTCAGCGTCCGGAGTGACACCAGCAGGGCGGTCGTCTACCCGGCGTCGAGTGATGGTCAACCGAAGGGGTGCGTCAGGATCAGATGAAACAGTCCAATCAGAGACAGCTTTCTTCACTCGAGTGTGGTGGACCCAAGGGGTGATGCCTGCAACCTTCACAGCGGTGGGGGTGGAAAGCAGAACGGTATAGGGGCCCTTCCAGCACGGTTGTAGCGGTTCCTTGGCCCAGTCTTTCACCCACACCTCATCACCTGGCTCGAACTGGTGGAGCGATTCAGTCAGTACACAAGGGGTACGAGCCTGGGTCCACCTGTTGAGAGAGAGAAGAATTCGGGCGAGCGACTGCACATAATTATTCAATTCCACATCCCTACTGACATGGGGGGACAGCAATCGCACGTATGGGACTGGCCTTCCAAACATCACCTCGAAAGGTGACAAGTGGGTTCGCTTTGAGGGGAGACTGCGGACCCTCAACAGGGCCAGGGGTAGCATGGTTACCCAATTAGATCCTGTCTCCTGGGTCAGTTTGGCCAATTGATTCTTCAAAGTTCTATTCATCCTTTCCACCTTTCCCGAACTCTGGGGTCTATAGGCGGTATGCAAATTCCACGTGATCTGCAACCCCTTAGCTAGGCCCTGCAGGACCTGGTGAACAAATGCCGGTCCATTATCGGACCCAATAGTCCGGGGCAGTCCATAGCAGGGAATGATTTCCCGCAAGAGGCATCTGGTCACCTCTGAGGCCTTTTCAGTCTTTGTAGGCCAGGCTTCTACCCATCCAGTATAAGTACAAACAGTCACAAGCAAATAACGGTAAAATCCACAACGGGGTAGCTCAGTGAAGTCCACAACGAGGTCCTCCATGGGTGCGGTCCCACTGCGCTGGATTCCTGGAGGGACCAATGGTCCGGTCCGGGGATTGTTCCTTTGGCACAGTTGGCATCCCCTGGAAATCTGGCTGGCCATTTGGTAAAGGTGAGTCACGTAGAAACATTTCTCCAATTGTTTGGTGGTGGCATCAGGTCCCACATGAGTAGACTCATGGTATTTCTGGATTACTTGGCGGGAAAGGGATTCTGGCACCCACACCCTGTCATCTGGGGTAAGGTACCATCCTTCCTTGGTCTGGGCAAGCTCCTGAGATTCAGCCATTTCCACTTCCCGTTTGGTGTATATTGGGGGGTGGGTAAGATCCACAACTTCCTCTGGGATCAATGCTCCGAGCAGTGGGGCTTCAGGTTGCCCTCGGGCTGCCTCCTTTGCTATTTTATCGGCCAGTCTATTCCCTCTCGCCACTTCTCCTGGGCCAGTCCTGTGCCCATAGCAGTGCACAACTGCCACTTCCTCTGGTTCCCATACAGCATCTAGGAGATCCAATAGTGCTTGTGGATGTGCCACTTGACTGCCTCTTGAGGTGAGCAATCCTCTCTCTTTCCAAAGGGCTCCATGTGCATGCAGGGTTAAAAAGGCATACTTGGAATCAGTGTGAAGGTTTACCTTCTTCCCTTTTGCTAGGCACAAAGCTCTGGTGAGCGCTGTGATCTCCGCCAACTGGGCCGATGTTCCGGGTGGGAGAGGCTGTGCTTCTATTACCTGGTCCTCTAGGGCTACCACTGCATAGCCTGCCTTTCGCTGTCCTGCTTCAACGAAGCTGCTCCCATCCACAAACCACGAGGGCCATCGAGGGTCCGCCTCATCCTTCAGGTCAGGTCTACTGGAGTATACTTCATCCATGACTTCAATGCAGTCATGTGTGGGCTCTTCACCTTCTCCTACCGGTAGCAAGGTAGCTGGGTTAAGAGCCTGGGTAACCTGGAACTTCAAGCGAGGATGGAGCAGCAACATTTGGCACTTCCTCATCTTTGCTTGGGAGAGGAAATAAGTGCCTTTCATGTCCAATAAGGCTGGGACAGCATGTGGGGTAACGCAGGTGGTGTCTTGTCCAAAAGTAAATTTGTCTGCTTTGGTTAACAGGGTGGCTACTGCCACTACCGCTCTCATACACGGCGGCAGTCCTTGTTCGGTGGGCGTCAGCCGTTCAGATAAATATGCCACAGGTTGCTGCCAGCTTCCCAACTTTTGACACAGGACCCCCTTTGCTGTACCTTGATCCTCATCCACAAACAAGGTGAAGGGCTTCTCGGGGTTTGGGATGCCAAGTGCTGGAGCCTGCTGCAATGCCTTTTTCAAATCCTCAAAGGCTTGCTGCTGTTCTTCTCCCCAAACAAAAGAGTCTTTTTCGGTTCCTCTGGTGGATTCATGCAGAGGCTTGGCAATAATGCTGTAGTTGGGTATCCAAATTCTGCAAAATCCTGCGGATCCCAGGAAGCCTCGAAGTTCTCTGCGGTTTCGGGGTTCAGGTATCTGGGTGATGGCCTGCTTCCTTTCCTTCCTCAGAGTCCGCTGTTGGTGGGATATGTTAAACCCCAAATACTTCACGGTTGGCTGGCAAATTTGGGCCTTTTTCTTGGACACCCGGTAACCGGCCCTTGCCAGATGATTTAGCAGGTCTCTGGTGGCATTCATGCACTCTGTTTCGTCTGTACACGCAATCAAAAGGTCATCCACGTACTGCAGTAAGGCTCTGTGTGGAGAGGTGGGGAAGCTGGCTAGGTCCGAGGCCAGTGCAACTCCAAAAAGGGTGGGGGAATTCTTGAACCCCTGTGGAAGTCGAGTCCAGGTATATTGAACCTTTGTTCCCGTCCCTGGATCAGTCCATTGGAAAGCAAACAAGGGCTGACTTTCCTTTGCTAAACGGCAACAGAAGAATGCGTCTTTTAAGTCCAGAACTGTAAAACTCCTAGCCGTGGGAGGGATCAGGCTCAGTAAGGTATATGGGTTTGGCACGTTGGGGTGCAGGGTCTCCACGGCTTGGTTTACTAGTCGGAGATCCTGAACTGGGCGGTATCCTCCATCTTCCTTCTTCACCGGCAGCAGTGGAGTGTTCCATTGTGATTGACATTGCTTCAAAATTCCATGCCGGAGTAGGCGCTGCAAATGCACCCATACCCCCTCAGCTGCCCGTCGGGGAATGGGGTATTGATTTATAGCAACCGGGTTGGCAAATGGTTTGGGCTTCACAATTATCGGTGGTATATTCTTTGCCATTCCAGGAGGGTTGCCTTCTGCCCACACTTCAGGGTTGACATCACATAATAGGTCTTCTGGCAAGGTGCCCTCCTCTTCTTTCATCATCATCAGGCGCCAATATTCTCTCAGGGGCAGTTCCATTGATAGTTCACCCACTGGGCCAGTTGTCATCATTACTTCTCCCGTTGGTTGGAAGGAGATCTGGGCTTGTAATTTAGTCAGCATGTCCCGGCCCAACAAGGGAATAGGGCATTCAGGTATATACAGGAATTTATGTTGAACTATTTGGCCTCCCAAGCGGCAAGTGACCGGCTGCAGAAAGGGTACCTCTCTCGATTTCCCAGTGGCTCCAATTATGTTAATAACTTGGTTGGTAGGCTTAGTCATGGGTATAGGTAAGACCGAGTGGGCGGCTCCTGTATCTACCATAAAGGGTATAATTTGGTTCCCTGCTTGTACTTTGACCATGGGCTCACGGGAACCTAATTCAGTTGGGCCCGGTCTGTCCTAATATTCTTCCTCCTCTCTCAGGCTCATAGCGCCTGGTTGTCCTGCCGCTGGGGGATACCATGGGGGTCCTTGACCTCTTCCTCTTCCTCTGGGGGTGTGCTCTGGTGCCCAGGGTCTCAATTCCTGTCCAGACCCGGCAGGGGTTGTCCCCGGGATCCTGTTTCCTCTTCCTCTTCCTTCTCCGGGTTGGGCCTGGGGGCACTCCCTCTTCCAGTGTCCCTCTTGCCGGCAGATGGCGCACTGGCTTCTTCCCAAGCGGCCTCTCCCTCTTCCTCGGGCACTGCCTCCCTGCTGTAGGCCGGGCGCAGCCGCCTGTAAAGCCATTAACTTCTTAGCTTGGTACTTCTCTTTTTTCTTCTGAGCCTCCTCATCTCTCTGGTTATAAGTAATTTGGGCGACCTCTAACATCCATTCCAAATTATGGCCCATGAACCCCTCATTTTTTTGGATTTTTCGGCGGATGTCAGCAGCTGCTTGGGCCACAAAGGCTGCCTTTACAATAGGGGCATTGACATCATCATCTGGATCCAAGGGGGTATATTGCCTGTAGGCTTCCTTCAGTCTTTGTAAATACGCCCCCGGTGGTTCTTCAGGGTTCTGCATCACCTCACGGACCTTCATCAGGTTGGTGGGTTTCCGAGAGGCCCGTCTCATTCCAGTTAAAACATGCTGGCGGTATGTATTCAGGCTATTTTGCCCTCCCACATCCTGATAATCCCAATTTGGTGTAGTCTCAGGGTAAGCGGCATCAATAGCTGGTTGGCCTATATTTTGACTTCTCAAATGGGCCCTGGCTTCTGCATGAATCCTTCTTGCCTCCTCAGTGGTCAGCAGAGAATCCATGAGGTAGTGCACATCATCAAATGTGGGATTATAGGTTTTAAAAATCCCTTCAAAGAGTTTAATAATTTTGGCAGGGTTCTCTTCAAAGGAGGGGTTTTGGTTCTTCCAATTACATACATCAGCGCTTGAAAAGGGCACATGTTGCACTGTGTAGGTACGTGCTGGCACGGCTCCTCCCGCGCCGGGGGGGGCAGGCGGGTCATACACTCTACGTAGTGGCATCAAGCCTGCCCCTCCCTGTTTCGCCTGGCTGCGTTCCCGGTGGAGGAGGGCCCTCCGTCCCGCCCTTGTCCATGCATCCTGGAACTTTTTGCTCTCTTTGTTCACACAGCCTGCGGCTTCCACCAAATGACCGCAAACGTCTATTTCATCCTGAAAGGGTGTCACATAATCCTGCAGCCTCCTAAACTGAGACTGGGTCCACTTGGTTTGGGTCTGGGTTAAATCCTCCAGTTTTTGTAAAAATTCCTCTCCCTCCTCTTCTTTTGAATCCTCATCTTCCTTGGTATTATTATTATCTGGAGGGGGTGCCGTAGGGGCCACTGGCCGGGGCACATAGGGAGGAGGTGGTATAATTTTATCTTCCTCTCGTTCTGGGTCTTGTAAGACCGGAGGCCGTGACGTCTGGCTCACAGAACAGAGTCTTGTGGCTTGCTCTTTGGGGCGGCACGCCCTTAGCCACGGGGGATCCTTTTCTACATTGGTCTTCCAAGTAGAAATGTAGGGGATTTGGTCTGGGTGGACATTGATAATATTTCTCCAGAGGGGGTTGATTAATTGCAAGTCAAAGGTTCCCTCGGAGGGCCACCTGGTCCCCTGTGTCGGCCAGTCAATTGCACAAAGTGTTCTGAATCTCTCTTTTTTCAACTTGAGTCCCCAGTCATCATTTTTAGTAGCCGCCTTCCAATTGTTTAAGAAACATTCCAGAGGGGTACATTTATCTTCCCCCGGGGAGGTGCATTTACTTTCTCCCGACCCCATCTTGATTTTCCTCAACAAAATAAAAGTAATCCGCTCCTAGAGACAATTTTATTCAGGCAAGCAACTCTCACTCCAGACTGTGACTTGAACGTGCTCGCGCAGTCAAGAACTGCACAGTTCACATACGCTTAGCCAAGGGGAGCGCTAAGCCCCGACCACTCAGACATTCATCCTTTCACTGGATTACTTTGGCACACTTCACACACTTTCTTCCCCCAAAACCTCCCTTTCCCCGTTCCCCAACCACCTCCTCTTCCCGGCGGCACCTTACTGCCACTGCCAGGTGAGACTGATCAGGTCTCGTGCCCCTTTCCCTTGGGCTTACCTTTTTCCGTCTAGACCCCCTTCCTTCTCCTTCTCCTTTCCTTCTCCGGCCGGTGCTTTCTCTCTCTCGACCGAGTGTCTCCACTCCGAAGCGGTCTGGCGGACTCCCCCCACGAATCTGGTGGAGTGCGCGCTTGGAATTCGCCAACGGCGTTCGGAGCTGTTCACCGCGGTCAAGCCTGGCCTCCAGGTATTGGGGAGGGGCTGAATCCCGGAAAAGAGCCCCCAGATCTGAAGCCTTATTTACCACGGGGATCCAGGGCCTGAGCCCATTTAGCACGCACTCCCTACCTCGGAGGAGACAAAGGCACCAGGGACCAGTTTCTTCAGAGAGAAAGGTTTTTATTTTCGTCTGCGCAGAATGGCACCAGTGGAATAGTTTCCCAAGACTGGCGCATTGAAACAAAGGAGCATTCAGCTTTTATCACCCTCAGTTCTCCTCCTGCCCCCCCTTTACACCCAATCATATGCATCCACCTATGCTGTTCCTCCCCTTACACCAATCATATGCATTCACCTATGCACCCCACCTTCTTGGAGCATGGGGGGAGAAAGGCAACCTTACATTCCTACGCATGCTCAGTTTAGTGAATTACTACGTGTCCTATTCTCTCCATATATGCTCTCCATATACGTGTCCATTCTCTCTCTATATATATGTGGCCATTCTTACTAGGGGCCATTCTAACCTAACAGGTTTGACTTGCCTAAGATACTGTTTGACTTGCCTAAGATACTATCAGAAGATAATATCATCGCTAGAGCTCTCCAGCCAAACTTGTTTAACCAGCTTAAGAGATACACGTCCCACTCCCTTCAATAAGATACACGTCCCACTCCCTTCAGCTGGAACTGAGTTCTAGCAAATTCCAGCTGGAAAAAAGCCCTAATCCTAACGCTAGTGACATGTATGTCATGTGAGTGGATCTTGTTTCAGCAATAATGAATTTTATGATTCCTTAGTTGGAACGTTAAAAAAACAAGCAAACCATGTGTTTGTAATTTTCTTTTATTTTTTCAAAGTTGGTGCCATCCTCCAGGTAGGTAGTGGGGCAGTTTTTAGTGTCCTCAACCTTACAAAGGCAGTAAAATCAGTTACAGAATTTCCTAGTATGATTAGTGATTGTCTGGTTTCACTTCATTGGATTTGGAGTGGGAATGTGAAACGTTCAGGAGCAAGAAGTCTTCATCAATCTGGTCCAGGAGTATAGGTATGTTCACTCCATAGTACAACTGGAAATAAGAAAATAAGTGTCATGGACTGGTTAGACATGGAGGGATGCTGGGAGGAACCAGCTGAAGTACCACAAAAAGGAAAATGCCCAGAGAGTAGTGGTGGGACAATGGTGTATGGTCAGAGGGAGACGACTGCAAAGACTGTGAAGAAGAGGTGTCAGTAGCTGAATGGGTAATAGGGGAGAGTGAGTTGGGAGGGTTTGTGGCAGAGCACAGTTCAGAATCAGAGGCAGAAACCGAAGCAAGAGGGTGAAAGGAGAGAGGCCATGAGGCAGAGATGAGTCTGCTGCAACAAGCTCCCCTTCCTGCTCATCACTCAGAAACAGAAGACGCATGAAGCAGGAGGAGCAAAGACAAACACACAGGCACAGCCTCAGATTGCTTGGGGAAAACCCTGGAGAGGAAGGGTCTTAAGCAGCTGTGAGGAGGTGGGGGGCCTTTAGTCTCAACAACTGCTTCATGGGGGGGGGGAACCTACCAGAAATGAGTTGCTGTGCTCATTAGGCCTACAAGACATAACTGGCTGTACATTTGAAAAAATAATGTATACTATTCATTGTATTGAATTGTAGATTTCAACAGAAGTAACTCAAAGTTCAATGAAAAAAGTAGAAGACCCAGTGGATCAGTTCATTCTCTATGCATAAGGTCCATATATGTGAAAGTGTCTATTCCACCTGCCTGTTCATAAAGTCCAACAATCCACATGAAAGGTTGTTGCAGTTCCTGTGGAGGTACTAAAAGTTGTCTCCACATGTGGTTTGTGGGTCACTCCTGGTTATGGTACAGGTCAGATAAATACACCCCCAGCTTCTGTAAGGTTTGGGCGGATGGCCAGGGCAGCTAGGAAGGGCCTCACACAAATGTGTGCACATGCAGTGGAAGGAGTCTGACTGGAAAGCGTAAAGCCCTCTGCTTCTGCAGAAGAGAGAGATTTTTTTTTTTTTAAAAAAAAGAAATACAAAATGGTCCCTCCTCACAGCTTGACCAGTTGTGGATGGGAGCAGCTAGCAGGTAGGTGGAGCTATAGATCTGAAAAATGGCCTGGTTCCGTTCTGACTTGAAATGTTCGTTTCGGGCCCCTCAGAAGTATGTAAAAGCAAGAAGTGGACAGGGGGAGTGCCGATTCACAATGGCTCCCACCTGATAGGTACCAGAACCATGCTCCAGCATGCTGCAGCTGAATAATAACCCTGATTTTATTAATTATTATTTATTAAATTTGTATACCGCCCTTCATCTGTAGATCTCAGGGCAGTTCACAACATAATAACACAGATTAACCTTTATGTAGATTATGTACATATAAATACTTACAGGTCTTTACTGTTCAGGTAGATTATGGTTGAAAAGGAAGCAAAAGACACAAGTTATTTCTCTGTCTCCTTGGTGCACTAAGTAAGTCACTACAGGTCACTAAATGACTAGAAAACAAGAATTTCATTGAAAGGAAAGAGAGGCTCTCCAGATACCAGATGAATGCATTATGGTATGCGGAACAGTCTGTTTAAGGCCCTAATCATTTTTTGAACCAGAATTCCTTTTCCCAGACATGCCCTCCCTTCTTTTTGGTACAATTCTTAAAAGCTGTTCACTTGATCCGTCAACTGCTCTGTCCGAATGCATTAACTAAATCCTTTACTGTATCCTTTAATGGGTTAATATTCTGTGAGATTTACTACATGCTTCTAGGAGCTGATCTTATATGAGAATGTTTTATGTCATAAGATGAAATGTAGACTTATAAGCCTATGGGATCTGCAGGTCTTTCGTGACTGATTGCCAGGCCCTGACTCTGGTTGAGGCTAATCTAACTTCCTTAGGGCCCAGGACCTCTAGGGTGTTGCTATTTATGGACCTTAAGGTCCTCCGTGGGGCATACCAGGAGAGGCGGTCCCGTAGATACGAGGGTCCTAGGCCGTGAAGGGATTTAAAGGGCAAAACCAGCACCTTAAATCTGACCCTGTACTCCACCGGAGTTTCTGGGACAGCTTCAAATGCAGCCCCGCATAGAGCGAATTACAATAGTCCAGCCTGGAGATGACCGTGGCATGGATCACTGTGGCCAGGTAGGGATGCAAGCATGTTCATTTCCACACTCTCCAGTTCCTCTGCCCACCCCTGCTTCTCATCCTCAACCACTGCCAGCTGACATGCTCTGCTTTCATGCCTTCCATGGGCAAAAGCCTGGCTGCTGAGACCAAGCAGCTGCTCCAAGTCACCGGTTGCAAGCTCATCAGGGCTGTCGGATCCTGCTTCCTCACTCAACGTCTTTCTCGTGGCCTCTCCCTCTTGCCTGGTGGACTCAACTGGCCGCTCCACTTGCTCCCCTCAGCGTCCACCTCCTCCTTCGCCAGGGTGAGGCTGCAGAAGCTGGGGCAGCTGGTGGTGGACAGGACACAGTGCAGCGGGAACATACTGAGATTGGAGGCACTGCTGGACCTCCTGGTCGGCCTCCACACCAAGTGCAGCCATGACTCACTGCTCAGGAGGGACAGGCTTGTCTCAAACTTCCTCAAGTGGGAATTGACCTCCTGATTATCATGAGTGAGGGAGACAAGTTTTTGTCAACAATGTCTGGGCAGCCTACCCAGTCAATGCCCACCTTACCATTGGCAGTAGGCCCAGAGCCCCACTGTCTCCACCATGGTCCACTGCCCAGGGACCCCAGCATCTGGCTGAGCTGGTGTAACAATGGGCAGCATCTGTGTTTTATGTGTATTTTAATGAACTGACTAGAGTGAAATATTATGAGTCATGAGGGCATGCAGTGTCTGTGTATAACCTTAACAGTGCTTTGCTTATTTTTTAAGTTGCTATTCTGTTGTCAATATTGTTTTATAGATTGTAAATGCTGTGTTGATTTGTTAATCATATGACTTTTACTGTAATTGCGATGTTTAGCCTATGTTTTTAGTTGCTGCTTTATAGGTTGTAATTGTTTTATTGATGACTGGTTAATTGCTTTATATTATTTATGCTGTATTTGTAATGTTCTTTTATGTTTTATTACGCTATTGTTATTTATTATTTGTAAGGCACTTTGGGATTCATTTGAATGAAAAGCAGCATAGAAATACAACAAATCAAATCATTAAAATTGATTTTCTCCTGGCCTGTCATATGCAGCTTTGGTTGAGTGGGCATATGATGAAATTTCCATAATTTAGAATCATAGAATCATAGAATCATAGAGTTGGAAGAGACCACAAGGGTCATCGAGTCCAACCCCCTGCCAAGCAGGAAACACCATCAGAGCACTCCTGACATATGGTTGTCAAGCCTCTGCTTAAAGACCTCCAAAGAAGGAGACTCCACCACACTCCTTGGCAGCAAATTCCACTGTCGAACAGCTCTTACTGTCAGGAAGTTCTTCCTGATGTTTAGGTGGAATCTTCTTTCTTGTAGTTTGTATCCATTGTTCCGTGTCCGCTTCTCTGGAGCAGCAGAAAACAACCTTTCTCCCTCCTCTATGTGACATCCTTTTATATATTTGAACATGGCTATCATATCACCCCTTAACCTCCTCTTCTCCAGGCTAAACATGCCCAGCTCCCTTAGCCGATCCTCATAAGGCATTGTTTCCAGGCCTTTGACCATTTTGGTTGCCCTCCTCTGTACACGTTCTAGTTTGTCAGTGTCCTTCTTGAACTGTGGTGCCCAGAACTGGACACAGTACTCCAGGTGAGGTCTGACCAGAGCAGAATACAGTGGCACTATTACTTCCCTTGATCTAGATGCTATACTCCTATTGATGCAGCCCAGAATTGCATTGGCTTTTTTAGCTGTCGCGTCACACTGTTGGCTCATGTCAAGTTTGTGGTCAACCAAGACTCCTAGATCCTTTTCACATGTACTGCTCTCAAGCCAGGTGTCACCCATCTTGTATTTGTGCCTCTCATTTTTTTTGCCCAAGTGCAATACTTTACATTTCTCCCTGTTAAAATTCATCTTGTTTGTTTTGGCCCAGTTCTCTAATCTGTCAAGGTCGTTTTGAAGTGTGATCCTGTCTTCTGGGGTGTTAGCCACCCCTCCCAGTTTGGTGTCATCTGCAAATTTGATCAGGATGCCCTTGAGTCCATCATCCAAGTCGTTGATAAAGATGTTGAATAAGACCGGGCCCAAGACAGAACCCTGTGGCACCCCACTAGTCACTCTTTCAGGAAAAGGAAGCTGTTTCTACACCAAGGAAGTTAACCACATAATCCTAACTAAGGTTGGCCCAGCCCCTTCCACCAGTTCCACCCATCTCCTCCCCTAATTTTCCTTCTGACCACTAGTTTCTCCACTTATTCCCCTAACCACTGCTTATATGCACCTCCAGCTTGGACCAGCTTGCATTGCTTCCACCACAAATTAAAGAGAGGCAGGCCTGAGCAGAAGGAGGGAGCAGTCTGGCACACTTTTCCTGGGCCTCGGAAGACTAAGCTGGCTAGGGGACCCCACCACGGACCGGCTGCTTTTTGGTTTGAGTTTATAACTTTATTCCAACAAGATTCCCAACCCAGGAAGCAAACTGCAGGATGAAGTCATCATGTGCCCAGATTCCTGAACAGGTTTGCAGAAAATTCATGAATAGGTGGAGTCCTGTGATTTTACTACCTCGTAGTGAAGATGGGCCATTCTATAGCGAGCCACTGCCTAGTTGCCATCAGCCCTGTATTTACTAAATTCATGTATCACAAAAACAAACATATGTGGTGACATGTGAGTGGATCTTGTTTCAGCAGTAATGAACGTTATGATTTCTTAGTTGGACCGTTAATAAAAAGCAAGCAAACCATTTCAGTGCCATTGCAATTTTCTTTTATTTTTGCAAAGCAATTGCCATCCTCCAGGGGGGTAGTGGGGCAGTTTTTAGTGCCCTCTGCCCTCTATTACAAAGACAACAAAATCAGTTACAGAAATTATCTAAAGTGTACTAGTATGATTCGTGATTCTCTGGTTTCACTTGATTGGCTTTGGAGTGGCAATGTGGAGTACGCAGGAGCAAGAAGTCATTGTCAGTCTGGTCCAGGAGCGTAGGTATGTTCAGTCCGTAATACACCTGGAAATAATAAAGTAAATCATATAAATTAATCTAGTGATGACAATCTTATTCTAAAGGGAATTGAGGGACAGCCTACCAATATTCTTGAACCCAATCCCCATCTTTCCTAGACAGCATAGCCAATGGTCAACAATGATGGGACTTAGCCTCCAACAATATCTGCAGAGCATCATTTCTCAGGAGTCCAGGCCCTGAGTGGTATCACCACAGGCCCAACTTTAACTCTCCAGTTTATCATCAGAGTTGAGTATGTTATCTAGTCAACTGAGCTGAAGTTTTATTAGTAGGGTCTTGATTTCATTTTGTATGATGGAGTATATATGTTATACCGTGGATTTGAGTCAAAGCATATTCAGTGGTGACAGGGTACCCATCCTACCCCCAAATCTGACAGCTTCTCTGCAGACTAGAAAATATTTCACACATAGGAGGCTCTCAGAGAAAGGTAATCCTTTCCCCTGAAGTATTTCAGTCCCACCAGGATATTGCTAATGACACAGATGAACCATATGTAGACTATGTACATAGAAATACTTACAATTCTTTACTGCTCAGGTAGATTGTTGTTGAAAAAGAAGCAAAAGACACAAGTTATTTCTCTGTTTCCTTAGGACACTTAAGTAAGTCACTACAGGTCACTAAATGACTAGCAAACAGGCATTTAATTGAAAGGAAGGAGAGGCTACCCAGAACAAAGATTTGCTTACCACTGAGAAATATATATTTTACTCACAGAAGACTGACTGCAATTAATGGACATGACTAACTTAGGTAATTAATTTCAGTCGGTCTCCTCTGAATAAATAGACCAAGGAAGGCAACCATTTCCACACTGAGGGAAGCTTTTGTAGGCTCATAGCTACTGTAAAATGTTTCTTACGATTATTTATTTTTAATATATTTGTTATATACTGCCCTTAATCAGAAGATCTCATGGTGGTCCACAAGATGTAAATACAAGATAAAAATGCAAACAATGAGGCACCAATCTGCACATTTGCCTGTTTTCCATTCTAGGCTTGTGGTAGAAAACTCAGCCATGTAAGATATCAGAAGGCTAAATGGATTCTTGAATACCACTCCTTTCCCCAACCGCGCCTCCCTTGCCCCCAGGGGGTAAGATTTGCATTTCATGCTCAGTGCCATTTTTCCTGCCTTCCAGCCCTGTTTGGGGGGTGGGAAGTGAGGCACTATTCTGAGGGGGAAGCATTTGGGGTCCCCACATGAAATGCAGCACTAGGGGGTGGGAATGGGGTTAACAACTTTATGCAGAGGCTCAACCTGTGGCTTCTCTCCATTTCCACTTGGAGAACCATAGTACTGCTATTACTCAGACTGCACTAATGTCGCTAGGGCCACAAGCAAAGATTACACACAAATGCAACAGAAGCTACTGGGTATCATCTAGTTAAATAATATTAATAATAGTAATAATGCCCCTTTTGTTGTAAACCAAAATATTGCTCATTTAAAAGTATCAGCAATACTCACAACTGCACCAGTAACACCCTGAAATATAGAAGTGTGTATATCGTTAGTCTTTCCTCAGCAGCTCAAGCATTCATCACTGAGGTGTATAAGGGAGAGGACCTCAACATCCAATAGGCAGCATTGTCCCATATTTCCATGTGCTGCATTGCATGTCAAGGCCCTGAGCCTTCCCCCATTTGTTGAATAATAAAACACATGGACACCAGTATTTTAGGTTAATGGGCTAATAAAGGCCACAACTTAATTGGTCACAGAATGTGAGTGGTATTGGCTTAGGCATTGGAATTTAACTGACTATATCTGACTCCTGCCCGACATGCAGGTAGTCCAGTAAGGGTCAACCACCAGTAGGGGGAGCCCTGTGGATGTGCTGAGGCAGGAACCAAGATGGAGAACAACCAGCCCGTGTGGCTGCGTAAATGCTATAAGCCACGGCCCCGGCCGACTGGATTGGTCAGTGGGGGTCGGGACTCCCCCATGATGTGAGGGCACTGCCACACCCCTGCTGAACTCGGTGGGAAGAAGAAGAAGAGTTTGGAATTGATATCCCGCTTTATCACTACCCTAAGGAGTCTCAAAGCGGCTCACAATCTCCTTTCCCTTCCTCCCCCACAACAAACACTCTGTGAGGTGAGTGGGGCCGAGAGACTTCAGAGAAGTGTGACTGGCCCAAGGTCACCCAGCAGCTGCATGTGGAGGAGCGGAGACGCGAACCCGGTTCCCCAGATTACAAGTCCATCGCTCTTAACCACACTGGCTCTCTCCCCACACTGGGAGCCTGCCCGCAACCCCGACCCCAGGGAAGGGAGTGGCCTACTAAGATCCCAAGAGACACCTGAAACTCTGTGGGAAACTATGAGTAACCTTGTTGCTTAAGTACCAAACTCTTCAAGATAGTATTTCTGGAAATGTGGACCAAATCTAATATATACCATGATCTAACACTACTATGAAGAAAAGAGATAATTCAGCTGCAAAGGGTTCCTTCTATAGTAGGCTGCTTAGAACAGGAGAATCGATTATTTGTCATATTCTTTTCTGGCTAGGATCATATTCTGAGGCAGAAAAGAGCTTCCTCCTTGCCTCCCTACTACCTTCCCACTACGGACTATATAAAAAATACAGAAAAGTTCCAGAATACTCATGCCCAGTAAGTTGTTCAAATCAAGACTCTAAATTGAAAAACAAATTGAACTTATTATGCTTTCAGGTGCCCTACATTACAGATGACTGCCTATGAAAATAGATAACTATCACCAGACAGTCTTCAATTAAAATGTGTTCTCTTAGAGGTAATGCCTGGTCCAAGTCCAGTTGAACAATATGGAATCAAGTTCAGGTTCATATTACATGCTGCTTGTTTGTTTCATATGCTTCCTTTCCTTCACGGATTCTTGCTTTTATTACAGCTGTTAGCAATACTAAAGGACCTTTTCCAGGAAGGATATGTGAGATATGAACATTTTACTACAACTCAGATTGCATGGGCTTCAAGAGATATAACACTAGGAGAATTCAGATACTCTAGTTAATCATTCACACCCCAATGTTCCCAAAAGCTTTACGCCAACAGGAAACACAAGACTTGTCATATGAAGTGACAATATACAGTACAGTAGATCTGCATGTCCCATGGGCGTCATGTTTCGGGGGTTTACGTACAAAGGCAAAACCACGCAAAGTGAGGAAGGCCCCATGGAACCATTCGCTCAAGGCCTGCTACTACTTTGCCAGACTCTGGGAAGGTTGTGCGAGGCCTCTGGAAGGCTGTGGGAGGCTCCTGAGAGATCTGAAGGGATGTCAATCCAAGTCCAGTTACATATTACACTATCTTGGAGACACCTACAATAAGACATCCCAGCTTTTATTTCCTTCATGTCAGCAATGAATGTAGGGAAGCAGCAAATGATAATCAAATGCTCTTCACAAATGCCTACCGATAAAAAAGAACAATCTTATTAACTCTGTCTGTTCTTCCCTAGCTTGGATCATATTTTGAAAAAGAGAAGAACTAAATGGAAATAACAAGTTGAACTTCCTATGTTTTTGTGCTAAATTTTATAATTCTCTGCCTGGGTATCAAAACTTGCCTGCCTGTAACAAATGGCAAACATTATAGCCCAATGAGTTCTTCCCTTGCTGGGATCATCCTCTGACCATCTCCTTCCTTCCCTTTCTGCTTTCCATTTTCACACTACATACAATATAACAATCATTCAAAGGTTTCACAATACTCACGCTCAATAGACCTTGCACATTCTGCAGTGAAAAACAAATAAAACCTGTTAGGCTTTCATGTTGTTTGTGCCCCTTATAATCTGCAACACTTGACAGAGCACAGTTGTTTATTCTGAAGACCCATCAGTACACAGTCCACTATATAAAAGTGTCCTCTGAGAGAATATGTGGCCAAAGTCCAGTTTAAGGATACAGGGCGCAGCAGATTATTGTTGGCTTTTCGCAGTATAGTAGCGCAGAGAGCTTGCTGGGGAGAGCTTGCATTAAAAAGAAGGGACTCAAAAATAACAAACAAGGTTTTAATAAGAAAAACAAAAACTCCTTATACACCAAACACAACTACAAACAAACACGACCCAAACACCAACCCATCCCCAGGGGAAATGGCAGAGCTAGGTGCTGTTCCTTATATACTGTGGCCAATTCCCAACACAGCTTAATCAATGCAACTCAGCAGCACCTGCTATGCTTCACAGCTGTAAAGCTGGATCTCGTTAGTTCACTCTGGCCCTTGCTCCGGCCCCTTAAAGGTATACACATTGGGTGAAACAATGATGAACCTTTAGATTTAAAGAAACAGTTCAACAAATGCCTACCGATAAAAAAGAACAATCTTATTAACTCTGTCTGTTCTTCCCTAGCTTGGATCATATTTTGAAAAAGAGAAGAACTAAATGGAAATAACAAGTTGAACTTCCTATGTTTTTGTGCTAAATTTTATAATTCTCTGCCTGGGTATCAAAACTTGCCTGCCTGTAACAAATGGCAAACATTATAGCCCAATGAGTTCTTCCCTTGCTGGGATCATCCTCTGACCATCTCCTTCCTTCCCTTTCTGCTTTCCATTTTCACACTACATACAATATAACAATCATTCAAAGGTTTCACAATACTCACGCTCAATAGACCTTGCACATTCTGCAGTGAAAAACAAATAAAACCTGTTAGGCTTTCATGTTGTTTGTGCCCCTTATAATCTGCAACACTTGACAGAGCACAGTTGTTTATTCTGAAGACCCATCAGTACACAGTCCACTATATAAAAGTGTCCTCTGAGAGAATATGTGGCCAAAGTCCAGTTTAAGGATACAGGGCGCAGCAGATTATATCTAAAATATAATCTTTTAAAATTCCTGGCTTTGTAAAGGGCAAGCATTTTAGCTCTGTGAATTCTTCCCTGGCTGAAGTTATATTGTGACAGAGAATAACTTTTCCTTTCTTCCTCATCTCCACTTTCCCACTAAAAACAAAACAAAAAATCTCAATACTCACTGCCAAGGCTCCATTCGCATCAGCACGCTAAATTGAAAAGCAGATTGAACTGATTAGCAAATGGTATGGGAGATCCAGTCACAGATATGACACGTTACACATAGTTGGGTCAATACATATCAAGAACTAACAGGAATTCTTTCAAAGCGTTAATTCTATCATGCAACAGCAAGTTATAACTCGGCTTTGGAACACGTTTTTAAAAGAAAAGCCTTACTAGCTTTACAGATATCTTTTAAATGAAAAACTTTTTAAAGAAATTCCTGAAGTAACTGCTATTATAGTTTGTACAAGTGTACAAAATATTAACAAAATTGGATGACATGAAGTAAAAAGTTGGATCACTTGACATGGAATGACCAAGTTTCATCCTCAGACAAGGATTCCTCATTTTCATGTAGAAAATATCAGAATATACAGACAAACCAATTAGAACTGATTCCGGCTCACGTCCTGTATCGCTGCCATCATTTTAGCAACTTTCCTTTCCATGGTAATTCTAAAACATCCCGAAAGGAGGGTCCCTCTCTAACAGCCAGGCTGGTAAATCTGGTGTAGAGTTCACTCTCCTTTTCCATGACGGTTAGAAGAGCAGGTAACAGAGTAGACTGTCCAACTTGCAAGGACAAAATAATAGTGGAGTTGGAGCATACAAGGAAAATCTGAAAATACTTTCATGATATTGCTTGGAAGTTCGGCTATACTGTTGCCAGCCAACTCCTGCTTGTAGAGCTTTCCTAAAAAGCCTCTCTTAAAAGCCCAGATTCTTCTTTTCAAGATAATACTATTTTCTGAACAAAAGAGAAATCAGCTGCCCAAAACAAAGATATATAGACATAGCCTAGGCTGCGAGGATTTAGAAAGGCAATTTTAGACCCTGGATGGACCTAAAATTGCATTTTGCAGGGGGAGGTTCAAACAAAATAGACCATATAGGTAATACACAAAGACTTCAAAATACTCACTTCCAGTGTCGAATGCACCTCAGGATCCTAAATCGAAAAGCAAATGGAATTACTTGGGCTTTTATGTACTCTTAACACTATGTCAGGTGCCCACCTATACAGAGGAAAGTCATCTACTTTGAAGGGTTGTCAGCTATTTAAAAGTGCTCTCTATATGAAGGAAGATCAAAGTCCAGATACATATGAAACACTGCTTGGGGAGATCTACAATGAGACGCCCCAGCTTTCATTTCCTTAATGGGAGCTATGAATCTAGGGGGGGCAGCAAATGCTTTGACAAATGCCTAGCTTTAAGAAAGGGCAATCATATTAGGTATGTTTGTTCTTCCCTGACTTGGATTCTATTTGGGGGGGAAACCTTCTCTTTTCTTCCCCGCCTTCCTCCCACTTTCCCATTATGGATTACGTAGACAAAACAATGGTTCACAATACAAACATTCACTTTCTCAACAGCACCCTAAATAGAAATAAATGGAACGTTATCACTACAAACCATAGAATAACCATAGAAAGCTTTCACAATACTCACGCCCAACATTTGATTCAAAACCTACAGTGAAAAGCAAATTGAACATATTAGGCTTTCATGTTCTTTGCACGGCATATATTTTGCAATACTTATTTTGCAATACAGAGGACAATTGTTTATTCTGAAGAACCATAAACACACAGTCCACTGTGTAAAAGTGTCCTCTGTTTGAGAGAATGTTTAGCCAAAAGTCCAGGATTTTACCCAATTTCTTTCCTTGAATCATTCCATAACTTCTGAAAAAGAGGGCTGGCAAATAATATTAGTTGCCAGCCAAATGGCAAACATTATCGCCTAATGAGTTCTTCCATGGTTTGGGTCATCCAAACCATGAAGAGTTCTTCCTTCCTTCTCTCTCTTCCACCCATTTTACTGCAACAAACCATATCGTAAACACACTAAGCTTTCGCAATACTCACTTGCAGTTTGTCTTTCAGACCAAGGCTCTAAATAGAAAAGCAAATTGAATTTATTAGATATTAGTGTCTGGCCAAAGTTCAGTATTTAAGGATACAGAAATGTAAAAAATGAGACCTGCAGGGGGCAGCAGATTATATATAAATGCCTAAAAGAATTCATTGCTTTAGGAAAGGACAAGCATTTTAGCTCTGTGAATTCTTCCCAGCATGAGGTTATATATTGTAACAGAGAATAACTTTCCTCTCCCCCCCCCCCCCAACTCCCTTCCAATTTCCCACTACAAATCATATAGGAAACCCGCTCAAGAATCACAATACATTCATGGCTGCATTCACATCAAGACCCTAAACTGAAAAGCAAATCGAACTGATTAGCAAATGGTGGGGGATTCAGTCGCAGGTATGACACCTAACACATAGTTTCATCCTCAAGCAGGAATTCTACCATTTCATGTGACAAAGGTCAAAATATAAAGGCAAACCAATGGAAACTGATTCAGTCTCATGTGTTGCACAGCTGCCTTCATTTTAGCCAATTTCCTTTCGTGAATTATTCTGTATCTTCCCAAAAGGAGGGTCCCTCTCTAACAGTCAGGCTGATACATTTGGTGTGGAATTCAGTCTCCTATTCATTAAGGTTAGAAGAGTAGACTGTCCAACTTGAAAAGACAAAGTAATAGTGGAGATGGGGCATACATGGAAAATGTGGAAATAATTTTATGAACTTGCTTGGAAGTTCTGCTATACTAGTTGCTAGCCTGCTCCTGCTTGCAGACCTTTCCTAAAAGCCTTTATATTAAAAAACAACAACCCAAAATTCTTATTTCCAGTAGAACAATTTTCTGAATAGAAGATGATGCCAAGGAGATCCGCTGCCCAAGACAAAGATATGGAGGCTGAGTCCAGGCTGTGAGAGTGCAGAACTAAGGCAGTTTTAGACCCTGGATGGGTCTGGCAAATAACATTAGTTGCCAGCCAAATGCCTAATTATCGCCTAATGAGTTCTTCCATGCCTTGGATCATCCTCTGAGTCACAGAAGAGTTCCTCCTTCCTTCCCTTTCTTTCTCCCATTTTACTACTACAAACCATATAGCAATCACACAAAGGTTTCACAATACTCACTTCCAACGTCTTTTGCAAATCAAGGTTCTAAATAGAAAAGGAAATTGAATTTATTAGACATTCATGTCTGGCCAAGGTCCAGGATTTAAGGAAACAGAAGTGTAAAAAAGGAGACCTGCAAGGGGCAGCAGATTATATCTGAATGCTTAAAAAATTAATTCCTGGCTTTGGAAATGGCAAGCATTTTAGCTCTGTGAATTCTTCCCTGGCTGAAATTATATATTGTGACACAGAATAACTTTTCCTTTCCTCCCCATCTCCTTTCCACTTTCCTGCTATAAATCATATAGGAAACCCGCTCAAGAATCACAATACATTCATGGCTGCATTCACACCAAGACCCTAAACTGAAAAGCAAATCAAACTGATTAGCAAATGGTATGGTGGGAGATCCCAGGTGTGCCACCTAACACATAGTTAATTCCTCAAGCAGGAATTCTGCCATTTCATGAAATATTTGTATGACCTTTCTTGGAAATTCCTCCTTCCTTCCCTCCCTTCCTCTCATATTACTACTACAGACCATATAGTAATCACACAAAGGTTTCACAATACTCATTTTCAACTTGTCTCCCAAACCAAGGTTCTAAATAGAAAAGCAAATTGAATTTACTAGACAAGTTATTTGGACACCTTACAATTTGTGCTACTTTACAGAGGACAATTGTCTTTTCTGAGGAGCCATGAGTACACAGAACTCTATGTAAAGGTATCCTGGCAAAAGTCCTGTTTAAGGATACAGAAAATGAAGAAGGGAGACTTGCAGGGCCCTCCTGTTTTGTTTCTCTTTCTAGTTCTTGCCCATATTGAGGATCGTATCATAGCATGAAAGGATGCTATATGAATATTTGATGTTTCAAAGCCTACAGTGGAAAATGGCATGGTGGGAGATACAGACACTGAAATGGCGCATAGCACATAGTTTCATCCTCAGGCAGGGATTCCCTCTTTTCCTGAGGGAAAGATCAGAATAAATAAGCAAATGGATCTAAAGGCAGTCTCACATGTCTTCATTTTAGCCAATCTCCTTTCCTGGATAATTCCATACCTTCCTGAAAGGAAGGTCCCTCTGCAATAACCAGGCTGATAGATTTGGTGTGGACGTCACTCTCCTTTTCCATTAAGGTTAGAAGGGCAGATGAAGGAGAGTGGACTGTCCAACGTGCAAAGACAAAGTATTAGTGGAGATGGGGCATAAGATGGAAAATTTGAAAGTGCTTTCAGGAAACTGCCTGGAGGTTCAGCTATACTAGTTACCAGCCAGGACCTCCTTACAGACCTTTCCTTTTAAAAAAAGCACCTTTATTAAAAACCCACAATGCTTATTTCCAGTACAACAATTTTCTGAAGAGAAGAGGATGCCTATGCCCTAGGCGATCAGCTGCCCCCCAAAAGGATATGAAATTAGAGCCCAAGATGTAGGGGTTCAATAAAGCAATTTAAATTCCTGGGTGGGCCTAAAATTAAATTTATTAGTCTTTACTCAACAGCTCAATCATTCCTCACTGAAGTGCCTGAAATAGGAGACCTCAGCAATCAAAAGCCAGCATTTTACCATATTTTCATTAACTGCGTAATAAGATCCAAAGAGATACCAGAACCTCTAAAAAAATGTGATGAAGCTTGTTGCTTTTGCACCAAACTTTTCAATATATTAGAGAAATCTATACTGTAGTCTAGAAATGTGATCAAGCTTGTTGCTTTTGCACCAAACTTTTCAATATATTATTTCTGGAAATGTAGACTGAATATAACACAGGGATCGAACACTACTATGAAGAGAACAGAAAACTCAGCCAAACAAAGGTTCCTTCTATGGTAAACTGCTTAGAACTGGAGAACAGATTGTTCGTCATTTTCTTCCCTGGCAGTGATATCATATTTTGAGGCAGAAAAGCCCTCCCTCCCAGTCTCCCACTCCAGATCATACAATAAATATACAAAACTTCCATAATACTCATGTCCACTACATCAGACAAACCAAGATTCTAAATTGAACAAATTGAACTAATTAGCAAGCTGCATGATGGGAGCTCCAGCCACAACTATATCACGTAACACAGTTTTATCTTCAGGTAGGGATTCTCACACTTCATGTGGGAAAATGAGAATTTACAGGCAAACCAAAGAATTTACAGGTAAACTAGGGTTAGAAGAGCAGATAAAGAAGAACAGACCGTCCTAGGTGCAAAGACAAAGTAATAGTGGAAAATGTGTAAAACAACAACAACAAAAAGTAACTTATGTAAAATATAATATAATATAATTCATTGGTTTGGAATTCAAACTTCATTGAGTAATAATGCCTGCCTTTCACAAATGGAAAACATTATAGCGTAGTGAATTTCCCCCCCAGTGGGATCATCCTATGAGCAACAGAAGACCTTCTCCCTCCCACTACAAATCTTAGGGTATGAAGATTTCTCAATACTCACGCTAGTTGCTCCACCCAGAAGCTAAATTGAAAAGGAAATTCAACTTGTTAGTCTGTCATGTTCTCTTAACTGCTTAACATGTGGAAATGTCATGTAACACATATTTAGGTTCTAAGGCAAGGATTCCCCTATTCATCAAGGAAACATCAGAAGAGAAAGCAAAAGCGATCTGAACTGATTCAGTCTCATGTGCTTCACAGCTGCCTCTTTATTAGTCATTTTTCTTTACAGAGCAATTCCTTAACAAAGGAGAGGAGGCCAACCAAATTGCAAAGAGAAGGAAATAGTGGAGGTGGGGCATAATGCGGAAAATCTGAAAACCCTTTTCAGAAAAATCATTTGGGTATACTATTTGCCAGCAAGATCCTGCTCCCATATGTTTGCTAAGAAACCTTCTGGATTTCAAATTCTTGCAAATGTAATGCACTTTTTGTATGTTACTTTAACTAATAAATGCATTTTAACGCATATTTTTACCCTGCCCCATGCATTCTTGTACACATTGCTTGCCTGGAGAGCAGCACTGCAACATTCAGTGAATGTTGAATTCAGAAGGGCTGATATGTTCCAGTTGGTACAGCATTTTGTTTCAGAAAGTGAGAAGTAGATAAGTGGGCTTTAAAATCATAAGTTAATCTAATTTCTCCCTCATCTCTACATCAGACTAGATTTTTTCTTCCCCTTGGCTTTCTTCATCATTTCCTGAAGTTCCCCTCCCCAATATTTACGGCTAACAGATTTAGTGAAATGTCTAACATCATTTTCCAAAAGGCTTAGGACAGCAGGCAAAGGTGAGGATACCAGACAGACCAACTCACAGGGACAAAAATATAGCAGAGGGACATAACATCGAAAAGGTCTCTTTTAGGAAATAACTAGATGTTTTCCAGCCTACATCAAAGATATATATTTTTAAAATTGTTTTATTTTAATTTTTTTAATTGTGATTTAAGTTGCAGTATAAAAACTTCCCAAAGAGAAGGACAGGACCCCCCGGCCCCCAAAAAACACCTCCGCAAATAACAGTATAATGAAGGAGCCCAGAATAAATTCTACCCACGCCTGGGCTATTTGATTTAGTTTCAGATTCCCAGAAGACATGAATGTTTTATCTTCAGGCAGGGATTCTCCCACTTCGTGTGGGAAAACGAGAGTTTACAGGCAAACTCAAGAATTTACAGGCAAACAAGGGTTAGAAGAGCAGATAAAGAAGAGCAGACAGTCTAACGTGCAAAGACAAATAATACTGGGAAATGTGTAAAACAACAACAACAAAAAGTAACTTATGTAAAATTTGAAAATATTTTCATGCAATTGCTTGGACATTCTGCTATACTGGTTGCCAGCCAGTAGGATAATATAAGTTATTGATGAGGCTAAGTTTTATAATTCCTTGGTTTGGAATTCAAACTTCATTGAGTAATAATGCCTGCCTTTCACAAATGGAAAACATTATAGCGTAGTGAATTTCCCCCCCAGGGGGATCATCCTATGAGCAACAGAAGACCTTCTCCCTCCCACTGCAAATCTTAGGGTATGAAGATTTCTCAATACTTACGCTAGTTGCTCCACCCAGAACCTTAATTTGAAAAGGAAATTAAACTTGTTAGTCTGTCATGTTCTCTTAACTGCTTAACATGTGGAAATGTCATGTAACACATATTTAGGTCCTAAGGCAAGGATTCCCCTATTCATAATGCGGAAAACCTGAAAACCCTTTTTAGAAAAATCATTGGGGTGTTCATTTGGGTATACTATTTGCCAGCCAGATCCTGCTTCCATATGTTTTCTAAGAAACCTTCTGGATTTTCACTTCCACTGGAACAATGTTCTGAACAGAAGGAAAAGTGGGTGCCAAGAAGATCAGCTCCCCCCAGCAAATACAGAGAGAAAGAGTTCAGGCCCTGTACTGAGTGGTCTTATTTGGGGTGGAGCACACAGGAAGACACATGAATATCCATCACCAACTGTGGTGTGCTTGGTGAGCATGGGTGATAGGGTCTTCTTGGCGGCTGTGCTCAGGTTATGGAACTCAGTCACGGAAGAGTTCCATCTCTTGGGCATCAGCTAAACACAACAAAGTTTAAATGTACATTTCACTACTAGATAAGTGATATTTCTCCCATGTCTGTCCTTGCTGGCAGTTTGCAGTGGTGTTGCTTTGTATGCTTTCTTGGTTTCAATGACTACTCTTCTTACATTACTTCTTAGCCATCCTGAGGCACCTATTTTAGGATGGATCCCAAGTGCTTCAGTTAGATGTGGTTCACAGTTGCCATCAGGCTGGGGATGGCCAAATATGTCCCTTCTGGTTTCTCTCAGATCCTTATTTTCCCATCCTGAAGATCTGTTCTCCACATTTTCACACTTTGTGATTTTTTTTTAAGCCCTCGAGAAAATCCTTTTGCATTTTGGTGCATTTTCCCCTAATATAGAAGACTTATATGCACTTTTGCCTAATGTTCAAATTCTTGCAAATAATCTGTAATGCAATGCACTTTTTGTATGTGAATTTAACTAATAAATGCATTTTAATGCATATTTTAACCCTGCCGCATGCATTCTTGTACACACTGCTTGCCTGGAGGGCAGCACTGCAACATTCAGAGAATGTTGAATTCAGAAGGGCTCATTTGTTCCAGTTACTACAGCATTTTGTTTCAGAAAGTGAGAAGTAGGCAAATGGGCTTTAAAATGATAGCTGAATCTAATTTCTCCCTCATCTCTACAGCAGACTGGATTTTTTCTTCCCCTTGGCTTTCTTCATCATTTCCTGAAGGGCCCCTCCCCAAAATTCAGGGCTAACACATTCAGTGAAATGTCTATCATCATTTGCCAAAAGGCTTAGGACAGAAGGTAAAGGAGAGAATACCAGAGAGCCCAACTCACAGGGACAAAAATATAGCAGAGGGACATAACATCAAAAAGGTCTCTTTCAGGAAATAACTAGATGTTTTCCAGCCCACATCAAAGATATATATTTTTTAATTGTGATTTCAGCTACAGTATAAAAATTTCCCAAATAGAAGGACAGGACCCCCCGGCCCCCACAAAAACACCTCCCCAGAGAACAGTATAATGAAGGAGCCCAGAATAAATTCTACCCACGCCTGGGCTCTTTGATTTAGTTTCAGATTCCCAGAAGACATGAACCAGAATCAATCAGGATATGACCACATGACTAAATGTTAAAAAATAAATAATTCTTTTTTTAAATTGAAAAGTCACAATGAGGATTGGATACTTACTGGAGATCTCTTCTTTCTCAGCTGTTGTTTTACAAAGGGAAACAATGTGGGTTTTTTTAGATTTTTGCTTTTTTGTTTTTCATATATTTTATCATCAAATATATTCAAAGAAAATACAGAAAAGATCAAATTGTTGTTTATTTCTATTCACACCCCATTTCTGAGTATATCACAGGAGAAACACATTATACTTGTTTCTGTACACATCTCTGTATTAGAGGGCCACAAGCAAAGATTACACACAAATGCAACAGAAGCTACTGGGTATCATCTAGTTAAATAATATTAATAATAGTAATAATGCCCCTTTCATTGTAAACCAAAATATTGCTCATTTAAAAGTATCAGCAATACTCACAACTGCACCAGTAACACCCTGAAATATAGAAGTGTGTATATCGTTAGTCTTTCCTCAGCAGCTCAAGCATTCATCACTGAGGTGTATAAGGGAGAGGACCTCAACATCCAAGAGGCAGCATTGTCCCATATTTCCATGTGCTGCATTGCATGTCAAGGCCCTGAGCCTTCCCCCATTTGTTGAATAATAAAACACATGGGCACCAGTATTTTAGGTTAATGGGCTAATAAAGGCCACAACTTAATTGGTCACAGAATGTGAGTGGTATTGGCTTAGGCATTGGAATTTAACTGACTATATCTGACTCCTGCCCGACATGCAGGTAGTCCAGTTAGGGTCAACCACCAGTAGGGGGAGCCCTGTGGATGTGCTGAGGCAGGAACCAAGATGGAGAACAACCAGGCCGTGTGGCTGCGTAAATGCTATAAGCCCCGGCCCCGGCCGACTGGATTGGTCAGTGGGGGTGTGACGCGGCTGGGACTCCCCCATGATGTGAGGGCACTGCCACACCCCCGCTGAACTCGGTGGGAAGAAGAAGAAGAGTTTGGAATTGATATCCCGCTTTTTCACTACCCTAAGGAGTCTCAAAGCGGCTCACAATCTCCTTTCCCTTCCTCCCCCACAACAAACACTCTGTGAGGTGAGTGGGGCCGAGAGACTTCAGAGAAGTGTGACTGGCCCAAGGTCACCCAGCAGCTGCATGTGGAGGAGCGGAGACGCGAACCCGGTTCCCCAGATTACAAGTCCATCGCTCTTAACCACACTGGCTCTCTCCCCACACTGGGAGCCTGCCCGCAACCCCGACCCCAGGGAAGGGAGTGGCCTACTAAGATCCAAACAGACACCTGAAACTCTGTGGGAAACTATGAGTAACCTTGTTGCTTAAGTACCCAACTCTTCAAGATAGTATTTCTGGAAATGTGGACCAAATCTAATATATACCATGATCTAACACTACTATGAAGAAAAGAGATAATTCAGCTGCAAAGGGTTCCTTCTATAGTAGGCTGCTTAGAACAGGAGAATCGATTATTTGTCATATTCTTTTCTGGCTAGGATCATATTCTGAGGCAGAAAAGAGCTTCCTCCTTGCCTCCCTACTACCTTCCCACTACGGACTATATAAAAAATACAGAAAAGTTCCAGAATACTCACGCTCAGTAAGTTGTTCAAATCAAGACTCTAAATTGAAAAACAAATTGAACTTATTATGCTTTCAGGTGCCCTACATTACAGATGACTGCCTATGAAAATAGATAACTATCACCAGACAGTCTTCAATTAAAATGTGTTCTCTTAGAGGGGATGCCTGGTCCAAGTCCAGTTGAACAATATGGAATCAAGTCCAGGTTCATATTACATGATGCTTGTTTGTTTCATATGCTTCCTTTCCTTCACGGATTCTTGCTTTTATTACAGCTGTTAGAAATACTAAAGGACCTTTTCCAGGAAGGATATGTGAGATATGAACATTTTAATACAACTCAAATTGCATGGGCTTCAAGAGATATAACACTCGGAAAATTCAGATACTCCAGTTAATCATGAGGCATTCACACCCCATTGTTTCCAAAAGCTTTACACCAACAGAAAACCCAAGACTTGTCATATGAACTGACAATATACAGTACAGTAGATCTGCAATTGACATGGGCATGATGTTTCGGGCGTTTACGTACAAAGGCAAAACCATGCAAAGTGAGGAAGGCCCCATGGAACCATTCGCTCAAGGCCTGCTACTACCTTGCCAGACTCTGGGAAGGTTGTGCGAGGCCTCTGGAAGGCTGTGGGAGGCTATGGAGAGATATGAAGGGATGTCAATCCAAGTCCAGTTACACATTACACTATCTTGGAGACACCTACAATAAGACATCCCAGCTTTTATTTCCTTCATGTCAGCAATGAATGTAGGGAAGCAGCAAATGATAATCAAATGCTCTTCACAAATGCCTACCTTTAAAAAAGGGCAATCATATTAACTCTGTCTGTTCTTCCCTGGCTTGGATCATATTTTGAAAAAGAGAAGAACTAAATGGAAATAACAAGTTGAACTTCCTATGTTTTTGTGCTAAATTTTATAATTCTCTGCCTGGGTATCAAAACTTGCCTGCCTGTAACAAATGGCAAACATTATAGCCCAATGAGTTCTTCCCTTGCTGGGATCATCCTCTGACCACCGCCTTCCTTCCCTTTCTGCTTTCCATTTTCACACTACATACAACATAATAATCATTCAAAGGTTTCACAATACTCACGCCCAATAGACCTTGCACTTTCTGCAGTGAAAAACAAATAAAACCTGTTAGGCTTTCATGTTGTTTGTGCCCCTTATAATCTGCAACAATTGACAGAGCACAGTTGTTTATTCTGAAGACCCATCAGTACACAGTCCACTATATAAAAGTGTCCTCTGAGAGAATATGTGGCCAAAGTCCAGTTTAAGGATACAGGGTACAGCAGATTATATCTAAAATATAATCTTTTAAAATTCCTGGCTTTGTAAAGGGCAAGCATTTTAGCTCTGTGAATTCTTCCCTGGCTGAGGTTATATTGTGACAGAGAATAACTTTTCCTTTCTTCCTCATCTCCACTTCCCCACTAAAAACAAAACATAAAAACTCAATACTCACTGCCAAGGCTCCATTCACATCAGCACGCTAAATTGAAAAGCAGATTGAACTGATTAGCAAATGGTATGGGAGATCCAGTCACAGATATGACACGTAACACATAGTTGGGTCAATACATATCAAGAACTAACAAGAATTCTTTCGAAGCGTTCATTCTATCATGCAACAGCAAGCTATAACACAGCTTTGTAACACGTTTTTAAAAGAAAAGCCTTACTAGCTTTTCAGATATCTTTTAAATGAAAAACTTTTTAAAGAAATTCCTAAAGTAACTGCTATTATAGTTTGTACAAGTGTACAAAATATTAACAAAATTGAATGACATGAAGTAAAAAGTTGGATCACTTGACATGGAATGACCAAGTTTCATTCTCAGACAAGGATTCCTCATTTCCGTGTAGGAAAGATCAGAATATACAGACAAACCAATCAGAACTGATTCTGGCTCACGTCCTGTATCGCTGCCATCATTTTAGAAACTTTCCTTTCCATGGTAATTCTAAAACATCCCGAAAGGAGGGTCCCTCTCTAACAGCCAGGCTGGTAAATCTGGTGTAGAGTTCACTCTCCTTTTCCATGACGGTTAGAAGAGCAGATAACAGAGTAGACTGTCCAACTTGCAAGGACAAAATAATAGTGGAGTTGGAGCATACAAGGAAAATCTGAAAATATTTTCATGATATTGCTTGGAAGTTCGGCTATACTGTTGCCAGCCAACTCCTGCTTGTAGAGCTTTCCTAAAAAGCCTCTCTTAAAAGCCCAGATTCTTCTTTTCAAGATAATACTATTTTCTGAACAAAAGAGAAATCAGCTGCCCAAAACAAAGATATATAGACACAGCCTAGGCTGCGAGGATTTAGAAAGGCAATTTTAGACCCTGGATGGACCTAAAATTGCATTTTGCAGGGGGAGGTTCAAACAAAATAGACCATATAGACCATATATACAAAGACTTCAAAATACTCACTTCCAGTGTCGAATGCACCTCAGGATCCTAAATCGAAAAGCAAATGGAATTACTTGGGCTTTTATGTACTCTTAACACTATGTCAGGTGCCCATCTATACAGAGGAAAGTCATCTACTTTGAAGGGTTGTCAGCTATTTAAAAGTGCTCTCTATATGAAGGGAGATCAAAGTCCAGATACATATGAAACACTGCTTGGGGAGATCTACAATGAGACGCCCCAGCTTTCATTTCCTTAATGGGAGCTATGAATCTAGAGGGGCAGCAAATGCTTTGACAAATGCCTAGCTTTAAGAAAGGGCAATCATATTAGGTCTGTTTGTTCTTCCCTGACTCAGATTCTATTGGGGGGGGGGGAACCTACTCTTTTCTTCCCCGCCTTCCTCCCACTTTCCCATTATGGATTACGTAGACAAAACAATGGTTCACAATACAAACATTCACTTTCTCAACAGCACCCTAAATAGAAATAAATGGAACGTTATCACTACAAACCATAGAATAACCATAGAAAGCTTTCACAATACTCACGTCCAACATTTGATTCAAAACCTACAGTGAAAAGCAAATTGAACATATTAGGCTTTCATGTTCTTTGCACGACATATATTTTGCAATACTTATTTTGCAATACAGAGGACAATTGTTTATTCTGAAGAACCATAAACACACAGTCCACTGTGTAAAAGTGTCCTCTGTTTGAGAGAATGTTTAGCCAAAAGTCCAGGATTTTACCCAATTTCTTTCCTTGAATCATTCCATAACTTCTGGAAAAGAGGGCTGGCAAATAATATTAGTTGCCAGCCAAATGGCAAACATTATCGCCTAATGAGTTCTTCCATGGTTTGGGTCATCTGTGAGTCACAGAAGAGTTCTTCCTTCCTTCTCTCTCTTCCACCCATTTTACTGCAACAAACCGTATCGTAAACACACTAAGCTTTCGCAATACTCACTTGCAGTTTGTCTTTCAGACCAAGGCTCTAAATAGAAAAGCAAATTGAATTTATTAGATATTAGTGTCTGGCCAAAGTTCAGTATTTAAGGATACAGAAATGTAAAAAATGAGACCTGCAGGGGGCAGCAGATTATATCTGAATGCCTAAAAGTATTCATTGTTTTAGGAAAGGACAAGCATTTTAGCTCTGTGAATTCTTCCCAGCATGAGGTTATATATTGTAACAGAGAATAACTTTTCCTCTCCCCCCCCCCCAACTCCCTTCCACTTTCCCACTACAAATCATATAGGAAACCCACTCAAGAATCACAATACATTCATGGCTGCATTCACATCAAGACCCTAAACTGAAAAGCAAATCGAACTGATTAGCAAATGGTGGGGGATTCAGTAGCAGGTATGACACCTAACACATAGTTTCATCCTCAAGCAGGAATTCTACCATTTCATGTGACAAAGGTCAAAATATAAAGGCAAACCAACGGAAACTGATTCAGTCTCATGTGTTGCACAGCTGCCTTCATTTTAGCCAATTTCCTTTCGTGAATTATTCCGTATCTTCCCAAAAGGAGGGTCCCTCTCTAACAGTCAGGCTGATACATTTGGTGTGGAGTTCACTCTCCTACTCATTAAAGTTAGAAGAGCAGATAAAGGAGAGCAGGCTGTCCAACTTGCAAAGTCAAAGTAATGGTGGAAATATTTGTATGACCTTTCTTGGAAATTCCTCCTTCCTTCCCTCCCTTCCTCTCATATTACTACTACAGACCATATAGTAATCACACAAAGGTTTCACAATACTCACGTTCACTGTTTCTCCAAGTTTCTAAATAGAAAAGCAAATTGAATTTATTAGACAAGTTAATTGGACACCTTATAATTTGTGCTATTTTACAGAGGACAATTGTCTTTTCTGAGGAGCCATAACTTCACAGAACTCTATGTAAAGGTATCCTGGCCAAAGTCCAGTTTAAGGATACGGAAATTGAAGAAGGGAGACTTGCAGGGCCCTCCTGTTTTGTTTCTCTTTCTAGTTCTTGCCCATATTGAGGATCATATCATAGCATGAAAGGATGCTATATGAATATTTGATGTTTCAAAGCCTACAGTGGAAAATGGCATGGTGGGAGATACAGACACTGAAATGGCGCATAGCACATAGTTTCATCCTCAGGCAGGGATTCCCTCTTTTCCTGAGGGAAAGATCAGAATAAATAAGCAAATGGATCTAAAGGCAGTCTCACATGTCTTCATTTTAGCCAATCTCCTTTCCTGGGTAATTCCATACCTTCCTGAAAGGAAGGTCCCTCTCAAGTAACCAGGCTGATAGATTTGGTGTGGACGTCACTCTCCTTTTCCATTAAGGTTAGAAGGGCAGATGAAGGAGAGTGGACTGTCCAACGGGCAAAGATAAAGTATTAGTGGAGATGGGGCATAACATGGAAAATTTGAAAGTGCTTTCAGGAAACTGCCTGGAGGTTCAGATATACTAGTTACCAGCTAGGTCCTGCTTACAGACATTTCCTTTAAAAAACACCTTTATTAAAAACCCACAATTCTTATTTCCAGTACAACAATTTTCTGAAGAGAAGAGGATGCCTATGCCCTAGGCAATCAGCTGCCCCCCAAAAAGATATGAAATTAGAGCCCAGGATGTGGGGGTTCAATAAAGCAATTTAAATTCCTGGGTGGGCCTAAAATTTAATTTATTAGCTAGTCTTTACTCAACAGCTAAATCATTCATCACTGAAGTGCCTGAAATAGGAGACTTCAGCATTCAAAAGGCAGAATTTTACCATATTTTCATAAACTGCGTAATAAGATCCAAAGAGATACCAGAACCTCTAAGAAAAATGTGATCAAGCTTGTTGCTTTTGCACCAAACTTTTCAATATATTATTTCTGGAAATGTAGACTGAATCTAACAGACACAGGGATCAAACACTACTATGAAGAGAAGAGAAAACTCAGCCAAACAAAGGTTCCTTCTTTAATAAACTGCTTAGAACTGGAGAACAGATTGTCATATACTTGCCTGGCTGGGATCATACTTTGAGGCAGAAAAGTACTCGCTCTCTCCCTCCCTCCCAGTTTCCCACTCCAGAGCATACAATAAATAAACAAAAGTTCCACAATACTCACTTCCATTAAAGCAGACCCACCAAGACTCTAAATTGAACAACAAAATGAACTGATTAGCAAATTGCATCGTGGGAGCTCCAGTCACAAGTATGCCACACAACACAGTCTTATCCTGAGTCAGAGATTTTCCCACTTCATGTGGGAAAATGAGAGTTTACAGGCAAACCATAGGGAAACTGATTTACTTTCACGTGCCGTACAGCTGCCTTCATTTTAACCAATTTTATGTCCTGAGTTATTCCATACTTGCCTGAACCTCTAAGAAAAAATGTGATCAAACTTGTTGCTTTTGCACAAACTTTTCAATTTATTATTTCTGGAAATGTAGACTGACACACACAAGGATCGAACACTACTATGAAGAGAAGAGATAACACATCCAAACAAAGGTTCCTTCTATAGTAAAATGATTAGAATTGGAGAACAGATTGTTCGTCATTTTCTTCCCTGGCAGTGATATCATATTTTGAGGCAGAAAAGTACTCGCTCTCTCCCTCCCTCCCAGTTTCCCACTCCAGAGCATACAATAAATAAACAAAAGTTCCACAATACTCACGTCCACTAAACCAGACCCACCAAGACTCTAAATTGAACAACAAAATGAACTGATTAGCAAATTGCATCGTGGGAGCTCCAGTCACAAGTATGCCACACAACACAGTCTTATCCTGAGTCAGAAATTTTCCCACTTCATGTGGGAAAATGAGAGTTTACAGGCAAACCATAGGAAACTGATTTACTCTCACGTGCCGTACAGCTGCCTTCATTTTAGCCAATTTTATGTCCTGAGTTATTCCATACTTGCCTGAACCTCTAAGAAAAAATGTGATCAAACTTGTTGCTTTTGCACAAACTTTTCAATTTATTATTTCTGGAAATGTAGACTGAATCTAACACACACAGGGATCGAACACTACTATGAAGAGAAGAGATAACTCAGCCAAACAAAGGTTCCTTCTATAGTAAAATGATTAGAATTGGAGAACAGATTGTTCGTCATTTTCTTCCCTGGCAGTGATATCATATTTTGAGGCAGAAAAGCCCTCCCTCCCAGTTTCCCACTCCAGATCATACAATAAGTACACAAAAGTTCCATAATACTCATGTCCACTACATCAGACAAACCAAGATTCTAAATTGAACAACAAATTGAACTGATTAGCAAACTGTATGATGGGAGCTCCAGCCACAACTATATCACGTAACACAGTTTTATCTTCAGGTAGGGATTCTCCCACTTCATGTGGGAAAATGAGAATTTACAGGCAAACTAAATAATTTACAGGCAAACTAGGGTTAGAAGAGCAGATAAAGAAGAGCAGACAGTCTAACGTGCAAAGACAAAGTAATAGTGGAAAATGTGTAAAACAACAACAACAAAAAGTAACTTATGTAAAATTTGAAAATATTTTCATGGAATTGCTTGGACATTCTGCTATACTGGTTGCCAGCCACTAGGATAATATAAGTTATTGATGAGGCTAAGTTTTATAATTCCTTGGTTTGGAATTCAAACTTCATTGAGTAATAATGCCTGCCTTTCACAAATGGAAAACATTATAGCGTAGTGAATTTCCCCCCCCCCCCCAGTGGGATCATCCTATGAGCAACAGAAGACCTTCTCCCTCCCACTACAAATCTTAGGGTATGAAGATTTCTCAATACTCACGCTAGTTGCTCCACCCAGAAGCTAAATTGAAAAGGAAATTCAACTTGTTAGTCTGTCATGTTCTCTTAACTGCTTAACATGTGGAAATGTCATGTAACACATATTTAGGTCCTAAGGCAAGGATTCCCCTATTCATCAAGGAAACATGAAAAGAGAAAGCAAAAGCGATCTGAACTGATTCAGTCTCATGTGCTTCACAGCTGCCTCTTTATTAGTCATTTTTCTTTACAGAGCAATTCCTTAACAAAGGAGAGGAGGCCGACCAAATTGCAAAGAGAAGGAAATAGTGGAGGTGGGGCATAATGCGGAAAATCTGAAAACCCTTTTCAGAAAAATCATTTGGGTATACTATTTGCCAGCAAGATCCTGCTCCCATATGTTTCCTAAGAAACCTTCTGGATTTCAAATTCTTGCAAATAATCTGTCATGTAATGCACTTTTTGTATGTTACTTTAACTAATAAATGCATTTTAACGCATATTTTTACCCTGCCCCATGCATTCTTGTACACATTGCTTGCCTGGAGAGCAGCACTGCAACATTCAGTGAATGTTGAATTCAGAAGGGCTGATATGTTCCAGTTGGTACAGCACTTTGTTTCAGAAAGTGTGAAGTAGGCAAGTGGGCTTTAAAATGATAGCTGAATCTAATTTCCCCCTCATCTCTACAGCAGACTGGATTTTTTCTTCCCCTTGGCTTTCTTCATCATTTCCTGAAGGGCCCCTCCCTAAAATTTAGGGCTAACACATTCAGTGAAATGTCTATCATCATTTGCCAAAAGGCTTAGGACAGAAGGTAAAGGAGAGAATACCAGACAGACCAACCCACAGGGACAAAAATATAGCAGAGGGACATAACATCAAAAAGGTCTCTTTTAGGAAATAACTAGATGTTTTCCAGCCCACATAAAAAAAAAAAAAATTCAATTGTGATTTAAGTTGCAGTATAAAAATTTCCCAATGAGAAAGACAGGACCCCCTGGCCCCCCAAAAACACCTGCCCAAAGAACAGTATAATGAAGGAGCCCAGAATAAATTCTACCCATGCCTGGGCTCTTTGAATTAGTTTCAGATTCCCAGAAGACATGAACCAGAATCAATCAGGATACGACCACATGACTAAATGTTAAAAAATAAATAATTCTTTTTTTAAATTGAAAAGTCACAATGAGGATTGGATACTTACTGGAGATCTCTTCTTTCTCTGTCGTTGTATTACAAAGGGAAACAATGGGGTTTTTTTAGATTTTTGCTTTTTTTTCCATATATTTTATCATCAAATATATTTAAAGAAAATACAGAAAAGATCAAATTGTTGTTTATTTCTATTCACACCCCATTTCTGAGTATATCACAGGAGAAACACATTATACTTGTTTCTGTTCACATCTCTGTATCAGAAGTGACTCTCAACATACATGAGGGCTACGTTCCAGGCACAACGCATAAAGCCAAAATTTTGTATAATCAAAACACATTCTCCTTGCACCTCCAAACACTCTCCTAAGGTAGGGTTAACAAAGTTTCTCCCCTCAAACGTCTGCCCCCTTATTTATTTACGTTTTGCCAAGTGAGTAAAGCTGAATGTGCATAAGTTAAGTTGTGAGTTACCAGTATGAGAAAGAAACTTGAGTTCCCGTTTATTATAGACTATGTAATAAATACACAAAGGTTCCACAATACTCACGCCCAGTAGTTTGGACAAATCAAGATTCTAAATTGAAAAACAAATTGAACTTATTAGGCTTTCAGGTGCCCTACTTTACAGATGACAGTCTTTGAAAGTAGATAACTGAAAACAGACAGTCTTCAATAAAAATGTGTTCTCTTTTGAAGGGATGCCTGTTCCAAGTCCAGAACTTTCCCAAAAATCCTTGTGTATTTTCACTTCCAGGACAATGGTATTTTGACACAAATTAAAAGAGGATGCCACGGAAATCAGTTTCCCAAAGCAAAAGGACAGGAACAGAATCCAATCTGTGGTTACACAGTAAGACAATTTGAGACCCTGGACTGAATGGCCTTATGGGGGCACAGGGGCAGGAAGACATCTGAGTCTCAGGAGAAAACTCACTTTGATCTTCAGAAAAGGCCTGGCTCTGGTTTGCCTCACTAACTGTGTTGTTGTTGGTGAATGTGAAAGAAAGGGCCTTTTGGGTGGTTATGCCCAGTCTTTGTTTCAACGTAGATTTCAGGAAGAGATAAGTTACTATGTCTTCCACGTTTCTTATTACTGCTGTAGTTTTGGGGTTTTGTTTCATATGTTTCCTTTGCTTCACGGATTCGTGCTTTTATTATGGCTGTTAGCAACACTAAGGGACCTTTTCCAGGAAGGATATGTGAGATATGAACATTTTAATACAACTCAAATTGCATGGGCTTCAAGAGATATAACACTAGGAGAATTCAGATACTCCAGGTAATCATGAGGCATTCACACCCCAATGTTCCCAAAAGCTTTACGCCAACAGGAAACACAAGACTTGTCATATGAAGTGACAATATACAGTACAGTAGATCTGCATGTCCCATGGGCGTCATGTTTCGGGGGTTTACGTACAAAGGCAAAACCATGCAAAGTGAGGAAGGCCCCATGGAACCATTCGCTCAAGGCCTGCTACTACCTTGCCAGACTCTGGGAAGGTTGTGCAAGGCCTCTGGAAGGCTGTGGGAGGCTCCTGAGAGATATGAAGGGATGTCAATCCAAGTCCAGTTACACATTACACTATCTTGGAGACACCTACAATAAGACATCCCAGCTTTTATTTCCTTCATGTCAGCAATGAATGTAGGGAAGCAGCAAATGATAATCAAATGCTCTTCACAAATGCCTACCGATAAAAAAGGGCAATCATATTAACTCTGTCTGTTCTTCCCTGGCTTGGATCATATTTTGAAAAAGAGAAGAACTAAATGGAAATAACAAGTTGAACTTCCTATGTTTTTGTGCTAAATTTTATAATTCTCTGCCTGGGTATCAAAACTTGCCTGCCTGTAACAAATGGCAAACATTATAGCCCAATGAGTTCTTCCCTTGCTGGGATCATCCTCTGACCATCTCCTTCCTTCCCTTTCTGCTTTCCATTTTCACACTACATACAACATAATAATCATTCAGAGGTTTCGCAATACTCACGCCCAATAGACTTTGCAAACCCTACAATGAAAAACAAATTAAACTTGTTAAGCTTTCATGTTGTTTGTGCCCCTTATAATCTGCAACACTTGACAGAGCACAGTTGTTTATTCTGAAGAACCATCAGTACACAGTCCACTATATAAAAGTGTCCTCTGAGAGAATATGTGGCCAAATTCCAGTTTAAGGATACAGGGTGCAGCAGATTATATCTAAAATATAATCTTTTAAAATTCCTGGCTTTGGAAAGGTCAAGCACTTTAGCTCTGTGAATTCTCCCCTGGCTGAGGTTATATTGTGACAGAGAATAACTTTTCCTTTCTTCCTCATCTCCCTTCCACTTTCCCACTAAAAACGAAACAAAAAAATCTCAATACTCACTCCCACGGCTCCATTCACATCAACACGCTAAATTGAAAAGCAGAATGAACTGATTAGCAAATGGTATGGGAGATCCAGTGACAGATATGACACGTTACACATAGTTGGGTCAATACATATCAAGAACTAACAAGAATTCTTTCAAAGCGTTCATTCTATCATGCAACAGCAAGCTATAACACAGCTTTGTAACACGTTATTAAAAGAAAAGCCTTACTAGCTTTTCAGATATCTTTTAAATGAAAAACTTTTTAAAGAAATTCCTAAAGTAACTGCTATTATAGTTTGTACAAGTGTACAAAATATTAACAAAATTGAATGACATGAAGTAAAAAGTTGGATCACTTGACATGGAATGACCAAGTTTCATTCTCAGACAAAGATTCCTCATTTTCATGTAGAAAATATCAGAATATACAGACAAACCAATGAGAACTGATTCCGGCTCACGTCCTGTATCGCTGCCATCATTTTAGAAACTTTCCTTTCCATGGTAATTCTAAAACATCCCGAAAGGAGGGTCCCTCTCTAACAGCCAGGCTGGTAAATCTGGTGTAGAGTTCACTCTCCTTTTCCATGACGGTTAGAAGAGCAGATAACAGAGTAGACTGTCCAACTTGCAAGGACAAAATAATAGTGGAGTTGGAGCATACAAGGAAAATCTGAAAATATTTTCATGATATTGCTTGGAAGTTCGGCTATACTGTTGCCAGCCAACTCCTGCTTGTAGAGCTTTCCTAAAAAGCCTCTCTTAAAAGCCCAGATTCTTCTTTTCAAGATAATACTATTTTCTGAACAAAAGAGAAATCAGCTGCCCAAAACAAAGATATATAGACAGGGCCTAGGCTGCGAGGATTTAGAAAGGCAATTTTAGACCCTGGATGGACCTAAAATTGCATTTTGCAGGGGGAGGTTCAAACAAAATAGACCATATAGGTAATACACAAAGACTTCAAAATACTCACTTCCAGTGTCGAATGCACCTCAGGATCCTAAATCGAAAAGCAAATGGAATTACTTGGGCTTTTATGTACTCTTAACACTATGTCAGGTGCCCACCTATACAGAGGAAAGTCATCTACTTTGAAGGGTTGTCAGCTATTTAAAAGTGCTCTCTATATGAAGGGAGATCAAAGTCCAGATACATATGAAACACTGCTTGGGGAGATCTACAATGAGACGCCCCAGCTTTCATTTCCTTAATGGGAGCTATGAATCTAGAGGGGCAGCAAATGCTTTGACAAATGCCTAGCTTTAAGAAAGGGCAATCATATTAGGTCTGTTTGTTCTTCCCAGACTCGGATTCAATTGGGGGGGGGGGAACCTACTCTTTTCTTCCCCGCCTTTCTCCCACTTTCCCATTATGGACTACGTAGACAAAACAATGGTTCACAATGCAAACATTAACTTTCTCAACAGCACCCTAAATGGAAATAAATGGAACGTTCTCACTACAAACCATAGAATAATCATAGAAAGCTTTCACAATACTCACTTTCATCAATTGATCTACAACCTACAGTGAAAAGCAAATTGAACATATTAGGCTTTCATGTTCTTTGCACAGCATATATTTTGCAATACTTGACACAGGACAAATGTTTATTCTGAAGAACCATCAACACACAGTCCACTGTGTAAAAGTGTCCTCTGTTTGAGAGGATGTTTAGCCAAAAGTCCAGGATTTTACCCAATTTCCTTCTTTGAATCATTCCATACCTTCTGGTAAAGAGGGCTGGCAAATAACATTAGTTGCAAGCCAAATGGCAAGCCTTACAGCCTAACGAGTTTTTCCATGCCTTGGATCATCAGAAGAGTTCCTCCTTCCTTCTCTCTCTTCCACCCATTTTTCTGCAACAAACCATATTGTAAACACATTAAGCTTTCGCAATACTCACTTGCAGTTTGTCTTGCAGTCCAAGGCTCTAAATAGAAAAGCAAATTGAATTTATTATATATTAGTGTCTGGCCAAAGTTCAGTATTTAAGGATACAGAAATGTAAAAAATGAGACCTGCAGGGGGCAGCAGATTATATCTGAATGCCTAAAAGAATTCATTGCTTTAGGAAAGGACAAGCATTTTAGCTCTGTGAATTCTTCCCAGCATGAGATTATATATTGTAACAGAGAATAACTTTTCCTCTCCCCCCCCCCCAACTCCCTTCCACTTTCCCACTACAAATAATATAGGAAGCCCACTCAAGAATCACAATACATTCATGGCTGCATTCACATCAAGACCCTAAACTGAAAAGCAAATCGAACTGATTAGCAAATGGTGGGATATCCAGTCCCAGGTTTGCCACCTAACACATAGATTCATCCTCAAGCAGGGACTCTCCCATTTCATGTGACAAAGAACAAAATATAAAGGCAAACCAACGGAAACTGATTCAGTCTCATGTGTTGCATAGCTGCCTTCATTTTAGCCAATTTCCTTTCGTGAATAATTCCGTATCTTCCCAAAAGGAGGGTCCCTCTCTAACAGTCAGGCTGATACATTTGGTGTGGAATTCAGTCTCCTATTCATTAAGGTTAGAAGAGTAGACTGTCCAACTTGAAAAGACAAAGTAATAGTGGAGATGGGGCATACATGGAAAATGTGGAAATAATTTTATGAACTTGCTTGAAAGTTCTGCTATACTAGTTGCCAGCCTGCTGCTGCTTGCAGACATTTCCTAAAAGCCTTTATATTAAAAAAACAAAAAACCAAGATTCTTATTTCCAGTAGAACAATTTTCTGAATAGAAGATGATGCCAAGGAGATCCGCTGCCCAAGACAAAGATATGGAGACTGAGCCCAGGCAGTGAGAGTGCAGAACTAAGGCAGTTTTAGACCCTGGATGGGTCTGGCAAATAACATTAGTTGCCAGCAAAATGCCAAACATTATCGCCTAATGAGTTCTTCCATGCCTTGGATCATCCTCTGAGCCCCAGAAGAGTTCCTCCTTCCTTCCCTTTCTTTCTCCCATTTTACTACTACAAACCATATAGCAATCACACAAAGGTTTCACAATACTCACTCCCAACATCTTTTGCAAATCAAGGCTCTAAATAGAAAAGGAAATTGAATTTATTAGACATTCATGTCTGGCCAAGGTCCAGGATTGAAGGAAACAGAAGTGTAAAAAAGGAGACCTACAAGAGGCAGCAGATTATATCTGAATGCTTAAAAAAATTAATTCCTGGCTTTGGAAATGGCAAGCATTTTAGCTCTGTGAATTCTTCCCTGGCTGAAATTATATATTGTGACACAGAATAACTTTTCCTTTCCTCCCCATCTCCTTTCCACTTTCCTGCTATAAATCATATAGGAAACCCACTCAAGAATCACAATACATTCATGGCTGCATTCACATCAAGACCCTAAACTGAAAAGCAAATCAAACTGATTAGCAAATGGTATGGTGGGAGATCCCAGGTGTGCCACCTAACACATAGTTAATTCCTCAAGCAGGAATTCTGCCATTTCATGTGGCAAAGATCAGAATATAAAGGCAAACCAATGGAAGCTGATTCAGTCTCACATGTTGTGCAGTTGCCTTCATTTTTGCCAATTTCTTTTCTTGAATTCTTCCATACCTTCTCGAAAGGAGGCTCCCTCTCTAACAGCCAGGCTGATATATTTGGTATGGAGTTCATTCTCCTACTCATTAAAGTTAGAAGAGCAGATAAAGGAGAGCAGGCTGTCCAACTTGCAAAGTCAAAGTAATGGTGGAAATATTTGTATGACCTTTCTTGGAAATTCCTCCTTCCTTCCCTCCCTTCCTCTCTTATTACTACTACAGACCATATAGTAATCACACAAAGGTTTCACAATACTCACGTTCACTGTTTCTCCAAGTTTCTAAATAGAAAAGCAAATTGAATTTATTAGACAAGTTATTTGGAAACCTTATAATTTGTGCTACTTTACAGAGGACAATTGTCTTTTCTGAAGAGCCATGAGTACACAGAACTCTATGTAAAGGTATCCTGGCCAAAGTCCTGTTTAAGGATACAGAAATTGAAGAAGGGAGACTTGCAGGGGCCTCCTGTTTTGTTTCTCTTTCTAGTTCTTGCCCATATTGAGGATCGTATCATAGCATGAAAGGATGCTATGTGAATATTTGATGTTTCAAAGCCTACAGTGGAAAATGGCATGGTGGGAGATACAGACACTGAAATGGCGCATAGCACATAGTCTCATCCTCAGGCAGGGATTCCCTCTTTTCCTGAGGGAAAGATCAGAATAAATAAGCAAATGGATCTAAAGGCAGTCTCACATGTCTTCATTTTAGCCAATCTCCTTTCCTGGATAATTCCATACCTTCCTGAAAGGAAGGTCCCTCTGCAATAACCAGGCTGATAGATTTGGTGTGGACTTCACTCTCCTTTTCCATTAAGGTTAGAAAAGCAGATGAAGGAGAGCTGACTGTCCAACGTGCAAAGACAAAGTATTAGTGGAGATGGGGCATAACATGGAAAATTTGAAAGTGCTTTCATGAAACTGCCTGGAGGTTCAGCTATACTAGTTACCAGCTAGGTCCTGCTTACAGACATTTCCTTTAAAAAACACCTTTATTAAAAACCCACAATTCTTATCTCCAGTACAACAATTTTCTGAAGAGAAGAGGATGCCTTTGCACTAGGCGATCAGCTGCCCCCCAAAAGGATATGAAATTAAAGCCCAGGATGTGGGGGTTCAATAAAGCAATTTAAATTCCTGGGTGGGCCTAAAATTTAATTTATTAGCTAGTCTTTACTCAACAGCTAAATCATTCATCACTGAAGTGCCTGACATAGGAGACCTCAGCATTCAAAAGGCAGAATTTTACCATATTTTCATAAACTACGTAATAAGATCCAAAGAGATACCAGAACCTCTAAGAAAAATGTGATCAAGCTTGTTGCTTTTGCACCAAACCTTTCAATATATTATTTCTGGAAATGTAGACTGAATCTAACACACACAGGGATCGAACACTACTATGAAGAGAAGAGAAAACTCAGCCAAACAAAGGTTCCTTCTTTAGCAAACTGATTAGAACTGGGGAACAGATTGTCATATACTTGCCTGGCTGGGATCATACTTTGAGGCAGAAAAGTACTCGCTCTCTCCCTCCCCCCCAGTTTCCCACTCCAGAGCATACAATAAATAAACAAAAGTTCCACAATACTCACGTCCACTAAACCAGACACACCAAGACTCTAAATTGAACAACAAAATGAACTGATTAGCAAATTGCATCGTGGGAGCTGAAGTCACAAGTATGCCACACAACACAGTCTTATCCTGAGTCAGAGATTTTCCCACTTCATGTGGGAAAATGAGAGTTTACAGGCAAACCATAGGGAAACTGATTTACTTTCACGTGCCGTACAGCTGCCTTCATTTTAGCCAATTTTATGTCCTGAGTTATTCCATACTTGCCTGAACCTCTAAGAAAAAATGTGATCAAACTTGTTGCTTTTGCACAAACTTTTCAATTTATTATTTCTGGAAATGTAGACTGAATCTAACACACACAGGGATCGAACACTACTATGAAGAGAAGAGATAACTCAGCCAAACAAAGCTTCCTTCTATAGTAAAATGATTAGAATTGGAGAACAGATTGTTCGTCATTTTCTTCCCTGGCAGTGATATCATATTTTGAGGCAGATAAGCCCTCCCTCCCAGTTTCCCACTCCAGATCATACAATAAGTACACAAAAGTTCCATAATACTCATGTCCACTACATCAGACAAACCAAGATTTTAAATTGAACAACAAATTGAACTGATTAGCAAACTGTATGATGGGAGCTCCAGCCACAACTATATCATGTAACACAGTTTTATCTTCAGGCAGGAATTCTCCCACTTCATGCGGGAAAATGAGAATTTACAGGCAAACTAAAGAATTTACAGGCAAACTAGGGTTGGAAGAGCAGATAAAGAAGAACAGACAGTCTAATGTGCAAAGACAAAGTAATAGTGGAAAATGTGTAAAACAACAACAACAAAAAGTAACTTATGTAAAATTTGAAAATATTTTCATGGAATTGCTTGGACATTCTGCTATACTGGTTGCCAGCCAGTAAGATAATATAAGCTATTGATGAGGCTAAGTTTTATAATTCCTTGGTTTGGAATTCAAACTTCATTGAGTAATAATGCCTGCCTTTCACAAATGGAAAACATTATAGCGTAGTGAATTTCCCCCCCAGTGGGATCATCCTATGAGCAACAGAAGACCTTCTCCCTCCCACTACAAATCTTAGGGTATGAAGATTTCTCAATACTCACGCTAGTTGCTCCACCGAGAAGCTAAATTGAAAAGGAAATTCAACTTGTTAGTCTGTCATGTTCTCTTAACTGCTTAACATGTGGAAATGTCATGTAACACATATTTAGGTTCTAAGGCAAGGATTCCCCTATTCATCAAGGAAACATCAGAAGACAAAGCAAAAGCGATCTGAACTGATTCAGTCTCATGTGCTTCACAGCTGCTTCTTTATTAGTCATTTTTCTTTACAGAGCAATTCCTTAACAAAGGAGAGGAGGCAACCAAATTGCAAAGAGAAGGAAATAGTGGAGGTGGGGCATAATGCGGAAAATCTGAAAACCCTTTTCAGAAAAATCATTGGGGTATACTATTTGCCAGCCAGATCCTGCTCCCATATGTTTCCTAAGAAACCTTCTGGATTTCAAATTCTTGCAAATAATCTGTAATGTAATGCACTTTTTGTATGTTACTTTAACTAATAAATGCATTTTAACGGATATTTTTACCCTGCCCCATGCATTCTTGTACACACTGCTTGCCTGGAGAGCAGCACTGCAACATTCAGAGAATGTTGAATTCAGAAGGGCTGATATGTTCCAGTTGGTACAGCATTTTGTTTCAGAAAGTGAGAAGTAGATAAGTGGGCTTTAAAATGATAAGTTAATCTAATTTCTCCCTCATCTCTACATCAGACTAGATTTTTTCTTCCCCTTGGCTTTCTTCATCATTTCCTGAAGTTCCCCTCCCCAATATTTACGGCTAACAGATTTAGTGAAATGTCTAACATCATTTTCCAAAAGGCTTAGGACAGCAGGCAAAGGCGAGGATACCAGAGAGACCAACTCACAGGGACAAAAATATAGCAGAGGGACATAACATCGAAAAGGTCTCTTTTAGGAAATAACTAGATGTTTTCCAGCCTACATCAAAGATATATATTTTTTAAATTGTTTTATTTTAATTTTTTTAATTGTGATTTAAGTTGCAGTATAAAAATTTCCCAAAGAGAAGGACAGGACCCCCCGGCCCCCCAAAAACACCTCCGCAAATAACAGTATAATGAAGGAGCCCAGAATAAATTCTACCCACGCCTGGGCTATTTGATTTAGTTTCAGATTCCCAGAAGACATGAATGTTTTATCTTCAGGCAGGGATTCTCCCACTTCGTGTGGGAAAATGAGAGTTTACAGGCAAACTCAAGAATTTACAGGCAAACAAGGGTTAGAAGAGCAGATAAAGAAGAGCAGACAGTCTAACGTGCAAAGACAAATAATAGTGGGAAATGTGTAAAACAACAAGAACAAAAAGTAACTTATGTAAAATTTGAAAATATTTTCATGGAATTGCTTGGACATTCTGCTATACTGGTTGCCAGCCAGTAGGATAATATAAGTTATTGATGAGGCTAAGTTTTATAATTCCTTGGTTTGGAATTCAAACTTCATTGAGTAATAATGCCTGCCTTTCACAAATGGAAAACATTATAGCGTAGTGAATTTCCCCCCCAGTGGGATCATCCTATGAGCAACAGAAGACCTTCTCCCTCCCACTACAAATCTTAGGGTATGAAGATTTCTCAATACTTACGCTAGTTGCTCCACCCAGAACCTTAATTTGAAAAGGAAATTCAACTTGTTAGTCTGTCATGTTCTCTTAACTGCTTAACATGTGGAAATGTCATGTAACACATATTTAGGTCCTAAGGCAAGGATTCCCCTATTCATAATGCGGAAAATCTGAAAACCCTTTTTAGAAAAATCATTGGGGTGTTCATTTGGGTATACTATTTGCCAGCCAGATCCTGCTTCCATATGTTTTCTAAGAAACCTTCTGGATTTTCACTTCCACTGGAACAATGTTCTGAACAGAAGGAAAAGTGGGTGCCAAGAAGATCATCCCCCCCCCCCCAACAAATACAGAGAGAAAGAGTTCAGGCCCTGTACTGAGTGGTCTTATTTGGGGTGGAGCACACAGGAAGACACGTGAATATCCATCACCAACTGTGGTGTGCTTGGTGAGCATGGGTGATAGGGTCTTCTTGACGGCTGTGCTCAGGTTATGGAACTCAGTCATGGAAGAGTTCCATCTCTTGGGCATCAGCTAAACACAACAAAGTTTAAGTGTACATTTCACTACTAGATAAGTGATATTTCTCCCATGTCTGTCATTGCTGGCAGTTTGCAGGAGTGTTGCTTTGTATGCTTTCTTGGTTTCAATGACTACTCTTCTTGCATTACTTCTTAGCCATCCTGAGGCACCTATTTTAGGATGGATCCCAAGTGCTTCAGTTAGATGAGGTTCACAGTTGCCATCAGACTGGGGATGGCCAGATATGTCCCTTCTGGTTTCTCTCAGATCCTCATTTTCCCAAAGGAGAGGATACCAGACAAACCAACTCACAGGGACAAAAAGATAGCAGAGGGACATAACGTTTGAAAAGTCTCATTTTTCCTAGCCTCCATTCAAAATATTGATTTTCATTTCTAGTTTAAAAAAATCCCAAAGATAAGGACAGGCTCCCAATGCCCCTTAACCCCCCCCCCCCGAACAGTATAATGACTGAGCCCAGAATAAATTCTACTGATTCAGGGGCTTTTCTGTTAGTTTCAGATTTCCAGAATCACCCAGGAAACTACAACACCAATAAATGTTAATAAATAAATAAATAATAATTTCAATTGAAAAGTCACAATAAATACTGGATACTTACTGGAGATCTCTTCTTCCTCTGTTGTTATTTTACAAAGGAAAACAATAGTAGTTTTTTTAGTTTTTTGCTTTTTTGTTTTTCATATATTTTGTCATCAAATATATTCAAAGAAAATACAGAAAAGATCAAATTGTTATTTATTTCTATTCACATCCCGTTACTGAGTATATTGCGTGGACAGGCGGAGTCCCCAGATCCTGAGCGGTCCCCCCCCCCCTGCCAATGCAGGGAAATTCCTTTCTGGCCCTTTAACAGTGACCTTAACGTAGCAGCGCCCGCATACCTGTGAAGAAAAGTTAACCTGCAAAACCTATGAAGAAAAGTTAACCTGGAAAAAAGTTAACTGGGCAGGGTGGGAGAAGCTCTGGAGCCAAGTGAGGATTCCCAGGTAAGATCCTCCCTCTATTGTGTGGCAGGTAATCCCTCCCCTATCTGGCCTGGTCTCCTTGGCAAAGCGTGTTCTCACTAAGGGAGAGCACGTGTTGCGGCTGGGACCAGACAAGCACCCTGTAATTGCCAGGCAGAATTGAAGGAAGGGGCCTGGCGTGGATTGGTTGTGTTGTTGCTGGGGCAATTTGTATGTTGCCAATTTGGGGGTGGGATCAGAGGATATTTAAGTCTGGCCCACAGCAAGCTGCTTTCTCTTTCGCTGTGGGCATCGGATCACCCGCCCGCCCTCCCTTGTTTGGGCTTGCGCCTTGACCTTGCTATGCCTGTCTAGGGGTCGTTCGCTTTGATGCGAGGGCCTGGTAGGAATTTTTCCATTTGGCTGATTAGTGTGTGCCATCTGGTTTTCGCCTACTGCGTAGCAAATCGTCACAACTTGTAAGGTTGGCGGTTAGGCATTGGTTTAAATTGGTTGGTGGAGGGGTATGGATTGGCTGTGCCTGCCCCTCCAGAGCTGCTGCTGCACGGGAATTCCGTTAAAGGAATTCAGGGGCTTACCATCCTTTCGTCCAAACCCCTGGAATCGGGTTTGGGCCGCGTATACCCCTAGGAGCATGCGGGGAGAAGCTGAGGGTCTGTGTCGCAGCTCCAGTTATCCCTGATCTTGTTCCTCCACACTGTCTTCCGCTGGAATCCGGAAGTCAGTGCTGTCCCCAAAGGCGGGGGGGGGGGGGGGACAGCTAGTCTTAACCAATGCCTAAGCAACCACTCACAATTTGTATGTTGAATAAAGTTGTGGCCAAAATTATGCCAAAAACCTTAAACAAAAATTAATGTGTGATGTGTGAGTTATTGGGCTAGGGGTGTTTGGAGGATCTCAGCACGCAACGCCAAGGTGGGATTGGACAACTGACTGAGGTAGGCGGAGACCTCCAGGTATCCCACCTGAGGGAAGGCAAAGCCAAGCCTATGCTGATGGGGCCGCTCCAGATCTAGGGCTGCGCGCGTCCACGCAAAGGGCGCCCCCCGTTTTAAGCGGGGAGCGGTCATTACAGGAGAAACACATTGTATTTGCTTCTGTTCAATCTGTATATTACAGTGGTACCTCTGGTTAAGAACTTAATTCGTTCTGGAGGTCCGTTCTTAACCTGAAACTGTTTTTAACCAGAAGCACCACTTTAGCTAATGGGGCCTTCTGCTGCCGCTGCACGATTTCTGTTCTCATCCTGAAGCAAAGTTCTTAACCTGAGGTACTATTTCTGGGTTAGCGGAGTCTGTAACCTGAAGCGTCTGTAAACTGAAGCGTCTGTAAACCGAGGTACCACTGTACATTCAACTGTCAACATACATGAGGGTTATGTTCTAGGGACAACTCATAAAGCTAAAATCGTGTATAATCAAAACACATTCTCCCTGCACCGCCAAACACTCTCCCAAGGTGGGGTTGCCAAAGTTCCCCCCCCCCCCAAAAAAAAACCTCCACCCCTTATTTATTTACTTTTTGCCAAGTGAGTAAAGCTGAATGGTGCTGCATTCCTAGATGGCAGAGGCTTCACTGGGGGAGGGAACTCAACCTTCAGAGCTTTTCCTGCTGGACCATGGGGCCATAAGCCCCCATGGCCTGTCAGGAACCAAATCCTAGCCTGCACCCTGCTTTGGCAACTGCAGTTCCTGGAGGTAGCAGTATCTGCTTACATTATACTGAAAAATGTCTCATTGTTATCCATAATACAGACACAGTTATCAATTTATCAAAAATATGTATCGAATAGCACATCACTTCAATCATTTGTCTCTGAAGCACCAAGATTAAGAGCAAGAAAGTGGTCCCTGTTTTTTTTTGGGGGGGGGGTAGCTTTTCAAATCTCCCTAAAGTTAATGGATGTCCAAGAAAAGTAATACAATACTTACAGAAAGTCCAGACAGGCCCTAAAATAGAAAACAGTGTGTTTTGTGAAAACATCATTTGAGACAAAATAAGCAAATCTGGGCATGCTTCCCAACACTACTATATCTACAGATCTCCAGATTTAAGGGAAACAAAGCTCCTGAGAGCACATATGAATAGTTGAGCACAGTTAAATCACAACAGCCACTTCTGTGGGACACTGCTATGAACTAAGGGATATCGCTAAGGCTAAATAAGACTAAAGGTAAGTAATGTCTAATACTCACAGACACTGGCACGACATTCTAAAATAGAAAGCGAGAATCCATTTTAACATAATCAATATAACATAATCAGTATAATTAATAAATAAACACACACAAAAACACACATCCCCCTTCTTTTAGTAAAAGTACCTAGTGGGCATACAGTGTTATCATAAAAATATACAAAATAAAATAAAATGAACAATGAAAACATAAAACCAGTTTCTAAATATGCAGCATAAGGGCTCAGTTCCTCAGAGGTTAATGTAAATGGGAATAGTAGGCCATTACTCTGCAAAGCAAGGTGTTTCCAATGATCCAATGAAAATAGGGATGTCCTAAAGAAAAGTGGGACATTCCAGGATAAAATCAGAAACCGGTATGGCTTCTCTAAATCAGGGACGTCCCTGGAAAATAGTTACACTTGGGGGGGTCTCTTTCCCAGAAATATTTGGGTTGTTTGTGCAGTGAGTGGCCATAACAGGGAACACGCAGCATTGGCATTCACAACCTACACCAGGTATCTTCAAGCTTTTCTAGACCCAGGACTCAATAACTAGGTGATCAAAAATAAGATACCTAACAGGTTTTTGTTTTGATTTTGTATAATGTAATATACCTTCACACAATACTTTGGTTTACGTATTTGTTTTTGCAAATTATAAGGGCCATGTCATGCAGCCAGTATGCCTTAACCATGTCAATCACACAGCAGTATTGTGGCACAAATCTCATCAGCCAATATTGAGGGACTCTTCAATGAACTAATCTGCAAAATCTTGCAGGAAACACAAGCCCCCCCCCCCCCCAGTGAAGGATGTTGTGGATCATTAAGGCATTACATAGAGGTTTTCCAATACTCACATTTCCACCAAGAGCGCCCTAAAGATGATAAAGAAATATGTTAGTCAATCGTATTATAGGAACATGATAAATATAGTGAACATTTTGATGATTTCACACAGACAAATGTGGACTTGCTGCCTGTTCTAAATAGGTTTCGCTTATGTCAAATTTCTTCAATAGAAGGCATCATTGACTGGACGTCCTACCAGGTAGTCTGGAACCAATGCCTAAGCAACAACTCACATGATGTAATCAATAAAGTTGTGGCCAAAATTAATGCCAAAAAACCTTAAACTAAATTCTGTGTCAATTGTGACATTATTTTTGGGGTGGTTTGGGGGGGTCTTCACAGGCAATTAAATCATAACAGCTACTTCTGTGGGACACCTCTAGGAAATAAGAGACACTATCTGACTGTAGAACCCTAATTAAAATATAAAATATTACTGTATATATTTGCTTTTTTAAACTTAATTGCAAAGATTAGGGCCCTGAACCAGATTTTCATACTTCTAAAAGGAAGAGCCAAGCAGTGGTGTTTTTCTCTTCTAGTTAAAAAGGAAAAATAAACCTTTTGGATATCGTTAAGGTTAAATAAGACTAAAGGTAAGTAATGTCTAATACTAACAGACACTGGCAGGCCATTCTAAAATGGAAAGCAAGAATCCATTTTAACATAATCAATATAACATAATCAGTATAATTAATAAATAAACACAAAAACACACATGTTTTTTTTGGGGGGGTCCCTTTTTTGGGGGGGGGTTAGCTTTTCAAATCTCCCTAAAGTTAATGGATGTCCAAGAAAAGTAATACAATACTTACAGAAAGTCCAGGCACGCCCTAAAATAGAAAACAGTGTGTTTTGTGAAAACATCGTTTTGGAAAAACAGGTTGTGCACAACATATGAAAAGTTGTGCACAATTAAAGCTTAAAGGTTTAGCCACTTTTCTCTTTCAATCAGCATGAAATTACTATTTAACTCATCAATATAATAAGACATCGCTGGGGAACACTTCAATGAAATGAGCTGCAAAATCTTGCAGTAAAGACAAGCCCCCCTGCCCCAACAAAGGATTAAGGCTTTACATAGAGGATTTCTAGTACTTACACCTCCAAGAAGGCTCTAAAAAAGATAAAGAAAGCAATTATTCCATCATGTTTTCTGAACACAAGAATGATAAATATAGCAAACATTTTGATTATTTCTCACTGGTAAAGGTGGACCCCCACAGGAAGGTCACTGTTGTTTCTGTCTCCTACAGTTCACCCATATCCTCTCAGTCTGCTTTCCATGCTTCAGGTCATGCATTTCTTCAGAAGTGTACACATCCTTTACATATATTGCTAGTCCTTCTCCATTCCTGTTTGGTCTATTCCTTTTAAACAGTATATACCACTCAGTTCCTATATTCCAGTCATGAGCCTTATCCTGCCAGGGTCCAGTACTGCCTGCTCGGTCACTTTTGCCAAGCTGAATTAAAAGCTGTAATTGGTCTTGCTTGTTTCCCATGCTTATCAAAATATCTTAGTGAGAACGTGGAAGTTCATCTGGACATAAGACAATCATATTCAAAGCTCTCCAGCATTGCAGAGAACAATGTCTCTGATACAACTTAAGAATAGTTGAACAGATCAAATTCAGTCTGGAGCGGCTAGATTTGTGCTATGTACATTGCTATTAAATACCCTTGCCTTCAATGGAGCCCTAGTATGGCTCTGTGGATCTCTTCAGTCATGTGGAAAACACATCTAGGAACTGAGGGACACTTCTTAGCAAGGCAACCAAATATAACACACATAATAGTTTTTCTGTTTTTGTGTACAGTGATAGAGCATTCCTGTCTGTTCTATATATGTCATCCCTACATTGAATGTCTTCACAATTTAGACAGCATCATTGCCTGGACTTCCCACTCTTCAAATGGTGGCCTGTTGCTGGACAGACCACTGCAAAAGCCTCAGATGATGCAGTCTGTTATTCTTTGTGGCCCTGTTGATACTTCATCTAGTGTAAACCTAGGCATCATTATAACTGTATGCAAAACTTTGAAGCCAATGTCAAACTTCCATCTATGAACATACAGGCAGATTACATATGACGTATAATTCAGACTCTCTTTGACTACAACAAGAAGTCTGATCACGGTATGCAGAGGATGGCTCTACCTCTCCTCCCCTGTTGACCCACAGTGATAATTAATGATGTTCCATTTAAAAGTAATATGCAATACTCACCTCTGCTCCAGCACCACCCTAAAACAGAAAGGAGAAAATAAATTTTTAGACAATCAACATCTCTTTTAAGCAATGTTTCCTTAGTTTTAATAGTTTTAAAACTTTATGGATATCACTAAGGTTAAATAAGACTAAAGGTAAGTAATGTCTAATACTAACAGACACTGGCAGGCCATTCTAAAATAGAAAGCAAGAATCCATTTTAACATAATCAATATAACATAATCAGTATAATTAATAAATAAACACACACACAAACACACATTCCCCTTCTTTTAGTAAAAGTATCTAGTGTGGCATACAGTTATCATAAAAATATACAAAATTTAATAAAATGCACAATGAAAACATAAAACCAGTTTCTAAATATGCAGCATAAGGGCTCAGTTCCTCAGAGGTTAATGTAAATGGGAACAGTAGGCCATCACTCTGCAAAGCAAGGTGTTTCCTCAGTAGATAATCACAGTATCCTAATTGAACTGTAATCAGGCCAGCATAGTTCAGGCAGAACCTGCATAGGAGTGCTTGCACAGTTCTTTCAGGTAATAGCCGCATACCCTCCAATATTTCTTCAATGAAAATAAGGATGTCTCATTTCATAATAATCATTTTACTATTTATACCCCACACATTGTACTGTGTGGCCCAGCCATTCTGGGCAGCTTCCAACATATATTAAAAACATGAAAGATAAAGAGAAAATCCCTCTACAGACGGCTCAGGGGTTGGATGTCTCCACACCCTCCAACAATGATCGATAGAAAATAGGGATGTCCTAAAGAAAAGTGGGACATTCCGGGATAAAAATAGAAACCAGTATGGCTTCTCTAAATCAGGGACGTCCCTGGAAAATAGTTACACTTGGGGGGTCTGTAGCCATAACATAGAAAATACAGTACTGGATCACATCTACACCATATATTTAAAAGACATCCAAGTGCTTTTAAAGCACTGGTCTTAATGAGCTTATAAAGCACATGGATAATCATTGCCCAAAGGTTAGTGATATAGAGAATTTACAAGTACGTCAGTTGGGACAGGCAAGTTCTAAAACACAAAAGGAGTAAGTTATGTGAAAACATCATTTGGGACAAAAAGAAGCAAAACTGGGCAAACTTCCCAACACTAATATATCTATGGCTCTCCAGAATGAAGGGGAACATAGCTCCTGAGAGCATTTGTAAGCCCAGTCACCTTTTTATATATTGGACATCATCGGAAGACACAAAAGCTTCTTTAAGTCTGTCTTTGATATCATGTACAGAAATGGTAACCGATGAGGTATATGGGGAAGTGTGCTATTTAAGACTAAAGGAATGTATTTAGAATTAGGGTTGCCATATCTTAAAGAGCAAAAAAAGAGGACAGTCCAAGCCGGGGAAAGAGGTGCAGGTGTGGGGGGCGGCGACCACTGTGCCACTACACCTCTTTGTGATCTCCCTAAAGTTAATGAATGTCCAAGAAAAGTAATTCAATACAATTACAGAAAGTCCAGGCACGCCCTAAAATAGAAACCAGTGTGTTTTGTGAAAACATCGTTTTGGAAAAACAGGTTGTGCACAACATATGAATAGTTGTGCACAATTAATGCTTAAAGGTTTAGCCACTTTTCTCTTTCAATTAGCATGAATTTACTATTTAACTCATCAACATAATAAGACATCGCTGGGGAACACTTCAATGAAATGAGCTGCAAAATCTTGCAGTAAAGACAAGCCCCCCTGCCCCAACGAAGGATTAAGGCTTTACATAGCGGATTTCTAGTACTTACACCTCCAAGAAGGCCCTAAAAAAAATAAAGAAAGCAATTATTCCATCATGTTTTCTGAACACAAGAATGATAAATATAGCAAACATTTTGATTATTTCTCACTGGTAAAGGTGGACCCCCACAGGAAGGTCACTGTTGTTTCTCTCTCCTACAGTTCACCCATATCCTCTCAGTCTGCTTTCCATGCTTCAGGTCATGGATTTCTTCAGAAGTGTACACATCCTTTACATATAATGCTACTCCTTCTCCATTCCTGTTTGGTCTATTCCTTTTAAACTGTATATACCACTCAGTTCCTACATTCCAGTCATGAGCCTTATCCTGCCAGGGTCCAGTACTGCCTGCTAGGTCACTTATGCCAAGCTGAATTAAAAGCTGTAATTGGTCTTGCTTGTTTCCCATGCTTATCAAAATATCTTAGTGAGAACGTGGAAGTTCATCTGGACATAAGACAATCATATTCAAAGCTCTCCAGCATTACAGAGAACAATGTCTCTGATACAACTTAAGAATAGTTGAACACATCAAAGTCAGTCTGGAGTGGCTAGATTTGTACTACGCATATAGCAATTAAATACCCTTGCCTTCAATGGAGCCACATCTAGGAACTGAGAGACACTTAACTCGGCGACCAAATATAACACACATAATAGTTTTTCATTTTTATGCAAAGTAATAGGGCTTTACTCTCTATTCGACATAAGTCTCATCAACACTGAATCTCTTCACAATTTAGACAGCATCATTGCCTGGACTTGAAACTCTTCAAATGGTGGCCTGTTGCTGGAAAGACAACTACAGAAGCCCCACATGATGCAATCTGTTATTCTTTGTGGCCCTGTTGATATTTCATCTGGTGTAAACCTAGGCATCACTGTAACTGCATGCAAAACTTTGAAGCCAATGTCAAACTTCCGTCTGTGACCAAACAAGCAGATTACATGTGACATATAATTCAGACTCTCTTTATATACCACAAGAAGTCTGATCATGGTATGCAGAGGATGGCTATACCTCTCCGCCCCTGTTGACCCCCGGTGACAATTAATGATGTTCCATTTAAAAGTAATATGCAATACTTACGCCCAGTAAACTGCCATCCTGAATCAGAAAGGAGGAAAGCAATTTTTAGACAGTCAACATCTCTTTTAAGCAATGTTTCTTTAGTTTTAATGCCCTTATATCTTTGTGGGAGTATAGAAAATCAGGCACACTTCTGGCATAAACATCTCTTTCCCAGAAATATTTGGGTTGTTTGTGCAGTGAATGGCCATAACAGGGAAAACGCAGCATTGGCATTCATAACCTACATCAGGTATCTTCAACCTTTTCTAGACCCAGGACTCAATAACTAGGTGATCAAAAATAAGATACCTAACAGGTTTTTGTTTTGATTTTGTATAATGCAATGTAATATACCTTCACTTCAGTTACATCAAAAAGCATCTAGGACCTGAGGTACACTTCTTAGCGAAGTGACCAAATATAACAAACATATTTTTTTATTTTTTTGTTTTTATGCAAAGTAATAGGGCTTTACTGTCTGTTCTACATATGTCTCGCCTACATTGAATCTCTTCCCTATTTAGAAAGCATCATTGCCTGGATTTGAAACTCTTCAAATGGTGGCCTGTTGCTGGAGAGACAACAACAGAAGCCCCAGATGATGCAATATGTTATTCTTTGTGGCCCTTTTGATACTTCATTTGGTGTAAACCTAGGCATCACTGTAACCTCCTCCCCTGTTGACCCCCGGTGACAATCAATGATGGTCCAATTAAAAGTAACATGCAATACTCACGCCTAGTAAACCACCACCCTGAAATTAAAAGGAGGAAATCAATCAAAAAGGAGAAAAACAATCAACATCTCTTTTAAGCAATGTTTCCTTAGTTTTAATGCCCTTTAACATCTTTGTGGCAGTATAGAAAATCAGGCACACTTCTGGCATAAACATCTCTTTCCCAGAAGTTTTTTTGTTTTTTGTGCAGTGAATGGCCATTGTAGGGAAAACACAGCATTGCCATTCACAACCTACATCAGGTATCTTCAACTTTTTTTAGACCCAGGACTCACTAACTAGGTGATCAAAAACAAGATACCTAACAGGTTTCTGTTTTTGTTTTTTTGTATAATGTATTATGCCTTCACACAATACTTTGGTTTACGTATTTGTTTTTGCAAATTATAAGGGCCATGTCATGCAGCCAGTATGCCTTAACCATTTCAATCACACAGCAGTATTGTGGCACAAATCTCATCAGCCAATATTGAGGGACACTTCAATGAACTAATCTGCCAAATCTTGCAGGAAACACAAGCCCGCCCCCCCCCCCCCGTCAGTGAAGGATGTTGCCATGGTACTGCTATGAGTATGCAAGAAGAAAGTAGGCTGTATCCCAGGTCCTTTATCTGCTGTAAACCTAGGCATCACTGTAACAGCATGCAGAACTTTGAAGCCAGATAGACCTACCAAATAACCTACCAAATGACCAAGTAATCTGATAGACCTACCAAATTCAAAGCTCTCCAGCATTACAGAGAACAATGTCTCTGATACAACTTAAGAATAGTTGAACACATCAAAGTCAGTCTCGAGTGGCTAGATTTGTACTACGCATATAGCAATTAAATACCCTTGCCTTCAATGGAACCACATCTAGGAACTGAGAGACACTTCTTAACCGGGCGACCAAATATAACACACATAATAGTTTTTCATTTTTATGCAAAGTAATAGGGCTTTACTCTCTATTCGACATAAGTCTCATCAACATTGAATCTCTTCACAATTTAGACAGCATCATTGCCTGGACTTGAAATTCTTCAAATGGTGGCCTGTTGCTGGAAAGACAACTACAGAAGCCCCACATGATGCAATCTGTTATTCTTTGTGGCCCTGTTGATATTTCATCTGGTGTAAACCTAGGCATCACTGTAACTGCATGCAAAGCTTTGAAGCCAATGTCAACTTGCATCTGTGACCAAACAAGCAGATTACATGTGACATATAATTCAGACTCTTTTTATAAACCACAAGAAGTCTGATCATGGTATGCAGAGGATGGCTATACCTCTCCTCCCCTGTTGACCCCCGGTGACAATTAATGATGTTCCATTTAAAAGTAATATGCAATACTTACGCCCAGTAAACCGCCATCCTGAATCAGAAAGGAGGAAAGCAATTTTTAGACAATCAACATCTCTTTTAAGCAATGTTTCTTTAGTTTTAATGCCCTTTAAAATCTTTGTGGGAGTATAGAAAATCAGGCACACTTCTGGCATAAACATCTCTTTCCCAGAAATATTTGGGTTGTTTGTGCAGTGAATGGCCATAACAGGGAAAACGCAGCATTGGCATTCATAACCTACATCAGGTATCTTCAACCTTTTCTAGACCCAGGACTCACTAACTAGGTGATCAAAAATAAGGTACCTAACAGGTTTTTGTTTTGATTTTGTATAATGCAATGTAATATACCTTCACTTCAGTTACATCAAAAAGCATCTAGGACCTGAGGTACACTTCTTAGCGAAGTGACCAAATATAACAAACTTTTTTTTTGTTTTGTTTTGTTTTTATGCAAAGTAATAGGGCTTTACTGTCTGTTCTACATATGTCTCGCCTACATTGAATCTCTTCCCTATTTAGAAAGCATCATTGCCTGGATTTGAAACTCTTCAAATGGTGGCCTGTTGCTGGAGAGACAACAACAGAAGCCCCAGATGATGCAATATGTTATTCTTTGTGGCCCTTTTGATACTTCATTTGGTGTAAACCTAGGCATCACTGTAACCTCCTCCCCTGTTGACCCCCGGTGACAATCAATGATGGTCCAATTAAAAGTAACATGCAATACTCACGCCTAGTAAACCACCACCCTGAAATTAAAAGGAGGAAATCAATCAAAAAGGAGAAAAACAATCAACATCTCTATTAAGCAATGTTTCCTTAGTTTTAATGCCCTTTAATATATTTGTGCGAGTATAGAAAATCAGGCACACTTCTGGCATAAACATCTCTTTCCCAGAAGTTTTTTTGTTTTTTGTGCATTGAATGGCCATAGTAGCGAAAACGCAGCATTGCCATTCACAACCTACATCAGGTATCTTCAACTTTTTTTAGACCCAGGACTCACTAACTAGGTGATCAAAAACAAGATACCTAACAGGTTTTTGTTTTTTTGTATAATGTATTATGCCTTCACACAATACTTTGCTTTACGTATTTGTTTTTGCAAATTATAAGGGCCATGTCATGCAGCCAGTATGCCTTAACCATTTCAATCACACAGCAGTATTGTGGCACAAATCTCATCAGCCAATATTGAGGGACACTTCAATGAACTAACCTGCAAAATCTTGCAGGAAACACAAGCCTCTCCCTGAGTGAAAGATGTTGTGGATCATTAAGGCATTACATTAATGTTTCCAATACTCACAGTTCCGCCAGTAAGTCCCCCAGTAAGGTCCTAAAGAAGATAAAGAAATAAGTTAGTCCATGTTTTATGAAAATGATAAATATAGTGAACATTTTGATGATTTCACACTTATAAACCACAAGAAGTCTAATCATGGTATGCAGAGGATGGCTCTACCTCTCCTCCCCTGTTGACCCCCGGTGACAATTAATGATGTTCCATTTAAAAGTAATAGGCAATACTTACGCCCAGTAAACTGCCATCCTGAATCAGAAAGGAGGAAAACAATTTTTAGACAATCAACATCTCTTTTAAGCAATGTTTCTTTAGTTTTAATGCCCTTTAAAATCTTTGTGGGAGTATAGAAAATCAGGCACACTTCTGGCATAAACATCTCTTTCCCAGAAATATTTGGGTTGTTTGTGCAGTGAATGGCCATAACAGGGAAAACGCAGCATTGGCATTCATAACCTACATCAGGTATCTTCAACCTTTTTTAGACCCAGGACTCACTAACTAGGTGATCAAAAATAAGATACCTAACAGGCTGCCCCCCCCCCTTTTTGTATAATGTAATATGCCTTCACACAACACTTTTGTTTACGTATAGCGTGTTCTCCTTCAGGGAGAGCACGTGTTGTGGTGGGGTCTACTGAGCCACCCCTCTGTTACCAGGCAGGGTCTCTAAAGATGGCCTGGGGCAGTGATTGGTTCACTGATTTGCTCGGGTAAAAGTTATGTTGCAATTTTGGTGGGAGGGATAAAGGTTTAAATACTCTGCACGCAGCCTTGTACTTTCTCTTTTGCTGCGTGCAACGGATCACCCCCCCACCCGCCCTAGAGTAAGGGGTTGTTGCGTTGACTTTGCTATGTCTGTCATGGGGTCGTCTGCCTTTGAGCAGGGGCCTGGTAGGGGCCTGGTAGGAATTTTTCCACCTGGCAAATTGGCTGGCTGGGTGGTTTTTGCCTACTGCGTAGCAAATCGTCACAACTTGTAAGGTTGTGGTTAGGCAATCTGGTGGAGGTTATAAATCTGGTGGAGGAGGGGTTAGGATAGGCTGTGCCTGCCCCTCCATGGTTGCTGCGGAAAGGGAATTCCATTAAAGGAATCCTGGGGCTTGCCATCTTTTCGTCCAATCCCTGGAATGGGACTAGGGCCGGCAAGCCTTCGGGGAGCAGGCGGGTGAGAGCTGAGGGTCTGTGACTCAGCTCCAATTCCTCCCCGACTTGCTTTCCCCCGCACTGTCTTTCGGTGGTGCCCGGAAGTCAGTTCTGTCCCCAGGCGGGGGACAGATAGTCTTAACCAATGCCTAAACAACCACTCACGGTTTGTATTTGAATAAAGTTGTGGCCAAAATCATGCCAAAAATCTTAAACAAAAATTACGTGTCTGTTGTGAGTTATTTGGGGGTTGGATTGGGGACCTCGACACGCAATTGTTTTTGCAAGTATAAGGGCTATGTCATGCAGCCAGCATGCTTTTGCCATTTCAATCATGCAGCAGTATTGTGGCACGAATCTCATCAGCCAATATTGAGGGACACTTGAATGAACTAATCAGCAATATCTTGCAGTAAGGACAAGGCCCCTCCCCCACTGAAGGATGTTGTGGATGATTCAGCATTACATAGAGGATTTCCAATACTCACACGTCTGCTACCACCGCCCTAAACAAGATAAAGAAATATGTTATTCCTTCATGTTTCATGAACATGATAAACATAGTGAACTTTTTGATTATTTCACACTGCCAAACTAGTCCAGGCCAACCTACTTCTTATGTTAAAGGTTTTTGTTTTTGTTTTTTTGTATAATGTATTATGCCTTCACACAATACTTTGCTTTACATATTTGTTTTTGCAAATTATAAGTGCCATGTCATGCAGCCAGTATGCCTTAACCATTTCAATCACACAGCAGTATTGTGGCACAAATCTCATCAGCCAATATTGAGGGACACTTCAATGAACTAATCTGCAAAATCTTGCAAGAAACACAACCCCACCCCCCAGTGAAGGATGTTGTGGATCATTAAGGCAATTCATAGAGGATTGCCAATACTCACTTTTCCACCAAGAACGCCCTAAAGATGATAAAGAAATATGTTAGTCAATCATATTATAGGAACATGATAAATATAGTGAACATTTTTGATAGAAGGCATCATTGACTGGACGTCCTACTGACCTGGCAACTTCTACCGTTTTGACTGGTTTGAATTTTGCAGCCATTGCTATTGATCTTTCCCCTCTTAGGATGCTAGTCCAGGGCCACCTACTCCTTATGTTTAAAGCCACAGGCACATTTCATCTATCTTTGTGTGTTTGTGGGGTGTGTGTGTTTTAACTCCCTTCAAGGATCACAACCATGGTACTCTTATGAGTATGCAAGGGAGCAAGTAGGCTGTATAAAAGATCCTTTATGTGCTGTAAACCTTGGCATCACTTTATTAGCATACAGAACTTTGAAGCATGAAGGTGGCGGCCTTCCCGGGCGTTTTTCCAACAAAACCTACCAAATAACTCCTAGAGCTGTTGAATCTTGTTGGAACTGATGAAGAACTTTGCAGTCAACAACATTTCTCAAAGCAACTTTGGAACTTGTACCTTTGGGACTGCTTTGCATTTTGCGGCCATTGCAACTCACCCTTCACCTGTTCTAATGCTGCTCCAGGACAAACTACTCCTTATGTTAAAGCCACAGTCACATTTAATCTCTCTCTCTCTCTCCCCCATCTCTCTCTGTGTGTTAAATACCTTCAAAGAATGAAGATATATTGTTAAATACCTTCAAAGATTAAAGATATAAAATCACTAATATACTAAATTCGCACTTAGAAAACCACCACTGAAACAGAAAGGATGAAATCAATATTTCTACAACCAACATTTCTTTTAAGCAATGTTTCCTTAGCTAAAAACCTTTAATACCCTTTTGGGAGTATACAAAGTCAGGCACACATGTTTTCTGAACATGAACAGAAAAAATATTGGCAACTTCTCCCCCCCCCCCCCCATATTGTCAGTGGCACCATCTGCCTTGATGCATCATCCCAGCGATCCTTATCTAACTCATATCACTTTTGCCTGTGGCCTCTGCAAGACTGCCTGATCCTAAAAGACAGATTGTGATTGACAGAAACGAGAGGCAACTGGCATCTGGGATAAACAGTTGTGGGCAATTATGACATGCAGTTGATTTGATTGCTCAATATTGTTGTTTTTTCAAAAATAATTAATGATATTCATGTTAAAAGTGATGTGCAATACTTACGCCTAATAAACCACCAAACTGAAACAGAAAGGAGGAAATTGATTTTGTTACAATCATGTCTTTTAAACAATTTATCATTAGTTAACAACCTTTAATACCCTTGTGGGAGTATAGAAAATTGGGCACACTTCTGGCATAAACATCTCCTTCTCAGGAGTGTTCCCGTAACTCTTTTAGTAAAAGGCCATAACAGGAAAATGGTTGCAATGCTATATCATCTAAATCAAATATGTGTTTCAAATACCTTCAAGTACTACAACCATGGTATTCAGGGGGAAACAGTTGTTTCCAGAAATCAAAACTTCTTATACTTTGTGTAAAGTATTTGTTTTTATAAGTATTAGGGCCATGTCATGCAGCAAAGGTGCTTTAACGAGTTTAACCATTTCAACTACACAGCAGTATTGTGGGAGGGATCTAATCACCCAATACTGAGGGACACGTCAATGAACGAATTTGCAAAATCTTGCACCACCCTTGCTGTGAGCAGAGCCTGAGTACTTCTCTGTGGCTCTCATCTGTCACTTCTGTGTGGCTTTTCTACAAACTAATGTGCAAAACCAGGCAATAAAAGACAAGGGCGCCTCATGGGAAGAAACTACAGACCATTCAGACAATACAGGGAAGATTTGCAAATCACCACCACACTATATTTTCGGTTTGGCTTGCAGGGTTCCTATGTGGATCTGGTTGGCCACTATGAGACCACAATGCTGGCCTTATATTTTTGTGTTCTTGTAATCCTTATGATCTTGAAAGTCAAATGCTTGATCACCTCTCAGTATGGCCCCTTATCCTTACTGTAAAGGTAAAGGTAAAGGTAAAGGGACCCCCTGAACATTAGGTCCAGTCACAGATGATTCTGGGGTTGTGGTGCTCATCTCGCTTTACTGGCCAGAGCAGCACACAGAAACGCCATTTACCTTCCCGCCAGAGCAGTACCTATTTGTCTACTTGCACTTTGACGTGCTTTCGAACTGCTAGGTTGGCAGGAGCAGGGACCGAGTAACGGGAGCTCACCCCCTCGCGGGGATTTGAACCACCAACCTTCCGATCGGCAAGCCCTAGGCTCTGTGGTTTGGACCACAGCGTCACCCACGTCCCTCATCCTTACTGTAGAACATTTTAAAACTGCAGAAATCAATTTATGGGCACGTATGCAAATTCTCATTTTATTCTATTTTTCCTTTTAATCACTTTATTAGACCTGAAAACAATTTTGGAAATTAGAGGGTGTGTGTTGAACCAACATGGATCCTAGCCAGCATCCAGATGTTCCCAAGCATGCAGGAATCTTGGAAACCCTTTTATTTATCCACTGGAAACATGAAAATGACATCCATTTTTAGCTAAAGGGGATTTTTTTTTTTTTAATCATTCAGTTCTCTCAATGCATAAAAGATTTGTAATACTTACAAGCTGAGGGGCCTAAGTTTAAAAACAAAAACAGCAATTAGATTGATTGGTCTGCAAGCCTCTTAAGACAAATAAAATACCATCAGCCCCCCTCCACCCCTTCAACAAAAGCTGATTCAAGTGGTGGCTCAGCTGGTCTGGTTGAATTTCTGGGACAAAATAATTTTTACCTTCTTTTAAACAAAGAATACAGCAAATCCATAAAAGAAATTATTAGAAGAAGCAGCAATATATAAAAAAGATTGAAGCCAGCAACAGTTCACTCAAAAGCATTGCAAAATGGGCTCACTCTGGGGCTCACTTAAAGATCTGAACTCAGAAAGCCAAAAAAAATGTTCTGTTGGGAGGAAGTTCCACCACCAAGAAAGCTATGTGCCTAGAACCCACCAACCTATTCATTCTCAAGGTCAAGCCAATGAGAAGGCCTCTGAGACTGATCTTAGAGCCATTGGATCATAGGAAGCTGCCTTATACTGAGCCATATCACTGCCCCATACATCTCAGTATTGTCTACTCTGACTGGTCGCAGCTCTCCAGGGTTTCAAACAGGAAATTTTCCCAGCTCATGTGTGCGAGTATGTGCATCAAACAAAACCGAGATATTGAATTCATATATGCAGAACATTTCAGCTTCTGTCTTCAGGAGGCTTGAAACATTTTGCTATATGAATTCAGTTTCTCTATTTTGTTAGCACAAAGAACGATGAAACACTTGGAGGCTAAACTTCTCTGAATAAAGTTCCTTATGTGTGAAAAACACATTTTGTCACTATGGATGCAATCCCATGCATACTACATGATAATACGTCCTCTTAAACCTAATGGGACTTACTTCCTATTAAACAAAACAAAACAAAACAGGCTTGTGCTGCCATTGTTATCCTTCGTATTCAGGAAGCTATCGTTTCTATGCCAGCTCCTTCCATTTTTCCATGGTGTAGAATCCTAAAAGGAAGTGAATTTCCCTCATTTTTATCCAAATGGAAAACATTTACAATTAAATTGATCCCTTAAGTTTAATTGTAGGTTTTAGATCCCATGTGTAGAATAGCCCCTAAATGCAGGGAGTTTTCATAAATGCCTCAAGGAGCATTTATGGCCTACAGCTCACTGAATATCTAGCTAAGCAGTATTGAAATATTCTACATGGCTCCCTTAAGTGCAAAAACAGACTTACCGAGATGCTCCCATCTGGGCAAAGGAGAAAGACAAGAAGAGCAGTGGTCACAACCTGGAGATGCATCTTGGCTTTGCGTTGGTGTCTTTCAGGAGTGAAGTCACCAAGGTGAAGAATGAGCAGTTTTACCTGCTGTATTTATACTATAATTCTGTCCTCAATTTTCAAGCCTGGTTGACCAAATGTAATACCTCTATTGTCAAGGGAACCTATGACTTTTGTCAATAAGGAAAGGTCAATTCATCATAACTATCATCACATGGAAAGTAGTGGTTGGTTCCAAACACCAGAGGCCAACTTGGCAACAAAGAATAGGCGGCATTATTCTTCCTAACTTGGGTGTTAAAATGGCCCAAATTGACCTTTTCTAACTATGTGCAATGAGGGATGTGCCAGAACTTCTTTGTGACATGGATAATGCCTACATTTCTGAGTATAATTGAGGAGACCCTTACGAAGATGGAATGAATTTCTGAGGTGGCAATTCTTAAGCAAATTCAAAGAATAAGGTGGTCTACAAAGCAGTGGGGCAGCCTGGTACACTTGCCCTGGGCCTGCCAGACTTACGCTGTCATGCCAATAACACCTTGTTCCTCCCAGACAACCAAGGACTCCCGCCCCGGGTTTTAGATGAGCTGTGCATGAGCCTGTCCCACAGAGTTCAGCAAGTTGCTTAGATATTACTACCTTTACAATTCCAGTATTTAATATGTGCAAATGTTTGAAATTCACTACGTTAAATCCCAATCCGAAACAAGGTCGTGAATTTCAAAGTGTAATCCAGTGGGGCTGAGTCAGAGTTTTTGGTTCCTATCCTAACCTGCACATCATATCAGCGAGTCAAGGACTGGTTTTATTTAGTATAATCAGGTCTTTAACGTCCCTTGAGGGACAGCCAAATTTAAATAACAATTTGACACACAGCTGTGAGGCATTTGCGAGCTTTTTTGCGGAGAAGGTCTTGTTGCTCCGCCATGACCTCCCTGCCAATTTGGATACAATAAAGGAACTGGAGGCCCCTCAACTGTCCTCAGGTCCAGTATTGGACCACTTCAACCGGATATCCCCAGCCGATGTGGACAGACTCCTCCGAGCTGGAAAGCCCACCACCTGTCCTCTCGACCTGTGCCCGTCTTGGCTGATTAGAGCGTGTCCAGGCGAGGTGCGGGCCCTCCTGGGGGATATCATCAATTTGTCCTTTGGCACGGGGACATTCCCAGGGGAACTGAAGGAAGCAGTGGTGCGCCCACTCTTAAACAAAACATCATTAGATCCTTTAGATCTATCCAATTACCGCCCGGTTTTGAGTCTTCAGTTCCTGGGTAAGGTGATTGAGAGAGCAGTTGCTGAACAGCTTGGTGGGTTTCTGGATGAAACATTGGCTCTGGATCCATTCCAGTCCGGCTTCCGCGCTGGTCATGGGACTGAGATGGCTCTGGTTGCCCTAACAGATGATCTTCGTAGAGAGCTGGATCAAGGTGGGTCGGGGCTGCTGATTCTTCTAGATCTGTCAGCAGCTTTCGACATGGTCGATCACGAACTTCTGGACCACCGCTTTGCCGACCTGGGGATCCAGGGCACAGTCCTTCAATGGCTGCGCTCGTTTCTCTCTGGTCGGGGACAGAGGGTGGCGCTTGGGGGGGGAATTGTCATCGCGCCACTCCTTGGTGTGTGGAGTACCTCAGGGTGCAATATTCTCCCCGATGCTTTTCAACATCTTTATGCACCCCCTCGCCCAGCTTGTCTGGAGTTCTGGGCTGGGTTGCCATCAGTATGCTGATGACACCCAACTCTATCTGTTGATGGATGGCCATCCTGACTTGGCCCCAGACACACTGACCAGATGTTTGGAAGCTGTGGCTGGATGGTTATGTGGGAGCCGGTTGAAGCTAAATCCTTCGAAGACAGAGGTCCTGTGGCTGGGACGGGACGATATAGGATTGGGGGGGCAACTCCCATCTCTTGCGGGGGCGCAATTAGTGCCAGCACCGTCCGTTAAGAGTTTGGGTGTAATCTTCAACACCTCCCTTTCCATGGAGGCGCAGATTGCAGCTACAACAAAGGCGGCATTTTTCCATCTCCGCCAAGCTAAGCAGCTGGCTCCTTAGCTCTCTCGCCCTGACCTAGCCACTGTGATCCACGCGACGGTCACCTCCAGACTGGATTATTGTAACTCGCTCTATGTGGGGCTGCCCTTGAGACTGATCCAGAAACTCCAGCAGGTGCAGAATGCTGCAGCGAGACTTCGCTGCGAGATCACATTCACCCGGTGCTATACCAGCTGCACTGGCTCCTGGTGGAGTACAGGATCAGGTTTAAGGTGCTGGTTTTAACCTTTAAAGCCCTATATGGCCTAGGACCATCGTACCTACGGGACCGCCTCTCCTGGTATGCCCCACAGAGAAACTTACGGTCTTCAAATAAAAACATCTTGAAGGTACCAGGCCACAGAGAAGTTAGGCTGGCCTCAACTAGAGCCAGGGCTTTTTCGGCCGTGGCTCCGATCTGGTGGAACACTCTGTCACAAGAGACCAGGGCCCTGCGGGACTTGACATCTTTCCGCAGGGCCTGCAAGACAGAGAAGAAAAACAAAACAGCTGGTAACTTGTGTTCTGGACGTAGCATGGGATAGATACTATTTTTTTGTTCTAGGTCTGTTCTAGAGTCACAAGTCAGTATGTTGCAACTTTCCTATGATTTTACATCACAGAACACCCTCTACCCATCACCTGCAAACCAGTCATTCACCATCTTACGCTTGTCCTTTACCTGACCTTTCTACATATGTTTATGCATACTAATCAGAACATAACCTGCCAGAACAGCAAAGGGCAAGTAAATGTGACAATCTGGATATTGTCAGTTTTTTATCAGTTGCCTGGGTTATTTTTGGCTATCTGCTGTTGCCTATGATAGAACAATCTTTCCAGGAACTTGGTGTCTCAGTAGATCCCATTCTTCTGCTTCAGCAATAAGTTTTAACAGCATTTATTGCAACTGATAACAGGCCTTTGATCCAGCTTCTGGCTCCTGAGAAATGGAACTATGTTCTTTTTTCTATAAACAAAAACAAAACACCTGACCTACACAACCAAGGCACATTGCAGATTAGCATTTGAATGTCAGAACAAGTTGTCCAGATATCACCTGAGAATGTCTTCTTTCATGATCAAAGAAGGCTATGTGCCAATGACAGGACTCCCCTGCCCCTGCAGTTTATGTGCCTGTGCTCCCTGCATGACAGACACTTTCAACAAGTATCCATATGTCCTCCAGCTCATACCTATAGGCTACAGAAAGAAGCAAACACTTTGCATTCAGGTCCTAAATTCAGTTTCCAGCATCTCCTGGTAAGGCTGGGAAAAACTCCTATATGAAACCCCAAAGAGCTACCATAGAATCATAGAATCATAGAGTTGGAAGAGACCACAAGGGTCATCGAGTCCAACCCCCTGCCAAGCAGGAAACACCATCAGAGCACTCCTGACATATGGTTGTCAAGCCTCTGCTTAAAGACCTCCAAAGAAGGAGACTCCACCACACTCCTTGGCAGCAAATTCCACTGTCGAACAGCTCTTACTGTCAGGAAGTTCTTCCTAATGTTTAGGTGGAATCTTCTTTCTTGTAGTTTGTATCCATTGCTCCGTGTCCGCTTCTCTGGAGCAGCAGAAAACAACCTTTCTCCCTCCTCTATGTGACATCCTTTTATATATTTGAACATGGCTATCATATCACCCCTTAACCTCCTCTTCTCCAGGCTAAACATGCCCAGCTCCCTTAGCCGATCCTCATAAGGCATTGTTTCCAGGCCTTTGACCATTTTGGTTGCCCTCCTCTGTACACGTTCTAGTTTGTCAGTGTCCTTCTTGAACTGTGGTGCCCAGAACTGGACACAGTACTCCAGGTGAGGTCTGACCAGAGCAGAATACAGTGGCACTATAACTTCCCTTGATCTAGATGCTATACTCCTATTGATGCAGCCCAGAATTGCATTGGCTTTTTTAGCTGCCGCGTCACACTGTTGGCTCATGTTAAGTTTGTGGTCAACCAAGACTCCTAGATCCTTTTCACATGTACTGCTCTCAAGCCAGGTGTCACCCATCTTGTATTTGTGCCTCTCATTTTTTTTGCCCAAGTGCAATACTTTACATTTCTCCCTGTTAAAATTCATCTTGTTTGTTTTGGCCCAGTTCTCTAATCTGTCAAGGTCGTTTTGAAGTGTGATCCTGTCTTCTGGGGTGTTAGCCACCCCTCCCAGTTTGGTGTCATCTGCAAATTTGATCAGGATGCCCTTGAGTCCATCATCCAAGTCGTTGATAAAGATGTTGAATAAGACCGGGCCCAAGACAGAACCCTGTGGCACCCCACTAGTCACTCTTCTCCAGGATGAAGAGGAACCATTGATGAGCACCCTTTGGGTCCGGTCAGTCAGCCAGTTACAAATCCACTGAGTGGTAGCATAGTCAAGACCGCATTTTACCAGCTTCTTTACAAGAATATCATGGGGCACCTTGTCAAATGCCTTGCTGAAATCAAGGTAGACTACATCCACTGCGTTCCCTTCATCTACCAGGCTTGTAATTCTGTCAAAAAATGAGATCAGGTTAGTCTGACATGACTTATTTTTCAGAAATCCATGCTGACTATTGGTGATCACAGCATTCCTTTCTAGGTGCTCACAGATTGTTTGCTTAATGATCTGCTCCAGAATCTTCCCTGGTATTGATGTTAGACTGACTGGGCGGTAATTATTTGGGTCCTCTCTTTCCCCCTTTTTGAAAATAGGGACAACATTTGCCCTCCTCCAGTCTGCCGGGACTTCGCCTGTTCTCCAGGAATTCTCAAAGATGACTGCCAGTGGTTCTGAGATCACATCTGCCAGTTCTTTTAATACTCTTGGATGCAGTTCATCTGGCCCTGGAGACTTGAATACATCTAAACTAGCCAAGTATTCTTGTACTATCTCCTTAGTTATTCTGGGCTGTGTTTCCTCTGCTGAATCATTTCCTCCAAATTCTTCAGGTCGGGCATTGTTTTCTTTATCGGAGAAGACTGAGGCAAAGAAGGCATTGAGGAGTTCAGCCCTTTCTGTGTCCCCTGTTTGCATTTCACCATCTTCTCCTCTGAGTGACCCCACTGTTTCTTTGTTCTTCCTTTTGCTACGAACATACCCATAAAAGCCTTTTTTGTTGCTTTTAACCTCTCTAGCAAGCCTGAGTTCATTCTGTGCTTTAGCTTTTCTGACTTTGTGTCTACACGTGCTGGCTATTTGTTTGAATTCCTCTTTGGTGGTTTCCCCCCTTTTCCATTTTTTGTACATATCCTTTTTTAATCTTAACTCAGTTAAAAGTTCTTTAGATAGCCACCCTGGCTTCTTTAGGCACCTTCCATGTTTCCGTCTCATTGGTATTGCCTGAAGTTGTGCTTTTACTATCTCCCTCTTAACAAACTCCCAGCCATCATGAACTCCCTTTCCTTTTAGTATTACTGTCCATGGGATCTCACCCAGCACTTCCCTAAGTTTTATGAAGTCGGCTTTCTTAAAGTCAAGAAATTGAGTCCTAGTATGCTTGGCTGCTCCTTTCCGTTGTATAGTAAACTTCAGAAGAGCATGATCACTTGCGCCTAATGATCCTTCCACTTCTACCCCATTAACCAGGTCATCGACATTGGTTAGGACCAGATCTAAAATGGCTGTTCCTCTTGTTGCTTCTCCCACTTTCTGGACAATGAAGTTGTCTGCAAGGCCAGTGAGGAATCTGTTTGACCTTATGCTCTTGGCTGAGTTTGACATCCAACAAATATCTGGGTAATTGAAGTCCCCCATTACTACTATCTCCCTTCCTTTTGCATGCTTGGCCATCTGTTCCAGGAAGGCATCATCTATGTCCTCCGTTTGGCTTGGGGATCTATAGTAAACTCCCACAATGAGGTCACTATTATTCTTCTCTCCCTTAATTTTGACCCAAATGCTCTCACTTTGGCTTTGAGGTTCTAAATCTTGGATCTCTTCACAGGTATACACATCCCTGACATATAACGCCACCCCTCCTCCTTTCTTGTCTGGTCTGTTTCTCTGAAATAGATTGTATCCCTCCATTTTTACATTCCAATCGTGGGACTTATCCCACCAGGTTTCAGTGATGCCTATTATGTCATATTTAGTTTGCTGTACCAAGAGCTCAAGCTCATCTTGTTTATTTCCCATGCTTTGTGCATTAGTGTACAGACATTGAAGTCCATTAGTCATTCCCCCGTGTCTCTTATTTAAGGATTTTTTCCTCCCACCACTAGGTCTGCTTGCTGTTTGCTCCATTTGGTCTATGACATTTGGATGATCATCTTCATCAATTAATAGACTCCTACCTTCAGGAGCACTGTCTCCCTCCCCCGCATTAGTCAGTTTAAAGCCCTCCTGATGAGGTTTCTTAGTTTTTTGGCAAAAACATTCCTCCCAACCGTTGTGAGGTGCAGCCCATCGCTTGCCAGAAGTCCATCCTCAAGAAACTGCAGTCCGTGATCTAAGAATCCAAACCGTTCCTGTTTACACCATTTGCGAAGCCAGCTGTTTACTTCCACTATTTTCCTCTCTCTCCCTGGGCCACGTCGTTCAACTGGGAGGACAGATGAGATGACGATTTGTGCATTTAATTGCTTCAATTTCCTGCCCAGAGCCTCGTAGTCTCTTTTGATCTTCTGGAGGCTATTGCTTGCAGTGTCATTGGTTCCCACATGAACCAAGAGGAAGGGGTATTTGTCAGTGGGTTTTATGATTCCTTGCAGTCGTTCAGTTACATCTTGGATCTTAGCCCCGGGGAGACAGCACACTTCCCGAGACATCTTGTCAGGCCCACAGATCACTGCTTCTGTTCCCCTCAGTAAGGAATCCCCTATCACCACTACACGCCTTCTCTTAGGTTTGGTCAGGGTTCTTCCGTGAGCGGTCCGTTCCAAGGTCGCCTGCACATTCCCTGAGGACTGACTTTGCTGCTCATCTTCATATACGTGATCGACTGTGATGAGGGAGAGATCCTCAAATGGAGTCTGCTCTTTGTCTTCCATGCTAGGGGAGAGGACCTCAAAGCGATTGTGTATTTCTAGACAATCAGAGCGAACCCTGGGCCTCCTACTTCTTTGAGTCACGTTTCTCCACATATCGGGCTCCTGTGTTGGTGAACTAGCCGCCTCCTCAGGGGAGTCCCCTGTCTCCTCCTTGGTGGAGACGGTGTGCTCTGTTGCTTCCAAGAAGAGCTCCAGCTCTCTAATTCTTTGGAGCGTAGCTACACGTTCCTCCAGTTGCTGGACTTTGTCTTTTAGGAGGGCAATCAACATGCAATTGCTGCAGGTAAAGCTGCCTGCAACCTTTGGCAAGATGGCAAACATTGCGCAGGAACCGCAGGCGACTGCAGCTGTTCCCTCCCCCTCCATCTTGAGATGTGTCGTTGGGCTTGAGACTAGCTCCCCTAAATCTAAAAGATGGATCAAACTGCGCGCGTCGCTAGGCGCGCGCCGCTGGCCTACAAGGTCTGATAAGCTCCTCCCACAGCTAATCACCTGCCTCAACAGAAACCCTGCCCCCTCTGACCTTTGACCAGGGAAAGCAGCTAATCAGCCACAAGAATCACACACACAAGAAACCCCTTTTGGCTCCTTCTTCAGCCGCTGCCCTGCAAACACTGATAAGCTCCTCCCACAGCTAATCACCTGCCTCAACAGAAACCCTGCCCCCTCTGACCTTTGACCAGGGAAAGCAGCTAATCAGCCACAAGAATCACACACACAAGAAACCCCTTTTGGCTCCTTCTTCAGCCGCTGCCCTGCAAACACTGATAAGCTCCTCCCACAGCTAATCACCTGCCTCAACAGAAACCCTGCCCCCTCTGACCTTTGACCAGGGAAAGCAGCTAATCAGCCACAAGAATCACACACACAAGAAACCCCTTTTGGCTCCTTCTTCAGCCGCTGCCCTGCAAACACCATCAACTAGAATATACGGTATTGAGCTAGATAGACCAATGGTCTGTCTCAATGCAATACAACTTCCCATGTTCCTACTGAAGCTTCGAGTTCAAACTGATTCACTTATTATCCACCTGACTGCCTTGTCACATACCTAAGAGGTGCAAAGTGAAATTGGATACATTCTAATGGCCCACTCAAAATTCCAACCGCCTCTTTTATTCCTAAAACATTCTAAAATGTTGGCTTCTGGTTCTCTATTTCTGAAAGAGGAAGTTTCTCTCTACCAGATTTAAGACTATATTATGAGGCATCCTGCATCTGTTGAATCCAGGAGTGGGTGACATTAAAAAATACAGACCTGTTAGATCTAGAGGGACATGATAATAGATTTGGATGGCATGTGTATTTATGGTACGATAAAATCAAAGTACACAGGGGTTTCAGAATCATATTATAAGAAAATCCATTATTAAAGTTTGGGAGAAATATAAAGATATGTTAGAACAAAAAACACCATGGTAACTTTCACCACTAGAAGTAATTTCATTAAAGAAAGTAAATATGAGGAGTAATTTGCTGATGCATAGAGCTGCTAACAGAAATAGAAAATCAGGTAAAATTAAAGGAATTTGAAGAGGTGAAAGAACAAGTATCAGATTGGTTGCAATACTTTCAACAAATATAAAAAAGAATGGGAAATGTTTATTATGTATTTACAAAATTATTGTAAACAGGTGAAAACATTGGTAGGATTTTAGGAACACTTGTAATTTAAGGAGGATTTATAGGTAATATGGGGTGTGAAAAGCTGGAATAGTATTGATATGCAGTTGAAAAGAAAGTCTGAAGTAACCAGGGACAAGATGGGGGGAAGTAGCAAGATTCATAGAATCTCAATTTTTGGATTTGATATTCTTTTGGATTATCTTTTTTCTCTTTCTTTTCTTTTCTTTTCTTTTTTCTATTATATTCTTTTGAGAACCAATACAAAAAAATAATAATTCCAACCGCCTCTTTTATTCCTAAAACATTCTAACATGTTGGCTTCTATTCCATTTCACTCTGCCTTAATGAAGGCAGCCCCCATGACAGTGGGAAATCGTAGGTGAAGGAAAAACAAGAATGATTGAAGGTAAATCAACATTGCAAATTTCCCCCAGGGATGGGGTGAATGGGCTTCACTCGCAGTTCGTCTTGATAGCTGGCTCTTGCTCTGGCATGGAATGCAGGTGGTAGGGAGGCACTGAGTGCAAAAGCACCTCACCTGGTGAAACCCCTCTAATGCTGCCATTAAGAAGCAGAGGTTCTCCTGTTAATTAGAGCTTAATTGGACTAAAGTACAGGTGCATGCTAGAAGGGATGAGATCACAAACTGCAGAACAAATCAACTGCAAGGACTTTAAGGTCTGAATTTGGGATAAGACTTCATTCGGTGCAAAAGACAGTGGGGTGGAAGGGAGCCTACGGTTTCTTTATTTAAAGTTTTCTTCTCTATATTTATGATTCGGCAGCCCTCCTCTGAATGTTAGTTGAAATTAAATTTGTACAAGTGAGGAGGGAAGAACTTGGATTATAAATATGGAATATAACGTCAAACAGAACTGTGTGTGTAAAAAGGAAAAAGGGAGAGAAGCTCTATTTTGCAAAATGTTTACGATGGAAACTTAGAGTTGACTCTACCCCATCCTTTATTATGTATGAAGTGAACTGAATAATGCTAAGAGGATTTGGAATTTAATTTATTTGGAAGGATAATTGGCCATATATCTTCAGCTGGAAGGAAGGGTGAAAGGAGTCTGTGAAGGAAATGATAATGTTCTTTATTAAGTTATCTGCAGTTTGATAGAGAACTCTTCTTCCCAGGCTGAGGGGGAAATGGTGACAAGTCTATTTACTGGGACAGAGCGACTTTTGCAGCTGTTGTTAAAGTTCTCAGTGCAAAAAAACGAAGCATGGGATGGAGCGATGGAGAAATTTCTTGAACAACAATGGGATATCAGCTCCCCCCAAGGCATGGTGGGTAACAGCAATAATTGGGGAAAGAAAAACATAACATCTTACAAGGGCAAGAAGAAACACCACGGGCAGAATAATTGTCACACAAAGGAAGAACAAGGATATGGTTTGAGTTCCTCACTTGCAGTTTTATAAATCATTTAATTGTCAACACGAATAGAAGTTATTAATATTGCAGTTGTTGTATAAGAGATTATTATTATGACCGGAATATAATTGAAACTAATAAGGTTTTGGAACGCAGAAATAAAGAAAAACATCAAATCATCAAATCTAGCACGCGGGAGGCCAACGTAACTAAATTATATTATTTGGTATTTGAATGATTGGTATTAATAATTATATTATAAATTGGTATTGTTATAATGAGGCTATTATTGAATACATTATTGAATGATGGGGTTATTATTGGTATAATAGTATAGTGTCCAGATCAAGGGAAGTAATAGTTCCACTCTATTCTGCCTTAGTCAGACCACACTTGGAATACTGTGTCCAATTCTGGGCACCACAATTTAAGAAGGATGTTGACAAGCTGGAATGTGTGCAGAGGAGGGCAACCAAGATGATCAATGGTCTGGAAACCAAGCCTTATGAGGAGTACTGGAAGGAGCTGGGTATGTTTAGCTAGGAAAAGAGAAGACTGAGATATGATAGCCATCTTCAAATATCTTTAAATATCTTAAGGACTACTACATGGAGGAGGGAGCATGCTTGTTTTCTCCTTCTCTGAAGGGTACAAGTTGCTACAAGTTGCAAAAAGGGAGATTCCGACTAAACATTTGGAAAAAACTTTCTGACAGTAAGACCTGTTCAGCAGTGGAACAGACTCCTACAATGGTGGTGGACTTTCGTTCCTTGGAGGTTTTTAAACAGAGGTAGGATGGCCAACTGTCATGGATGCTTTAGCTGAGATTGCTGCATTGCAGGGCATTGGACTAGATGACCCTTGGGGTCCCTTCGACCTCTATGATTCTACCTAACAGTAGGCTAGCCAGCATCCAAAAAGTGCTTTTAAAAATGAGTTACTGATGGTGTGTTGAATCAGAAACCTATATCAGATCAATAGTGAACAGGGTGGCAAAGGAGAGCTGGTTGGTTGTAGGTCTTTTGGCTACTTTTAGGGGAATTGTCACAGCTCTGAAAAGAATAGACTAATCTGGACATACCATTCACCAAAATCACAGTAAAGAGGTATGCTCCCAAATGTATTGATGGAATTCAGTTTTTAAGGACTGACTGGGGATGAAAGCTGCAGATATAATGCAAAAGCATGGCTTTGGCCTGCAGAACAATTTTAAACAACCTATACAGCTGTTGTTGTTGTTTAGTCGTTCAGTCTTGTCCGACTCTTCGTGACCCCATCGACCAGAGCACGCCAGGCACTCCTGTCTTCCACTGTCACCCGCAGTTTGGTCAGATTCATGTTTGTAGCTTCGAGAACACTGTCTAACCATCTCGTCCTCTGTCGTCCCCTTCTCCTTGTGCCCTCCATCTTTCCCAACATCAGGGTCTTTTCCAGGGAGTCTTCTCTTCTCATGAGGTGGCCAAAGTATTGGAGCCTCAGCTTCACGATCTGTCCTTCCAGTGAGCACTCAGGGCTGATTTCCTTAAGAATGGAGAGGTTTGATCTTCTTGCGGTTCATGGGACTCTCAAGAGTCTCCTCCAGCACCATATTTCAAAAGCGTCAATTCTTCGGCGATCAGCCTTCTTTATGGTCCAGCTCTCACTTCCATACATCACCACTGGGAAAACCATAGATTTTACTATACGGACCTTTGTTGGCAAGGTGATGTCTTTACTTTTTAAAATGCTGTCTAGGTTTGTCATTGCTTTCCTCCCAAGAAGCAGGCATCTCTTAATTTCGTGGCTGCTGTCACCATCTGCAGTGATCTGTGAACCTATACAGCTACCTGAAGCCTATTATCTATTTGGCAGCTAACTCATAATGTGCTGCATGAAATGCCTAAATTTGATCACCTACCACAAGTAGTGTTCCTCTGTCAATATTCCCAGTTTAACTCTATGGCTAAACTATGGAATTTACTTGTACAGGAGACAGGAAAGGCCATCAACCTGGATGGCTTCAAAAGAGGATTAGAGGAATTCATGGAGGTAAATTCTATGAAAGACTACTGGCCGTGACAGGTCTGCTTCCACGTTCAGAGGCTGCATGCTTCCATATGTTGGTTGTTGGAAGCCACAGAAGGGGAGAGTGCTCTTGTGGGTCCTGCTTGCGGGCTTCCCACGGGCATCTGATGAGAACAGGATGCTGGACTTGGTGGGCCATTGGGCTGCTCCAGCAGACTCTGCTTATGCTTGGTAGCCCCACGTTCATTGTGATGCATAATCAGTCCGTTACTTTCAGAACTGCAACAATTTACCTGAATTTAATGCTAAATCTTGCTATGCAATGGTGTGTGATATTGAAAATGATAATCTAGAAAGGACCAATTGGTTAAAGGGATACAGGTCGGAGCTAAACAATATAAATTAAGAGCATTTGCAGATGACCTAGTTTTGACTTTACAGGAGCCAGAGTCTAGTACAACCAGAGTTTTAGAATTGATTCAGGAGTTTGGTCGGTTAGCAGGATTTAAATTGAATAAATAAAAAACAAAGGTTTTGGAAAAGAATTTAACAGAAACTGAGAAAGAGAGGTTTCAGAATGAGACAGGTTTGACAGTGGTTAAGAAAGTGAAGTATTTGGGGATTAAAATGACAGCTAGAAATGGGAATTTATTCAAAGATAAACTATGATAAATGTTGGACTGAGATAAAGAAAGATTTAGAAATATGGTCAAATTTGAAGCTATTACTGTTAGGCCGTATTGCTGCGATAAAGATGAATGTATTGCCTAGAATGTTATTTCTATTTCAGACACTGCAAATTATTGACAAAATGGACTGTTTCAAGAAGTGGCAGAAAGACATATCCAGATTTGTCTGGCAGGGCAAAAAGCCAAGAATAAAATTTAAAATATTGACTGATGCAAAAGAAAGAAGAGGCTTTGCCCTGCCAGACTTAAAACTCTATTATGAATCAGCAGCTTTCTGCTACTTGAAAGAATGGCTGCTTCTTGAAAACACAGACATTTTGGAATTTAGAAGGATTTAATAATGTTTTTGGTTGGCATGCATATTTATGGTATGAAAAGGTCAAAGTGCATAGAATGTTTAAAAATCACATTGTCAGGAAAGCATTGTTTAATGTCTGGACAAGGTATAAAGATTTACTTGAAAATAAAACCCCAAGGTGGTTGTCACCAATGGAAGCAAAGGCTCTAAAAAAGCTCAATATGGAGGCCAAATGGCCAAAATATTGGGAAATTTTGGAGCAGGAGGGAGATAAATTAAAACTGCAGAGTTTTGAAAAGCTAAAAAGTAAAGTGCGAGACTGGCTTCATTATCACCAGATAATGGAGGCGTACAAATTGGACAGAAAAATTGGCTTCCAGGTGGAAAAATCAAAATTGGAAACAGAATTGCTAGAACCCAAAACTAAGATTTTGTCAAGAATGTATAACCTGCTGCTGAAATGGAATACTCAGGATGAAACAGTAAAATCTGCTATGATTAAATGGGCACAAGATGTTGGACCTAACATAATGATGGCTGACTGGGAACAGTTATGGACCACTGGTATGAAATTCACGGCATCTAATGCCTTAAGAGAGAATATTATGAAAATGATATACAGGTGGTACATGACACCAGTCAAGCTAGCAAAAATCTATCATTTGCCCGATAATAAATGTTGGAAATGTAAAGAAACCGAAGGTACATTTTTTCACCTTTGGTGGACGTGCCCAAGGATTAAGACCTTCTGGGAAATGATCTATAATGAAATGAAAAAGGTGTTTAAATACACCTTCCCGAAGAAACCAGTGGCCTTTCTCCTGGGCATGGTCAGCCAACAGGTGCGAAAGAAGGATAGAATTTTCTTTATGTATGCCACGACAGCAGCAAGAATACTTATCGCGCAGTTTTGGAAGACACAAGAATTACCCACTCTGGAAGATTGGCAGATGAAGGTGATGGACTACATGGAACTGGCAGAAATGACCGGCAGAATCAGAGACCAGGGAGAAGAGACGGTGGAAGAAAATTGGAAGAAATTTAAAGACTATCTACAGAAATATTATAAGATTAATGAATGTTAGAAGGATATCGGATTGAACGTATAAGGTTATTAGTAATAAAGTGGTGAAGGAGTACAGAAAATTCAAAGGTTAAAATTAAAAGGTTTTAATTTGTTAAGATATTAAGGAGATTAAGATATATTAAGATATTAAGATGAAGATATAAATTAGGTAAGATAGAGGGAAGGGATTTGCTGATCAAATATATGAATGGGAATACAGTGAAGGGAGGTGTGGGGAAGTCTGGGAAATAAGTAAATGCAAGGAATATTATGAAATGGAATTGTTTTTATCTGTTTTTCTTTTTTTTCTTTTTTGTGTTATTCTTTTTGTCGTGTTGTATTTTTGTATTTTTGTACTTTTGTATTTTTCTGTTGTTTTTTCTTTTTATGTAAAAACCTTAATAAAAATATTATATATATATAAAAAAGATATTGAAAATGATAATCAAGGTCATTTTTGAGAGTGGCATTAAGCCACTTCTTCTCTGTCACTCTGTGGGCATGGGTGCCCACTTTTTACACACCAGTGCCAGTGCAGGTAAGAATAATATTGCAGTTGGCTATGCCAGGTTTGTCTCTGCTTATCTTTCCGCTTTAGCTACAGCGGTTCATTTATTTAAGATAACGTCTCATTTTTACGCATGTGATTTATACCTCTCTGCCTCTCAGTTACAGATCTTTCTTTCATTCCATTTTCCTGTCTTGATATAAGATGGCTGTTTTCCTTTGTCTTTCTTTTCATTTTCTCATGCTAAGCATTTCTAAAGTTGCCTTAAGTAGGCACTCAAGCTGTTCCACCTTCTTTTTCTTTATCGTGTGGGGTTTTTTTGGGGTGAAGGACCTCTGTCCTACCCTACATGTATTCATTATAAACTCTGAAGGCAGCCTATCATGTGTTCATTGTGCTCCTGTGAACATCTGAAAGGGGCCTGAGTTATGCTACAATGTCTTTCTTTCTTTCTCAAGTGAATCTCTTTTGATTCTTTTATTCATGCTACCACACCATATTGTAGAAATGTATCTGTATGTTTCTACAGTCCATATTTTCTTGTCAATCTATACTTCTACGGCTTCAACTGGCATTTGTTGTATTGGCTAGCTATTTTATTATTTATTTATTATTACATTTATATCCCATTTCCCCCTAAGTAACTCAAGCTGCCGTACATAGTTCTCCCCTCTTCCCATTTTATCCACAAACAACCCTGTGAGGTTGTTTAGGTTAAAAGACAGTGGTTTCGTACACTTGAAATGTTGCAAGGTCTCTCTCTCTCACACACACACATACCCCACAGCACAATAAAAATTGCTCCATATTATATACATTGGTACACTTTTATATGTTTCCACATTGAATGCTGTCTGTTCACACCAGTGGGTGGAGCAGTTTTTACACTTTACAAGGTTGGTTTCCTTGCAACTCCAAACCTCCCTACTCTGAAAACGTCTCCATGTGGTTGCCATATTTACAGCTACACCATTATATATCTATCAGGTACAATGTCCTAAAAGCCTAGGACAAATTTTTATTTTTAAAAAAATAATCTTTGTAAAGTGAACATGATTGGATCTCTGCCCAACACATCTTTCATTATACTTTGAAGAGGCAATAGTGGCTTATCTTAACCAGAGATTATTGGCCTTACATAACTGGACAAATTTTAAAATTAAAGCAAAGTTTTTGGTGTGAACATACATGAGCTAAATGAGGTGGCAGGGGTCACTGCTGCCTCATTACCGTGTCTGCCAAGGAATTCAACTGACAATGAAATCCTCTCAAGCATTCAGCTGTTCCACCAATATATTCATTTCACTTCCTACCTCTAAAATGAATAGTCCTTCTACCCCATAAACATCTTTTAGGATGGTTTAATTTTGAAATGTACAGTTGTATCTATGCAGCTGGGTACTTTCATGGTGAAGGAGAAGACTTGCAAGAAGAGCTGGCAAGAACCATAATGTGAAATTATGTTTGTATCTACCTATCCTTATCCGTAACAGAACCTAAGATGAGTAACTGAAACAACTACACATTGCTTCCCTATGTACCCCTTCCTCTGTTGTTACCCATGTTAAAGCTTAGATTGCATACCCCTTGGGGCTGTCCTCTTGCAACTTTCTGCCATGTCTTCTGGACTGGTTGTGCATATGTATGTTATGCATGGGGCAATGTAGCCATGCTCTTTATAATATTTAACAGGTAGATTGGTGAGCATTATCTTAGCTGCATTTTACTTTTGGTCTTCGTTGGTAATGGCAGTTTAAATTGTTGTGTTGTGCACAGAGATAATTAGTGACGGGGGATGGGCTCCACATTCTGTAAATAATAAACAAAACTATGCATACTGATGGTACTAGAAAAGCAACTGGGCAGTATCTCTCTTTAAAGAAAAACATGGTTTTGCATAAGCAAGCCTGTAATTATAGCACAAACATCAATGAAAGTACTTGGGCAGTAATTTCTTGCATTATATGCCACACGGTAGAAGCTGAGATTACTAAATTGAGGTGGAACTGCATGAGAATTGAATGGTGTAGCACCTTCAAAGTCCTGTAACTTTAATGGAGATCAAATCATAGCCCCAGATTTCAACACCATAGAGCAGTGGTTTTCAACCAGTGTGCCATGGCACCCTGGGGTGCCTTGAACGATGGTCAGGGGTGCTGTGGGCAACCCTGGCCTCTATCCCTCTTCCTTTCCTCCCTCCTCTATCCCTCTTCCTTTCCTCCTGCCCTCTCGCATCTCTGTACCCCCAAAGGCCTGGCAGCTGTTTGTTGCAGCAGCCCTGGCTACAAGCTCCCCAGGCGAATGGTGCCTCTGGGGCAGCCCAGGGGGTGTTTCCCAGGTTCCTGTGGGGCAGTGTGAGGGGGCACCTCTCTTTGGGGCAGGGGGGCAGCTCAAAGACTGGGGGGCAGCAGCGGCTTCACCGAGAACTCCAAAAGAGAGGGGAGAAGAGAGGAGCCTGAGGGAAGACTTCACAGGGGAGAATTGTTTGAAAAAGGGTGAGAAGCTACTAGCTCTGCAGGCAAGGGGTGACAAGCTGGGCTCCTGAGCAGGGCCATCTTAAGCATATCAGGCGCCGTGGTGCAAAAGATCTCTCCGACCTTTTTTAGGAAGGTTCCCCAGAGTTGTTGACCTTTTTTTTAGGGAGCTAACACCACACTTACACATTATCTCTGAAGCCCTCAGAACAAGAAAATCTAATAAAGTCCTCAATTCCAAAGCAAGACTCACTCAAGACTCAGCAGTTCTTCTAATTCATCCTCATGATTCAAATCACCACATATCAAAAAGTTAAAGCGATCACCAGTTTCTTGTTCTTTAAATAAATTGATAAAGACACAGACAATGAAGTTCCCGGCCAATTTGTGTTTAAGTACAAAGCTGATGTTTTCAAATATTGTGGGGAGTGGGGTGGGGTGGGTGTGGGTGTAAAGCAGTGACATCCTGAACCTAAAAAGGACCCAAAACTTCAGTCACAAAGGCTGCAGCCCTGACTGCACTTACCTAAGAGTAAGCCGTGCTGAATCTAATAGGACCTTACTTCTGCATAGACAGTAGGACTGCAACAAGAAGCACAGTTGGGAATTAGGGCTTTCTATTTTAAGTCTCAACCAGAGGAAAATGTAATATTGGAGATTAGGGAGAAAGGAATATGAATACAGTGGTGCCCCGCAAGACGAATGCCTCGCAAGACAGAAAACCCGCTAGACGAAAGGGTTTTCCGTTTTTCGATGCGCTTCGCAGGACGAATTTCCCTATGGGCTTGCTTTGCAAGACGAAAATGTCTTGCGAGTCTTGAGATTTTTTTTCGCTCCCTACCCCCTTTTTCTAAGCCGCTAAACCGCTAATAGCCTTTTAGCAGCTAATCCGCTAATCCCTTAAGCCTTTAATAGCCACTAATAGCCGCTAATAGCGCTAAGCCGCTAAGCCGCTAATAGGGTTGCTTCGCAAGACGAAGAAACCGCTAGACGAAGAGACTCGTGGAACAAATTAATTTCGTCTTGCGAGGCACCACTGTAGATTGGGCGGAGGGGGCGGACAGGAGACCAAAACCACAGGTAGCAAGACAAGGCACACTTTCTGGGGAGCATGTCTCACGCACAGTTGCTTGGGGCGAGGACTGCAGAGGGACCATAGTTGGGTTTTGCGTGTGTGTTTTTCAGAAAAACGTAGAATTGAAAGGGACCCTGTGGGTCATCCAGCCCAACCCCCTGCAATGCTTTTTAGCTTGCATTGATCTCAAAAACCTTTGCAGCCCAGGTAGAGGAGGAAGAAAGTGGGCAAATTGGGGGGCGCCTCTCTTCTTCTTTGCCATTGCCCGCCTCCCTCTTCACATAGGGCCAGCCGCCTCACAGCAGAACAGAGCACGAGGCAGCAACTGAGCAAAGCCAGGCGCCTGGGTGCATGCGCCACTGCGTCAAGTGAGGGTGCGTGCGCCGCTCCTGCTGAGCGTTGGCTCGGTTTTTCCCCTTTTAGCCTTCTGCCGCCCTGTAATAGAACTTCCTCAGTGCCCCTATAGTTTTATGTGCTTTGACTTTCATTGCCTAAACATGACAATTCCAAGCGAGGGTTTCACTAGAGTACACCCAGATATCTAAGTGAGCAAGTTTGTCCCATAGCTTGCACCATTTAAATCTAGGGTTGTGTTTGCTAAAAATCATAATCGTGGTCTTAGAGTAAGTTATAGATACCTTTTCCTGTTTACAATATGTGCTGATCACTTCCAAGAGTTTTTTGAGGTCCAGCCGGGAAAGGGAGAGGAGCACTAACTCATCTGTCTACATCAAGACTTTGATCTAATTACTGTAGAGGTGAAATTTTCTTCTTCATCATCACCATCATCTTCGTTTATTAATACCTTGCCCATCTGGCTGGGTCTTCCCCAGCCACTCTGGGCAGCTCCCAACAGAATATTAATAATAATGATAAAAAAGTGATGAAACATCAAACATTAAAAACCTCCCTGAACAGGACCGCCTTCAGATGTCTTTTAAAAGTCAGTTGTTTATTTCCCTGACATCTGATGGGAGGGCATTCCACAGAGAGGGCGCCACTACCAAATCATTACTATAAAAGTTTTTAAAAGGGGGAGCCAGGACGCAGCCTTGCTTCACCCCTTCACCTTGCCTTTCACTGTCTTTAACCAATGAGTGAATTCAGAGGTGCTACTGATGAGTGTTTGTTTTGGACACTAGGCAACAGTAATCCACAGAGCTCTAAATATCTGTTTTGCCTTTTAGTGCTTTATTTGGCAGGCAAAATAAAGGACGGGTTGGTGAGGGGGGGTGATTGAGGGCTTAAAATTACTTTACCTGGTGCAGAAATGACTTCAAACAAACAATAAAGGGGAGAAAAGAGAGCAACAAATTCTATTTCTCTTCCTCAACAGAGCTTTGCTTCCAACCTCCTAACAGGGTTTGCAAAACCCTTCAGAGGGAGATTTGAACCAGGATTTATTCAATTCGGGAAGGGAAAGAGAGGATAGGAAGCAAGAGGGATGTGATGTGATTATATATATATATATCACATTAAATAGAGTTGCCATATTTCAAGAAGTGTAAATAATCCAGACACAAAAAATGTGGAGCCCCCAAGCCTGGGAAGTCTCGAAGCAACAGAGTTGGACAGACTGCAATAATGTAGCTAAGTCAAACGTGAGCCATTAAAAGTCTCTCTCAGACTTGTTTCTGGCTCCACACAGTCTCAACCCCAAGCTCTGTTGCACTCCCTGGCCGCTGAGGGAGACAGGGCAGAGGATGGAGGCTACTCTCTCCTCCATGGCCCTCCCTAGACTTTCATTCCCCTTCCTTCCCTCTCTGGAATCTCCTCAGGATCTCTCTTCTCTCTCGGGCCTTCAAGTCTCCTCAGAATCTCCTCAGGATTCCCTCCAAAATCTTGTGAGGGAGAGGCCTTCCCTTAGCCCTCTTCTGCAGTTGCACCAGGCTGAGCCACATGAGCGTTTTTTGTCAATTTTAATCACAAGCTCTTTTGACTACTTCAGATGAGAAGTGTGGAATAAATCCATGAAATAAAATTATCATCAACAAAATTAAGCTCAACGGCTGAGGCTTGGGCTAGTGGTTCGTGTCTTAATATAGAAGCACACCTCTCCCTCACTTTATATTGAGACACCAGATTTAAAAACAACAACACCTTTTCTGTCAGGTTTTTTTTGGGGGGGGGGGAGGTGGGGTCGAAAGGTGAAGACATATTTGACCTTCACCACTGTTAATTGTGTTATTTGTTTTTTTGTTTTTACCATGTGAGCCGTTTTGAGTCACTTGACTGTAAAACAATGCAACATCATTTGCGTAATTTGTGAGAATGTTTCTTCCTTATGTTATGTTCGCTTGTATATAGCACCTTATTTTGTTGTCCATCACTCTGAGACCATTTCTGGTGAATGCAGTATAAAAATATAGTAAATAAATAAAGACTAGGAATTTTTTTGTTAATAAGTAACATGGAATGCTCTCTCCAGAGAGGTTTAGCTGGTGCCTTCATTATATATTTTGACGCCGGGCAAAAATCTTCTTTAACCAGGCCCGATTGGCTGATTGATATCTGATACCCGTTAAAAATGTGTGACAGAAGGGAGGATTATTGGGTTTTTCTTGTTTATTTTTATTATGTATTTTCTGTTTTTATATTGTGATTTTATGTTGTGAGGCCTGCAGGTGTAGGGCAGTATACAATTAATAATAATAATATTAAAGATTGCTGCATTCAAAACATTTGTGGAAAGAAATCAAGGGTTCTATTCAAAGTCAGACCAATTTAAATGGGCTTATGCTGCACAGAATATAGTTGGAGAGAAGGCCTTGTAGACATTTTGGCAATTTTATGTAAGATCTGAGGGAAGCCATATGGGATACAATTGTGATTTGTTGTTATTTCCTTAAACTAATGGTATTGTGTCATGTATAATGATTGCTTATATTTTTTTTTCTAAAAAATGACAACAAGAGACCTGGGGGGAAAGGATGTGGGAGTAAGCGCTTCAAAATATATATGGCTTTTTTTTCAGAGTGGTGAGTTTTTACCTGACACAACGGCCACAGCATTAGAACGGGGTGCATAATGTCTTCAACTTGCAAATCAATTAATTTTGAAGCAATACAATTAAAAAGGCAAAATGTTGTGATGTAATAACATATTTTTTATTTTACGGCAAAGCAACCAGTGTTCACGAGTCTTCCCTTACCCTGGGTTACAGTAAAGACACCCAAAATCAACAGAAAAAACTACAGTTAGCAGACCCCGGTTAAAAGGAAGTTGCGGTTCGCATTATGAAACCTGATTGGTAATAAAGTTATTAAATTTGTAGAAGGAAAGCATAGCGGCAGGTACTGAAGATTGTTGTCAGCGGATCCAGCTTGCCAATCTGAAAACAGTAATAAAAAACAAGTGAAAAAGGGTTGGGTATTTCCTACACGTGCATACATAAATTTCACCTTGTTTGCTAGTTAATGACGCCAGCACAAGAACACCACATCAAGTGTTAACATAACAGATGAGGCAGCTGCACTACACATTTGGAGCCTACGGGATGAATAAGATGCTTTTCTTTCACAGAGACTCAGGCTTAATTCCTCAACATCCTGACTAGGGAATGGGACTTGATGAACATGGCAGGAATTTCTTCTGAGGAAACAAGATACAGGATTGCACTGCACTTTACCTGCATGGCTCTTCTTTTGAAACAGACTTATCTACATTTCCAAGTTACATTTTTTCACATATCTGAAGAGACATGGGCATATGTGTTGTAAGATGCATATAAATATTTAGGGAGGCGACAGGAATAGCAGGCTGGTCTTGTGCATACATTTTTTGTTGCCTGAGGCAGAGCAGCAAATGGAATTGCTCCCCAATTCAAGGTTTAAAGTACCCAACGATACCCACCTTAGGTAGAAAAACCATCCTAGTGTTTCCCTCTCCCTAATTCTGGTCTCTGGGACCAGAACTTGTTATTTTTTTAAAAAAATAATGGATAAAACAAATGATCCCCAAATCAAGACTTCTTCGTCAATAATTCCTGTGGAAGTCAGTAGCTGGGAATCAGATATACATTGTGTCTTGACAAGATTCAGAAATATAACTTTGCTTATGCTTTTTATATCATTATCTATTCAGGTTTGTGGGGGGAAATTAACTAGTGTTACTCTTATACGTATAAATATTTCCCTCTGTGTGTTACAACATTGCTCTGCAAAATCATAGAATCATAGAGTTGGAAGAGACCACAAGGGCCATCGAGTCCAACCCCCTGCCAAGCAGGAAACACCACCAGAGCACTCCTGACATATGGTTGTCAAGCCTCTGCTTAAAGACCTCCAAAGAAGGAGACTCCACCACGCTCCTTGACAGCAAATTCCACTGTCGAACAGCTCTTACTGTCAGGAAGTTCTTCCTAATGTTTAGGTGGAATCTTCTTTCTTGTAGTTTGGATCCATTGCTCCGTGTCCACTTCTCTGGAGCAGCAGAAAACAACCTTTCTCCCTCCTCTATGTGACATCCTTTTATATATTTGAACATGGCTATCATATCCCCCCTTAACCTCCTCTTCTCCAGGCTAAACATGCCCAGCTCCCTTAGCCGTTCCTCATAAGGCATCGTTTCCAGGCCTTTGACCATTTTGGTTGCCCTCCTCTGGACACGTTCCAGTTTGTCAGTGTCCTTCTTGAACTGTGGTGCCCAGAACTGGACACAGTACTCCAGGTGAGGTCTGACCAGAGCAGAATACAGTGGCACTATTACTTCCCTTGATCTAGATGCTATACTCCTATTGATGCAGCCCAGAACTACATTGGCTTTTTTAGCTGCCGCGTCACACTGTTGGCTCATGTCAAGTTTGTGGTCAACCAAGACTCCTAGATCCTTTTCACATGTACTGCTCTCAAGCCAGGTGTCACCCATCTTGTATTTGTGCCTCTCATTTTTTTTTGCCCAAGTGCACTACTTTACATTTCTCCCTGTTAAAATTCATCTTGTTTGTTTTGGCCCAGTTCTCTAATCTGTCAAGGTCATTTTGAAGTGTGATCCTGTCCTCTGGGGCGTTAGCCACCCCTCCCAGTTAGGTGTCATCTGCAACTTTGATCAGGATGCCCTTGAGTCCATCATCCAAGTCGTTGATAAAGATGTTGAACAAGACCGGGCCCAAGACAGAACCCTGTGGCACCCCACTAGTCACTCTTCTCCAGGATGAAGAGGAACCATTGATGAGCACCCTTTGGGTTCGGTCAGTCAGCCAGTTACAAATCCACTGAGTGGTAGCATAGTCAAGACCGCATTTTACCAGCTTCTTTACAAGAATATCATGGGGCACCTGGTCAAATGCCTTGCTGAAATCAAGGTAGGCTACATCCACTGCGTTCCCTTCATCTACCAGGCTTGTAATTCTGTCAAAAAATGTTTAAGCCCCACAACACCTATGGACATGCAGTAAAAATTCAGGATCAGCAGGCTGTCATCTTGACATCAAACCTGACCGAAGAGGAGATGGATATGTGTAATAATATTATTTCCATTAATTTCTTGCCCACCCTTCACCATGAAGTCCCTAGGTGGGTTACCACAACAAAAAATACAATATTTAAAAAGTTACAAGGAAATACAGACAAGAGAATATGGTACTATAGGTGGAGGTTTTCTTATTAGGTTCACAACAGTATAATCCACCAGGTAGCATTTAGGATTCATGCCTAAATGCTTGATAGAAACTTCTGGTACAGAGAACAAAGTATGGCTAACAACAAATCTATGGTTTCTATTTGTTCTTTGGAGCTACAGGTATCTGAAATATGGGATCATCTTAAAATGGCACCGAGAACTGATGCTCTGAACTAAAAGATTATTCTTCAACTCAAGTTTTGAAACATGCATATTGCAAAAAGCCATCTATATTAAGCAGCTGGTATTTCACATTTTGCATTCCATTTCTTACATTCATTGCCAATAGTCCTATATACCCACACCCCAAGGTAACCCATATACGAACGTCTTTGGACAAACTAGCATAGTTTAGTCTCTCTTGGTGCGAAAGCAGCATCCTCTGTACTCACCTGAGTATATTTCCCAGGTTGAATGGTCAGGTTTATGGTGCCTGGAAAAACAAAATGCAGGCAACCATCTCAGACCAAGTGCAAAACAACAAGAACGTTGATGCGCTTGAACTCACGGGGGGGAAATCATCATGTAATTGCTAGAAGGAGTGGGTGAGGGTGCATCATTAAGTCACTATTTTAGAAAGCGCTTTTAAAGATTAAGTAAGAGGCTACTGAGGACATCAAGTGGATCCTACAAATGATTGCATCCTGAAAAGGTACAGGAAATACTCAAGCTAGGCTTTTGAGGAGGAATGGATAGGGCAATAAGGGCATGGACATATAAGCATGTTGTAAAACAGGGAAAGTACACATTATAATAAGAAACAACTAGATCTGAGGAGAATCTGCTGTTTCTTTTTTGAATGGGTGTCAGGAATCTTTCACCAAGTGCTTCAGTTTGAAGGGGAAGTTTGCTTTTAAGAAGTCAAAGTATTTGGGTAGATTACAAGATCATTTCAAAATATCCATCTATTTCAAGCTTTAATTCATAAAGAGTTAAAGAGAGCTTAAAACAGACGGGTCTTTCAAAACACAAAACCTTATTTTGTACTCCAAAACACTTCTTTTCCGTAACTACTGCAGATGTAATATTAATAACTTCCTGCCCCACAGCAGAGCAGGGGTGATTGTGTTCACAATTACAGCTGCTGTGAATGACCATTTTGTTCATCAGGTTTTATACTGAATCATTGCAGACTGTTCTTTTTTGCATTTCATTGTCATGTGGCTATATTTCCCATATCCCCTTCCCCTTATTGCCACATATGTAACTGCCAACTGAAGATAACAGAGGCGCCAGGTTGGCCCCAAGTTTTAGGAGGGTCTGGGGTGCATCACATGTATGACGTCTGGAGGAGCTGAGCACTGAAGCTGCCACATACCCACACATGTGCTGGGCCCCCTCAAACAAATATCAAGGGGGCTGCATTTGCTAAAGTGGAGTGACTCTAACCAGTGTGCCACAATTAATCTCAATAAACTACTACTATCCCAAGTTGATGTTATTATGCTCATATTCACAGGGCTACTTGAACCATGAGCATCCAGTCTTCCAGCTTATGCTGTTAATAGCTGCACCTGCCAGCTCACCTAAGGGGTAACTGAGCCACATCCAGATCACTTGTATCTCTTTGTTGGCTGCACAGTCCTTGCAGTTGGAAAGGAAAGTTGCTTTCCCAGTAAAAAACTGAAATTGTACTTCTGAAATTTAACTTTGTGTTCTCCGGAAAGTTACAATGGCTGTTCGCTGAAAGCTATAAAAGTGCATTGAACTGAGCTTTCCCCTGTATTACTGTATTTCAACGCTACATAAGAGGGTGAAGGAAAAGAAAACCAAACAAGTGCGCTTTCGTTTCGGAAATGATGAATAATGAAAAGAATGCACTCCCGTTTATGTCTAACTTGTTTCTAAGTGAAAGCAATGAAAACACATTAATTAATGGTTGAAATTAATTAAAACGATTCTGCTTCATTTCTGCCATTGCTTATTCATAGGAGGCATTCTTAAAACTGACAAGAAGCATTGCATTGTATTACTAAGAATGTTCTGTGGGGGGAACAGAGACCCTGAAGAACTCTGAAAGAGGCAAGACATAACACAACTTTAAAGCTGGTATACTTCTTTTCCTGAGTAAGAAGACCAAACTTAGAGGATATAATTCCTGACCAATCACTAAATGCAAAAAACCTGAACATGATATATTTCTTTCACCTATATATGCAGCAATTTAAAAATTAAATATACAAGTGGTAGCCAATAAGAAGTATAAACATGATTAAATGAACTTATGTACATTTTAGTACAGTGCCTAATAACAGAAATTGTTCTGAGCTCTAGCTGTGCTGACTGGGGCAAGACTGGCAGGGCTCAGGATTTGCTGGTACTACCAGCACAGCTTCCCCCTTCCTCATTGGACTGCTCAACCAGGATGCAAAATACTGCTTCTAGGAAATTAATACTCACAGGTTCCTGACTTTCAAAAGGTGGTGGAGGCTGAAAGAGAAAAGGAAGGAAATGATTCTATTTCAATGCAATGCAAGAGATGTAGAATCCTGTTTGTAGGAAATTAATACTCACAGATGGACTTCCGGCAGGTGAAGAAGAAGGCTGAAAGGAAAAAGGAAAGAAATGTTTCTATTTCAAAGCAATGCAAGAGACGCAAAAATCCTGTTTGTAGGAAATTGATACTCACAGGTTGACTTCCGCCAGGTGGTGATGGAGGCTGAAAGGGAAAAGGAAGGAAATGCTTCTGTTTCAAAACACTGCAAAATATTTAGAATACTGTTTGTAAGAAATTGATACTCACAGGTTGATTTCCACCAGGAGGTGGTGGAGGCTGAAAGAGAAAAGGAAGGAAATGCTTTTATTTCAAAAACAAGTTGAATGATGTTAAATCCTGTTTCTAGGAAATTGATACTCACAGGTGGTGCATTTATTCCAGCTGATACTGAAGTCTGAAATAAAGGAAGGGAGGGAACGTTTGCGTTCCAAAACCATTTCATGCATTTCACTTTCCAAACCACAAAGAGTCAGGGTGTGTTCACATTAGCACCTTAAAGCATTTCACAGCACTTTCCATCTAGCTGTTGACATGAGCATGGCTTAGTGTCATAGGAATGGCTTAATCCAATGATCCTGAAACTCGTTTGAGAAACATTGCATCAAACGGCAATATTTCACAACAAATTACAGGGTGCCCATGCATTTAATATAATGTCATGTGAATACGGAATAAAAAAACCAGCACTGGAAATGAAGTGAATGAATGATAAATGGAAGTGTGCACACAGCCTCAAATTCTTTTATAAAGTGGATTTGTTGTGCTATAGAAAAAGAGGCCTTTAACGTACTTTAATTACTCTGAGCTAAAATTCCACTACATGCCTGAATCCCTCCTGTAAAATACTGACAGTCCAGAGGCACCTTTCACAAGAGGTGAAATAGAAGGGAATGGGAATGCTTGCAAATCTGATTTGTAGGAAGTTAAGGTTGCAGCCAGCCTTCTTATTTGGCATTCAACCTGAACCATTTGCAGAAAATTCATGGGGAGGTTGGAAAACAACATCAGTTGCTTATTGGGAAAAACATGTAGAATCCTGCTTGTAGGAAATTAATACTCACAGGTTGATCATTTCCAATTGGTGGAGGAGGAGGCTGGAAGAGAAAAGGAAGAAAATGATTCCATTTCAAAAACAATGCAAATAATGCAGGATCCTGTTTCTCGGAAAATGATCCTCACAGGTGGTCCATATCCTCCATATGGCAAGGGAGGCAGAAAGACGGGGGGGGGGGGAGGGAAATATTTGCCTTTCAGAACAATACAGAAGCTGTAAATTCCTGTTTGTAGGGAAATTAATACTCACAAGTTGATCAGTTCCAGTGGGTGGAGGAAGAGGCTGGAAGAGAAAAGGAAGAAAATGCTTCCATTTCAAAAACAATGCAAATGATGCAGAATCTTGTTTCTAGGAAATTGATACTCACAGGTAGTCCATATCCTCCATATGGCAAGGGAGGCTGAAAGAGGGGGGGGAAAGGGAAATATTTGCTTTTCAAAACAATACAAAAGCTGTAAATTCCTGTTTGTAGGGAAATTAATACTCACAGGTTGCTGATTTTCACCAGCTGGTGAAGGCTGAAAGATAAAGGGAAAGAAATATTTATAGGGCATTCATTCTGATTTGTTTTTGGATAGGTAATAAAACATTGGGTCAAGCAAGTGTCACCCCACACTTTTCCTGTTACTTTCCTTATTGCAAAAAGTCCAGTTTGCAGAGCAGTGGGGGAAAGATTCCTCTGCAAGGGCATCAAATCAATTTGTGCCACCTGAACTTGTCAGTATGTGAGTGAATCCCATTTAGCATTGGTCTGGAAGTAGCCTAATACTTACAGACTGTCCATATCCTGGATATGGCTGAGGAGCCTGATAGAGAAAGGGAAGGAAATTCTTGTACAGTGGTACCTCTGGTTACGAACACTTCGGGTTACGAAGGCCGCTAACCCAGAAGTAGCTGCTCCTGGTTGTGAACTTTGCCCCAGGATGCAAACAGAAATCACGTGCCAGAGGCGCACACGCAGTGGGAGACCCCATTAGCAAAAGCGCGCCTCAGGATAAGAACGGTTTCAGCTTAAGAACGGACCTCCGGAACGAATTAAGTTCGTAACCAGAGTACCACATGCAAATGATGTAGAATCACACTGGTAGGAAAATAATACTCACTTGTGGTACATATATTCCTACTGATGCGGAAGACTGAAACAAAGAAGGAAGAAAACGTTTACATTCCAAAACGAAACACAAATACAAAATATTTTTTGTTGGAAATCAAGTACTCCTCCAGATGACTTATTTATTGAATGTTCATCCTGATTTGCTTCTTCAAGCTTTTGCAAACTGTGTCTGGCCTTTATTGAGCATATGTTCCGATTTGTCCATAGGGCAATTAAATGATAATGAGCATTTGTCCTGCATTCATCCCAATTTGATTGCTCCCCCCCCCATCTTCCCATTAATAATTTTTTCATTGCATTTCACTTTCCAAACCACAAAGAGTCAGGGGGTGTTCACATTACCACCTGAAAGCATTTCACAGCACTTTCCATCTAGCTGATGACATGAGCATGACTTAGTGTCATAGGAATGGCTTAATCCAATTGTCCTGAAACTGGCTTGAGAAACATTGCATCAAATGGTAATACAGAGGAACCTCAGTTTTTAAGTGTCTCTGAAGCCAAATGTTTCGGTTTTCGAACGCTGAAAACCCAGAAGTAATTGCTTCCGTTATTGAATGGCTTCCGAGGTGCATTTCTCAATTTTCTCCATTGAAATTGCAGACCGCCCATTGTGCCTCAGTTGTTGAATGTTTTGGAAGTCAAATGGTCTTCCAGAATGGATTACGTTCAACACCCAAGGTTCCACTATATTTCACATTTCAAATTACAGGGTGCCCATGCATTTCATATAATGTCATGTGTATATGGAATAAAAAACCAGCACTGGAAATGAAGTGAACGTATGATAAACAAAAGTGTGGCCACAGCCTCAAATTCTTTTATAAAGTGGATTTGTTGTGCTGTAGCAACAGATGCCTTTAATCTACTTTAATTGCTCTAAACTAAAGTTCTGCTATGTGCCTGAATCCCTCCTGTAAAATACTGACACTCCAGAGGCATCCTAATACAGAAGAGGAGAAAGAGAAGGGGATGGGAATGATTGCAAAACTGATTTGTAAGAAGTTAAGGTAGCAGCCAGCCTCCTTATTTAACATTCAGTATGAACCATCTGCAGAAAACTCGTGGGGAGTTTGGAAAACAACATCAGTTGTTTATGGGGCAAAACATGTAGAATCCTGCTTGTAGGAAATTAATACTCACAGGTTGATCATTTCCACTGGGTGGAGGAGGATTCTGGAAGAGAAAAAGAAGAAAATGCTTCCATTTCAAAAACAAAGCAAATGATGCAGAATCTTGTTTCTAGGAAATTGATACTCACAAATGATCCATATCCTCCATATGGTGAGGGAAGCTGAAAGAGAAGGAAGGAATATTTGCTGGGCATTCATTGTGGTTTGTTTGCTGGGAGGTTATAAAATTGTGTGTCAAGCTAGTGTCATCCACACTTTTCTTGTTACTTTCCTTATTGCAAACAGTCGAATTTGCAAAGGGGTGGAGGAAGGAACGTTGTGCAAGGGCATCAAATCAATTTAATTGTTCATCCTGAACTTGTCGGTATGCGACTGAACCCCATTCAAAAACAGCATCAATTTGGAAGTGGCCTAATACTTACAGGCTGTCCATATGCTGGATATGACTGAGGACCCTGAAAAAGAAAGGGAAGAAAATGCTTCCATTTCAAAAAACAATGCAAATCATGCAGAATCTTGTTTCTAGGAAACTGATACTCACAGGTGGTCCATATGGTCCATATGGTGGCGGAGGCTGAAAGAGAATGAAGGAATGTTTGTTGGGCATTCATTATGGTTTGTTTGCTGGGAGGGTATAAAATAGTGTGTCAAGCTAGTGTCATCCCACACTTTTCCTGTTACTTTCCTTATTGCAAACAGTCCAATTTGCAGAGGGGTGGAGGAAGGAATGTTGTACAAGGGCTTCAAATCAGCTTTAACTGTGCAACCTGAATTTGCTAGTTTGTGAGTGAGCCCCATCCAAAAACAGCATCAGCCTCGAAATGGCCTTATACTCACAGGCGGTCCATATGCTGGATATGACTGAGGACCCTGAAAGACAAAGGGAAGAAAATGCTTGCATTCCAATACAATTAAAAAAGACTTAAAATCTTGTTCTAAGAAACTAATACTCACAGGCTGTCCATTTCCTTGATTTGCTGGAGAAGGAGCCCCCTAAATGAGAAAGGGAAGGAAATGCTTACATTTCAAAAACATCCCAAATGATGTGAAATCCTGTTGGTAGTAAATTAATACTCACAGCATATAAATATACGGCTGCTCCTGGATTCTGCTGAGGTTGTTGGGGAGGCTGAAGAAGAAAAGGAAGGAACTGTTTGCATCATTTTCATTTCTGAGAAACTGGTGTATAAATTAAGGGTGCAGCTAAACCTATGGATTTTACCTCCATTTGTCTGCCGTTTGTTACTTACATGATAGGCCAAACATGTGGAAGGCAAGTCCCAATGAAATACGGCTATACTTGGTGTTCATAACATTTGTTTTGTACTATTTCAGATTCACTGTGTAGTCTCTGTGAACCCTGTTTTTTGTACTTTTTCATTTTCCTTTATTTCATATTCCTTACTGGATTGTTATTTTAGCTTCATAATAAAGTCTTGATTAAAAAAAATAAATGATGCAACAACCGCTTTTTTAATGATGAGTTCTGTGAAGAACACGGGTATCATGCCAGAGTTTGTAAGGTGAGGGGTTGCCCGTGACATGTAGCAGAAAGTAGGGGGCATACCTGCTTAATAGAGTCAATTGGAGCATGTTATTCCAAATAAATATTTTAGGCAAGCCCAGTCTAAATATAAGCACCCAGAGAAATTTGAATTCCCCCCGCTTCAGGGCTGGATTCCTTTGCCATATAACACACTTTTTACTCCAAAAATGAAATATCCTGAGACATGAGGAAGTGATGGATTGCTGCCTAACAAGTCCAAAGGCCTCTTAGGCACATGGAAATAGCTTTTCAACTCTTTGGATCATGTGCAGCTCTATGGCTCTATGACTTATATATATGGTAGCTCACTTAGCTACCATAGGAAATAGAAACAAGGCAGCAAACCAAATTTGTCATGCTCACCTGTTGTTGGTAAGAACCAGCGTTACTCTACAGAAACAGTAATTTAAAAAGTTTTGTTAGTTTTCTAATAAACGTTTGTTTTGTTTTTTTAAAAAAGCATGGCAGAAGTCCAGGCTTATATAGGCATTATGCGCGTGTGTCAGCCACAAGATATGCCTTGTATATTTGGGAAGCAGCTTGATCTGTTTCAGCGTCTTTATAATTCAACTTCGGATCAGGACCAAATACAGTCTATTAAAAGCAAGGCCCAACTTTTCCCCATTCACTATACAGTGGTACCTCAGGTTAAGTACTTAATTCGTTCCGGAGGTCCGTACTTAACCTGAAACTGTTCTTAACCTGAAGCACCACTTTAGCTAATGGGGCCTCCTGCTGCTACCACACCGCCAGAGCACGATTTCTGTTCTCATCCTGAAGCAAAGTTCTTAACCTGAAGCACTATTTCTGGGTTAGCGGAGTCTGTAACCTGAAGCATATGTAACCTGAAGCGTATGTAACCCGAGGTACCACTGTAATAGGTGCTATAATAGGTGCTATAATTCACTATAATAGGCACTATGATAGGGGAATCTAAAAACAGCTATGTTTGTATTTTCACCCCTTTTCAAGGCAGCAGATGGAATTTGCTAGCATATTGTAGGTGCACATGATCTGACTCCGTATAAGGCAGTGCTGGCCTCTTGAATTATCTTCTCATGGATAGGATAATTTTTTTAAAAAAAAGAACTCCAACATTTTGTCCCTAATAGTGTACATATAGTACATGTGAATTGGTCATAAGAAAAGTAATAAACAAAGAAGCCAGGAGTTGTTTGTTGTGCTTTATGCACAAATGTTTACTTTAATGCAATTATTATTTTTAGTCAAATTTATATACCACCCTTCATCAAAAGATCTCAGGAAATCAGGAAAGAAAATTGGCACTTCTTACCTGGAACGGCCATTGATAGCGGTTATTCTTGAAAGAAAAAGATAAGAAACAAATGAAGAGTTAATTACTTCAGTTCCTTAAGAGAGCTATTATGAAAAGATGGAGGTATTCTGTGTCCTGAGTTCTCAAATCCAGGAGGTGGAGAGATGGGCTGTTCTGAACAAGGTTGCACTCTCCTAGAAGCAGCAAGTCCATAGCTTGGAGGTTCTCCTGTATCCAACGCTCTCACCGGAGGCTCAGGTGGCCTCATTGGCTAGGATTGCCTTCTCCAGTTTCAGCTGGTTCCCCAGCTCTGGCCCCATTTGGCCCACTGTGCTATGTACTCTGTTAACTTCCAGCCTGGACTGTTGTGATGTGCTCTAGGTGGGGCTGCTTTTGAAGACGACTTCAATTGGTTCAAAATGAAGCCAAATTGCTGGCTAGGGTTTCATTTAAACATGAGCCCTGTTGTACAACATCTGCATTGGTTGCCAGTTTGTTCCCAGCCCCAAACGGTGCTCACACTAGTGTTTAATGCTCAAAAGAACTTGGGCCCCAAATATCTGAAAGAACACCTTCTTCCTTACAGTCCCTCTCAAGTATTAAGTTCTGCAGAGAGAGACCTCTTGGTAGTTTCATCACCTTCAGAAGCTCAGTGGTGGTGAGCGAGAAAAGGCATTCTCAGACCATGGCAGTCCCTAAGTTCTGAAATTCCCTCCCCACAGAGGTGCATCTGGTGCCTTCACTAAGCAGTTTTTGAAGAATCCTGGAGACACTTCATTCTACCCTTGCCTTGGACACTTGAGATCTTTATTTTTGGGACCCACCCTATCATTATGATTGTAATTTGTTTTAAATTGTTTTAAACGTTTTTTTTTTCAATTGCTGGGACCTGCCCTGGACCTTGGGTTGAAGGGCAGGTAATAAATAATTTTCTTCATCATTGCTTTCATTAAACTGGGTTATTTTACCCATTGTGCACTGGTAAACCTGAGTTCTTCACCAACGCTTTTATAGCCATCCCCCCCCCCCCCTGAATTGGTACCATTTGTTCTCTCAGATATTCTGCAAAATCCAAACAATACTGGCCTCAAATATTTTAATCGCATATTGCCTTCCCATATTTTTAAAAATACTCATTGATTGTGATTTATTTGGGTTCAGACAGTATTGTTGCAGTACAATATTTGTATCACAGACTGGTATAGTACCTTGCCTCCTCTTGCTTTCATTTTGCCCAGGGGGTACTCAATGGTACCTCTTTTTGTTGTTGTTAAAAAGTGTGACACATACCGTAACAACTTCGAGATGGGTACCAGCACCTATTTTTCTAGGGGGAAATGCACCAATGTTGCCATATACAGTACCTTGTCATGCATCACCAGTCTTTTATACAAAGATTGTACTGCAATGTAAATACTGTAACATCTAAACAAGTCTGGCAGCTTTTCCAGAGGATGGCTAGAAAAAATGTGTACCTTCTGCCCACTTGTTATGTGAGATCCAATACCTTTTCTCAAAGAATTTGATTTGAGAGCTGCATGTACATTTCCAATTACTGTGAACTAAAATCAAACAGATTTTTGATCCCCGGTGTGTGTTTGAATGTTTCAGCAACCGCATCTTTGGCAAACCGATTCCCTCTGTTCTTTTAGAAAGACGCAAATGCCCAATTCCTTTGCCCGCAGCCAATTCATTGACCATGCCCAGGAGTATCAAAGTCAACCTGACAAATCCAACACATCCGGTGACCGTGGCGGTATGTGACCTTTTCATTCTCTGGGACAAAAAGCTGTGGAATTGCTCTAGCTGCAAACTTAAGAAGAGAACTGGAAGGCTCTTCACATTCATGCCAAACCTTGCTTGCCTTTGGAATAGCAAAATTGCGAACATCCTCCTCCCCCCCGCCCCCGGCAGTACTTACGTTTTGAGAATTCTTTCTAGAAAACGCTTCCTATAAAATAAAGGGGGGCAGTAGGAGTTACTTTAAGTAGCACTTCATTAAAATGATTCCTAAGGTAGCAGAAAGGTGCCCATTATTTCAGGGCCCATTGGATTTGCTGTGGATTCTGTTTCTTCCGATTCAGCAGGAGGTTTCCCCAGGGAAAGCGGCAGAGCAAAAACAACAAACAGCCACCTCTCAAATTTGTGACTTGAAATCCCTTGAAATCATGGGACAAATGAAACTGTGGATGGGCCCTCAATGAGAAGAAATAGACCTGTCATGTTTTCTGAGAACAAACACCACCCATGGTTGAATAACTCTACTCAGGAATTTTGCTTAAGCAGGAAACATCTGTCTGGCTGTGTTGGAGACATGGGGTCTGGTGTGCTACCCCTTTCCCAATGTGGTAATATTAAGACCTGTTGAACTACAACTCCCATCAGCCTCAGCCAGCACAGCCATATTTATGTATTGGAATGACTGGTTTAATTTCAGTAGGTTGCTAGAAATGCTTAACTTTTACAGATTTAGCTAAAAATCTTGCTAAAAATACATGCAAACCTGAGAATCAGTCTCATTGAACTCAGTGGATCTTAGCATTAATTTTAAGTTACAAAATGCATAAATAAGTTGACGTATGTATGCATGTATGATTTGTGTCTGCCATTGTTAGTTTTTGTTGTGGTTTTTGATCAGCTGTGTTATAGGACAAATACAATGTGGAAAATAGGTTACCGGTATTTCTGAGTATTTTGTCTTTGACCCAAAAGTTTACATGGGTACATACATGGCTAATCAGTGATTTAAATCAAGGTTTCACTACTACAGTTCTGTCATTCTCTATATCACACTGGCTCAAATCCAGTCCGGTACCAATCTTTACACACACACACACACACACACACACACACACCGTTACTCAAACCCTTGGCTCAGGATGAGACACTGAAATTATATGAATCTGTTAATATAGAAAGCATTTTCCATATACTGTACTTACTCTCACTCTTTCTACGAGCTCCATCTATAAGGAAAAAGGAATAAATTATTCAGAGTTTCTTAACTTTGTAAGTGCAAACAAGACATCCTTCTGGATCTCTTGGTGGGTTTTGTTATCACTAAATATGGTTACCTTCTAGATAGAGGGTCTTTGGGGATTAGGGGTACTGTATTTCAGCCATCCTACTCCAACATAGATAACATATCCCAGAAGGCAACACTGAGGAATTACAACACTGAGGAATTATACAATGGGACATTTCAGGATTTCACAGTGGTCTCCAAGTTTTTTAACATCTATGTACAATAGCTGAGCCCTACTTCTCAGAACAAATTCCTGGTTTTGGAATTACTTAACTCTAAATCTGTGTCTTTTGCATCTAGTTCTGTTTGGTGGGTTTTGGGATTCTAGCGGAAGCAAAGCCATGTCTGAGTTAGAGGAGCATTCAGATGTAAACTCCTCCACCCACCACTTGTAGCCTGAAGTGGGACAGCCCTATTTGATTCCACTGAATGTATAAACTGCCCCAGGGCCGGCGGTGGGAAGAGAGATAAGGGGTGGTTTGTGACGTGAACATATGAGAGTGCTGGAGGTGAAATAGTTAAACAAATTACCCAATCAGAACCCAGCAGGTGGAGTCAGAGGGACTATAAAACCAGCTCTGGGAGGGGCGAAAGGGCAGTCTGTTGAGAGTTGGGTGGTTAGTTGGAGTGGGAGTGAATTGGGATAAAGTCTGTGGGTAGGTTGAGTTAGTGTAGCGAAATAAGCTGAGTCAGGAACAGTTAGGAGCTAGGAAGACAAGTAAATATCTGAGAGGCGGTTTAGTGAGTGAGAGCAGGTAGTGGAAATTATAGGTCTGGATAGGCACCCTATGATTGTAATTGACTGATACCATTTATGAAACCACACGCTTGCTAAACTGCAATAAATAAACAGAAATTTATTGTCCAATTTAACCCTGACTGGACTCAGGGTTATTGTACCAGGTAGGGCCTGGGTGGTGGCAGCGAGAAAAAAAGTGGTGGCACAGGGATCAATAGACGGTGAAACGTCCGGGGACCCTGTGTGATTGCCACATGGTTTATATCCACTTATATTACATTTTTATCTCACTTTTGTTCAATGAAGAAGGTTCATTGCATCAACCCTCTAAGGTAGACCAGGCTAAGAGAGAAGTCATGTAGGGAGTACTGTGGCTCAGATTTGGATCCCGGTCATCTCACTTCAGGTCTTGACATGCTGTCTTTACAGCTTTTCATTTCGCTTAACACGTCTCAGTTTTGGGCACTAAGATTATATGAAACAACCAGAGAAGAAAATCCTTTCCATTTACTTACCGGCATCTCGAATAATCTTTTCATCTGGAGGGGAAAGAATGTAGGTTATTCAAAGAGGAGAGATTCCAAACATGGGGTTAAGATGGTAACTCACACCCAGAGCCAAAACTGCAGCATGGGGACCTTCCCCACCCACCTTCACTGTGTTCTACAGCCAGGCCATTCATAACTTTAGGCAAAGTGAGGTAGCCACTTCAGACGTCAGGTCTTGGGTGTCACAAAAAGGTAGAAATTGTTGGTAGAGGAGGGAGAGACACACACCTGGTGCTCTGCCTCAGCCAGGAAAATGTCTATCGCAAGCCCTGCCTAAGGCCCCGATCCAGCAACTCGTACAGCAAGGGCTGTGATGCACACCTGAAAGCCAGGTGGGATCTTCAACAATATGAGAAAGGAGAACCTCAGTTTAGCCTCTCCATCTCCAAAGCTGCCAGTTGGCTCTAAGGATAAATATCTCAAGGACGCTACATGTGTGGAATCAGCCGTGTACGTTGTGCACAGCACCACGTAAGTATTGCATGCTTCCATACACTGAGCTAGCAAGATGCCCCTCCTAGGACATCCCTGGAGGAAGGCAGGGGTCAGTTCCCCCATTTAGAATTTCAGCAGAAGGGTGTTGGGCGTCAGGTAGACCCCATGTTTGTCTCAACAACTCTCCCCAAGCAGCCCTGCAAGAATAACGATGAGCTTAAAACTGTGGCAATCGTGAAAACAAATAGCACCATGACCCACCAGAGAAGGAAGTAACAACTTCTGCTTCGTACATGTTAGCGACTTAAAATGCAGTGAGGTTCTTCCCACCCACCCACTGCGTTTCAGGTCACATTAGCATGTTGCTGTACACGCTAAAGAGGAGGCCGGGATGTCTTCACCCAATGCGCATTCCTTGTTTGGCATCCCTGCTGCTTTAAGCCCACTACCTCACTCCTATTCACTAAGCTGTCATCTGTGCATTCACAACAGCTGCCCCAAAATCTAAACAGCCCAGCTTAGGTGCAAAGGGCATTTTCAAATTGGATAGAAGCTGGTTTGAGAGGAGGTGCGTCAAATGGCAGTATATCTTAAGAAGCTACAGGACAGATAGGGGGATGTGGCTAATGTCAAAAACCAGCAGCGGGGGTACAATCAAGCCAGAGTAAATGGCAATGTGTACACAGCCCAGGTTTCTCTCTTATGGCTTTTTAAATGGGAATTTGCCACACATCATTGTGTTGTGCCCACTCTTTCTTAAGGTATAGGTGCATATTCTGTGTCTGTCTCATCTGCCAACAGACCACTAGCCTAGAAAATTTTCTTCTGGGATGCTCCAAAGGTAAAATTCTACGCCCAATGTCTTTTTGGACTAAGTTACATTGAACTCAGCGGGGCTTACTTTATTTATCTATTTATTGCATATGCATCCTGAGAGGGAATATGTAGGATTCCATTGTTAGAGTGCAATTGGTTCGAATCTCCGCAATGGAGTGAGCTCCCGTTGCTCTGTCCCAGCTCCTGCCAACCTAGCAGTTCGAAAGCACGCCAGTGCAAGTAGATAAATAGGTACTGCTGTGGCAGGAAGGTAAGCGGTGTTTCCGTGCGCTCTGGTTTCCATCACGGTGTTCCATTGCACCAGAAGCGGTTTAGTCATGCTGGCCACATGACCCAGAAAGCTGTCTGTGGACAAACGCCAGGTCCTTCGGCTTGAAAGTGAGATGAGCGCCGCAACCCCATAGTCGCCTTTGACTAGACCTAACTGTCCAGGGATCCTTTAACTTTACCTTTTACCTATAAGCACATATAACTTGGGAGCTGCATTGAAATCAAGGGGACTGGGATATAAGTGTCAACTTAATGCAGAAATCACAATGCTAGGTACATTTTTTAAAAAAATAAAAACAAAACATTTTACCCAATTTGGGCTGTCGTCAGTCTACAAAGAAAGAAAGAAAGAAAGAAAGAAAGAAAGAAAGAAAGAAAGAAAGAAAGAAGTTAATTGATATTGTTGCTCTCCACATCAAAGATGAAACTGTTTAAGTGTACAGATCTTTGAGCACACTCTTAGTTATTGGAAGCAACCCCCAATAAAATTAAGAGAGCTTATTATGTTTTGGTCATAGAGCTGAGCCAGAATTCCTCAGAAGATTCTTTTTCCAAGAACATTTTTGAGATTTATTTTTTTCTCACCCACCCAAGCCCAGAAAAGTAGGCCATTTTGCAGAATTTTCTGCATACACTTTATCAAATGTTAAGAGGCCATCTGCACACAACTCTAATTTAACATCTAAGGAATGCCTACAAAAGTAAGTCCATCAACTTCAATCTCACCCTATTGTATTTATTTTATTGTTTCGCCTGTTACTAGCCTGATACGATCTTTGCGTATTCTCCTTAGTATGTGCTCTTTTACCTTCCAAAATTACAGTTTCAGGGGAGTATTGTTTTAAAAAGGGGGGGGCACAATTAACTCGACCTATATACAGTGGTACCTCAGGTTAAGTACTTAATTTGTTCAGAAGGTCCGTACTTAACCTGAAACTGTTCTTAATTTGAAGTACCACTTTAGCTAATGGGGCCTCCTGCTGCCGCTGCGCCGTCGGAGCACAATTTCTGTTCTCATCCTGAAGCAAAGTTCTTAACCTGAAGCACTATTTCAGGGTTAGCGGAGTCTGTAACCTGAAGCATGTGTAACCTGAAGCATGTGTAACCTGAAGCATATGTAACACCAGTGTAGTGGCAATATGTTGCATACAGTGTCTTTTAAAACTACAGAATTTGTATTTTTGCTGTGTTGTTGCCTTTCAATCTTCTGAGGGACTCTCAAACCAGTCCAGTCCAGTTTAAAGAAAAAGTACTGCTAAAAGGGAAAGCGGATATTTTGAAGTAGCCCACAGACATCAGACGGAGCAGACACACAGGCCACCTGGCCACAATCTTCCCCAAGATTGTGATCTCTAATTTACAACTCTACAAATAAATGATCTCTACAAATAAATTAGAGAAATGATCTCTAATTTCCAACTCTACAAATAAATTATGCAGGTCTGTATCATCTTTTTTTGTGATATGTAAATAGCAACCTTAGCACAAGGCATTGTACCCATGCTTAACTTAGATCCAATAATTGAAGAGGGAAAGAAAGGACACAATAATTCTCTGTGTGTGTCCATGTGCATGAATATAAAAGGGATGGATCATAAGCCCACATATTCAAGGTGCTGGCCCAAAGAAAGGACAAGGAGAAGAGATTACAATCAAAGAAATGAAACCTGTCATACCTGTTTCCTTCTGCCGAACAAACCAAACTACAAGAAGGAAGGGGGGGGGGAATAGATGTTATTTTTTTCCTATTGGCTTCCGCATGAGAAATTAAACTGATACAACCTTTGCACATTTCCCCCTGCATGTGCACACTTTCTCCTCCAAAACATACAGTTTCACAACCAGAAAAAAGAGACTTATCACAGTCACTTGGCTTAAACTGCTGAAATGAAGAAACCTGAAGCTGGGATGGGGGGGAGGCAGGGATGGATTTGTGAGTGGAAGGATGGTGAGCGCAGTTATACTCAGAACCGGGAGGAGCCAGAAGTGGAGGCAGAACAGTGCTTACCGGACCTCCTGCCAATGGCATTGCTGTGTCTTACCAGAGGGAGAGGGTTGAGGTGGCAGGGAGGTTGGCAGGAGCTCCAGGTTTACTCAGCTGGTTTGTTTGCATCACACAGTTCTCCCCTCTCCCTTGCAGTCTCCAAGTAAGGTGCAAGTACACTGGCAATAAGAGGTCAGGTAAGTACCGTATTTTTTGCTCTGTAAGACTCACTTTTTCCCTCCTAAAAAGTAAGGGGAAATGTGTGTGCGTCTTATGGAGCGAATGCAGGCTGCACAGCTATCCCAGAAGCCAGAACAGCAAGAGGGATTGCTGCTTTCACTGCGCAGCGATCCCTCTTGCTACTCTGGCTTCTGAGATTCAGAATATTTTTTTTCTTGTTTTCCTCCTCCAAAAACTAGGTGCATCTTGTGGTCTGGTGCGTCTTATAGAGCAAAAAATACGGTACCCTTGCCTCTCTGCACAGACCACTACTGCTCAGAACAAATTCTGAGATGTGGAGTTACAGTCGTACCTTGGAAGTCTGTTCGACTTTCAAAACATTCGGAAACCGAAGTGTGGCTTCTAATTGGCTGCAGGAAGCTCCTGCAGCCAATTGGAAGCCCCATCGGACATTCGGCTTCCCAAAATAGTTCGCAAACCAGAACAGTCACTTCCGGGTTTGCGACGTTTGGGAGCCAAAACGTTTGGGAACTAAACTGTTTGACTTCCAAGGTACGACTGTATTTCTAAGTGCATGTCTTTGGTGCCTGGTTCTGTTTGGTGGCTCCTGCGATTCTAGTAAAAACAAAGTAGATCCCAACAGCCTAAACCAGGCTTCCTCAACCTCAGCCCTCCAGATGTTTTTGGCCTACAACTCCCATGATCCCTAGCTAGCAGGACCAGTGGTCAGGGATGATGGGAATTGTAGTCTCAAAACATCTGGAGGGCCAAGGTTGAGGAAGCCTGGCCTAAAGTCTGCCAATTCCCAAGTTAGAGGATCATTCCAATTTAACTCTCTGTTTCTCAAAGAATCCTGCCTAATTCATTTATGATGCTGATTTTATATTACAGCTTGTGGCGTGATGAACAACATCCTAACTGAAGAGCAAAGAACAAAGTTTTCTTCTCTCTTCACCTTCAACCAACCAAGGAGAAAAAAATATCCCAGTCTGATTTGGTCCAGGAATGTCCTATTCCAAAGCCAAACAGGAACAAAGCTTTCCTCTTAATGTTCACATATGTTAAGATTAATCATGCATCTCTTCATCTTGGCCTTTGACCCTTGTGATGTATGCTTTCAGGACTCATTCTATACTGTACCTTAATTGCTTTTAAGTTATAAATTTTAAATTCGGGGACTGGCTGGTGATGGGTGGCAATACATTTAGTAAAGTTCATCATCATCTTCTAACCAGAACAGCTTACATGTGACATGTTTTGCAGTTTCTTGCTTCAAGTTGTGACATGCTAGTAATTTGGCCCAATACTCAACTTCACCTTTCCATTCAGCTAACCCATTTCAATATTAGATGTTGAGGTGATAGGAAACACCCAGAGAAAAAAGACCCTTCTGTATACTTACTGGTGTAAAATCTTGCCACTAGAGGGGGGGGGGGGGAACATAGATTATTCAGAAAGGCTTTTTTGTGTGTGTTTTCATAAACCGCTTCACAATTTATTTGTAACAGTAAGTGGCATATAGATGGGAAATGCCTCACACAACCATGCATTTTGGAACCTCTATGGCAACTTCTTCCAAGGAAAAGGAGGATTCTCATCTATTTGCTGCCTTCACTTTTTCCTTGCAACTCCCCCACCCCTGCCTTTCTCGCTTTGGGGTTTCATATATCCTGAACCACTTGGGCAGAAAAGCACCCACACCACACCCTAGGAGCCAACTCCTACAGGCTGTGGGGGCTTTGTTCCCCACCATAAAATATTTGAAGGGGCCGGGGCCCTACAAAGTTGATGGGCATTCCCATTCAAATGATTTGTGTGCACTGCATCATGTGATCATGTGGGGCGGGGTTTACCTGGCCCCCCACAATATTTTATTCAAGTTGGCGCCCCTGCCTCCCCATCCTGTCTTAAACTGTACAGCTTTCCCACTTTGTATTCAATAGAAGAGGAGGAGGAGGAGGAGGAGGAGTTTGGATTTTATATCCTGCTTTATCACTACCCGAAGGAGTCTCAAAGCAACTAACATTCTCCTTTCCCTTCCTCCCCCACAACAACCACTCTGTGAGGTGAGTGGGGCTGAGAGACTTCAAAGAAGTGTGACTAGCCCAAGGTCACCCAGCAGCTGCATGTGGAGGAGCGGAGACACGAACCCGGTTCACCAGATTACGAGTCTACCACTCTTAACCACTACACCAGATAATAGCCAGGGCCAGCCCTACCATTGGGCAAAGAGGGGAATTCTTATAGGACGGGTGGAACACTTAATACCGCAGCAATCATCAAAGCAGTTAAAGCAAGTTAAATCCATCAGAAAGAAGTCATAGCTAAGTCTCATGGAAATCAGTTTAGATCTTAAGAGATAGGAAGCTCACATTTTGCCTTTTTTACAAGGGGAGCTCTTCATGAAGCACTGTACCTTTTATTTCTTGTGATGCGTTGTATCCACTACTTCTCATTATGTATGTGCACACTGGGTCTTTCTTGCCTATCCCTATCACATCTCTTCCCCTCTACAGACCACTAGCCTTTATGTTTTTCTCTTGAGATTTTCCATTGATGCTCTGAGGGTAAAATTGTATACCCCAGTTTGCTGTCCCATTGAACACCATACATTTAAAGCACACGTTCCCCACCAAAGAGTCCAGGGAACAAAACTTTACTCCGCACATAGCTACAATTCCCGGTAAAACTTAATTCTACAATTCCCAGTATTCTTTGACAGGGAAAGATGTGGTTTGAACATGCTTTAAATATATGGCGTGTACGCAGCCTTTTGTCTGTGTAGGCACCCATGCATAGGATTGTGCAGCAATTCATATATTAAGGATGCAATCCTATAGATGCTTACCTGGGAATAAGCCCTGCTGAACACAGTAGGACTTAATTCCAAGGCGATATGCATAGGATAGCATAGCTAGAGCATGGTTCTAAGCACACATGGCCTTTGGAGCAGCATCGGAATCAAGGGAACTAGGATCTCAGTGGCATTTTGACACAGAAATCACAGCCTCAGGAAAACAAAAGTTATTTTACCCATCCTTGGTTTCTGTTTGACGAACTCTACAAAAAAATAAAAATAAAAATATTATTTGATCTTGTTTGTGTCCACATGGGAAAATAAACTGCATAGGTGCACAGACTCTTAAACACACATTTATTTTTTGTAATCAAATGGGCTTATTACTTCCAAGTAAATCTGTTTAGGTCACAGAGCTGAGACAGAGTTCCTTGGGAGGGGGGGGGGAGATTATCATGAGATTTTTTTTTTTTTTTGAGATTTATCATTTCCTCCTTGAAAAAGAAGCCCACTTTGTAAATTTGTCTCCCTACTCTATATCAAGTTGGCATCTTCACACAGTTTAGTAGCAGCCTGCACTTCTAAGGACGGCTACATGTAGTCAGTTCAAGCCAAAAGTCCTATCCCATTATGCTTCATTTAAATGTTTAGCCCTTACTAGCCCAACGTAATCTTTATACATTTCAACACGTTTATATGCACACTTCCCCCTTCAAAAATTACACCTTTCACAATCGAGAGAAATGAGACTTCTGTCGCTCATCGCCACCCGTGGTCAGGGCCAAAACCAAAATAAAATAGACATTATTCATTCCTATTGGCTTTCATATGATAAATGGCACGGAATCTCAGGCTCATAAACACATATCCCCAGCAAGAATTGCCTGAGCATCTGAGGGACGTAGCCCCAAACAAGACTGGATAGCTGAGCTGGTTAGAGCGTGGTGCTGAAAGTGCCAAGGTTGCAAGTTTAATCCCCGTATGGGACAGCATTTCAGGGGATTGGATGATCCTAGGGGTCTCTTCTAGCTCTACAATTCTATGATTCTAAGACATGATATTAATTTCACAAATGCAATTAATGTCTGTGGTCTTGATCCCGCTGAATGTTTAAGCAGGCCCCGAGTGTACACTTATGTTCCATCTTCAGCTAACCCGTTTCACTAGATACTGAGATTATACAAAATAGCCAAAGAGGGTAAAAAGCTCCTTCCATATACTTACTTGTTTTCTCCTGCCTCCAAATATTCCTGCAAGCTAGAAGGGAAAGGGACATCAGTTATTCAAAGAGACTGGATCTTCTTGTCCGGTTCCAGCAAAAGAAGAAGCTGATTTCAGGCTCCTCCTGAAAGGAGCAGTTGGCTCAATGGCCAGAGATCTCATGAGCGCTATATGTGTACAAATCCAACACCTGAACTGGCCAGACAGCATTGGTTCACAGCACCAGTTTCCACATGAATATCACATGGTTCCACATTCACCTAGCAAGCTGCATGCAGAGGCGAGGGCAGGGGTCAGTTGCCCCATCTAGAATGTCAGCGGAAGGGTCCTGGGGTCAGGTAGATCCCAGATGTAAATGCATTTCTTCATGTTTGTCCCAGCAACCCTTCCCAAAATTGCACCCTTGCAAGAACAATAGCACAAAACTGTGACGACCATTAAAACAGCTAATGCCACAGCCCAGCAAAAAGGAAGTCACAACTAAGACCCGTTGAAACCAAAGGACTCTTAGCTATTTGTATACAGAGCTTTTTCAATGGGGATTCATCACAAATTCTTGTTGGGTTGTACCCATGGGTCTTTTACCTACTCCATCTCTTCCCCCAAAATAGACCACTAGTCCTCATACTTCCCTCTCGTGGCTTTCCTTTGATGCTCTGTGGGTGATATCCTATACTCAGTTTCCTGGGAACAAGGTCCATTGAATTCAACGGGTCTTACATCTGAATAGGCATGCGCAGGATTGTGTACTGGGAAGTATGTTTAGCCTAGAATCCTATGGATACTGACCTAAGTATAAGCTCCACTGAAAACAGTGGGACTTAAGCTGTGTGCAAACTATACCTTTAAAGCGCACTCAACGTAGTTTGCCGTTCACAGAAATGCAATTCCCAGCAAGGCCTTAACAAAGTACAGTGCTCAGAATTCTTTAAGGAAAAGAAGGTGCTTTGGATTGGCTTTAAAGGTGCAGACAGCCTTGCTTCTGAGGTTATGCATAGGACTGCATTGTTAGAGCACAATTCTAAGCGTGGGAGTTGAATTAGAATCAAAGGGACCACAATCTTAGTGCCAGCTTGATACAGAAATGACAACCTTAATTGAACAAAATGTATTTTACCAGTCCTGGGCTTGACTGTGAAGAACTCTACATAAAGGGAAAAAAATGCAAATGTTATTTGATCTTGTTTGTTTCAGTATGAGAAAAGAACCTGCCTAGGCACCCAGACCCCTTAGCACACACTGATTCTTAAGCACACAATGGGCTTTTTAGTTTCAAGTTTAGGCCATAGAACTGGAACAGAATGTATCAGAAGATGCATTTTCTGAAAATATGTCTGAGGTGCATTATTTTCTCCCCCTTCCCCCTTGAAAAAAGTGTTGGCCACCCCCCAAAAAAATTCCATTTGCACACAGCTCCAGGAGTAGCGTCCAAATCTAAGGAAGGCTGCCAGTCCTCCAGCCACATCAAGATTCCCATTCCATTATTTTTCATTTAAAGTTTAGTCCCTTACCAGCCTGATAAAGTCTTAAGACATTTTACTTATATGGACAATTTTCCTCCCCAAGTTACAGCTTTCACAATTGGAGAAATGAGATTTATACTCACTTGTCTTTTGCCGCCAAACTCATTCTACAAATAATAGCAGTATTAGTAGCAGTAGTAGTAGTAATGTAAAATTCATCATTTGTTTCTATTGGCTTCACAAGAGAAATGAGAAGCTCAGGCTCATACGCACATACCCCCAGAAAGAATTGCTTGCGGAATCTAAGGGCCTTGGCCAGAGACTGGACAAAATACTAATTGCACAAATGCACTTGAAGCCCATGGTCTTTTCTTATGTAAATAACAGCTCCAGGGAATCCTGAACAGCAGTACTAAAAAGGGATGGTTTCCATTCACTTATATTCCATTTCAACTGGGAAACACTGGCCTGTGAGCGCTCCAATTGGAGAACAGCCTTTACCAAAGGTGTCATGAGTTTTGAAGACTTGAAGACACTTGAACACAGGAAGAAAGGGAGAAACATGCTAAGAGGAAGACATGCTTGGCAAACCCTCACCATGATCAACTCCCATCGGGAAACCTATATCCTTACTGTGTAGATCCAGGATTGGCCTCCACAGTCACTTACGGACTCACTTTTAAAACTGTGTTTATGGAAGAAAATCTTACTCGGCTATGAGTGATTGCAGAAGAAAAAGAAGAAGAAGGTGCTTCCATTTCATCCTGCCTTCCTTCAAAAAGCTCAGGACAGGCTGTCAGGGAGAGGCAAATGGGACAAGATGAAAGGACAGAAACCAGCAGTTATAGAGAGCCCAAAGAGATTATCAGCAGCTTGTCGTCTGACAGTCAGTCTGACGTAGAGGGGGAGGAGGATGAGCCTGGGACAAGTCATGCTGTACACAGAGGAAGTAAGGGGAGGAGTTTTCGCAGACTTGCATGCTGGGTGCAGAAAAGGAGGAAGTAACATTAGAGGGAGCAACTGCGTACAAGGGGAAGGAGGTTAATGGAAACGCTGGAGATGTACGTTTGAACTTTGTCAAATAAATCAATTGTTTGGAACTGGCTGGGAGCCCGGAGTCTTATCTATGGCCAGCTGGACAGCACAAAGCCTCTGACACAGGCTAACTAATCCTTCTATTAATCATCATGTCAATCCTGTGAAATAGACCCGGCTGCTCAAAAGGTCACACAGGGAATTTCCTAGCTGAGATTTGGACCCAGGTAATCTTGATATAAGTATTGGCATGCTACCTGCTAGATGGGAGTGGCTAAACACACACACACAATCTAACCCAAGAGCCAACTTCACTTCTCTTTGTTCAGCTAACCTCTTTCTCAGCACTGAGATTGTATGAAAAAGCCAGAGAAAGAAGACCCTTCTCGATACTTACTTCTACACTGTTGATGAGCTCTTCCCACTAGAAAGGAAAGAGACACTGGTTATTCAAAGAGGCTACCTTCTCCCAGGAAAATCCAGCCAGTTCCCTGCCCAATGCTTGTATCTGCTTCCCACTCGATGCCCTTCCCCCGACAACCCCAGATTGCTTTGAGCTACCCAGACAGGTCCACAGTTGTCTAGGCCTATCTCAGCCCAACTCAAGCTCCCCTTGAATTGGTTCAGGACTCAGCTGTGCCTGGTGCACAGACCTAGACATCCATTTGAGACCCGGCGCAAGGAGAATTTGCAACTTCATGTAAATAAAGGTTATTTTACCCATGCGTCGACACTCTGTCCACCGTCATCCTAGAAAAATACAAATACAAAATGTCATCTGGTCTTGTTTGTTTCCGCATCAGAAATGAAACTGCTTAGGTGCCCTGAACCTTAAACACAGTCTTATTCTTGGAAGCAATCCCTATGCATATTAAACATGCTTGTTGGTTTCAGGTAGATCTGTTTAGGAGTTGTAGCTGCCATGGAATCCCTCAAGCAATATTTCACCACCCCTAGGTTTCAGATTTGAGGCCTGAAGTCTCAGGGTCTGGGATACCTCTGGCCTGGCAACCCAGTGGATCACTGATGGGTGAGCCTATATAATTGACCCTTGCCCAAAGCTTTGGACTGGGGTCCTAGGCAGCACTTGTTTGGACAAAGGGATGACATGGAATTCGGTAGGACTAGGATCAGACGGCTCACATGGTTTCTATGAGAAGATAGGGAAGACAGAAAAAGACTTCTCATACTCACCGAGCCGGGGTAGCCGTTTTGGGGAGGAGGGGGAGGAGGGTAAGGACGAGCCCCGGGACTGCCAGAGTAGCCAGAGCCCTGCTACAGAAAGAAAGAAAGAATTGATGGTTTTGTTTCCACAAACTTCTTTCTGGAAAACAAATGGCGCCTCCTCTTCCCAGCTTTTACAATATCAGTGATGGGGTGTTTGTGTATCTACACACACACACACGCATATGTATAAAACGTGATTGGATGGATGAGAGAAACGCATCTTTCTCCCTCTAATTGTAATTTATACTCTTTCCCTTTTCAAATTAAAAAGAAGCCTGTTCACAGAAACCCAAGTTGTTGCAGGTGTCCCATGACACTCAATCATTGGTGGACAGGTGTGCTTCCACCTGTGCCGAGGATAGGGAAGCTGTGGTCCTCCCATTTTGTAGGCCTCTCACTTCTGGCAGCCCCATTCAGGATGGCCAATGGCCAGGGATGAGGGGGTTTACAGTGGGCACTTGGGTGACCATAGATTCTCCGAAGTGATTGGTTTATTACCAAACTATTACAGCAAAGAGGGCCCAGTGGGGATGCGGAACCTGCGACTTCCGGATGTTGTTTGACTCCAACTCCCATCAGGCCAAGCCAGCATGCAGAAATGGCTTGTGAGTGGTGGGGTGAAGGCAGTGGCTTGTTGAATGGGGTGAGATGAGGCAAGGCAGCACAGCTGGGAGATGCCTGGCTTTGCCGTTGACCATGGCCAATCCAAACGTCCCCTGACATTGCAAACACATTTCCCTTGCCCCATCCCTGTTCCAACAAGCCCAGCTTTTGAGTTAATCTGATCAGGAAAAGCAGGGTATAAATGTTTTGGATGTTAAATAAATAACCCAGTCCCTATTCCTGTTAGGGGGGATTTGTAGTTCGGGATAGGCAAATCTGTCAATATCAGCTTGTCATTTTTTTGAAACTTCGCATTTGCAATTTTCGCATTTGCAATTTTGAAACTTCGCATTTGCAATTTTCGAAAAAGTCCTCATGGAAATGAATCAGTATTTTAGTGCTAGTCCTCCGAATGTACACGTTTGCGTACAATTTTGCCTAATAGAATGTATTTTGTGTCGTGTTTTCACTAATCTATGCGTTTCAAAGGATGCGTCGGGTCAGCTCAGAGCACACTGATTCCCACTGCACAAATTTCATTCCTGCACAAGGAAAATAGTCTCAAGCAGATTCTTCTGGATTTGGGGGGGAAAGAGAAATTGTTAATGCCAGTTAGAAAGCTCCAACTTCCAAGAAAATCGAACAAGAGTTCGTGGGTGTATCCACCCAGCTGAAATAAGTTAAAATGGGGATATTACACAAGGAGGTCAAAGAAGTCATCACACTCACCGGGCCAGGGGAGCCTACGTACAAGCCCACCTGCTACGAAAATCAAAAGATAAATTCACTGATCCTGCTTTCTCCCACAGCAATCAGAACTGAATATATGGACAAGCCTTCCCTAAGGTTTGCAAGCTGCCTAGAGGTTTTACAACAATCAAAAGAGTCCTATAAACATTGTGAAATAAAAATAAATAAATATGGCAGGCGTGAGGAACTTTTCACCACAGAGGGCCATATATTCCCATGGGGGCGGGTTTCAGGGTCCACAGGTCAAACCCTGCACTGGTGTCATGGGTTTAGTTTCGGGCTAGATGACAAACAACAGGGTGAAGTTGAATCCTGAGATGAGGGAGACCTTGTAGGCTTGTACTCCCTTGAAAGAACAGCCTTGTGGACTTAGAGTACACCTGGATCCAATACTGTTACTGGAGACCTCAGTGGCAGCTCTTCACCTTGGAATGCCATTATTATTATTATTATTATTATTATTATTATTATTTAATTAATTAAATTTGTAATCCACCCTATGCTTGCAAGTCTCAGGGCAGTTCTCAACATAAAATCACAATATCAAAACACAAAACACATAATCAAAATAAAAACAAGGACAACCCAATAACCTCCCCTCCCTGACACATTTTAAAAGGGAGGCTCCCCTGGCACCGTTATTCATATCACACTGGTGACATTTGAGAACTGATAGCAAAGAGAGAGGAAGACCACCCCGCAAGTCTGCTGCAGCTGCACTTCTGACCACCCTGAACCATGAACTACTAAACTGGGCCACGTAATCTGATGGCCCGTATCAAAGAACTTAGAAGAGTTTCTCATACTTACTGAGGGAGGTTGAGGCTGCCAAGGTTGGGCTTGGACACCGAGATAGGCCTGAAAAAGACCAAGATACGTAAGCAAGTTGCTCCGTTCTGTCTCTTGCCCACCAGACATCACCACTACAGAAGCACAATGAAACCAAGCAGAACCACAGCACATATTGACGAGCCAAGTCCAGGTTCTCAAAAAACTGGGACCAGCCACTGTCAGTACTGGCGCATCCATGCAATGACAGGGAGCCGCAAACAGCTATAATTCTGCATGATGTGTGCTCTGGAGCCAGGGTCGGTGCAAGACATTTTGCCACCTGAGCTAAACCACAAGATGGCAACCCTTTGGGCCACCACCATAATTCTGGAAAAGATCAAGATGCACAGGTTACTCATTTCTGGCCCAACACACATCTCCATAAACTGCTCCTTGAATACCAGTTGGTCAGCTATAGGCAGACTGCATGTGTGAGTTGTGCGGGAGGCAGCTAGCACACGCAAAAAGGTCTGTGAACTCTGTTTTAAGCATCCTTACATAGTTCCGCTCCATTTAAAATGAGTTTCCAAGCTTAATTCAAAGTGCTTCTCTTACCCTTAAAAGCACTAACCTAAATACCTGCTTGCCTGCCTTCTCTTGTATCAACTGAGATTGTCACCTCAGGTGTTTCTCCGGACAACCCCTCCATCTGAAGTGTGGTGGGTGGAGACCAGAGAGAGAACCTTTTTGATGGTGACTCCCTGCCTTCTCCAGGGAGAAGAGTTTGGATTTGATATCCTGCCTTTCACTCCCTTTAAGGAGTATCAAAGCGGCTAGCATTCTCCTTTCCCTTCCTCCCCCACAACAAACACTCTGTGAGGTGAGTGGGGCTGAGAGACTTCAAAGAAGTGTGACTGGCCCAAGGTCACCCAGCAGCTGCATGTGGAGGAGCGGAGACGCGAACCCGGTTCCCCAGATTACGAGACTACCGCTCTTAACCACTACACCACACTGGCTCTCCTGGTGCCTTCATTACCATTATTACCAAAAACTCTGAAGAACTAAGAGAGCAAAGAGAGGGATACAAGTGAAGGCTGCCTCAGAGTCTGCTCCAGCTGATTTCTCAATGCTCAATTTCTGAGCCATGTACTACTAAGGGATCTCTAAACCAAGCCTCATAGTCTAACACCCCATATCAAAGAACCTAGAATCTTCCAAAGAAGAGTTTCTCATACTTACTGAGGCAGGTTGAGGCTGCCAAGGTTGGGCTTGGACACCGAGATAGGCCTGAAAAATATGTAATTACGTAATTACTTAAAGATACGTAAGCAAGTTACTCCGTTCTGTCTCTTGCCCACCAGACATCACCACTACAGAAGCACAATGGAAACCAAGCAGAACCACAGCACATCTTGGCGAGCCAAGTCCAGGTCCTTAAAAAACTGGGGCCAGCCACTGTCAGTACTGGCACATCCATGCAGCGGCAGGAAGCCACAAACAGCTATAATTCAGCATGATGTGTGCTCTGGAGCCAGGGTCGGCCCAAGACATTTTGCCTCCTGAGCCAAACCACAAAATGGCCCACGTGCCCTGCCAGGGAATTAGGGGTGAGTGAAGATCGACATCACAAGCAAGGGAGAAATAAAGATCTACATCAGGAACAAGAGGGGAGTCAAGATTGGGAACGAGGTGGGGAATCAAATCAACCTTGGAAAAGGTCATTCTTCAGATTCCCCCTCCATCTGCAGTGTGGTGGCTGGAGGTCAGAGAGAAAACCTTTTCCGTAGCTATCAGAGGGTGTATAAGTTGAGCGAAATTGTCAGATACCCCATACTCTGAAGCGTCTCATACTTACCGAATTTTGGCCGTCGTAAGGACCCTGAAAAAGATTGAGATGCATAGCTTATTTGTCACACTCACATCTTCACAATGAAATTACAGTGATGCCAAGCAGAAACACCAAGTGAAGACCAGAGAGAGAGAGAGAGAGAGAGCGCCTATTCATTGGTGGCTCCCTGTCCCAGAATGCCCTCCCTGTTCAAATATTATTCAAAAAAAATTGCTGCATAAATGTACATCCCCAATACCACCCAAGAACCCTAAGAACTTTAATTTACCCTTCACAGAGCTACAATTCCCAGAACCCATAACATACTTCAATTCCCAAGATTTGGGGTTGTGTGAGCTTTGAATTTGCTTTATATGCATGGTGTATAAGCAACCTAAGAGAACAGAATGAAGACAGAGACCACCTTAGACCTTGCTCCAGCTGCACCCTCTGATAAACACCCTCCCCTGAATTAGGTACTACCAATTGATATATTGAGCTATGCAGCTTAATACCACATAGCACAGAGTCACAATGACCCAAAGAAAACTTTCTCATACTTACTGGAGGAGGAGGCTGAGGCGGAGGTGGAGGAGGTACATTTGGGCCCGAATAACTAACCTGTAAAAGATCAAGAGAGAAAGGTGGTTCAGTCCTTTTCCTTGCCCGCCTTATATAGAATCATAGAATCATAGAGTTGGAAGAGACCACAAGGGCCATCGAGTCCAACCCCCTGCCAAGCAGGAAACGCCATCAGAGCACTCCTGACATATGGTTGTCAAGCCTCTGCTTAAAGACATCCTCACAACAAAACCAAAAATCAGTGTGGATAAGCTTGCTGTTGAGATTTGCAGGAAATTCCATCCCTATCTATAGCCCTTGGCTGCCTCCATGTGGAAATTTATTTGCACAAAAACTGATCGTTCCAGGAAAAGCCCTTTCCAGGAGGAAAATAAAAGCTGAAGCAGGTCCAGTGCTTTTGACAGGATCCTGTAAGCTGACCATCCCAGCCCAGGGTGAGAAGAGGTGGAATGCCTTCTTTTAAAATAAAAATATAAAATGAATTTTATTTTTCATGAAAACCCACAAGAGGAGCATGAGTGCAACCTTTCTAGCCCACTCTTCTCCCCAGCATGAGGATGCTTCACCCTGTGCATTGTTGAAGCATGGAATTTGCTAGCAGAGGATGTAGTGCTGGCTGGAAGCATGGATGGCTTTAAAAGGGGAGTTAGACAAATTCGTGGGGGGCTAAGGCTTCTGTGACTACTAGCCATAAGGGCTTCAGTTGTTGGGCATCACAAGTGTGGAGAGTTGCTGTTCTACTCATGCGCTGCTTTGGAGCTTCTCAAAGGCATCTGATCGGCCTCATGAGAACAGGATCCTGGACTAGATGGGTCTTTGGTCTGATCAAGTAGGACCCTGGAAGAAGATGGCTAATTCTAGCCCAGAACAGGCCTGGTTCTGTTAAAGAAGTGAGGGTGTTTTGTCACAGATCCTACTCACGTAGCATCCTTTTTGAGAGAAAGCATAACAAAAGCAGATGGACAAAATGTGTCGTACTTACGGAGGCACCAAAACCAGGATTCCACTGCTATAACAAAACAATTGAAACGATGCTGTTAGTTTCCATGAATTTAATTTGAAATAGACTCTGTGACATAAGCCATTATTTGCAAGCTGGATTCACAGTACGATCCTATTCATTCCTATTCAGAGTCAAAAGTAACTTCCATGGAGTTCAATGGGACTTACGCCCTGGTAAGTGCGCATAGGAGTTCTGCCTTAGTTACTCTCTTATATCTGAGTACAAAAGGGTTTGTTGCGTTCTCTGGAAGCACTGTATGTGGACTCAAGCCCCCTCCACAATCGGGAGACATTAACATACGGGAAAACAAGGTTTTAACCCAAAGCTCCCCACTTCAGTCAGTTACCTTCCATGTTGCAAGGAGTGGCAACGAAATTCAAATTGGTTGTATTTAAAAGCAAACCATCCTAATCTGCCCTTTCCAAAACAATGCGCAAAGTGAAATGCAGTCACCCTTCCAAATTACCAGCCAGGTAATGTGTACAAACATGCACGCACAATACCAGGGTAAAGTGTGAGCATTAGTGAAAATAGCATACAAAATGTATTGCTGCCTTGCAGAAATGTGTATATTAGGGGAAATTGCTTGCAAACATGTAAAATTTAGAAATTCATAATGAAATGCTGATGAATATTCAGAATTACATTTTTCTTTAATGCAATCTACTTGGAGAACAGAGCTAAAGAGAAATGAGAAACTGAGATAAGTCAACTAACACAGTTACCACTGTGGCCCCCACTGCTTCTTCTTATAAGCAAGATGCCCTTTCAAAACTCTCTGGTTTTTATAAACAGTGCCTTGACTTCCATCACTGAAGGCAAGCACAGGTATCTATTAATTATTTTGGAAAACTGTTTGTTCGCTATGCATTTGGACACTTCATATGCTACCATAACTAAATCTTGCATGATGGTTCCTGAGATGAAGGAGCAGGTTGTCATCTATGTTTGGACCAGATGACATTTTGAATCAAGAGGGCAAACTGAACCTTTAAAAACTGTCCTGATTTTAACCACTAGTTCCAATTTTTATTTTTAAAAAAATTGTTTTTGATAATTCCCGAGCAATGCTGGGTATGGGGCTTCTGGTCAATAAATAACATGACACTTTAGATTCACATTGGTTTAGGTCCCCCCCCCCAACCTCCCCCCACTAGCATCCAATTAAAAGCTGATGCATTTCTACTAGAAGTCCGTTTCCATCTCACCTGTGCATCCGTTTCTCTTGCACAAAGTGCAGAGATTAAAAGAACGGCAGCTACAACCGGGAGCTTCATTTTAGCCCGGGATCAGGTTTCCGTCCCGGGTGCGAAATCGTTCAAAGTTGTGAACTGTGGCTCGGAAGCTGCTATTTATTGACCCATCACCACAAGCCACACTGCCCAAACTTAAAGCGCCCATTGAGAGTGTCGCCAAATTACCTTATCTGGAAGGAAAGGTCAGAGGAACTGATTCATCACAGGGACACTCTTGCGGAAAGGACACCCTGCTTCCAGAGCCAACTGCTACGTGGACTCTTAAACACCTCTGTAATGGAATATTAATATCTCTTCAACATTTGGATCCCTTAATATTTTGACTTCATTATGTGGGACAGATACGTTTTGTTGATTCTCAAGACCATATTTAATTCATTTTAACCACAGCATAGTACCTGCAAAAGGGATGCAGGTGGCGTTGTGGGGTAAACCACAGAGCCTCTTGGGCTTCCAGTCAGAAGGTCAGTGGTTCAAATCCCTGAGAGGGGGTGAGCTGCCGCTGTTCTGTCCCAGCTCCTACCAATTTAGCAGTTCAAAAGCATGCCAGTGCAAATAGATAAATAGGTACCACTGGGGCAGGAAGGAAAACAGCATTTCCATGCGCTCTGGTTTCCGTTACGGTTTTCCATTGCACCAGAAGCAGCTTAGTCATTGTGGCCACATAACCCAGAAAGCTGTCTGTGGACAAACGCCGGCTCCCTTGGCCTGAAGCGAGGTGGGCACTGCACCCCATAGTTGCCTTTTACTGGACTTAACCATCCAGGGGTCATTTACTTTTACCTTACCTAATACTTGCAACAACATAAAAACTGCAAACTCGACCAAGCTTATGATTAGCAAGATAAATGACTTAGTTTGGTGAAGTTATTAGTTTACTGAAAACCTCAGACAGAAACTTTAAGGGTTATTGGAAACCCTTTATTATTGACATTGCACTCAGAATTTAGGATTATTTTCGGCAGCCTGGGCCCAAGCCATATAGGGCTTTATAGGTCATAACCAGCACTTTGAATTCTGTATGGAAACTTGCACAAAGCTTACACTATGTCACAGGACTGGCCCACCCGTGAAATGGGGTGAGGTAGCCGCTATGGGCATTGGAAGCCCCCCAAAACAGGGCCCCCAAGGCACAACACACCCTGCCTCCTCTACCACTCGCAGAAAAGCCACACTGATTTCCAGCAAGATCTCACAAAGATCTTGTGAGATCTCATGCACTCCACAATATCCCATGAGAGTTTGGCAAAGTCTCATGAGATTTTGCGAGATCTCACTGGAAATCGGCACCAGTGCCGACACCACTTCAACACCGATGGCAGCGGCGGCACAGGAAGTGTGATGGCGGCAGGTTAGGATGGCACTTCCTGTTCCACCTCAAGTGGTGAAACAGGATATGCCGCCCCCGTTATGTCTGGTCTTCCTTGAGCATTCATTCTCATTTGTTTGTGGGGCGATACTACAATAATTTGCTTCTGTGGAGTTTATACATCTTCCTGCAAATCCTTTGTTTAGTTCACACTTTCCTTACCATAAAATGACTGGGTTTTTGTTTTGTTTTGAAGTGGATTTCTTGTGCTAGGGTAACAGAGTGCTGTAATGCACTTTAATTGTGCAAAAGTAACTTTCTGGTATGCCCTGAAATCCCTCTTGCACAAAGACTGGCAGTCTGAAGACAAAGGAAAAAGAAGGAAAGCCAACTGCATACATAACTAACAGAAATTTGGTTCTCTAAAAGAAATTTGAGATTAATCCAAGCTGGCTGAGATTCCACGCTCCACACAAGTTTATTAAGAGAAGAGTGAGTTTCAAAGGATGTCTTGTATTGTTTTGGTAGAGCATAAGGCTCTTAATCTCAGGGTTGTGGGTTTGAGCCCCACATTGGGCAAAAAAACCCTACATTGCAGGGGTTTGGTCTAGTTGATCCACTTGGTCCAATCCAACTCTATGATTCTATGATTATCATAGTATGAATTAGGTGCTACCACACGGAAAGTTCAGTTGCAGGTTTGATCCCCATATGAGACAGCTGCATATTTTTGCATTGCTACATAGGTAAAAAAGGTAAAGGACCCCTGGACGGTTAAGTCCAGTCAAAGGTGACTGGGGCTGTGCGCTCATCTCATTTTCAGGCCGAGGGATCCGGCGTTTGTCTGCAGACAGCTTTCCAGGTCATGTGGCCAGCATGACTAAATTGCTTCTGGCACAATGAAACAATGTGATGGAAACCAGAGTGCATGGAAACACCATTTACCTTCCAGCCGGAGTGGTAGCTATTTACCTACTTGCACTGGTGTGTGCTTTCGAAATGCTAGGTTGGCAGGAGCTGGGACAGAGCAACGGGAGCTCAATCCATCGTGGGGATTCGAACTGCTGACCTTCTGATCGGCAAGCCCAAGAGGCTCATTGGTTTAGACCACAGCAACACCCGCATTACAGCGGGTTGGACTAAGTGATCCTCAAGCTCCCTTCCAACTCTACAGTTCTATGATTCGATTATTTCTTTACAAAAGCGGGAAAAGTATTATGTGACACCTGTAACAGGGCCTGTTCCACTGAATGCTGATGGCTTCAGCGGACTCTAGGTAGCCGTGCCAACTAAGCAGGGGTGGAATCTGGGTAACTGACCTTGTATGTGCTTATCAGAGATGCCATCTGCAGAAATCAGCAGTGGCTTTTCTTCCTGGAATGAAACTAGACCTTATCAGCCACTAAGACTTGAAAACCAACCTTCTTTTAAAAGGACACCGCCTGGGATTGGTTCCAGATTGGAAACTCTTAATACTGGACCCATTCAAAAGAACTGCAGTATCGGCCAAATTTTTTGCACACATGCCTGCACAACCGTGCTCATTTATTAGCTAACAAAATAACTCACAGGCCTAGTCTAATCTAATCCAGGGATGAGCAATTTTAAGATTTGCAGTATCTACTTAGTTAGTTAGTTAGTTAGTTAGTTAGTTAGCTAAATTAAAAGCTAGTGTCCACCATCTGGAAGTTAGTGCAATGGGGTCTTGTGGTTTCTTGAAGACTATGGGTGCTTCCAGGTGTGATTTGATCGTGGAATTCCCACTACAGCCATACCTTGGTTCTCAAATGGAATCCGTTCCAGAAATCCGTTCGACTTCCGAAAACATTCAAAAACCAAGGCGCAGCTTCCGATTGGCCGCAGGAGCTTCTGCCGCGTCAGATGTTCGGGTTCCAAAGAACGTTCGCAAACCGGAACACTCACTTCTGGGTTTGCGACATTAGGGAGCCAAAATGTTTGAGTCGCAAGGCATTCATGAACCAAGGTACAACTGTACTCCTGTACACAGGTCCCACCCCCCGCAGTGTTCACACAATGCCACCATCAGCAAAAAGCCAGGCCAAATACATTCCTTTAAATATTCACAGAACAATCCTAACAATAGAAAGCTGGCACAACTTTTGCTGCTGCTGTGTCGTGTTGGGTTAACTTAACTCCAATTCCAAACTCTGTTCATGAGGAGCTTGATTTACACTGAAGCAGCATTTCTTTGGTTTGGCAGGTCACATAATCAAGCTGGTAGGGTTGGAACAGGTGTAAGATTCTCCTGTCCTTGGGCCACCTCCACTACACGCGCCAGGATGCCCCCTTTGGGGCCTTATACCGGCTTCTGTTCTGATCTAGGATGAAGGAGTTATGCCAGCAGATCTCTGGCTCAGCCAAGGGGAGGGGCTTTTGCTGGCGCAGCCCTGGCTCAGCCAGAAACGCCCAACCAAGAACCCGCCAATTCCAAACTCTCTCATCCCAGTGGTGCACGGAAATGCCATTTACCTTCCCGCTGCAGCAGTACCTGTTTATTTACTTGCACTGGTGTGCTTTTGAGCTGCTAGGTTGGCAGGAGCTGGGACAGAGCAACGGGAGCTCACCCCGTCCCAGGGATTTGAACTGCCGACCTGACTGGCAAGTCCAAGAAGCTCAGTGGTTTAGACCACAGCACCACCCTTCTGCCTGCTAAATTTTGAGAACCCTGCTGGCAGCAGCTGTTCTCTCAAGATTTCCACCCCTTGTCCTTTTAATGCACCCCCCAGGGAGTGGTCCCGCCCCCTTTAGCAACCGCTGGTCTAAACTACCGCCACAACACCTGCAGCTCTGTTACTCAAGCCACCCTGGGCATCTCAGAGTTGCTGAAAACCACCGTCCCAGCCTCACCTCCTCATCTCCTGTAAGTCACTCTTGGCTGCATGCTACCCCAGTGTGAGTCGAACAATGAGTTGTGCTTAAATTTATATTACATGGCATTTTTTTAAAAAAATGACTTTTCCCACCAGACATAAAAGCCTGATTTAGAAGAGAAGGGACAGTTTTATTTACAACACCTTTTTGCTTGGGAAACAGAGCAAATTTAAATACATGTCTCATATTTGGACAACGGAGCTGTCAGTCTCACTTTATAAATCGAGCACTCTCAAAGGAGAGGCAAAATAGAGGTCTATGACTGCCACCTAGTGGATAGAATCGCAAGCTGCTACTTGTTCTTGTAAGTCATTGGTCTTCAATTGACGTTTTATTTATTTTTTGATGGTTCAGAGATGTAATCAAGAAAAGGAGGCATGAATATTTCAGGGGGAAAGGGTCTATAACAGCACAGCAACGTGCTTGTGCGGTGTCCACAGCTGGCAAGGAAGGGAATTTAAGAAGCCAGCATAAACTGTGTTGGACCAGCAACTTTAAAAGGTTTTGGATAAAACTCTTTCCAGAGGTTGGAGATTGCCAGGTTTTACCTGGGCTCTTTAGCATGCAAAGCAGATGCTCTACATCCTAGGTATGGCCCCTCCTCTAAAGGGAGAGAAACAGGAGAGAAAAGGCACACATTTTTTTTAAAAAAAAGCTGGGTCCCATGTTAAATGATGGAACTAAAGGTGATGCCGGAGTCAGAAAAGTTTCTCCGTTCTACAGGATCATTTTAACTCAACCTCCATGAAAAGCAATTGGGATGCAGGTGCCGCTGCGATGTAAACCACTGAGCCTCTTGGGCTTGCTGATGGGAAGATCAGCGGTTCAAATCCCTGCGATGGGGTGAGCTCCTGTTGCTCTGTCCCAGCTCCTGCCAACCTAGCAGTTCGAAAGCACACCATGCAAGTAGATAAATAGGTACCACTGCGTCAGGAAGGCAAACGGTGTTTCCGTGCGCTCTGGTTTCCATCACAGTGTCCTGTTGCACCAGAAGTAGTTTAGTCATGCTGGCCACATGACCCAGAAAACTGTCTGTGGACAAACGCCGGCTCCCTCGGCCTGAAAGCGAGATGAGCGCTGCAACCCCATAGCCACCTTTGACTGGACTTAACCATCCAGGGGTCCTTTACCTTTAACAATGAAAACAAATGTTATGCTGTCAGGCACAGGTCATGGTGATGCCAGGTGAGATTTCAATGTTGTGTACAGTGATACGGAAGGGGGGGGGCATGTCTTCTTCACCTCCTTCTTCGCTACAATATATCCATTTATTTCCAATTGTCAATGTCAAAAGGGACTAAAATCTATAAAATTCATAGAAAATCAACGTGCCAATTTGCTCAATTTCTTTAGGACTCCATGACACCTCCCCTGTCCTCCATAATCCCTCAAGCAAGGTGTCAAGACCCTAATCCTGTCAAATCACTCTGCCAAGCCTTTCCTCTGGGCAATGCCAGGTGGCAGACTATGCATACATGGACCATTGTCTTCTCATCACCGGTACTCAGGATGTGCTTATCTGCGCATATCTCCAGCTCTGCATATTCCCCCTCCCTCCTCCATATGTTAATTCTGTGTAACCCAACCTCTTCTTAATGTATTCATGATGTAACTGGGATGTATTTTGCACTGTATTCTGGGACATGGAGGGAAGTTTCAAAAGTTCATGTCACCCCTTTCTCGCTGTTCAACCTCGCCTTGAACCTGTTGCGCCATAAACCTGGATCTTCTGCAGTTTGCTCCTGTCTCCGGCTGAACTCATTTTCCTCCGCAGGGACCCGCGGACTTAGTCTGACGAGCTGGGTGGCAGAGCAGCCTCGCATCCAGATTTTACCATAACAACAATATAAGGTTTGGGGAGAAGAGAGGTGGGGGGGGGGGGGAGAGGGATAGTAAACCTGTATTATTTTACTTAGTGTATGTGGGAGGTTTTTGTGTCAGCATAACTTGGGTAGGTTCTCTTTCTATTCATTTTTTTATTTTCCCTTGGCAGTGAGGGGGGGGGGGGCAGACAGGACATGTTTGGTTGTCTTTAGTTGACTGCAGGGTACTGAGAAGGGCTTGGAAATACCCTTTATCTTATTCTAGTTCCTCCTCCACCCTTTTCTTCCCCTCCAGCTAGAGAACAATTAGAATATGCCCCAGACTCTCATGCCGGTGCCCAGTCTGGGATGCTGGAAGTTCTAGTCCAAACATCTTGAGGGTACGAGGTTCAGGAAGACTGCAGGGATAATATCCATTATTGTTTATATAGACACAATTAAGATAATAAATCCAGTTCAGTGTTGGTCATTTGTTCTTTATTTTAAGACGTTGTCATAGTTTCATGGTGCCCAGCCACGTTTTCTTTTTATGAGTTGGTGGCTAATAAATATTGTTATAAATTAAATAATATAATAAAATTAACACTTGCGTGCGCCCCTTAGTTAATTCCTCCACCCGCCCATGCCCCACGCATCAACAGCCCTCAATATTTTTTATTTCCTCACCACCAGAATAAAACAAAGAGCCATTTCCCCCCTATTCAGCACTCATTGTTTGCATCACTATGCTGCCCCCCTTCGTCCCCATTCATCTGTTGTGATGTCATCACAGAGCCATTGTAGTCTCCTAGGCGACTATAGTCAACAATTGTTCCCCCAACCCCTTTCCGTATCCACCTCTCATGAGTTACAATGGCTTCCTTAGTTCCAGAGACTTTGGATAACCCACCTAGGCCTTCAGGTGATGGATCTGGGAAGAACATTGCAGGGTCTGGGAGGGAAAGAAAGAGCCTAACTAGTTGTAGGAAAAACAAAACAGAAGGGTGCAGAGTTGAGACTGGGAACTGGGAGTTCCATGGCCCAGTTCAGCCTCCTAAATTGTGCTGGCTGACTCTAAACGGGCAACCCAGAGGAAGGTGTGGTGGCTCTCAAAATGGAAGCCCTTGGTGGAGCACTTTGAGAAGAAAGGGCCTGGTTGAACACTATGTGATCTACAAGGAGAACTAGTAGCTGAAATGAAATATAGAGGAATGATGGAGACCTGCTTTTGCCAACCTGGAGCTTTGCAGATGGTTTTGGTCAACAACTCCCAGCAGCTCCAGTGGCAGCCCAAAACATCTGGAATGGTCCAGGCCTGCAAAGGCTGATGGACTCCACAAATCAATGCCACTCATAAGAAAACTGGACCCATGTACACTGTCAAAGTTTTCCACTTTTCTCATCAGCTTCTTCGCTGCCTATCGGTCACTCTCCATCTGTCACATTCTCTCAGTTCCTTTATACATCCATCCCTTTATTTTTGACGGCCATCATCTTCCCCCCTGCTTTCATTTGCCAAGCCCACTTCCAAGCTTACACATCTTGACTCTCTCAAGGTCAAGTTTGAACGAATGGCTGGTTGGCTGGCTTATTAGTATCCTTAACAAACTGCGTGGCCCAATAGGATTGACCTCAGCTATGCACATCAATGCACCCCTCCCCCCAAAAATCACCCTGCCTAAAAAAAATAAAACACACTCCGAATAATTCAAGGATAAAGCACAAGAAGAAAACCAGTAAGAAAAGGCCTATCATTCATCCAGTTCACCTTTAAAAAGCCTTGGTAAATGAAAAGGTTTTGGACCTATCAGTAAATTTTATTGGAAAGGGGTGGGGAGAGGAATAACTGTTGGGTTGAATAGGTGCCACTACTGAAAAAGCTTTGTGTGGAGATATATTGCATCCAGTGCTTTTTTTTCTTTTAAAATGTTTAGGGGTACTCTCATTTTCCTACTCATATTGAAATACTGCCCCTCAATGAGGCCAAACTTAGATTCACAAATTGTTTAGGAGTATGTGTACCCCTGCGTACCCCCAGAAAAAAAGCACTGGTTGCATCCACAGAGATCTTCCTTTCCTTCTTTTTGCAAAACTATTGCCAAATCTATCTGGAGGTCTACTGGTGGTCAGTTTAGCTTACTAGTTAAACTAGTCATTCTTTTGGGTCGTCACTATGTTCCTCTCAAACAAGTCCTCTAGACTTGAGGGAGAGAGTTGTGGGTGTGTGCATGTGTCTTATCTCATTTGTGCTGGAGTATGGAGAAAATCAGCAAAAGTGGCAATCTCTCCTGTTGAAAAGGAGCTCTCCGCTGTTTCATACTTACTCTAAATCGCAGCACAAATGAGATCTCCAAGGAGTATATCTGTAGTATCTCGGGCATCCTGCTCACCAGAGACTCAGAGTAGCATCTCCAGCAAGCGAATGAGTGGGTTTGCTGCCGTTCAATCCTGACCCTTTGGGTTGTACACTCACAGGTGATGAAGGGATCCCAGGTCTCCCTGCCCCGCTGCAACAGGGCAAGCCCCTCCCCATTGCAGGAAGTGGTACCAAGCCTGGGGGAGGGAACCCCTCGCAAGACTTCCTGCTTCCTCCACCTCTTCTGCCGTCGCCCCATCTCTTTAGCCAGGCGGCTCCGCACAACACCTCTCCCGGAGTTGTCTACAGCCTGCCTGGCTCCACCGCAGCAACCACCTCATCCCCCCCGAGGCTGGTCCAAACTCTCCCGGGCTCCTTCCCAGATATCTACGACGGAGACATGAAAAGGTGGGAGGACCATTTCCGCAGCATCCAGAGAGCCTACAAAGAGTTTGGCAAGGAGGATGACTTTGCAATCCGGGTGCTCACGGAAGATTTCACCCTCCCGTTCCCTTTCGCCTGGCCCAGCAAGGGGGAGGCTTCCCGGCAGCTGGCGTACGACCCCTCGGACTGCTCTGGCTTCGATTTCTTCCTGCACCCAGGGCAACCGGTCCCTCCCCTCCTCCAGCCGCTGCACGCCACCACCCAGGCATTCTTCAAGAAGAGGCGTCTGGAGCAACTGGCTCTCAGTTACGCCAGCAAAGCGTCCCTCGCCGGCGCTCCTGGGCTGCCCACGCCACAAGAAACAAGCCCCACCTTGCGGCCGGACATCATGGTCATCACCAGCGTGCCGTGCGTGGCTGCCGCGGCGGCTCCCGGCGAGCCGCCTTTCCTCCTGCAAGACGGCAAAGGCCACAGGAACATCCAACCTGCCCCAATAGCTGTCCCAAGCTCAGCACCAATGCAGTCCATCAACCTCCAGTTCATGAGCCCCACGCACCACGGGCAGTTTTAGTCCTCTTGGACATTTTAGATCAAAGGAAGGCAACCTGATGCTCTCCAGGTATTGAGCTCCTATCAGCCCTTGCAGCTTGGATGGAAACATCTGCAGGGCATCATGTTGGCCACCACTATTCCAGATGTTAGCAATAGTCCCCAAGCAGGACATATTTTTAAGACTTGTTTCAAAGACCCAACACCTTCATCCCAGCATTGGTGCTCTGAACATCTAACTGAGGCTAGCAGCTGAGCTAATAAACTTCACATACAGCTGCAGATGTCCACCTTGCAACCTGAGTGACTCCCTAGAGAGGACATTAATAAAAAAAAGCTTTCTGTCTTCCACTCCGTAGAGCTTTGGTGTTGAGGTCATTGGGATAGGGGCAGACGCTGTCCAATAGTCACTTGCTTTCTAAGTAAAAATACACCAATCTGTAGACTGGACTACTGCAATGTGCTCTATGTGGGGACTGCCCTTGAAGATGGGCAGCTGGTATAGAATTTTGTGGCCTGATTGTTCCAACAGAAAAGACCACAAAAAGAAGGTATTTGTATTGCCACAGCTGTCCAGGATGCCACCAAGCTACTGGACCGAATTCAAGGTGGTTGTAATTACAGTGGTACCTCAGGTTACATATGCTTCAGGTTACATATGCTTCAGGCTACAGACTCCGCTAACCCAGAAATAGTACCTTTGGTTAAGAACTTTGCTTCAGGATGAGAACAGAACACCGGTGGTGCGGTGGCAGCAGGAGGCCCCATTAGCTAAAGTGGTGCTTCAGGTTAAGAACAGTTTCAGGTTAAGAACAGACCTCCAGAACGAATTAAGTACTTAACCCGAGGTACCACTGTACAGTGGTGCCTCGCAAGACGAAAAGAATCCGTTCCACGAGTCTCTTCGTCTAGCGATTTTTTCGTCTTGCGAAGCAACCCTATTAGCAGATTAGCGCTATTAGCGGTTTAGCGGCTATTAAAGGCTTAAGGGATTAGCGGATTAGCTGCTAAAAGGCTATTAGCAGCTTAGTGCCTTAGAAAAAGGGGGTGGGGAGCGGAAAAAAATCGCAAGACATTTTCGTCTTGCGACGCAAGCCCATAGAGAAATTCATCCTGCGAAGCGCATTGAAAAACGGAAAACCCTTTCGTCTAGCGGGTTTTCCGTCTTGCGAGGCATTCGTCTTGCAGGGCACCACTGTACCTTTAAACCCTAAGCAGTCTTGAGCCTAGCATGCCTTAGGGAGAACATCCTCTCACTTCTTCCTACCCTGGCTCTCAGGTCCAGGTCCAGTGGAAGAGTCTCCCTTAGGAGGTTATGGACTCTCCTTCATTTGAGGCTTTTAAGCAGAGCTTGGATGGTCCTGTCACCTAGATGACCCTTCGAGTCTCCTCAAACTCTACAATTCTATGAAACCTCAGCAACTGTAACATCCTTTAGGAAGGTGTGTGGCTTCACTGAATGGTGGAGGGTCTTCTCAATGGTAGAACCTATATTGTGGAAGAATCTTCCCAGAGAAGATTCTTTAATCTATTTACTCTCTTAACTATTCATGTTTTACTAGAAAATGAAGAGAAACCTGTTTTCCAACCCCTCCACAGACAAAGTATCTGCTGATTTGTGTTGGGGGTTTTTTGCTCTAGCTCTTACCAATAATTTCCTTGCTGTGCTGGATTTTGTTTTTTGTAAATGGTTTTCTATTTCTTTCGTTGGTCATTTTAGTTTAGCTTTGTTGCACACCACCAAGAGTGCTTTGTAGAAAAGCAACAAACATTTAAAATAAATAAAAAAATTCAGAAGTGCTGGGAGGGAGGGTGGGCAGGAAAGTAGATCCTCTTTGTTCTTCTGTCCTCATTGTCATACAAATGATTACATGTATCCACCAAAGTTGGGCATCCCTTCTAGATTCGCACTGTGGTTTCCAAGCTGTAGCAGATGGGAGTGATCTGATGCCCACAATGTTTGGCAAAGTGGTCAGCATGGGCTGCAGAGGATGCTTTCGCCTTTGGAATAAGATGTTACAGCCCAAGACAAGCTCTGCTGGGGAAAACTGGATGGCGTCAAAGACTGGTTGGGTGCAAAGGATCGGTGGGAGGAACCGGCTTGGGAACCACCAAGGGAAGTAGGCTCAGAGCCCGGGGAGCGGTGGTGGGACAGTGATGAGTGGTCAGAGGGAGAAGAGAGAGAAGACTGGGAAGAGGTGGTGTTGGAAGCTGAAGGGGTAACAGGGCTTAGTGAGCAGGGGGAGTCTTTGGCAGAGAGCAGTACAAAATGAGAGGCAGAAGCTGAAGCAGGAGAGGAGGCAGGAGAGAGGCCAAGAGGCAGAGATGGGTCTGCTTCAACAAACTTCCCTCCCCTTTGGTCTCCCAGAACCAGGAGAGGTATGAAAAGGGCAGAGGAAATATTGGTGATGCACATACATAGTCTCCAATTGCTTGGGGAAGAGAGGAGGGGGACTTAGGCAGCTATGGGAATGTGGGCACCTTCAGTCTCAGCAACAGCTTCGTGGAGAGCAAGACCTGCAGGAGATGAGTTGCTGTGCTCATTAGGCCTGACACTCCTGTGCAGATCATGTTTTTGCTAATAAAGAGTTAACTCCAACTTGCCAGTGTGATTTACTGCTGGCTCACTCCTGACGGAAAGGGAAGTTATTTTGCTGGAATTGTTTCCACAACGTACGGCAGCCTTCCGCAGCCTGGTACCCACCCAGACTTTGGGACTACAACTCCCATCACCTCCCAAAGCTTAGCCAACGGCCAGGGATGAATGGAGCTGCAGTCCAACACCTGGAAAGCTACATGTTCTCCATCCCTGATCTAAACATTATTCAAAGCAATCACTTTGGAGCTGCTCTCATGAGGGACCTGAAACTCAGAACTACTATGGAACCAAGGAAACATGAAGTCTCATGAGCAGATTAGGATATGCAAATTAATAATAATAATAATAATAATAATAATAATTTATTATTTATACCCCGCCCATCTGGCTGGGCTTCCCCAGCCACTCTGGGCAGCTTCCAAAAAAATATTAAAATACTGTAATACATCAAACATTAAAAGCTTCCCTAAACAGGGCTGCCTTCAGATGTCTTCTAAAAGTCTGGTAGTTGTTTTTCTCTTTGACATCTGGTGGGAGGGCATTCCACAGGGCAGGTGCCACTACCGAGAAGGCCCTCTGCCTGGTTCCCTGTAACTTGGCTTCTCACAGTGAGGGAACCGCCAGAAGGCCCTCGGTGCTGGACCTCAGTGTCCGGGTAGAATGATGGGGGTGGAGACGCTCCTTCAGATATACTGGACTGAGGCCGTTTAGGGCTTTAAAGGTCAGCACCAACACTTTGAATTGTGCTCGGAAACGTACTGGGAGCCAATGTAGGTCTTTCAAGACCGGTGTTATATGGTCTCAGCAGCCGCTCCCAGTCACAAGTCTGGCTGCCGCGTTCCCGATTAGTTGTAGTTTCCGAGTCACCTTCAAAGGTAGCCCCACATAGAGCGCATTGCAGTAGTCCAAGCGGGAGATAACCAAAGCATGCACCATTCTGGTGAGGCAGTCCGCAGGCAGATAGGGTCTCAGCCTGCGTACCAGATGGAGCTGGTAAACAGCTGCCCTAGACACGGATTTTATCTCTGCCTCCATGGACAGCTGTGAGTCCAAAATGACTCCCAGGCTACGCACCTGGTCCTTCAGGGGCACAGTTACCCCATTCAGGACCAGGGAATCCTCCACACCTGCCCGCCTCCTGTCCCCCAAAAACAGTACTTCTGTCTTGTCAGGATTCAACCTCAATCTGTTAGCCACCATCCAACCTCCAACCGCCTCCAAACATTCACACAGGACCTTCACTGCCTTCACTGGTTCTGATTTGAAAGAGAGGTAGAGCTGGTATCATCCGCATATTGATGAACACCCAGCCCAAACCCCCTGATGATCTCTCCCAGCGGCTGCATGTAGATGTTGAAAAGCATGGGGGAGAGGACAGAACCCTGAGGCACCCCACAAGTGAGAGCCCAGGGGTCTGAACACTCATCCCCCACCACCACTGAACACGGCCCAGGAGGAAGGAGCGGAGCCACTGTATGACAGTGCCCCCAGACCCCAGCCCCTCAAGATGGTCCAGAAGGATGTTATGGTTGATGGTGTCAAAGGCCACTGAGAGATCCAGCAGAACTAGGAAACAGCTCTCACCTTTGTCCCTAGCCCACCGGAGATCATCAACCAGTGCGACCAAGGCAGTTTCAGTCCCATGATGAGGCCTGAATCCCGACTGGAAGGGATCCAAGCCAAAAAGAGCAGGTGATGTCACAAGGCTGTCAGTCTTGAACTGCAGGGAAGAGAGACCCACTCGGGGAAGGCCTCCAGGTAAAGGTGTGAATGTCCTCAAAGAGCTACTGCCAGTCAGTGTGGACAATACTGACCTAGAGCAGTGTTTCTCAAAACTTGTTTGACTTTTGTTGGACTACAACTCCCATCATCCCTAGGGGTCAGAAGGGACTAATGGGGTCAGAAGGACCAGGGGTCAGAAGGGACTAATGGTCGGACTCGGTAAGACAGCTTCCCATAATAACCACGTGTCAGGGGTTCAGGAGCAGAGTCACAGGAGAGGGAGGAAATGGAGAGCGAGGGGGAGGAGTCCGAGGGAAATGTCAGCGATGACAGCAATCCGAGGTCTCTGAGTCTCTCCAGTGACTCGGAGGATTCACAGAAAGGGGCCCCCATAGTCAGGGCAAGGGGAGTGCCCAGGGGGACACCTCGGGAAGAAGGGGCCAGAGGGGACTCAGAGAGTAGCAGCTGGAAATCCGGACCAGCGTCCCCCCCAGAGTGCAGTAGGGGGGAGGAGTCCCAGGCATCGGGATCAGGTGGCGCGCGGGCAGCGGGAGAACGTGAGGCAGGAGTGACCACACCCTCGTCAGGGAGCGAGGAAACGGTCATCAGGAAAGTTAAACGTGCGCGTGCGCCAAGTTCAAATGTACAGGAGGGCGGCATGGTGGGCAGCCCGGGTAGGGAGCCAGGTCCTAAAGCCCGCCGAAGAGAGGGGGAGGAGTCAGAGGGGTCAACGTCTGCGTCGGAAGAGTCCAGGAGGGAGGAGACCCCGGGGGGTAGTAGGACCCAGAGGAAGAGAGAGAGAAGGAAGAGGTGGAGTAAGATTAGAGTCTTAAACTGGTGTACAGGGGGCGGAGACTCAGACGGAGCTTCGCCGGTCTAGACTCCAGACGTAGAGCTGGGACGCTGAGGCTTGGAAATGGAAACTATTCTTCAATAAAGACTTTGATACTTTACTACCGGCTAGCGTTGGTCCTTTGTGAGCTGGGACCAGGAGCCAGCTCTGACACCACGTAATAACAGAGAAAAATAATTAAGAAGCTCCCCCAATCGATATCTCTTAGCTTGAGTCAGATAGGAGACCTAGAAGGTCACATTTCCCTCCCACCCCACCCCTTAGCTGTCAATCTTCCCTTTTTTTGGAGGGAAATTCCCTTATTCCAGCGCCATTTCCCGCTGCTATCCCAGATTGTTAGATATCCCGTAGACTGTCCCCGGGACAGGTGAGGCTGCTGATCCCTTATTTTCAAATCTGAAAGTTGACAGCTGTGCCCCACCCCCATTGGCCTAATGTCCCCAACTCCAATCCTACACTAAGGTTGCTTAAGCTAAGAAAGGCTGGAGCTAGGTTTGTGCCTGGAAGAAAAATACAGCGGTACCTCGGGTTACATACACTTCAGGTTACAGACTCCGCTAACCCAGAAATAGTACCTCGGGTTAAGAACTTTGCTTCAGGATGAGAACAGAAATCACGCGACGGTGGCGCGGCGGCCGCGGGAGGCCCCATTAGCTAAAGTGGTGCTTCAGGTTAAGAACAGTTTCAGGTTAAGAACGGACCTCTGGAACGAATTACGTACTTAACCCGAGGTACCACTGTACCTGCATATTCTATGTACCTTGCCTCAAGTTCCACTTAAGAAAAGTCATGTGCACACACACACACACACACACACATATATGGGGTAATCAGTGGCTGCTCCCAGACTCTGGAACTCCATACCTGGAGAAGCCAGACTCACTCCCTCTGGGGTAAAAATAAATAAATAAATAAATAACAGTGCCAGCTGAGTAGTTAATGCACTTAACATCCATCCACCCTATGCAATTTGTCCAGTCCTCTTTTAAAGCAGTCCAAGTTCGTGACCATCACTGCCTCCCGAGGGAGCAAATGCCATAATTTAACTGTGCGCTGCTTTTAGTCTACTTTGCAGCAAGCTGTTATGAGGTTTCACTCTGGCATCAAGGATTGGCACAGCTAAACACAATATCCACAGGGTGGCCCCAGCCCTTCCATCAATCTCCTGTTAGCGGGGCTGTTGGCCGTTTGCAAATTTCCGTCGCCGCCCCGCGTGATTGACATGCAATTTTGCATGGAGTTTCCCTCCTCACTCGGCTCACAATTTGGCTCTCACCATGCCTGAAAACAAGCAAACAAGAATTCCCTTCCTCCTGCCACTCAAAGAGAGTAAGCCCGCCCCCGGAAGCCTTTATTGGTAAATGCGTCTTAATCGCGTGACTTCTTCTGGCCTACCACGGCTCAAGAGAGGCCTCCCCCCCCCCGCTGGTTGTTTTGTAGCCCTTTGACAACTGAATCGCCAGGCTCGCTGGATGTCAAGCTATAGGATCTCCTATCTGAGCTGCCTGAGATCGCTCGAAGGAAAGCTGCAGTCCTAACAAGGCAGGCACGCCCGCCCGCTTCCTTAGGAAAGGGGCTTATTACAATTTAACAGACTCGACTGCCAAGTAAACATGCAGAAAAGAAGCAAGTCTCGCCTCTCTGCGTCATTAACACACCCACCCCGCGCGCTTTTTAGCGGAATGGGATCATGCTCGCTCTCTGGCCTTAAATTAGGGACGGAGAACCTGCAGCCATTCAGGAGTCTCTGGGGAGATCCCTCCCCGCTCCGGTCTGGGACAAAAGAGTTTTGCTGACGACTCACGCGACGTAACAGCGGATTAATTTGTGGAAACTAGGTCAAGACACGGCTTTTGCGCTGATAACTCCATTTTAGTAGACTAAAACAGCGTCTGGGTACCAGATCCCGGGAGCTAGTCACGGATGGCGGGTTGGAGCAAGCCCGCACCTAACGCAGTGGACACTGCTTTTCCGAGTATACACGCACAGAACCCGCCACCCCACGGCTGCTAACGCGGAAGCAACTGCGACTCTGTCCAGCGGGGCCCGCGCCCAGATTAAGCGTCCACAGGCTGCCAGCTCGAGCAAATATTTTACGTAGAGCATGCTCAGTGGAAGCAGGAAAGGGTGGGAGGCGAAACCCAGCACAGCCGGAGACTTCGCTTGTTTACTCCTTAAGTCTTATCGAGTACAATGGCCCTTGATTCTTAGAAAACCGCGCTTGAGATGGCAGCCTTGCAGGCGCAGCTAAGCGGTTCACCGAACCGGGCTCCTATCTGCTCTCTCTCCCGCCCCACATCCGCCCCGCCAGTCAAGTAGTATTCAAGGGGCTCCTTCTACCGTTTGAGCTGTCACCACTCTTGTCCCAAGCACACCCCAGCTGCCTCTAGCATGTACGCATGCGCCCTGGAGACCGCAATAGCTGGGGGGTTACGATCTTAAAAGTATCCGATCGCGCGTAGATACCGTCTTACTCCCCCCACCCCCCGCGCGCGATCCCTTTCTTGCAGCTCCGCCGGTGCAACATTCCCCTGCAATCGCCCAACGTTCTAAAACAACAAAGAACGCTTCCCCACACACCCCGCCGCCTTCCCACGCTGCCGCAACGTTCGATCGAACCCCGCAACGCTCTATCCGCCGCGGCGGCTTGTTTGCAACGTTCTATTCCACCCCTCCTCCACCGCTGCCGCCGCCGCCTCTTTCTTCCCCCGCCCCGGATCGTCGCAGCGTTCTATCCCCTCCCCCTCCTCCCTCTCCCTCTCCGGATTGTTGCAACGTTCCATCCGCTGCTTGTTCGCCGACGTTCCAAAGCAGGCCGCGGACGTTCGATCGGCAGCAGCAGCAGCAGCAGCTCCTCTCCTTTTCCGCCCTTTCCCCCTTTCTTTCAATCCGCATCCTCCGGCTCCCACGCTCTCCCGTCTCTTCCCCCCTCACGTGTCCCGGGCTCCCAGCTGGGGAAGGAGGGGAGAGAGAGAGAATCTCTCGCTCTCTTTCCTCCTCACATGACCCGAGTGTTTGTCCCCGTGATCAGCGCCTCGGCTCCCGTGTCTCCTCCGCGTCCCCTCTACCTCCATCCGGCGTGAGATTTAAACTTCGTCCCCTCCCTCCTCCCCTCCCGCCCCCTTCTCCCCCTGGTGCTGCGGGGGTCTTTCCCCCACCCCCTCTCCCTCCCCCCTCCCTTTCCCCCCCTTCCCTTCTCCCCCCATGGACATGCTGGATCCCGGCCTGGACACAGCCACCGCCTCCGCTGCATCCAGGTAAGGGGGAAAGATCCCACGACACCCCCATTTAGCAGGGCGGGGGGGCTACGGCACCCAGCCTTCCCTCTCTTCTCGGGCCTAGCGAGGGTGGGGGAGGGGAGAGGGAACCAGCCATGATCCTCCTGCGGCGGCAGCAGCAGCGGCGCAGAGAGAGTGGGGGAGAACAAAATGGAGGACGAGGCAGAGCTTAGGCTCTCCGGGACGGGGGAAGTGGGACGAGGGTGGGGGGGACACGGCAATTCCAGGGGACGTGACCTGGGTCTGAGAACTGGGTGTCTGGAATAAAAGGGAAAGTGTGTGTGTGTGGAGAGAGAGAGGTTGTGATCAGGAGGACTCCGTGCCATTGTAGGGTGAGAAGCAACGGGACACCCCCCCCAAAAAAAGCCCCACACTCGCACACGCACCGTCTAAGATCTGAAATGCATTGTCTGGAGGGCTGGGGAAGGGGAAGATAAATCTTGGGTTTGTGTGCATTTGGAGAGGGGTTGGGGTGGGGAAAGCATTCAATGTTTTGGTGGGGGGAGGGCGGACACAAAACACTGATTGGCAGGTAAGGGCTGGGAACGGGGGTAAGTGACTCTGAGCAGGGAGGAGGCTGCCAGGGTGATCAGAAAAAGTGGGGGTGCGATTGTGGGGCTGCAAAGGAGAGGGAGTGATGGGGGTGGGGAAAGGGTGTTAAGCTGAGAGTCCAGCAGTGTGTTGTAGTGGTTAGAGACTCGGGGTTAAATTCCGACATTGACACCCCCAGGTGCTCTTGCTGCCTAACCCTACATCACAGGTTTGTTAGGATTAAAATGGGGGGGGGGGGAGTGTACACATTGCATTCCTCATTCTCCTACCCCAGCTCCTCAGTGCAGGCATGGGGAATGTGTAGGCTTGCTTTGGGCTGCAGCACCCACCATCCCCAGTGAGGGCTAATGGGACCGTGACTGCTGGAGAGAGGGGTGCTGGGAGTCCTCCATCACAGCAGCCCAGGGGTCTGATGTTCCCCAGCCTTGCCTCAGTAGAAGGATGGAACAAAGTAAGAAAAAGGCCTGGCGGGCTTAGCAAAACAGAGGACCAAACACCACTTGATCCGCTGCTGTTTCTGGGGGTGTTGTGTGAACACCTAATGTTCATCAAGTGAGCACCTATGACATGCGGTCGTGCATGGTGCATACATTATTGGAGAACTGGGATTGGCTGCTGTGTTTCCTTGAGAAAGATACACACCTGGTGGGAAATCCAAAAATACTGCAGTGCATTGCGGTCTATGTTAGGACAACCTCCCCCAACTTGGTGACCTCCTGTGCTTGTGGGGACTGCAGCTGCCATCTTCCCTGATCATTGACCATGCTGCCTGGTGCTGATGGGAGTTGTAGACCTAAACATCTGGAGGGGCACCAGGTTGAGGACGGCCACCCTAGGAATAGTCTTTGTTTCCTTCCGGGTTGCAGTTCTGCTTCAAGGAGGGCCGTCTACTCTGTGGCAGTTGGGCAGAACAGCCAGTGCAGAATTGTGCTGTGCCTTGACACTCCCCTCCCATGGCTCCGCTCGCCTATGGTGAACAAAACTGGATTCCAGGTGACCAGGCAGTGAAAGTTCCATAATTTAGAAGAGAGGGGGGCTTAACCATGGGTATGCCACAAATGACTAACATGAGCTATGTGTTAGGCTGGTAAGAGCTACTGTAGGCAGTAATATTTGTGAATCCGATTTGCAAGACTGGGTTGTTTCACAGAGAAACAAGGGCGGTTACATTAGCATCCTGGAATTTGCCTCCTGGGTGAACGCATTTGGGAGGGTAAAAGGTAGAGTCCCTAGCTGATTGTTGGGACTGTGCGAGGAGAGGGTTCATATAGAAAGGAGTGGTCCGCTGAATGAACCCTGGGAATCCAAGCTCTCTTCATTTCTTCTGCCTAGTTTGTTGTTGTTGCTATTGTTAAACCATTGGGAGTTGGAAATCTTTGCTGATCTACTGCACGTGCAGATCAGCCTTATTTAGGGCTGCCATCATACATCCAGGTTTTTCTGCACACATCTGGGAATCGGGCTGCAGAATGGCATCTGGGCCAGCCTTTCTCAACCTGTGGGTCCCCAGATGTTGTTGAACTACAGATGGGAGTTGTAGTCCAACAACATCTGGGGACCCACAGGTTGAGAACCACTGATTCTGGGCAGATTTTTGCTGAAACGGCAACATGTCCAGAAAAACCCGGACATATGGCAAGTAGGGTGATTATTACAGTCATACCTTGGGTTACAGATGCTTCAGGTTGCGTTTTTCCGGGTTACAGACCCGCCAAAACCCGGAAGTAGCGGAACAGGTTACTTCCGGGTTTTGGGGGTCGTGCATGCGCAGAAACGCCAAATCGCAACCCGTGTGTGCGCAGACGTGCCGCTGCAGGTTGCAAACATGCATCCCGCATGGATCACGTTTGGAACCTGAACGTCCTCTGTATTAGTATTTTTTAATGCTTAGTAAATCCAAGAAAAGCACCAAAACATTTTTTGGGTGGGGGAGATGTTCCCCCCAGAATACTCAACAACTTGTTTTAAAATGGACCTGTATAGATTGGTTGCTATTCTTCACCTCCCTATCCCTGATGTAATGTGTTGATTTGCCTGATATCACCCATGACTTCTTCCCAGAGAGCTTTCCTTCAGTAGAACACACGCCCTCTCTCTGTATGTATAGAGTTTTCTGGACCTTTCGCCCCCATCCATGCACAGGCTTTCAGCAATATTTGCTGCATCATGTGCGTTCAGACATTATTGTGTCGAGGTGGGGGGACCACCGGGGGAAAGATGCACAGAGGCCGGCAGGATAACAGCTTCCTTGAGGAAAAGCGGCTTTTCTGAGTTTGTTGTTCGGGACGTTAGACTGGACCTGGAGAGACACCTGGGCTCAGATCATTGCTCAGTCGCAAAATTCACTGAGTGACCTTTGGGCCAGTCCCTTTTGGTCTACTCAATCCACCCCAAGGCACAGTGAAGAGGATAAGAGTGGAGTGGGGAAGCACGGCATTAACTTCCCTAAGCCTTGAAGTAAGAGTAAGATTTTTTTTTAAAGCTATAACATGAAATAATTCAGCCAAATACTAGGGTGGTTGCCATAGGTGACCAGGAATTACATGTAGGTGATCCACGGAACTTCACGCAAGTGAATAGTTGGGCTAGAGAAAGAGGGGCAGGGTGCTTCTTGCTCCCGTGTCAGGCGTGTGTATTTGCAGATTTGTCATTTTTGTGGTGATTTGTAAGGCTGATGGTGTGTGTACATGGTGTGTGCGTTTCCGCATGCGCAGGTTGCAGTTTGGTGCTTCTGCGCATGCATGACCACCAAAACCTGTCTGTAACCCGAGGTATGACTGTACTGACTTTCAGGCTCAAAAATCACACTGTTAGCCACTCCTAGACCCCAGAGTGTTGACAGCTGTGTGCAGATGTTGCTCAGGCTCCCATCACCCTTGACCACTGGTCACGTTGGCTGAGGCTGCTGGGATTTGAGACTCCCACCATTACCTGGAGGGACTCAAGTTAGCCACCTCTGTGCTTCCTCAGCTCTTGGCAGCGGTGGAAGGTGAACAGACAGGCAGGCATCTCTTAGACGCTGTCAACAGTGGTGAGGCCTAGCCCTGTTGGTGAGATATAAGAGAAATCGTAATAGGGTTTGCTACCCCAGATTCTTCTTCCCCTTCCCCTTCCCCTTCCCCTTCTTAAACTCCCGGAATTGATTGGGGGCATTTGCCGGGGTTTAAATAAGGAGAGAGAAAGCTCCTATGCAGGGGTGGGCTCTGTTGTGAACAGAGAGAAGCATGACTTGATGGGAGATGCCAGAGTTATCTCATGTGATTGTTGGTGATGCCAGGAGAACCATTGGAAGCTGCTTATGTAGTGTCAGGGGTGGGGACGCCTCAGGCCTTGGTGGGGAGGGAAAATGCCTCCTTCCAGCCCTCTTCGGGACTCTACCCTTCTCACGAGCCCTACTTTGCACCCTCCATAGGTGTTCTTTCCTGGCTGGAATGGGCCCTTGGGATCCAGCAATGCCTGGAATGGCACATAGAGAGTGGAATGCGTCTGAGAAGCATATCTGCTCCACACTGACTGGCAGCAGCTCTTGGGTTTTAGGCAGGCGTTCTCTCCACTTAAAAGTATCTGGGGAGGCCAGGGATTGAGCTTGGGACCGTTTGCATGGAGAATATGTGCTCTGCCACTGACCTGTCCCCTTTCCCCAGGGCTGTCCCTTCCCCAGAAAAGGCCATGAAAGCAAGCAGAGGGACTGCGCTTATGAGATCGAGGAGGCAGTAAAGGGAGGTGGAGATGAAGAGTCTTGCGAGTTCTAGCACTCAGCGTATTGGCGAGGGGTTGGCCAGATTGGGGGGGGGGCCTCTGGGCAAAATCTTACCTGATGGACCCCTTTGTAGGCCCAGACGAACGTACCTGGCTGTGGCACTCTAGACAGCGCCAGAGCCATAGCTAGGTGATCTTGCGCCCCTGGCAGAACCGTCGAGATCGCGCGCCCCCTAGCCACAGACAAATTAGCTCTTCTTTCTGCCTCTCCTCCAACCCCCGTCCCTAAAAGGTACCCCTGCCCGTACGGGCCAGTCTTGACAGACTCTAGGGTTGTGCGCTCATCTCATTCTAGAGGCCGGGAGCCAGCGCTGTCCGAAGACACTTCCGGGTCACGTGGCCAGTGTGACAAGCTGCATCTGGCGAGCCAGCGCAGCACACGGAACGCTGTTTACCTTCCCGCTAGTAAGCGGTCCCTATTTATCTACTTGCACCCGAAGGTGCTTTCGAACTGCTAGGTTGGCAGGCGCTGGGACAGAATGACGGGAGCAAACCCCGCCGCGGGGATTCGAACCGCCAACCTTTCGATCGGCAAGTCCTAGGCGCTGAGGCTTTTACCCACAGCGGGTCCTCAAAACCCCCGTCCCTACACCCATTCAATTTAGCCTCTATTTAAAAATATTTCTTATGAGGCAATAATCAATATTTATATTTATGGACATATTTTTAGCCAATTTTTTTTTTGGGGGGGGCCATCACTTGCCTCCCTGGTGGGGGCCCACCTCACCACCCCCTAGCTACAGCCCTGGACAGCACCAGGCAGCTTCGAGCTGCAGTCCAAGGGCACCTAGAGGGTCAATCCTGATGCAGGGCAGACAGAGAACAATCCCTGTGGTTTGCCCCCAGCATCTGGTCTCTGACTTTCCATGGCTAGTCAAGATGACCTTGACATCAATGTCATCTCTGCATCAGCGGTCTTCCCAGAAGTGCGTGCCAGTCACATAAACCCAATTTTATTGAGACCTCCCGTAAGTGCCATTCTCTCTTCTGTACTCAAGTTCCCACATCTTATCCACAAGGATTGCTTCTCCTCCCGCCCCCCAACCCGGCCACCTCCCCAAACTCAGCTGCTATCCCCACAGGAGGTGAGAATAATTAGAACCCTGTTATGTACCAGGCAGTAATAAAACGAAGGGCTCCATCTATTTTCTGTCTGTTCTAGTCATCCTTTTTTATTATTATTTTAAAAAACCACCCTTGCGTCTAGTGTGCCCTACATGCTTTCAGCTGAGTATATTGGGGATGGGAAGAAGTGGAAAGGCAGGGTCCCCCAGGGGTAGGGGTGGGTGACGGAATAGAGGCCCAGGTGCCATGATGTCTCAGTGAAGCTCAAATGACTCATAGAACCACAGAATTGTAGAGTTGGAAGAGGGACCCAGGGGTCATCTAGTCCAACCCCTGCAATGCAGGACAGCTTCTCCAGGATGGTGGCTGCCAAACTCTCAGTTCCCAACAGCCCTTGCAGGCGTGATGGGAGTTATGGTCCAGCAACATCTAGAGGGATGCAAATTGGGGGACAGGTGAAGAGCCTGCTGGATCAGGCGAGTGGTCCAGCATCCTGCTCAGGTGGGGAAATTAGAATTAAAAAGAACTCCTGCCTTTCCTGCTACCCATTGTAGCAACACTGCAACACCTACACTGAATTCCTGGATATCATAATAGTTGGAGTTTTGGGGCGGCAGGGGGTTGGTTAGCAGCAAATCACTTCTCCAGTGGCGAAGAACCAAAATAAAAGGTTTTTGAATGTACCAAGAAGTTTTGTATTCGGGCAATGGATGTGTCACTCCTCTTTATTGTCTAGATCAGCCTTTCACAACCTGTGGGTCCCCAGATGTTGTTGAACTACAACTCCCATCACCCCTAGCTAGCAAGGCCAGAGCTCAGGGATGATGGAAGTTGTAGTCCAACAACATCTGGGGACCCACAGGTTGAGAACCGCTGGGCTAGATCTTTTAATAAAATGTCAGTCATTGGTGTGGCTTTGTTCATTGGCTAGAAACACTGAAAGGCATGAGCTAGGCTAGTTTCTCACCAAACAAGTGGAGAAAATATCTCCTACCCATTTTGCCTCAGGTCTTGGGCTTTCTCTACAAGCAGCTTACAATAGCTGGGTGCCTGGTGATTATGATTCCAGGAGGAAGGGGATTTAACTGTTGCCCTTGCCCTGCTCTGCTGGTGACCCCTCTGTGGTGCAATGGGTCAATGTGTTTGGCTGTTAACCAGAAGGTTGATGGTTTGAGCCCACCATGGGATGGTTGTGGGCAGAATTCCTGGATTGCAGGGATTCATACTAGATGACCCTCGGGTCCCTTCCAACCCCACAATTCTATCATTCTAAGAGCATCTTGGGATCTGAGAGCAAGAGTACCCATCTGTCCCTTGAGAATCTCCTTGGTTGTCCATCTGAGCTGCATTCCTGGGCTGCCAGAAAGGACGTTCTCCATGGTAGAGTCTGGGCTGGGACTAGCTACCATGGTGGCTTCCAGGCATTGCAGAATCCAACTCCCATCTGCCCTGGTCAGTGGCCAGGGATGATGGGCGCTGTAGTCCACAATATCTGGAAGGTACCACATTGGCTACCCTTCACCCGGGGTTTAGAGCAGAGTTTCCCAAACTTGGGTCCCCAGCTGTTTTGGGATAACAGTTCCTTGACCACTGGTCCTGCTAGCATGGATCCTGCAAGCTTGACCCTCCAGATGTCGTTGGTTTTCAACTCCATTGTCCTTCACCACTGATGGAAGTTGGTGTCTGAAGGGCGCCCTGTTGGCTAGTCCTGGCCTGGACTCTGCCCTCTCTGGCATCCCAGCAAGATCCTGGCAGTCATGATCGTCCCTGTGGTTGGGGATGATGGGATCTGGAGGGTCGCAGGTTCCCTACTACTGTTTTCGCACTCCCTTCCTAGGAAGGCCCACCGCACACTTCCATCTCGAGTCTGCCACTATGTAGACCCGTTTCGTTTCACTCGTTGACTTTCCAAATTCCAGTGAGCGTTGGCCATGCTGATGGGTCCTGATGGGAGGTGGAGTCTAGGAAAAACAACACCATGGTCTAGGAGTCCCTGGCCCCTAAGCACCTCCCTGGACCACGTCCATGGTATACCTATAACAGAACCCTGAACTCTAACCCTTAAGAAGGATATGGAGGTGGCATCCTCTGAAAAGCTTTTGAGCTCTTTAACCCAGCCTTTCGTCTCTGCGTTGGGCACCTTTCCTTGGCGTCTCAATGCCATTCATGCTCTGCGCCAACGTCCTGCCGAGATACGAGCCTTATCTCCCTCTGCCAGCGCGAAGAATTAAGATAGCCAAATGCTTTGCAGCGCCACCGTAGCTGCAAGGCCGGGCGGTGTGTGCCTTCCTTTATCCTGTCTCCGTCAAAGCAAAAAGAGGATATTAACACCGAACCCTCGTGGCAGACATCAGCGCAGGGATCTCTGGCTTTCAGGAATGCGCGGGCTGAATATCAAGCTTCCTTGTCACCGATAGCGAGCAGGAAGTGAGGCTGTGTTGCTGCCCACTCCAGAGAACGGGACTGGGTTTCTAGGCTCTGCACGGTGAGATATTTGTATTGGGCAAAGCAGGGGCTGTTAAATCAGTGGGAGAAGAACTTGGCAGAGTGCGTTTTAGGGGCATTCTGTTGCCCAGGCATGGAGGGCAGTGGAATTCTGGAGTATCTTGTGCAAATGAAAGTTGGTCTCGTCTGCACAGAATTCCTCTTATTTTATGCAATTCTGTTCCTTTTATTTTATGCAATTCTATTCTGCAATTGGGAATGAATGAATGAATATTTGCATCAGCCACCAGCCATAGCAATAATCAAAATGTGGTGTACAGAGGATAAAGGTAAAAAGTCAATTACAGTGGTACCTTGGGTTACATACGTTTCAGGTTACATACGCTTCAGGTTACAGTCTCCGCTAACCCAGAAATAGTACCTCGGGTTAAGAAATTTGCTTCAGGATGAGAACAGAAATCATGCTCCAGCGGCGCGGCAGCAGCAGGAGGCCCCATTAGCTAAAGTAGTGCTTCAGGTTAAGAACAGTTTCAGGTTAAGAACGGACCTCCGGAACGAATTAAGTACTTAACCCAAGGTACCACTGTATATAAAATGCATTTTGGGGGTTTGGGGCAATAGTGAAATAATGGGTCTTATTTTAATTGCCCTGGCTAAAAACCTTGCAACCTTTGCTGCTCATCTTTATCTGCCAAGACAAAGGACACTATAACAGTGGTTGGGCAACCTGGAGTGGACTATAATAGAGGGGTGATATCCTCACTCCTCAAATCTTTATAAAGAGTGCAAGCCAGAAGGACATGAACCACCGATTAAGTACTGCCATCTCCACAGGGACATAACCATGGAATTTTTTGGAATCATCCCCCATGTACAGCCAAAGGCGTTATATTCAATCTTGCAGGAGTAAAAGCACAATTCTTGCTCCTACATTTTCCTCTGGTCCCATTTGCGCTGGACATTTAAAGCAGCATCATGCAACTTTAAACAGTCACAACTTTCTCCAAAGAATCATAAGGAGGTGTCATGGCATTCCCACAACCACAGAGCTAAGATTTTCAGAGTTCCCCGCGAAGAGGGGTTGATTTTTCAATTACTTTGGGATGGGTAGCTCTGTGGGGTCTCCTAAAAACACTCTGAATACTCCCCATATTTCTTTGGGGAAAGCCATGACTGTTCAAAGTACTATCATAGTGCTATAAAGGTATGGTATGATTGCGGACTGGGACGCGGGTGGCGCTGTGGGTTAAAGCCTCAGTGCCTAGGGCTTGCCGATCGAAAGGTCGGTGGTTCGAATCCCCGCGGTGGGGTGCGCTCCCGCTGTTCGGTCCCAGTGCCTGCCAACCTAGCAGTTCGAAAGCACCCCTGGGTGCAAGTAGATAAATAGGGACCGCTTACTAGCGGGAAGGTAAACGGCGTTTCCATGTGCGGCTCTGGCTCGCCAGAGCAGCGATGTCACGCTGGCCACGTGACCCGGAAGTGTCTTCGGACAGCGCTGGCCCCCGGCCTCTTGAGTGAGATGGGCGCACAACCCTAGAGTCTGTCAAGACTGGCCCGTACGGGCAGGGGTACCTTTACCTTTACTATGATTGCGGACTACCGTTCTTCTGAATGAGCTTTTGGAAGGGAACAAAACCAAGAGCTTAGAGCTTTGCAGGCTTAGATTCTATTTCAGCTGACAGTTCTTTTTCTTCTCTCTCTCTCTCCCACCTCCCTTTGTGTTACAGCCACGAGAAAGGTCAAGAAGGTGAAGAGGGAGTTGAGCTTCAGGAAGGTGAGGAGGGGTCCTGGGCTGGCCCAGAAAATGCCCAGCCAACCTGCGTGAGCAAGTTGTAGCCCCCGCTCGGGGAGGGATTTCTACCGCCAGGGCACCGCCCGATAAGTAAGGCGTACGAAATGTCTGTCTGTGAACAAAGCTGAATCTCTGGCCTCCTCCTGTCTGGATCCCACGGGGGCAGTGTGTTGGCAGCTGGAACCCCAAATCTCCCCCACCCCCTGCAGACCCACACAGCCCTAGAGCCCCTCTAGCATCTTGTCCTTCACTCAGACGCATCATACACAAGATGTGTGGCGAGGGAAAGAGGAGGGAAGCAAACCCTTTCTTGCCATTTGTACGTCAGGGTTCGTCCTAGTTCATTGGCACTTCACAGAACAAGAAATAAAAGGTCCCTGCCCCAGAGAGGTTTCAGTTGACCACCACCTTGCTGTTGTTATTCCCTCCTCCTCTTCCTTCAAGATGTTCAGGGAAGCATACACAGAGATTCCTCTCTCTCTCTCTCTCTTGCACAGACAAACACACTTTTGTCATCACAACAACCCTGTGAGGTAGGTTCAGCTGAGAGGGTGGGTGGTCTGAGGTCACTTCATAGAAGTTATATGAGCCCAGCCTGAACATACTCTTTGCTCCTTCATATTCTCCACAGTTTATATTTAATGGATATTTAATGTTATCAAAATAGCTATCCTTCCCACAAGGTAGTGACTGTGTGCTAAGTAGCAGCCTGCACTAAGGCACATTTTGCGGACAGGATGTAGGTTTCTAGAACGACGTAAATGAAAGGGAGCTTGAAACTAGTTCAGGGTTTTAAATTCTGGAGTGGCAGGTTGTATAAATAAACCCACTACATGACTGAGATCAAGAGTGTGTTGTGTGGCCTGGATTGTTGCACCCCCCCTCCCAAATCTGATGGGTTCCCCTGCGGGAGGACACCCCAGTAACCAAGCAGAGCCGCAGTCGCCAGAGTGACACCTCCACCGAGTTTGGTTCAAAAAAGGCATTTGATTATAGGCAAGAGAATAGGCTGTGGCGTGAGGGTTGATGCCCACAACAGCTGATGTTATTAATATCATTATTATCAGGAAGTCTGGGATAGCTCAGACAGTAGAGCATAAGACTCATAATCTCAAGGTTGGGAGTTTGAGCCCCACATTGGGAAAAAGATTCATGGGTTGGACTAAATGACCCTTGTGGTCCCATCCAAAACTCTGATTGATTTGTTTCTTACCACAAAAATGTCTCGAAGCGATGAGTACAAAATCGTACACTATAGAAGATTTAAACTGCACCAGAAAAATAAAAAGAACCTTAACTGAACGAACTGAAAGTGCTTATCTCTCAATAGCATAAAAAGGACCCACCCTACTAAATGATGAGCACTGATGCAGGCTGGGATATAATCATACCCTGTGACCCCAATTATGTTTGGGTAAACAGGAACACCTTTGGCACTTAAAGGTTAATCCTGATGTTGCCAGGGGGATGGCATTCCGCAGTTGGGGAGCCACCACTGAGAAGGCCCATTCCAGGTCACAAATGTGCCTGTTAGCCCCCAAAAGGCTGGCGAACCCCTGCAACACCTGTGTCAATGAGGCTGGTGTGCCGCTAGGGAGTGGCCCAAAGCTGGCAGTAATCCATTTCCTTTCTCTCTCTCCCAGGAGACGGCACAAATGCGGATGAGCAGACTGCAGTGGCCATCGCCAGTGTCCAGCAAGCAGCCTTCACAGACCATAATATCCAGTACCAGTTCCGCACAGAGAACAATGGAGGACAGGTAGCAGAACCCTCGTCAGGGAGCTTGGCTTTTAACTGCGTGGGTACGGCGGAAGGGGTAAGAGCTTCAGGCGCAAGGGCATTGGCCCCTGGGCGGCTTCCCGCTGCCGACTGGCCAGTCGTCACATTCCGAGGAGTCACATGGTGTGGCGCTCATAGGACCGCACCATTTCATTATCGGGGGTGTTTGTGCGTGTCATTGCATGATTGAATATATTCCCCCAAATGTCTAGTCGCAGCATTGCCCACATTCTTGGAGTGGGGGGGGGGTCCCTATAAAACCCGCAAGCTCCAGCCGTTTATTCTCAACCCCTCCACTCCAGTTTAGCCAAATCACAGACTCGTAAAATTGCAGAGTTTGGAGGAACCCCGACAGTCCAACCCCCTGCAATGCAGGAATCTCAACTAAAGCATCCATGACAGACAGGCCCCCCTTGCCTCTGTATCATGAGGACCAGAAGGACATGATCACTTCCTCCCAAGGTTCCCAGTACAGTGGTGCCTCGCAAGACGAAAAGAATCCGTTCCGCGAGTCTCTTCGTCTTGCGGTTTTTTCGTCTTGCGAAGCAAGCCCATTAGCGGCTTAGCGCTATTAGTGGCTATTAAAGGTTTAAGGGATTAGCGGATTAGCTGCTAAAAGGCTATTAGCGGCTTAGCGGGCTTAGTGGATCAGCTGATAAGCGGCTTAGTGATCAGCTGTTAAGCGGCTTAGCGATCAGCTGTTAAGCGGCTTAGCGATCAGCTGTTAAGCGGCTTAGCGATCAGCTGTTAAGCGGCTTAGCGGCTTGGGAAAAAGGGGAACCCCGCAGGAACTCGCAAGACATTTTCGTCTTGCGAAGCAAGCCCATAGCAAATTCGTTTTGCGAAACACCTCCAAAACGGAAAACCCTTTCGTCTAGCGGGTTTTCCGTCTTGCGAGGCATTCGTCTTGCGGGGCACCACTGTATATCCAAATTCGCCAGTCAGTTCCTCCCTGTTGGTGAGGACCAGGCCCAAGACGGATGATCCCCTTGTTGCCTCTCACAATTTGGGAAATGAAAGTGTCTCAGTTATATGCCTCAGTAACATTCCAAGAAGAACCGTTACGAAAGATGGGGGACAAACCCACATCACTAAAGGTGGGGACACCCCCCCCCCCACATACACACCCCTGGTAGCTCTCAAGCAATGGTTCCACTTTCCCTGACATACTAACTTTCTGTGTGCAGAATTCTGTGCTTGTTTTGACGCGAGGAAACGCTTGTTCTTCTTCATTTATTATCACCTGGGAGAATTCCTGGAGGGCTTGTAGCTCTGTTTCTTCTCTCCTCTTGAGTAAATCTCCTCTGGCTTCCAGAGATTTTAGCAGATGTTGCCATAACATTAAGAACTAGGAAATTGTATTTGTGTGTTGTTATTATTTGCTGTCGTTTAGTTTGGCCAGTGTCCAACTTATGTGTCCCGACAGTGCAAGGATTTCCACTGGAACAGCAGAACCTCCACCCCACCTCACATGCCACACCCTCCTCAAGTCTACTCGGGAGGGCTGGGGGGAACCCAGAACAGGCTTAGGGGGCAAGGTGGTGGAAGCAGGGAGGATGTACTGTTGCGCAAGTGTAAATCCTTTCGCTGGCAGGATTTGTTAGTTGGATATCGACCACTGAAATACTCTGGGATGCTATATTCAATACCATTCTCCATCTTACTGTTTCTCCAGCTGAGGACCCTCGTTTCACACCAAGAATGGTCGCAATACAGACATGCTTTGATTTGACTTCTCTGTGGGACTGTCTTCCCCCTTGTCAAATTCTGCCGGAAGACTGACGTGTTATTTTGCTTCCTCGCTGCCAGGTGACATATAGAGTCGTTCAGGTGACGGACAGTCAGCTGGATGGACAGACAGATGCGACGGGGGCAGTCAGCGTGGTCTCGACGGCAGCTTTCACCAGTGGCCAGCAAGCTGTTGCTCAGGTGAGAGAGAAGCTTTATTGGGGCCCAAAGGCGGCACCAGATGCCTTGCTTTTTAGGGATGCGTACTCCTTCCATCCAGTTCAGTCCATCAATCAAGTTGTTGCTCCAGTCAGCAGACTTCACAATAAGAGCTGTGTGTGTCAGATAGCTCATTAACATAGGACACAGATGATCCCTTATTAACAGATAGGAGTGCTTTATTAGGTTGCTGTTCTTCTGAAAACAGTGGGTTCCTCACCTGCTGGCTGATAACCTCTGTTCTTGTGACTGCATGCCTCCATTTTGGCTACATAAGGATAACTGATGTCTGTTGAGGTCCACATTTCTTTGGGGGGAATTTGCTGAAGGTTGCATTTGATCGGGGGTGCAAGTTTTTCCCCCTTTCCCTCCCTGTGCAGTGGGTTCCTGGGGGAGGAATACAGTGGTACCTCAGGTTACAGATGCTTCAGGTTACAGACTCCGCTAACCCAGAAATAGTACCTCGGGTTAAGAACTTTGCTTCAGGATGAGAACAGAAATTGCGCAGTGGCGGCACAGTGGCAGCAGGAGGCCCCATTAGCTAAAGTGGTACCTCAGGTTAAGAACAGTTTCAGGTTAAGAACGGACCTCCAGAACGAATTAAGTACTTAACCCGAGGTACCACTGTAGATCTCTCCTCTCCAGAGAGCTGAACTGATCTCTCGTGTCATACTTCTCCTTCTCACACCCCCAAAAATCCTCCTTCTGCTTCTCCAACATTTCCAGCTCCCTCCTCTTCAGCCCCTTGACTCCGTATGTCCTGTGTTTAGCTTTCCTGGGTGAAGATTTAACGTGACAGCCCTTATCACTTGCCTCAAATAATCGAAATTCCTTTTAACTTCTCCAGAAACTGGCCTACTTTTTATTATTTTGGAAAGATTTCCCCCTCATTGACCACAAGAGGGCAGTGCAAACCTGGCGCATCCCAGTGAATCCTGGTTCTGCGGCTTGTGCGCTCTCTCCCAGTTGCATTAGGATATAGTTCGGCAACTGGTGGCAGGACGCAGCTACTGGTATCTCCCCAGTGCCCCAAACCAAAAAGCCTTTCCTGCACGCCTGTGTTTTTATACGAAAATCTGTAGCCACCTGCCTTGGCCCATAATCCCAAGGAATGTACTCAGTGGCTCATCAGCACTTTAAAACAGTGCAACTAGAAATTGTTAGCAGGGCTTAGTGGTAGAACATCTGTTTTGCTTTCCTGGTTCAATCCCTGGCATCTCCAGATTGGGATGAGAGAGACCATAATAATAATAAGTAATAAGCACAATAAAACATCAAACGTTAAAAACTTCCCTAAACAGGGCTGCCTTCAGATGTCTTCTAAAAGTCAGATGGTTTATTATTTCCTTGACATCTGATGAGAGGGCGTTCCACAGGGCGGGCACCACTACCAAGAAGGCCCTCTGCCTGGTTCCCTGTAATCTCACTTCTCGCAGTGAGGGAACCGCCATAAGGCCCTCGGAGCTGGACCTCAGTGTCCGGGCCGAATGATGGTGGTGGAGACGCTCCATCAGGTATACAGTATTACCTCAGTTTACAGACGCTTCAGGTTACAGACTCCGCTAACCCAAAAATAGTACCTTGGGTTAAGAACTTTGCTTCAGGATGAGAACAGAAATTGCGCGGCGGTGGGAGACCCCATTAGCTAAAGTGGTACCTCAGGTTAAGAACAGTTTCAGGTTAAGAACAGACCTCCAGAACAAATAAGTTCTTAACCCGAGGTATCACTGTACTGGGCCAAGTCAGCAGTGCTTCTGCCAGTCAGTGCAGAAATATTGAGCTACATAAACCAATAGCCGGTGTGGCATAAGGCAGCTTTCTATGGTTATAAGTTAGATCAGTGGTGTAACATGTACTTTGCATACAGAATGTTCCAAAGAGCTTGTATGTATTAAGAGTAGCGGGGAGCGGGTTTCTTGTGGGGGAGGGGGTGGATTGCAGCCATAGAGTATAGATGTATTTGTTCATTTTTTCATCTATGAAAGCATTTATATTATTTCATCTCATAATGCTTATATACCTCTTGGTCATAGAGAAAACATCTAAGCAGCTAACCAAAAAAAAAGAGACAGTTGTCTTGGCTTCCTCTTTAGCCACGCGCAACCTCTCCAGCTGGGAGAAGCTGCGTGGGGCTTTGTTTTTAGCCGTGGGGCTGGAACGGGGGAAGCCCGAGCTTCCCCAGCCCCCAGAACAGGCAGCTATCCGCAAGTCTTCTGAGCCCGGCGGGAACTCCCGCCGGGCTCAGAAGGCTTGCAGATAGCTGCCTGAAGCCCGGGGAGCGCAGTGGCAGTTGGCACCAACCCCTCTCACTCTCCAGGCTTCAGCGAAAGCCTTCATTCGCTCCATAGGATGCACACACATTTCCCCTTCATTTTTGGAGGGGGAAAAGTGCATCCTATAGAGCGAAAAATACGGTAAATGTGTTGTGAGAGGGGTGTCTGTTTTGTTCTTGTTCTTGCTTTTATTACCTGTGTGGCTGGTGTGTTTTTTCTGCGGCCTACCCTGAGATCTTCGGATGAATGGTTTTAGCTTTCTTCCGTCTCTTCTTTCCAGGCTGTGATCCAGAACCCCTTCAGCAATGGCGGGAGCCCGGCCACAGACGCTGTCAGCGGCGAGGCCCGGTTTGCGTACTTCCCTGCCTCCACGGTGGGGGACGCCACAGCGGTGTCGGTGCAGACGACAGATCAGTCGCTGACGCAGGCCGGAGGTAGGGAAGTGAGAAGGGCCGAGCCACCTCTCCCCTCTTCTTTCCGGAGTGGGATCCTGAAGTCTGGTCCACAAGGGGCAATTTGCAAAGGGGCCATCTCCACAGACCCAGGACCCATCCGCGCCATCCATTTAAAATGGGATTGTACCACTTTTAACAGCCGTGGCTTCCCACAAAGACTCTGATTTGGGAACAGTGCTGAGAAGGTTTTAGGAGGACCCCATTCCCCCCCCCCCCGAGCTAGAATTTCCAGAGTTTAACAATCCAGGGAATGTAGCTCTGAGGAGAATAGGGGGTCGCCCTACAACTCCCAACACCTTTTGAGGTGGTCGTACAAGGCTCTCCCTCTCCTCACTTTATCCTTGCCATGACTATATTTGAAGCCATCTTCAAATATCTCAAGGGCTGTCACATGGGAGATGGAGCAAGTTTGTTTTCTGCTGCTCTGGAGGAGGGCAGGGCGCGAACCAATGGCTTCATGTTACAAGAAAGGCGATTCTGACTAAGCACAGGAAGAGCTGTTCGACAGCGGGGAGATTTTAAACAGAGGTTGGATGGTCCTTTGTCATGGATGCTTTAGTTGAGATTCGTATATATAATAACATCACAATACAACACAACAGAACACAACAGTGTGGTGTAGTGGTTAACCGCAGTAGACTCGTAATCTGGTGAACTGGGTTCGATTCCCCGCTCCTCCACATGCAGCTGCTGGGTGACCTCGGGCCAGTCACACTTCTCTGAAGTCTCTCAGCCCCACTCACCTCACAGAGTGTTTGTTGTGGGGGAGGAAGGGAAAGGAGAATGTTAGCCACTTTGAGACTCCTTCGGGTAGTGATAAAGAGGGATATCAAATCCAAACTCTTCTTCTCCAACATAATATCTACATGGTGCCTACGGAACAACTTGCACCTTAATATCAGCAAGACAAAGGAGATGGTGTTGGACTTTTGGAGGAAGAGAGGAGAACTAGCCTCACTGTACATTGGGGAGGGCTGTGTGGAGAGAGTCTCTTCCTTTAAATTCCTAGGGATTTATCTCAGTGAAGACCTTACTTGGAAAATCAATACAACCCAGGTGGTTAGGAAAGCCCAACAGAGACTTCATCTCCTCAGAATATTGCGAAGGAACGATGTCAATCAACATTTGATGATCTCCTTCTACCGGTCAACAACAGAAAGTGTCCTTTCATACTGCATCCCGGTGTGGTACGCTGGTTTGACATCGACTGATAGGAAGTGCCTACAGAGGGTGGTGAATGCAGCACAAGATATTATGGGCTGTCCCGTGAATCCTCTGGATGAAATAGCAGAAGAAGGTTGCCTCAGGAGAGTGAGGAAAATTCTCAGGGATGATTCACACCCTGGCCGGCACTTTCTTGATCTCCTGCCCTCAGGCAGAAGATATAGAAGCATGATTAGTCGCACCAACAGGGTAAAGAACAGCTTCTATCCGTGGGCTGTTAGGCTGCTGAATGAAAAGATAACAACAGGGCAACTGACTGTCGGGTTTGGTGGGTGTATGTCCGTAAACGAGGGGAATTAAGACTAAGAGAGCTGAGTGGGGGGTGCTCGTGTAATCTCACTGTATACATTTTGTACAAGTGACAATAAAGTATTTCAAATTCGTTTCAATTTCAATTCCTGCATTGCAGGGGGTTGGAAAAAAGGACCCTCGGGGTCCCTTCCAACTCTCCGATTCTTTGACCCTGTGAGGTAGGTTAGGCCGAGAGAATGTGACTGGCCCTAAGTGAGCATCATGGCTGAGTGGGGATTCGAACCCAGATCTCCCAGGCCCTAGTCCAACACTGAACCACTCACTACGCCTCCCTTTCATTGAGCTCAAGGCAGCATATACTGGGTGCTCATATACGGTTCATGTATATGTGAGTGGAGAGTTGATCCTGGCTCGTCCCAGTCCTAAAATCGAAGGTGCCCGGGTGGCTAGGGTTTCTCCGCAGACAGCTGGCCCTCCCTCCCTCTTGCTCTTCCTTTCAAAATAGCAAGCTTAATTTCTCTTCTGTGTTGCTCCCCGTAGGCCAATTCTACGTGATGATGACCCCGCAGGACGTGCTGCAGACAGGGACGCAACGTACCATCGCCCCCCGAACCCACCCCTATTCCCCGTATGTATGGCTCCGGGAAGGGAACAAAGAGGGAGGGTTGACGAGTCAGGAGCACGGCTGTCTAGCTCCCTGACCCCCAATGATGGCTGTTCCCGAAGGGCCAAGGAAGGAAGAGGGGAGCCAGGAAGCTAAACTAAGAATTGGAAGCTGTGTTGCGCTGAGTCAGTCCATCCAGCACAGTGCTTCTCAAACTGTAGTCCAGCTGTTCCTGGACTACAACTCCCATCATCCCCAGCGAGCAGGGGATGATGGGAGTTGTAGTCCGCCAGCAGCCGGGGACCCAAGTTTGAGAAGCACTGCTGTCAGATTTGGGGCAAGAGTCTCTCCCAGCCTTAACTGGAGATTCTAAGGACTGAAGCTGGGACTTTGGGATGCAGCTCTACTTAACAGACCCCAGAAAGAATGTTTGCCCCCCTTTTAAAGGGCAGGGGCGGCGCATTGTTCCCACGGCCCACGCTCTGCCGATGGGAAGGGAGATTTGGAGCGTTTTCCTTGCCCCTTTCATAGTCGCATCATGGCACCTCTGCTTCCGAGACGTGAGCAGGGTCTGTGACCCTTCCCTGTCCCCCTCCTGATTTCCCCCCCTCCCATGCATTTGCTTTGACAACCTAGGAAAATGGACGGGACGCGGACGCCGCGGGACGAGAGGAGACGAGCCCAGCACAACGAAGGTGCGCAGAACAGTTGAACAGCCTGAACCATCCCTTTAAAAAAATAAAAATCAAACACCACATTCAAAACGTTCTGGGATTTCTTGCCCTCTGGGGCCACAGAACCTGAGGAGAGGGTTTTTACGTGCTTGCAGGGACAGCCACACTGCCGGCAGCCTCCCCCGGAATGTTTAAAGCTTTATTTTTTGTAGCAGGGCACTTTTAAGGGGGTCGGCTCCCTGTTTTTCTTACCTCCCATCAAAGCTGTGCCTTTCCTCGCCCACGCTTCCTTGATTACCAGGGCCTGATGCTCTTCACAAGCACCCGCTAATAACTGTGGTGGATTTGAGTTAGCTCAGTTCTTCATGGAGGTGCCATTCCCACCCCAACCAATCTGGTACCCTCCATAGGCTTCGGTCTACAGCTTTCACCAGCCCCTACCAATATTGCCCAAGGGTCAGGAATGATGGACATAGTAGACCAGCATCATCCCCAACTCAGGGGAGATTGCTCAGGTGTTTCACCTGGCGGTGGGGAACCTAGTAGCCTGCAGCCCAGCTGTGGCTTGTGGCTTAATAATTATAATAATTTTGGATGTGTTGTAAGGTTGGATTTCAGCTGCCCCAAGGTGCACTTTCAAAGCTCTCTTCTCCTTTGAATGAGCAGATTGGGTCGGGTGATTTGCTGTGGCCCCTGCTTTATTTATTAGGGGTGGGGTGGCAATGATGCCAAAAAGGCACTGTGGTGCCTTGGTTCTCAAACTCAATCCATTCTGGTAGTCTGTTCCAAAACCAAAGCTTTGCAAAACCAAAGCGTGCTTTCCCATAGAAAGTAGTGCAAAATGGGTTAACCCATTCCAGACTTTTAAAAAAACAATCCCTAAAACAGCAATTTAACATGAATTTTACTCTCTAACGAAACCATTGATCCATAAAATGAAAGCAGTAAACAAGGTACTGCAGTCACACAATCAATCAGTAGCTGAAATGGGTTCCACGCAGTCGCACAAAAAAGCAACATTAATAGCAAAAAAAGACAGATCTCAGCGTAACACTCAAAACAGAAGCATGGCACTCAAAATGGAAGTTTAACACTCAAAACGGAGCACGTTCGAATTCCGATGAAAGTTCGCAAACCGGGACACTTCCGGGTTTGCAGTGTTTGGGTGCCAAGTTGTTTGAGAACCAAGGTATCACTGTTTGGTTTTTAGAAAAAGTTCCCTTGTCTAACCAGTTCCCTGTTTTCTCTTTGCCTCCCCCTCTCTAGTTGAACGGAGGAGGCGTGACAAAATCAACAACTGGATTGTCCAGCTGTCGAAAATCATTCCAGACTGCAATACAGACAACAGCAAGACGGGGGCGGTGAGGGCAACTTCTGAGCAGGACATGAATGCCGGGAGGGTTGTTGGTTTGGGAGGAGTTGCTGGCTACTGCTGCGGGTGGCAGGCTCATTCTTGGGACAGTTTATATTGGGAGAGGCTGTTTGAGGGGGTGTAATGCCCTCTGTCTCCCCCCCCACCCCCGAGCTGTCAGATTCTATTGCAGCGAGCAATTTTACCTGTTCTGAGCATGGCATGGCATTTAGGAAATGTGTTCTGTGTGTCCCCACAGAGCAAAGGAGGCATTCTGTCTAAAGCCTGCGACTACATCCGTGAACTGCGCCAGACGAACCAGCACATGCAAGAGACTTTCAAAGAAGCTGAGCGGCTGCAGATGGACAACGACTTGCTACGGCAACAGGTACCTGAGCCCTCCAAACCTGCCCTCCCCAGTAACAATTGCTGAGATGGCCTACCCTACCTCACAGGGTTGTTGTGATGATAACATGGGGAACGCGATGCGCACCACCTTGACATGACCTCCTTGGAGGGGGAAAGTGGTATACAGTGGTTCTCAAACTTAATCTGTTCCGAAAGTCGGTTCGAAAACCAAAGCGTTCCAAAACCAAGGTTCGCTCTCCCATAGAAAGTCATGCAAAATGGATTAATCCGTTCCAGACTTTTAAAGACAACCCCGAAAAGAGCAGTTTAACATGAATTTTGCTATCTAACGAGACCGTTGGTCCATAAAATGAAAGCAATAAGCAGTGCACTGCAGTCACACAACCAGTCAATCAGTAGCTGAACTGGGTTCCACACAAAAACAAAACAAAAAGAGCAGCAAACACACAAAATAAATAGCAAAAACAGACAGACCTCAGCGTAACACTCAAAACGGAAGTGTGGCACTCAGATCAGAAGCGCAAAACTCAAAACGGAGCACGTTCCGCTTCCGAAGAAAGTTTGCAAACCAGAACATTTACTTCCGGGTTTGCAGTGTTTGGGTTCCAAGTTGTTTGAGAACCAAGGTAAAAGTAGAGGTAAAGGGACCCCTGACCCTTAGGTCCAGTCGTGACCGACTCTTGCTTTATTGGCCGAGGGAGCCGGCGTACAGCTTCCGGGTCATGTGGCCAGCATGACTAGGCCGCCTCTGGCGAACCAGAGCAGTGCACTAAAACGGCGTTTACCTTCCCGCCGGAGCGGTACCTATTTATCTACTTGCACTTTGACGTGCTTTCAAACTGCTAGGTTGGCAGGAGCAGGGACTTAGCAACGGGAGCTCACCCCGTCGTGGGGATCGAACCACTGACCTTCTGATCAGCAAGTCCTAGGCTCTGTTGTTTAACCCACAGCGCCACCTGCATCCCTGAGAACCAAGGTACCACTGTATAAACATTTTTTTTAAAAAAAACACACAATTACCTCTCTTATCTCTTCCCCCCGCCCCACAGATCGAGGAGCTGAAGAACGAAAACGCCCTTCTCAGAGCACAGCTGCAGCAACACGGGATCGAGATTGTGGGAGATGCCCCTGGGCAGTAGCGCCCCCCCAGCTGCCCACTTTGCCACTGCCTCTTTACACCGGATCTCAGCCTCCAGTTCTACTCATCCTTTTGTACAGAGAACCCCCTCTGCTCTGAATGAACGTTGCCTCCCTTCCCCTCGCGTTGGGGGTAAACCGAGGGGAGCGGCAAAAAATCCGGGGAGTGGGGGGTGGAAGAGTCTGATCAAGGGGCTCGTCAGCCCAGCCACGCCAGCCTTCTCCCCCCAATCTCACTTCCTGTCGTCTTCCCCTCCTGACTTCCTTCCTCTCCTTAGGATACGTTAAGATTAAACAGAAAAAAGATGCATTTTTTTATAGTAGATTTTTAACACAGGTTAGCCAGTTTCCACTTGCCTCCCCTTTCCCCCACTGGATCTGTGGGGTGGGGACATTCCCCCCTCCTCCGAGATGGGCTGTTTCAAAAGCTATCGGATTCTGTCTTCTTTCTTCTGACCGTCTTGCCGGTTCGAAGCCTCCCTGAGGGCGAACCCATTGTGTTGATTTGGCCATGGGGGGAAAAAAGAGTAGGGGTTTGGGTTTCTCAGGTTTGGCTGCTAGCCCAAGAGCGGGTAAGGTTGACCCCCCCCCCACGCAGTTTGGACACGATCCGCAGGTTAAGTAGACACCCCACCCCAGGTTAGTTGGAATTTGACTTGCGATCAGGCCAATGGGTTATTTTATGGAGGGAGCCTTGTGCCATGAACCAGGGGGAGGTTGCAATTCAGTTTTGCCTCTCCAGCCATGTCCACTAACTCTACCCCTCTGTTTTCCCACCACTCCAAAACTTGTAAAATAATAATGATTAAGGCACAGCGGAGTTCAGTCCTAAATCTTACTACTGTCTCCTTCCTTCCTTCCCTCCCTCCCTTTACTTCCTTCCTTCCTTCTCTTTCTTTCCTTCCTTCTTTCCTTCTTTCTTTCTTGTAAGTAATCTCTTATTTTATTAGTTCCCAAGCGCGTTTGTATAGAGGTACGGTGTTTGTATGATAGCTGAAACCCAGGCCATTAGAAAGAGGGGTTTTTTTAGTGGTGGATTGACTTGACAACAGGGTTGCTTTTGTGTGTGTTTTTTGATATTATATAATTTTTTAATTAAACTTCAGCAGTGTTTTAGATTTCAGGTTAAGAAAATAATAATAATCAGGAGATGGATTTTTTTTTTTTAAAGAAAAGAAGCAATCTCCTATATTTTGTTTGGGTTTCCTACCCCGCCCCCCTGCTTTCACACAGAATTTTTTTTAAGAAAAGAAGATAAATGGTTCCTAAAAATTATAAAATATTATTATTGTAATAGCAAGTTCCTTAGGTTTGATTTTTTGTTTTGTTTCATTTTATATCTCTATATACCAGCCCTCCTGGAGAAAAAAATTACATATGTCCAGGATTGTAACTGGATTTGTGGTAATGTTTGTACCCAAATATCAGTCTTGCTCCAACCCTCTGTGAATGTGAGGAGGAAGAGATGAAGAGAGGTTAAATCGAGGGGGTTGGGGGAAACAAATGGTATATCAAAAAAGGAAAAAAAGTTGGCTTTCAGAGTTTGATCGTTGGAAAGTAGGAAGAAATTCTGTTTATATATAAAAGGAAAAAAGAAAAAACCTGCACAGAAATAATATTGTATCAAATCATTTTGTGGTTTGACGGTGTTTGTGGCTACATGTGGGGATAGAACGAAATTGATTGGCGATTCCCTTTTCTTATACCCAAAGACCCAGTTTGACAACCAGGGGTTTTCAGCTCAGTTGCAGTAGCAACCGTGGGGTGGAGTGGGGGGCCCCCCCAGATCTTAATATGTTGTTTATTTGTTGCATTGATATCCCTCCTTTCTTCCAGGGGAAGTGCAAGGCGCTTTACATAGTTCTGCCTCTCCCTCTTCCATCCTCACCACAATCCTGTGAGAGAGGGACCAGCCCAGTGTCACCCTGTGGACTTTGCGGCCGAGTTGGGACTGGAACTCCGATCTCCCAGGTCTCAGCCTAAAACACTAACCACTACACCACACTTTCTCCCAGTCCCAAGGCTTCCTCCCAAGAATCTCTGAGGGGATGGCATCGCCTTCTGCCACAAGACCTCTGTGTGATAGGTTAAGCCGAGAGATGGCAGCTGACCCAGGGTCACCCAACAAATGAGATGGCTTCCCACAGTCCCTAATACCTCTATGCCACATAATCATTGTGAGCCGTTGGCTAAAGACACACTCAGTCTACTAGTGCCCCCTAGACCTGCCTAACAGTTATAGCTTTGGTCCATTAGGCCTTTTCCAGCTGCAGGCTCATTGAGACAAATCCCCACAACTTCCTGTCCAGAGTTTGTGGTGCCCTGTAACTCCAGCAGGAAATTATCTTAAGAACAGCCTGCTGGGTCAGGCCAGTGGCCCATATGGGTCAGCATCCTTCTCTCCTAGTTGACCAGCCAAGGTGCCTGAGAGAAACCCAGCAAGCAGAATTAAGAGCACAAGCATGGTCTCCTGTGGTTTCCAGGAACTGGCATTCAGAAGCATTGCTGCTGTGTAAGTTCAGAAGTTGGAGAGATTTGCGCCGCTGTTTCGAAGGCAAACATGGCATTGGCCCTGTACGTTGGGTAGAAGATGCAAAGTTGTATCCTGCTAAATGGTGCCGCTCTTGAGTAGGGGAGTGGTGGTTGCATGGCACTTCTGCAAGAAGCCCCAGCAAGGGGAGAGAGCTGGCATCCTCCACACATCCCGTTCCTGGGATGCACAGGACCCCTGACCATGCTGGCTGGGCTTAATGGGAGTCCTTTGAGTCCAAAAATAGCTGAAGGACCACAGGTTCCCACAGGCTGGCACATAGGGCTGTGCATGGCCCCTGTGATCCAGCTTGGGACACAATGCAGTCTGCATAGATCTGGACTCACCACTACAAGCCTGTCTTTGCTCCTAGAAAAGGTTGGGGGAACCTGTCTCCCTCCAATTGCTGTTGGATCACAAGTCGTAGAATCCCTGGTTTCTGGGCATCCTCTGGTTGGAGCAGAAGGTACTGTGGGAGTCCAACAATGTCTAGAGGGCATCAGGCTTCCCAACTCTTCCCTAGAACAGCTGGATAAACATAGCATGTCTCCCTTTTAATAGAGAACTAGAATCCTCTTAAGTTGGAAAGGACATTGGGCTCTTCCAGTCTAGCATTCCTTGAAGAACAGCACCCCTCGAACGCAGCCAATGTTTAGCCAAAATGGGAGATGGAGTGCCACAACACCAGGAGGACCACAGCTTCCATGTCTCTAGTCTAAATTACCTAGCTATGCGGTGGAAAATTAGAATCTTGCATTGGTGCATTTGTACTGAAGATGGTGGCATTCCAACCTGGTTAAATCCCGCAACAATCCATGGGTCCAATGGCTTATCTGGATATTAGAAGCACTTCAGGCTACTGAAAAGCCACCAGCCCAGTGTGTGCTGAAGACCAACCCTCAACAGGGATGGTTGGTCATAGAGTGGACCATTGAGGTCTTCTGCAAAGGAGTGTTTTGGTTCAGAACCGCATTAGTGCTTCCTTGCAACACTTTAGTACAGTGGTGCCCCGCAAGACGAATGCCTCGCAAGACGGAAAACCCGCTAGACGAAGAGACTCATGGAACGGATTCTTTTCGTCTTGCGAGGCACCACTGTATTGTTTTATTTATTTAAAAACCTTCACCCTCAAAGAGTTCCGTGAAATGGGGTGGAGGTAGACTTCTGTTTTCCTCAAATCCCTTTGCATTTGCTTTCCCTTGTAGACCTCCCCTCCTTCCTGGAAGCCAGCCCCGGCCTGTAGTAGCAGCGGCCTTGAGCTGCTCTGACAACAAGTTTGTTGACACCCCTGCCCCGCGCAGGGCGCAGCAGGACAGCTTGCCCAGGGGAATGATTTAGCTTGCAAGCCGCTTGGCCAGCCTGCCTGTCGCCTGTCCGTTTCTGTGCCTGTCGCCACTCGTAACCTGTGATCTTGCTGTTGCTGTCTGTGTCCCAAAATTTAGGGGCGGGAGGGGAGAGGGGGAGATGCCAGGAGGGCAAACAGGGTTATGTTGCAACGCTCTCTGGCTTGTTTGCAGATTGAGCATCATGCAGTGGTGTCCTCTGACCTGCAATTTGGCAAATGGTTTTAGATCTGGGTCCCTAGAGAGAGGATTTTCCAAAGGAAGAATGCAGGGATCATGGGGTACCTAGGCCAAGTCTCCCCAAGATGGCTAAAGAGTGAGAGGCGAAAAGAGTCCTGTCAGCCCGCAGAGTTTGGAATAAACAGTCTGCGAGGGCACTTCCCCAGGGTTCAGTTTCCTCAGGGTGAGGGACAGCAGAGACTTTAAGATCTATATCTTATTTATGCATATGTACAACCTGAGCCCATGAAGGGGCTCACAGCACGAGCACCCCAAAAAGGTTTTGCCTCTCCCATAGCCATAGCCTTGGATTAAAGCAGATATCAAGCATGTCTCTCCCCCTGAGACTTCTGCCTGCAGCCTGCTCCAAGCTCAGGTCACACACAGCTCTCAACTCTTGCATTTCTCCTCCTAACTACCAGCCAGTTGAGGGAGACTGCACCAACTGTTTGCCATCTGGCACATAGCCACTTCCTTTGTTACCCTAACAACCCATACTTAGGCCATTACCAAGACACTGGCCTGGCTAGTCCAACAACCGAACCCTTGCTGAATCCAGGAATTGCCGTATCTCCTCAAACCTAATGCTTACCATTTTTTGACCAAATTACATTGCAAAAATTAAGGTGTGCATTAGATTCGATGGCACACTTATACTCACCAGCGACTACTTTTTTGGGTTTCAAAGTTCTGAAAACTGAGGCTTGCATTAGATTTGATGGCGCATTGGGCTTGGTACAGCCTCACCCCTACCCACAATACACACACCCCAAAAAACAAAATCTAAAGGCTCTTCCACATGACCTATTTATTTACTGAGCATCATCCTCATTTGCTGGCACACAGCTTTCGTAGAGATCAGGTTATATCTGGTCTGTCTTGGGCATTTGTTCTGATTTTATTTGCTTTATTTGTTCATTACATTTATAACTCACCTTTTCCTCCAAGGACCTCAAGGTGGGAGACATGGTATTCCATCCCCTGTGAAGTTGGTTAGGCTTAAGAGGAAGGGGCTAGGTCACCTGGTGACAGTGGCGTAGCGTGGGTTGTCAGCACCCGGGGCAAGGCAGGTAATTTGCACCCCCTAACACAGGGCAAGGCAAGTAATTTGCGGGGGCCCCCCCCCCGCTGCACTGTCCCTCCCCCAGATAGTCCCTTGCTCTCCGCACCGCACCGCACGCCTGGCACCCTCCCCTCCACAGTGGGCGGCGACCCGGCGGCTCGGATCGGATTCGCACAGCCAGCACTGCAGTGAGAGAGAGTGAGTGAGCCAGGTAGGGGCAGAGAGCTGCGAGTGCGAGCGCCCGCCCCCCAAGATGTTGCGCCCGGTGCGGTCGGCCCCCCCCTGCACCCCCCACGCTACGCCACTGCCTGGTGAGCTTCCTGGCTTAGTGGAGATTTCAACATGCTAACAACTACAACTCCCTATACATTGCTTTGCAGGGAGGTCATATGACAGTGAGAATCCATCCTGATTTCCTTGCAGGGTAATTATATGTCTTCTTGCCAATCATTCATTCATTCTGCGTTATTCAGTGCATTTTTCCATCACTTTCCTAGCTGTCAAAATCCCATTTTTAAAAAAAGTGGATTTATTGTGCTTGAGTGGCAGCACTCTTTAATCTGCTTTGATTGCACAGGCTCAAGGTTGTGTTCACATCACACAGTTAAAGCACACACATACATCCCTCCAGAATCCTGGGAGCGGTAGCTTACCCCTCGCAGAGCTACAATTTCAATAATGATAATAATATTTGTACCCCACCCATCTGACTGGGTTGCCCCAGGCATTCTAGGAGGCTTCCAACAATAAACTACAGCTCCCGGGATTATTTGGGGGAGGGCACACTTGATAAACGCATGGTGTGTTTGCAGCCAGAATTTCTGTGTATGTGTTTTGAATCGCACCTGCAAAACACCTGACAGTCTGGAGGGAATGGTGCACGTAACTGATGACCCCTAAGAAGGGAAGGAACAGAAGGAAAGGAAAGCATTGCTTATGTTGAGACTTGGGGTTTGCAGAAATTGGGGGAAATGACAGTGAAAGAAAAGCAAGTGCACCAAATAAGAACAGCCAGTTTCCTCCCACACCCTTCACAGCCATGTGATCTGAAGACAAAGCCATTTTGCTTTTTGCCTCTAGATTGGGGGAGGGAAATGTGGACACAAGGGACTGCCCTCTGTGGTGGGTGCCTCCCTGACTTCAAGGAGTCTTACTGTTGGTCCATCCAACTTAGTATTGTGCCTGTTCTCCAAAAAGTCTCAAAGAATATATAGACAGAGGCTCTGAGATCACATTTGCAAGCTCCTTTAGTGCTGTTGGGTGCAGCGCATCGGGTCCTGTAGATTTCAATTCCTTTTAAGTATCCAGGCATTTCCTTACCACCTCTTTCCCTATCTTTAGCTTCAGCTCCCTCCCTGCATCGTTTATTCTGCTACCTCCAGGTTAGGCACTGCTTTCCTTTTGCGATAAATTCACACTAAACGCTGATGAATTTTCAGGACTTAAAATTGCAAAGCCATGTAGAAATCCGGAGAACCAAATTTAAGATTAGGAAAATTAGAAAATGAGAGAAACTGACATCAGCATATTCAGCCACCCCCTGGAAGTAAGTACCATTGGGCTCAACTGGGACTCAGTTCTGAGTAGGAAGGCATAGATTGCCACAATTAATAAATTAGGTTATGAACAGGACACCCATCACAGGCTTGTTTTTGTTAGGGTGGAGTTAGGGTGGAAGCCTGATGGCAGGTCCCTTGTTGACAACATTTGCACCTAATAGTGGACATCACATTCATCATCTGTGGTCACTGAGCATGCTCAGTCCTCACTGGGCTGTTTTAGAGTCCCGCCACCAACTTAGTGGGTTCTTTCCTCCAAAACAATTGTACCTCTGCAAAAGCGGGTCCCTAAACTCTGCTCTGATGCACACGGTGTGCCATATTTGGGTACAGGATGCACGCTCTGATGATATGTTGGATATTAGCAGACCCTCCAAGGGTCCCTATTTTGCAGGGGTGTCCCAGATTTGCAGAAGCCGTCCTGGTTTCTGATTTGATACCAGAATGTCCCGCTTTTCCTTAGGATGTCCCTATTTTCATCGGCGACACTTTGGAGGGTATGGAGTTATCTGACCCTGAGTCATCTGAAGACAGCCCTGTATAGGGAAGTTTTTAATGTTTAATCATGTTTTTATATACAGTGGTACCTTGGTTCTCAAACTTAATCTGTTCCGGAAGTCCATTCCAAAACCAAAGCGTTCCAAAACCAAGGTGCGCTTTCCCATAGAAAGTAATGCAAAATGGATTAATCCATTCCAGACTTTTAAAAACAACCGCTAAAACAGCAATTTAACAATAATTTTACTCTCTAATGAGACCATTGATCCATAAAATGAAAGCAATGTACTGCAGTCACACAATCGGTCGATCAGTAGCTGAACTGGGTTCCGCACAGTCACAAAAACAGAACAAAAAAAGAGCCGCAAAAACAGAAACGCAAAATAAATAGCAAAAACAGACAGACCTCAGTGTAACATTCAAATCGGAAGTGTAACACAACAGAAGTGTAACACTCAAAACGGAGCACGTTCAGCTTCCCAAAAAAGTTCCCAAACTGGAACACTTCTGGGTTTGCAGTGTTTGGGTTCCAAGTTGTTTGAGTACCAAGGCGTTTGAGAACCAAGGTACCACTGTATGTTGGAAGCTGCCCCGAGCGGCAATCCAGTCAGATGGGTGGGGTATAAATAGTAATTTATATATTTATATAAATATAGTGAGAGATTTTACTTTCTTGGGCTCCATGATCACTGCAGATGGTGACAGCAGCCACGAAATTAAGAGACGCCTGCTTCTTGGGAGGAAAGCAATGGCAAACCTAGATAGCATTTTAAAAAGTAGAGACATCACCTTGCCAACAAAGGTCCGTATAGTAAAAGCTATGGTTTTCCCAGTAGTGATGTATGGAAGTGAGAGCTGGACCATAAAGAAGGCTGATCGCCGAAGAATTGACGCTTTTGAATTATGGTGCTGGAGGAGACTCTTGAGAGTCCCATGGACTGCAAGAAGATCAAGCCTATCCATTCTGAAGGAAATCAGCCCTGAGTGCTCACTGGAAGGACAGATCGTGAAGCTGAGGCTCCAATACTTTGGCCACCTCATGAGAAGAGAAGACTCACTGGAAAAGACCCTGATGTTGGGAAAGATGGAGGGCACAAGGAGAAGAGGACGACAGAGGACGAGATGGTTAGACAGTGTTCTCGAAGCTACAAACATGAATCTGACCAAACTGCGGGTGGCAGTGGAAGACAGAAGTGCCTGGCGTGCTCTGGTCCATGGGGTCACGAAGAGTCGGACACGACTGAACGACTAAACAACAACATATTTATATATATATATAATTGATTGGGACATCCCTATTTTCATCAGAGAAATGTTGGAGGGTATATATTAGTAGATGGGATGCACATTTCATTTTTATCCCCCCCCCCCCCTTGCTCCCAGGAGCTCAAGGGCATAAACAGGGCTTATGCCAATAATGGCACCATATTCTCTCTCATTGTGCATCTGACAGCAAGAGCTGTTTGACAGTGGAATTTGCTGCCAAGGAGTGTGGTGGAGTCTCCTTCTTTGGAGGTCTTTAAGCAGAGGCTTGACAACCATATGTCAGGAGTGCTCTGATGGTGTTTCCTGCTTGGCAGGGGGTTGGACTCGATGGCCCTTGTGGTCTCTTCCAACTCTATGATTCTATGATTCCTGCGCTCTGACTGCGCTTTCCCTTGTCCTCAGCTCAGAGAGGGCTGCTGGGAAGCGATTTCCCCAAGGCCACTGGTCCTGGGCAGACTGCGTGGAAAGGAAGGTGTGCTGCCTGGCGCCTTTGGGTCTGCACTTGGCCGACGCAGAGGAGCCAGGTCGGCTGGAGCCCAGCCAAATCCCGCTAGGGATGCAAGCAAAGTGGAGAAATGGCAAACAAACTTGTCTCCTCTGGGCTCTGAGCAAACACGTTCAGCCAAGAGGGTGGCATCTCGGCTCAAGGCAGACCCCTCTCTCTGCCTGGAAGGGGAACGTCTGTCACTGAACTCAAAGCACTGGGGCCAGGGGGAGATTTTTCCCCGTTAACACACATGCAGATAGTACATCGGATCTTGTCATTCTGCACGCTAACAGCAAACTCATCTGTGTATGGATTTTTCTGTAGCTGAAAAACATCAACAGGTGAATCTGTCAATTTCAAGTTTCCAATCTAAAGTTCAGCTCTCTGTATTTTCACATCTGTTTACAATTTTTCAAAGTTCTCGTGACAGTTCATCGAATTTATCCTAAACATAAATCTTTTAGTATGCAGTTTTGCCTAATATGCACATTTTTGCAAAGCAAGCTTGCCTAATATAATGACTTTTTTTATATATCATTTTTAGCAATATACATATGCCTCTTTGTACAATTTCCCCCCCTAGTATCTACATTTTTATATACATGACTTGGCCTGGGAATGGCATTACTCCTCGTTCACTGGGTTTTGGACTGCAGTCTTAAATAAATGCTTAGTTTCCTCATTGAAATCAAATGGATTTATAAATGTTTAATTTTGGCTGCATTTCCTCTTCATTTCAAAGTTTTGCATCCTGTCTTTCATTCAAATGATATTCAAGGCAGTTTGCATTTAGCAGAAAATCCAGATCAAATATTAAAGCATAACATTACTATTACTACTACTACTACAACAACAACAAAAACAAAAACAACAACATTAGCATTGTTACAAACTAGCCTGAATTAAATTCCATTGAAAGCTCATCAAAGTGCCCTGGATTTACATTCTCAAATCCTAAATGGAAGTTGCCCAATTGCTAGATGGAAGTATTTTTGGTTACGATTCTGCTTTTCTAATATATTGGTGTTACCCATATGGAGCTTTTCAGATTTGTGTTTTTAAACACATAAATGAAGTGCATTTGACAATAATCCCATCACAGGCTCAAATCAGTTTATCTGTTTATCTTTGTGCATAATTTAACTAATTGCTCTAAGATGCAAGTTGGCTGATTTATTTTTGAAGAATGTTCAAATGTAGCTTCCAGGGCAACTAAAATGGGGGGGGGGGGTTATGAAAATATTACATATAAAAAACAGAATGAATATGAGAAAACTTAAACATGATCAGCATATTGATAACACCAAAAATAAATGGGTAAATCAGGAGATTCCAATTAAACATATAGTTATGCCTTATCTAAATAATTATTGTTTTAATAATTTACAAAGCCTAACTGAATAAATCGATTAATTCAATTTCTATGATAGCTTCTTGAAAAATAATTTAATAAAGAATGCTTTGCTATTATTATTTTTATATCATTCTGAAATTGATGGAATTTGGGAGGTTTTGCAGTATTGATTAAATAAATTCTAAATGCACCGATTCCATCTCCTAAGAGGTTTTTTTTTGTTTTTTTTTTAAGCACTAATTAAACAACAGCAGCAACAGTTCTAAGGGTACAATCCAATGCATGTCTTTGCAGAAATAGTTCCCTCTGAATTCTGTGCGTAAGTCGGTACAGCCTCAGTCAATAAAGGACATAGTTAATAAACAATTTGCAACAACCAGCACATTCAGAAATGGGACGGATATAAGTTGTGTCCTTTGCAAAAATATAATCAGACTCGTATTTGAGTTCATATAATAAATTAACGGTAGGCAAACTTGATCCACATTTTATCATTTACATGAAAATCATGTAGTAGCTAAGGGTTGTATCCAACTAAGTTACACCCAGAGCAGAAACAGCGAAGTGAATTGACCCAAGTTAGACACGTCCATTATTTTCAATGGGTCTAGGATGAATACTGGAAGGGACACAAATATTTTGTTATAATTTAAATACTAATTCAGCCTTAGTATTCCTTAAATAAAAGTATCTAATATCCCTTTCTTTTCTTTTTAAATCAATACATAAGAAAGGAATGCCATTCGGTTGCTTTCACTAACCCCCTGAGAACCTATACTTTTTTTAATCCAAACCCCAGAAACAACAGACTGGAGAGGATTTGGACAGAGTGCATTTTAAACTAGCATATATCTGGCAGGCACAACTTATGACAGGTCCCCATAGTTTGTATTGCTCTGCCTTAACCATTTTTTAAAAAGTTATTTCTTTACATTATTTTTAATCAGGATTCCCCCCCCCTTTATATTGATTAAAAATCTTATAAAGATATACATTGTAAGGAAACCCTATTAAATACATATTCCAACTCTGCAATTCATCTCTCTCTCTCTCTCTCTCTCTCTCTCTCTGTGTGTGTGTGTTATTGAGCTGCTTTAAACCTGCTATATTAATAACTCACCTTTTGTATCTGTTTAATTTGGCTTCATTTTCAAAGAAAATAATAAAGAAAGAAATACATGATTTTTAATATCTGTCAACTATGAACCTAGCAACCAGTGAATCGTATCATCATAATGCTATTCAGACATCTTACAAAAATAGTAACAGGTTGAAAGGCAAACAGAAATCAAAAATTTAATATACAGTGGTACCTTGGTTCTCAAACTTTATCTGTTCCGGAAGTCCGTTCCAAAACCAAAGCATTCCAAAACCAAGGTGAACTCTCCCATAGAAAGTCATGCAAAATAGATTAATCCATTCCAGACTTTTAAAAACAACACCTAAAACAGCGATTAAACATGAATTTTACTATCTAACGAGACCATTGATCCATAAAATGAAAGCAATAAACAATGTACTGCAGTCACACAATCAATCAATCAGTAGCTGAACTAGGTTCTGCACAGTCACAAAAAAGAGCTGCAAAAACTCAAAATAAATAGCAGAAACAGACAGACCTCAGTGTAACACTCAAAACGGAGCACGTTCGGCTTCTGAAAAAAGTTCGCGAACCGGAACACTTACTTCCGGGTTTGCAGTGTTTGGATTCTAAGTTGTTTGAGTACCAAGGCGTTTGAGAACCAAGGTGCCACTCTACAGTATTATACTACTGTGTTCTAGATTTATATACGAATATACTTATTTATAGCCTCTCTCTTTTTTTTACCAAGCCCACCTACACAAATGACAACAACCTCAGACTTCTATTAACTGTAAGTTCTGTTAACTTTGGTTCCTCGTGACATACGCCCAAATCCGGACTGAGATAAATTTAAATATTCCTAAAATGCAAACTAAACAATTTCTAAGGATACTGGCTGAGTTCCAACGTTTTGCTGTAACCACACAATCCTATACATGCTCATCAGAAGTCAGTTCTGTTCTGTCAAATAAGGCTTGTTTTCAGGTAGACGTATTATAGGATGGCAGCCTAAGGCACAGAGAAATAAAAAAAAGATTTTATCCCTCTCTGGATGGAAGTGAGACTAGCAAGGAGAGCAAAAAGTATTCGAAATCTATGGCCATTAGGAACTGAATTATCTGCATGTCAGCTATCCAGACAGATTCGGGAATAAAGATTTTTAAAAGTAACAAATCTTATTCAGAAAAAAACCCCAGAACTAATGGAAAATTGCGTATAAAAAGATTCTGGGAATGAACATGGAACAACTTAAACTTATGACCAGCATATTTACAACACCAAAATAAATGAGTATTAATAAATGTAGTTGTGTGATTTCAAAATAATTATTGCTTCAGCATTTTGTTCTGGGACCCAAACGAATTGAAAACCTCATTTATATAATTTACTAAATCCATAAAAGCTTGCCTGAGCTCAGCACAACTTGATTCATTTTTATTTCTACTATTATTTAGAAACTTAAAATAGAGAATAAAAATAACTACAACTACCTGCACTGATTTTTGTATGGATTAAAAAAAACAAACCAAGAAATATTCAGTGACTGAAGTCAAATCAGTTCTAAAGACAATCTGTGGCATCCGTCTTGCAACAGAACTCAACAGAGTCATGGCACTAAAATGAACAGTCAGAATTTATGAATGCTAGACAAGATTTCAGAATGGGTTGTGCTGTATATGGTGACAATAATTAACAATATTATTAGCCAACTGAAGCTGTAGTTGATTATTTGGAGTTGCAAATTAAGTGCATGCTTCTCTATATCTTGATTTTTTTGTTTTTGTTTAGTGCAAAAGAGAACGGCAAAGTTGCCCTTTACTTTTCACTATAAACAGTAAGTCTTATTTATTAAATTGTAAGTTGTATTTTCTTCAGTACCTCAAAAAGACACAGACATTGCAGTTTTGGCAATCTGCAGATATATATAAATTGAACAAATGGAATGAGTAAGATTGTCAGTTAACTAGAATTCTTTAATCTGTTGACAAGTTTCAATTTATGAAGCAGGCATCAAACTAGCAGGACACATTTACAGAGGTTGTCTGAATAAGAAGAGCTGAAAGGGAAATTTTCTACCCATTGAAAATTTGCAGAGTCCTGGGGTTCATATCTGACTTCTGAAATTTTGAGTGTTTGCAGATTTAGCATTTGAAATTCAGCTTTGATTAATACCTTAAAAAGAAAAAAAGAAAAGCTTGCATGGGTAAATTCTAATGCAGTAAATTACTGGCTTACTAAACCCAATATTTGCTTCTTTTTAAAATAAAATAAAATTCATAACTCAGAATTTCTTGCAGATTTATTTTCCCTCCTTACTATCTTTAGCTGTATTGGTGGTAGCAGCAGCAGCAGAACCACAATTATAATTATCATTATTTTCTTTTTGTAAACCGTACTGGGAATATGATTGAGGGGCACTATAAAACCAGTTATTAAAATATTAATAATTAATTGTTAGGAAGACTGAGGAGGGGGAGTATAAAATATGAATATGATGCAAACAAATGCAAGCTGATATAATTTGCTTGGGAATGTTCCCCTGCAAATTTTGTTTGGCTCACAGGGACATCCTTGATGTGTAACATAAAACCTATGTGTTTTAATTCTCATTCTGACTGGATTTGAAACAACAGATTATTTGATTTCCAGTCCCTATAAGTTATGAGGGCTTTGCAACTTTTGGAACATGGACAAACTCAAAAACTTTGAAAGGATATGTGAACATACTATAGTTTTAAGTTTTCAATATAGCCATTTATTATTTTAGTTTAGTTTAGTTTAGTTTACTGTTTGCTGTTTTTAAAGATTTCCTCAGATTTTCCCATATCTGTTCAAAATTGCTGGGATTTTGATACTTTTAATTAAATAGCTTTTACACTCATGTTTTGCACTTTCACTGTTCCTTTTTCCCTTCACTGGCAGCTAATTGGTCATTTTCATTAACTAAAAAAGTGGGGTGGTGGTGATTATTTATTTATTTTAAACCCCTGTGACTCAAAATAGCAAACACATCAACTCCTTCGGTGGCACAAAGTTATCCAGAAGTAAAGGTGCAGCAAATAATTTAAGAATGTCATTGTTCTCTTCTTTCTTTAATTTCTGAGAATTCACAGCCCAACTGATAATTGTAGATGATGCTCAATGAATGGGATCCGACTTCACAATTGCACCATAAGCTGCAACGGATCTTAAATAGATTGACACCAGCTGCTATTTCATTGAGCTGGAATCAATTTGCATTGAAATCTGTTAAGGAGCATAGACTTCAGAAATCCGAATCCAAATTGTGTTCTTCCTATGTCTGTTATGGGCTCTGCCGTAGAACTAGGTTTTAGTGATGTCTTCCATTCTAAGTATTCCTCAGGAACTGTGTTCCCACCCTGTGGTGGCGATTGCATTCCCGATTTGTTTCTTAAACCATTCTCCCCTTCTGTGAAACTTCCTCTGTTCACAGACTGGAAGCGTGTTGCAAAACTTGGGGAAGTCATAGTGCATAATTTGCATTTTCCTGTTTTGGGCTTCCAGATTTTTTTAAAAAAAAATAGTTTAAAGGGAAAAAAAACCCCACCACAAAATTACAGTAAATCAGTTGTAATCCCCGGGGAAACCCCAGAAAGGATGGTAGATTAAAAGTTATGAAAGAATGTGTCAATCTTGTTGTTGTACATCAGACTTTATCCATTCAGTAGCTGCACATGAAGGCGTAAATAAGGATGTGAAGTGCCATGGAGCAACCTCGAGTTACATCAGTTAGGAAATTTGGCCCCCTCTGTGTGTGTGGAATATGAGTTTCTGATAAAATGTGATAAGCCTATTGACCTGTTTGCTCAAGAGTTATCTCATCCAAACGTGTTCTTTCTTGGAACACAGGCGATTGGCTGATTCCAATCTGAGGAGGGACTCTCTGGCATTATAAAAGTAGCCCTCTTCTTTGCTTGGGAATAACACATTCTAGGCCTTTCAGAGAGAGATCGTGACAGGCTGAGAGCGGGGAAAAGAGAGAGAAAAGTGATTGAAAAGAAAGGAACTAGACCCATCGCAAGAAAGGAAGATGAAACTGCAACTAGTCTGCGTGGTCTTCATTCTTCTCAGCGCTGCCACCAGAAACACTTGTGCCTTCAAACTTCAGGTGAGAATCACATTATAAATTATGAGGCGGAATTTATGAGACGATCTTCCTAGTCAAGTTCATCCAATGGAACTTAGGAGGCTATAGGAAGTCATGGGACTTCATAGGAAGTCAGATTATTGAAACATCTGGCTAGGGAACATCTGCACTTGCTGGACGTGTCTCTTCAAGGTTTTAGGCAGGAGACATTCCCAGTCCAACTTGGACATGCCAAGGTTCGGACATGAGACCATCTGCTTGCAAAGCAGATCCTCTGCCAATGGTCTTCTGGTGTCGACCAGTTTTGTATCATATAACTGAGCAAAGGCCCCCTTAACTAGGATAGAGCAGTCTATTTGTGAACCTCGTCACTTTTACATGTGTTCACTCATAAATCCATTCCAGCCTGTTTCCATATATCATCAGTATCTTATATTGTTAGGTGTTTTTTTGTTTCTGTTTTAATCTTTCAAAATCTCTCTCTCTCTCTCTCTGTGTGTGTGTGTGTGTGTATATATGTATGGGATTGTTTTAAAAAGATATAAGCTGTAATTATTATTATTATTATTATTATTATTATTATTATTATTGATAGAATTATTATTATTTAAAAAATCCTTAGGAAATTTCACATCTCAGTATTAAGTTTTGGATGCATTTTCTCTTAAAATGTGCATTTGTGGGGTTCTAAGGGACACGGGTGGCGCTGTGGGTTAAACCACAGAGCCTAGGACTTGCCGATCAGAAGGTCGGCGGTTTGAATCCCTGTGATGGGGTGAGCTCCTGTTGCTCGGTCCCTGCTCCTGCCAACCTAGCAGTTTGAAAGCACGTCAAAGTGCAAGTAGATAAATAGGTACTGCTCTGGCGGGAAGGTAAATGGCGTTTCCGTGCATTGCTCTGGTTCGCCAGAAGTGGCTTAGTCATGCTGGCCACATGACCCGGAAGCTGTCTGCGGACAAACGCCAGCTCCCTTGGCCTATAGAGCGAGATGAGCGCGCAACCCCCGAGTCGGTCACGACTGGACCTAATGGTCAGGGGTCCCTTTTATGCACACTTACCCCACTGAACTCAGTGGAACCTACCAGAGTAGATATGGATAGAATTGTGCTGTGAAAGTATTTTACTTGACAGTAAACATTTATTCCTGTACATCATTTAAAAATACACTTTGGAGTTCTTTTTTTTTGAGCCAAGAACTATGAAATCTCACAGAAAGCTTCGTTCCGATCCACATATTAGTCTAGCGGTGTGACTCAGTGGCGCATAGCTTCACAATTAATTGTTTTGAGTTGCGTCGGACTCCATGAACTTGCAGGCTGATGGAGCTACTCTTAGGCCAAGCAGGGATGCCAACTTGATTAAAATATTTTTTTGGGGGGTGGAGGTAATCCCCACCCCGCATAATTGACCACAAGACAAGGTACATGCACACCATTTGAATGGCAATGCCCATCAGCTTTGGGGGGGGGGAGCGGTCCTCAAAAATATTTGGGGGGGGGCTGAAGGGACCTTGGCCCTTAGGAGTTGGCTCTTAAGAGGCCAAGCATGGTGGCCACTTCGTGACAGATCTGGGGTGCCATGAAAGGTAGCAAATTGCTACTTTGTTAGCATTACCCAGTGCTATTTTTTTCTAGAAAAAAGAGGTGCCTGAACTCACCATGAGCACCTTCCTTGTTATCTTAGAATGGCAATGGTGCCCACCTGAGAGGTGCCAGAACTGAGTTCTGCAGAGTTCCTGCCCTGCAGAGCTACAATTGACAATTTTCTGGGAAGAGAGACGTTGATTGCTAACCCTCTCTGGGCACTGTAGCTCTGGGACAGGGACTGGGATGGGGTCTCCTAACAACTCTCAGCTACTGTTATAGACCTCACATCCCAGGTTTCTTAGAAGGGAGCCAGCACTGCTGAAGTGGTGTAGTCATGCTTTAAAGGCATGCTGTGAATCTGGCCATGGCTGAACCAGGGTGCTCACTACACTGATACCAAGGGGAAGGCGCTGGCCGCTCCATCTCAGAGCACCAAATGTCTTGGGCTGGCTTTGCTTGAAGATAGCCTCACTTTCCTCAACTTTAGCTACTTATCTACAATAAACGGGGACTATAACTGGCTTTTGCAGGGTTTCGGCAAGGACTTCGGTTGTCCCTAGTCCTGGTTTTCTAAGATCAGTCCCTGAACAATCACAATTCTCTCCTCCAGCTCCCTCGGCCAATAAAGCGAGATGAGCTCCACAACCCCAGAGTCGGTCACGACTGGACCTAATGGTCAGGGGCCCCTTTACCCTTACCTTTAAGAAATTGAATGCTTTTGCAGCTCTCGGTGAAGGAAATTTCACTGAAACACATTGAGTTGAATAAACAGTTGATTATCAGAAACATTATTTATCTTGGCTGCTTTTGGCTTTTCTCTCTCAGCCCTTCCTGGAGACTCTAGGATTGAATCTGAGATGTTCTCCCGCTGACCCACCGCAAAGAGAGAAGGGTGTTTATGAAACCTGATTCTAAACCAGGGTTTCCCAAACTTGGGTCTCCAGCTATTTTCGGACTACAAATCCCATCATCTCTGACCACTGGTCTTGCCAGCTAGGATGATGGGAGGTGTAGTCCAAAAAAACCAGCTGGAGGCCCAAGTTTGGGAAACCCTGGTCTAAACTTTCCTAACTGCGCCACTGTGCCGATGGAGGGTGGGGAGAACAAGGCGGGAACCAGAGTTGAAAATGTACCAAGTCTGGCTTTTCCCCAACCTGTGAAGTTTGGAAAGATTTCCCCCTTTCAGTAACAGATGAGCTAAAACAAATCCCCTCCTTCTTTCTCTTCACAGACAGATGTTGAGAAAGACCTCACGAGCTTGGATACGTACAAGACAGAGCCCAGGGCGAATGCTGTTCAGGTGAGACCTATATCCCAGTGGTGCTTGTACTACTCCAGTGTGAAGGCAAGGGGGCAGCATTGTGCAAGGAGAAATAGATGTCTCTCTCAGCACCACACTAAGATCCTTTGGCATGCCAGGCTATATTCCTGAATCTTGCTTTAGAGTAATGCAGCCTCGGAGGAGAATGCAAGTCTGGTTTCTCCTGCCCTTCCTTTTGTCCCCACTCCCCACTTAAATCCCTTAAAAACAAAACAAAAAAACAAAATGCCCATTCAGAAGAGAGGTTCTCTGTACAGGCTCAGAAGCATTCAGCCTGAGATACCTAGATTTAAAAAATAAAATAAAATAAATTGTGGCAGTCCTACCTAATGACAGCTGATTAGGACCCTGAGAAGTCTAATTTGTCCTGGAATATAGAAAGCTCTCTTCTACTAGATCAGATCTGCCTGGCACACCAGGGTGTCAGGATGATCATTTTCTCGTGATCTTTTTTAACAAAAGATGCCAGTGGTTTGAATCAGGGATCTTCTGAGCTATGGCTCTTCTCTCAGGGCTTGTCCATACTTCCTCAATCCCACACCTAGAAAGCCTATCAGGTTTTGTTTCCCCCTCTGCTTTCCCTTTCCTGAGAGAAAACAGTAGCAACTCTTAATTCCACTTGTTTCAATTACACTATTGGTATTACTGATTTATTTTTATTTATTTATGCTCCTGTGCTTTATATTATCTGTTGTTTCGTATCCGAGCCTAGTTGTAAGCCCCCTTTTAACCGCATTTGGGAAAAAGGAGTATACAATCTGTACCTCTTTCCTTAATAAACAAAACCAGGCCAAGCCCGGCTCGCAAACTTTGGCCCGAAAAATGCCCATAGACCCTCTTCTGAGGTGAACATGAGTGACTATTAATTTCGTTCATTTTAAATTGCACTAGTGACTAGTCCATACCCTCCGACCTTTCTTCAATGAAAACAAGGATGCCCCATTCCATAATGATCATTTTACTATTTATAACCCCACACATCTGACTGGGTCTCCCCCAGCCACTCTGGGCAGCTTCCAACATATACAAAAACATAACAAAACATTTTTTAAAAAGGATTGCCTTCAGACAACTCTGGAGTCGAATAATAGCATACCCTCTGATATTTCTCCAATGAAAATAGGGACGTCCTAAGGAAAAGCGGGACATCCTGGGATCAAATCAGAAACCGGGACGGCTTCTCTAAATCAGGGATGTCCCTGGAAAATAGGGACATTTGGAGGGGCTGCTATAGGTCTTACTGGTTTATTTATTTATTATTGTTTTACTTTATTTGCGCTTTGTATTCAATCCTCATTGTGAGCCTCATTTTAAGCATATATGGGGAGGGCAGACTGCAAAACGAATAAATGACTCCGTTAATAACGGGCTCTTTCTTCTCGCCACCGCAGGCATTGCTACGGAGAGCCAAGCGCTTCAACAGCCACTTCCCCACCTGCCGCTACTGCTGCAACTGCTGCAGAAACAAAGGATGTGGCATGTGCTGTTGGGCCTGAGGGCCAAGGATGACTTCGGCACCGCCGGGCCGCGCCCCGTCTCAGCACCACACACACACCAGGCTCCCCAATCTTGCCCCCCACCCCGTACTGCTCCCTACCACCTTCAACAAATGTTTCCTTATTTATTAGTTTGGCACTGTTTTTTTTCGTTTGCTCGCTTTGTGGGCTCTCATTTGTTACTGTTGGGAATTAAAGCATTTTTACCACACGACTGTCTGCAAGGTTTTTTTTACCTCACGGAGTGTTTGCAATTACTTTTTACCTCACAACTGCCATAGCAGGGGAAGGTGGGAGTTTTAGTCTCAAGCGCATATGGGGAACCTAAGGTTGTCAAAAGGCTTGGGTCCTCTGCCGTCCTCTGGTGGCAACTCTCCAGGGCTTCAGGTGCAGATAGACTCATCTAAATAATTCTTATTTTTTCTTCTTCTTCCTTATCTTCTACTGGCTGATGCAAGCAATCTACGACCATAGCCTCCCTGATAGGTAGCCATCCGTTTTTTGCTTTAAAAAACCCTCTAACCATAAATAACTTCCCATCTCCCAGGGATGGTTGTTTCATGGTCGAACAGCTAAAGCAGTCAGCAGGTCATTCCTAACGTTTAACCAAAATCCTCTTGTAAATTGAACCCAGTGGCTGGGGTCCGGCCCTTCAGAGCATCAGAACATACACTTGCTCAATCACCTATATAAAAGCCCTTCAAATACTTGTAGATGAGTATCGCATCACCTCTTAAGAATCCCTTCTCCAGGTTAAATGTTCTTGAGTCTTTCAAGCTAAGGTTTGGTCTCCTCATGAGGTTTTGGTCTCCGGTGTTTCAGCTCAGGATGCACATGTGATGAAGGCTGGTGTTAAACTAATGTGAGATTTCTCTGTGTTTGGATGAAGATATTTATACAACTGGATTCTGCACATTACCCCAATTGCAGTGGACTAGAAGTTTGAACTTATGGGGGGGGGGTTGGGGGTTGCATACCCTCCAACATTTCTCCAATGAAAATAGGGACGTCCCATTCCATAATGAAAATTTTACTATTTATACCCCCCCCCCAACATCTTACTGGGTTGTTTCAGCCACTCTGTGCAGCTTTCAACATATATAAAAAACAAAATATTAAACATTTTTTAAAAACCCTTCTCTATACAGGATTCCCTTCAGACAGCTGGGGGGGGGGGGGAGAGAAACCTCCATACCCGTCAACATTTCTCCATTGAAAATAGGGGCATCCTGAGGAGAAGCGGGACATTCCAGGATCAAATCAGAAATTGGGACAGTTTTTCTAAATCAGGGACGTCCTTGGAAAATAGGGGCACTTGGAGGGTCTGGGGTTGTATGTGTAGTGCTGCCTTTCTGTGTATCATAGTATTGCTTGTGAAAATGTTTCAACACCTTAAAATTTATGAATAGAAGGGAAATGTAAGCATGAAAAACCAAAGTGTGGAAAAGGGGAATTTCATGCATAGAGGCCCAGAATAAGGCGTACTCAGTTCCAGACTTCCAAACCTAAGGTCACCCTGGAGGAGGTGCACAGAAAGAAGACTGAAGTGGGTGGGGGGTTTCCTGTGTGCTCCAAAGGTAACCATTTAGGAAAACTTTAAACACAAGGTGCTTCGGTCTCAAGAGAACGGTGTGCAACTTTTGTCATGTACATTGCCACTTCGTGGAAAAAACCACTTACCAAAACGTTTGCCCATGTGTACTTGCACAAAAAATAGGGGATCTTGCTGAAAGGCAAGATATGGAGATCTACACTGATTGTTGCAATGCATTCCTTGTTGTTGTTGTTGTATAATTATACAGTAGTACCTCGGGTTAAGGGACGCGGGTGGCGCTGTGGGTAAAACCTCAGTGCCTAGGACTTGCTGATCGCAAGGTCGGCGGTTCGAATCCCCGCGGTGGGGTGAGCTCCCGTCTTTCGGTCCCAGCTCCTGCCCACCTAGCAGTTCGAAAGCACCCCTAAAGTGCAAGTAGATAAATAGGTACCACTTTATAGCGGGAAGGTAAACAGCGTTTCCGTGTGCTGCGCTGGTGCTGGCTCGCCAGAGCAGCTTCGTCACACTGGCCACGTGACCCGGAAGTGCCTCCGGACATTGCTGGCCCCCGGCCTCTTGAGTGAGATGGGTGCACAACCCTAGAGTCGGACACGACTGGCCCGTACGGGAAGGGTACCTTTACCTTTACTTACCTCGGGTTAAGAACTTAATTTGTTCTGGAGGTCTGTTCTTAAGCTGAAACTGTTCTTAACCTGAAGCACCACTTTAGCTAATGGGGCCTCCCGCTGCTGCTGTGCTGCCGCGAGACTTCTGTTCTCATCCTGAAGCAAAGTTCTTAACCCGAGGTAATACTTCTGGGTTAGCGGAGTCTGTAACCTGAAGCGTATGTAACCTGAAGAGTATGTAACCCGAGGTACCACTGTAATATGATTGTATAATCTTAGAAGGGGGCGTGGGGGTGATCAGAAAGAGACCCTGAACTTCTGAATTTTCCACTATGCTACTGCTGATGAGAGTAGTTTTGGGAAAGTCCTGATGGCTGGGCCTAGAAGGGCCTGGAGGATGACATTTGACCTGTGCTATGCAGTGGCAGAAAGGGAACTGCTTTATTTCTGACCGTCCTGTAGCTGTTCAGACAGGAGCCTGGTTGGGAAAGGAAATACAGCAACCCCTAATCTTCTGTGCGCTCGAAGAAGTCTTCCGTTTAAGGCAGCCTCCTGCCGCCACCCCCGCTGAGAGATCTCCATGGCACTCTCCCTGCCACCCCAATCCCAAATTAATCACAGTAATAAAAGCCACGGATGCATGCTGAAAGTACAAAAATAGAGACATATACTTTGAAAGTCTTGACAGTAAAATCCACTGACACAATGGGCTCAGCACAGCAGGAAAGACCTCAGCCATGGAAAGAAAGACGAGATTAGAACAGCACAGCCCTGCAAACACCCTTCAAATGGAGGGGCTCAGTGCCATTAGCTATCCCTCTCGCAGCAAGAAATTCCAGGGGTGAGGATCAATAATACTTCCTCACAGAAAGGAGCCTCGGGGGGTAAGGTCATAAATATTCCCCCTCATGGACTGGGAACTGGGGTTCTACACCCAAGAACATATCCCTGGACACACACAAAAAGAGCAGGAAGTCCTGAGAGTTAATACTAGTATTTTGTTTCCCCTGCAGCAGGGAGTCCCGAGGGTTTATGCTAACAATACTCCCCCAGGGAATTGTAGGAGGTAACCGTTGCATGGAGGGAGCCCCGGAAGATTTATTTGGGCGTACGAATTTGACACCATCCCTCCCTCCCCCCACGGCTCTCCTACTCAGTCACCCCCATTGGTCTAGCTAGCATTACTTCTAGTTATTATACAAGCACTTGTTAAATAGAAAAAATAATAATAAAAGGAAAGCATTTGGACAAAAGTTCTCTCCTTCCTCGGGTCAGACGTTGGAGTAGATCTGGTCGGTTCCAGAGGTGGGCTGCCAGTTGCCCAGGTTCCCGTAAAGTCCAGTCAGCTCACTGGCTGATACATTTTCATAATCTTCAGCCACCGCCATGGATTCGTAGGCCTTGGTGCTCAGATCCTAAAAAGAAAGAAGAGAAAGGAAGGGTTTTAGTCCATTTGAAGCACATGGCTTCCCCTAAAGAAGCCTGGGAACTGTGGTTTACCCTTCTCACGTAACACCCGTAACAAACTACCTGATATGAACATAATTCGGACCCTTAGATTGCTTTCGGAGGCCCTTCTCCAGTTCCCCCATCTGAGGGAGGCTCAGAGGGCAGTGATAAGGAAGAGGGGCCTTTTTAGTTGTGGCTCCCCATTTGTGGAATGTGCTTCCCTCAGTGAGGGCCACCTGGTGCCTTTGTTGACATATGTTTTGGCACCAGGTAAAAACTTATCTCCCCGCCTCTCTGTCCAGGCTTTCGATAGACTAAGATGGGTGCTGTTTTGTTACTAGTGTGTTGCCCAAGCTTCCTGTGGTAGGGTTGTTTTGATCTGTTTTCATGGTATGATGGTCTCAAAATAATAATAATAATAATAATAATAATAATAATAATAATACGATTGCTTTGGAGAAGCTGTATGTGTCAGTGGCAGACCTACACTTGGGGGGGCCCTGAACTGCCATGGGGGCCCCTTCGCAACCAGCAACAAAGTCTGGGTAACCTCTATTATCATCATCAGTGGGGTTGTTCCACATCAGATCACCAAACCTTTACAACTGACTCTCAGACTTCGGGATTGTTGAAATATATACAACAAGTCATCTTCTTTAACAAGATAGCTCAGTTGGTAGAGCATGAAACTCTTAATCTCAGAGTTGTGGGTTTGAACCCCACATCAGTCATTGCAGAGGGGTCAGACGAGACCCCTTCCAACTCTAAAGGTAAGGTAAAGGACCCCTGGACAGTTAAGTCCAGTCAAAGGCGACTATGGGGTTGCGGCACTCATCTCATTTTGAAGCTGAGGGGAGCCAGTGTTTGTCCACAGACAGCTTTCATGTGGCCAGCATGACTAAACAGCTTCTGGCGCGACGGAACACTGTGATGGAAACCAGAGCGCACGGAAATGTCGTTTACCTTCCCGCTACAGCTGTACCTATTTATCTATTTGCACTGGCGTGCTTTCAAACTGCTAGGTTGGCAGGAGCTGGGACAGAGCAATGGGAGCTCACCCCATGGCAGGGATTCGAACTGCCAACCTTCCAATTGGCAAGCCCAAGAGACTCAGTGGTTTAGACCGCAGCGCCGCCTGCATCCCTAACTCTACAGTTCCATGATTCTGTGAAATAATAATAATCAGTTTGAGCCATGCAACTCATATGGGGTCTCATAGTTTTTAAGCAATGTGGACGAAAGCAAGTTCTGGGGTTCCTCCAGGATTAGGAGCCTGAAGCTTATGTTTCATTATAGAATTGGAAGGGACCCTGTGGATCATTTCATCCAATGCACTGCAATGAAGGAATATGCAGCTGTCCCACACAGGGAGCGAACCGGCAACCTTAGCATTATCAGCCCCACACTCTAACCAACTGAGCTATCAGGGCTGAGCTAGTTTCACAGTAGATCCGCCCCTGAGTATTGTACTGCCCTGAGCCTTCCCCTACATTGTCAGCAGCTGGGCTCCCTCCTCCCTTCGACTTGCTGTACATGTTGAATTGCTCCTCTTTCTTCTTGGACCTGGAGGGCTTCTCTACTTTGAGCGACGTCTTCTGCTCTCCATTTTCATCCGTGACATACAGCGTAGGGTCCTCCTGCTCCTCGTCTTCCTCTTTCTTCTGCCCCTTTTTTCTAGTGGCAGAAAGGGAGGAGGGAAAAGAAAAAAAATGTGATGTTATAAGTGGGATGTAGGGATAAGGTTGTCAACCGATAGCGGTGGGAGAATCTAGCACCATTCATGGAAGATTGATGCGGGTGAAGCTTCCCCAGCTGTGGGGATCAGCTGCTCATGTCTGCAGATCAGGCTTCTCTGAAAGGCGCAGGAGCGTCAGCCCATAAAAAAAATTGGCAACCCTCCACAGTATCAGAGACAGGGGAGAGGGTGGGGGAAGAGGGTACATAAGCCGGTTTTTGCTAAATAATGAATGCTAGCATCTACAAACCTAGACAGCATCTTAAAAAGCAGAGACTTCACCTTGCCAACAAAGGTCCGTATAGTAAAAGCTATGGTTTTCCCAGTAGTGATGTATGGAAGTGAGAGCTGGACCATAAAGAAGGCTGATCGCCAAAGAATTGATGCTTTTGAATTATGGTGCTGGAGGAAACTCTTGAGAGTCCCATGGACTGCAAGAAGATCAAATGCATCCATTCTTAAGGAAATCAGCCCTGAGTGCTCACTGGAAGGACAGATCGTGAAGCTGAGGCTCCAATACTTTGGCCACCTCATGAGAAGAGAAGACTCACTGGAAAAGACCCTGATGTTGGGAAAGATGGAGGGCACAAGGAGAAGGGGACGACAGAGGACAAGATAGTTGGACAGTGTTCTCGAAACTACCAGCATGAGTTTGACCAAACTGCGGGTGGCAGTGGAAGACAGGAGTGCCTGGCGTGCTCTGGTCCATGGGGTCACAAAGAGTCGGACACGACTGAACAACTAAACAACAACAACAACAAAGCATCTACTTGCTAACAGTGCTGTGGATGAAGCCAGCTGCTCACCTGCTTTTCGTCACCTTGTAGATAACCGTTCCCAGCAGGGAGAAGAAGAGGAGGCCCCCAACGGCACCCCCAGAGGCCATGAGCAGGAGGGTGGTGTCCCCTGCAAAAAGAGACAGTGAAACCTGGCGGCTGTCCTTTGCAAAGAGGCCGTCCGCATGCAGATGAGATTTAAGGTCCCTTTTAGCAGTCAGCTGACTGGCAGAAATCCAGGTGGTACCTTCTCCATGACAGCTTCACCTGTTGGATGCTAAGCCTGCCAGAAAGGTCAGCATCAGCCCCTAGTATCCTTGGCCATCAGCCAAGCCCCCCAGGTCACTGGTGGTGCCTGCCTTTGGTCCTCAATCCCTCTTTGGTCCAGAATTCCAAAACGTGTCCCATGGCTTGATTTAGCCATCCTTCTAATTTCCCACAATTCCTCTGGCTTACTGCCACTCTGAGGCATCGTGGGGAATAAAACGAGTGTCTAGACCAGGGGCAGTCAACCTTTTTTTACCTACCACTCACTAATGCATCTTTCTTAATGGTCAAATTTCTTTACCGCTCACCAGTGGTCGATGGAAGGAGGATTCAGCTTGTGCCATAGAACCCCCTACCGCCCACCTAGAATCCTGAAATGCCCACTGGTGGACGGTAGGGACCAGGTTGACAACCTCTGGTCTAGACCTAGAGCACAGAGCACTGCCATTTCAGAAGTGCAGGGGTTGGGTGAGGGTGGGGAAAGGTCTGGATCTCGACCGTAGCATGGAGAAAGGGTTTTATAACCCTCCTCTGATATGGATTGTTCCCCACACCCCCAGCTCCTGCGTCTCCTGTTCAGTAAATCAAACAGCTAGGAAGCAAAGGCCCAAACCCATCACATGTAGTTCAGCCCTTACATGTGGTGAATCTACTTAATTTGCACATCTTGGAACCCTGTACTGTAAACCTTTCAAAATTTGCACTCTTCTGACTTTTGCAATGTAGTACTCCAAACAATTAATGTGAGTAAAACTGCATATACTAGTTAAGAGGGGGAAATGCATTGTATGAGGGGAATTTGCTTTCAAAAATGTGCACATTGGGAGAGATTCATACTAATTCACACTGACGTATCCTCATACCAACTTTTTTTATATAATTGTGAACTGATGTGGAGAACTAAATATTGGAAAAATAAGAAACTGAGAGAGACCCAAAGTGACAGATTTGTCCCCATGTCTCATGGAGATATTTTGTGTTGCATGCAGAAGATGCTCAGCCGGCATCTCCATATAGTGCTGAGAGCTGCTGCCAGCCAGAGCTGACAATATTGAGCCAGATGGACCAATGGTCTCACTTGGTTTAAGGCAGCTTCCTATGTTCCCAGATACCTCTTATTAGCACTTAGACCTTACTTACCTGCCTGGATGGTGGGCAGTGTGATTTGGCTTGGCCCGTGTTGGTTGGTAGCTGTGCAAGACACGTTGGTGAGGCTGGAGGTGGGGCCTGTCAATATCCCAATGATGGCCTGTCCCCAGGAGACTGAGGCCGCCTGCAGCTCAGAGCTGTTGAACTCCCCAGGAACGGTACGGTTTGGTAGGCGCCACTCGATTTCGGGTAAGGGGTTTCCCTCGGCTATGCAGTAACATGTTACTATCTCTCCAGTCCGTGACAGGGTGCAGTTCCCTTGAGGCAGGATCACTGGCTTATCTGCAAGGATGGCAGAGGGATATTTTAAAAACTAGAACAACCAGACGTCACAGTGTGTGTTCCCATGGTCCAAGCTGCTACACTTCCAAAAGCTTAAAAGGTTTTAAAATGTGCACTTAATGCAGCCTTGCAAATAAGTACTAGCCTGCAAGAGGTTTTTTTTACCAGTTTACTGAGGCTAGTAGAGCAGGGAAGAAGACAGAGATGTAAAGGGCTGAAAAAGTGGGTGGGGAAATAGTTTCCCCCATTCCCCTGTCCCATCATTTAAATCTCTAGACAATATACCACACACCACATATTTAACACACACAACTTTCCCCCAAAGAATCTTGGGAACTGCAGTTAGGGGTGCTGGGAACTGTAGCCCTGTGAGGGGTAAACTATAGTTCTCAGGATCATTGGGGGAAGTCACATGCTTTAAACTGGAGCCCCCCCCCCCAACGTTAGGCGCATCTCGGTGCCTCTGCTTAACATGCATTATTGGCTTGTGCCTGGTGGGCAGAAATTCATCCGGCAAAGCTTTCCCAGGCATGGAGATGCCATAACAGCAGCAACAACAAAAATCACCCATTGCGTTTTTACAAAAGCATAGGAGCTCCAGGCGAAGAAAAAGGTGGCAACTTGGCATCATAAACATGAACTTGGTGTGGCTTTGCTACTAAGCCCTAAGTAGGCCACAGATAAATACGGTGATATTGAAACAAGAAATCAAAGCCTCTCCTTACATTCCACGTTGAGGTAGGTGGGCGGCGAGTCTTCCCCCATCCCGACATCATTCTCTGCAACACAGTGGTATGGCCCCGAGTCCCTCCGCACATCTGCCAGGGTCACCTCTGGCCCAACACCTGCTGCCCGCAGTGGTGCTTTGCGAGGCCCGAAGAACCACCGGTAACTGACAGCCGGGGGGTTGCTCTGGCTGCTGCATCGGAGGGTGACGCTGTCTCCTTCTTTCAGGTTGGGGTTCCCCACGACGGAGACGACAGCGTTTTTGGGAGAATCTGGAAGAGTCCGTCAGAGTAGGATAGAGGTCAATGGAAACCCATTTTTGCTGCTAAGGCATCCTACGCCTCACCTATTGATCCGAACGCCTCCGTCTGCACCTGCTGAATTTCTACCTGTTTTCCAGGAATTAAAGGTGTAGGCTCACACAAAAAGGGGGATAACACCATATGGTTGCAATGGGTGACGGGGGTCACACCATGTATTGAAAGCACACAACTTTCCCCAGTGAATCATGGGCTGCTAGGAATTGTAGCACTGTGGTGCTATACTTCTCAGGATTGTTTGGGGGGGGGGGGAGCCATGGGCTTTAAACACATGGTGTGTGTGTGTGTGCTAAATTGTGCTACAAACATCTTGTTTCTATGCTTCAAGTGGGTTTAGAAAATTATCGTTCAAACCCCCTCCACCCTTTCCCAGACTTTCCTAAACAGCAGGAATCTTTTCACCTTAGATTAAAAAACATGCCCACTTTCATTTATAAAGCTAGCAAGTAACTAGTCCTCACAGTAGCTGGAAGAAACCGTCTTAACAATTTAAAATGAGAGCTGACTTTCAAGGGCAGAGCGTCCATTGCTTTGAAGTGAAGGGGGCCTTCTGACCAAGTCTCCACCCACAGTACTGTGTCCAGACACTCACATTTAACCTGCAGGTAGATTCCATTGCTAGACTGTTGCTGGTTTGGGAAGGTGGCTGTGCACTGCAGGTATTTGCCATGATCTTTGTGCGAAGGGATGTAGCTGAGCCCCGATTCCGTCCGCCAGGAACCCCCAGCAAGACGTTCCTGGACTGTGGCAGCCTTGCCTCCCACAAGGTTCCAGGTCAGAGTAGGTGGAGCCAAGGGGCAGGTGTGCAGGGTTGAACAGGTGATCAGGGTGCGGTCGCCTTCGGTCAGTAAGCCTGGGTCACTCATCTCCAGTTGCGACGGAGTGTCTGCAAGCAAAAAGGCTACAAATCAGCCTGAGGACCACAATCCATTGTGAGAAATCTTTCAGGGGGCACGTGCCAGCGGTGGAAGGGGTCAGGCCAGAGGCAAAAGTGGGCAGAGCATTCCTCTCCCACACCCTTCTCAAACTTCCGTCCAGGTACGCAAGAGGCACGATCAGAGTTCAAGGACGTATTCCAGCCAGGCAAAATCTCTCAAGGAGGGTGGGAAGAAAGGGCAGTGAGGGGTGTGGCCTGAGGATGGGGTGTGGTCTGGGAAGAGTCCTGAGGGCCAGAAAGAGATGGCAAATTTGGGGCCTGGCCATGAGATTCCTCCACGAGCAAGTGAGAGACCGGGATGCAGCAGGGATGAGAAGGGGGTCTTCCGGGAGGGGCGATAGTCACGTGACACAGGGAGGGGGGAGGCTGAGCTCCCACCTAATCCTCCCCACAGAAAGGGGGCGTCAAGCCCCATGGATCATGTGACATGGGCAAGGAGAGGTTGGGGGGTCCTAGCCAGGTGGGGGTGGTGATTGAGTCAGGTGGCCTGAGATGGGGCAGCTTGTAAGGTGAGGTCCCTATCTCAGGGTGGGGGTGACCGGGGGGAGCTTGCCTCTTATCAAAGTGGGTGGGGGGCATTGGAGGGGAGCCCATGTGGGGAGAGGCAGGAGCCTTTGGGGGGGGGTTGAGTTTGGAAGGAAGTTCTGAGGGCAGGAAGGGGGAGGAAGAGGCTCAGGAGGGAGGCGAGAGGTTCTTGTTTTTGTTTTAACTATGCATTTTGTGTAACTATGCATTTCCTGAGACCTGCAGGTATAGGGCGGTATGAAAGTTTAAGTCATCATCCTCATTAAATCATTATCAGTACTCCCCGGCCTGGATGCACGGGTCCACCTCACCTGCTACGTCCACCCGGACCGTGACGTCGTAGAAGCGGTGTTTAACCGAATCGGGGTTGATCCAGACATAGTAGCTCATGGCATCCTCGCTGCGAACGGGGTTGATGCTAAGGGTGCAGTTGCCCATCTCGAGGTCTCCCAGGACCTCCGTCCGCCCCTGGTACTCCAACAGGACGCTGCCCTGGCTTTTGCTGTTGTAGATTTCAGGGTACCCTCTCGACCGGTACTGATACCAAGCCACACTGAACTTGCCACCCCAGGAATCGCGGGAACCCGGGAAGGTGAACGAGCAGGGAATGACCACGCAGGAGCCCTTCAGGGCTTGGATGGAGCTAGGCAGCATGGACGTCCAGGCATCAGAAACAGGGCTGTAAAACAGAACTGGAGGAAAAGGTGCAGGGAACAGGGAGAGAGCCTTTCAGCGGGTCTTTAAGTGGTTGTGGAATACTCAAGAGTACACACCACCAGTACCACTTTTCTTAGAAGTAAAGCATTGCTAAAGACCCAGTTCTATATTGTGTGACATGGACTTCCTGATAAGACCTGCCAGCAACAAGGAACCTACCTAGGAGACATGCCAGTGGGAGACCTTTGCCGGAGAGTCTCATGTTGTGAAGCACCTCTGGGTTCGCAGCCCTGAGAGAGGCTCAGGGCTGGGGGAATGGGAAATCCGTCTCTTCTCCGTCATGCACAGCAAAGCCCGCGGGTGAGTTGGGAGAAGGAAAAGCTGGAGGAAATTAAAGAGAAGTCAAGAAAATCAGGTGTGCGCCAACTTTGATTCTCCATGGGAGCCAGCGTGGTGTAGTGGCTAGAGTGTTGAATTAGGACCTGGCAGACTAGGGGATGGAAGCTCCTTCAGAGCTCTCTGTCCCTCTTTGGTCTGCCTTAAACTGGGCTAGTAAGTTCTTCCCAGGCTAGTAACTTTAGTGAGCTTATTTGCAAAGCCTGACCAAGGAACAGATTTGTTAAAGAGAGAGCTGTGTGTGTAGAGAAGCTTAAAGAAGCAGCTTGTCTTTAATGGACGTCCAGGATTTCACAAAACTTTGAAATACACAGTTTTATACTTTGGCCTCTTTCTTTGGCCAAATTTACATGGCCTTTCCCCATTTTTCCTCCTGGCACGATGTGTCGTCCTGCACCGAACACACGTCTCAGCTGTCTTACAGTGCAATCCAAGCCATGTCTGCTCAGAAGTAGGGCTGAAGGAGAAATTCAACCCAGTTTGCCTTCACAGGGGAACCTACATAATGCACAGTTCCCAAAGCAATATGCAAACTGAAGCAGCTGTCCTTCAAAATCTGCCCTCTGAATTTTGCAATGTAGCTCTCCATCAGAGTATTGCATACAAAGATGCATATACTGGGGTAAAGGGTGCAAAAAGATACAAACAGTAGCAAAAAGAGCATACAAAATTACAGAAAACTGCTTTGCAGAAATATGCATAACAGGCAAAAATTGCAAACGAAAATGGTTAATATTAGAAAAAATTCACACTGAATTGCGGGCGAATCCTCACGGTAATTTTTAAAAATGAAGGTTTCCAACTAATGAGAAAATGCGGAAAACTGGGTTTAAAAGTGGGCAAATTAGAAACTGAGGAAAAACCAAAATGGACAGACTTGCCCATTCCTACTCATAAGTAAGCCCTATTAACTTCAATGGGGCTTACTCCCAGCCTTAGGTGGATATCCCAGAGGTGGAAAAGGCGCAGAGAAGGGCAGTCAAAATGATCAGCTCTTCTATGACTGAAAGATTACAATTGTTGGGGATTTTTAATTTAGAGAAAAAAGTGAGGAATGGGGGAGCTTGATAGAAGTGTAGCAAACTATGCTTGATGCAGAGAAAGCAGACGGAACAAAGATTTTCTCCCTCCCTCATAATGCTAGAAGCTGCAGGCATCCAATTAAGCAGAATGGTAGGAGATTCAGGGCAAGAGAACTACAACAGAGCATCTCTGTCTTGCAAGGGCTCTGACTGTTTTCATGCAAAAACAGAAGCTCTAGCACTGCCCTATGACCCTCACAAAGTAAGATTTAACCGCCAGTCGAATCAACTTTTGTATGTGGATTGGTGAGGTGGGGCAGCATCTAATCCTTTGCCTCAGGCAGCAAAACATTTTGGGCTGCCCCCAGCCATGAGAGGTGAAGCTCCCTGTTGCTGGATTCCTGCCCATCTCAAGGCTGTTGAAAGCCCATCCAAAAACAAACCCCCCAATTTAACTTCCTTGCTGCAATGTGAAGATGTCGAAAGGCCAGGCTCCTGGCAAAAGTCTCCTAGGCCTGGAGAAACTGGGATAAAGAGCCTTGCAAGAGACTAAAATAGCGCAAGAAAACACAGCCTGCTGGGCTCCCTCCCTTGCCAGGAATTGCAAAGTGATGGAAAGCGAAAGCTGACTGTGGCAAATGTGATGTGCAACGGGGCACTTCGACTCCCATCATTGCAGAATGCACAAAAAAGGATACATTTCCTACAAAAGAGACACAAAACTTTTGATTCCTGAATATGCTAGATCATGGGTAGGCAAACCAAGGCCCAGGGCTGGATCCGGCCCAATCGCCTTCTAAATCCAGCCCGTGGACAGTCCAGGAATCAGCGTGTTTTTACATGAGTAAAATGTGTCCTTTTATTTAAAACGCATCTCTGGGTTATTTGTGGGGCCTGCCTGGTGTTTTTACATGAGTAGAATGTGTGTTTTTATTTAAAATGCATCTCTGAGTTATTTGTGGGGTATAGGAATTTGTTCATTATTATTTTTCCAAAATATAGTCCGGCCCCCCACAACGTTTGAGGGACAGTGGACTGGCCCCCTGCTGAAAAAGTTTGCTGACCCCTGTTAAAGCTATCCCATATTAGAAGCGCTGGGAAAGCCAGCCGCATATATTTTTTTATCACAGGTTTTTATGGGCATTTCTTTTCTACACATTGTTTTCCCCCTTCTTTGTATTCTTGCCCTCGCTTCCCTGTCCCCCACTCCCAATATTTGTACATTTCTAAGAGTCTAAGAGTAAACACACCTTTTTTCTTTTTCTTTTTAGCAGGGGGGATACAGCTTATACCAAGTAAGTACATCTTGGGTGGGTGAGCATAGAAATGTTTGTTCTGCAGTGCTTCCTCAATGTTACTACTGTCTGGAGAGGCACTCACTATGGCAGAACAACACCCCGCCCCCCTGCACACACAAACCAGAATATTTGTAGAGCAAAAAGTTGCAGTATTTCAGCAGGATGTTATGGAGAATTGGAATCAAAGCAGTATGCCGACCACAAAAACCTTTGCAGGCACAAACAGTTATTGAAAGCAGGACTTTTACACCCTGATGCCATCAATACATGTGGGCTCTGGGCACATTAATACCTTAAAATTCAGTTAGCGCCACATTTCTAGGAGCGTCCCTGATTTAGAGAAGCTATCCTGGTTTCTGATTTGATCCCGGAAAGTCCCACTTTTCCTTAGGATGTCCCTATTTTCATTGGAGAAATGGTGGAGGGTATGGAGTTATCTAGTTAGCTAGTGATGTATGGAAGTGAGAGCTGGACCATGAAGAAGGCTGATTGCTGAAGAATTGATGCTTTTGAATTATGGTACTGGAGGAGACTCTTGAGAGTCCCATGGACTGCAAGAAGATCAAACCTATCCATTCTTAAGGAAATCAGCCCTGAGTGCTCACTGGAAGGACAGATCGTGAAGTTGAGGCTCCAATACTTTGGCCACCTAATGAGAAGAGAAGACTCCCTGGAAAAGACCCTGATGTTGGGAAAGATGGAGGGCACAAGGAGAAGGGGACAACAGAGGACGAGCTGGTTGGACAGTGTTCCCGAAGCTACCAGCATGAGTTTGACCAAACTGCGGGAGGCAGTGGAAGACAGGAGTGCCTGGCGTGCTCTGGTCCATGGGGTCACGAAGAGTCGGACATGACTAAATGACTGAACAACAACAACATGGAGTTATCTGACCCCGGAACTGTCCGAAAGCAATCCTGTATTAGGGAAGTTTTTTTAAAAAAATGTTTAATGTTTTATTATGTTTTTATATATGTTGGGAGCTGCCCAGAGCGGCTGGGGCAATCCAGTAAGATGTGTGGGTTATAAATAGTACAATTATCATTATGAAATGGGATGTCCCTATTTTCATCGGAGAAATTTTGGAGGGTATGCACATTCACGACACAATGATACCACTTTAAACAGTCAAGGCTTCTCCCCCAAAGAATTCTGGGACCTGTAGTTTGTTAAGGGTGTTGAGAGTTGTTACCAGTCCCCCATTCCTCTCACGGAGCTACAATTGACAGAGCAGTTCAACAACCGATGCCTCTTTTTTCAGCGTACTCTGGAAACTACATCTGGCAAGAGAATGGGATGTGTGCATCTGTTAACAACTCTCAGTCCCTTTCACAAACTACAGCTCCCAGAATTCTTTGGGGGAATGCCATGACTGTTCAGAGTGGTCTCATGTTGCTTTAGAGCAGGCATCCCCAACCTGCGGCCCTCCAGATGTTTTGGCCTACAACTCCCATGATCCCTAGCTAACAGGACCAGTGGTCAGGGATGATGGGAATTGTAGTCAAAATCATCTGGAGGGCCGAAGGTTGGGGATGCCTGCTTTAGAGGCATGGTGTGAATCGTACTCACATTTACCAACTTTGGCATAATGTTTTCCCATAATATTTTGTTCTATAGCAGGAGTCAGCAAACTTTTTCAGCAGGTGGCTGGTCCACTGTCCCTCAGACCTTGTGTGGGGACAGACTATACTTTGAAAAAAATAAATGAACCACAAATAACTCAGAGATGCATTTTAAATAAAAGCACACATTCTACTCATGTAAAAACACACTGATTCCTGGACCATCTGTGGGCCGGATTTGGAAGGCAACTGGGCCGGATCCAGCCTCCGGGCCTTAGTTTACCTACCCATGTTCTATAGGGAGGGAAAACATTCTTTTTATCAATTCGGATTAGAACTGGCTTTGGGCGAAATGCATCGAAATGCAGTATTTCGGACAGGATAGATGCTGGCTGTGTGTGCACCACATCCTAAGTGAGTGGTGGGAGCACACTGGGTGCGGCGAGAGCCACCTCAAACCCCAAGCCGCCTCTGGATAGAACAGGTTTGCTCTGGAGTTCATCCACAGGCTCACTGGGATGCAGCATGCACACACAGAGAGAGACACACAGAGGCGCGTGAGCCAGCGAGCGCTTGGCCCCCGAAGGTGCTGGCAGGCTGCCAAGTCCCAGCTCCCAGCCTCTGTGGCGAGCACCAGAACCTCAAACGCCAGGCAGTCACCTCTAGCACGGCTCAGTTAATTGTTGCCTACAGCTGAGCGCCCCCCAATCCTTTGAGATAGCCCACTCCCCTCCACAGAAAAAACACACACAAACCAAACAGCAGCTGCCCCCTCCTCTCTGCTTGCATTCCTGGCTGCCAAGTGACAGACATCTGCACCCTCCCCTCGCTCAGGCCTGCAGCCCACCACAGAGGCAGGGCTCTGTGTCATCGGCAGCATCACCACCAAGAGCGCACAATGTTCTAGCGATGCACGGAGAGGTGGCCTTGGGGCGATCTAGCTGCTGTCCACACCGATTTGAAGCCGCTGCCTCTCACCCCCCCTCCCCTCCCTTGCTTGCACCCCGCCGGCTAAATAGTGCTTAATTTCTAAAGCAAAAGAGGGGGTGGGGAAGAGGCAGTTGCAAAGTTACGCCTTCCCATCTGAAAAAAGAGGCTGCCCTGATGAGTGGAGGCTGGCTATGACTCATTATGGGCACTGCACATGTTGTGTGTTCTCTCCCTTCCTAAGCAAAGTCTGCCGCTTGTGGCACTCACATTCTCCGACTCCATCTACATACAGGCCTGAAGCCGCTAGCTGTGGCTTCCCAAAGGACACGCACTGAGTGGGGGCGAGGTTGCCAACTGACCGGCCTGGCCTATTGTTGCTGTGCTTTTCACGGCAACTTGATGGCCCGCGGACTGTCTCGCCAGAGTGGTGCATGCTTTAGTTATCTCCCACTTGGACTACTGCAATACACTCTACGTGGGGCTACCTTTGAAAGTGAGTTGGAAACAACAATTAATCCAGAATGCGGCAGCTAGACTGGTGACTGGGAATGGCCTCCAAGACCATATAACAATGGTCCTGAAAGACCTACACTGGCTCCCAGTACGTTTCCGAGCACAATTCAAAGTCTTGGTCGTGACCTTTAAAGCCCTAAACGCCCTCGGCCCAGTATACCTGAAGGAGCATCTCCACCCCCTTGTTCAGCTGAGGTCCAGCTCCGAGGGCCTTCTGGCGGTTCCGTCACTGCGAGAAGTGAGGTTACAGGGAACCAGACAGAGGACCTTCTTGGAAGTGGCACCCACCATGTGGAATACCCTCCCATCAGATATCAAGGAAAGAAACAACTCTCTGACTTTTAGAAGACATCTTAAGGCAGCCCTGTTTAGGGAAGTTTTTAGTGTTTGATGTTTTATCGTGTTTTTAATATTCTGTTGGGAGCTGTTCAAAGTGGCTGGGGAAACCCAGCCAGATGGGCGGGGTATAAATAATAAATTATTATTGTTGTTGTTGTTGTTATGGGTCAGACTCCCTTGACCCGGAGCAGCTAGTGGCGCAATGGGTTAGTGTGTGTGGCTATTAACCAGAAGGTTGGTCGTTTGAGCCCACCCAGGGGTGGCTGTGGGCAGGATTCTTGGATTCCACGGGGTTAGGCTAGATGACCCCCGAGGCCCTTTCAAACCCAACAATTTTGTGAGTTTATTCCTTTTTTGAACCATCTCCTGCTACTGTCTGCAGATTATCCTGTTGCTCAAAGGCAAAGGGGAAAGAGCTGGGCAGGGAGGTTGGCATCCCTAATACTCTATGCATGAACTCGTGTCCAGAATAGGCATACATACCCAAGGATCACATGTTCTGAATTTTAAATTGCTGTCACCTACCATGGTGTAGAGCAGGTAATAAATTCCAATATAATAATAATTAATATGTTGAGCTGTATGTGGGCTGCAAGCTTATCTTATGCAGTGTGTGCTTTCTGGATAAGAAATGGGCGAGGTGCAAAGTAGCCATAGGGGAGGGGATACTCTGTACATTCTCAGGAGCACCCTGTACTTTAGTATCCTCCCTTGTTCCGGGGATGGGTACGATTCAGTTTAAATCTGGCCACCAAGCTGCAACTCCCTGCAAGCAATCCTTTATTCATTCAACAAAATGTAGATGCCGCTTGGGTGTAAACAGAACCTCTCAGACATTTAGAAAAACAAACATTAGCATTGTCGATAAAAGACAAATGCTAAAAACGGATATTTTGAAAACTGGAAACGTAATTAAAATCAACAATAAGCTAATACAAAATTAAAATGCATGCCAGCACCCTACATGTCTGGAAACAAAAATGCTTCAAGCAGGTTCCAAAACGAGGGCAGGGAAGGCAATGTCAATAGGCAGAAAGTTCCGAAATGTAGGTGCTGCTATGCTAAAAGGTTGGTTTTTTTGCCAACGCAGAGGAAATATAATGTGGCACCTGTAAGAGGACCAGTCCCACAGACTGAAGCAGCCCTCGGGTAACCTGGTCCCAAGCTGTTAAGGGCTTTATATACCAAGAGTAACACCCTGAACTTGGTTGGGTATCAAATGGACAGCCAATGTTCTGCGTGCCCCTTCCTTTATCCATCTCTGCCCACTTCCTGTCTGCTTGTTTCTTACTCCTGTCCATTCTCCTGCCCTTGATGTGTGTTGGCTTTCTAGCCTCAGCCATTTCCTGCCTTGCATGTGCGTAGGCCCTTTCTGAACAAGAGGCTCGTGCAGAGGCTTCTCCCTTGGGATCGAAGCAGCCGGCTCGGTGGCAGGTTTGATCCCCAGCATCTCCAGGTAGGGCTGGGGGAAAAGATCCTGTCTGAGATCCTGGAGAGCTGCTGCTAGTCAAATACTGAGAGATGGACCAAGCTGCCTCCAGAGCAGGGCTGCTGCTTCCTCTGCATCTCCTCGCTTCGCATCAGCCCTCCCTGCTGCCCACTCTACTCAGCCCCTGAGACTTGACAAGTTTTGGCAGGTTTCCTACCATCAAGCGATATGCAAATTCAAAGAAATATAGGTGGGTGTGCTCCTGCACCCAGTCTTGTATTTAACTACTTGCCTGGTCGCCACAGGTGACCAGGAATTCCATGCAGGTGAGTAAGCAGGCTAGTAGAAGAGGGACCGATCGCTCCAGAGCTGCCATTGAGGGTCAGCCTAGTTGGTCATCTGCTTAGAGACCACATCCCAGTTGCAGGCTCACTGGCCTGCTCTTTCTCTTCCCCACTGCAAGCTCCTTGTCCACCATCCCTCATTCTGGCTCAGTAAACCAAGGAGGATCAGTAGATGCCTCTGCCTATCTGCTCACTCAATAGCTTTGGTTCTCTGCCTGTGAAGGAGCAGGATGTGAGGATAACAGCAGGGGAGACCAAGGCTCATAGTGGGAGGGGGCAGGTGAGCTTGAAGTGATCTGTCTCTCCTCCACCAGCCCTCTTGATGGAAGTCGGTTGTTGATGTTGCTATGAACCTGCTCAGCGTGTAGAGCAGGGATGGGCAACCTGTGGCCTTCTAAGACATTCCCATCAGCCACAGCTAGCATGGCTAATGCTCAGGAAGGATGGGAGTTGCCTTGCAACTTCATGGTTGATTCTTCAGTTCAGATTCTCAGGGCAAATGCTTCTGAATTTAAAGAACTTGTGAGCATTTTGCAAGCTGTTCTCCTTTCTGTTTGGATCCTTGGGGGTTATATACCAACAACACCTGGAAGGCCAAAGCCTCCTCTTCCCTGGTCTAAAAGCTCCTGCTCAAGTCCTGCTTGTGTAAACAATAACACACAACACGATGGCTAATAATTTGTTGTTGTTTAGTCGTTTAGTCATGTCCGACTCTTTGTGACCCCATGGACCAGAGCACGCCAGGCACGCCTGTCTTCCACTGAATCTTTATAACATAATAGTCTTTCAAAGTTCATAAACAGAAGAACTATATATAAAGGAAAACACAAATAATGAGATTCAAATGATTGTTAGGCGCGGTCAGTCTCTAAGGTGGAGGCAAAAAGCCTTTCCAAAGTCAATGTCCTACAATTGTGTGATGGTAGGTGCTCTGGGCGTACTCCGAGCACAGCAGCAAACAGAACAGTTTTTCCAGATAATAAACTGTTTCAAAGATTATTCTTCATCAGCAAATAACTGTCCTAAAAGGTACAACAAATAGCCATGGATCAGCAATCACCGAAAAGTGTAGCAAGCTGCTGCTGCAGAATCATCTTGGAAACAGTTTATTTATTTGTGGTTTCCTATATATATATATAAAGGACGCGGGTGGTGCTGTGGGTTAAAGCCTCAGCACCTAGGACTTGCCGATCGAAAGGTCGGCGGTTCGAATCCCCGTGGCGGGGTGCGCTCCCGTCGTTCGGTCCCAGTGCCTGCCAACCTAGCAGTTCGAAAGCACCCTCAGGTGCAAGTAGATAAATAGGGACCGCTTACCAGCGGGAAGGTAAGCAGCGTTCCGTGTGCTGTGCTGGCTCGCCAGATGCAGCTTGTCACGCTGGCCACGTTACCCGGAAGTATCTTCGGACAGCGCTGGCTCCCGGCCTTTACAGTGAGATGAGTGCACAACCCTAGAGTCTGGCAAGACTGGCCCGTATGGGCAGGGGTACCTTTACATACATACATATATATATATATATATATATATATATATATATATATATATTTCTTCTGTTTATGAACTTAGAAACAATATTATGTATTAAAGATTCAGTTAGCATATTATTAGCCATTGTGTTGCATGTTGTTGTTTAGACTGTTCTGTTCTGCTTGTGGGCTGGCCTCCGTGAGAACAGGAAGACTGAAGAAACCCCAACTAAAGAATCATGGCAAGAAAAATTGATGGACTATGCAGAACTGGCAAAACTGACATACAAGCTACGGGACAAGGATAACTGTGACTTTAAAGAAGAATGGGAACCCTTTACAAAGTATTTGAAGATGCAACAAAGCGAACCGGACTCCTTGGCTGGCTTTGAATAAACATTCACAAACTTTTTATTGATAATAATCAGCTAAATAGTTTGAGAATCTCTACAACTGTGTAACATGCAGAAAACAGCATTCTCAGAGAAATCAAAGACTGGAACTGAGGGAAGCCGGGGGGTGGGCGGGTGGGTGGGTTTTGTGTGGGAGGGCGGGGTGAGGGAGGAAAAATGGGGGGGGGGGGAATAAGGATGATATGTTTCTGGATAATATGTTTTGTTAAAATTTTGAATAAAAAAAAAGGTTTTCGTTCTAAGATATGTTTTTCGTCTTTGGTCCACCAGGGTTCTCCTTGTTGCAGGAAATTAAAATGTCAGTCACCCAGCTGAAGTGTCCTTCCGGCCTGCCATTCTAACCAACCCCAGGAGGCGTGTAGCCACCCTTTTATTTTCCCACAATGCCCTAATTGTAGCACCACTCTGGGGCATTGTGGGAAATTAAATGGGTGACCACTTCCTGCCTCCTTCTGCAGCTTAGAAAGCTGCTACCATAGCCTGGTAAACCTGCCCACAGACCGAGGAGTGGGGACGTCAGATGGCATTTCACTCAAGTCCCTCCCTCCCCCCCAAAAAACCCCACACCCTGGAACAGGACCTGCCTAGTGTTCTGATTAATGTTAACATTATTTTTCTGGCTTTTCTGGATGAAGAAGTTGAGGGTAGGTTGGGGCTGCTGGCTTTCAGGAACCGCAACCCATATTTCATAGAATCATAGAATCATAGAGTTGGAAGAGACCACAAGGGCCATCGAGTCCAACCCCCTGGCAAGCAGGAAACACCATCAGAGCACTCCTGACATATGGTTGTCAAGCCTCTGCTTAAAGACCTCCAAAGAAGGAGACTCCACCACACTCCTTGACAGCAAATTCCACTGTCAAACAGCTCTTACTGTCAGGAAGTTCTTCCTAATGTTGAGGTGGAATCTTCTTTCTTGTAGTTTGGATCCATTGCTCTGTGTCCGCTTCTCTGGAACAGCAGAAAACAACCTTTCTCCCTCCTCTATGTGACATCCTTTTATATATTTGAATATGGCTATCATATCACCCCTTAACCTCCTCTTCTCCAGGCTAAACATGCCCAGCTCCCTTAGCCGTTCCTCATAAGGCATCGTTTCCAGGCCTTTGACCATTTTGGTTGCCCTCCTCTGGACACGTTCCAGTTTGTCAGTGTCCTTCTTGAACTGTGGTGCCCAGAACTGGACACAGTACTCCAGGTGAGGTCTGACCAGAGCAGAATACAGTAGCACTATTACTTCCCTTGATCTAGATGCTATACTCCTATTGATGCAGCCCAGAATTGCATTGGCTTTTTTAGCTGCTAACGTATTTGCTATATTTGCTAACGTTGAACATGGATTTGGAAATCTGCCTGGACATTTTCAAATGCACATGAAATTTTCGGTTCAGTATCCCATTGCTGACAAACCTACTAATGGTCACCCATATAAATTGCAGCACACAGACTAGCACTGAAAAAAACAACAAACGATTGAAAGGCAAAAGGCCACACACAGGCACACTTTCAAAAAAACAAAACAAGTTATCTGTGCAGCTGTAATTACAAGCCCTTCGATCTGTTCTGACACACCCCTCTCTCTTTCTCTGCAAAACTCCCTCTCTCTGTCCCTATGGGCTCCCTCTCCCAAACCATTCCTATCTCCACCCACCCTGACCTTATCTGTTCATCTCTGCTCCTGGCATACATTGCTCCCTGGACATTAAAAAAATCTGTCTCCCTGCTGTGGACATTCATGCACGCCGGCCTCATGGAGCCTCAAATCCCCATCTCCCTGCTTATTTTTCTCTCCCCAACATCTTCCCATCTCAGGCAAGAGGTTGGGCCAAGAACATGGGTATGAAACCTAAGGCCCGGGGGCCAGATCTGGCCCAATCGCCTTCTAAATCCGGCCAACGGACAGTCCGGGAATCAGTGTGTTTTTACATGAGTAGAATGGGTCCTTTTATTTAAAATGCATCTCTAGGTTATTTGTGGGGCATAGGAATTCATTCCCTGCCCAAAATATAGTCCGGCCCCCCCACAAGGTCTGAGGGACAGTGGACCAGCCCCCTGCTGAAAAAGTTTGCTGACCCCTGGCCAAGAGGATAACAGTCCAAGGGCCAATGTGGCATAGTGGTTAGAGTGTCAGGACTAGGACCTGGGAGATCAGAGTTCGAATCCCCACTCAGCCAGGAATCCCACTGGGTGACGTTGGGCCAGGCTTCCTCAATCTCAGCCCTCCAGATGTTTTTGGCCTACAACTCCCATGATCCCTAGCTAGCAGGACCAGTGGTCAGGGATGATGGGAATTATAGTCTCAAAACATATGGAGGGCCGAGGTTGAGGAAGCCTGCCTTAGGCCAATCACGGCCTCTCAGCCTAACCTTCCTCACAGGGTTGTGTGGGGATTAGATGAGGAGAGAGAGAACCACGTTTTGCCATCTTGATCTCCTTAGAGAAAAAATATGGGATGTGAACACAATAAATACATCACACAACCTGAGCAGGATTGGGCAAACAGGTCCACTTCAGTTTCTCATTTTTCCAAACACCCACATTCCCACATCAATTTGCAATGTATTTAGTTTATTTTTTTGGTAAAGAAGTCCTCATGGAAGTTGCTCAGCATTTTAGTTGCTCCTAATGTACGCATAGGGATGCGGGTGGCACTGTGGGTTAAACCACAAAGCCTAGGACTTGCTGATCAGAAGGTGGGTGGTTCGAATCCCCGCAACGGGGTGAGCTCCCGTTGCTCGGTCCCTGCTCCTGCCAACCTAGCAGTTCAAAAGCACGTCAAAGTGCAAGTAGATAAATAGGTACTGCTCCAGCAGGAGGGTAAATTGTGTTTCCGTGCACTGGTCTGGTTCGCCAGAAGTGGCTTAGTCATGCTGGCCACATGACCCGGAAGCTGTCTGTGGACAAACGCCGGCTCCCTCAGCCAATAAAGCGAGATGAGCGCTGCAACCCCAGAGTCGGTCACGATTGGACCTAATGGTCAGGGGTCCCTTTACCTTTAATGTACGCATGCACATATGCAATTTTTGCCTCTCGTCACACATTTTTCAAAAGCAGCTTCCATGGCAAAACCAAACTTCCAGTTTTGGGGCAAGCAAACCTGATTTTATGGGCTTCTCTAAGGTGATCATTCAATTAAGGCCGAAATCCTACAAATACTTTACCTGAGAGCATGGCCCATCACAGGTGCCAAGTCCAGGGGCCCCCGGGGGCCCAGACACTCTAATCCCCCCCCCCCGGTACTTTCTGTATCTTGGAAAATATGGCATTGTCACAGTCCAAGACCACATGCTAGTCAGCCAAAATCTCTCAAGAGGGGCCAGAAAAAGGGTGTGGCCTGGGAAGAACTCCAAGGGCCATATAGAGAGACCCTGAGGGCCACATCTGCTCTCCTTAGGCCTGTGGCTCCCCACCCCTGGATTAATCAATGAAATCTGCATACCTTTACATACTTGAGGGGAGGGGAATCAATCTAAAGAAATGGAGCATACTGCAAGACCAGGGTTCAAATACCCACTTAGCTGTGAACCTAACTGGGAGACCACGGGCTAGTCAGCCCTGCCTACCTCAAAGGGTTGTTGAGAGGATTAAATGAGATGGGGAAGAACCACCTTCAGCTCCTTGGAGACAAAGGTGGGATATAAATAAAACAAACAGTAAATAACAACAACAACGGCCCACACTCCCTACTTTCTTGTTCGTGGGTCAAATACAGCAGGCATCCTCTTAAGAAGAGGCAAAGACCCCTGTTCAAAAAATGTGGGAAATCACCATTTCATTTTAAAGTATTTTCAGCCACCCACAACATTTCTCATCGATCCATCCAACTGATTGACCAGCAGCCCTGGAAAACTCCCTGTTTTCGTTTGAAGCATGACTTTCTCCAAATGTCGTGGGCATGGGAGGGAAGTAGTGGCTAGTGGCTAGAGGCTTAGAGCAAAGGGCAGAGTTCTTCTGGGGCCTTTTATCCCTCCGCCTGAGAGGGCAGCAGAGTCTTAGCAGCTTCTCTCCAGTTGTTGTCCTTATCTGTGGGAGGGATCTGGGGGTCTATGCTGGTTTTTCCTTTGAAGGCAGTGGGGGAGGTAATCCAGCTCAGGATTCTCGAAACGGGGTCCTAGAGGGGCGAGTCTCCCTTCTCGGGGCAGGAGAGGATTCTTTGTAGGCTTGAGCTGGGAGGTTGAAAGAATCCGCTTTCCCTAGCTGTCAAAATCTCCGCAGATTTGCGGGAGAGGGGAGGGGAGCAGCGGTGTGGGTAGGGGGTAAGAGAAGAAGAAGAAGAAGAAGAAGAAGAAGAAGAAGAAGAAGAAGAAGAAGAAGAAGAAGAAGAAGAAGAAGAAGAAGAAGAAGAAGAAGAAGAAGAAGAAGAAGAAGAAGGGGGGCTAGCCTGGCAAGGTCCCCACCTCGGACTCCTGGGTTCTTTCCTCTAGTAAACAACTAGTAAACACTTCTCCCTCTCCCAAGCTTTGCTCCCAAGCGACCCCCAACCGAGAAAAGAATGCCTCTTCCCGACCCACCCCAGCACACATCCCTCCAAAGGACTCACCTATCACAGACCAGGGGGGTCTCCAGCTGCTGCCCCCAGCACCTGCAAGCGGGGCAGCTTCCTCCTCACGCTCTATTTCTTCCTCTCTGTGTGTCATTCTCTTTATCATTTCATCCCTCCCTCCCTCCCTCCCTCCCTCTCGTGTCCTCTCCCCGCTCCTGCCAACTATAAATAATCACTTCTCTCTCTCTCATTCTCTCTCTCTCTCTCTCTCTCTCTCTCGCCCAGGGCGCTGCAAAGTTTCTGCGCTCCGCTGCTTCCAGCCTTCAGCACCAATTGGCCTTCACTCGCCAACCTGCCTCACTAACCTGCTGGTTTGACGGGCAAAGAGGAATGTTTGGCTATGTGCTCCCAGAGCCGCTGTCCTTTTGAACGCGCACGTCCCCGAAGCTTGCACTTCCCCGGTCAAGGAATGTGTACAAAAAAGGCACGCTCTAGGGCGAAAGCCTGCGTAAAAATGCACGCCTGGTTGTGACAACGGCGTGCGAAGGTTCATTATACCAGGGGGAATTTCTTGCAGCCAGATATGAGGCAGAAATGGCGTGGAAACGTGTGTTTATCGGGAGAGATTTGGGCTCAAACGCTGATGAAGTTTCATGAGGAAGAGAAAGAGAAAGAGAAAGAGAGAGATCTGAATTTAGGATTAAAAACAGAGAGAAACGGAAATTGACACATTCGCAGATCCCTATTCTTGGAGGCCAACCACTCACTCTTGGCTTAATCTACCTGGTGGGGTTGTTGTTGTGGGGCTAAAAGGGGGAGAGGGAGAACTCTGTATGCCACTTTGAGCTCCTTAAAGGACAAGTGGAATATAAATGTAAACAAACAAATAATATCCCCTCAGCATTTCTAAAATGTGATTGGAGGCTGTGGCTTCCAGCCCTTATGAATCTAGCATCCAACACAAGTCTAATGCATAAGACCCTGCCTGGGGAGATGGTGGTCTCTCCTTTACTGGTGGTGTTTAAGCAGAGGCTGTGGGTCCATCTGTCAGCGATGCTGTAGATGCAAGATCCCTGCACTGAGCCAGGAGTCAGTCTGCAGGGCCTTCTGGGACCCCTTCCAGCTCTGAAAGGCTATTTATTTCCATTCTGTTTCTCCTCGCCTCTCTCCTTCCTTTCCCCTTTGCTCCATTCTCATTTTCTGATGCCGTTTCAGCGCATCAGGGACCCTCTGTTAAAGGCCAGTGCCAACAGAACTGGGATCAGCCTGGAGTTCAAATCATGCGTTTTTTTGATCCGGGTTGGCATGCCCTGTTCAGGGGAGACTCGCTGAAACAGCTAAAGTAGGCCCATTAGTTTCAATGAGCCTACTCTGAGCACCATTTGAGTTGGCCAGAACCCCCATCTGTTTATTTTGCAAAAACCGTATTTATATTAAATGTTTCTTATTGCTCCTTATGGTGGTAGTGATGCTAATGCAGCTCAGGCCCAACTCACTCATTCAGGGGAATCTGTGGGTCCTTCAAATGCCGCTGGACTGCAACTCCCAGTGTAGGCCCCTGCCTGGCATCAGTAGGCAGTGAGATCCAAAGTAATAAGTGCTGTCACATCACTTTCTCACAAAGGCGGAACGAGGATCATGCGGTGCCCATAAGCAGTGCCAGCTCTGCCCGTATGACTGTGAGTCCCACCCACCACAGCTGCTACTTCCTGTGGAACAAAATTTTGGTGCCACTCACACCCTCAGTGTAACAGCCTGGATACATCATTTCGTTCATGGCCTTTGGAAGGCAAGTATCTGCAGAAGTGCTAAAAAATGGACTGTGCCACTTCAAGTTAGAGATGAGCGCATTTTTTTAAAAAAATGCTTGTTTACATTTTTTTAAAAAAACTAACCTCCCTCCAGATAGAAAACTAGATAGATCTAGCAAAGAGCTATGCTAGTTTTCTCCTTGCAGGAAGTGGGTTTGCTTTTAAAGGCGGGGGAGCATCTAAACTTGTTTCCCCCCACCTCTAGCCTGAAGTGGTACAGTCCATTTCACCCTCCCCACATTTCCTCCTCGGACCAGACCTGAGAGACAAATCATCAAGTGGTCAACACCCATCTGTTCACGAGCATCCTGTGGCATGGCTAGGCAAGGCCAGCTGCGCATGGGGTTGGGGTGGGGGAGAGAACATATGCTTCACATCTAGGAAAAGAGGCGACAGTGCTCAAGAGCGTGATGTCTGATCTGGATACTTTTCTCCCTAATCCACGATGTGAAAATTATCCATAATTATCCCCCACGGTAAGGGAGACGCACTCTGTACCTGCACAGAGGTGCTGTTGTGTATTCTTACTCCCTGCGTTGCTAGCCTGACCCCTGGCATTGATGACTGATGCAGGAACCAGGCCCTGGCAACAAGTTAAGGACCAGTGAAGGATGGCGTTGCTGGCAAATGTAGGTTCTGGTTGGCTGCAGGTCCACTAGGTCTAAGATTTGACTCAGTGTACAAAGCCGAGCCAAGAGCCAGGAATTTAACAGGGAATTCCAATGTCGTGTTTATGTGGAAGCAACCCCCCCTGTATATTCAGTGAGGTTTATTCCACAGACCCTAGTAAGTGTGCCTAGGATGGCATACCCTCCAACATTTCTCCGATGGAAATAGCAACATCCTATTCAACAATAAATAGTAATAATAATACCCCGCTCATGTGACTGGGTTTCCCCAGCCACTCTGGGCGGCTTCCATCATATATAAATGCATAATAAAACATTTTAAAACTTCCCTACACAGGGCAGCCTTCAGATATCTTCTAAAGGTTGTCTAGCTACTTATCTACTTAGCTTGGAGGGTTGCGTAGCTCCATAACCGCCAACATTTCTCTGATGAAAATAGGAACGTCCTAAGGAAAAGCGGGACATTCTGGGATCAAATCAGAATCTGGTACGGCTTCTGTAAATCCAGGACTGTCCCTGGAAAACAGGGACACTTGAAGACTCTGGGATGGCAGCCTTCAATGCCCATGGCATTTTCGTGTGCTTCACTTTGGCTGGCTTGTTCCCACTGCACATAGGTGCAAGAGAAATGCAAGTGATTTGTGAAATACAGTGGAAATCCCTATACCCTTGTTTACAGAATCAGAGTCATGTGGGACTCCCTCTAGTGGTATTGTTTTTTAAAAAACGAAACAAAAACACTTTGTGGGCATTGATTTCTGTCGGTCTCGGTCTCTCACCGCCAAACACTCACTCTCGCTTCTCCATACAGAAACTTCCCAATGTCACTATTTTCTAGGGCAAGCCCCCGTTTCCTGATCTGGGGAAAAAACATCCTCTCACTGCTGCTTTTTGGGGGTTGAGGTTAGAGATGCCTTTGGGGGAATAACATACTGTGCCTATGTCTGCACTAGAATCAGGCAAAGGAAGGACTGTTGGAAGGACAGATCGTGAAGCTGAGGCTCCAATACTTTGGCCACCTCATGAGAAGAGAAGACTCCCTGGAAAAGACCCTGATGTTGGGAAACATCAAGGAGAAGGGGACGACAGAGGACAAGATGGTTGGACGGTGTTCTCGAAGCTACCAGCATGGGTTTGACCAAACTGCGGGAGGCAGTGGAAGACAGGAGTGCCTGGCGTGCTCTGGTCCATGGGGTCACGAAGAGTTGGACACGACTAAACAACAACAACAACAAGTCCACTGTTTCCCAAACTTGGGTTTCCAGCTGTTTTTGGACTACAATTTCCATCATCCCCGACCTGCTAACTATGGAAGATGGGAGTTCCATTCCAAAAACAAGCTGGAGACCGAAGTTCGGGAAACCATGGACTAGTGGATCACAGCCTCATCCAAGGTGGGTCGCAACAGGGACACTTCCCACCATGCAAATTTATGGTAAAAAGATGAAGAGATGGGTCCCCAAATGCATGTTTAAGTCAAAAGCGGGGCTGGATCTGGAAAGTTTGGAGACTGCCGGTCTAGAAGATGGATGTCTGAGAGAGGGAGTGTGTCAAGAGATGACTTTGGACCCAGGACTCCTGCCTCTAGGCATGTGGCCTGCTTTTTTTAAAGCATGGCTGGTTTGTTGTGGTTGCATTGTTATTGTTTATCATGTGGTCATAGGAAGATGTCGCAAGCAGGCAGGGCCGGCTCTGCTGTTAGGCAGAGCTAGGGCTGGTCCACACTTCCTTTCGTCTCATGATTTCTAGCCACGGGTCTAAGAGATTCTATTTTTTGTCCCATTATTGTGTTCCCTGCTTGGCATACTTGGGCTCCATGATCACTGTAGATGGTGACAGCAGCCACAAAATTAAAAGACGCCTGCTTCTTGGAAGAAAAGCAATGACAAACCTAGACAGCATCTTAAAAAGCAGAGACATCACCTTGCCAACAAAGGTCTGTATAGTTAAAGCTATCGTTGTCCTAGTAGTGATGTATGGAAGTGAGAGCTGGACCATAAAGAAGGCTGATCGCCGAAGAATTGATGCTTTGGAATTATGGTGCTGGAGGAGACTCTTGACTGCAAGAAGATCAAATCTATCAAATCAACCCTGAGTGCTCACTGGAAGGACAGATTGTGAAGCTGAGGCTCCAATACTTTGGCCACCTCATGAGAGGAGAAGACTCCCTGGAAAAGACCCTGATGTTGGGAAAGATGGAGGGCACAAGGAGAAGGGGACGACAGAGGACGAGATGGTTGGACAGTGTTCTTGAAGCTACCAGCATGAGTTTGACCAAGCTGCGGGAGGCAGTGGAAGACAGGAGTGCCTGGCGTGCTCTGGTCCATGGGGTCACGAAGAGTCGGACATGACTAAATGACTAAACAACAACAACAATTATGTTCCCTGGGAAACCAACAAATGGAGCCATCAAGGCAGGACTTTAGTGCAAAAGGCCAGAGCCCCATTTAGCAGGGCTGGCTTAGCACCAGTGCTTTTCATCTAGGTAAAATAAAAGTGCTGGTTTTCACTGGCCAGAAGGGTGTTGACTTGCCCCCCCCCCCCATGGAGGAAGTGCAGTCATGTGATGTGTTGATGTGCTGCCCCTGCCAAAACATTTTGGGGGAGCTGAAGCCCCCTCTGCCGCCTATACCCAGTGCTGCTGCCAGCAAGCAGGTGGAGGAGGGGCGTGGCCTGAAGCCAAGGCTGGGCAGTGAGGTCAGGCTAGCTGCTTGACGCTCCTTTGCCCACCCACCCAGGTGAATAGGCCTCCCCTGGCCGGCTTTGAGAAGGAGGCAGCAGAGCTTCAGGATGCTACCAGAGCATTGAATTGCTAAGTGAGGCAAATGCTTCCTGGCCTTGGGGAAGGAGATGCGATGCTCTGAAGAGTTCAAAGAGCCTTTCCACCCCCCTAAAAAACCACAAAGTGGTAGTACTGTGTATTGCTGCATGCCACCAGGAAACAGCACTGCTTCCCACATTTTGAGGTAAGATAAGCAACGCCCAGGGACGCAGGTGGCGCTGTGGGTTAAACCACAGAGCCTAGGACTTGCCGATCAGAAGGTTGGCGGTTCGAATCCCCACAACGGGGTGAGCTCCTGTTGCTCGGTCCCTGCTCCTGCCAACCTAGCAGTTCGAAAGCACATCAAAGTGCAAGTAGATAAATAGGTACCACTCCGGTGGGAAGGTAAACGGCGTTTCCGTGTGCTGCTCTGGTTTGCCAGAAGTGGCTTAGTCATGATGGCCACATGACCCTGAAGCTGTACGCCGGCTCCCTCGGCCAATAAAGCGAGATAAGTGCCGCAACCCCAGAGTCGGTCATGACTGGACCTAATGGTCAGGGGTCCCTTTATCTTTACCTAAGCAATGCCCATTAGCTGCTGGTATGTGATTAAATCCCACTGCTTCTAAAGCAGGGGCTTTTCACAAAACTATAAAGACCAGTGTCTAAGGGCCTTTCCAGAGTGTCGCTAAATTTGTGTGGGATTCAATCCCACAATTTCAGGCCCTGCAATTCAAGTAGTTTTGGTGCTTTTGTGCAACAAACCTGCTTGCACCCCCCTCCCCACACCCCAGGACTCTTTTGCAATAAAGAAACGGAAAATGCTCTGGAAAATGTGAGAGAACAACAGCTTGGCACAATGTTGTCTAACCTCCCCACAAGCAAAATGGAACAAATGCTCAACAAGCAGCCATCTAACCTCCCTGTGAAGTTTGTGCAAACTGATCAGGATGAATGCTCAACAAGCACGTCACCTGGAAGTGAGCTAAGATTACCTAAGTGCACCTCTGCCCCAGAGTCGTTATAGATGATCAACATGGTCAACAGGGGCAGTTACATTCCATGGGAGAACAGAGACTGTGAGTGCCAGGCAGTCTTGCCCTGCACTCCTCAAGCCAGAGTCTGCTAAAGCTCCCATCGTTCCCAGCCAGCATGGCCAATGAGATGGGCGAATCAATTGATTTTGGTTTCTTTCAGTTTCCCAGCCTTAAATTCAGCACTCCACATTCCCACATCAGTTTGTGGTTTTTTAAAAAAGTCCTCATGAAAACCCACCAGTATTTTAGGGCAAAGTTATCCTAATAGGCACATTTTTGCATGCAATTTAGTAATAATAATTGTGCATGATATACACACTTTTGCAAAGCAAAATATAATGCATTTTTAATGTCCCTTTCACCAACATATCCATTTTTATGGACACTTTGCCCCAGAATATGCACTCGGCTGGAGGGCTGCATTGCAACATTTGGAGAAACGCTGTGCAGTATTTGGAAATCCACAAACGGCTTGATAAATCTCTGGTGGCAATTAAAACGAGGACATTTTCATCCCCATGAAGAGTTCACATATTGCTTCAGAAAGTGTGAAATGGGTAGATTTTCCTTTAAATGCAAACCAATAGGTCAGGGATGATGGGAGCTGAAGTCCACGGCATCTGGCTGCTGCCACATTGGCCACTTCTGCCCTCTGAGTGATTTGAAGTAGGTCACTGAGGCTTGTTTAACAACAGCAAATACACACACAAACCACTACCACCAAAAATGAGGCTGCCGAAATGAAAAAACACAAGCCTGGGGTAAGGACCACAAATGGATTTTGATGTGGAAAAACAAAACAAAATTGCAGGCACTTCCAGACTGGGTGGGATTCAATCAGTAAACTCAGGTTGCATTGCTGAAGTTGATTTGATGCTCTTATGCCAGAAATCCCAGAGTCCCTCTACATCCCAGAAAAATGATGGAGAAGTGCACTGGAAAGTGTGGAATGACAATTGCTTGATGGAACATCTTCTAACATCCCTGCAAACAAACCCAGAACGAACGCTGCATCACTGATGTCATCTAACACACCCTGCAAACTTTCACAGAATCATAGCATTGTAGAAAGGATTCTGAGGGTCATCTAATTCAACACTCTGCAATGAAGGAATCTCGATTAAAGCATGCATGACAGGTAAAACCTCCACTGTCAAACAGTTCTTACGGTCAGAAAGTTCTTCCTGATGTTTAGTTGGTATCTCCTTTCTTGTAACTTGAAGCCATTGGTTTGGGTCCTAGCCTCTTAGAGCAGGAGAAAACAAGCTTGCTCCATCTTTCATGTGACAGCCCTCTAGATATTTGAAGATGGTTTTCATATTTCCTCTTTTCCAGGCTAAGCATACCCAGTTCCCTCAACCATCCCTCATAAGGCTTGGCTTCCAGACCCTTGATCATCTTGGCTGCACTCCCCTGCACACGTCCCAACTTATCAATATCTTTATTGTGGCACCCAGAACTTTGTGCAAAACGATCGTGATGTATGCTGTGCTGGTTAGAGCTGGTTGGGAGGCCTTGTTCGCACAACAAGCAGCTCCTCCAAAAGTCTGGACCTTTTGCAAAAAGGAAATGTGCCAGAGAACGTGGGAGTAACAGTGGCTTTGATGCCATGAAATCTGGCCTCCCCTCAGCCAAATCAGAATGAATGACCTGGAAGCACCCAGAGATGGACACAACTCTCTCTTCTTCAATTACAAGAATACAAGGGGCCCCATTTTGATCATGACCATTCTGCAAGACATGTGTGCCTAGCAACATAAAGTATCGGAGAAAGAGAGAGAAAGGGGAGGAAGGAGAAAAGGGAGAGGTAGATGGCTCTCTCCTCCTCCTCTTTTATTTCTCCAGAAGCTGACCAATGCCCAGTGGCGTAGTGTGGGTTGTCAGCACCCGGGGCAAGGCAAGTAATTTGCGCCCCCTAACCCGTGGATTTTAGCACTCGGGCAGAGAGCTGCGAGTGCGAGCGCCCCTCCCCCCAGATGTTGCGCCCGTGCGCCCGGCCCCCCCTGCACCCCCACGCTACGCCACTGCCAACGCCCCCAGGGAACATTCTCCTCTGCTGCATTGGCTAATGCACAAACCAAAGCTTCCAGCTTTTTACTATTCCACACTGGCGGAAGAGGGAGGAGTGGCGGCTGCAGCTGAGGTTGTTAACTCAGCCCCATGGAAGAAAGAGAACTATTCCCCCCTCTCCTCCAGGCACAACTACTCTGGCCCATGAAGTGAAGGGATGTGGTATTAGGAGGTCAAGGGGAGAAGTGCTTATGTCTGGCTGGCCCCACCCCACCTGAACTGGCCAATGGGTTGTAGTCTAAGGAGTGGTGGTGTGTGTGGAGGGAGAGGAAGGCGCAAGAAAAGCTGGGAGCCCTTAAGGACATTCCAGTAAACTCTTCTGTAAATGTTCAGTTTATTTCTTACTATATTTTAAAAGCCACTTCGTTTTTAGGAATATCACACTATTTCTGACTGTGGTTCTGGTCAAGAGGTTCCAAGTGCTTAAAAAAAATATTTAATGCACCTTTGCCACATCTTTCAGGACACATTACTCTCACAAGGTGGCTTACAGGATTATTCTTTTTATTTTAAACCATGCAAAATGTCAAAACACTGCAGTGAGTTTCCAATACACTATTTCAGTGTTAAAAACCAGCAGCAGTTAAAAAGTTCACAGCACAGGAAGCAAATTCGCCACAGACCACCGGAATAAAAATAGAAAGCGCAATTCAAAATTGCACTTGCCCAGCTGCCCTCGCAGCAATTGAAATGCTTTCAGCGCAGCTGGTTCATTAAATCCAGCATCCTATTCTCACAGTGGCTTACTAGATGCCTCTGGGAAGCCTGTGAGCAGGACCTGAGCACAAAAGCAACTCTTTCATGTTGTGGTTTCCAGTGAGTGGCCATTCAGAAGCATACTGTGTTTGACAGTGGAGGCAGAATGCAAGCAGTAGAATTAGTAGCCATTGCTAACCAGGTGATTTTGTACGCTTGCCATGCACTGCAAACTGGCAACTTCAAGGCCTTGTTCCCTCTTGCACCAGCCTCCAATATTTTTCTTTTTCGCACCTGATCACATGCACTTCTGCCGTAGCAAAGGCAGCTACTGGGGTGAGAGCGATTTCCTTGCCTCATTTCTCTTTTTCTCAAAACCCTTTCCTATGGAGCAGAGGTGGGAAGTTACGTTCCCTTTCCCCTCCAGATGTTGCGAGCCTACCAGCCCAAGAACACCAGTCAAACAGCATCTGTCACAGGAGCCTGTTGGTCAGTAATCACGCAGATCAAAGATGGAGTTAACTCCTCATTAGCACAACCTCCACAGACTTGGCTGAGTGTCAGGCTTAATGAGCAGAGAAGCTCATTCCCGGTGATCTTCCTCCATGAAAATCAGTTGCTGAGTCTGAAATCCCTCCTCACCAGGGATTTCCCCAAGGAACTGGGGACGCTGCCTGCCTGCAGCCAATGTCTCCTCTGCCCTTTTCATGCCTCTCCGGGTCCTGGGAGACCAGTGTGGATGGGAGCATGTTGCAGCAGGAGGCGCAGAAACCTATGCTTCTCCACCAGCCCAATTCATCTCTGCCTCTTGGCCTCCCTCCTCTCCTGCTTCAGCTTCTGCCTCGGATTCTGGACTTCTCTCTTCACCGACTCCCTCTGCTCACTAAGCCCTGTTACCTCTTCAGTTTCTGACACGCCCTCTTCCCAGTCCTCTCCCTCTTCTCCCTACGACCACTGTTTCCTCCCACTGTTCCTCTGCATCCAAGAAGTCCAGGACAGCATCTTTTTATAAACTTACCTGGCAAGATGTCCCATGGAGTTAAACGGGGATGGCTTCTGACGGAGCAGAGGGCAGGGGTGGGGAACTTCAGACTCGCATGTCTTTATCTGGCCCTTGGGCCACACCCCTTTCACAAGCCACACCCCTCCCTCACCAGCTGCGCTTCACATCCTCCTTGAGCATCTTCGCCTGGCTGGGAGGCATCCTTGGACTCAGATGGAGACTCCTGCTTGCTTGCATGGAGGATAGTGAGCAGGGAGGGGGGGTATGAGTGTGTTTAGAAACCTGCCCCCTGCACAAACACAAACTTGTTATTAAATTCTCTGGCCACTTTGGTCTCTGGCCCAATACACCTCAGGCATGGTCCCCCCCACCTCAGAATGGGATACAAGGGTCCCCCTTTCCTATGCCTAGGATTGCATTGCGAGCCTTAAATGGTCATCCCCGCAATGTTAGTGGGAAGAGTGGACTGCGTTAGCCGCAAACCTAAAACATCATCACCATCAACATTTTATCTGTATGGCGCCTTTCCACAGCTGAAACTATGCTCAAGGCAGCCTACAACAAGACAAGATTCATATAATTACAAACATAACAGAAGTCATAAACTATAAATACAGCTCATCAAAAAGTACACAACCTAATGGAAACAATTTCCACATAAATCGTAAGATCTAGAACTAAAGATACAACAATAATATCAATAAAGGCAACAGCTCTCTCAACCCCCCGTAAACAATACTCCAGCCCAAGAATCTGTTCAACAGCCTCAGCTTTTGTAGCTGGAGTCAGTCAGCACTCCACTCTCCCAGGCCAGATGGGAAAGGGAGCCAGTGTGGTATAGTGGTTAAGAGCAATAGACTCGTAATCTGGGGAACCGGGTTCGCGTCTCCGCTCCTCCACATGCAGCTTCTGGGTGACCTTGGGCCAGTCACACTTCTTTGAAGTCTCTCAGCCCCACTCAAATAAAGCGGAATATCAAATCCAAGGGCCAGTCAGGCAGGGTGCAGGTCTTCCAGGGCTCACAGCCAAGATAGTCTCATTTGAAAGAACACAGATAAAAATTAAAAACAATTGGAAAGAGGAGCCCTTGGTGCTAAGCAGCAGCCACAGTACTTGTGAAGCCTGTCAAGCCCCGCCTCAAGCCAGGTGGAAAGGACCGAGGTGATGCTGAGCAATGTGTGGGCTGTCTATTGCAGAGGCAGCATTTTTAGTTGAGAACGGAAGCAAGGGTTGGAAAGCAGAAATAGCTCCTCTCTGGCTGTTTCCCTTTTCTCTAGCATCCCTCACGTGCTACTGTGCTCAAGTCATCTAAACGTCTCAATATGAGGACAGGGCGAAGCCTTGAGGATGACTAATTACAATGGATTTCCCCCGTCTGCGGTCACTCCAGATGTTGGCAGGCTCCAGCTTCCATCAGCTTTAGCCAGCACAGCCAACAAGCCAGGGTTGATGATGATGAGAGGTGGTCCAACAACAAATAGAGGGTGACCCAGACGGCGGCTGTTTGGCGTCATTTGTAGTTGCAAGGATGAAGACAGGCCAGCATGCATGTGTGTGCGGATATTCCATGCAAAGAAAAGATGGATTCTGCAACCTGCATGAAGGCTAAGCAGATGGATGGATAGTCTCACTGTATTTTTTATTTGATTTTAGGGATTTATAGGCTACTCTTCAGCTGAAAAAGACACACACAACAGCCTACAAATAAATCAGAATTATGCACAAAGAAAATCTGGATCCTGCAACCAGCATAAATTATGAAAATAAGCAAATTTATTTATGTATGAATGCATAGATTATACATATTTCTTTCTATATGCCACTCTTCAATTAAAAATTATCCTACAAATAAAAAATAAAAAGCTGGGGGTGGGGTGGGGTTGGGGGGTATAAGCCATGAGGTTAATTAGGAATGGATCTGTCAGTTTCTGTTTCTCATTTTTCCAAGCCGAAGCACAGCAGTTCCCATTTCTCTTTCAATCCTCATGAAAATCCTGTAGCAATTTAGTGCAAATTTCTCCACATAAACACTTTTTGTTGTTGTTGCGGTTTTGACTAACATACAACTTCCCTGCAAGCAACTTCCCCTGATGCAATTTTGTACACTAATAATATATATCTTATACATGCTTTCCCTACTGCATGCATTTCTGCAGCACGTTGTTTGGCTGTCTGTGTATCTGAAGAAGTGTGCATGCACACGAAAGCTCATACCAGTAACAAACTTAGTTGGTCTCTAAGGTGCTACTGGAAGGAATTTTTTTATTTTGTTTGGCAGAAGAACTGCATCGCAAAATTCGAGGCAGTGCCAATTTTGAAGGCCAGCTGTGTTTCAGTTCACATGCTGATCCGAGAAGCATGAAGGAAGTAACTTCTCATTAAAATGCAAACAAAAATGGAATCCCCCCCCCCAAAAAAAATCACTAAGCGTAGTGCATACACAGTTTGCTAAATCTCTCCTGCCTCTGCTTTCAAGCAGTGGGCCAAAATTATACAGGCTATGCAGACCACTCCAAATCTTTACTGTGCCCCTCCTCTGGCTTAAGAACTTCAGAGGAACCTGCTGGACCAGGTCCCACCAAGTCCAGCATCCTGTTCTCGCAGTGGCTACCCTCAAGCCAGACCTGAGGGCTCTCCCCACCTATGATTTCCACTGACTGGTATTCAGAAACCTGTGACCGTGGGAGTAGAGCATGTTGTTTAGTCGTTTAGTCGTGTCCGACTCTTCGTGACCCCATGGACCAGAGCACGCCAGGCACGTCTGTCTTCCACTGCCTCCCGCAGTTTGGTCAGACTCATGTTAGTAGCTTTGAAAACACTGTCCAACCATCTCGTCATTTGTCGTCCCCTATGCAATTTTTTTCTTTATAGCATTGGACTTTCCTTTCACTTCTAGGCACATCCACAACTGAGTGACCTTTTGGCTTTGGCCCAGCCACTTCATCAGCTCTGAATCTACTTGTACTTGTCCTCTGCTCTTCCTCAGTAGCATGTTGGACGCCTTCCGACCTGAGGGGCTCATCTTCCAGCGTCATAACTTTTATATGCCTTTTGTCTTTGCCCATGGAGTTTTCTTGGCAGGGATACTGGAGTGGCTTGCCGGTTCCTGCTCCAGGTGGATCACGTTTGGTCAAAACTCTCCACTACGACCTGTCCATCTTGGGTGGCCCTGCACGGCATAGCTCATAGCTTCTCTGAGTTATTCAAGCCCCTTCGCCACGGCAAGGCAGTGATCCATGAAGGGGGGGGGTAGAGCATAGCCAACCACAAATTAATGCCCTGCTTTGATCAATACTTTAAAAAAAGGTAAAGGACCCCTGACAGTTAAGTCCAGTAGCAAATGACTCCAGGGTTGCGGCGCTTATCTCACTTTACAGGCCGGGGGAGCCGATGTTTGTCCGCAGACAGTTTTTCCAGGTCATGCAGGGCCAGCATGACTAAGCCACTTCTGGTGCAACGGAACACCAAAACCAGAGCAGCGCACGGAAATGCCGTTTACTTCCCGCTGGAGTGGTACCTATTTATCTACTTGCACTGGTATACTTTTGAACTGCTAGGTTGGCAGGAGCTGGGACTGAGCAATGGGAGCTCACGTCGTCACGGGGATTCAAACCACCGACCTTCTGATTGGCAAGCCCAAGAGGCTCTGTGGTTTAGACCACAGCGCCACCCGCGTCCCTTGCCCAATACTTAGGGACCCTCAAAGTCCTCTGAAGCAGAAATCCTGCCATATCGAGGTCCTCCAACCACTTCTCTGCCCTGGTATTTTTCGCATCGCCTGTGATGGTGAATGGGACATTTCTACAAGTTACCTGTTGTAAATATTTGACTAGAGCCACTCCTTAGTAACTATTGATTGGCAAATGTGCTAAAGATGCCAGTCACGCAGAGAAAAAAGCTTGCATATCGCTTTCCCTCGTGTTTGAGGTTGCAAACATTTGGCTGTCCGGCTTTGCCTAACAGGTAAGGACCTCTGTTGTGCTTGCTAGATTCTGGGATGGGGAGGTAGGTTACCGAATAGACATCTATTTCCATTTTTTATGGTTTTAAACTTATTTCTGGTTGTTGCTTTTCTACTGTTTTGAAAAGCGTTTTAGCTGCTTGGATGGGGTAAATGGAAATCACCTTGAAACACGTATGTACACGACAATGTGAAATTAATTGACTAAAACAAAGGTTAGGCTGGGAACGTAGAAAATTTGGGAACCGCTGCCTGATGGGGTGTGCCTCATATTAGTCTTTCAGATGGACTAAACAATGCAATCTGCTGAGCACAAGAAGAGCACGAGGGCTTTGAGGCTGAGCTTAGCTCTGCCTTCGCCGCCCCTTACTTAAATCTGAAATTTACTTCTTCATTTTAGAGGGCGTGATTTGTCTGTCAGCTTGCCTGCCTCTCAGGCACACACAAACTGCAGTGTAAGCTACTAAAGAATGTGCAGTCTGCTAAGCAGCTATTCTTCCTGACAAAACTTTTATCATTTTATGATTATTATTAATCAATCCTCTGGCACTTTTTGTGTCCCAACGTGCTTTGTAATTCTTATCTTGTTTATCCTTCCAATAACCCCCTGAGGTAGTTAAGCTGGAGAGATACAGGCCAGTCAAGGTCATCCAATGAGCTCCCCGGATGAAAAGGGATTTGAGCCAGAGGCGCCTGGAGCCCAGATGGCAGCAATTTCCTCTCTCCACCCCCCGCCCTGCCGACCCCGCTGTTGTTTGTGGTGCTAGAATACAGAGGACACTTCTTTTTGACAGCTCCCTCCATACCCTTTTAAAGGCTGTGTGCCGTTCAACAGGTGCCTCTTATCCCCAGGCTTGGTTCACGCCCTCACCATACATTTAAATTACTCTTAAAAATATATATATACCGGGAACTGTAGTTTAAGGGTGCTGGGAATTGTAGCTCTGTGAGAGGTAATCTACAGCTCCTAAGACTCTTTGGGGGGAAACGGCTTTTATGTATGCAGCAAATGAAACGATGTTTGTGCGGGATGGGACTGCCCGCCTCTCAAACAACTATTACAAAGGAACCCTCTTTCAGGTCAGGATTCCTTTCTGGGCAACTTTCCGGGGGCCGGAGGGCCAGTGAGTTAGGGCCGGAGGCAAAAGCAGGCAGATCAGTTGATTCATGTTGTGTACAATAGGCTAGTTGATACATCCCCCTCTCTATCTACCAGCCAAGCAAGCAAGCAAGCGGCTTATAATCAGAGTTCAGGGAAACATTTCAAGGGATGTGTGGAGCAGGGGCAGTGAGAGGTGTGGCCTAGTGAGAGGGGGCGTGGCCTGCAAAGAGTTCTGAGGGCCAGGTAGGGAGACCGGGGGCGTACACCAATACAGCATCTGTTGCTGGAGGAAGGACAGCAAGAATGGCAAAATACCTCTAATGGCTAGCAAGCAGGGACATCTCCTTCTGCATGTACCTGTACCCAGAAGTGAAGCTGCAAGGAATATTCGGTGTTATGTTGGAAGGGGATGCCGGGAAACCGGGACTTATGCTCACATGTGGTGGCGGTGCAAATATGTTCGGGGGGGGGGGAGGTGTTTAAGGAGATAACAGAAATCACTGGGTTAAAGCCAGCCAAAAGTCCAGAGGTAGCATTATTATCAATTTACAATGGGGCGGAAGGTTTGCAGGCTAGAAGGGACTTGCTCACCAATTTATTGACAGCTGTATGAGTTTTTATAGCTAGGAAGTGGAAGGGGCAAGGTGAATATAAAATGGAAGAATGGTATAAAGAGGTGTGGGATATAGCGACTAATGGTAAATTAACATGTGCTATTAAGGTAAGGCGGGGAATATGTAGGAGAAATGATTCTGAGGAGATACGGAAAGCGTTTATAGAATTTGTACAGTTAAAGCGAAAAGGGGTCAAACCATCGCAAGAGGTGCTGAAATTTTGGGAGGTTGGATAGTTACAATGGAATGGTCTCGGGGGTGGGGTGCACATTTGTATTCTTATTTATTTATGATTATTGCTTTGTCAAAATAAAATAAAATTAAAAAGAAATAAGGAAGTGAAGCTGAGTGATGAAAGTGCATTTTCACGCAGTGCATGGTTAAAGTATGGAACTCACTGTCATGATGGGCACCAACTTGGATGGCTCTGAAAGGGGATTAGACAATTTCAGGGACGACAAGGCTATTAATAGTTAGTAGCCAGAATGGCTGTGCTCTCTCTCGACTGTCAGAGACAATGTGTCTCTGAATACTAGTTGCTGCAAATTGCAGGTCCATAGAGCCACTGTTGTGCTGAGGTTCCGCTTGCAGGTTTCACATGGACATCTGGCTGGCCCTTTCCAAAAGGATTCTCCATCTGCTCTTATGCCCTATTGTGTTCAGTGGGGTTCATTTTCCTGAACTGGAGCAAGGTCAAAGATGGCAGCCCTGTGAGAGTACAAGGTATGACCTCAACTCGCTAATTTACAACAGATTCATATCACGTTCTACACCCTCGCTGAACCTCTGGGCTTGATCAGCAACCAGCTCCCCTTATCGCTGACTCTGCCCAAATGAAAGGTCGACTTCATAGCTTCCGTTATCAGCACCTACCTTTGAGAAATGAAGCTGATAAAGGAGAACTATATCCTGTTGCGTTAACAGGTTGTGGCCCTTTCCCCAGCAGTAGCTGCTTATCTGGCCACTGAAGAACTGGATCCGAGCCCAAAATGATTTCCCTGGTCCCTGCTAACCCACCAACATTTTAATCCATACATAGTAGTAAGGAACATAGTTGTTTTCAAAGATGAGAGACAAAGAGATTCTACATTGTAATGCAAATTTTCCAGCTGTGTAAATTTGTTGCAGCAAAAGCACAACGGAGGGCCCTTTCAGATGACCTGTTTTGTTGAGTTGCCATCCTGACTTGCTTGCACAAAGGTAATGGGCCCCGCCTGCTAGCCTGCTCCCTAAAATATCACTGGTTTGCTCATTTCTATATATAGGGTGTGTTATGTACTGAAGTTCTCACCCTGGGCCAGCAGGGGGATACTGTAGATAGTTTTCACTCAGGTCCACATATGCAAATAAGGAATTGAAAGTGACGTTCAGTGATCGGATAGTTACAGAAAGTTGTTACTGTTGCGTTGTAGTGGAGCTCTATATAAGCAGGCTGGCTGAACGCTTCAGTTCAGTTCTCTTCTGGCCTGTGAATAAATAAGAGCTGTTTGAAGAACCGCTGCGTCGTCTGATATGTTCACCCACAACTTAACAGGGTGCCTTCATTCTGCATGTGCAAATGGCATATTTTCCACACAAAAAACAGCGACAATTTGTTGTTGACAAAGGACAGCTGGACATATAAAGGGCCCCATTACCTTCAGTAGCTATGGGCCTCTCAAACCTAAATCTGGCCCTGCTTTGCAGTTATGCTCAAGACAGCAGTGGTTGCCTCTCTAGCTGTACACTCAAGTAGTGGCATAGTTCTTAATCCAGCTGTGGTTTATGCCAACAAAAACATACTCTGTAGCCTATGCAGGTAATGCTCTCAAACAGCAGTAAAGCTGGACCTCGGAGGTTAAGCAAATGGAGTCGTAGTTTGGACACGACAAACACAGGGGTGGGGGAAACTGTGGGCCTCCAGATGCTGGCGCCAAGGATGAGAATGATGCGAGGTATATTTCAAAACATCTGGAGCAGGGCACTGGGTTGGGGAAGGCTGGCTTAGAGCATGGATGGTGAGCCTCCACATGTTGCTGGACTCCAGCTCCCAGAAGCCAGCATGGCCAATGGTCAAGGAATGATGGGAGTTGTAGTCCGAAAACATCAGGTGGACTTGTCACAGCGCCCCATCTTTTGCCACAGAAGCAAAGTAATGTACTGCTGAAGGCATTGCTGGGGTTAAAGTGCTTGTCTCTGAGAACGTTAAGAGTGAGCTGGCCTGGAGTTGCCCATCTGAGATAAGTTCACATATATGCGTGTTTAGACATGTAGGCAGATATGTAAAGGTTCTCCCCCCCCCCAATTATATTTCATTAAGTTTCAGCTTTTTAAACATATGCAATCAAAACAATTTCATCTTTCCTCTTATTTTTGTCAACTTCCCACCCCGTTTCCCATGGAATTGTTGTTTTTCCCCTTCCGCTGCACCCTATCTATTAAATCGTAGCTACAATATTATAAACCTAATAACTTCTCTTGCTCATAGTTCAAATCCTGCTCACGAGTTCATCATACTATAGTATTTCTGAAAAAAGGCATCCATTCTTCCATTAAAACACTCACCATTAGGTGATCTTAATTTTGCTGTTGATTTTTTGCCAGTTCCGCAGAGTCCATTATCCATTCTTCTTTGGTAGGAACTTCTTCCTTCCATTTCTGCACATAAAGAATCCGAGCTGCTGTTGTTATATACATTAACATTTTTTTTTGGGGGGGGGGAGGAATTTCTGCCCCCTATAATCAGGGAACACTCTTCCAACCAAGCGACAAAATGGGATTGGCCTACTGCCCTCCTGTTCACCCTCTTCTTTCCCTCCCTGCAGATGGCTGCTCCCTTGGACTTCACTCGGCTCATCCAGGAGCACCGGGAGCTTCTCCTGCGCTGGGTGGAGCCCAACCCAGCTCCTCTGCTCCGCCTACTCCATGACAGCGGGCTCTTGACCCAGCCAGAGTACTTTTCCCTACTGGAGACCCACCCCAAGAGCAACCAAGTCATTGCACTTCTGGACAGGGTCTGCATCAAGCCAGAGAACAGCCGGAAGTTCTTGGACGCACTGCAGGAATTGCAGGAGGCCTACTGTCCTGAGCTCCAGCACTGGCTGGAAAAGAGCTGTCCGGTGAAAGGAAAAGGAGAACCTTCTCCAAGGCAGCCAGGCACGGCAGTGACACAACTAGCCTCGAGGGCAGGAGTGAGGAGGGAAGGGGCACATTCCTTTCTTGGCAAGCTTCTGGGGGCCACGTTCTGGTGGTGGATGGGGTCCGGTGTAAATATTTGCCTCTGTATAGTGGGCTAGTTTCCCCACTCCACACACCAGGTATCCTGGTTCGTAGACCTGCCGGTGGGCATCTGCTCTCGCACTGCTTTGCCTTCACAGTGAGAGCCAGTGTGGTGTAGTGGTTAAGAGCGGTAGACTCGTAATCTGGTGAACCGGGTTCGCTTCCCCGCTCCTCCACATGCAGCTGCTGGGTGACCTTGGGCTAGGCACACTTCTCTGAAGTCTCTCAGCCTCACTCACCTCACAGAGTGTTTGTTGTGGGGGAGGAAGGGAAAGGAGAATGTTAGCCATTTTGAGACTCCTTTGGGTAGTGATAAAGCGGGATATCAAATCCAAACTCCTCCTCCTCCTCTTCTTCTTCTTCTTTTTCTTCACAATCCTTCTCTTTCCCGTTTCAATCTAGAGCCTCCTCCCAAAACTCCCAAACGAGCTTTGCTGAAATTCTGGAATTTGAAGAAATACAAGCTCCCAGCAATGCCTGCAGGCAAGTCATCCCTCCCTTGCTCCATAGGAGGGCTTGCTTCTGTGTATATATTTGTACCTTTGAGCGGACGGTGGGGTAGTTGGGCTCACTTGGCATCCAGCAAGTTGCTTTGCCGCTGCTTACCAGGTGGCAGGGGGGGAGGGACGAGACCGTGGTGTGGTCAGTACGATATAAACGCATCTGGCACTCCCACTGGTGCATCTGCGCGTAGCATGGGCCTTGCCGCCATCTTGCTCTTTGCTCCTTTACCTCCTTGTAAGCGGCAATGTTTCAACCAGGAGGTCATGTGAGCATCATCGCCCCACCAAGCTGTCCACTGGGGCTGGCGCCCCACTTTTTTTTGGCCACGATTTCAAAGCTGGTTATCTTTAACATGTGTAAAAGGTTTGGTGCCACGAAGGCTCAACATAAGAACAGTTTCTGTTCTCCGATAGGTTGCTGGTTCATAGCCCAAGATGGGTAGTTGAGGCCTCTTGAGGAGAACTAGCATTTGGGATAGGGATAGCCCATGAAATGCCCCACAAATGTTGTTGGGACTACAACTCCCATTGCCCCCAGTCAATGTGGCTTAGGATCAGGGATGATGGGAGTTGTAGTCCTGACCATCTGGAAGGCACCACATTGGCTACCCCTGGTTTGAGAGAAGTTGGTCCAGCTTTCTGAACATTTGGAGTAGGAAAACCATCAGAGGATTATGGAGTTGGCAAATTCCTGCCCCTGTTAGAGGGAGGGGGCTGATGTAAGAGACGTTTGTGTGTTTGGAGTGTGAGATGAGGCAAGAGAGAATGTCATGAAGATTGAAGACATGGTGTGGGTTGCAGCTGGGGTCTCTCTCTCTCTCTCTCTGTGAGGATCTGGTGTGGGGAAGCCTAGCTGTCGCTTAACAGCAGTACACATTGCTTGCCTTTCCTGATGCTCTACCGAAATGAACACTGCAAAAAGCATATTGTTCCGACACTTCAGTAGGGATATTAAGGGGGCAGCAATTTTCATTCTGACCTGCCTTTGTCACAATCTGTGCTGTTTCCTTTCTGCTTCAGTTTGGTTTCTGCCAAATACAATGTTATCTGTTGGATATCTGCTGTTTACCGTAATTTATGTACTTATTTATGTTAAGTTACAAATTTATCATAATCAATGGCGTAATTATTCCCACAATGTTCACACCAGTGCAAAGGAAACACCACTGTAATGAGGGGGGAGCCTCCCCAATTGCATATCATTTGCAGGCTGAAAACAACAATGGTGAATGCCAACATATTAAAAGGCATGTCAGATTTACATGCCTGGATAGCTCTGCTTAGACAAAGTTAGTAGCAGGTTCCAAAAACAGTACAGTGAAGATGCCTGCCTATTATCAATGGGCTAGGAGTTCCAAAGTGTAGTTACTACTACATGGAAGCATCAATTCCTTGCATGTGTGGGATGAACATTATGTGGCACTTGTAACGATGCTCAGATCTATTGACAGTATGGGAAAAGGGGCTGAACAGGGAGAAATGGTTCCAGTTTTATGCACTCTCGGAAATGATTGCAGAAAGAGCAGTGCATCAGTGCTGGTTTGTGTTGCTTTGTGACAGGCAGGGCTGGTGCATGTTTGGGGCCTGCCCTAATGTTAGGCAGAGTGAGATGATCGCCTCAGGCAGCAAGTGATGGGAGCTAGGGAACAGTGGCTAAGAGCTGGACACCAGGCTGCCTGTGCCCCCAAATCTCCCCTGCTGCCCTCAGGAGGACACTGTCCAGTCCCCAGTGTCAAAATAAGATTCCCCTGCCAGTTCAATCAGCTTCCGTATGGGAAATGTGGGAGCCATCTTGTCCTTTGCCTCAGGCAGCAAAATCTCTTGGGCTTGGAGGTCTCTACAGGGCGCCTGTTTCCTATGCATTAAATGTTCTCTTGTCGTGGCAGATGAGGAAAAGAACAACGTCTTGACGTTTCGAAGAGCCCTGAGCCGACAACTCAAAGGTAACGGAGGAGGAGGAGAAACAGCAATGAAAGGATGTGCAAACAGAATCCAGGACAAAGAGGGGCTTCAGTGCAGAAGAGGGTGGGGAATGTTTTCAGACTGAGGGCCGCATTCCTTTGTGGGCAACCTTTTGGGGGCCAGAGGTAAAACTGGGCTGGGCCACAGAGGCAACTCAGTCCAGCCTTACAGAGATCAGAGATTTACCCCCACAGCTCCATGCCTTTCCATCCTCTGTCCTGGCAAGCAAGAGACATTGGCATTCTCACACTTGATGAAGCAGTATCTGAATCTTGTTAAATAAGCAGCATAATATAATTAATACATATATGAATGCTAAGGAAGGCAGCGAGGATAAAGACGGATTGCTCAGCACATGAATCTTGCAGCTGCCAAGGAAACTTTAGCTGCAAGTTTCCTACACTGAGCAGGGGTCCCTTCCAGCTTTAAAAATGCTATGTTTTTATGGCCACATCTAAAGCCATAAAATGCTATGTTTTTATGGCCATACATCTAAAGCAGTATCATACCACTTTAAACTCCCCCCAGGGAATCCTCAGAAGTTTAGTTTGTTCAGGGGTGCTGAGAGTTGTTAGGAGACCCCTATCGCCCTCCCAGAATTACAACTCCCACTGTGGTTTAACATTCAATCCTTCTTCCCAGGAAACTCTGGGAATCGTAGCTCTGGGAGAGGGGAATAGGGGTTTCCCTCAGCACCCTTAGCCAACTACAGTTCCCAGGAGTCTTTAACTGTATGGTGCCTAAGACGTCTGCCCATTGCAACAATCCTGCCCACTGCAACAGTCTCTGCGTCTCCAGTAAAGATCCCCAAAGTATGAAATGCATGTAAAAGATGGGTTCACACGGATGTGCGTCTAGAGAGATGTTTATTTTCAAATGGGAGCTGCAAACTCAAGGGATGGATCTCCTTGCCCTACAATAGTCAGCTCTGTACATTCCATCAGGATTATCCGCTGTACTTTTCTGGGTCTCCTCCTAACCTTTTGCTCCAACTGCTACCCTCCTGACAGCTGCTTTGCAAAACCACCGCCGATCCCTGCTGACCCGCACGGAGAAGCTTTGCACCAACGTGGACGACACCGAAACCTGCGGCCACATCGAGATCCGCTACACCGACCTGCTGTTGTCCGACAACCCTCGCTCCGCTTCCAGCAGCCATGACTACTTGCACCTGGCCTCCCGCCGTGCCCGCCTCTACTCCCTCCACGCCCCCCGCCGTCTGGCTCTGAGCCAGCTTTTCTCCCCACTCCCTGAGGAGAGCTCCCCACCTCGCCGGGTAATGCTGAGCGGGGCTGCCGGCATCGGCAAGAGCGTTGCGGCCCAGAAGATCATCCATGACTGGGCGTTGGGCGCGGCCTTCCAAAAGGCCCTTTGCATGCTAGACTTCTCCTTCCGGGAGCTCAGCCTCATCAGGACACCCCAGAGCCTCAAGGACCTGATCCGCAGCAAGCATGTCCACCTGAGCGGGGTTCTCCCCGAGCTACTAGATCGGCCTGGGGAACTTCTGGTGATTTTAGATGGCCTGGATGAGTTCCGGCACTCCCTTGAGAGCAAGAATCCCTGTTTCCAATCAGACCAGCCGACTCACATCAAAGATCTGGTGCACGGCCTCCTCTATGGGACTTTGCTACCCGAGGCCACCATTTTGGTCACGTCAAGGCCTTCTGTTGCCCTTCCAGAGGACCTCTTTGACCGCTATGTCATTATCCTTGGCTTCCAAGAGCAGCAGGTAAAGGACTACTTCTTCCGCTTCTTCCGTAACCCGGAACGAGCTGCCAATGTGCTTGGTTACGTATCTGCCCATGAGGGCTTAGCCAGCCTCAGCTTCATTCCTCTCTACTGCTTCATTCTCTGCACAGCGCTGGGGGAATTCTTCCCATGGACAGGGGAGATGGAGGCCTCTCCACCAAGCACCATCACCGAGGTCTACCGCCAGTATTTGAGCACCATCCTCCGGCTGCGACGAACAGGGGGAGTCGGTGGCGCCTTGGAAAAAGCCAAAGACTTGGTGCTGCAGCTTGGCAAGCTGGCCTACGCTGGTCTGCTGAGGGGGAAGGTTGTCTTCTACGCAGACGAGCTGCGGGGTTTCGGCTTCGACCCGGAGAACCTGCCCGGCACTTTCTTGAACCGGATCTTCTTCAAGGAGAAAGATGAGGTCTACGGCTTCTTCCACTTGACCATACAGGAGTTCTTAGCTGCGTTGTACTCGGTGGCTATCTTGGACCCCAGTACTGAGGAGTTGACTTCTTGCCTGGATCTCTGGTGGGATGGAGAAGCTCCAGAAGGTGGACAGGCTGAGAGTCTTCTGCCCCCATCAGATGGACGTGCTGCGGCTGGACTTCTCGGCTACACTAGAGAGTTCCTGAGCAGAGGTCAACAGTGGGACAACCTGCAGATGTTCTCCAGGTTCTTCATGGGCCTCTTGAGCTCCAGGATGCAGGGGAAGCTGGAGAGCTTGACTGAGAGCCTAACAGGGGACCCCCTTGTGCCTTTGGCAGAGTGGCTGGGGAAGAAAGCTCAGTACGAATCAGACCGGAAGCTGCTCTCCTTGCTGCATTGCCTGGCAGAGCTCCACCAGGACTGGGTGACGCAGAAGGTAGCTTCCAACCTGGATGAAGTGGATCTGTTCAAGGTGACCTTGAACCCAGCTGACTGTGCAGCCCTGGCCTACGTCTTGGGCTGCTCGGAGCATAAGAGGCTTCGGAACCTCAACTTGAGCTACAGCAACATGGGCATCGGGGGGCTGAGGCGACTCCGGGGGCTTCTCCATCAGTGTGAGACTCTCCAGTGAGTACCTGGTTGGCAGTGCCCTAGGCCTTGGCCATATGCTGTAGGCAGTGGCTGCAGGATTCCAGCATCCTATGCCCTGCTATGAATATGGGCAAGCAGTGGCATTCAGGTCAGGTGTCCAATGCAAACTTGCATCATGTCTCTCCCAGGAATTCTTGGGATAGTTTGGCAAGGGTACCGTGAATAGCCTGTAAGAGACCCCAAGGCCAAGCCACAGAAGTTCAACTCCCACAGTGCTCTGTATGCAGAGGGAATAATGGTAATAACTAATAATCACAACATATTTATATGCAACCCATCTGCCTGGGTTGCCCCAGCCACTCTGCGTGGCTCCCAACAATTTTTTAAAAAATAAAAACAGAATACAACATCAAATACTAAAAACCTCCCTGAACTAGGCTTGCCTCCAGATGTCTTTTAAAAATCCATTTTAAGTCTGCAACATACATATGCCCTTAGTTAGTGTTTAAAGGGGCAGGAACAGATTTGGATGTTGTTGAATTTAGTTATTTAGATAAATTCTATGCACCGCTTGCAAACTCAAAGTGGTTTACAAGAGGAGGAAAACAGTAAAATTTGTCTGTGCTACGTATTCAGACCTCTTTGGAGTGTTAGGGGAGGGGTAGTACTTCTGGTGGGGGACACCCCATGCTCCTTCTGGGGTAGTTTGGCCACCTTTGGTTTGTACCATGTGCTCAGCTCTCACCTGCAATCTCCTGTTTTCCAGGTTGCGGTACAATTCTCTGGACTGTGAGGCGGCAGCCATAAAAGCTGAAATACTCAGGTCCCCAAGGTGCCAGGTGAAAAGACTTCTGTGAGTCACCTGCTGTATATGTGTGTGATATAACCTACGGAAGTCTTGACATCACTCCCACCAGTGACACAATTACTGTATTTTTCTGTGTATAAGACGCCCCCATGCATAAGACAACCCCTATCTTGGGGGACTCAAATGTAAGAAAATGGGGGCAGATGGCACAGAGTTGATGAACTTCTTTTTTTTTGGCAGAGGATTGACCAGAGTTGTTGCAAAATCCGTCTGTCCCATCATCGGCAGAAGCTGCCAAATCACCCGCCCAATTGCCACACCGTCAGCGAATCAAACCAGTCATTGCTGCAGCAACCAATAACATGCACAATAGCTGCTGACAGCAGTGGCAGCAACCAATCATACGTCTTCCCTATGCTCCATTCCATGTATAAGATGACCCCCACTTTTTGCCATAATTTTAAAAGGAAAAAACCTAGTCTTATACACAGAAAAGTATGGTATTATTATTATTATTATTATTAAAACTTTGGTGCTTTTTTTTTTAAGTGACTCAAAGTGACTTAGGATAGGGTTGCCATATTTCAAGCAGCGAAAATCTGGACAAAAACAAATTCTTGACCCTTCTTTTAAAAAAATTCCCAAAGCTGCTTTTTGGGGGAATTATCCCAAGCTGTTGAGTTTTTTGGAAACCCCCCCACAAAATGTCTGGGACGTATGGTTAACTCTACTTAAGAACAACAATGCACCACACTGAAAGAAGGTCACAGATAATTAAAAGCCAAAGACCTGGTGGCAAATAAATGATTCTGCCTGGTACCTAAAGATAAGTAACGATGGTGCCTGGTGAGCCTTCCTGGGGAGAGCATTTCTCAAATAGGGAGCCACCACTGAAAAGGCCCATTGTAGTGTTGCCACCCTCTGGACCTCCCGTGGAGGAGGCAAATGAAGAAGGGCCTCAGATCACGATTACAGGGTCAGTTCATATGCAATGAGGTGGTCCTTGATTTATGGTCATATCCACATCATGCATTTAAAGAATATGGCCTTCCCCAAAGAGTCCTGGGAAGCATAGTTTGTTTAAGGTGCTGGCAATTGCAGCTCAGTGAGGAGTAAGCTACAGTTCCCAGGATTCTTTGCTGAAAGCTGTGTGCTTCCAATGTATGGCAAAGGTTTCATCTATATCTCTTATCATTGTGGTTCTAGTCCATAGAATCCTAGTAAATTAAGACAGCTCAACTGCAGCATGTGGCTTGGTTTATTTGCTCGAGTTCTCTAAGCAGTTTTAGTTCTCTGAAGCTCTTTGCTTTTGTATAATATCCCTGCCTCCTCCTTGAGATGGCCCACTGCTTAGATTCCATAGGATTCTGCCTTTAACTGGGAGTTCAGACCTCGTGACCCTCTAGCCAGTTTCAGCTCTATGGAAGTAAAATCCTAATTCCCAGGAAGGGTGTGTTTTGATTCATTCATTCTGATGGGATAATTTGGAACTGGGGTTTTCCTGTACAGGAATTCACAATGTGTTCATTTGAATTCCACTGATTATGGGAGTTCCTCTTTGCTTTAAGTTAAACTTCTCTCTCTACCCCCACCCCCATTTTTTTAAGGTTTTGTGGGAACTGCCTGGGCTCTGAAGGGGTGAGGGGTTTATGGGATGCCCTCCAGGAGAACACCACCCTCGAAGAGCTCTATCTGGATATCACAGGAATCACAGATAGCGGCTTAGATAATATTATGGATTGCTTGATGGGCAACAGAACGCTCAGGCTCTTGACGTAAGTACGCTCTGATGACATTGCATTATAATATTTTGCAAACTTCTGGAAATGAAATCACAAGCCTACCAGAATATAATTTTGGCAGGAGGTATAATTGATTAGAGGCGATCACATTTTTGCAAAGATCCCAACACAGAGGAAATACAACACAGTGCTATGCAAGAGGAATAAGATGTATACATCTAGGAATTTTTACACCCCCCCCCCAGATAATACCTTCATAAATTTCAACAATTTTTATTTTCTTAATCCAACAAGTGCTGCAGTTTCTATAGTGTGTTTTGCAGACTATGTAATCATCAGTATAGTTTTTCCCTCCCCCAAATTTAAATATTTAAAGTGTGCATGCATAGATATACTTATCAGATTTGGTTTTCCTTTCCACTGTATTTGTAAATAAAATAACTATATAATTTTAGATGTGGGGAACGAATTTCCTCAGTTGAGCTGCAGTGAGGAGGAAGGGAAAGCCATTAAGTCAGAGGTGGGTGGGACACTAGTGGCCTTCCAGATGTTTGCTGGACTATGACTCAAATAATCCCTGACCACTGGCCATGCTTCCTGGGGGTTTGGATGGGAGTCGAGCTGTTGGAAATGAAACAGCAGGGATCGTTCAGTTTGGAGCTTAAGGGTTAATTCTGTTAAAGTCAACTATCCAAGAGGGAGACTGGTGGGGGTGTTGCTTTAGCAACCAGTCAGAATGGCATGACCTTTGCTGAGGTAGTACATTTTCTGGCTGTGTGGTTCTGAGGGAGTGTTCCCCTTGTATTTTTCGCCCTAAAACCCTCCTCACTTGTTTCTTGGGCATATGTGTGTGTGCGCGCGTGTGTGTGTGAGAGAAATCGATCTACATGCTCTCCTATTACAAGGTCTATGTCTATCATGGGTTGCATCCTGGCTGAGTTAATTACACTAAATTAGTTGTTAGGAGACCCCAATGCCCTCACAGAGCTACTATTCCCAGAGTTCCCTAGGAAGAAGAATCTCTTCTGGGAATTGTAGCTCTGTGGGAGGAAAGGGGGCACCTAACAACTCTCAGCTCCCTCAACAAACTACAGTTCCCATAATTCTTTGGTGCAGGGGGGAGTCGTGACTGTTTAAAGCGGCATCATAACACCACATGCGTATAGTGCGCATGTGGCCTAACATAGCTTGGACCCAACCCCATGTCTATCCACATTTCCCCCCAGTGTACCTTTATAACACCTGTCTTCTTTTCTCAGCATTGTGGGGAACCGCCTGAGCAAAGCCGGGAGAGAAGTCCTCTCCGAGTTGAGTCGCAGGAAGCCGGAGCTCAAGATCATAAGCAGTTTCCTGTCCGACATGGGGCTGCTGCAGGCATATTTGGACTGGGTGGAAGAGATCAAAGCGGACCAGGAACAGATGGAGTCAGTCAAGAATGCTGACGCTTTGCGCTCTGTTCTGGAAGTTCTGGAGGAAACAGAAGATCCGGGAGCCAGCCAGGAAGCTCGGGAAAGAGCGGAGCTACTGAAGAAACAGATCACTGTCCTCCTGGGGGAGGAGAAAGCAAGAGAAAATGGGACCCCGTGATGTCTACTTGGCTTCACCTGTCCTGCAAATGGAGGCATCTACTGGGAGGCCAAAGGACACCATCTCAACAGGTGTATTCTGCAACAGGTTGTGGATGCAATAGTAGGGCGTTAGTGGTAGATTGTACTGGACCGTCCGCACATCATTCTGCTGTTGTTCTGCGATGCCTCATTAGTGTTACCTTGTTCTTGCTCTATAGCACAACATTCCCCCCGGGGTTGTTAGGTATGAAAAGTTACTGAACTTCCAACAGGAAGCTACTACAGGACATGTAAGCAAGTAGAAATGAAGCCCTGAAATGTTTGCAGGTGCAAACAGTCCTGAGGTCAGGATCATGTGCCCCAACATTAGCAGAAATCCTTGTGGGTGCCTTCGTCTGCCCTACCTGCAATAGAACATGTCTCTCCTGTATCTACAGCCACAGCAGGCGCTGTGATTCTCCAACGGTTTGACTTCACCCCTGAAGGCACAATCTTCCATTGTCTTCCGGAGACAGACAGATGCCAACGCCGCATCTCTGGACGCACAATATAAAGGACCTCTGGATGGGCACCTCAGCCTACCCACAGCTTTTTCTGCATGGGGAAATCTCCCTACCCTACTCAGCCCCTCGGACACAGGAAGCTGTCTTTATACTAGGTCAATTTATTTGTTCGTGCTCTGTGCTAGCAGCTGCTCTTGGGAAGATGTCTCTTGCATCACCATGGACTGCAGAGCAGGAGGGCACATCCGGGCCTCTGAGGTCAGAGAGGGGACCAAGGGCCACTGGGAGCCTGCACCCACAAGGCAAGGGGGAGACCTCATTGGTCCTATTGATCAATTGGAGAAGGGGAAGCTGCGAAAAGGAGCTTGCTTCCTGAGAAAACACTGCAGAAGCAAAGGCGGAAGGACGTTGTGACCCCATCCTTCAGCCCAAGCAGGAGCTGGGAGCTTCTTTCACCCTGAGGACCACTATGGTGTTTGCCCATTCTTTGGGGATACGTTTGTATTGGGGGAGAGAAAGGGTTAATAGGTGGACCAATAAGAAAGCCCTGAGGTGGAACCTACCTGATTTTGAGGCTCAGCCCAGAGGTTTTGACAGTTAGTTTGGTTGGTTCTTCTGGGAGAGTAGATAGAGGAGTCAGAGTGAGTTAGAGACAGGGACAAGACTGAGAGGGAATAGAGTGACAGCGTTTCGAATATTTTAAAACTTGTTTGTGTTTGAAATAAAATTTAAACTTCATTGTTAATTCTACCTGACTGAGACTCAGTACAGTGATACCTCGGGTTAAGTACTTAATTCGTTCCGGAGGTCCGTTCTTAACCTGAAACCGTTCTTAACCTGAAGCACCACTTTAGCTAATGGGGCCTCCTGCTGCCATTGCGCCGCCACTGCATGATTTCTGTTCTCATCCTGAAGCAAAGTTCTTAACCTGAAGCACTATTTCTGGGTTAGCGGAATCTGTAACCTGAAGCATCTGTAACCTGAAGCATATGTAACCCAAGGTGCCACTATACTTCACTGGGGAGCCCTGGGTTTCCCCCCACAAAATTGGTGGCAGCGGAAGACTAAAGTAGTGGTGTACTGGTCAATAGTCCGTGAAACGACCGGGAGTTCTGTACGAAAGCCACAACCACATCCCCTTATTATCAACCATCCAAGAGTCACAGGGCAGTGGTGGGTGGAGCCAGGGGCAAAAGTGGGTGGAGCAACACATGTATGCTTATACACACTCTCTCTTCCCAGTGCTCTATCCAGTGGCGTAGCGTGGGTTGTCAGCACCTGGGGCAAGGCAAGTAATTTGCGCCCCCCCCCGCTGCACTGTCCCTCCCCCAGATAGTCCCTCGCTCTCTCTCCGCACCGCACCACATGCCTGACACCCTCCCCTCCACAGTGGGCGGCGACCTGGCGGCTCGGATCAGTTGCGCCCGGTGCGGCCAGCCCCCCCTGCACCCCCCACGCTACGCCACTGGCTCTATCCAGGCTAAAAGGGTGGGGAAAGGCACTATCTTTTCTTAAAGGCGCAGCATTGTTATTCCGGCCACCTAATAATAATACAGTGGACGCTCGGATTGCGAACGTGATCTGTGCGGGATGCACGTTCGCAACCTGCAGCGTTCGCAACCCGCGATTTAGCACTTCTGCGCATGCGTGACCGCCAAAACCTGGAAGTAACCCGTTCCGGTACTTCCGTGTTTCGATGGTCCGCAACCCAAAAAAACGCAACCTGAAGCGTCTGTAACCCAAGGTATGACTGTACACAGATTTGCTATCATGAAATAACTGAACCCTTTGGGGGAAGAACAGCATTGGTTTGCGCAAAGCCTGTGCATAAATAGCCTCCTCCGCATCAGTTTCTGGACAGATAGTCTGTCGCAGGAGAGTCTTAAAGCCTAAGGGATTAATTTTGGCAAGATGCTTTTATGGTCTAGATTCCACATAATCAGATGCACAAAGTCTTAAACATGTCTACAGAATACAGTCACCATCCAGTGATGCCTGGTAATCATTAGGGCTAATGGGGTGGAGGGGGGTGCTCAGCAGAAAGTGAAGATGGAGCCATAGGGGAATTCACTCCTTACATTCAATACATGAATTTCCTGGGAACTGTATTTCCCCCCTCACAGAGCTACCATTCCCAGCACCCTTAAACTACAGTTCCCAGCTTTCTATGGGGGAAGACATGTGCCTTGGACGTGCTTTGAATGCACTGTATGTAGGCAGAAACAGCTAATTCTAGGAATCCTGGTGGGCAGTGCCACCTCCTGGACTGGTTGGTAAGTAACAAGGCAGGCGGGAGCCAGGTGGGGAGCTGGGTGGGAGAACAGAGGATATCACTGGTATTAACTTGGTATAATACTTTACGCATATCAAACCTCCTCGCTGTGCAAACTGTGTCTGTGTTTGCTTGTGCAAATTACAGGATTTTCTTGAGTTTAATCGCCATCAAATCTAATACACAGCTCAGTTTTCAGAACCTTGAAACCAAAAACAGTAAAGGTAAAGGGACCCCTGACCATTAGGTCCAGTTGTGACCAACTCTGGCATTGCGGCGCTCATCTCGCTTTATTGGCCGAGGGATCCGGCGTACAGCTTCCGAGTCATGTGGCCAGCATGACTAAGCCGCTTCTGGCGAACCAGAGCAGCGCATGGAAACGCTGTTTACCTTGCCACAGGAGCAGTACCTATTTATCTACTTGCACTTTGACGTGCTTTCGAACTGCTAGGTTGGCAGGAGCAGGGACCGAGCAATGGGAGCTCACCCCATCGCGGGGATTCGAACCGCCGACCTTCTGATCGGCAAGTCTGTGGTTTAACGCACAGCGCCAACAGTAGTTGCTGGCAAATGTAAATGTGCCATCAAATCTAATGCACACCTTAATTTTCGCAATGCAATTTGGGAAAAAAGGGGGAAAAGGGGGAAAAAGGGAGCATTAGTTTCAAGTAAGTACAGTAATTCCCTCCCCTCTCGTTGAAGGCATGAAGCAAACCCTCCCTACCCTAATGCAATGAATTAAAAGGATCAGGGCCATGGTACAAAGATCTCTCCGTCCCCCTCCCCCATTTCCCAATGTATTTTACAGGGAGGATAGTCATTTTGTAACAGACTACAAATCCTAGTCACGAAAAAATAGGAATTGGGGTGGGGGCTCAGCTTTATAGTTATGTTTTGAGCAGGAAGGGAGTCTTGGTGCCAAACTGCAGGTTAAGAAAGGAAAATAATCTCTTTGCCCAAGAAACTGTGGTAGGGTGAATCCCCTTACTACCGCATTCTTTTCAATGAAACCTTGCTTTTTCTTGCTCCCTCATTGTCTTTCTCATTTCCCCAAATTTCAAGTCTTCTTCCTGTGATGTTTTTCTTCTTCTTCCCTGCCTCTTTCTGTGTTACCGTAATTCTTATTTTCCCTTCCCTCTTTCATTTCCTTTCATTCATTTTGGGGACGGGCAGTATGCTGGCTGCTTGTGGGGGATGGGTCAGAGCTTAGAATAAACCCCACTTAGACTCCAATATTTTATCCCCCCCCCCATGTAGTGTAAAAAGAGTGTAAAGATGGTGACTTACAGCATCATCCTATGCTTGTCTACTCAGAAGCAAGTCCCATTCAGTTCAATGAGACTTCTAGATAAGCTGATACAGGATTTCACAGGATTCAATCCCAAGGACATGCTTAATTGGGGCTGAGGAGCTCAATGGGGCTTGCTTCTGAGCAATCCTCTACGCACTTTGGAGTAAGAACCGCTGAATTTAATGGATCAAGACTCCTAAATATATATGCATAATTAACCAAGTAATGTGGAGAGGCAGGGTTTCAACTCTCTAACCCCTACACTAGCTGTCCACAGAAAGTTATTTACACTCTCTACCATTTATTTGGAAACCTGTACTTTTTTTTCTGGGGGAATGCATACCCCTAAACATTTTGTGAATCTCTGTACTTTTGTCCATTTACTGTATTTATTTTCCCCGATTTGAGCTATAAAATGGTGCTTCTCTTGAGTCAAAATAAGAGTACCCCTCAACATTTTTTAAAGAAAAAAAGCACTGAGTATTACAAATGTTAATACATTATGCACTGTTAGTAGTGTTATACTAGAAGTACTGCTAGTATATTTTTAATGCTACTACACCCCTACTACTAGTAGTAACGCTATCCTAGCAGCATCGTTAATACCAATGATAAACATTATTAGCACCACTAGATTATCAATGATGATAATAAGTATGCTACCTTCCCCGTTTTCGCGATGTGCTTCTTGAAGCCCCGCCCCTTCTTCTAAGTTTCTAGGCCCCTCCCCCGTAGGCCAATTCCAGCGCTCCAATTGGTCTTCCCCCTCTATGTATAGAAATGAAGTCTCTGGGAGCCGCCCTTCAGCGGGAGCAACTGCGCATGCCTGGGCGTTCTTTTGCCCGGGTCCTCGTGCAGCCGGAGTTGCTGTTGGGAGCGAGACAACGAAGCGGATTGCAGGTAAAGCGCGGGAACCGGTCGCAGCCGGGTGCATGGGAGGAAGGCGCCCTGGGTGGGTTTGTGTCCCCAAGCAGAGGCTCTTCGGGGGGAGGAAAACATCCGTTTTAAAAAACCTTTTATCGAAATATGCAGAGCAACACTTCTGTGCCCCTGTCTGACCCGAGCCCCTTTCCTCTGCAAGCCAGCAAATTTGATGCCTGCACGGCTCTTCCCAGACACTTTGCTCCAGTAGCCCAGCGGCTGCTTGTAAGGAAAGAAAGGCCTTTTGCACGTAGGCATTTTGGGAATAGTCGCAGGCGTGGGAATGCACTGTAAGGAGGCGGGGTGGGGCTGCTAAGGTTCAAAGTAGCTTGCAAAGTTACTGTTCTCTGGGACCCTCTCCTTCCCCAACTCCCTCTTCTGCGTGGGCTGCGTGCAAAGACAAACCCAAGAGGAAAGACGCTCAGTGCATGCCTAAAGGCGTTTTCTTTACTAATTATTGCATGGGTTGGTTTCTATGCCATTAGTTCCAACGGGATAAAAATGTTTTGTGGACACACGCACCTCATGCAAGTGTGTCTCTTGCTACATACACCACTTAGAGACTACTGTGATTCAGCAGCATACAAATTGTTGGAATAAATGATAAAATAGTTTTAAAAAAAATTAACTTGGTGGTATCTGGATGTATTCCAAAAGAAAATAAATCAAAAACTTTTCTATCTTTGCCAACTCAATCTTTTGCCTCCGTCAACACAGATATTGTGGAGTTGGAGAGCCTGGTGGCCTGCTTATTCTTGTTTTCTGCATGCAGGGGAGTTAACCTGAGCTTCATATTGGGGTGAGTTGTCTTTGGAGGTAGAGCGATGTTTACACGGAACTCCTTGACATGTTTACTCAGGAATAAGTCCCATTGAGCTCTTTGGGACTTACTCTCAAGTTGTCTTTGCAGGATGGGCGTCTAACCTATTTGGGGACTGAAAGGTTATCATCCTATTCCTGGTCAATGTGAGGACCGGCAGGACGAAGATTTGTTTCCCCATTAAGATGACAGGCTCCTATCTAGTACTTCTTTACCCAGTGTGGTGTAGTGGTTAAGAGCGGTGGACTTGTAATCTGGTGAACCGGGTTTGCGTCTCCGCTCCTCCACATGCAGCTGCTGGGTGACCTTGGGCTAGTTACACTTCTTTGAAGTCTCTCAGCCCCACTCACCTCAGAGTGTTTGTTGTGGGGGAGGAAGGGAAAGGAGATTGTTAGCCGCTTTGAGACTCCTTCAGGTAGTGATAAAGCGGGATATTAAATCCAAACTCCTCTTCTTTTTCTTCTTATTCTCCCACCGCTGAAACTATTCTCCCACCATCTTCAGCATGAGGTGGGCAGAAGAATTTGCTGAATGGGCCTGAATCAGACCCCAAGCTGGGGGTTAGCAACCTCTGTCTCATGGTCTCTGCCCTTCAGAGAACAGAGGCCAGAGAATTGGGATTCCTGCTCTTAAAATTACTTGCTCTAGCAAATAAGGGGAGGTCCCTAAACTTGGCTTCTTGTTTCATCCTTTGCAGTTTCTACATAACCTGCAACCATTGCTGGCATCACACAGGCAGACCTCATGGCTGACGACAGAGTGACTAGCCACTCGCCAGAGAGAAGGCCAGTTCTGGTGTCATCTACTTCATCCTCCAATGAGCCCACCTCTTCGGGGCTCTCCGGCAGCCTCCAGCCTTTCTTCCTGGGCCGCACTTGCGCACCAAGCAACCTCCTTTCCCTCACGGTGCCCGTGCGCTTGGACATCCTCTATGTCCTCATTAACGCTGCCAGAGGGGCACAGTGCCTCCCTCCTCCAGCACCCATTCATGACGGCGCTCAGGCCTCGTTCTCCACATGTCACGAGCCACCTGCTCAGTGCGCCGTGAGCTGCTGCCGCCGGTCGGCTTGCTGCTGTGTGCCAGGCTGCGCCAGCGGGCAGCAACAGCCTAGCGGAGCGGCTCCTGGAGGATACGGCGGCCACAGAGGGCCAAACGGCGGAGTCCTAGAGCAACAAAACTACGGGGGCCATTGGAACAGCGCTGCCGAAAGAAATGGTGGGAGCAGCAGGTCTGACCACAGCCAGCCACACGCAGCAGGGGGTTGGAAGAGAGCCCAGGCCCACACAGGCTGGAGGGGGAACCAAAGAGGAGGGGGAGAAGGAGAGCATGGGAATGGGGGTCGTTGGCAAGACAAGCGGCAGGATTTTGACAGGGCTTGGGGCAACCAGAGGCAAGGCGCTGTCGAATCAAGCTCTTGGAACTCAGGGCCACAAGGGTGGAGGAGAGGAGGGTCTTCTTTTGGGTCCAGCGCTAGCAGCATGAAAAGAAACCAGGAAGGGAGCCGTTGGCAGAATGCGCAGGATGCCCCAGAAGCGAAAAGATGTATGTTTGGCGCCCGTGAGTGGCAGAAAACCCAAGGCACTGGGGATTCTGCTACTTTTGTAGGCAAGGCTGTGGATGCTGGACCGGCCAAATCCGCAGCTCTGGAGGATTGGGAAGACTGGGAGGCTGAGTATGAGACTGAGCCAGCAGTCCCTGCTGCTACAGAGGGTGCTCCGGATGCTTCCCACCAGGATGACAAGTCCGACTCTTGCAATGAGGAGGTGAATGCGGAAGGTGAATGTGTTACATCTGCCCATCCACCCAAACCAGAGCTCTCTGTTTCTCCCCTTCCAAGGTCTGATGTGAAGGACCAGGGAGCGTCAGATGGCAGGGGGAAGGAATGTGCTGCGGATTGGAGCAGCAAGGAAGACAGGTTTGCCACCTACCTGAAGAACCTTTATTCTGATGTGCCGGAGAAGTCCAGCTCTGAAGGTGACGCAGATCTCACCGTGGGCACAGCTGTTGATCCCCTGACACTGGATGAGGAGGAGCAGTCCCGAGAGAATGTAGCTGGCTCTCCTTGAGGGAGCTGAGCAAAGCACACAGTGCTATGGGGGAAGGGGGCAGAGGAAGAAGTTGAGTGCCAGAAACCCTGATTGACAGCATGGCGGCCAACAGTGGCCTTAATTCAGCTGGTATTGCAAACTGGGAATTCCACACCCGTCATGGGTGTTGTACTCAAACTTCTACTCAAAAGTGGACACACTGGAATTAATGAGCCTAATGTGGCCACGTCTGTTAATTTCGGGGAGTCCACTGTTGGTTATGACTTGGGTTGGATGCATTGGAGTGCTGAGATGAGCACAGGCGATCTGTTCCCTAGATCCATTATTGCCCGCTTTAAGTTCAAGGGCAGTTGCCTGAAGTGGCAAAACCTAAAGTGGCAAGAACCTTGGGAAATCAGACTTTCGTATTTGTGCAGGGACCCTATTGGAGTGAGCCCCACTTTACACAGTAGCCCCCTGAAACTCCCAGAGAACTGTTGGAGGTGGGCAGACCCTAGTGAGCTTGTCCTCTTGCCCCATTTGTGGAATTCACTGGGCAAATGTGTCCAGCCGTTCTAAACATTAACAGCTTGGGCAGGTCTGCACCACTGCATCTGAAGTACACCCAGTGCACATTTAAAGCATATGACGCCCCCATCCAAAGAATCATGGGAATAGCAGTTTTTCCTTCACGGAGCTGTAGACCACACCATCTTTAAACTACAGTTCCCATTATTCTTTTGGGGGAAACTCATTGCCTAAAACAGTGTTGGCCAAACTTGGGTCTCCAGCTGCTTTTGGACTACAACTCCCATCATCTCTTGCTTGGGGTCAGGGATGATGGGAGTTGTAGTTCAAAAACAGCTGGAGACCCAAGTTTGCGAAATACTGACATAAAACTTCAGTTGGGTGTGCATCAAATATATAAGGATTGCGTGGGTGTGATTTGTATCAGAGGTACCATTTTGCGTTGCAATTCCCATTGCAGTTGTAATGTGAACTCCAACTCTGACATTGTAGTCAGATTCTGTTAGAAAAAAGCCCAGTAATGCAGCTAATGGACAGCACAATTCGCATCCCATTGAAGACTAAAGAATTGTAATGGGAGCCTCAGTGGTCCAGGGCAGAATTTTGCCACAACTTTACATTTTTGACTGTGCTGCAGCTGTTCAGTTCATCTTAAGGTTTTGGTTCTGTTTGCATTTAACGTAAGAACAAGCTACAACGAAAGAAGAAAGCAAAGGAACTTTGCCGATTTAATAACTGTTATATTGAAAGGAATCTGCTGTTTTGCAGACAATCAGCATCGCAGAGATTTGATTTAGAAATCCAGAATGGGGGAAAAAAATCAGAGGGTGAGTCTGTGTGCAGGTAAATCTCAAAATTCTGAGACTGTGCCAGTCTAACCCAGTCTTCTCTCTAATGTGCCAGTTTTTAACAGGTAGGGAGGTATATTTAATGCAGAAGCATTCAAACATGCAGTTCCTCACCTGCCTTCTCAGTTAGCATCATCCCAAGAATTCGCCCGATTTCTCTGCACAAGTGTATCTGCTCTAAGATAGTGAAGGTAACTTAGTACCATGACTAGGTGCATTAAACCTAGCAATCTAAAAACACTTAAGGGCTATGTTGGGGTTTTCTAGGAAGGTTTTGTTTTGAAAAATCCGTATATATCTTGTATAGTAAACCTGGGTTACTTTGGAAAGCCTGGGATAAAAGCCTCTGGTGAGTTTGTGATTTAAATCACATCATTGCTTCCAAATAGTTCGATTTCTGTTCGTTCAGCCTTCTCACCCTTTCAAGCTGCATAGATTACGATGTCTGTTTCAGTTGCATGAGGTTTTTCCTGAATTTGTTGCAATAAAGAGGAAGTTAACACACTTTAGAGCAGCATGCCTGTTTTTTTCTTTTCTTTCTTTCAATAAAGCAGGTGTTCTATCACTTGCCTCCCTCCGTAAGTGAGCTTGGCAAGGGGTACCATTTTTAAAACATTGGAATGGAAACTCATGAGTGAGAATACCAGGGCTATGTTCGGATACACACTGACTTAGGAGTTGAGCCCATTGAAATCTTGGATTTATTTCTGAGTAGTTACTTGGTCAAACCAGTTGCTTTCTTAACATGAGTTCTGAGACATCTGGGAAGATTATCAGGGATTCCTCACTTGAGAAGATCAGGAGTGGAAGCCAAGTTTTTTTTTTTTTTAAAAAGAGAAGCAGAGTTTAGATGGGGTCAGCCATGCTTTTTTATTCTGTACAATTCTCTCCAGGAGCAACATTATGTTGATTTATGTTTATACATGGCACACTCTTGACTTAGGCTGCGGGTGGCCAGACAACACTTTCAAAAGGTTTTTGTTTTTTTAAAAAATAAGATTTTACTAAAGCTTTTTCATAATGCAATAAGATAAAAGAAACTGATCTTTTAAAAAAAAGAGGGGGGAAAGAGAAAACACCAAAGGGAAACCACAAAAAAGAGAAGAAAATAAAAAATAAAAAGGACTTCGGATTTTCTACCAAACAGTTACATCAAATACATTATTCAAAACATTCACTCTAGAATGACATCCAACTGAGCTGCTTTATGTTAGGCAAATTTTTCCCCAGTCTTCTGACTGAAGTAGATGAATTCATTTTCCTTTTTGCACAAAAAGTTCTCTATTTTGTGTATCTTGACCTTTGTTTTAGGCAGACTTGCACATCACTTTAAGTTGGGTGCAACTTCCCATGTTTCTCTCACTTAAAACAAGGAGCCACCAAGTGGATAGTCATGACAGTATCAGACAGCAGTTGAGACAAGTTTGTTCTGCATCCCGGTAGAGTGCAATTAATCACCAAAGCAGTATGTTATTACAGTAGCTTTACAAAACAGAAATTTGAAATGCTTGCAGCAAAACATTTTGGCTTCCCGCCGGAGCGGTACCTATTTATCTATTTGTACTTTGACGTGCTTTTGAACTGCTAGGTGGGCAGGAGCAGGGACCAAGCAATGGGAGCTCACCCCCTCACGGGGATTGGAACCACTGATCTTCTGATTGGCAGCCCAAGAGGCTCAGTTGTTTAGACCACAGTGCCACCTGCATCTTGAAGGAAGGTTAGCACAGGTTAAAAGGCAGTCTAGGAGACAGGGAGGTTCCTCTCAATCTCTTCTTTCCCATGCAGACGTATCAACCTTTGATGTAAGCCGAGTCGCATCCTGACAGTTCCACAGTCAGGCTGCTCTGGTTTCTCAAAATCTGCTTCACTACAGTTTCCACACACACATTTTAACTGTGAATGGAAATTAATTTCTCCCCCACCCATACTCTATAAATGGGGGCTGGGATGGAGAGACTATTGGGTTAAAGGTAAAAATAGGTAAAGGACCGCTGGACAGTTAAGTCCAGTCAAAGGTGACTATGGGGTTTGCGGCGCTCATCTCGCTTTCAGGCCAAGGGAGCTGGCATTTGTTCGCAGACAGCTTTCCGGGTCATGTGGCCAGCATGACTAAACAGCTTCTGGCGCAATGAAACACCGTGACGCAAACACTGTTTACCTTCCCACCGTAGCGGTACCTATTTATCTGCTTGCACTGGCATGCTTTCAAGCTTCTAGGTTGGCAAAAGCTGGGACAGAGCTGGCAGAATTTCTCAAGGACAGAATGGCTCTGCATCATAGGCAAAGTCACATGTACACAGGATTCAACAGGCAGCAGCCGGGAGTGCAGAGGAGCCAGACTGATAGGTATTGCATACTCTGCCCTGATTTGAGAGGGTTTGTTTGCAGTGCCTGTTCCCGTGAAATATAACCCGCTAGTTCCCCCTTGTGACCCATCGCAGCACTACATCTTGAAAAAATTAAGTCTCAGAATGATAGAATTGTGGAGTCCAACCCCTGCAATGCAAGAATCTCAGCTAAAGCATCCATGACATGCCTCTACTTTGTTTATATTCAGTAGTCATATGCTCCAGCAACCTAACAAAAGCTTAACATGGCCCTCCCATCAGGTGTCAAGGAAATAAACAGCTTACTTTTAGGAGATGTCTGAAGGCAGCCCCGTGCAGGAAAGTTATTTACATCTGAGGGTGTTTTTGTGCGCGTCCTTTTACTATTTTGTTGAAAGCCGCCCAGAATGGCTGGGGCAACCCGGTCAGGTGGGCAGCATATAATAATGAAATTATCATTTTCATCAAATTAAGCTGTTACAAAGCAAATTTTAAAATTCAATACACCCAATAGGCAGTCTTAACAAAAAGTGTAAAAAAAAATAACAGCAGGAAACACATTAAAGGTGATAGTTAACATGCTAGCTGGAGGAGCAGGGGAATCAGTAAAATAACTAAAATTGATATTTTACATGGAAAATATATTCTATTTGGTGGATGTTCCTGCAGCCCATTTAGCACCTTGAATTCATGAGGGGAAAATTGGGGCCTACTACCTCACCCTATGATGCAACTCTAGGGCTCTGCTGCTCTTGTCAATTTCGTTTTCTCCTCTTTCCCAATCTTAATTTCAGCTTTTCATTCATCAGGGGACCATTGGCTGTAGCCAGCTAAGTTCTGCTTGGAGCAAACCTGTTGAAATTAATGGACCCAAACAAACTGTGTTTATTCATTTCGACAGGTCTTCTCTGAGTGGGACTAGCATTGTCTTCTGCTGAGGAAAATACCATGGACGCTATACAGTCCCAATGTGAAAAGAAACTGCTAGCAGGCTGAAGGAAATAATGTGTGAACGCCTCTTCATCTTCCACTGTGCAGTTCCTAAATGTAAGGGGGTCAAATGCAGGCTGGTGGCTTAAATCCCCTTTTATTTCCACTCTGCAAGGCAATCCTCATGGGGTCTCTGACCTTGAGGCCTTCCTGCAGCTCCTGGCCTGGTCCCAGAGCTGGAGAGTCAGCAGGTTTTACTGCATTCAGAGTGCCAGAAAGGAGTTTGCTGCCTGTGCACATTTCCCTTCTCGAACCAACAGCATCTCTCGTCATCTGTATCCTCTGCTCCCACCCCGGCTCCCCATCATTGGTCATTTTCAGTAAGGCGCTGGAGACGTTTGGGCCGAGTCAGCCACATGTAGCTGTCGGAGGTGTTTTGAAAAAAGGGGCTTGGCTCAGCCAAGACGAGAGAGACGAGCGGCGAGGAAAGAGGCTCCTGGGGTCTGCAGGTAGGCAAGAGGGGGGGATGCTGAGACCACCCACAGGATACGTGTGGCTGGGGCAGAGGTGTGGGGTTGTTGAACATACAGAACACAACCTACCCCAAATGGGGGACTTTGCAACCTCATGTAGGGAGACAGTGTGGTGTAGTGGTTAAGAGTGATGGACTCATAATCTGGGGAACCGGGTTCGCGTCTCCGCTCCTCCACATGCAGCTGCTGGGTGACCTTGGGCTAGTCACACTTCTCTGAAGTCTCTCAGCCCCACTCACCTCACAGAGTGTTTGTTGTGGGGGAGGAAGGGAAAGGAGATTGTGAGCCGCTTTGAGACTCCTTAGGGTAGTCTCAAATCCAAACTCTACTCTTCTTCTTCTTCATGGCCGATGGGAGTTGTAGTCTGTCTTCTGCGGCATGGCCAGAGGGCAGGAGCGATGTGAGATGCTGACACAAGCTTGGGACAGGCTGTCTTAAGGGAATTGGACGCAAGCATGGGGAGTGCTGTTGTGCTCAGCCCCTGTTTTAGGTGTCCCTTCCCCATAGGCATCTGGTTGGCCACTGCGGGAGCAGAGCGTTGGACTGGGTGGGCCACTTGCCTGATTCAATGAGGCTCTTATGTTCTTATTGAACTGCAACCATCTGGTGCTTCCCAGTTGTGTTTTTTAAAAAAATACAGTGGTACCTCGGCTTAAGAACGTAATTCGTTCCGGAGGTCCGTTCTTAACCTGAAACTGTTCTTAATCTGAAGCACCACTTTAGCTAATGGGGCCTCCTACTGCCGCTGCACGATTTCTGTTCTCATCCTGAAGCAAAGTTCTTAACCCGAGGTACTAGTTCTGGGTTAGCAGAGTCTTTAACTTGAAGCGTATGTAACCCGAGGTACCACTGTGTGTGTGTGTGTGTGTGTGTGTATATATATACACACACACATATACTTATACATATATATATATATATACATACATACACATATATATATATACACACACACACTTTTATTAAGCAATTTCAACATGACAAATTATCAAACCATATAATCACATACTTTCGTCCCCCCTTCCCCCCTTCAATCCCCCCCCCCGTACTTCCCTCAGCTCCTCTCTCTGACTTCTCTGCACATATTATTCTCTGCATGTTATAAAATTGTACCTATCCTTGCCTTGTCTATCATGTAATCAACCAAGGAATTTGTGTATGTTTATTCAAAACCTGCCAAGGAGTCCAGTTCATTTTGTTGTCTTTTTAGATAGTTTGTAAAAAGTTCCCATTCTTCCATAAGTCACAGTTGTCCTTATCTGGCAGTTTGTATGTCAATTTAGCCAACTCTGCACAGCTCATCAATTTTTCTTGCCACTGTTCTTTCGTTGGGGTTTCCTCATTCTTCCATCCTTGTGCTATCAAGACTCTTGCCGCTGTTGTAGCATACATAAATAAATTCTTTGTTTTTCTTGGCAGGTCTTGTCCTACAATCCCTAACAAAAATGCTTCTGGTTTTTTTTACAAATGTCATTTTGAACATTTTTTTCAATTCATTGTATATCATTTCCCAATTTTTTTTAACCTCTCTACATTCCCACCACATATGATAAGTAAGTCCCTTCTTTTTCTTTACATTTCCAACATATGTTTGACCCGGTTTTATACATTTTTGCTATCTGTCCTGGTGTGATATACCACCCGTACATCATTTTCATATAGTTTTCTTTCAAAAGAGAACCATCTGTAAATTTCAAACATCCTTTCCACAATTTTTCCCAGTCCTCAGTTCCCAGTTGTGTTGATGCTGTGATTGTCAACCCCTCAAGTCAACACGAGTCATTTGTTGTTGTTGTTTAGTTGTGTCCGACTCTTCGTGACCCCATGGACCAGAGCACACCATGCGCCAACAGTCGTGATGCAGCAGCAAAGAAAGCTAATGCTATTCTAGGCTGCATCAGCAGAAGTATAGTGTCCTGTTCAAGGGAAGTAAGAGTCCCAATCTATTCTGCCTTGGTCAGACCACACCTGGGGTACTATGTCCCATTCTGGGTACCAGAATTTAAGAAGGATGTTGACAAACATGCAGAGGAGGGCAACCAAGATGATCAAGAGGAGACTGGGAGGAGATTTGATAGCCATCTTCAAATATCTCAAGGGCTGTTGCATAGAAGAAGCAACGTAGCCATCTTCAAATATCTCAAGGGCTGTTGCATAGAAGAAGGAACACACTTGTTTTCTTTTGCTCTGGAAGGTGGGACTGGAACTGATGGCTTCAATCTACAAGAAAGGAGATTCCAACTAAACATCAGGAATAACTTCCTGACAATAAGAGCTGTTAGGCAGTGGAACAATCTCCCTCTAGAGGTGGTTGACTTTCATTTCCTGGAGGTTTTAAAGCAGAGGTTGGACGGCCATCGGTCATGGATGCTTTAGCTGAGAGTTTTGCATTTGGGGGGGGGGGGGCTTGGACTAGATGACCCTTGGGGTCCCTTCCAACGCTACAATTCTACCTCTTCCACACACCCCCTCAGAACATCTCTCGCATCACTCCTAGCTGCAATTTCTCACTCCTGCCCCCTTGCTTATATATTTTCTGGATTTCTGTCTCAACTTTCTCAAGGGTTCATGGCTGAGTTGGGTTTTGAACCCTGGACTCCCAGGTCCTAGCCCAGCGCTCTAACCCAGGCACCCCCAAACTCGGTCTTCCAAATGTTTTGGGACTACAACTCCCATCATCCCTAGCTAACAGGACCAGTGGTCAGGGATGATGGGAATTGTAGTCCCAAAACATCTGGAGGGCCGAGTTTGGGGGTGCCTGCTCTAACTGCTATACCACACTGGCCTTCCCAACAGCAACCCAGATCTTGCTGCCTTCTAATTGCTAAGCCACACTCTTATTCCTTCCAGCTGCTGCTCTCAGAATTGGAGGAGGATGTACAGCTTTATGGGTGGGGGCTTGTTCTGTGCCTCTCTGGGGAACATCCTCCTGGTGGTGTCAACGGTGACAGACTACTGGATGCAGTACCGATTGGCAGGTGCCTTTGCTCACCAGGGACTCTGGAGATACTGCTTCCCTGGCAAGTGCTACATGCAGCTGGAGAGCATTGGTAAGAGACAGCTTGGAGCCTATGTGCGTGTGGACTGTGGGAATGTTCAGGGATGCAGGAGAGGATATATTGTTTGATTATAGCCTTTCCAACTTGTGTAAACAAGTTCACAATTTAGCAGAGTAACATTCCCCCTTTTAAACTCACAGCGGATGCGTTTGCTCAGGCTCGCTAAAGCCTCTATAATAACTGTCCTGATATTTTCCCCTTATTCCCTTATAAAAGATAAGACACGACGCAGTCTTCTATAAAAGTATAAAAAGAGTTTACTCACTCACATTCTGTTCACAATTGGATCCCAGAAGGCAGACTTAGCTTCGAAAAGTTACATACACCTGGAAACTATCTCATAAGGTGACAGTGCTTTTGTTCTCTCTTGGCTGGAGGCCAAGAGAGCATCTTTGACTAAGCAGATGTTGCTTCTTCGACAAAAGTAGTCAGAGAGAGAGGGATGGCTGTCCTGCCCTGTGCTTTTGCTGTTACCTGCACAAGTGAGGCCACGTCCACCTCTAGTCACATGCAGAGGAAGTCTGTCCCAGCCCAGAAGGAAACAGGAAGTTTACCTGCTTGCCAGGGAAACATTCCTCCCCATGTGTAAACATGTTCACTCTAGGAATGTTGTACTTGACTGCTCTTGTGTTTCACATCCCACATGGACCTCCGTCGCACATTGAAGAAGCTCAGTGGCGATGATCTGATGATTTCACAAGCTAAGCTCTGCTCAGGGTTGGACCTACGTTAACCAGGCAGCGCATAGTTAAACTGTGGAACTCACCGCCACAGGATGCAGTGGTGGCCCCTGATTTGGACGGCTTTGAAAGAGGATTAGACAAATTAGACACTAAATGCCCTGGGTGAACAGGAACGTGCTCAAATTCCTCCTGAAATTTAATGATGGGAGGGAATGCTAGGGAGGGCATTCCACAACTGGGGAGCTGGCAGGGGAAAAGGCTGGGTCATGGGTCAACACCAACCAGGCTGCCCCAGATGGTGGCACCCCCCCTCCTAGTACTTGGGGGTGTGAAACTTGTACTTGAGGGGTCCAGCCATGGCCATTCAGTGCACCATAACCTCTAGGCTAGATTGCTGCCTCTGAAGATAGTTTGGGATCTTCAGCTGCAGAATTCACTGGCCAGGGTGCTCCCTGGGGCAAGATGGTTTGAGCATATAATGCGGATCCTGACCCAACTGCACTGGCTGCCTGTTGGTTTCCGGACCCAGTTCAAAGCAGTGGTTTTGACCTATAAAGCCATAAATGGCTCAGGACTGCAATAACACAAGGACTGCCTCTCTCCGTATGAACGTACCCGGACCCTGCAATCATAAATGGAGGCACCTCTCTGGGTGCCTTCTCCACGACAGGTGTGGAGGGTGACCACACAAGAACAGGCCTTTTCAGTGGTGGCTCCCTATTTGAGGAATGTGTTCGCCTGGTGCCTTCTTTATGTATAGTTATGTGCCAGGCAACAAAAACATTCCTCTTCTTCCAGACCTTTGGCTAATTGAATAATCTATGGCCTTTTAAACTCTCTGTTGGGTTTTTGTTTGTTTATTACTATGCAATGTATTTGTGTGTTTTTATATTATAAACTGCCTTGTGATCCTCAAATGAAAGGATGGTATAGAAATTAAATAATTATTCAAAATATTTCTGTGGGCCATTCCTATTCTGCTCACCCTATTCTGCATTTAGCTAGGAATAGTATTCAGTAGCTCTCTCTTCTTTCAGTCTTATTCCCTGCAGCCTACTGGAATGCCACCCGGGCCTTCATGATCCTCTCTGCCCTCTCTTGCTTCGCTGGCATCATCACTGGCATCTTTTCCTTTGCCCAGTTCTCCACTTTCCAGCGCTTCAACAGATCCTTTGCGGCCGGCGTCCTGTTCTTCGTTTCCAGTAAGTACCTCTTCTCTCTCACAGGTTGACCTCTTTCTCAAAGCTGCACAACTCGAAGCAGTGCAGATGCCTAGAGGCAGATGCTGTGATTTCAGATGGAAAAACACAGGAGTATTCAGGTGAGGGCCCGGGTGCCACACCTGGGCCCCCAAGATGGGATGTGGTGGTGGTGGAGAAGGAGGCAAGGGGGGAATTTCAAACAAAGATATACACACACACACATGCACACACATTATGTATGTAGATGTGTGTATAAACACACACACACAGTGCTTTTTTTCTAAAAAAATGTTTAGGGGCTCATTTTCTCATGTTTAGGGCTCATTTCATTTACTCCCATTTTCCTACTCATATTGAAATACTGCCCCTCAATGAGGCCAAACCTAGATTCACAGAATGTTTAGGGGTACGCATACCCCTTCATACCCCCAGAAAAAAGCTCTCTCTCTCTGTGTATATATAACTATATATATGATTGAATGAAAATATTTCAAATAAACAACATTCAGTGAAAAAATAAAAAAGGAAACAAAAATGCGAAAAACAGGAAACAAAAATGCAAAAGGAAACAAAATGCATAAAAAATACAAAAGAAAAAGATTTAAAACCAGCCACCATAATTCCGCACATGCTTGCCTAAAACAAAGGTATATAAGTGAAATATATGTCCTAAATATATATACATTTCTTTATAACCTACTATGTTTTAAAAATAAATGCATTGCAACTGGTCAACGTAAATGGATTCTTTGTGCCCAAACTAAAGCTGAAAGACTCATATTGATCCACGGGAAAGATCAATCTATGCCCGCCCCCCTTTAATCAATGGATAGAAGATATGGCAACTCTTGCAACATGTGAACAGACAACTCATATAGACATGCATTGCCTATGGATGTATATATCTAATATTTATAGGACATGAGACAGGAGATGCCTCTTTAAGAGCCAGTGTAGTGTCATGGTTGGAGTGTGCTGGACCAGGACCTGGGAAAACCAGGGTGCCAATCCCCATTCAGCCATGAAGCTTACTGGGTGAACTTGGGACAGTCACTCGCTCTCACCTTAATCAACCTTGCAGGGTTGTTGTGAGGATAAAATTGAGGGAGGGGAGGAGAAGTATGTTATGTCACCTTGAGCTCCTTGGAAGAAAGCTGGGGAATGAATGAATGATTGCCAGCCACTGGGAACTGCAAGTTGGAAGAGAGCCCTGTTGCACTCAGATCCTGCTTACGAAATTCCATTGAGTATCTGGCTGGCCCCTCTGTGGACTAGATGGGCCTTTGGCATGATCCAATAGGACTCTTTTCACATTCTTCTTGTTGGTTCATCTGCTCGTCATGTTAACTCTTCTTCCCTCCCTCCTCTCTCATTCCCGTGTTGCAGCGCTCTTTGTCCTTCTGGCGATGGGGATCTACACCGGGGTCACGGTCAACTTCCTTGGCAAGCGATTTGGCGAGTGGCGTTTCTCCTGGTCTTACATCTTGGGCTGGGTTGCCCTCCTGATGACTTTCTTTGCAGGTGATGTTTCTTGCGGGGGGGGGGGGAGAGAAAAATGGGTGAGTATGAAAGGAATGGCCCATTCTGAGGATCACAGGGTGGTTCACAATATTAAAAACATAGAAGAACATTACATAGTCACAAACATAAACAATAACCCCCAACACACACACACACTTTAAAAGGCCATAGGTTATTCAATTAGCCAAAGGCCTGGTTAAGGAGAAACATTTTTGCCTGGCTCCTAAAGATATGTAATGAAGGTGCCAGGTGAGCCTCCCCGGGGAGAGCGTTCCACAATCAGGGAGCCGCTGCAGAAAAGGCCCCGTTCTTTTGTGGAAGAGGCACATAAACAAGGGCCTCAGAAGATGATCTCAGGGTCCTGGTTGGTTCCCAGGACTCCCTGGGTTGTGGGGGTGGAACTCCCTGGGTTGTGGGGGTTTTTTAAATCTAGTGGAACCCATTAGCATTGCTCTGTTTCTATGTTTTTATAACTTGATTTGCTTTACGTGCATCTGTTTGAATCAATACACTTTGGGGAGCGCTTGCAGGAGAAAGACGGGATATAAATTTGATGGATAAATAAATAAAGTTCAGTTCACTTTGTCATGCTAGATTTGCGTTGACTTTTGCTAGGATTCTGCTATGTTGCGTCCAATGGGAAATGCATTACAGAATTATAAAATTGTAGAGTTGGAAGGGACCTTGAAGATTATCAACTCCCTGCGATACAGGAATATGCTGCTTCCCTGTACGGGGATCGAACCTGCAACCTTGGCGTAATCAGCACCATGCTCTAACCAACTGCTATATTTATATTATTATATTATTATATTATATTATATTATATTATATTATATTATATTATATTATATTATATTATATTACACCTTCTTTTCTCTTTCCTCCAATGTGCAGGTATATTTTACATGTGTGCCTACAAGATGCACAAATGCCAGCAACTGGCTGTGAACCGCTAAGATTTCGGCACCCACCATGGCTCTGCATTGTTTAAAGAACTGACGTGTGAGAGGTGGGGAATGGTCTTGTGTGAAAAAAAGAAAGAAACGGTTCCTTAAGAAATGCTAATCATCTGAGGCAAAGAAGCTCAGCTGGAATCCCATGGTTCAGATTTCAGCCCAGCCATGCACTTACTGGGTGACTCAACCTCAATGCCTGCAATACGGAAATAATGACACTGGCCTACCTTACAGGGTTGTTGTAAGGATTACTGTATGGTGATGCGCAAGAAATGTTGGGAGAAGGGGGTATCCCTGGGATGGAAGGAAAGCAGTCAAAGAAGAGCTTCAGTGTACATTGTGGAACTGCTGAAAGCCTTCATACATTAATAAAAACACTGGTAACTCTGGTCCAAACTGTTGTCATTATTGTCTTCAGCTTCCTAGCTTGGTGATACCATGTCATATAGCAGAAGTGAGGAAGTCCTGCTACTTTCAGAGCTTCAGGTTTAAGTGATATTGCCAAAACATCATTTCCACTAACCATGATTTCAATCACAAACCATTATTTCTGTTGCATAGGTAAAGGTAAAGGGACCCCTGACCATTAGGTCCAGTTGTGACCGACTCTGGGGTTGGGGCGCTCATTGGCTTTATTGGCTGAGGGAGCCGGCGTACAGCTTTCGGGTCATGTGGCCAGCATGACTAAACGGCTTCTGGCGAACAAGAGCAGTGCACGGAAACACCGTTTACCTTCCCACCGGAGTGGTACCTATTTATCTACTTGCACTTTGACGTGCTTTCGAACTGTTAGGTTGGCAGGAGCTGGGACCGAGCAACGGGAGCTCATCCCATCGCGGGGATTCAAACTGCTGACCTTCTGATCGGCAAGTCCTAGGCTCTATGGTTTAACCCACAGCGCCACCTGTCCCTGTTGCATATGTACAGGGTTGCAATAGCTTGTATGGCTTCCATCATCTGCCTTCCCTGAGAGTCCCTGAATCTTCTCCTAAACAGAAGAATTTGTAAGTGAAGAAATGCTACCAAACCATGGTTTATTGGTTCAGAAAGCGAAACAACAGTTTGCCCAAACTATGATTTGCAAACCAACTGCGAAGCATAGTTTCATATCCTGGTTTGGTGGTTATTCATGAACTATGGTGTTGGTTAGTCTACCATGTTAAACTAGGGGTGGCTAACCTGGAGCTCTGCAGATGCCGTTGGACTCCAGTTTCCATCATCCTCATTCAGCACGGCCAACCATCATGGATGATACAAGTTGTGGCCCTCAGAATGTTAGTAGACTCCAAGCATTAAACCATAGCTTTGGTTTTGCCCAACTCTCTGCTGGTATTCTGCAACTGACCAGCTACCTTGGATGAGAAAGTAGGGAGGATGGGATCTCCTTCCCTGCTGCTATTGCCCGCCTAATACATTTTGACACCTGAAGCACACACCACACAATGATATCCACCTTCCTGGCCAGGGAAGGAGCTGTGAGTGAAGCTCTACATCAGGAACAAGTGGGGAATAAAGATCTACATTGGGATCTGGTGCCCCTGTGAATTGTGCCACCCAAGGCAGTTGCCTGACCTTGTCTAATGGGTGGTCCGGCCCTGCCTGCTATTAACTCATGCACTGCCACACATCAGAGCTTAAGGAGAAGGGCTTCCAGATGAGGAACTATTGAGCCCTGGCATCTCTTCAGCACTTCAAGGCATTGTGTACCATGTTTGATCACATGAGGCTTGGCTCTGCTGTGCCCTTGTTCAGAACCATGTCTCTACACAGAAGGAAGACTTCCTTTCTACAGTGTCTGTATTAAAAGGCCACAGCCCATCAAACCTTCTCTGCTCGGAAATACTTGTGTGAAGGTACCTTGTTAAACGCGTTCAACTGTTTAGCAGACTTTTCTGGAAAGCAGGGGTCAGCAACTGAAGTTACTCTTAGAGATGTAACACTGACACCGTGAAGTCTTGGTCAAGGGTTTTATTACTTGACCAGTCACAAAAGCATTATGGTAGCAACTATATACAATCGTTAAAACAACAGCTATAATGGCACACTTTAAGTTACAGTCTCTCTCTCTCTCTCTCTCTCTCTCTCTCTCTCTCTCTCTCTCTCTCTCTCTCTCATACACACACACACACACACACACATAAAATGGCATGGTCACAGACACAGTCCATCGGCAGTCCTGACAGCAGATCTGCAGGCAGCATTCGTTGGTCAGGGGTCTGCCGTTTGTGAAAACGGTAATTCCTTTTTTTATTGACACTTCCCCCTGAAGCTGCACATGCTCAGAGTGCTAGTCCCTTCTAGAAACTTCTACCTGTTTCTGAGGAATGATTCCCTCACAGTCTAGCCCTTCCTCCATTCTACTAGTCTCCGGGGTGGTAAATGTAGGTGTATGGCTTCTGGGATCCTCATCAACATTCCATGTGCCCTCCAGTGCATCAGAGATGGCCTTTGTGATGGAAGCTCTGGTCCGTACTGAAATCCATACTGAGGGGCCTACTGCTCATTCAGCTGGGCTCTGCATTCACTTTCCAAGTTATGGCGTGAGACGGGCACATCATGTAAGCCACAACAGCAGCAAGAATACTCATCGCAAAGTATTGGAAGACACAAGATCTACCCACCCGGGAAGAATGGCAGATGAAGCTGATGGACTACATGGAAATGGCGGAAATGACTGGCAGAATCTGAGACCAGGGAGAAGAGTCGATGGAAGAAGATTGGAAAAAATTTAAAGTATATTTACAGAAATACTGTAAAATTAATGAATCTTAGAAGAATACTGGAATGAAGTTATAAGGTTTTAGCAGAAATGTTATAAAGATTTAAGCAAAAACTGATTGTTAATGGGTTAAAGTGGAAAATTTAAAGTTAGATTGTGTTAAGATAAATTATAGAACAAAAAATTGAGAAAGAGGGATAGGATTTGCTGAATTAGCTAAGTTGAACTAGAATACAAAAAAGGGAGGTGTGAGGAAGTCGAGGAAACAAGTAAATGAAAGATAAAGATATGGAAATTGGATGTGTTTTTAAATGTTTTTGTTTTTTCTTGTTGTCTTGATGTATTGTTTTTTCTTTCTATTTTTGATGTACTGTTTGTTAATTTTTTTTATTGGTTTCCCCCCTCTCATATTTTTTTCTTTTTTCTTCTGTAACTATAAAACCACTAATAAATATTATTATATTAAAAAAAGAAGAGACGGGCACATCATGCACCTCATCCATGAATGCGTCTTCTTCACAGGAGGTGAGCCAGGGTACTGAGATGCTTCTCCCTTGTCTCTACTAGTCCTGTACAGTTGCATAGGTTCCCCCCCCCCCATGCAGCCCAGAGCCAAGTGTATTAATAGCAGCCCCACACGAAACAGCACCTCGACGCCCCCCCCTCACTGAGGAAGGTATCCTGGACCTTCAGCCCCACTGAGAAGGTCAGGGTGTGGGCAAAGAGGAACATAAACTATTCTGGCATGTGGAGGAGAGGGTCCACACCATGCTTCTGCAAGTGCTTAAGTGCCTTGGGACAAACCCTGCACAGGAGGTCAACAGACGCTTCACTGTCCGGCAGAAGGGCCTCCTGCCAGGATAAGCAAATGTCATGCAAATCTGTCGTCTCAAGTGTCCTCTTTTTGGGTGATGCCTAAGTGCCCACCTGGATAAATTGGACCCTGGAAATCAATTACTCATGGATTGAAACAAAAACCAGATGAAACTTATAATGCTGTCCTATTTTAGCAGCACCATGAATTAGGCTGGATTCTGCTTCATGTAAGGATGCAAAATTGCATGGAAAGATGTAAGGTTTTCTCCACAAAATTACAGAACAACAACAACCACCTTTCTTGTTGCTGCACAATATGGAACCGATTGGCTAGAATCTTTGAGGACGGAAAGCCCCAAGAATCTGATTGGTCAGAATTCACATGGATTGGAAGCGTCTGGAGCACCTGAGTCACCTAGGCAACCAGATGAATTTCAGAAGAAGTAGATGTTTCTCCATCTCATCCTCATCACAAAGGACAGCGAAAAATGGCACAAAGGTGAGGCTGAGATCCTATTGAGCGGAGGGGGCCATACGGGTGAGATATTGTGCCCCCAACAAGTGTTGCCCAATTTCATTCAAAAGGCATGAGGAAATTGAAAGACAAGAGCAAGGTCAGAGGTCCTGGGGTGGATCTACACCAGGCACCCCCAAACTCGGTCCTCCAGATGTTTTGGGACTACAATTCCCATCATCCCTGACCACTGGTTCTGTTATCTAGGGATGATGGGAGTTGTAGTCCCAAAACATCTGGAGGGCTGAGTTTGGGGATGCCTGATCGTCACACCGGGGGGGGGGGGGCGCTATAAATAACTGAGACATTAAATCATTATGACAAAAGAAAAACAGCCTATAGAAACACTATACAGTGGTACCTTTGGTTCTCAAACTTAATCTGTTCCGAAAGTCCACTCCAAAACCAAAGCGTTCCAAAACCAAGGCATGCTCTCCCATAGAAAGTAATGCAAAATGGATTCATCTGTTCCAGACTTTTAAAAACCCCTAAAACAGCAATTTAACACGAATTTTACTATCTAACAAGACCATTGATCCATAAAATAAAAGCAATACACAATGTACTGCAGTCACACATTCAATCCATTAGTAGCTGAACTGGGTTCCACCGTCACTAAAACAAAACTAAAAGAGCATCAAAAATGCAAAATAAATAGCAAACACAGACAGACCTCAGCGTAACACTCAAAACAGAAGTGTGGCACTCAAAATGGACCGCATTTGGCTTCCAGAAAAAGTTCGCAAACCGGAACACATACTTCCGGGTTTGCAGTGTTTGGTTTCCAAGTTGTTTGAGTACCAAAGCGCTTGAGAACCAAGGTACCAACTGTAGAAATGTTTTGTGCTCTCCAGCGCCATCTGGTGTTGCATGTTTATAACACAATGAAATCTCTGTTTTCTGACTAATGCAGCTGAGTCCCTGCTTTTCCCTCAAGAGTTCTTTTTTCAGCAACCTAATTTGCAGGGTGGGTGGGTGGGTAGAGTTCTACAGTCCTTGCTGTGCTGGGAAAGGGAAATCCCTACTGATCTGCTCAAACTCACCCAGAAATGTATCTGTCGCTCCTTATCTACCTTCTTCCCCAGCCATGTCCGACTGCACCTTTCTTTCGCCTTGCACCTTTTCACGTCCCTGATGGTAATGTTTCCTCTCCTGTCCTCCACGCAGCAGGCCCACTTCCACGATGTCCTTAAGAGTGCTAGCACGCCTTGATCTCTTGATGGAACCGCTGCGGATCAGCAGCGCCATCTGTTCTGCTGGAAGCTTGCTGTTGGAGTTTATTTCCCTGAGTACTCCCTACTGGGTACTGCAAAGTACCAAAAAAGGCCTGGTTCACAGTGGCCTCTGGACTATCTGCATAGGTCCAGAATGCACCATGTATTGGTTCAACCTACTCGGTAAGGTCTTTTCCACTTCTGTATCTTTCTATAAAATGCAAGCATGTCAAAACCGGGTTTCCAAGTATTGGACCGGCCTTTTACTTAGGAACAGACAGCGGCGTTTCCACTCAATGTACAGGCCTCCAGATTCTGCTATATATAAACAGTACAATACAATAATAGACAAGAAATAATGGCATGTATGATAGCTCAGGTGGGACGTGGGTGGCGCTGTGGGTTAAACCACAGAGCCTAGGACTTGCCGATCAGAAGGTTGGCGGTTCGAATCCCCATGACGGGGTGAGCTCCCATTGCTCGGTCTCTGCTCCTGCCAACCTAGCAGTTAAAAAGCATGTCAAAGTGCAAGTAGATAAATAGGTACCGCTCCGGCGGGAAGGTAAATGGCGTTTCCGTGCGCTGCTCTGGTTCTCCAAAAGTTGTGAGTTGTGAGTTGTGCTCTCCACCTGCCACTTGGAGGAAGGAAGGCAAACCTGAAGACTCCAACTCAACCCTAGAGGTCTAGTACCCCTAGCTGCAGCAATGGGGAGTAGAACTCAAAAAAAGAGTCTTAAAGATGCCCATATTTCACACGTTAAAAGAGGCTGAGGGTTATGAAGATATTTTGAAATAGCGTAAGAAATAAAGGCCTCCACCATATGACATAGAAATGGATTTTCCAGTTGATTGAAGACCCTCAAGCATCGTAACTCAGCTCCTTCCTCTTCAGCATCAGACAGCAAAGAGAAAGAACAAAGGACAAACGTCCTACATCACGGAAACACAGTAATACAAACATCCTGTCTCCATGACTTCCCACAATGTGGAATGAAAACATACACAGTCATGTGATAAGAACAATCCCATGACTGCAGCATGGGAAAAGAATCCTAACACTAGCCACCCGCGGGGGCAGGGTGAGCGTCCCTGGGGGAGGGGTGGTGATGTCACCCCCCTAAGGGATGACACCCGGGGCAGATCGTATCCACTGCACCCCCTTCCTCTGCCAGTGCCCAGTGCCCATTGGAACTGTGGCAGAGAGGATGCTGGACTAGGTATGCCATTGGTTTGATCCAACAAGACTCCTTTGAAATTCTTACGTTAACTTTCTTCTTTGAGAGCCAGTGTGGTGTAGTGGTTAAGAGTGGTAGACTCGTAATCTGGGGAACTGGGTTCGATTCCCCACTCCTCCACATGCAGCTGCTGGGTGACCTTGGGCCAGTCACACTTCTTTGAAGTCTCTCAGCCTCACTCACCTCACAGAGTGTTTGTTGTGGGGGAGGAAGGGAAAGGAGAATGTTAGCCGCTTTGAGACTCCTTTGGGTAGTGATAAAGCGGGATATCAAATCCAAACTCTTCTTCTTTAAGCCGGGAGCAAGAATGGGTTGCGTCGACCACTAGCCTACTCAGAGTAGACCCACTAAAATTAATGGACATGACTAACTCAGGTGCACTGATTTCAGTGGCACTACTTTGTCGGCGACCACCCAGTCACTCTACCCAGAATCCTTGCCCTTCCTAATGCTTCCTTTTCTGAACCACAGCCATACATATCCACTTCACCCGAGCCTTCCTGGTGATTGCATGTTTCTGCAGCTTCTTTTCTCTGCTGTGCGTCTGCATCTCATTTGAACGTGACCTGCTATTCAACATATCCTTGCTGAGAGCCGCCGTCACCTTCAGCCTCATTTCAGGTAACCCCAAGGCGGGTTCTTATCCCAGAAGGGCCCATGTGGCTCAGTGGTAGAGCACCTGCTTTGCATACAGAAGCTCCCAGGTTCAATCCCCACCATCTCCAGCAGAGTTGAGAAAGAAGACTCCTTTCCTGGGAAACCCCAAGAGCTGCTGCTAGCTAGTCAGGATTCTTCAACCTTGAGTCCCTAGATGACAACAACTCCCACCACTGCTGACCATTGACAAAGCTGCCTGGGTAGGACAGGACTTGTTGTAGGCCAACAATACCTGGAGACCCAAGAATGAAGACTCCTGTCCTGAAACCCTGGCCTACTTGGTGGCAAATATATCAAATCCCCAGTCCCCACAGATCCATAGTCCAAACCGAAGCACAGTCCCACAGAGATCCTGGAGCACCCAAGCTGCGGTCCATCAACAATGGACAGTTGAGCAGACACAGCACCTCAGCTTTGCTGCCATTTTATGCCTTGCATGCTGACTGCGGCATTTGGGTTTGGCAAGGCATGGGATCCTCACCTGTTCCAAGCCTACGCCAGCTGAGGAATCGCCCACCTCCTCCCAGAGCTAGCGAGCCCCACCCTGCCTCAGCCTCCTGGAGTGCCCCACTCGCTGCTCCCTATGCCTCAGAGCCTGCCATGTTTGCGGAGACAGGGTCCCCTCTGGCTCTGGTGATGTCCTCTGTTGTTCTGGTTCCTGTGCACTGCCCTCCATCTCTTCGTCATCCTCGGTCACCCCAGGAATGCTTGCTGCACCAACCTCACCTTCTCCATCCCAGCTTGCCCTGGTGTGTGCTAGTTTGGGCTTCACCAGGCAGAGGGCCTTCTTGGTAGTGGCGCCTGCCCTGTGGAATGCCCTCCCATCAGATGTCAAGGAAATAAACAACTACCTGACTTTTAGAAAACATCTGAAGGCAGCCCTGTTTAGGGAACTTTTCAATGTTTGATGTTTTATTGTGTTTTTAATATTCTGTTGGAAACTGCCCAGAGTGGCTGCGGAGGCCCAGCCAGATGGGCGGGGCATAAGTTATTGTTGTTGTTGTTGTTGTTTTATTTATACACCCCTCGCCAAAATCTTCTTCAGGTAAATTCTTACCTTTATTTCCAGGCCTTTGATGGACTGTGAGCTGTGACTATTGGGTATGTGTGTTGGGGTTGGGTTGGTTTTTTTTGTATATTAGTGTTTTATATTATTTTCTTCCTGTGCAATTATGTTGTTTTGTTTTTAATTCATATATTCTCATTTTTAAAATCTCCTTTTTTTGCCCCCAGCTCTCTTAATCTTGATTGGTATGGCAACATTTACATACGTGCAGAGGCACTCACAACCTTACACCAATTATTCACTCGCATTCGGTTCGTCCTATGGCTTGGGCTGGGCTTCCGTTCCTATGCACCTCATTACAGGTGAGTCGAGCTTTGCACATGGGCCCCAAACATCCGCAGGTGTGTGTGGCCTTAGCCTTGTCACTTCTTAATTATGAGAGGGGGAAAGGCTAGAGTTGAGCCTAGAAATGGAGGAGAATCAGATGGTAGACATTCTAGGTGGTTCTGGTCCAGACTGCAAGGGAACAATACCATTTTTGGATGAATCCCTCCCTTTTTTTATTTAAAGAAAACCTCCCTGCAAGTTGGGACAGGGGATAAATTTGGTTCAGTTCACATTAAAGGCAAAACTACCAATATCACACTTTCTAAACCAATATGAGAACGGAAACCCAGCCATCCTTCAAAATTTGCACTGCTCCAAATTTTGTGTTGCAGTTCTACAACCAATGTTTGCCAAAAATATATATGCATATGTTAAGGGAAAAGGTGCATCAAAACGACTATATTAGTGAAAGGAACGTACAAAATTCATTTTCCAGTGGTACCTTGGTTCTCAAACTTAAAGCGTTCTGGAAGTGTGTTCCAAAACCAAAGCATGCCAAAACCAAGGTCCACCATTCCATAGAAAGTAATGCAAAATGGATTGGTCCATTCCAGACTTTTTAAAACAACCCCTAAAACAGCAATTTAACATGAATTTTACTTTCTAACGAGACCATTGTTCCATTAAATGAAAGCGATAAACAATGTACTGCAGTCACACAATCAATCAATCAATCAATCAATCAATACATGAGTAGCTGAACTGGGTTCCACAGTCACAAAAACAAAACAAAAAGAGCAGCAAAAATGGAAAATTAATAACGAAAACAGACCTCAGCGTAACATTCAAAACGGAAGTGTGGCACTCAAATCAGAAGCGTAATACTCAAAATGGAACACTTACTTCTGGGTTTGCAGTGTTTGAGTACCAAGGCATTTGAGAACCAAGGTATCACTGCTTGGGGGGGGGGGAAATGTTTGCAAAATTGTGTACATTAGCCCAAAGTGCACACAACAATATATTTAGTTGTGAAAAATTGCACTAAAAACCTGGATGGTTTTCATGAGGTTTTCTTTAAAACAGAAAAATTCAGATTGCTGCAGAAATTCAGAGAACTGAATTTGACTAAGTCTGGCCCTAGCTCAGGGATCTCAGAGAACCGATGGGCTTATACAAACTCCTTTCTTTCACGTGTTAGTTTTTATTTATTTATTGGGTGTGTACATTTGCCAGACATTGCTCAGAGTTTCACACTCTGAGTTTCTTTCTCACGCTGCAGAGAATGAAGGAATCAAGAGCAGGTGTGAGGACCTGAGTCTTACAAGTCTTTGCAGTGAAGAGGAATTGGGATTGCCAAATATGTAGATTGTCATATCTATATTTATATTGGAAGGAGTACAGAAAGGAGCAGCTGAAACAGTATTTCAAAAGCTAGCAAAAAACCCCAGCAATTCAGCTATAATCCGAAAAGAGAAAATTCTAATTTTCCAGTGGTAAAATGGAGGTGGGGAGAGTGAGCTCAGAAAACCCCCCACCATGTGAACTCATAACACCAAATTAAGAGATGAAATCCAGAATTTGCTCCCACTCAGGTTGATAATTTAATTCTCCTGGACCTGCTGATTGCCCAGGAAATGCATAATTTGTTTTGCAGCATGTCTGGGGAATGGGGGCACTTTAAGAAACAAGGACCAGAAAGTAGGTGTTTGAGCTGTGCAGACTAGCTGAGGAGGGTTTTTTTTCCACTCCTCTATGCTCGTCAAATGATCTGATGACCAGAGAAGCATGAGGAATTGGATTCCTATCAAGACCTGAAGTGTTTTGTATTTTAGGAGCTAAAATCTCTCTCTCTCTCCCCTCTCCTGTTTTCTTCCACCTAGCTGTACTACAAATATTGAGTCACAAAACATCTACCTACTAAGTCTGGGGGCCCAACTCTGCCACCGGGACCAGAAGAACTGCCAATAAGAGCATGGCTGCTCTCCTATCATGAAATCTCAGACGTGGGATATTTCTCTGGGTTAAGTATAGCCATATTCTGGGTATCACGATGGTGTAGGACACGATGATGGAAAGTGCCTTGCTTGTCTCAGTGCAAATGTAATGGCCGGACCATGGTTTGACTTACATCAGTGGGCTTCCGGTTTGCCCCAGTTCCCATGAACAAACCATGGCTTGCCATGACATAACGCAATTCAACTGGAAGCCAGGGGCTGACCTGCTTGTGCAAACTATAGTTGTCCTGCATATCTTACTAGACCTTGACTTATCCACTCTTGAGATTAAAAAGGCTATTTTCAGTGCTAACTCGTTGTGATGATTTCCCCTGCAAGTATAATGCGATATAAACAGAGTGTTGGACTTTGTCTGGGGAGACCCAAGTTCAGATGTTTGCCTGCTGGGTGACATGGGTTCAGCCACCATCTCTCAGCCTGACCTGCCTCGCAAGATGGTTGTATGGGTCGAAAAAGCAGGGAGGAGAAACACGTCTCCATAGAGAATGACCGAGATAAACAAAAAACCTGACATGATAAATAAAGTGCCTTGCTTCACCCCTCATTTGGTTTGCCTCCTTTTTGGCATATCTACACTGCAGAAGATGGACTAAAGAAACGTGAACATTTTTGGAGCTTTAGTGATGGTATGAAAAATGTTCTCACTGCATTCAGTACAACTGCACTGTTTTCTGTACTGGAGTAAGTTTTGGTAATCTGCAAGGACCCGTGAAATATACTCAGAGTCGAGCATGGATTTCATGCTCTTTATTCAGCTCATAGTGGTGAGGAGGAATGAAAGTTCCCCCAAAGTATCTGCTTTATATACATTATTCACACAATGGGCTGCACGTGATTGGCTAATTCCGGGATTCTCCTGTAGGCCAATCAGGTTGTGGATTCACTTCTATCTGGAGCTGGATTGGGTGGCTCCTGCAGACCAATCATACTGATGCATTGTTCTAGGACCAATGAGACTGCTGCATTCTGAATCCTATTTTTCTAGGACCAATCAGATTGCTGCATTTTGGATCCTATTGTTCTAGGACCCATTAGACTGCTGCATTTTGGATCCTATTCAACTCAGTACATAACAACCCAGTAAAACACTGACCATGGAGGGAGTCTATTGGCTAGTGCCTGTGATGTCTTGTGATTTAATCCCACTTTCACACTATCACTGGGTGTTAAGAGGCACGGTGTCCCTTATGCATTGCCCCAAAGGAAGAAATGCACCAGGAGTCAGGCAGGGGCAATACTGAGGCAACAGCAGCCTCCAAATAAAAAGGTTTTCCCCTGCAAACCACTATAGTCAAGGTCTCCAGGAGCTGTCTCAGTTTTCGAGCTTCTCAAAAGACTGGTGTTCTCCAGGTGCAGAAAATAAGAGTTTGGAAGACTAAGGTTGGTATTCTTTTTTCAACTGGCAAAAATCCCCTTATATTACATGCAGGTCCTGCTATCCAAATGCCGGTTATGCAAAAATTCACTTATCCAAACATGAATAATCAGTACCCTAACCTCGCTATACACAGCACGGATTCAGATATCCAAACAGCTGGACCTGCATGTAGTACAATAAACAAATGAGCAGCCTTAAACCAGCCTTAGGTTTTGATGTTTTGCTGGTTTGTGGCAGCTGTTTTGCCAGACACCATGGTGGGGGCAGTGGGCTGGAGAGAGTGGACACATAAGGGAGCATTTCCTCTCTCCTTATGTGAGGTTTCAGAGCATTTTTTTTGGGGGGGGGGTTGTTTTTTGTCATTTGGGGGTCAAAATTCCATGGCCGGGACCACATTGGAAAATTTCCCATAGGATTCAATGGAAATCGTTGACTTGTTATGTGAACGCTCACCTAACAAGTGATTTCCCAAGAATGCATTGTGTTCAGATAGCAAGACCTGCATGTGCCATGTGGGGAGGGCTACCATTTGTTGTTCAGCTTCAGACAGCAGCATGTCATGGGCCAGCCCCGAATGCTTGGAAGGCAACATCTTCATCATCTTAAAGCTAAGCATTGCAATGCAAGGCTAGCCACAACCTAAGTTAACTGTCAGGGATACATTGCAAAGAAACTATACTTGGGCTTAAAAAGGAATGGCCTTCTTGGCAGTGGCGCCCTCCCATCAGATATTGGGGAGATAAAGAATTATACAGTGGTACCTTGGGTTACAGACACTTCAGGTTACAGATGCTTCGGGTTACAAACTCCACTAACCAGGAAGTGGTTGTTCTAGATTAAGAACTTTGCTCCAGTATAAGAACAGAAATCGCACGTCAGTGGCGCAGCAGCAGCAGGAGGCCCCATTAGCAAAAGAACCATTTCTGGTTAAGAACAGACCTCTGGAATGAATTCAGTTCTTAACCTGAGGTACCACTGTACAACTTTTAGAAAACATCTGAAATTTTTAATGTTTGACATTTTGTTATTATTTATTTTTTATAATAATAAAATTATTATTTCTTATAATTTGCTGGAAGCCGCCCAGTGGATGGTGAAACCAAGCCAGATCAGCAGGGTATAACAATAAAATAATAATAATAATAATAATTATCATCATCATCATCATCATCATCATCATCATCATTATTTTCTGTAAGTCTCTGTAACTGGTATTTTTTGCCCTGCCCACTGAGATCAAGCAGGTGCTTTCACTATTCTGGCACAAAATCACTCCTGTTTAGACAACCCTACCCCGATGCTTAGAAAGTTGAGGTAATTTTAAACTGATTTAGTATTTTAAATTTTGTATGTTTTAAAGCAGGTTTGTAATTTTTTCCTTCAGGTTATTGTTTTAACTTTTGTAAACTGCTTTGTGGTTTATTTGTTTGTTTGTTTTTACAATCAAGCAGTGCATGAGTTTTATGAAATAATAAACTTTTATTGGCTTGCCTCCAGTTTGGCCCTTTCCTCGCATTGCATTTCCTTTCTTTGCTTGTTGCTTCTAGGTATCGGAGACACTCCAGAACAAAGGGCAGAGAGCCAGTGTGGTGTAGTGGTTAAGAGCGGTAGTCTCATAATCTGGGGAACCGGGTTCGCGTCTCCGCTTCTCCACATGCAGCTGCTGGGTGACCTTGGGCCAGTCACGCTTCTTGGAAGTCTCTCAGCCCCACTCACCTCACAGAGTGTTTGTTGTGGGGGAGGAAGGGAAAGGAGAATGTTAGCCGCTTTGAGACTCCTTAAAGGGAGTGAAAGGCGGGATATCAAATTCAAACTCTTCTTCTTCTTCTTTCCCATAGGGCTTAGTGGTGTGTTGCGCCAGGACGCCAGCCTCTCAGGGGTGCCCCAGTGAGTGGGGGAGCTGCATGGCTTTCCCGGCGGCCTACCCCTTTCCCTCACACCCACCAGCTGCGCCCCATCAACCATAAGGCTGGCGGGCGCGCAGCTTCCCTCCCAAGCCTCTATGAGGATTGCTCTCCTGCAGTGGCATGGGGGAGAGTTGCCCCCCCCCCCATGGCTGGCAGTGCGCAGCTACGGCCACCCCAACACTTTCCGGGGTAATTTGGGAGCACTGGGCAGATATTTGCACCCTGGCGCCTCATCTGCTAAAGACGGCCCTGACAAAGGGTAGCTTAAAATGCGAAGAAAACGAAAATCCCTCCTATGGGTGAGGTTAACCAGTTGGCTCCAAGTGTGGTTTTTGTGTCTGGTTTCTCATCTTGCGCAAAATAAATCTCCAAAGCTTAAAGGCTAATGTCACCTACTGAACGCAGTAGTTAGTGGGTGGGGGAATGAAGTTGTTTAAGTTCTCATTTTAATATTAAGTTCTATAATTAGCATGTCTGGAAAGAAAGCTGTCCTTCAAAATCTGCACTTCTCTCAGTTTCATGATGCAATTCGCCTGCCCTGAAAAGGTGTATAAAACTGAGCATATCCAGTATATAAAAGGACAAGTATTCATGAAAATAACATTAAAAGGCATTATATTAATGGGAACTGCTTGCAAGGATATGTATATGAAGCAAAATTGCCTAGAAAAATGTGCTTATTGGGAGGAACACTAAAATGCAAATGAGTTTTTGTTAGGGCTGTTCTTTAAGAAATCATAAATGGGATATGGGAATGTGGTGAGCTGAAGGGAGATCAGAAAAATGAGAAATGTCAAGAAACTGAAATGGACCGATTCATCTATTCCCTATCTGTAGTTTTCAATTCATACTAAAATAAGCAACCAGAAAGTTTACCTAGTGGCACGCAGCCCTAGGAACCATTTTTCGCTTGCTTCCATTCTAGACTTTTTCTTTTCTGGGACTGCCATCTTTCGCTTGCTGCTACTAGATGCGAGTAGAGATGGGGTCCAATTCTGGGGGTGAAATCCCCAAAAAGGATGTTACTTTTTTTCTGTATGCCACAACAGTTGCGAGAAAGCGTGTTCTCATTAAAGGAGAGCACGTGTTGTGGATGGGGCCAGACAAAGCACCCCAGGGTTAACAGGCAGGCTAGTTTCAAAGGGATGGAACTGGATTGGTGGTTGGTGTTACTGGGGTAAATTTGATGTTGCCAATTTAGGGGTGGGATCAGAGCTTATTTAAACAAGGTACACAGCATTTTCCTTTCTCTTTCGCTGTGGGCACCGGATCACCTGCCCGCCCTCCCTTGATTGGGCTTGATTGGCTTTGACCTTGCTATGCCTGTCATGGGGTCGTCTGCATTGGTGCGGGGGCCTGGTAGGAATTTACCTTTTGGCTGATTAGTGCGTGCCAATTGGGTTTTGCCTACTGCGTAGCAAATCGTCACAACTTGTAAGGTTGGCGGTTAGGCATTGGTTAAAATTGGTTGGTGGAGGGGTGTGGATTGGCTGTGCCTACCCCTCCAATGCTGCTGCTGCACGGGAATTCCGTTAAAGGAATTCAGGGGCATACCATCCCCCTCGTCCAAACCCTTGGTGCAGGGTGCGGGCCGCGTAAGCTCCTGGGAGCAGGCAGGGAGAAGCTGAGGGTCTGTGGCGCAGCTCCAGTTATCCCTGGGTCCTGTTCCTCCACACTGGCTCCCGCTGGAATCCGTGAGTCAGTGCTGTCCCCCAAGGCGGGGGGGGGGGGGACAGCTAGTCATAACCAATGCCTAAGCAACCACTCACAATTTGTATGATAATAAAGTTGTGGCCAAAATTATGCCAAAAACCTTAAACAAAAATGATGTGTGAAGTGTGAGTTATTGGGTTAGGGTGTTTTGGGGGACCTCAGCACGCAATATTGCTAGTGAAAAATTGGAAGAAACAAGATTTACCAACTATCAAAGAATGGCAGATGAAGATGATGGGCTATATGGAACTTGCCGAACTGACCGGGAAACTGCAAGACCAGAGAGAAGAGATGGTGGAAGAAGACTGGAAGAAGTTTAAGGAATACTTGAAAAAATATGTTAATATTTAAATCTTAAAATAGCTTTGGAATTGGATATAGGCTGTAGGGTTAGAAGTAGAAGATAGTGTATTTTAAAATAATATTATTTGTAAGCGATAGAATGTGAAGTTATCTTAAGTGTGATTAAGAAAAAAAGATGGTTAGAAACTATGATATATGTAAACTGCTAAAGATGAAGTAAAATGAAAATGAGAGAGGTAGGACCTGGGGAAACCCACTTAACAATGTTTAGAAAAATAAGGATATGATAAGAATTTATTTGTATTGTTTGTTTTTCTGTTTGTGTTCTTTATTTGAGTTATAAAATTAATTAAAAAAAATGTGTGTGTGGGGGGAGAGATGGGGTCCGATTCTGACAGACCATGCAATCGCCACCCAAGGCCCTTCTTCATGTGCCTCCTTCACGTGAGTTCTGGCGGGGAGCAACACGAGAACGGACCTCTTTTGCAGTGGCTCACTGCTTGTGGAATGCTCTCCCCACGGGGGCCTGCCTGGCACCTTCATTACATATCTTTAGGCACCAGGCAAAGACATTCCTCTTCTCTCATGCCTTTTAAACTCTCTCTCTCTCTCTCTCTGTGCGCGTGTGTGTGTTGGGGGGCTGTTATGTACTGATATTCTCACCCTGGGCCAGCAGGGGGATACTGTAGATAGTTTTCACTCAGGTCCACGTCAGTTATTTTAGGCGGGAAACCCTGGGTTGTTGTTGCTACAATGTTGACAGCCGGCTCCTATAAAAGCAGGCCGGCTGAGCTGTTTGCTGTTCAGTCTGTCCAGCTTACAATAAAGAGCTGCTCTGGAGAAATCACTGTGTCATCTACTATGTTCGCCCACAACCTAACAGGGGCTATTGGGTTTTTTTTCTTCCATTTGTTGCTATGCTATCTATTATTGTGTTTTTATATTGTAAGTCACCCTGTGATCCTCGGATGAAAGGACAGTATAGAAAACAAACAAGTCATCACAAGAATCCACTAATTCACATGCTGAGCAAATTGGCAAATCCCATTTGGCAGAAAGCACCTGCGTCCTGTAACAGCTCGTGCTTTTAAACCCCGATCCACCACAATCTTCAAATAAATTCTCACTTTGAAGCAAGCTATTGAGAAACGGCATTTCTCTTTAAATTTCAGGGAAGGGTTGTCTTCAGAACTGAGCCAGGTGGCTGTGGACAGAGAAGGGTTTTAGGACAGAGCTGAAAAATAAAATCCTCAAGAAAGAATATCCTGAGCAATTCTTTGAGAATTTCCTTCCTCAGCTCTCCTCCTTCCCTCAAACAGTTGCAGAACATTCGGCCCCACTCAGGAAAATTCAGCAAGAGGACCCCTACCTTTTCTCCTCCACTTACATTTAGGTTCCTGAAAGAAATTAAAGTGCTTGTTCCCTTCCACCTTCCAGCACTCGACTCTTGGTCCATGGCTTCCTTTGTCTAGTAATATGGACTACAAACAGACTTTCATTCAGCATCAAATGAGGGTTTTCAGCAACATTTTCTGACAATTTTCTTTTTTGCTCCCCCCATTCCAAGTAATGTTCATTAATACGCTGTCCATTCTTCAATTTCTCAGTGGGTGTTGGGACCACTAACAACTACAGAACTTACTCTTTCTAAAACAACTCTTTAAATTACTCTTGGGACTTGGTATCTCCATCCAAAACTCTGTGGGGAAGGCCTACAGGGAGGACACGCAAGACCCACCCTCAATGTTCTTAGGTTTAATGCTCCCTCCCCAGACCTCAAGCTTCACCGTGTTATTCGGTGAAGTAGAACCCTCTACACAGTTATCCAAACTTGGGCCTCCAGCTGCTTTTGGACTACAACTCCCATCATCCCTAGCTAGCAGAACCTGTGGTCAGGGATGATAGGAATTGTAGTCCAAAAACAGCTGGAGACCCACGTTTGGGAAACACTGGACTAGACAATAACAAAAACCAACCTGATACACAGAGAATGCAAAACAAATGTTATGAATACCAAAGAAAGGCACATTTTATCAAGGCTTGCCATTCTCATTATTGGCCTGTCATATACGTAATGAATGACCACCAACTGGAGCAAAATTGCTAGGTTTAGCTGTTTTTGGACTACAACGCCCATCACCCCTAGCTAGCAAGTTTGAGAAACCCTGACCCTCCTCTACCAACAGGGACTCCAAAGCAAGGAGTCCATTTCTGCAAAGGAGCCTTCCCATAGTCACGTGAATGCAAGCAGAATGCCCCCTGCAGATCTTCACAGCGCATCAAGTTGGAAATCAGGCAGGTTGGCAGGAAGCAGGAAATGCAACACATGCAATGATGCTGAAGGTTGGGCTTGTCTGTGTGACCCTGCCTTGGGCACATTCAGTGCCTTTGCATGTTCAGACAAAGACCCAAGCGAATGTTTGGTTCATAGAATATGTGCTGTGATGCAGGGTTAATTAAATACTGTACAAACACAACGCTGGAAAGCAGGTGAAAGGAATGCATACAGAGTTTTGAAAAGCCTCACCCAAGCAGTTTACATAGCTGGAAAGGAAAGGCAGTAGCATAAAGAAGAGAAAAGTGATAGGGAAAATAAAGGAAATGTTTCAAGCTCCTCATTCAAAGACGACACACCCATTTCTTGCACAAGTGTTTGCTGTCTCCACACCACTCCTGCAAATTAATCCCCTTTCCAGAAAATCTTACGCTGTTTAAAAGAACGTTGGCACCTTTGGGCCAAGGTCACCAGATCTCTCTATACTTTCATCGGACAAGGAAAGAGACTCTTGGTTAAAAGGTGGTCCCTGGAATTTCCATGTGCCTGAGGGTATATTTTATTATTACAGTAGTACCTCAGGTTACATACGCTTCAGGTTACATACGCTTCAGGTTACAGATTCCGCTAACCCAGAAATAGTGCTTCAGGTTAAGAACTTTGCTTCAGGATGAGAACAGAAATCATGCTCTGGCGGTACGGTGGCAGCAGGAGGCCCCATTAGCTAAAGTGGTGCTTCAGGTTAAGAACAGTTTCAGGTTAAGAACGGACCTCTGGAACGAATTAAGTACTTAACCCGACGTATCCTTGTATTTGATTATCTCATTTCCAGTTGGTTGCTTTTAGAAATGTGAATAATTAAGTGGTATTTAAAACATTTTTTTTTTTTAAAAAAAAACAACAACCCCAAGAATCCAAAATGGTGATATGAATAGGTTTGGTAGAGGTTCCCACTCCATAGCATAGGCCCTTCTGAGACTTGAGGGCTGAATCAAGTGAGGTTTTCTCTGGGAGAAATCTAAGCCACCATTCATGGAACCTATCTCTCACATTTCTGTATATATTTTTTCTAACACGTTTTGTCAATTTTTCCATTAGGGCTATGGACCAATGCTGGATGCACCACTTTCTTGTCATATTCAACTTTGCAGTTTTCCACCATTTAAAGGCCCTAATAAAGGTAAAGGTAAAGGGACCCCTGACCATTAGGTCCAGTCGCGACCAACTCTGGGGTTGCAGCGCTCATCTTGCTTTATAGGCCGAGGGAGCCGGCGTACAGCTTCCAGGTCATGTGGCCAGCATGACTAAGCCGCTCCTGGAGAACCAGAGCAGCGCATGGAAATGCCGTTTACCTTCCCACCGGAGCGGTACCTATTTATCTACTTGCACTTTGACATGCTTTCGAACTGCTAGGTTGGCAGGAGCAGGGGCCGAGCAATTGGAGCTCACCCCGTTATGGGGATTATAACCACTGACCTTCTGATCGGCAAGTTCTAGGCTCTGTGGTTTAACCTACAGTGCCACCCCCATCCCAAAGGCCCTAATAAGTAAAGGTAAAAGGTAAAGGACCACTGGATTGTTAAGTCCAGTCAAAGGTGTCTATGGGGTTGCGGCGCTCATCTCACTTTCAGGCTGAGGGAGCTGGCATTTGTCCACAGACAGCTTTCTGGGTCATGTGGCCAGCATGACTAAACTGATTCTGGCGCAATGGAACACTGTGACAGAAACCAAAGTGCATGGAAATGCCATTTACCTTCCCACCGTAACGGTACCTATTTATTTATTTGCACTGGCATGCCTTCAAACTGCTAGGTTGGCAGGAGCTGGGACAAAGCAAAGGGAGCTTACCCTGTCGTGGGGATTTGAACCACTGACCTTCCGATCAGCAATCCCAAGAGGCTCAGTGGTTTAGACCACAGCGTCACCCGTGTCTACTAATAAGTTGAGACCAATGATTCTGGCAGAAAAGCGATATTCAACAATGGGGTGGTGCTGGCAGGGGAAACCTGGAGGGCATAGGGTTGCCAGGTGGCTGGCAAGGGGTGGTGCTAATTCATAGCCTGACATCCTCCTTTGTCTTTAGCGGTGGTTTGGTCTGCAGAAACCAGCAGGTGAAGCTCAGCCATTCAGAAAATATATGAAGGAAGCAAAAGTACACAAAGCTCAGCAGAGAGAGATGGGGGCCAACCACAGAGGGGCAGTGTCCTTTGAGAGGCGGTGCCAATCTCTTCCTACCCCTTTTAAGGGGTGGTGGAGTCAGAGCATGCCAGGGACTTGTTCCAGAGTGCTGGCTTCACCTGGAGAAAGGAGGAAGTGATTCTGAGCCAGGTGAGATGACAAATCTCTAGATTTCTGTGGGGGAAAGGGGTATATTTTAAAATAGCTGAAGGTGCCCTGCAAAACAGAGTAGCTAATAAATGGACCTGGGGTTCCTAGTTAACACCCCAAAATCCAACATTGCCTGATTCACTCCAAACCTGAGCCACTGGTTTGCAAACATTTTGCAACATTTTGCAACCCCCCCAATCCTCATACAAAGTAACTGATATATCAAACTGGGCTTCCTAGTTAACACCACACAAAATTCAACATTGGGCCCATCCATACTTCTGCTTGTGCCGTGCCTAGAAAGTACAGGTCCTAGCAGCTTTCTAGGCATGGGTCTGAGCAGTTTCCTCCTTGCCCCACTCCTTCCCAAGGGAAAACCTGCTCTCTAGCAGTAGATCGAACCAATGGCAATCCGAGCGAAAAAGGAGAGCGGTTTTCCAGGGGGTTAGGTGGGTGGTAAAAAACAGGGGAAGAGGAAGTGTGGATAAGCCCATTTGGATGAGCCAGATTTTTGTATTTTGTTTTGCAGCACAAAGCCCCATGTTTGGGAGTGCCCAGAATTGTGTGGCTGACTTGCCCAGTGGGAGGGCCTTACTGGTCACCCCAAATCCAACATTGCCTTAATTCACTCCAAAGTTTTGCTGCTGTATCCGTTACTCAGTTTTGTGGGCGATGCAAAACACAAGGATTCTACTGCAAAATGATTTGTAGTGAGTTTATAATGCTAGGTTTTGGGGTGTTAACTATGAAGCTGGTTTGATGCATGAGTTACCCATACATGTGTGGGGTATGGAGTGTGAGGTTGGTGCTGCAAAAGTGTGAGGTTGCAAAGTGTGAGGTTGGTGCTGCAAAATGATCACAAAACTTTGGCATAGCTCTGTTGGGGGTCCCATATTTCTGGGTTCAAAGATATTTTGCTGTGAAAATTCATTTTGGGGGGGAGCACTGATTTGTTCTGAGTCACTTTGCATATTTATTTAAAAAGGGGACATACGGAAACTGGTAGGATAGGGTTGTATCCAACACTAGTCCTTCTCAGAGTAGGTTAATTGATTGCAATGACATATATCCTGGAATTACAGAAGCCAATTCAGCTTCTGATGCCCCGTTTCTCCCTCCAGCGCCACCACTGCTGAGCTCAGAGAAGAGGATGAGCCAGTGCTGGCACTTGCAGTCATGTCCCTCTCTTGCATGAGTCAGCTGGCTGCCACAAGAACGTGGCACCAAAAGCCATGCATCCTGATTTTCAAGAGAGGAAGGTTGGAGGGAATGTAATGAATGAACACGACTCAGCTAGGCTCATTAATCTCAAAGGCTCTTCTCTGAGTAAAACTTGGGTGCATTGGATACCTATAACCTATAACAGGGGCAAAGGAGAAATTTGTGAACCAGACCTGGACTTATACGCAGATTGGAGCACAGCTATTAGCTAGATTAAACACATCTTTGAATTTTGTGGTGCCGTTTCAGTTCAAAAATGTATTGTAGTGGTTCTAGGGGTTGCTCGTGCGTAAGCACCTGGCTGGATAGCCTGAGTGAACCTTCTCTGTCCGGACAGCCACTCACCCGTGGCTGTCTCAATCGCTGGCAGAATCCGTCAGTGGGCGTTTCTTAAACTTCTTCCAGCAAAGAAGCTCTTTGACGCCTAGTCTTCTCCTACTCTCTCTGCGCGGAAGCCTTCTGCGCAAGGAGGGCGTAGGCAGCGGAGGACCTCTACTCTCCCCGCTGGTCCCCGGCAAGGAGTCATGGGACCGCCTCACCGCTTCCCCCATCTGCCCCCCTTCTCCACTGGTGCTACGCTGATTCTCTTCCCCAGAAGATGGGCTGCCTCTCGCAATCCCGGGACGCTCTCCGGAATCCCTCTGGATTTTGCTCTCTCCCTCCGGCACTGGTGGCAGTTCCCTGACATGTATCTTTAGGAGGGCAAATGAGTGCAAAATGTGTACTTTATGGCAAAGTATATACAGTTTAGATGTAAGCTATTGGTGCTTTTTCTTACCTATGAAAAACAGGACAAGATTGATCTATATCTGAATGCATGTGAAATGGTCATGGAATGGAAATAGGATGAGCCATCAATCTCAGATAGATTGGTTAATAGATATCCTCTATACCAATGACTTCAGTGACAGCCAGTGTGGTGTAGTGGTTAAGAGTGATAGACTCGTAATCTGGGGAACCGGGTTCGCGTCTCCGCTCCTCCACATGCAGCTGCTGGGTGACCTTGGGCCAGTCACACTTCTTTGAAGTCTCTCAGCCCCACTCACCTCACAGAGTGTTTGTTGTGGGGGAGGAAGGGAAAGGAGAATGTTAGCCGCTTTGAGACTCCTTTGGGTAGTGATAAAGCGGGATATCAAATCCAAACTCCTCCTCCTCCTCCTCCTCTTCTTCTTCTTCTTCTTCTTCTGTCCAGCATAACTTGGAAATGAACATATTTCAGGAGTAGGGAAGCTGTGACGCTCCAAATGCGGCTGATCTACAACTCCAATCATTCCAGATCGTTCACCATGAATGAATGAATGAATAAAACTTTATTTGCATAGCCAACAGGCCATAGCACCGAAGGACAAACACCAACAGAAATACATTACAAATATAGTTAAAATCTTGTGACCTATTAAAACCCTAGGTAAATTAATAATCTCAGTACTTAAAACTTAGCAGAAGTAATAAAATAATAGTACTAAAACATGATAATAATCATAAAAACCCAGGCGAGGAATCCGGGTGACCACACTGATATCATTCAGATACCAGCTCTCAATCTCATTGCTCTCTCGATAAATTTGGCAACCTTCTCTGTTGTCGAGCTGTTCTGATCGGCTAGAAGTGAGCACAATTTGGCTTCGCAAGAGCGGCCAGGGATGGCAGATAGGAGCGGCGTGATGGTCTCGTCCCTAAGATCTTTATATAGGGAGCAAGACAAGAGAACGTGTGACGCCGTCTCTACATAGCCAGCTCCACAGGGGCAGAGCCGGTTCTCAAATGGAATTTTTTGATATCTGCCTTCAAGAACAGCTGACGGTAACATATTTAGTCTGGCCAGTGTAAAGGCCCGCCTAAGTTTTGGGATGGTTAAGGTGGACAAATAAGGTGCCCGAAAATCAAAATGGGAGGGGGGCAGATAGGCGTACCAAGCACTAAATTTCTTAATATAGGCCAGATTATTCTGCTGCTCAATATCCTTCAAGCGCTGTTCGATAATGGTTTTTGCCTTGGGGAGACCCACTTCCAGGAGATGCTGTGCTTGTAGGCCACATGTAAGTAGTTTTTGATGCACTACTTTGGACCACCGACTTCTATGAGCGTCTCGTGCTACTAGAGGTAATAGTCCGGATGGGTTTAAATTTAAACGAAGCCAATAGTTGAATGTTCTTATCCAGGTCCGGGTCTCGACGGAGAGGAGGCCGGTCTCCAGCCGTAGGGCCGCATTTGGTACGCATGATGGAACGGCTAGAATCTGTCTTAGGAATTTAGACTGGACTGTTTCGAGTGTGCGGCAATGATTTCCCGTCCAGATTTGGGCCCCGTAGAGTAGTTGTGCCAAGGGTTTTGCTTGAAAGACATCCAAAGCTGCTGGGATATGTCTGCCCCCCTTCGTAAAGTAAAAGCGAGACAGTATTTTGACGCTTTGAGATGCTTTTTCCCTAGCATATTTATGGTGGGCCTCCCAGGCCCCTGTTGACTGGAAAACTACTCCGAGGTATTTGAAAATTTTGACCTGTTCTATTGGCTGATTGTCCATCTCCCATCTGTGATGTCTGTGTCTCCTAGCGAAGACCATGACTTTAGTTTTTTGGTGATTGACCACCAATTGATCTCTCCTGCAGTAAGCTGAGAATTCTCTTAGTAGCCTTTTGAGGCCTACTTTAGTTCGTGATAAGAGAACCGCGTCATCCGCATAGAGGAGCACTGAAATTGATTTTTCGGCCAGTTTGGGGGCATGAAACTCCGGGGATGTTAGGTGTTTGACCATGTCATTGATATATAAGTTAAATAAGGCTGGGGCTAGAATGCAACCCTGCTTGACTCCTTTGGTGGCTGGTACAGGGCCAATTAGTTGCCCATTTACTGAGGCTCTTACATATAACTTGGAGTCTTTATATAGGCTTTTTATCAAGAATAGTAATCTTTTGTCAATGTTGGTAGCATTGAGTTTCGCCCAGAGTTTGATTCGTGAAATCGAGTCAAAGGCCGCCTTTAGGTCAATAAATGCTGCGTATAGAATCCCACGTGTTTTGTTGACATATTTGTCAATGAGATGTGCTAATACGAAGCAATGGTCTATTGTTGTTCTGCCCTGTCTGAAGCCGGCTTGCTCCTCTGCCAGAACTGCCTCAGTTTCCATCCAGTCGATTAGTTTAATGTGGAGGTGTTTGGCGTACAATTTGCTGGGAATGGGGAGGAGGCTGATGGGTCTGTAGCTCGCTGGATCTGCCATGGGACCCTTTTTATAGATTGGGATGATTACTGCCTCTGTCCAGCAACCAGGGATTATGCCTGTTGAATCGATGTATGTAAATATTGACGCCATTATAGGAGCCCACCAACTGGTATTGTTCTTCAGGAGCTCTGCTGGAATGTAGTCTATGCCCGGGGCTTTGTTGTTTTTCAGTTGGGCAATTAGTTTCCCCACCTCCTCTATGGAGACAGGAGGCCAATATGGTAAATTCTCAGAGTAGGCACTTGGATCGTTGTGCTGAGCTTTGTCATCATAGAAGAGGGTTTGGAAATATTTCATCCACTCCTGGGGTTCTACAGTGCATGTGGGACCAATCTGCTCTTGGCCCAGGAGTCCCCTAATGGTACGCCAGAAGGAGGTTGAGTCTTTGTCATTCGAGGCCTTCACTAGTCTACACCAGGCCATTCTCTCGGCTTTTTGTTTTTTTACCTTTAATAGCTGTTTGTAATTTCGTCTTAAATAGATGTAGGCCATAAATAGCGAAGGTGCTCCGGTGTTTCTGTAATTCCGATAGGTTGATCTCAGACGTTTCCTTGCTTGTCTACACTCCGAATCAAACCAACTCTCTTGATCCTTTGCCCGCTTTGTAACAGAGTTAAGTATCTCAGTTGTTAGGAAGGTCTTTAGTCTTGCTAATAACTCGTTGAACGAGTCCATGGCCTTTGCCCCGGTATTGGCTAATACAATGGCTGAGTAGATGGTCTTCACGTCTTCCGAATGGAGGAGGTGAGTTAGCTCTGTATTAAGCATGGGGGACCATTTAATGCTTCTGGGGGCCAATGATCCCAGGTTAACGATGGGGGTGTAGTAAAGGTTAGCCGTGGGTTTGTTAAACGATGGGCCATTGAGCGCTAAAGTTAGTGGGAGGTGGTCGCTTTCGGTGTTATGTCCCACTTGAAACGTCGATACAGAATTATAGGCGAATCTTGATATCAGAATATAGTCTATCACACTTCCTCCCATCTTTGAAAGATGGGTATACTCCCCTGGGTGGTCCTCTTCCCTACTACCGTTTAATATCATCAGCTCCCTTCTTTTTGCGACCTGGGCTAGGCATAGCCCCGAGAAATTACATTTATTATCTTTAGAAAGTCGTGAGACGCATTCTTCGGTTGGGCTTTCAGGGTCCTGAATCTGATTATATTGGCTGTAAAGGTTGTCATCATCAGTTCCCATACGGGCGTTGAAATCCCCCCCGATTATGATCGGTGTAGAAGGGTAGGAAGATTCTATGGACTCTAAGAATGCCTCTAACTCTGCCCAGTTAGCTTTCACTATAGATTTTTTTTGGCAGGGGGGCAGGTAGACATTGGCCACTACCAGTGCCTCTCTCTTGATTTTGAGTAGGACTGCCGTGGCTAGTGAATTGCAGTTTGGGAGGGCTTTTAAGGAATGTTCAAGCTCTGTGGAGATGAGACTAGCTAGACCTCCACTAGGCCTACCTCCCCTCACAGATGGAGTAGCAAGTAGGGAGTGGCAAGAATACCCATTGAACAAAATGGGGTCGCTGTACCAGGTCTCCTGCAGGAGGATGATATCAAATCGCTTAAGAAACATCGCAAATTGTTGATTGTTTTTCTTAGCGCGCCATCCTGCAATGTTCCAGGACAGCAGCTTTAATTCTCTGTCCCTCCATGGTGTAGATTTGTTGGGTCCACAGAGTCCAGTGACCCCTTTACATCTAAAAAAACACTCCCATTAAGTTTGTCAATAGGCATCTGCTGCATAGGGGAGTGATTATCCATAGCTCCCGGGGACTTAGGGGGGTGGTTTGGGCTTGGGGGAGTAGCTATTTCATTTGGGGAGAGTTTAAGATAGTTGAACCAGGTACTCGGAGATGTGACAGTCTGTTTTAGTTTTGCCTTACCATACACCAGCGGAGGCTGCGATTGGTCTTCCGAATCTACGCATTTAAAGGCGCCTCCCGCCGTCCTCTTGTCCACTAGGCACTTGGGGGATATAGGCCGTGTGTATGAGCCTTCCGTAGTCTCAACATGGGCCACCTTTTTGGTCAGTCTGCTTCTCAGGGTGTCCAGTCTAACCAAGATTTCCCTTTGGGCTGACGTCTGTAGTGACCAGAACCGATTTATTAGGGCATGTTCTTCTATGGAGAAAGAGTCCTCTCTGTCGTTCGAATGAAGTTGGGTCTCAATAGGAGCTTTGTTTTTCTGCTGATGCACTAGGCTCTGGTTTTGTTGGTTTTGTTGCATGTGCACTCTATCGTTTTGTTCCTCTGTTCCTGGTCTCCCTTCCCCCTTGGCCGCCAGTAGGGAGGTTGGCGGGGCCAAAGCTGGATCCGTCAAAGCTCTACCCCTTAAGGCAGTCCCTTCTTGCCGGTGGGATGGTCGTCTAGTAGATCGTGGGGAGGGGTTCATAGGGAGGGACCGTTGCTGCGAATTCCGGGCGTGATCCTCAATCCTCCTTGTAGGTCGGCTAACCAAATTTGCTGAGTTTGGGATTTTCCCAATAGTGCCCCTACAGTTGTTAAAGAAGCATCTTTGTGGGAAGATTCCATACCAGTTGAGGCGATTTTGAAGTTTGCTCAAAAGTGTAGGAAGCCTGGGAGAATCGAACTTGAGCACCAAGCGCTTAAATTTTGGAGTCTCTGGCAGCCATTCTAATGATAGGAGATCGCCCTGGGCCAAGTAGGACCTGGTCAACATTCGCAGTGAGATCACAGCAGCTTTACAATTTCTCCAGGCATGGTAGGGGAAGCGGGAGTGAACGATGTTCAAGCATATATTGTTAGGGGTGAGTTGGAGGTTTGCTAGCTGCTGCCCCCTACTTGGGCTCTGTGCCTGATGATTATCAGGTCCCTGGTGATTTGATGGCGGAATCAAAATCGGGGTAGGGGTTTTGGTGAGAGCATTTAGTTTTCCCTCTAACATATTGACGGAGGCTGATAGCACCTTTATTTCGTCAGCCAAGTGCAGGCAATATTTCTGCAAAGTCCTCAGCTCCACTGAGTGTACTATATCGCATAAAGATTTACAGTGAGAGTCGGAGTGAGGAGAGAGGCCGACTGGGCTGGAGGTTATATCCAACGGCGGTTTGTCTCCTGGCAAGGGAGTATTTGCAGTCGTTGCGAGGTCATACGGACAGTCTGCCTGCTTGGAAGTGTTTAAAAGGTTGTTTGAAGTCATTGCAGGATCATGTAGGCAATCTAACTGCTTAAAGGTAACAGGCGAAGGGGGCACGAGATTGCAGAAAAACTCTTCTAACGATGAAATAGAAGGCTCTAAGGTCTTAGGTGGTAAATCCAGCCCAGTAGGTTTCGAGATCTTAGACATAGGTTCTGAGGCATTAAAGGAAAGGTCTTCCACAGAAGAGGTACGGCCACGTTTTAGGTTCGTCATGCTGGGCCCCTAGAGCGGCTCGGTTATCTAAGAGTCCTTCAAAGGCCAAGCAAAAGCTGGTGGAAGGCCAGGGAAGCGCGGCCGGTGGCTGCCCAAGTTACAGCTAATCAGGTTGTTAGTGAAGCTCATTAAGGAGATTTATAGCGCTGAGATTGCAAGCTTCCACAGGGTGAGTTCCTGGCGTTAACATCAAACCATTATCATGCCAACTTCTCGAGAAAAATAGGAGCAAGGTAACTTACAGCATGAACTGAAAGGGGAGCTCCGGCAAGCGCGTCTTACTTCGTCGCCATCTTGGCCCCGCCCCTCGTTCACCATGCTAGCTTGGGAGCTGGACTCCAGCAATATCTGGAGTGCTACCAGTTCCCCATTGCTGGTCTACCAGCATTAGTTAGTAATTTTATTCCTTCTGAGAACCTCAGAAACGTGGCGGGAAGGGGACAACTCCCCCCCACCTCCTTCTGCCCCCAGAACATGAGTTAAACAGTTTCTCCTGTGTTTTTCTTCATTCCTTGGAATGCTTGTTTCCTGGCTCCTTAGCAACACTTCAGACCTCTGCTATGTATTACACAGGCAGCAAACAGCAATTTAACACTTACATTGGTAGAATAAAGGGATTGTTATCTCTTGTGGTTTACCTGGGCAAATTGATGATCTAAAGCAAAGTCACGAGAATGTCTCTCACACACTTGTAGGTTTAGATTTTCTGCTTTGAATGTTGAGTTGGACAAAAGTGTCTACTCTGTGGTTCAAAAATACATGAAAAATCTTATCAATGAGATGTGGCCATTGGCACTAGGATAAATAGGTTATAATAAGAACATTGCCTCCACATTTTGATTTTCAACTTTCTTTATAGCTATCCCATTGACTTTTTTTTGTTTTGTTTAAAGGAAGTTAAAAGTCTGGGCCTCCTGCTGTGTGGGAGGATGAAAGTGATGATGAACTATAAATTGCACAAAGTTCTACCCCAAAATAAACTTAATTCATCTTTAGTTCACTGAGCAACCCTGAAAACTACCTTCAGGTATAACTCAGAGATATTTGAAGGAGTTCAATGAACTACATTATGCTATCCGTCTGCTCATTATCCACAAATTCACTTATCTAAATATGAAGAATTGTACTCAAACCTGGAATATCCTGCTTTTCCTTAGGACGTCCCTATTTTCATCAGAGAAATGTTGAAGGGTATGGTAGGATGTTCCTATTTTCACTGGAGAGATGTTGGAGGGTATGAACCCGAGCCGAGGAGATAAGTAACTATAACCTTTATAAGACATCTGAATATATGTTGTATATATATTGGAAGCGACCCAGATTGACTGGGAGAAAACAGTCAAATGGGCTAGGTATAAACATTATTAGTAGTGATAGTAGTAATAATAGTAGTAGTATTGCATATGACATCCCTATTTTCATCGGAGAAATGTTGGAAGGTATGAATCTGCTGTAGGCCTCTCAGGACATGTGCAACTTTACAGAAAAACCTAATAATAGCCTGTGGAATAATGTGGATGTCTCCTTTCCCCAGGTTCATCATCCCTATTGTGCTCCTCAGTCACGGATCTGACCCTTCTCACAATGCATATACTGCAGATCAGCGCTGTGGTTTGTGCTTTCATCAGCCTTGTCCTCCTCCTCATCGCCCTGGGCTCAGACTACTGGCTGCAAAATGACAATGTGAACTATGGCCTCTGGAAAGTTTGTGGTCCTTTCGGTTCAAGCTATTCTTGTATTTCATATCCGATAGATAAAGTACCAGGTAAGATCTTCTCTGTCTTGTGCTAGGAATACTTAAGGTGCGGTATTCTAAAGCAGATTGAACCGATCTTCATTTCTAAGTTATGCAGCAGTGTGGCAGGACAGTTGATGTTTCTGAAACTCCCTGAAAGTCCAGTGTGACTAGAGATAGCACATTTACCCTGTCCTCTTTTATGGGGGGGGGGAGGGTAAAATATTAGGTGCTGGGACTCATGCTATGATAAAGGTGCCCTGGGTGCAGCACAAAATGGCAACTGTGGGCAGCAAAAAAATTAAAAGGTGATGGTAGTTCATTGCCCTGGGTTCAGACAACTGGGTGGTCACCAACAATTACATCTTGGGCCTCTGGAATATGTGCGTACCTAATTGCCAAGCTTTGGAGATGGTTGTGTCAGGTAAGATCTTATCTGTCTTCTGCTAGGAGTACTTAAGGCATTCAAAAGCAGACTGAACTGATCTTCATTTCTAAGGCATGCAGCTGCGTGTGGGGCACTTGATCATACTTCAACTCCCTGAAAGTCTGGTGTGACTAGGGATAACACATTTACTCTGTGTTAGGTGCTGGGAATCATATTTTGATAAAGGTGCCGTGGGGGCCAGGACAAAATGGCTGCTGTGGGAAGCAAAAAAATAGGTGACAATAATCTGCAACAGTGAGTCCAATTGCTGCCTTTACTATGGTAGATTCTTGAGAGTCCCATGGACTGCAAGAAGATCAAACCTATCCATTCTGAAGGAAATCAGCCCTGAGTGCTCACTGGAAGGACAGATCCTGAAGCTGAAGCTCCAGTACTTTGGCCACCTCATGAGAAGAGAAAACTCCCTGGAAAAGACCCTGATGTTGGGAAAGATGGTGGGCACAAGAGGATGAGATAGTTGGACAGTGTTCTCGAAGCTACCAGCATGAGTTTGACCAAACTGTGGGAGGCAGTGGAAGACAGGAGTGCCTGGTGTGCTCTGGTCCATGGGGACACAACTAAGCAACTAAACAACAACAACACAGGCATAGGCAAACACGGCCCTCCAGATGTTTTGGGACTACAATTCCCATCATCCCTGACCACTGGTCCTGTTAGCTAGGGATGATGGTAGTTGTAGTCTCAAAACATCTGGAGGGCCGAATTTGCCTATGCCTGGTATAATATATGTAGCACTTGAGGCAAAACAGAAAGTGCTTCTTCTTCTGTAGCTTCCCGCTTGCGGTAGCTGCCACCTGCAAGTTACACCAGCATTGCTGCGTCACACCTGAAACATCACCAATGACAGGATGCCTTCACTGCAATGGGGAGGGTTATGGGGAGACTTGGCGCAGTTGCAATGAGCTTCTGGCTATGTTTGGAGTGTAAACAAGGAGGTGGCGAGGGCGTGAGGATGCGAGTTCCCACATCTCCTTTGGAACACAGCTGTTTCTCTGCCAGGAAGTGTTTTCCTTCCCTGACTTAGAGTTTGAAATCTGTGGCGAATGCTGCCCAAGGGGTTGCCTGAGATTTAGCCAAAAGACACTGCACTGCTCCTTCAAGTCAAAAACTCATTCCTTGCACAGAAAGGAAGGAAAAGGATCCGTCAAATGAACTACTGCAGTGCTTGAAATGTCAAGTACATGCACCAGCAACTCCTGCATTTGCCAAGAGGGCTGGAGCTGTGAGAGACAACAAAAGGTCAAAGTGCATAGAATGTTCAAAAATCACATTGTTAGGAAGGCTTTGTTTAATGTGTGGATAAGATATAAAGATCTACTGGAAAACAAAACACCAAGGTGGTTGTCTCCAATAGAAGCAAAAGCTCTAAAAAAGCTCAATATGGAGGCCAATTGGCCAAAATATTGGGAGATTTTGGAGCAGGAGGGGGATAAAGTAAAATTGCAGAGTTTTGAGAAACTGAAAAGTAAAGTGTGAGACTGGCTTCATTATCACCAGATAATGGAGGCATATAAATTGGACAGGAAAATTGGCTTCCAGGTGGAAAAATCAAAACTAGAAACAGAACTATTAGAACCTAAAACTAAGATTTTGTCAAGGATGTACAACTTGCTGTTGGAATGGAATACACAAGATGAGACAGTGAAATCTGCAATGATTAAATGGGCACAAGATGTGGGCCATAATATAATGTTGGCTGACTGGGAACGGTTATGGACCACTGGTATAAAATTTACGGCATGTAATGCCCTAAGAGAAAATATTATGAAAATGATATACAGATGGTACATGACACCAGTCAAGCTAGCTAAAATCTATCATTTGCCTGATAATAAATGTTGGAAATGTAAGGAAATTGAAGGTACATTTTTCCACCTTTGGTGGACATGCCCAAGGATTAAGACCTTCTGGGAAATGATCTATAATGAATTGAAAAAGGTGTTTAAATACACCTTCCCGAAGAAACCAGAGGCCTTTCTCCTGGGCATGGTTGACCAACAGGTGAAAAGGAAGGACAGAACCTTTTTTATGTATGCCACAACAGCAGCAAGAGTACTCATCGCACAGCACTGGAAGACACAAGAGTTACCCACTCTGGAAGAATGGCAGATGAAAGTGATGGACTATATGGAATTGGCCGAAATGACCGGCAGAATCAGAGACCAGGGAGAAGAGACGGTGGAAGAAGACTGGAAGAAGTTCAAAGACTATTTACAGAAACATTATAAGATTAATGAATGTTAATTCGACATCAGATGGAATGTAAAAGGTTATTAGTAAAAAAGTTGTAAAATTTAAAGACCCAACATTTAAGACATTAAGGAGATTAAGTTACATCAAGATATCAAAATCAAGATAAAGATTAATTAAGGTAGAGGGAAGGGATTTGCTGATTAAATATAAGATTTGGAATACAGTGAAGGGAGGTATGGGGAAGTCGGTGAAATAAGTTAATGCAAGAAATATCATGAAGATGGAATTGTTTTTATTGTTGTTGTTGTTTTCTTTTTGATGTTTTGTGCTTTTGTAACTTTGTATTTTTCTGCTTTTTTAGTTTCTGTTCTTTTTCTGTTTTGTTTTTTGTGTTAAAACTTAATAAATATATATATATATATATTTTTTTAAAAAGGAGCTGTGAGAGACAACAGTAGCCACTGAGTGAGGACATATTGACCAGTTTGGAAATAACACCTAGCTGCTTCAACAGACAAGCGATGCAGCTGCAGGCTGGCATTTCTTGGAATGCTGGAGAACAGGGGTTAGGGGAGACTCTGTGCTGTTTTGATGATTGCACTGCTGCTTTTAAAAAATATTTTAAATATTTTATTGTAAGCTGCCTCAAGAACTTTGGTTAGTAGGCGGGGTATGGATATTCATAAATAAATACAGTGGTACCTCTGGTTGCGAACGGGATCTGTTCTGGAGCCCCGTTCGCAACCTGAGCAGAACGCAATCCACGTCTGCGCGTCTGCGCATGCACGGGTCACGATTTGCCACTTCTGTGCATGCGTGTGATGTCATTTTGAGTGTCTGCACATGCGCAAGCGGCGAAACCCAGAAGTAACCCTTTCCGGTACTTCCGGGTCACCATAGGATGCAACCTGAAAAGATTTAACCTGAAGCAAATTTAACCTGAGGTATGACTGTAAAATAATCATGCTGCTGAGTAATAGGAGCCTGGTCCATTAGAGCAAATGGGGCACTGCCAACCCCCACCTGCCAGGGGTTGGCTCTGCCTGACATGGCCTCTGGCATTGCCTACTGTTGGTCTCCATGGCTGTTATGGGCATTTAACCCCCTTCTTCCTTTCTCTTCCTTCCTTCAAGATTTCATCCATGCCACCCGAGCGTTCATGTTCTTCGGGATGATCGCTGGAGCTGTCTCTTTCATTATTCTTTGTGGAACATTTTTTGACTTCCAGTTTGGCTTCTTCTCCCGGGCCAGGACCTCAGCCATAGCCAGCCTTGTTGCAGGTATCCTTGGGGTCATATGCATCTGATTCCACAGTCCCCTCAACCCCTCAAACTCAAAGCTGCAGACTGTGTCTGAACAAATCCCACAGATCCTACGCCAAGAAAACTTGAGCTGAAAGGAAAAGTCCACACGGAATCCTATTGGTGGACTCCAACTAAGTCATATTCAGAGTAGACCCACTGAAATGTATTGACATGATGAAAGGTACAATTCAAACCCTTACTCTCCATCCCAGGTATTTAGAGAGTGGTGGAGCCACTACTGCATATCCAGTTCATCTGGAAGGTATGAATTTGCTGTAGGCCTCTCAGGAGGGTGAACTTCTGATGCTTCTTTCTGCAACACCTGCAACATCAGAAGTTGAAAGTAGGAGCCTAGAAAAGGGCTTAGCGATCTCCCTAAATACATCTTTCCGTTTCCATTTCCATCAATGCAAAGGAGAAGGGCCAGTTCGTAAAACCCTTCATGATCCTCCTCCCCCTTCTTATTTGCACTTCCAATATTATGGTGCAAAGGAGAAGAGGATCACAAAGGATCTTCAAAGCCTCCCCAGAAATGGCTCTTTTCCAACTGCAATGTTGGAGATGGAAAAGATCTGTATAGAGCAGCTTCAAAAGCAGCACTGCAAGTAGAAGTGGAGTTCATCCAACAAAAACTATGTCCTCCTTATTCAGCAAGGCATGCTCCTAAAATCTTCCTTTTTCTACCTTTGCCTCCACTGGCAGTAGAATGAACAGCTTGGCTGGCAGGAGGAGCAAGGCTGAAAGGTGGCCAGCAGAGAAGGGCTGCTGCTCAGAAACGGCTGCCGCATGTTGTGGCAGTCCCTTGCCTGAGCCACCCATCCACCACTGCTCATCACACTTTATTTCACATTGCCACCTGTCTGTGTTTAAGTGAACTGCAGGGTGATGACACTTTTACTTTTTCATTATATGTAACTGATACCTATATAAAAACAGCCAAACAATTGCATTTGAAAACAATTTGAAATATAGTAACCATAAATATAGAAAAACTGTTCAGAACAGCAGCCAATAATCTACAATCAACTCAGATTCAGAACAGATACCAGCTGGGATAAAGATTTTAGCACGTTCGTTGAAAGCAGGACATCTTTAGCATGCACCAGAAAGACAATAGAGAAGGTGCCTGTCTGATATATAAAGGGAGGAAGTTCCAAAGTGTAGGTGCCAACACATCAAAAACCCAATTTTGACATCATATGGAACAGACCTTCTCATAGGCTGGGACCTGCAGGATGCCATTTCTTGCAGTGCACAGTGGTCAGCTTGGGATGTTAGGGGTGAGATGATGTTTTATTCACACTGGTCCCTAGCTATATAGGGCTTTGTACACTAATTTTGAACCTTGCACAGCGGCGGATTGGTAGCCAGTGGATTTCTTTCAGCAGCAGTATATATGTTGGTCATATTTCACCCCAAGTGAATAGTTGATCCTCTCCATTTTGCACTAGCTGCAGCTTCCAGGTCAGCATCAAGGATTTAATTTACAAGTAACCTGATATCCTGATGTATTTTTTCTTCCTAGCTGGTTGTGTCCTGATTGCCATGGCCACCTTCACAGGGTGTGCGAGAACAGTGTTCGGTCCTGGATTGTCTTATGGATGGTCTTTCGGCTTGGGTTGGGCCTCCTTTCCTCTCTTCCTGATTACTGGTGAGTATGTGTCAAATGGGAAATGCTGAAAATGCACATCTTTATTAAAATGTTTGCCTTCGTGTAGCCTTGTCAGCTGCATTATTTAAGTCTGGGGCTGCTCTACAGTGTGTCCATTTGAACACAGATGAAAGCAGGTGTGTGTGCGCGCATCCATACCTGCCCAATGACGTTGTGGGTTGGTATATACCAAGAGCGCTTCCTTTTTCTTTTACCTGAGGTGTGGGCAGGGAAGCAAAAATATGGATACCCTAATTAGGCGAAAGGTTTTATGACACCACACTCACCCTTGTAGGTGGGATACCAGGATCTAGATTTTTTTTTTTTAAGATTGAAAGCAGCAGGTTGAGGATGAGCACAAACGATTGTGGATTAAGAAAAATGATTTTTTGTGTGCTACCTATGGGATTAGTATATACGTAGGTGTTAAATAGCATGAAGGATAGGGTACGTAACTGAGGGGGTCCCAGATCAATCTCCGTGGGGCAGAACACTTATCTCATAGGACCACATCCTACATCTCCCTTAACAGCAATGAAAGGACCTATTGCAAATCAGCACCCTCTTTTCCCCACTATGCCAGAAGGACCCCATAATGCCTGACTTGCATGGCCAGGCTCTGCACTTTCCCCAAACTCTCCGAATAACAGTATGAATGGGATCAAACCAGTCCACAACTTTATTGACATCAGAGGCAAGAGGTTTGGTATAGGCATTGGTCAACCATTTACTTCCAACCCGCCTGCCAGAAGTGACACCAAGGGTCAACGCAGCAGCAGGGGCTTACGTCAAATAGGGGGACTCCCATGGGGGTCACCAACTTGCAGAGTGCTGAGGTCCAAGCCCCCACCTGGGCATATAGCCAGAAGCAACTCCTCCTGGACCCTTTTAATGGGATACTCTACATTTGGGGAGGGGTAGGCCAAGACTACAACCTTTCCCCTGCCCGGCCAAGACTAAGGAGCATCCAATACCTAGAGCAGGCAAGGTTTAACTCAGCAAGGTTTAACTCACCTGGGCAGGTTCATTCCAGCAGTGATCCCTCCATGGGCCAAATTGTGTGCATGTGTGAGTGCGTGCGTGCGGCTGTGATTTCTGACAATTTCCAGCGTCTGAGCATGTGCAGACGTGATTTCTGGCACCGCGGAAGCGAGTCCCTGTGCCGTGCTGTGCCGGTTTAGCACAGTGTGTGGGAACTTGCTTGGTTCGTGGGTGGCTCTTGGGCCAGTTAAATGACCCCCATTGGCCGCTTGTGGCCCATGGGTCTTAGGTTGCCTACCCCTGGCCTAGACCACCAAAGTTGTGATGATTGCTATGAGGTAGGAAAAAAACCAGCCGGCAGGTGCCGATTTCCCTGATGGATGAATTCCTGCACTGAATACGGTGAGCAGCAATGCCACAGCAAGGTCTGAAAACAGTATGAAAAAGGGCTGGCTGGGAGATCCGACAAAAAACTAGTTACAGGGACTAGGGCCAACCTGCCTCATCAAGCCCACTCCCTGGGAAGGCCTTGTCTCCAAGCCTGCCTGCCACTAGCCAATTTGCAGGCAGGCTTAAATCCGAAATGCCAGCTGGTGAGGTGAGCTTGAAGCCGCCCTCACCAGCCAGGCAGTCCCCAGCACCAGGGCCCCTGTCGGATGAGGGTGCCAGGAGGTATTGCCTACCCACAGTGTGAGTAGGCGGATTCCTATGAAATGCCACTGAGATGTCCAGAAGAACCAACAGCGTCACAGCCCCAATACCCGACCCTAGTCAAAGGTAATTTGGAGGCACAACCAGTGCAGTTTCTGCCCCTTTTGTTGTTTAGACATTTAGTCGTGTCCGACTCTTCGTGACCCCATGGACCAGAGCACACCAGGCACTCTTGTCTTCCACTGCCTCCCACAGTTTAGTCAAACTCATGCTGGTAGTTTCGAGAACACTGTCCAACCATCTTGTCCTCTGTCGTCCCCTTTGCCTTGTGCCCTCCATCTTTCCCAACATCAGGGTCTTTTCCAGGGAGTCTTCTCTTCTCATGAGGTGGTCTAAGTATTGAAGCCTCAGCTTCAGGATCTGTCCTTCCAGTGAGCATTCAGGGCTCATTTCCTTCAGAATGGAGAGGTTTGATCTTCTTGCAGTCCATGGAACTCTCAAGAGTCTCCTCCAGCACCATAATTCAAAAGCATCAATTCTTCGACAATCAGCCTTCTTTATGGTCCAGCTCTAACTTCCATACATCACTACTGGGAAAACCATAGCTTTAACTATATGGACCTTTGTTGGCAAGGTGATCTACATGGCTGCTTCCTATGATCAAATCCAATACTACCCCAATAGTTCTAGGATCCCATGTGCCCATGGAGGACATCGACAGAAGCCTCTTGTTTTAAAAATCAGCACATATACATCAAAATATGTATTTTAGTAATGCATATGTTAACCTAAGATACGTGTTTATATTTGTATGTTGTGGATACACGTTAGTTCTTGTTACGTTTTATTTTAAAATAGATAATTTACAGTGTGATGTGAAAACAGGTTTATGCATTAATGACACGGATGTGAGATAGGCTTATCCATCCACTCCTAGACACTTCCAGTTCTGCCCATGACTAGTCCCTTGGAGAAGTCTCAAAATGCGCAGTCAGTGTGGTTCTGTGGAAGGGAATACATTTTGGTCCACGAGAACAGCAGGTCTTGGAGGATGAGCAAGAGAGGTAACGCTGGGGTCAGAGCCCCAGATATCTTGGGTGGTGTTTTGTTCTGCTCCCCTGTTGCCCTAACCAGCCCCTTTTCTCTCCTGACAGGTGGGCTGGCTTTCCCCTTGGATACTGGTGGGTCAGCATGAGCATGAAGAAAAGGCTGTGCATCCACGTCAGATGACACCTGGAGCCAAGTTGATACAGTGGGGCACAGAGACGCAGCCTGCACTGGGGCAGGTTCGAGCTGAAGGAAAATGAATGTACTTTAGTGAGAAGAAACAGAAACAAGGTCTCTTTGTAATAAATTGGAATCCTTTTCCTGAATACTGTAGAACAGGACTACCCAGTGAGGTGCCTCCAAACTTTTGTGGACTACGATTTCCATTCCTGACCAATGACCCTGTAGCTGAGGCTGATGGGAGTTGAAGTCCAACATCATCTGGAGAGCAGCAAAGTGCCTAGCCCGGCATGAGAAGCAAATCATTCCTTCCCCAAACACAGACTTTAATTTTAATTTTAATTTTTTTAAAAAAATGAGGTTAAAAAATATCTACAGTTTAGTATCTGCCCAACGTATGATGATCTAAAAATTAAGAATAATTATGAATGATATTATTCCTTCAATGGCTGGGTGAAAGTCAAGGAATGAGTAAACCAAGCTTTTTCAGTGCATCCAGCAGAAAAGAATGGTCTATGGATTAAATTATATGCTTTGAGTTCTTGCCTTCATATTCTGTTGTTTTCATGAGGATGTGGGTTTGCTGAGGAAGGAAGTCTTTCTCAGCGAGGCTCTACCTGGCTCAAATGAATAAGGATGCCGGCTCAAAACAAACCTTGCAAACCTTTAGTGGGTGACAATAAGAAACAAAAAGACTATGCTAAAATCATAAAGCATTTTTTTTACTGATTGTAAGAGAAGGGGTTATGTGGTTGTCGATGGGCTTGCCATGCTCCTTTGGGAGAAAGGGCAGGATATAAATTGAATAAGTAAATGCATAAAAACAGGTTACAAGGGTACTAAGTGCAGTGGACAAACTCCCCTCCAGCTGAACCAAACTGAAGATTGGACAAACGAGAAACAGAAATACACCGAAATTTGTCGCTTCACCCATCCCTAGTCACAAAACGTAGTGGTATATGGAAACTATCCAGACTTTGCAAAAAGTTTTGCAAGCATCCAGCACTCTCTCCTTAAAAGGAAATGAGCCCTGGATAAGGCCACTTCTGGAATTTCCAAATGCTTTAGCATTAGATTATGTTAACTAGTGAGTATAGATGAGGATTGAAAGCTGCCAGTGATGCCTCTCAGGCTGATGTATACCGGAAGGAGTGTCTCCACCCCCATCATTCAGCCCAGACACTGAGGTCCAGGTCCGAGGGCCTTCTGGCGGTTCCCTCATTGCGAGAAGTGAGGTTACAGGGAACCAGACAGAGGGCCTTCTCGGTAGTTGCGCCCGCCCTGTGGAACACCCTCCCTTCAGATGTGAAGGAAATAAGCAGCTATCCTATCTTTAAAAGACATCTGAAGGCAGCCCTTTTAATATTTAATGCTGTACTATTTTTAACATTTGATTGGGAGCCGCCCAGAGTGGCTGGGGAAACTCAGCCAGATGGGTGGGGTATAAATAATAAATTATTATTATTAGTAGTAGTAGTAGTAGTAAAACTGGGGCTGTTTGGAGATGGAGGTCCAATCTGTGGGCAGCGGGGGGAGGGGAGCAGCCCATGTCTCCTCCTCGCCATCCACTGCATAAAGAAGAAATGGGGAACTTCAGACCCAGGAGGCAGGTGTAGTGTGTGGGGGCAAGGTGGCTGTAGCCCTGGGTACATGGTTTTTAGGGGGCACAAGCTAGGCACCCCCCAGAGGAATCCCCATCCCACCCTGCCTGCAACTGGGTGTCTCTGGGTCCCAGAGCCCAGCCTAGTCTCGTCACTGTGTCCCCAGCCCCCGCACTGAATGGCTGCCTGGCCAGTGTTGGAGGGGGGCTGGACTTGCCAGTGAAGGGCTGCATCGGACAACCTGGGTCCTCCCTGCATGGGCAGGAAAGGGCTCAGTACAGCCCTGCTGGGCTCTGGTAGCCAGAGCTGAGCTGGCGCATGGGCTCTGCGAACTCTGTGCATATAAATTCTGCCGTCCAGTCAGCGCTCCCTGCGCAGCTCTGCTGGGGCCAACCTGGGCAGAAAATGCAGAGTAGCAGCAGTCCTGCCGTCCGTGTGAGATAGAGGGATAAATCAAGTCCAGAGACAGTTTCTTGCTATCTCTAAAGGTTTATTTACAAGCCATAAATCAGTCTCATTCCATCGGAACTTTCCGGCATCTTTCCCGTGCTAAAAGCACACACAGTCTGTCTGCAGCGTTTCTCAGTCTAAAGTGAAAGCAACTTTCACAGACAAAGACGGACAAAGCCTGTGACATATGGCCCTGCGTCACGCCCCTCCCCAGATACAGGACACCAAGGAGTTTAACCCTATAGCCTCCAAACTCCACAAACTCTCCTCACCCTGTGCACATGCCAGGCGGCATTGCTGGTGAGGGATGGTGTGGTGCAGTGGGTTCTGTTGACCTTCCACACTGTGCCGCGCCTCCGCCCGTCATGCACACATATGTACTGTACCCAAAAAGCCCACTGTCTTTCAATGGATAATTGAACAAGAATGGATGCAAAATAAAGTGAGCTACAAATTGCATAAGCTCCAGGACATGCCCTAACAAAACACAACTCCTAGGGTACATGTCAAACTTCACCAGAGAGTGGAAAGATGGGGATTGAGACAGCCAAGGTAGCCCTAGGATTTGATTCAGTCTGCATTTGAATCACACTTTCTGTAACAGTACGCAAACTAAAACATCTTTCAAAACCCACACTTCTCTTTTCACAAAGGACTTATTTATAGACTGGCGGAGTTTCCATATGAGAATTGGTGCCTTATGGGAGATTGGGATGGGGTGGTCTCCCCAACACAGGATAAGACTTCAGAGAAGTTAGCCTTTGTTGCTCTGCCCACTTTTTGCCTTGCTATTGGCCAATGGCTTCTTGATCATTTCTGGAACACAGTGGCAATCCAGGTGAGTTGCACCATTTTCTCTTGCCTAATGCTGAAGGCCTATTGCAAGTTGTCTGTGTGTTGTAACCTTTGAAGACAGAGCAAAGTAGAAGCAGAGAGAAGGACTGAGCTGTGAGCTGGAGGCTTTTGGTGTGCAGGAACATCTCTCTGGAGATCTGACGTGGGGTAAGCAAATCTGTTGCCTGGAAGAGGGGCTTATACTGGTTGCCTTCACCTATGCTTAGCCTACTCTTGTTAGGAAATGCCATCAGTGATCTCTCCTCTAGAATGGAGGCAGAAAAGGCCAATGGATAGTTTGAAGGAGCAGCAGCAGGACCAGGAAGCTCTGAGACCCCAGCAAAGGTGTGGGCCTGAGCAGGTGTCCAATGCTGCCTTTCTCCAGTGGCACAACCAAAGGGAATTGAATATGTGCATCATTCTAACCTCTGATGGAACCAGTATCCAGAAAGAGCCTACAACCCCGCAATCCAGAAGTTCAGAAGTCAAAAGAAAGCACACTGATGCAGAGGGTCAGGGAAAAGAGATGAGGACCATCCACAGATAGGTGGTAACCTTTGATCAGAGGTGGGTATACTGCCCACCTCTGGTGAGCGGGTTGCGGAGTAAAAGCATGCCAGGGGCTTGTTCCAGGGTTCCTTTCACCTAGAGAAAGGAGGTGGAGATTCTGAGCCTGATGAGACAATAACCTCTTGATTTCTCTAGGAGAAAGGAATATTTTTCAGTAGCTGAATGCTGGCGGACTTTGGTACTTCGCATAACTGGAGGCGAGGAAATAGACTAAAAGCAATTGTTTTGAACCAGATTTTTGCAGTAAAATAGTTTTTTAAAAAATAAATAAATAAAAACTATCAACTTCTGAGATGTTTTATAGTGTTTTTAATATTCTGTTGGGAGCCACCCAGATGGGCAGAGTAGAAATAATAAATTATTATTATTATTACTGTCATACCTCGGGTTAAAGTAGCTTCAGGTTGAGCGTTTTCAGGTTGCGCTCTGTGGCGACCCAGAAGTAACGGAACAGGCTACTTCCAGGTTTCGTCGCTCATGCATGTGCAAATGCTCAAAATGACGTCACGCGCATGTGCAGAAGTGGCGAATTGTGACCCGCGCATGCGCAGAAGCGGGTAGAGTTCTGCTCAGGATGTGAATGGGGCTCTGGAACGGATCCCGTTCGCATCCAGAGGTACCACTGTATTATTATTATTATTATTATTATTATTATTATTATTATTACTTTTTCTGGGGGGGATGCAGGGGTAAGTATACCCCTAAACATGTTGTGAATCTAAGTTTGACCTCATTGAGGGGCAGTATTTCGATATGAGTAGGAAAATGACAATACCCCTAAACATTTTTTTAGAAAAAAAGCACTGATTATTATTAACCTGAAATGGAGCTGTATTAATTGCCTATCATAGTCTGCACACCTGAGGACATCTTCATGACAGCACAATGTGCTGTAGGCCTCTCGGCACATATGCAGATTTTAAACACACCCAAACGCAGACTGCAATTTATGTGGAATAATGTGCATGTCTCCCTTCCCCAGGTTCGTCATCTGAGCAGTCACAAGATCTGATCATTCTCACAATGCAGGCCCTGCAGATCGGCGCCATGATTTGCAGTTTCATCAGTCTTCTGCTCTTCCTCATTGCCCTGGGATCAGACCACTGGGTAGCAGATAGCAATAGAACCATTGGCCTCTGGAAATTTTGTGTTTATTATGGAGTCAATTCTGGTTGTAGGTCACTTGGGACGAATGTGAATAGTAAGATTTTTGTCTTCTGCTAAGAGTCCTAGTGGTGTGGTATTTAGCATTAACTTGAGTGCAGTGGGTTCCAGCACAAAATGGCTGCTATGGGCAGCATAAAAATGGTGATGGTACTCCATATCGCTGATTCCCATCTGATCTCCAAAAATCACGGACTTTACTGTGGTATAATATATGCAACAGGTGATCCATCAGGACACCACTTTTGTTTGCTGAGGAGTCCCCACTGGCACCAACTATAGGGGGCCCTGGACGCCTGGGTGCTTGGCACCCACACTGCGGGGCCTCCAATACGACTTCTGGAGCTTCGCGAGGCCCCAAAAAGTGCATTGGAGGCCTCACAGGGCTTCAGAAATTGCGTTCGAAGCCTTTCAGGGCCTCTGATGTGACTTCCAGTTTCTCAAGGAAGTCAGGTCAGAGGCCTTGCTGGCTGCGTTCAAGGCCTCAGACGTGACTTCCAGGACTCCCAGGTAATTGCTGCAGCATGCGCAACATAACATGACATCATGACATCACGGTGTGCCACTAGGCACTCATAATCGGGCCCAAGTTGGCGCCCCTGGGGGTCCCTGTCCATCACTATCAACCACAACCTTTCTGCATGCTGCAAAGGATCTTGGGATGACTGCACACTTAATTCGCACTGTGTTCTTGGCAGGCTTGCTGTGTCCCACTGCCGCTTCATGTGACATGTGTGTGTGTGTGTGTGTGTGTGTGTACTGCAGAGGGAGATTGGCAGTTTGGGACTAGTTTTTTGTGGTTTTTTAATGGACGTTGTCCCACTGTGACTAGCTTCACACTGAGGAACATCTGATAAGCTTGTAACAATACCCAGGACTCCACAAATTGCTTCTTAGTGGCACCTGAACCAGCAGGAGGAGGAGCAGTAGTCTGGTCAACTGCAAAGCAGCTAAAACTTCCACTATCATCTTCCTGCTTTGCTACTGCTCCCTGATGGAAGGAGAAGAGAGACGCTGGACCATCCTGCAGGACACTGGACCCACCTACCACTCATTTGCAACAGCTGGCCTTGAGACTTCTGGGTGGGGTGGAGATGTTGGTTCTATGCCAATGACTTTAGGATTAGGTGGAAGTGGAGGTTTTGTTTATTTGCTAATAAGTGGGTCAGAACATTGCTTTGTATGTGCCCCCCAATGCAATTTATGTTACATGAAATATTAAGGTATTATATGATATCTCTCTCCCCGCCCTCCCTTTTCACTCTATGGTATTATGTATTACTTGTCTTCCTTTTTTCGCTGTAAGTCGCTTGGAGACCTTCGGGTGAAAAAGCAACTGATAAGTCTAATAAATGAAATGAAAACAAAATGTTACCTCAGCTACCTGATGGCATCTCTCAGCATCTTAATAAAGATGTTAAACAGCATTGGGAGGAGAGGGCAGAATGAACACCTGTGGAACGTGGCAGGTGTTGCAACAGCTCAATAACCATCGTGCTGGGTAATAGGAGGCTGGTCTCTCAGGGACACGGGTGGTGCTGTGGGTTAAACCACAGAGCCTAGGACTTGCCGATCAGAAGGTCGGCGGTTCGAATCCCTGCGACGGGGTGAGCTCCCGTTGCTCAGTCCCTGTTCCTGCCCACCTAGCATGTCAAAGTGCAAGTAGATAAATAGGTACCACTCTGGCAGGAAGATAAACGGTGTTTCTGTGTGCTGCTCTGGTTCACCGGAAGCGGCTTAGTCATGCTGCTCACATGACCCGGAAGCTGTACGCCAGCTCCCTCGGTCAATAAAGCGAGATGAGCGCCGCAACCCCAGAGTCGGTCAAGACGGGACCTAATGGTCAGGGGTCCCTTTACCTTTACTCTCAGGGCAAATGGGGCATTGCCCCACCAACCTCATTCTGTTCTCAGCCAGCCCCCACCTGCCAGCCTCCTTACTTATAATGAGACACTTATTGTTGGACTTCCTGCCACCACCCCCACCACCGGTACACATAAGCATCAGCCACCAATGGTAACAGCCCCACTTTGCTCCATTCAGGTACTGACCCCCACAGGTAGGATTAGGAACAGCATCACAAAATGGTGCCCCACTGTGTCTAAATTAATTTTATTTATTTAAGTTGGGGGTTCTCTTGAAAAATACAGATTAATTCTGAAATGGAACAGGATACTTGCAAAATGGACGTGGAACAGATAAGGACTGATCTATCCATCCCAGGCATAAGGTATTACACAGGATGTCTGCAATTGTCCAATTTCATGGTAGCATTTAACCTCTTTCTTTCTTTCTTTCTTTCTTTCTTTCTTTCTTTCTTTCTTTCTTTCTTTCTCTCTCTCTCTCTCTCTCTCTCTCTCTCTCTCCCTCCCTCCCTCCCTCCCTCCCTCCCTTCCAGATTTTGTCCATTGTACCAGAGTCTTCATGCTGCTTGGGATGACTGCTGGAGCCATCTCTTGCCTTGGTCTTTGTGGCAAATATTTTGACTTCCAGCTTGGCTTCATCTCCAGGGCCAAGACCTCAGCTATAGCCAGCATTCTTGCAGGTATTATGGGGGGGGGGGGTTATAAGCATCTGCTTCTGGCAACCAGAGCACTTCTTCCAGCTGCTGCTTTTCACTAGCTGCAGCTTCCAGAATTTAATTTACCAGTAACTTTATATCCTAACATATTTTTTTCTTCCTAGCTGTTTGTGTCCTGATTGCCATGGCCAGCTACACAGGGCATATGGGATCACTGGCCAGTTATGGATGGTCTTTAGGCTTGGGCTGGGCCTCCTTTCCTCTCTTCCTTATAACTGGTGAGTATGTGTCAAATGGGAAACGCTGAATACGTGTGTCTGTACCTTGGCATGCAGTTGCCAGCTGCATTCTTTCATTAGCGAACAGTTTGAGGCTGATCTACATGTTTAGCATCATCATGTAGTCATGCCCCTGGCAGCGTGCCACATTGGCTGTGGGTAGAGGTTCACGTATTGGACAGTTTCCGGGTGTGACATGCCATACAATTCCACTCTCAGCAAAAGAGGAAGAGGGCGGAATGTGAACCAATCCCCTGGGTGTGCTGCTTTTCTGAAAGCATGGATTACTTCTGTATGTTTTGCATTGAAAAACGTTCGGAAATGTCTTTCTCCCTTCTTACCATCACTCTGAAGAAATCAGGTTTTCCCAGTTTCAGCTCGAAGGGCAGGAAAAACATCTAAATCAAGTTTGACCTAAGCGTGCGGCAGGACTTCCGGACTACGGAAATGCATTTGTACCAAACTTCAGCAATTTGCAATTCACTGCTCTTATTCCTTACAAACTCTCCCAGAGGCTTTGGCTGAGTACAGATGATATTCTATTCTAGAATGCATGGAGACAGAGTACTTGGTTTATCCACAGGCAATCTCGATCTATTCTTTTACTCCAAAGCACTTCTTGATAAATGGGTTTCATTCCAAAACTAAAAGCTCATTCCAGATTGGTTTTGCACAGTGAATCTATTTGAAAACCTATGAAAAAAGATGGAGGCATGTCTGGCAAGAGGAGTCCCTTGTAGAAGTCTCAAAATTATTATTATTATTATTATTATTATTAATTAATTAAAATTTGTATACTGCCCTATGCCTGTGGGTCTCAGGGTGCTTCACAAGATAAAATCACAATATAAAAACACAGAATACATAATCAAAATGAGAACTAAAACAACCCAATATCTCCCATCCCCACAACACATTAAAAAGGGGTCTTGGATGTCAATCCAAAATGCACAATGTAGTTCTGTGCCCATTAGAATGGCAGGGCTTTGACGATCCAGGCATGATCCCACTGATGTGCAAGGGAGGTAATGCTGGGGTCAGTGATCTGGATATCTCAGAGAGTGTTTTATTCTCCTTGACCTACTGCCCTAACCAGCTCCCTTTCTCTCCTGACAGGTGGGCTGGCTTTTCGCCTGAATACCGTGCCAGGGATCAGGTTTGATGGCGTTTCTAAGGCACAGAAGCTACAGACGTTTCTAGTGTGCTCATATAATTAAACAGACGTTTCTAGGGTGTTCTGTGTGTGAGGAAAGTTATCAAGGGAACAGAGAAGTGCAACTGGGACAGTCTCAGTGTGTTATCTCTTACCCAAAGACAAAGTGCTTTCAGGGATGTTTATAATTACAGGCCAAAAGGAGTCTCGTGTTATTCTACTCTTTCCTGTTCTTTTTCTCTCATTCTGTGCTGATTTGTATTTGCTAAATGTACATAGACATTTAAGTTTCGTTTTTTCTGTTAAATTGTGCAGCAACCGGATTTTTGAGAGAATTTTACCTTCCAGGGAGCTGGAATTGTACCACCAAGCTCATGTTATGCCTTTAGTAAACTTTTACTAATACTAATAATAGTATGTGGAATACCGCAGACTTTTTACAGCGGCTAGATTAAATGTCCTTGACTCCGCGATATTGTGGGGAAGGTATAGGGGAGTACCATACGCCCAGAGAACCTGTCATTGTGCCATGGGTGTGGTTGAGTCCACCGAACACATTCTCTTGACTTGTCCTTCTTATGCAGAGCTTAGACAAAATTTTATAGACCCACTTCTATGTCAATTTAGCTTCCTACCCGGAGAAAACCAGGTTTTACACTTGCTAAATAATGTCACTAGAGCTATACCTTCCTTGGTGGCCAAATTTCTTTTTTTATGGGGCTATCTGTTTAACCCATTTTAGTGTTGGCTAAGTTTTAAAAATCTTTTTCGATGTTTTAACTGTGTACTGACAAATGTTCCTTTTTCTGACAGACGGTCGAATAAAAAGGTTGATGATACTAATAGAGTTTACTGAGTCTGAGGTTGTTGTTGTTTTGAATTACACATCATCTTGCAAGCTATTCTACTCTGCTGCCAACCAAGCAGGCGTGGCTGGGGTCATTTGAGCACAAACCCTGACAAACTGACATGCATTCTACTAATATTTATCCAGAGCACATTCCAATGTATACTTAGCAGAGTAAAAACTGAAACACATTGCAGGCTTCCCAATAAAGAGACCAGAGGCAATTAAGATTTCATCCAGCAGAGCAGAGAAGGCAAATGAGCATAATGGTCACAAATCCAATACATTCAGGATTGGCACTGTCCATAAGAAATCCAGTTGCAGCAGACTTAATTTAAACTTACAATAACTTATAATAAAACTAAAACTGTAACACTAAGTGTTATGTACTGAAGTTCTCACCCTGGGCCAGCAGGGGGATACTGTAGATACTTCAGGTCCACATATGCAAATAAGGGATCAAAAGTGACGTTCAGTGATTGGATAGTTACAGAAAATGGTTACTGTTGCATTCTAGTGGAGCTCTGTATAAGCAGGCTGGCTGAACCCTTCAGTTCAGTTCTGTTCTGGCCTGTGAATAAACAAGAGCTGTTTGAAGAATCGCTATGTCGTCTGATATGTTCACCAACAACTTAACACTAAGCATACTATATACAGAACAGTACACCAAAAGGACGTGGGTGGCACTGTGGTCTAAACTACTGAGCCTCTTGGGCTTGCCGATCAGAAGGTCAGTGGTTCGAATCCCCGTGAGGGTGTGAGCTCCCATTGTTCTTCCTCTGAGAGGGAGAACTGCGCAGCGCCCCTTCAGCGACGCACCTGTCCTGGAAGCCAGAGGAGGAACAGAAGGGACTCCTTCTGTTCTTCCTCCAGCTTCGCTGAAGGGGCACTGCGCAGTTCTCCTTCTCAGAGAGGGAGAACTGCGCAGCACCCCTTCAGCGACTCGCCTGTCCTGGCTTCTGCCTTAGCCATGCGCAGCCTCTTTGGGCAGGGGGAGCCTTCATCCCAGAAGCCAGAACAACCACACAGTATCCCAGAAGCCAGATCCCTCTTGCTGTTCTGGCTTCTGGGATTCAGAATATTTTTTTCTTCTTTTCCTCCTCCCAAAACTAGGTGCGCCTTATGGTCTGGTGCGTCTTATGGAGCGAAAAATACGGTAATGCCCTCCAAATGCTATTGTGCTACAACTCCTATCATCCTTGTCCATTGGCCAAGCAATATTATTATTCCTTCAGTGGTTGGGTTAAATGAATGTGCTGGCTAAAGGAATGGATTTTACTCAAAGATATTCAACTATTAGACTTGGAAGGGCATGATATTAAGTATGGATGGCATGCCGGTCTCTGGTATGAGAAAGTGAAAATATATAAAAACTTTTCAAACCACGTGATTAGAAAAAACCTACACAGAGTTTGGGAAAAACATAAAAAACTGATTAGAAAGGAAATCACCGTTGTGGCTATCCCCAGTGGATGCGATAGCAAGGAATGAAATTATCATGGACCATCAGTGGATAACCTACAGAGATCTCTTAAAGAGAACAGGAGCGCAGACTGAAAGAAGAGATAAAGAATCAAGTGGTGGATTGACTTCAGATTCACCAACTTAATGAACTATTTAAGATGGACAAAAAATTGGGTTTGCTGACCAGAGTTCCCAGTTTGAAATGGAACTTTTATGAACTAAAGAGAAAACATTGCCTAAAATGTACAGGCTGCTGCTAGAATGGGAAAAGAAAGGCGAATTTGTGAAACCCAGTACAATTAATTGGGCAAGGGATGTGGGACAAAATAACTGAATTTGCATTCTGGGAGAAATTATGGGAAACAGACCTGAAATACACTGCATGTTATTTACTGAAGGAAAACCTCATGAAAATGATCCACAGATGGTATTTAACGCCAAGCAGATTAGTGAACATGTTTGGAGCTGGGAGTATAAAGAGGGAGAAGGGTCATATTACCACATGGGTTGGCTGTGCAAAGTTATTAAGGAATTCTGGGAAATGATATATAACGAATTAAAAAATAAAAATAAAAGAACATTTCCCAAGAAACCAGAAGCCCTTTTTTGGGGAATGGTGGCAACAGAAGGGCTCCCCCCCCAAAAATCTGTTCATATGCCATTACAGCAGCTCGAATTTTGCTTGCACAAAAATGGAGAGCAAATGATGTACCGACTAGAGATGACATTTCAAGATGCTGGAATATGTGGAGTTAGCAGCTCTGACTAGTAAGATACGAGAACAAGATGGTCAAGAATATAAAAAGGGCTGGAAAATGTTGAGTATTTTTTTTTAAATCACTATATATATGTAAACAGATTAGCAGATCTTGAATACATTCAGCAGTGTAAGAGAAAGCAGGAGATAAAGAGTAAGAAGAGTAGATTTCGGCAACTTAGAATATGCAGAAGTAGAAAACAAAAGAAACCAGGGAAGGAGGGGAAGGGAAGTCTATATGTGGGGGTGGTTTTTTGTTTGTTTCTCTGTTTGCTATCAGTCATTTGTAGTTTCTTTTTCTATTCCTTTTGCTTTTTTTACATGTTCCTTTTGAATAGTTTGTAAGGATGCAAATAAAATTATAATAAAAAAGGTAAGGAATGAGTAAGATGGGCACCTTGTATGAATCAAGCAGAAAGGAATTATCTATGAATTGCATTATTTGCTTTGAGTCTTTGGCCTTCAAATTCTGTATGTTTTGTATGTGCACATGACTATTGTGATTCTTCTGATTGTCTCACAGCTTGTGGCTTTAATAAAGAACATTTTTAACAAGAGCACCCAGATTCCCAAGCCTAAAAGGCAACATCCATTTCCGCACATTCAAGGCATCAATGACTGTGCATGCTTGCATAGAGGGCGGTCGGTATCATGTCTCATCCTGCATAAAACAGACCTTCAGGTCTGGAAGGACAAATGCTTTGGAAGTAAACGCTTTGGGAAGATATAAATTGAATGGATAAACAAGCAAGAATACAAAGGATACAAAGTAAAGTGAGCTATAAATTAGATAAGCTCCAGTAGGTTCCCTAACAAAACTCAGCTCCTAGTCCATCTTCACCAGCAGCTGGCTTGGTCATGACCACAGAATGGAAGACGGCTCTATGGGGAGCTGACTTCTGGCACCAGGCCACTCTGTGTTACAAAGATGTCTGCAAACATGACAAGAAGGTTGCCAATATCAATACCACCCTGTGGGAATCCCTTGCAGAATTATGTGTCCCTAATTTACTGCAAGGGACGCGGGTGGCGCTGTGGGTAAAACCTCAGTGCCTAGGACTTGCCGATCGTCAGGTCAGCAGTTCGAATCCCCGCGGCGGGGTGCGCTCCCGTTGCTCGGTCCCAGCGCCTGCCAACCTAGCAGTTCAAAAGCACCCCCGGGTGCAAGTAGATAAATAGGGACCGCTTACCAGAGGGAAGGTAAACAACGTTTCCGTGTGCTGCGCTGGCTCGCCAGATGCAAGCTTGTCACGCTGGCCACGTGACCTGGAAGTGTCTTTGGACAGCGCTGGCCCCCGGCCTCTTAAGTGAGATGGGCGCGCAACCCCAGAGTCGGACACGACTGGCCCTGATGAGCAGGGGTACCTTTACCTTTACCTTTTAATTCACTGCACAAAGCAGAAACAGGGAACCTCAGACAGAGGCACTCAGGACTCTTTCTGAGTCACATTTCTCCCATCATGCTCTTTGCTTGCCTGCATAGGGAAGTAACGTGAGTGTATTTGAAAAGTAGTCTGCTTATCTGAAGGTACAATTAACCTTTGTTCATTTCCCCCTTTTTTGCCTTGAGGTGGAACTATTAATGTAACAGTCATCCAGGCAGGATACTTCCTCTCCTCTTGCTAATGCTGAAGGACTGATCTGTGAGCTGACGACTTTCAGTGTGCAGCAACATCTCTCCGGAGATCTGACGTGGGGTAAGTAAATGTCTTGCCTGGAAGAGGGGCTTATCTTGGTTGCCTTCACCTATGCTTAGCCTACGCATGTTAGAAAATGCCATCAGTGATCTCTGATCACTGAGAAGTTCTGCTGTGGCTCTGTGATTGGAGGAACCTCCCCCCCCCTTGAGAGGACAATTATGACAATGGGAGAGGTGAAATACCTCAGAAAAATAGTGGGAAAGATAAATTGGAATGTATGGGTACGGAAGGGAGAGCGGGTTGATTGGGATGGGGAATGGGTTAGATAAGTATCCTGACACGAGACCAGAAATTAAGAGCTACATTTAACTCTTGGATAACGAAATAAGGATTTCAACTTTAAACGTTAAAGGACTGGGGTAGAGTATGAAAAGGAGGGTAGAAACATTACTGAATAAAGATAAAGCAGATATAATATTTTTACATGAAACGCATCATACAAAAGAGGGGGTTAATGAACTCAAACTGAGAGGTATAAATAATTATGAGAAAGCATAGGGTACTTCAAAATCAAGAGGGGTAGCAACTATAATTTCAAAGAGCTTTGGGTTTAGTATATTAAAGGTGAAGAAAATCCTGAGGGAAGATACGTTATAATCCAGGGAACAATGGCAGTGGAAGAATACACTATGATTAATATTTAAGCTCCTAATGAAAATCAGGTGGAATTTTTTGATAAAGTGTTTAAAGGAAATGGAGGACATTCAAAAAAGCTATGTGATTATAGCAGGAGATTTCAATATGGTATTAGATAAGTAAAATCCTACCCCAGAGGAAAGATGTAATAATGCTACAGGATTAGCTAAAACTGAGAGTGATTGGGGGAGGGGGGAAGAAGAAATTTTCTTTCTTCTCACCAATGCATAAGATCTATTCAAGGATTGATTATATCTTTGTTTAAAAAAACTTAGTACCTAAAAATAACAAATATGGAAATTGGAAGATAAACCTAGAAAGTAGAGATAGAGAGGTTATGGAACAACCAATTTCAGAAAAAGAAATAGAGGAAGTTATAGGTAAACTAAAAGGGGGGAAAGCCCCAGGAGCAGATGGAATGGGAAGAGAATATTATAAGGTATTTAAAAATATATTGGTTCCTAAATTAAAAATATTAAATAATTCAGTAATAGAGAGTGAGAGGATCCCTCTATCATGGGAACAATCAATAATTACCTATATTCCAAAACCAGGAAAAGATATGAATGACCCAGGATTGTATAGACCGATTTCCCTAAAAAATTAAGATGCTAAAATATTGACTGCAATAATGTCAAAAAGGATGAATAATTTTATGTACAAATATATAAATAAAAACCAATATGGCTTTGTAGCAAGAAGACAGACGTCTAGTTTAACAGGAAAAGCGCTGAATGAAATAGATATAATAAGAAATAAATTGAAAGCTGGTGTAGTAGCATTGGGTATTTGTAAGGCATTTGACTGTGTAGAATAACCTGTGGTAAAATGATTATAGAAAGTTTAGGATTTGGAGAGTGATTTAAGGGATTAATAAATCAATTATACTTGAGGAACAAGGCATATCTCGTAGTGAACAATGGTATAACGGAACAAATAACACTAGCCCAAGGTACAAGACAATTTTTGTATTTTATTTGTATTGATCATTGAAACTCTGGCCAATGTAATTTGAGAAGATAGAAATATAAAAGGAATAAGCAATAATGGGAAAGAGAAAATAAGTTTATTTGCAAATGACACCTTGCTAACAATAAAAAATCCGTTGGGAAATATACAGGTAATACAGGCACATTTGGGGGGGAAAACTGGGTTAAAGCTGACTGAAAGTCCAAAGGTAGCCTTGTTATCAATTTATGATGAGGTGGAAAGTTCACAGGCTATGAAGGACTTGCTCACAAATTTATTGGTATAAAGAGGTGTGGGATACATAGTAGCTATTAATGATAAATGAACATGTGTGGATGATTTTGAGGAGATATGGAAAGTATTTGTGGAATTTGTACTGTTAAAACGGAAAGGGGTCAAACCACCGCAGGAGGTGTAGATATTTTGGGAGGTTGGATAGTTACAATGGAATGGTCTGAGGGGCGGGGTGCACATTTCTATTTTTATTTATTTCTTATTATTACTTTGTCAAAAATAAAACAAATAATTCAGTGATCTGTCCTTTAGAAGGAAGGCAGACTCATAAAGGGCCAGTGGATACTTAATGGTTTAAAGGAGTAGCAGGGGCAGGAAGTTCAGTAAACCCAGCAAAGGTTGTGGGCCTGAGCAGGTTTCCAACGATGCCTATATACAGTGGCACAAACAAAGGGTATTGCATATGTGCCTCATTCTAATCTCTCTAACGGAACCAGTATCCAGAAAGAGCCTACAACCCCGCAATCCAGCAGTTCAGAAGTCAAAAGAAAGCAGAGGGTTGAGGAAAAGAGAAGAGGACCATCCACAGAGAGGTGGTACCCTTTGATAGCAGGTGGGCATACTGCCCACCCCTACTGAGTAGGTGGCATAGTTGAAGCATGCCAGGGTCTTGTTCCACAGATGACTTTCACCTAAAGAAAGGAGGCGGTGATTCTATTAGATTGCCATCAAATTGCCATTTGTGCTTAACTGCTTGTCAAATACCATCATTTGGTCTTGGCATAATCGGCACATGGCGTTTCTTTATTACATACTTCCCCAAACAATTTCAACCATCTCCTTATGCAATTTAAGGTCTGGGATAACAGGAGCATGTCATCTGCTTATAGCAGCATTTTTAATTTTAGCAAGTTGGTCAATGGTGTTATTTACATATACAGTGGTACCATGGCTTACAAACACTTCAGGTTACAAACTGTTAACCCGGTAGTAGTACCTCAGGTTAAGAACTTTACCTCAGGATGAGAACAGAAATCATGCGGTGGTGGCATGGCATCAATGGGAGGCCCCATTAGCTAAAGTGGTAGCTCAGGTTAAGAATGGTTTCAGGTTAAGAACGGACCTCCGGAATGAATTAAGTTCATAACCAGAGGTACTACTGCATGTTAAACAAAAAGGGAGCTGGCAAACAACCTTGTCTAACTGCTCTGGCTGAGTCTATTGGCCCTGGCAACTGGCCTTCTCAGTCTACTCTGACTGGAAGCTTAAAGTTCTTAATTTAAACTCAGCAGAGGCGCCTGTCTGTCCAAGTCTCCAGTTTTCTCCATAAAAAGTCTTCTTTTCTGTCAAAGGCTAAGGTCAAGTCAATGAAGGTGAGCGATGAGAGAAGGGAGGGAGGGAAGGAGAGCAGATATATGCCATTTGGTTATTCATCCTGAGCCAAACACCATTCACAGAAATGACTCCTGAGTGAATGGATGGCAATTTGTTTGGTTCTCTTCATGTCTTCCTCCTCTCCCACCCTACCCTTCTGTTTCAATTCCATTAACCCACTAAGTGGGGCACAAACAGGTACAAAGCAAAGGTAGTTCTGGGGTGGTTGCAGCATGAGACAATGGAGTTGTGTGGGGAGGGAGGGGGGGATGCAGGTGTGTGCCCGTGATTGACACTGCAACCCTCAGTTCAGGCATATAATTTTTCTAGCCAATGTGTCCATCAATCTGATAGATCTTAATATACAAAAGATATAGAAGTGAGGCATACAAACCCCACAAAGGTCTCTATCACTATCCACATATTTTTATCTGAATGCAGAGCTACAAAAGAGTGTCAACACTTCATGGGAAGGATTCATAGAGCTGTGGATATAGGGTGGTATATAATTTCAATAAATAAATAAAAAATATAATTATAAATGTATTTATTCAGCTACTGCTATATTGCAGGCAAACGATGTCAAAAGATGGAGGAGACCCAGTAAAGTATTGATATTCTTTGTAAAAAAATCATTTAAAAATCGTTTATACACCTCCAGTGTCAAAGACCAAGGTAAAGAGGTGTGTCTTAATTCACCAAAAGCCATATAATGATGGTGCAAGACTCACACCTGTCAGGAGGGAGTGTCACAGCTTTAGAGCAGTCCACGAGAATGCCATCTCCAAAGCCATTATCCATCAAGTTTTTGAAGGAGCTGGGAAAAACCAAGAGGGCAAAGCATATTACAGTTGCTAAGCAACAGGCAGGTAAACTTAGTAAGTGGTCCACCAAGGTGCTCAGCGGTTTTCAGAGGATCAAGGTGGGAATTATTTTGGGAGGAGGGACCACTTATGAGAACAGGGTGGTGAAAGGCAGCACAGTTTGTTTGTTTTCTGTTTACCTTGTGCCCTGAGAACCTGAAACAGAGAAATATTAAATGTACAGCCGGAGGACATCTTCGCCACAGCACTATCTGTGGTAGGCCTCTTGTCACATATGCAAATTTTAAGCACACCCAAACATAAACTGCAACCTATGTGGAATAATGAGCTTGTCTCCCTTCCCCAGGTTCGGCATTGCAGTTACGCTGAGCAGTCACAGATCTGACCATTCGCACCATGCAGGCCCTGCAGATTGGCGCCGTGGTTTGTGCTTTCGTCAGCCTTCTGCTGCTCCTCATTGCCCTGGGCTCAGACTACTGGCTGGAAAATGAAGTGAGCTACACTGGCCTCTGGAGAACTTGTGTAAATATTGGATTAGTTGAAAGTTGTGGTTCATTTGGGATGGATGTGAGAGGTAAGCTTTTTGTCTTCTGCTCAGAGTACTAGTGGTGTAGTACTCAACCGTAACTTGGGGGGGGGGGCGGGGGGCAACTGACAGTTCCCCAACTCCCTGAAAATTCAGTGTGACTAGGGATAACACATTCACTCCATGCTTTTTTTTGGGGGGGGGGGGGGCGAGGAATTAATGTTTTGATTCAAGTGCAGTGGGTTCAAGCACAAAATGGCTGTTGTGGGAATTTAACCTCCTCCTTCCTTTCTCTTCCTTCCTTCCTGAAAGATTATGTCCATGCTACCCGAGCCTTCTTGTTCTTCGGGATGATCGCTGGAGCCATCTCTTGCATTGGTCTTTGTGGCACCTTTTTTAGCGTGAAATTTGGCTCCATCTCCAAGGCCAAGACTGCAGCCATAGCCAGCATTGTTGCAGGTATTATGGGGGGTCATAAGCATCTGCTTCCAGTCAGTTCAAGCCCCTCAAGCCCCTGAACACAAAGCTGTAGACTGTGCCAAGCTGAAATGTCCACCCAATATGTTCTTACTTGAATCCAATGAAGTTATACTCTGAGCAGACCCACTGAAATCAATAATGAAAGGTGCTATCCAATAGCCCTCTGTCCACCTCCAGGGTTTTGTGACCCACCTACCACATCTCCACTGGATATGTAGCGGGGGTGTGGGGAAGCAGGATGATCAGCCCCAATTCCTGGCTGGTGCTTCAGTCAGGTTTAGCTCAAGCCCAATGCTATGGCATGTGGGCGGTGAGATTGGTTCCAGATCCAAGGGATGCTGGGCCAGCTCAGCCCTGCTTTCTCCTTCCCCTGGAAGCACATCCAATGAATATGTTTCAAAGGTGGAATCAGGAACTTCCTGCAGCCAATGGGAAGCCACGCTTTGGTTTCAGAACTTTTTGGAATTCAAAACGACTTCCGGAACGGATTCCTTTCGACTTCCAATATATGACTACTACTACTACTAAGTTATATATTTATAGGCTGCCCATCTGTCTGGGTTGCTACAGCCACTCTGGGTGGCTTCCAACAAATGACAACACTATAAGACATCAAAAATTATAAATAACTAAAATGTGAAAACAATTTTTTTAGAAAAAATTATAAATAAAAAATAGTTTAAAACAACAATGCTTAAATACAATAAGTTCCACTTGGTCCCCGACTCCATCCCTGTAGCAATCTGGCAACCAGGGCACATCTTTCAGCCACTGCATTTCACTAGCTGCAGCTTCAGGGTCAGCATAGAACATTGAATGTACAATCAACTTTATATCTTAATGTATTTTTTCTTAATAGCTCTTTGCGTCATGATTGCCATGGCCACCTTCACAGGGTGTGCGGGAACACTGTTCAGTTATGGATGGTCTTTTGGCTTGGGCTGGGCCTCCTTTCCTCTCTTCCTTATAACTGGTGAGTATGTGTCAAATGGGAAATGCTGAAAATGTGCGTCTTTATTTAAAGCTTTGCCTTCGCATGGAGTTGGTAGCTGTTTATTTCATTACAGAACAGTATGGGGCTGAGCTACACATTTAGCATCATCATGTGGTCGTGCCCCTGGCAGTGTGCCACTTTGGCAGCGGATGGAGGCTCATATATTGATCAATTTCCTGGTGTGACATGCTGTGCACACAATTCCACTATCAGCAAAAGAGGAAGAGGGTGGAACGTGACACAATCCCCTGGGTGTGCTTCTTTACTGCAAGCATGGATTACTTCTGGGTTTTTAGGCCTTGAAAAGCATTCAGAAATGTCTTTCTCCCTTCTTACCAAAACTCGGAAGGAATCAGGTTTCCCCAGATTCCACTCGAAGGGCAGGAAAAACATCTGAATTAAGCTTGATCTAAGTGTGTCAGTAGGATTTCTGGACTACGGAAATGCATTTGTGCCAAACTTCAGGAATTCACTAGCCTTATTCCTTACAAATGCTCCCAGAGGCTTTGGCTGAGTAGAAATGATATTATATTCTAGAATGAATGGAGACAGACTATTTATGTCATTCACAGACAAAGTGCATTTATTTTTTGATCCCGAAAAGAATTTCTTGATAAATGGGTTTATGACTAACTAACTAACTAACTAACTAACTAACTAACTAACTAACTAAATCCTGCCCATCTGGCTGTGTTTCCCCAGCCACTCTGGGCAGCTTCCAACAAAATATTAAAAATACAATAAAACACAACATTAATAACTTCCCTAAACAGGGCTGCCTTCAGATATCTTCTAAAAGTCAGATAGTTGTTTATTTCCTTGACCTCTGATGGGAGGGCATTCCACAGGGCTGGTGCCACAACCTACAAGTAAAAAAGCTCATTGCAGATGAGCATTGTCTCACAATGCATCTGTCTGAATACTTATGAAAACAGATGGAGGCATGCCTGGCAAGAAGAGTCCCTTGTAGAAGTCTCAAAATGAATCATGAATTCTGTGGGAGAGAACTGGGCCTGTTAGAATGGCAGGGCTTTGAGGATCAGGGCATGATTCCCCTGATGAGAAAGGAAGGTCATGCTGGGATCAGTGATCTGGATATCTCAGATAGTGTTTTATTTTCCACTGGCTATGCCCTCACCAGCCCTTTTTCTCTCCTGATAGGTGGGCTGGCCTTCCGCGTGAATCCTGCTGCAACAGAATGAGGAAAAGAGTGTGCTACAATTTCAGATGAGCTATGTTGATGTCACAAACACAGTCTACAATGGAACAAGTTGGACCTTGAGGAAATGACTATACTTTCATGATGAAGATGACACATTATACAATAGGAATGGCGTTAAGGAATGGCAAATTCACAGCACATTGCAATCCGTTAACTGAATACTGAACCAGCCAACTTAGTGCGCTCCAAATGTTGTTTTGTTACAAATTAGGGCTGCCAAATCTTCTAAACCAAAGAAGAGGACATAAAAAAATCATCATAAATAAATAATGATAATAATAATAAGGGGGACGGTAGGCTTTGTGAAACTGCTCAACTGAGCAGTTAAAGTGCTGGGCTGGGGACTCTGTAAAACTGTCTGGCTGTGGGGAGCGCGGTTGCCACTCCTTGCAGCTGAGCACTTAAAGGAGTCCCCAGCCTGGCACTGGTTTGCCCATGAGCAAGGGGAGCACTGGGGCTGGCTCAGCTGGGGATTGGGACCTCTCCTGTGCCCCAGCTGAACCACGCAAAGGAGCCCTGACGCTCCTCCCGCTCTGAGGCATGCTGCTTGCGCTTGCAGGGCACAGCTGTTCATGCTCCTGGAAGGCAGTTCCCGAGCGCACGTGTGCTTTGTCTAAAACCAAAAAAACCCTGGATATTTTGGCAATTAAAAAAATCCCCCCGGACGGTGTTTTCACCCTTTAAATACAAGATATGTCCTGGAAAAACTCGACGTATGGCAACCCTAGTTACAACTCCCATCAACCTTGTCCATTGGCCTTTGACCATGCTAGCTGGGGCAGAATGGAGCTGGAGTTCACCAACATCTGAAGAGCAACAGGCAGGCTACTCCCAATTTAGAAATAAACCCTTTTTGTTCCCCTAAAAACATTTCTTTTTAGAGGTTATAAAATATCTACAGTACAGTATTGGCTAAACACATGCTAGTATTACGAATTAAGAATGATGTTAAGCAATATTATTATTCATTCAGTGGCTGGGTTAAAGTAAGGAATGAGAAAGACGGGTATCTTGTATGAATCAAGCAGAACGAAATTATCTATGGATGACATTGTTTGTTTTGAGTTTGGGCCTTCAAATTCTAAATATTGTGTATGTGCAAATGACTATTGTGATTCCCCTGTTTGTCTCATAGCTTGTGCTTTTAATAAAGAATATTTTTAAGGCAAGCACACAGATTCCCAAGCCTAAAAGGAAACCTCATTACAAAGACAGAAATATGCTTTTGGATTTACAGGCAACCTTCCATTTACGCATGTTCAAGGCATACACGACTGTGCTTGCATGCATCACCGCGAACCCAGAAGTGGCACGGAAAGGAGGGAAACGGCCCTAAAAGAGCATGGAAATGACAAAAACAGTGCGAAAACGGTGTCTTGCAATCCCAGGAGCCTTTTGCACTGCGGTTTGAGGCCTGCAGAGAGTTTGAGTTTGAGAAAGGAGATTTGGAGGGAGCAATTGTGGTGGAGTTTGGTTGAGTTTTGGGTTACCAAAAGGGTTTTTCAAGGGTTCCTGAGGTTTAGAGAGTGCTAGCATACTTTTTCAATGGTTTTCTGCACCTGCAAACATCCCTGCAAAGACAACTGATGCAGCACAACTATTATCTACATTTCTCACATGTCCCTGCATTTTTCTCTGTTGTTTATTCCCAATATCAAAATTCCCATCCAAACCCTTTATCGTTATCACAGTCACTGTTATGTGACTTTCAATCGTGTTTAACAAATCCACATATATGTTGACATGCAACAGGAATTTTATTGTTGTTGTTGTCAGTCATTTTCAGCATTGTACTCCCTCGAAGGGTTCCTTCTTCATTCCAAGCTCCTATCTCTAAAGTTCTGGGCTGTCTTCCAACTTTCCTTTGTTTAATAAAATTCAGAGTAATTTTTCGAGTCTCTTAACGAGCAGATGTTTCCCGAGTCCAATTAAAGATGTCCCGTAGACAGCAATGCCATCGAATATATTCCACAATTAATAATTGTTTGATTCCTCTAAAATCCAAGCTTGCTCTCCCTGAGCCCTAGGGAAAGCTCGCCAAGACCAAAGATTCACCTTCACTTTAATAATTGATATACGATGAAAATCCATACAAGCAGATGCAGTTTTTGTGTGAGATATACCCCAGTTGTAATCCATCAGCTAACTGCACCACAGTTCGGCATTTTATCATCCCAAGCTGAAAGCATATCAATCTAGTTTTCACCAGTTCTGATTAGAGCCCTCCACAGATGACCGCGCCATGAAGCATCAAATTCTCAGGTTTTTATACAGTTCCTCCTGCATTCCATTTGATTAATTAGATCTTTCTTAATGAGGCTTGCCAAATCGTGAAATAGCAAGTATAGAAAGGAAACAGCCACTCACCTCACATAAACCGTAGAAAAAGCTGAAAGTCCTTCTCAGTTCAAAGCTTGGTACTCAGTGACTGAATTACTTAGCAGGTCTTTTTTTGTCTCCTTCTTCCAGAACACGCCTGTTTGTAAGTTCAGATTTAATTAATTTTTAAAGAACAGGGATGCTCATGGCGATGGCTCTGGAGAGTTTCCAATTTTTGCAGTGCTCAACACCCAGCGTCCCTGCCCCCACCTTCTGTAGCGAGTGGCAGTTATCAGATGATCCGTGGGTGACGGCCAGTCCCCCCCACCCGGGGGGGGGGGCAGGGATAATTACTCCCATATTACCCCTGAATTCCTGCATGACTGGAGTGCAGTGCCATGGAAAACAGCCAAACGCCATGGCGATCAGACCAGAAGTCGGGAGGGCAATCCTTTGGGAAGAAGGGTGAGATATAAATTGAACAAATAAACGAACAAGAACCGTTGCAAAGTAAAGTGAGCTACAAATTGCATAAGCTCCAGTATGTCCCCTAACAAAACACACCTCCTAGGGTACAAGTCCAACTTCGCCAGAGAGTGGAAAGATGGGGATTGAGACAGCCAAGTTAACCCTAGGGGTGAGGATTTGATTCAGTCTGCATTTGAATCACACTTTCTGTAACAATATGCAAACCGAAACATCTTTCAAAATCCACACTTCTCTTTTCACAAAGGACTTATTTATAGACTGGTGGAGTTTCCATATGAGAATTGGTGCCTTATGGGAGATTGGGATGGGGTGGTCTCCCCAACACAGGATAAGACTTCAGAGAAGTTAATCTTTGTTGCTCTGCCCACTTTTTGCCTTGCTATTGGCCAATGGCTTCTTGATCATTTCTGGAACACAGTGGCAATCCAGGTGAGTTGCACCATTTCCTCTTGCTAATGCTGAAGGCCTTTTGCAAGTTGTTTGTATGTTGTAACCTTTGAAGACAGAGCAAAGGAGAAGCAGAGAGAAGGACTGAGCTGTGAGCTGGAGGCTTTTGGTGTGCAGGAACATCTCTCTGGGGATCTGACGTGCGGTAAGCAAATCTGTTGCCTGGAAGAGGGGCTTATACTGGTTGCCTTCACCTATGCTTAGCCTACTCTTGTTAGGAAATGCCATCAGTGATCTCTCCTCTTGAAAGGAGGCAGAATCAGAAAAGGCCAGTGGATAGTTAATGGTCTGAAGGAGCAGCAGCAGAACCTGGAAGCTCAGCAATCCCAGCAAAGGATATAATAAGAAGAAATAATCTGAAAGTTGGTATAGTAGCACTGGATATTTGTAAGGCATTTGACTATGTAGAATGGTTGGCATTGAAAATGACTATAAAAAGCTTAGGATTTGGAAAACGATTTAAGGGATTAATAAATCAACTATATTTTAGGAACAAGGCATATGCCATCGTGAACAATGGTATAACAGAACGAACACTAGTTCAAGCTACAAGACAAGGATGCCCCCTTTCCCCTATTTTATTTGTATTGATCATTGAAACTCTGGCCAATGTAATTTGAGAAGTTAGAAATATATAAGGAATAAGCAATAATGGAAAAGTTTATTTGCACATGACGCCTTGATAACAATCAAAAATCCATTGGAAAATATGCAGGTAATAGAGGAACATTTGAAAAAAAATTGGGTTAAAGCTGTCTGACATTCCAGAGGTAGCATTGTTACCAATTTATGATGAGGTGGAAGGTTTGCAGGCTATGAAGGGCTTGCTCACAAATTTATTGACAGCTGTATGAGTTTTTATAGCTAGGAAGTGGAAGGGGCATGGTGAATATAAAATATAAGAATGGTATAAAGAGGTGTGGGATATAGCTACTAATGATAAATTAACATGTGCTAGTAAGGTAAAATGGGGAATATGTAGGAGAAATGATTTTAAGGAGATATGGAAAGTATTTGTGGAATTTGTACTGTTCAAACGGAAAGGGGTCAAACCATCACAAGAGGTGTTGAAATTTTGGGAGGCTGGATAGTTACAATGGGAGCTGGCAAACAACCTTGTCTAACTGCTCTGGCTGAGTCTATTGGCCCTGACAACTGGCCTTCTCAATCTACTCTGACTTGAAGCTTAAAGTTCTTAATTTAAACTCAGCAGAGGCACCTGTCCATCTTAGTCCCCAGTTTTCTCCATAAAAAGTCTTCTTTTCTGTCAAAGGCTGAGGTCAAATCAATGAAGGTGAACGATGAGAGAAGAAGGGAGGGAGGGAAGGAGAGCAGATATATGCCATTTGGTTATTCATCCTGAGCCAAACACCATTCACAGAAATGACTCCTGAGTGAATGGATGGCAATTTGTTTGGTTCTCTTCATGTCTTCCTCCCCTCCCACCCAACCCTTCTGTTTCAATTCCATTAACCCACTAAGTGGGGCACAAACAGGCACAAAGCAGAAGTAGTTCTGGGGCGGTTGCAGCTTGAGGAAATGGAGTTGTGTGGGGAGGGTGGGGAGAGCAGTTGTTTGCCCGCGATTAACACTGCTAGCCACCATTCTTCAGCTCAGGCATATAATTTTTCTAGCCAAAGTGTCCATCAATCTGATAGATCTTAAAAGATATAGAAGTGAGGCATACAAACCCCACAAAGATCCTTATCACTATCCACATATCGGAATGCAGAGCTACTAATGAGTGTCAACAGTTCACAAGAAGGATTCAGAGACCTGCAGCTGTATGGCGGCATATACCATATTTCTCCGTGTATAAGACAATGATTTTTGCTAAAAAACATAAATAGGCAAAAATTGGGTGTCGTCTTATACACGGAGAATGAATACAGGGGGGGACGTGTGATTAATGGTAGCAGCAAGAAGGAGATTGGCAGCGGCAACTGGGCAGGCGATTGGTGGCTGTGGCAAGTGGGTAGGTGTGCTGCTGGTGATGGTGAGCGGGCAGACAATTGGTGAATACGGCGAGGTGTGCACTCAGCAGTGGCCGTGGTGAGCGATCAGCAGTGGCGGGCAGGCGCGTGAGTGATTGGCAGAAGTGACTTCCCCTACCCCCCCAAAAGGTAAACAACTGAATTTCTTAATTTTGGGTTAAAAAATAGGGGTTTTCTTATATAAGCGGGCATCTTATAAATGGAAAAATACAGTATTTTCAAAAACTAAAAATATTTATAATTATAATCCAGTGCACAAATGTATTTATTCAGCTACTGCTATATCACAGGCAAATGGTGTCAAATGGTGGAGGAGACCCAGTAACGTACTGACGTACAGTACTTTTAAAAAAAAAATCATTTAAAAATTGTCCAGTGTAAAGAGGTGTTTCTTTAGCATTCACCAAAAGCTATCTAATGATGCTGCAAGACTCACACCTGTGAGGAGGGAGTGCCACAGCTTTAGAGCAGTCCACGAGAATGCCATCTCCAAAGCCATTATCCATCAAGCTTTTGAAGGAGCTGGAAAAAAACAAGAGGGCAAAGCATATTATATTTGCTACAAGTAATTACTTCTGACCAGCATTTTCTGCTGTAGACGTTCTTTTGACAGGTTATCAGGGCTTTATATTCTTTTTTTAAGGCATGTACGGAGAGATAGGCTTGTTGCCTGACTGAGTTAACAGATGTCAGGGCGGCTTTGTAGGCGATAAGCAACAGGCAGGTAATATTAGTAAGTGGTCCACCAAGGCGCTCAGCAGTTTTCAGAGGATCAAGGTGGGAATTATTTTGGGAGGAGGGACCACTTATGAGAACAGGGTGGTGAAAGGCAGCACAGTTTGTTTGTTTTTTGTTTATCTTGCGCCCTGAGAACCTGGAACAGAGAATTAGTAAACATACAGCCTGAGGACATCTTCACGACAGCACAATCTGCAGTAGGCCTCTCGGCAGATATGTAAATTTTAAGCACACCCAAACATAAACTGAAACTTATCTCCCTTCCCCAGGTTTGGCATCGCAGTTACGCTGAGCAGTCACAGATCTGACCATTCGCACCATGCAGGCCCTGCAGATTGGCGTCTTGGTTTGTGCTTTCATCAGCCTTCTGCTGCTCCTCATTGCCCTGGGCTCAGACTACTGGCTGGCAAATGCCTCGGGCCACATTGGCCTCTGGAAAGCTTGTGCTAAAGTTCTGGCAACTTATACTTGTGGTTCACTTGGGATGGATGTGAAAGGTAAGCTTTTTGTCTTCCGCTAGGAGTACTAGTGGTGTAGTATTCAACCGTAACTTGGGGGGGGGGGCAGCTGACAGTTCCCCAACTCCCTGAAAATCCAGTGTGACTAGGGATAACACATTCACTCCATGCTTTTTTTTGGGGGGGGGGATTAATGTTTTGATTCAAGTGAAGTGGGTTCCAGGACAAAATGGCTATTGTTGGAATTTAACCTCCTCCTTCCTTTCTCTTCCTTCCTTCCTGAAAGATTTCATCCATGTTACCCGAGCCTTCATGTTCTTCGGGATGATCGCTGGAGCCATCTCTTGCATTGGTCTTTGTGGCACCTTTTGTAGCGTGCAATTTGGTTCCATCTCCAAGGCCAAGACCGCAGCCATAGCCAGCATTGTTGCAGGTATTATGGATCCAGTGAAGTTATACTCTGAGCAGACCCGCTTAAATCAATGATGGAAGGACCTATCCAATAGTCCTCTGCCCACCTCCAGGGTTTTGTGAGTGGTGCAGCCACCTACCACATCTCCAATGGATATGTAGCTGGGAAGGGGAGGGCAGCAGGATGATCAGGCCTAATTCCTGGCTGGTGCTTCAGTCAGGTTTAGCTCAAGCCCAACGCTATGGCATGTGGGCGGTGAGACTGGTTCCAGATCCGATGGATGCTGGGCCAGCTCAGCCCTGCTTTCTCCTTGCCCTGGAAGCACATCCAATGGATATGTTGCAAGGGCGGAAGTAGGAGCTCCCTGCAGCCAATCAGAAGCCACGCTTTGGTTTCAGAACTTTTTGGAATTCAAACGAGTTCCGGAATGGATTCCTTTCGACTTCCAAGATACAACTGTATAGTATACTTCTTCTTCTTCTTCTTCTTCTTCTTCTTCTTCTTCTTCTTCTTCTTCTTCTTCTTCTTCTACAGTGGTACCTCAGGTTACATACGCTTCAGGTTACAGACTCCGCTAACCCAGAAATATTACCTCGAGTAAAGACCTTTGCTTCAGGATGAGAACAGAAATTGTGCAGCAGCAGCGCAGCGGAAGCAGGAGGCCCCATTAGCTAAAGTGGTACCTCAAGTTAAGAACAGTTTCAGGTAAAGTACGGACCTCCGGAACAAATTAAGTACTTAACCTGAGGTACCACTGCACTACTACTACCAAGTTATATATTTATAGGCTGCCCATCTGACAGGGTTGCTACAGCCTCTCTGGGTGGCTTCCAACAAAAGACAACACTGGAAGGCAACAAACATTATAAATAACTAAAATGTGAAAACAATTTAAAAAACCCCAATTATAAATAAAAAATAGTTTAAAACAACAACTCTTAAATACAATCAGTTCCACTTGATCCTTTGTCCCTATCCCCATAGCCATCTGGCAACCAGGGCACATCTTTCAGCCACTGCATTTCACTAGCTGCAGCTTCAGGGTCAGCCTGGAATATTTAATGTACAAGCAACTTAATATCTTAATGTATTTTTTCTTAATAGCTCTTTGCGTCATGATTGCCATGTCTGTCTACACAGGGGAGACAAGAGGAAAAGCCTCTTATGGATGGTCTTTTGGCTTCGGCTGGGTCTCCTTTCCTCTCTTCCTTATAACTGGTGAGTATGTGTCAAATGGGAAATGCTGAAAATGTGCGTCTTTATTTAAAGCTTTGCCTTCGCATGGGGTTGGCAGCTGTTTATTTCATTACAGAACAGTCTGGGGCTGAGCTACACATTTAGCATCATCACGTGGTCATGCCCCTGGCAGCGTTCCACTTTGGCTGCAGATGGAGGCTCATATATTGATCAATTTCCTGGTGTGACATGCTGTGCACACAATTCCACTATCAGCAAAAGAGGAAGTCGGGTGGAATTTGAACCAATCCCCTGGGCGTGCAACTTTACTGCAAGCATGGATTACCTCTGTGTTTTTTGGCCTTGAAAAGCATTCAGAAATGTCATTCTCCCTTCATACTGTTGTTAGCCGCTCTGAGCCTGGCTGTGGCTGGGGAGGGCAGGATATAAATAAATTATTTATTATTATTATTATTATTATTATTATTATTATTATACCAACACTCTGACAGAATCAGGTTTCCCCAGATTCAGCTCGAAGGGTAGGAAAAACATCTAAAACAATTTTGACTTAAGTGTTTCGGCAGGATTTCCGGACTACGGAAATGCATTTGTGCCAAACTTCAGCAACTTGTAATTCGCTAGCCTTATTCCTTACAAACGCTCCCAGAGACTTTGGCTGAGTACAAATGATATTATATTCTAGAATGAATGCAGACAAACTACTTATTTCATTCACAGACAATTTTCATCTATTTTTTGATCCCAAAAAACACTTCTTGATAAATGAGTTGTTTTTATTTTTCTTATTTATTATTATTTTAATTATTAGTAATACCCTGCCACTCTGGACGGCTTCCAACAAAATATTTAAAATACAATGAAACACCAGGCATTAAAAACTTCCCTACACAGGTCTGCCTTCAGATGTCTTCTAAAAGGAAGATAGTTTTTTATTTCCTTGACCTCTTGGGAAGGTGTACCACAGGGTGGGCGCCACAACTGAGAAGTAAAAAAGCTCATTGCAGATAGGTTTTGCATTGTCCCACAATGCATCTATTTGAATACTTATGAAAACAGATGGAGGCAACCCTGGCAAGAAGAGTCCCTTGTAGAAGTCTCAAAATGAACAATGTAGTTCTTTGAGAGAGAACTGGGCCTGTTAGAATGGCAGGGCTTTGAGGATCAGGGCATGATTCCCCCGATGAGAAAGGAAGGTAATGCTGGGATCAGTGATCTGGATATCTCAGGTAGTGTTTTATTCTCCGCTGGCTATGCCCTCACCAGCCCTTTTTCTCTCCTGATAGGTGGACTGGCTTTCCACCTGAATGCTGCCGCAACAGAATGAGGAAAAGATTTCAGATGAGCTATGTTGATGTCACAGACACAGTCTACACTGGAACAAGTTGTACCTGGAGGAAATGACTATACTTTCATGATGAAGATGACACATTATACAATAGCAATGGAGTTAAAGAATGACAAATTCACAGCACATTGCAATCCGTTAACTGAATACTGAACCAGCCAACTTAGTGCGCTCCAAATGTTGTTTTGTTACAAATTAGGGCTGCCAAATCTTCTAAACCAAAGAAGAGGACATAAAAAAAATCATCATAAATAAATAATGATAATAATAAGGGGGACGGTAGGCTTTGTGAAACTGCTCAGCTGAGCAGTTACAGCGCTGGGCTGGGGGCTCTGTAAAACTGTTTGGCTGTGGGGAGTGTGGTTGCCGCTCCCCGCAGCTGAGCACTTAAAGGAGTCCCCGGCCTGGCACTGGTTTGCCAACGTGAGCAAGGGAGAGCACTGGGGCTGGCTCAGCTGGGGATTGGGAGCTCTCCTGTGCTCCAGCTGAACCATGCAAAGGAGCCCTGATGCTCCTCCCGCTCTGAGGCATGCTGCTTGCGCTTGCAGGGCACAGCTGTTCATGCTCCTGGAAGGCAGTTCCCGAGCACACGTGTGCTTTGTCTAAAACCAAAAAACCCTGGACATTTTGGCAATTTTAAAAAAATCGCCCCGGACGGTGTTTTCACCCTTTAAATACCAGATATGTCCTGGAAAAACAGGACGTATGGCAACCCTAGTTACAACTCCCATCAACCTTGTCCATTGGCCTTTGACCATGCTAGCTGGGGCAAAATAGAGCTGGAGTTCACCAACATCTGGAGAGCAACAGATAGGCTACTGCCAATTCAGAAAGAAACCCTTTTTGTTCCCCTAAAAACATTTCCTTTTAGAGGTTATAAAATATTTACAGTATTGGCTAAACACATGCTAGTATTACGAATTAAGAATGATGTTAAGCAATATTATTATAAATTCAGTGGCTGGGTTAAAGTAAGGAATGAGAAAGACGGGTATCTTGTATGAATCAAGCAGAACGAAATTATCTATGGATGACATTGTTTGTTTTGAGTTTGGGCCTTCAAATTCTAAATATTGTGTATGTGCAAATGACTATTGTGATTCCTCTGTTTGTATCATAGCTTGTGCTTTTAATAAAGAATATTTTTAAGGCAAGCACACAGATTCCCAAGCCTAAAAGGAAACCTCATTACAAAGACAGAAATATGCCTTTGGATTTACAGGCAACCTTCCATTTACGCATGTTCAAGGCATACATGACTGTGCATGCACGCATCACCTCGAACCCAGAAGTGGCATGGAAAGGGGGGAAACGGCCCTAAAAGAGCATGGAAATGACAAAAATGGTTCGAAAACAGTGTCTGCCAATCCGAGGAGCCTTTGCACTGAATCTTGAGGCCTGCAGAGAATTTGAGTTTGAGAAAGGATGTTTGGAGAGTGCAGTTGTGGTGGACTTTAAAGGGGCTTTCAAGGCTTTCCAGAGGTTTAGAGAGTGTTTGCAGGCTTTTCCAATGCTGTTCCCAATATACATGATTTCACTTCAGCGCATGGTGCCTCAGAACATCACCCCTGCATAAGTGGGGAATTGCCTGTAGAATCAGGAGACCAAGTTCTGTACCCAGCAGACATCCTTGAAAACTCAGCAGGTGCAACAAAACTGTTCTATCTATCATCTCACATGCAAGTTCTTCCTGAATTCCTTTCTGGAATTTTAATCAGACCTGAATGTGACGGACAACCTGTTTATTCATCCTGTTATGTTTGCAAAAAAAAAGATTAGGAGGAGTTCAGACTATGTCCAGTCTTTATTGAGCATCCATTCTGATTTGCTTGTGGAGCAGTTATACAAATATCATCACTCATCCTGCCTTCATCCTGATTTGCTTGTCAGGTGTTTACTTGACTTCACAAATACAGTGGTACCTCAGGTTAAGTACTTAATTCGTTCCGGAGGTCTGTCCTTAACCTGAAACTGTCCTCATCCTGAAGCAAAGTTCTTAACCTGAAGCACTATTTCTGGGTTAGCGGAGTCTATAACCTGAAGCGTATGTAACCTGAAGCGTATGTAACCTGAGGTACCACTGTACACATACAAACTACTTGTCAATCCACCCCATCACCTCTCTAACCACAAATATTCTAAATTCTAGCTAACTAAATCCTGCTCAGAGTAGACCCATTGAAATTAATGAATAGGACTAGAATTGAATGGCACTTTCTGTTTCATTCTGAAAAGTGGATTTGTTGTGCCAGGGCGACAGAGCACTTTAATCTACTTTATTTGTGCAAACATAAAGTTACAGCATGTCCTTTAACCTCTCCTGCAAAACTGACAAGCCGGAGGCATCCTGAGTGAGCGTTCTAAATTTAACACCGGTGAAACATAAAACTATCTGAAAAAAACAAATAGGCCACATTGACATTAACAATTTTGTATGGAGAGGGGTTGGTGTTTTTTAATGAAATGCTGTATCTTTCCCTGTGTGCAAAGATACTTTCAGAGTTTGATGAGATGCTGTTGAAGGGACTTCGCATAACTGAGTGAATTGGCAATAAAATGGCTGCTCTTATTCAACATTTACAGACACAAAGCAATGCATGTTGAGGACAAATACATATACAGTCATGCCTTGGTTTTGAACAGCTTAGTTCTCGAATGTTTTGGCTCCCGAATGCCGCAAACCCGGAAGTGAATGTTCCAGTTTGCGAACTATTTTTGGAAGCTGGACATCTGATGTGGCTTCCGCAGCTTCTGATCAGAAGCCATGCTCTGGTTTTTGAACGTTTTGGAAGTCGAATGGACTTTGGGAACGGATTCCGTTCGACTTCCAAGGTACGACTGTATATTTAAATTTCACGTATTCTCATGAAGTCTGAAGTGGCATTGATGGACCAGGACAGCTCTCTGAAGATGTTGACCCATTGTGTGGCAACTGTGGATGCAGATTTGTCAAAGGGAGTGTCTCCATAACTCACGCTCGGCATAACTTCTATAAGCCGTGCATTCATTGTAGTGGGACTAACCTAGTGGAACTCCCTCCAAACCAAGATTACAAAAGCAACCTCCTCCCTGCACTTGAGATGCATGACTAAAGCTTTCTTGTTCCAGCAGGCATTTCAAGGTAGTGGTTGGTGTATGATGTATATTGTATTGTTTGATTTTTCTGTTTCCTGTAGGTTTTTGGTTTCCTTAATGCACACGGCTTACAAACGTGCATGATTAAGTCCTAAAGAAATGCCTTAATAAAAATAAAATAACATTGTGGTATAAATAACTTCAGTACAGTTTCCTAGAAACATAGTATAAAATTTGTCACAGAACTCCCCTCCCTAATGTTACGAGACTGAGGGGCACTTGGAGGAGATGCCATAAGCAGAGTCTTGCTGTTGTTTAGTCGTTTAGTCGTGTCCGACTCTTCGTGATCCCAAAGACCAGAGCACGCCAGGCACTCCTGTCTTCCACTGCTTCCCGCAGCTTGGTCAAACTCATGCTGGTAGCTTCGAGAACACTGTCCAACCATCTCGTCCTCTGTCGTCCCCTTCTCCTTGTGCCCTCAATCTTTCCCAACATCATGGTCTTTTCCAGGGAGTCTTCTCTTCTCATTAGGTGGCCAAAGTATTGGCGCCTCAGCTTCACGATCTGTCCTTCCAGTGAGCACTCAGGGCTGATTTCCTTAAGAATGGATAGCTTTGATCTTCTTGCAGTCCATGGGACTCTCAAGAGTCTCCTCCAGCACCATAATTCAAAAGCATCAATTCTTTGGCGATCAGCCTTCTTTATGGTCCAGCTCTCACTTCCATACATCACTACTGGGAAAAGCATAGCTTTAACGATACGGACCTTTTTGGCAAGGTGATGTCTCTGCTTTTTAAGATGCTGTCTAGGTTTGTCATTGCTTTTCTCCCAAGAGGCAGGTATCTTTTAATTTTGTGACTGCTGTCACCATCTGCAGTGAAGAGCCTCATTACTTTGGCAAAAACAACAATTTAGCAATCAGGTGGTGGCAGAGGTGTGAGAGGCTTCTCTGATCATCGGCAATAGGGATTCATTCTGACTCAGCTGAACATAGAAAAGAGCCTACAATGAGGAACAGACCTGAGGAGGCTGGGGAGTCTCAAGCTTGTGGGCCAAACATGGACCACAAGGCATCACCATCTGGTCCACTGCTTCCACTTCCTGGCCCTCTGTGTACAATTATACCTGGAAACAACCTACTGTACCTTTAGTAGTGCCACCTGGCTGGTGGAGGAGAGGGGGAGACTCATTAATACCCTTTCTTCCTCCTGTGCATTTCATAGTGGTTTGATCTTCAGCTGCAGTCCTGGAAGCCAACTCCTAGGGGTCTGTGGGGTCTTTGGGCCCCCAGTAAATTATTTGAGGTGGTTGGTAGCCCCCAAAGTTGATGGCCATTGTCATTCAAATGGTGTGTGTGCACTGTGTCATGTGATCGATTATGTGGGGTGGGGCTTACCTGCTCCCCCCCCCAAAATATTTTATTCAAGTTGGACCCCTGGCTGCAGCTGCAGATGTAGCAGCTGCTATTAAAGATATGGGAGGATGAGTCCATAGAACAGGTGGGGAGTCTGAAATGATCCTCACACCTGGGCAAAATGTGTACTGATCTACCTCTGCCAAGCCAGCTCAGCCATTCGGAGAAGAAACAAAGGAAGCGAATGGACATGGACTTGTAAAAGGGTAAAAGAGTATTGGGAAATGATCCATAATGAACTGGGGAAAAAGAATGCTTAAAAGTACATTCCCAAAAAAATCAGAGTCCTTTCTGTTGGGGGTAATTCAGACTGAATTTCCCAGGTGTCAAAAAAAGGTTATTTATGTATGCTACTACTGCGGCCTGGGTTTTGTTAGCCCAAAAATGGGGAAAGGAAAGAGGTCCCAACCAAAGAAGAATGGCAACTCAAGCTGACAGAATATGCGCAGTTTGCAGACTTAACAGATAGAATAAGAGAACAAGAAGAACATATGTTTAGAGAAGGCTGGAAAACGTTTGTCGAATATATGGGAAATAATTGTGTACAGATGAAAATGCTGGCAGCATTAAAATAAATTCAACAGTGTAAATAAGTTTTGATGGATGCAATAGTGGAATACTGTATAGTACAGTTTTTGTAAAAGATACATATCACTGTATTACATACAGTGATATGTAAAATGAACCATGGAAAGAGAGGTAGGGAAGTCATTGATATTTTAATGAGTATTTTAAACTGTAAAACACAAAATTTAATAAAAATTAGATACAAGAAGGAAGCAAATGAACACAAAGCTTGGTGGAGAGAGATGGGGGCCTTTCACAGAAGGGCTGTGCCCTTGAAGAGGAGGAGCTGATCCTGCCCATCCCTGTTAAAATACAAATCCCATGGGTGGTGGAGTCAGAGCATGCCTGGCACTTGTTGCAGAGTGCTGACTTCACCTGAAGAAAAGAGGAGCCGATTCTGAGCCAGGTGAGATGAAACATCTCTAGATTTATGCGGGAGGGAAAGGGAATCCCCCCCCCCCAAGCTGGTTAGCTAATTTGGATACTAGTGAGAGGGACTAAAATCTGTTGCTTTGCACTAGTGTCATGCAGTGAAGTACTAAACAGACACACACACAGTCAAGTTCTTAGTTCTAATTTCTATGATGCTTATTTTGTTGACAAGTATGTTCGGTCCACATTTTAAAGTTAACTAGTCCTGGACTTATATGAAGATTGGAACACAGGTGTCAAGTGGATTAGAGCCATCCTTGAATTTTGTGGTGTAATTCCAGTTCAGATAGGCTTGTCTCAAATGCGCTGAAAAGCATACAAAATGTATATTTGGTTATGGGAGAGGACGGATATAGAAATGTGTACTTTAGGGCAAAGTGCATACAATTGTGATGCGGAATTTTGATGCTTTTTTGTTACAACACTAAACAGGGAGGAATGAAGCTCTAAGTGCATGTGAAACTGGAATGCAGTGGAAATAGGCTATTAGTTTGCTTTGATATATATATATATATATATATATATATATATATATATATATGTTTTATGGTTAATTTAATTGAATGGTTGGTTGGTTATATGCACATCAATCTGCATATCAATTAGCAGTAGCTCTGAAGGAAAGCATATTTTATTTCTGGATTATTCATTTCACATATAGTAATAGTAATTGCTTTGAAGAGGCATATCCTGTATTATGAATGACACTTTTAAATGGGCATATGCCACTTCCAACAGCTGTGGGAAGTTGTGTTAAAGCTAGATTTATTTTTTTAAAAAAGAGCAACCCTGTTGCTTAGTTAATTGAGGACACCTTTTAAATTCAACCCAGGCTGCTTTAATCTGTCAATCTGATTATTTAATCTGGTAGATTTAGGCCATATGAGCGCCATACATTAAAATCACTATTATACCACTTTAAACAGTCATGACCTCACCCAAAGAACCCCAGGAATTGTAAAGGGTGCTGAGAGCTTGCAGGCAACTCCCTTTCCCTGACAGGGCCACGATTCCCAGAATTCCATGGGAAGAGGTATTGACAGTTTAGCACTCTGAGTTTATAGCTCTGTGAAGGGTTATATTTTATTGCATCAAAATTGGAATTCCATATTTTTTGGAAAGATAAACATCAGCCACAATCACAAGCAGAGCACGTTACAATTGCTACACAGGTAGAGAAATCATTAGGTTCCACCAAGTGCCACCAAGATTCTACACCAGGCATCCCCAACCTTCGGCCCTCCAGATGTTTTGGACTACGATTCCCATCATCCCTGACCACTGGTCCTGTTAGCTAGGGATCATGGGAGTTGTAGGTCAAAACATCTGGAGGAGCGCAGGTTGGAGATGCCTGTTCTACACCCTCCAACATTTCTTCAATGAAAATAGGGACATCCCATTCCATAATGATAATTATACTATTAATAGTAATACACATCTTATTGGGTTGCACCAGCACTCTGGGCAGCTTCCAACATATATAAAAACATAATAAAACATTTTTTAAAACCTCTCTATACAGGGTTGCCTTCAGACAACTCGGGGGTTGGATAACTCCCTAGTCTCCAACATTTCTCCATTGAAAACAGGGGCATTCTATGGAAAAGCTGAATATTCTAGGTTCAAATAAAAAACCAGGATGGCTTCTCTAAATCAGGGACATCCCTGGAAAATAGCGACACTTGGAGGGTCTGAGTTTCTCAGTGATTTTCAGGTGGTTCAGGGAAAGTAAAACTTGGGGGCCACTACAGTAAATACTACCCCTCCTGCGTAAGATATCCCTTGTGAGAGCCAACAGTGTGACGCGGCAGCTAAAAAAGCCAATGCAATTCTGGGATGCATCAATAGGAGTATAGCATCTAGATCAAGGGAAGTAATAGTGCCACTGTATTCTGCTCTGGTCAGACCTCACCTGGAGTACTGTGTCCAGTTCTGGGCACCACAGTTCAAGAAGGACACTGACAAACTGGAACGTGTCCAGAGGAGGGCAACCAAAATGGTCAAAGGCCTGGAAACGATGCCTTATGAGGAACGGCTAAGGGAGCTGGGCATGTTTAGCCTGGAGAAGAGGAGGTTAAGGGGTGATATGATAGCCATGTTCAAATATATAAAAGGATGTCACATAGAGGAGGGAGAAAGGTTGTTTTCTGCTGCTCCAGAGAAGCGGACACGGAGCAATGGATCCAAACTACAAGAAAGAAGATTCCACCTAAACATTAGGAAGAACTTCCTGACAGTAAGAGCTGTTCGACAGTGGAATTTGCTGCCAAGGAGTGTGGTGGAGTCTCCTTCTTTGGAGGTCTTTAAGCAGAGGCTTGACAACCATATGTCAGGAGTGCTCTGATGGTGTTTCCTGCTTGGCAGGGGGTTGGACTCGATGGCCCTTGTGGTCTCTTCCAACTCTATGATTCTATGATTCTAGGACAGGAAAGGAGGGAACAGTTTTTTTACTTGCAAAACACTCTGAGGACCTGCAGTATAGAAATGCTAAATGCCTTTCACAGTCTGCTGAGTTTGTCAACATCTTCTGTTCACGACAGCGCAATCTGCTGTAGACCTTTTAAAATAAAAATCTAAACATAGTCTGCAACTGCATGCCCTCCAAGTACCCTGATTTTCCAGGGACAGTCTCAGAATTACAAAAGCCACCCTTGCTTCTGATTTCATCCTGGAATGTCCCTATTTCCCCTGCCAGTACAGTTTCCACCCCCATCGTTCAGACCGGACACTGAGGTCCAACTCCGAGAGCCTTCTGGCTGTTCCCTCCCTGTGAGAAGTGAGGTTACAAGGAAGCAGGCAGAGGGCTTTCTCAGTAGTGGTTCCCACCCTGTGCAACACCCTCCCATCAGATGTCAAGGAAATAAACAACCATCTGACTTTTAGAAGACATCTGAAGGCAGCCCTGTTTAGGGAAGTTTTAAATGACTGATGTTTTATTCTGTTTTTAATCTGTTGGGAGCTGCCCAGAGTAGCTGGGGAAACCCAGCCGGATGGGCGGGGTATAAATAATATATTACTACTACTACTACTACTACTACTGCAAGGTGAGCCAGTGCTTGTCCCGAGCAGTGGCTGTGGCTATAGCAGCTGCAAGGAAAGTACCCTGTTGCCTTTCCATGGCCATGACTGCTGGCCTCTTCCCCTTGGGCAGTTCCTAGCGGCTGCTGGAGAGTGGCCTAGAAGGATGAGAGACTGCCACCACTGAAGCCCTGCCCCATGTGACCCACTGTGAGGGGCAGGCAGAGGACAGGGCCACGATGGGCAGGGAGAAAGAGGTATAGTGGTTAATAGTGGTGGACTCATAATCTGGTGAACCGGGTTCGCTTCCCCGCTCCTCCACATGCAGCTGCTGGGTGACCTTGGGCTAGTCACACTTCTTTGAAGTCTCTCAGCCCCACTCACCTCACAGAGTGTTTGTTGTGGGGGAGGAAGGGAAAGGAGAATGTTAGCTGCTTTGAGACTCCTTAAAGTGAGTGAAAGACAGGATATCAAGTCCAAACTCTCCTCCTCCTCCTCCTTCTTTTTGTAAATCTACCAAAGAATAAAACAGGATAAAAAATGGGATTAAGGGATTTTTCTCAGGGCAGTGGAGGGCATGTGCTCTATATCCTGTTGGTTGTGATGGAGGTGGCATTTGCCTAGGGTTGCCATACGTCAGGAATTTCCCGGACACTAATAATAATAATAATAATAATAATAATAATAATAATAATAATTTTTAAAAAACAACATAGCTGGAATACTACAGTAGTTGGAAGCAGCGTCTTGGCAGAAAATGTCTGGGAAAATCCTGTCATATGGCAACCAATGTCAGACGTCAGGATTTTGGCGATTTCCCATGTGAATAGCTCAAAAAAATATTTATTTTTGAGATTTTGCCTAAAAAGTTCAGCAACTTTGCAAAAAAAAAAAAAAAAAGCAGCTCTGGATTTTCACTTTTTGAAATATGTCAGCCCTAAAATAAAATAAGAGAACAAGAAGAACATACATTTAGAGAAGACTGGAAAACGTCCATCGAATATATGGGAAATAACTGTGTACAGCTGAAAATGCTGGCAGCATTAAGATAAATTCAACAGTGTAAATAAGTTATGATGGATGTAATAATGGAATACTGGTATAGTTTTTGTAAAATATGCGGGGATTTATGATATGTAAAATGAACCATGGGAAGAAAAGAAGGGAAGTCATTGATATCTTAAGGATGTAAACATCAGTACTTTAAATTGTAAAATTTAATAAAAATTACACAGAGAGATGTCCCTATTTTCATCTGAGGAAGGTTGGAGGGAATGCAACTGATAAAGAATAACATTAATATCTCCTTTCCCCAGGTTCATCATCCTTATTTCTCTCCTCTGTTACATAGCTGAGCATTCTCGCAATGAATGTCCTACAGTTTAGCACTGTGGCTTGCGCTTTCATCAGCCTCCTGTTCCTCCTCATTGCCCTGGGCTCAGATTACTGGTTGCAAAGCAGTGTTTCCAACAATGGCCTGTGGGTAGGTTGTTATTCCAAAGATGGTTGTCAATCATTTGGGATGGATGTGCCAGGTAAGAATTTCTCTGTCTTCAGCTCTGGGTACTGTTGTTGAGTGTGAGAATTGAGTGTGCCTCCGGGAGCGAAGTCAAACCACTGCATTAGCAGCATTGAAGTGACCTCCCCAGGGTGCAAGCCTGAGCAGTGTTTATGGAGGTCCTGGGGTGCTCAGGTGAGAAGACTGTGCTCTTGGCCTTGCTGGTGTGGTCCAAAGGAAAGCAGAGTACCAGCTTAGCTGCAGAAGTTACTGGAAGGAGACGTATAAGGTGTCATCCAACCATTTTAGGGACTCCACTCTGGATTTGTGTAGGGTTTACTCCCTAGCCTTTTCTTCTCCTGTAGCTATCCCACGAAGCAGCAGAGGTTTCCTTCCTTCTCCTAGATGTCCTACAGATCAGGAGTGCCAACTTGGCCCTGCAACTGAGGGTGCCTGGGGCTGAGGGTGCCATGCAGCGTGCATGGCCCTGGCACCAAAATTTGTGGGTGCCCGGCCCCTTCATGGGGAATTTTGTGGGTGCTCAGGCACCCAGGGAGTTGCCACCTATGCTACAGATGTCTTCCCAGGTTGATGAGCCCCATCTGCCCCTCACTTCCATCTTCAGCATGTGCAGAAACCACCCTCTTGATCATTGGACCCACTATTGATCTCGTCTGCACAATCCACCAGAGCCTCTCTTTGCACACAGGGGAAGTCCCTAGCTCACCGAGGGTCTGAGACCCATTGGCTGCCTTCACCTAGTTCAGCCAGCCAGTCAAAGTCATTCCTGGGAAGCGGCCATTGCCACATGCTGACTAGGAGCCACACGTGAGAGCTGATTGCAGGGTGGGTATACAGCCAAAATGGCGATGGAGGTAGCAGCCTAGCCAGAACCTCCTGCCCTCAATTAAGCTTTTAATTGGGTTTTAGCCATTTTCAGACCCTATGTTTATATTTTGAGTTGTCATTTTGTTTTCTTTGCTTTTAGCCTACTGGTTTATTGTTTTATTGTTTTATTACCTATTGTTTTATGGCTCAACTCGATTTAGCGTAACAAGGAACACTAAAGAAGATAGATTGCAGCCTTTGCGATTAACGCACAGTTTTCATCCATTGAACATAAGACCTGGCCTTGACCTGATAGAATGCTTCTAATTATCTGGAATGCCTGCTAGAAGGAAAAAACAAGGCATTAAGAGCCAAAACAGCATAATTGGGACTCACAATTCCGCCAATGCAGAGAAGAGGAAGCTAGAAGAAGCAAACACCTTCATTCCTAGCTCAGAAACAGAGCAAACTGTGCTGGGGGAACCCTCCCCCATTCTAAGAAGAAAGGAGATGATCCGACCCCCCCCCTCCCTCTTTCAAGGAGGGAAGGAGATGATCTGACCCAGAAAACAGGAGTAGGAGGGATTCCCCCTATCCCAAATGACCCACCCATGTCTTTAGAACAAGACAATAGAGGAACTTGTTTCCAGAAGATTCCAGATGTATACCCTTACCAAGAGATTTGCATGATGTCGGCAGAAACTGTGGTCTTAGTTCTTCAAAGACTGAATGAAATTTTCACCAAAATAGCTAATATAGAGGAATACTTGGATAATTGTCCTCCCTCTATAAATGCCCAAAGGGCTAAAAGAAGGATTAGATACAACTATGCCAGCGACATGTCAATACGAGTCACGGATGAAATAAGGCCTTGCCCAGTCCTCCAGGTGAACCAGATAATGCTTGAGATTCATCGAAATGAGTACAGGTAGATGAATGGCAGGTTAATTACGATGTCCTTATCTCAGATTTTGAACTGCCATTACCAAAAAGTAGATCTGAAAAAATTCCATTTCCTGCCCAGCATAAGAAACATCACACACCTAGTTATGACTTTTAGAACTCCAGCTCTTCCATCTCGACTTATAGAGATGAAAAACATCTTATGGCAGTCTCACCTTCTTCACCCGATAAGGGTTTTCAAGGATGAGACAGTGAGGCAGCTGGTCCCTGGCAGGGAACCAAAGCAAACACCGATAAGGGAAGCTAAATTAAACAATAGAAACACTACCTGCACGAAGGAGGAAGATAAACCTGTGAGTTCAGAATTAGAAGAACTGACGAGGAGATTACTGAGTATAAAGACAGAGATCTCAATTCAAAACATAAGGATGTTAGAGCCCGGAACACAATATTGAAATATGCCCAATAGCCCTTCATCTCGAAGAAAGACACCTGTGCAATTTCCTGATCTTTTCCCAAGCAATAGCAATGGAGAAGATGAACCCGGCGACCCTGACACTCTCATGGCAACAACTTCTAAAGAATTTCATGCCATGGGTAGATTCCTGAAACCAAGCACCCAGGCTATACCAGGGCCTTTGCCTAATACTCCTAAAACTTACGAGAACGACCGACTTTCCCTACTGCATCTTTGGCAAGATGACGGACGGAGTCTCTGAACATGAAGCTGGCTCTCTGCTCGCTAGTGACCCCCATTTTACAGCACATGCCTCATTAATACTCCCAAAGGCACAGAAAGAGTTAATAGCCCCCTGGCTACCTCATGAGGGAGAGAGGGATTGACAGTTAGCTCCCCTCGCTACGTGGGGTGTGGCTGGATGGCTTTTACCTACAGGAGATGTTTGTCCTGCTGATTTTTCATCTCAATATTATACCTTTTCGATTTGGGAGACTTGGCCCAGGGATGTTATGTTAGTGAGGGGATATCATTTCTTTATAGGGGAGGCTAGTGTGGGGTCTGGGATTGCCACCGTCAAAGGACAAGGGAGGAACGGTGGTGGGGGTAGATATTATCGGCGAAGGGTTTTGAGATGCGGTGATGCTTGAACCCCTTCCAATCTACGCCCCATCCCAAGGGACATGGAGGTGGGTAATCCTCCATCATTGGTGCTGTGCAATGCCAGGTCCATAGGCAATAAAACCACCACCTTGCGAGACTTCTTTATCTTGAAGAGGGTTGACCTGGTTTGTGTGACGGAGACCTGGGTGCGCGAAGGCGAAGTAGTCACCTTGCATGAGATGACACCACCAGGTTTCTCCATCCTCCACCAATCATGGACTGTTTGTAGCATTGTTAATCCGGGAGGATTGCTCTTTCAGGGCTCTGCCATCATCATCAATCTCCGGCATTGAATGAGTTGGCCTAGTGTGGTGCACCAAGTAGAGTTTGGGATTATTATTATTATTATTATTATTATTTATTAAAAGTGGACAGACTATCCCAAAAAGAGCACAGTGTGTCTGCCACCGGAGGTTCTAGCCCTCTCACAACACCCCATGCATCCTGCTAGGAGTACTCAATGTAAGGTATTCAAAACAGGAAGTGAATTTCATTTCTAAGGTACACAGCAGTGTGTGAGGCAATTCATGGTTCTTCAACTGCCATGAAGAGCCCAGTGTGACTAGAGTTAAGACCTTTACTCTGTGTGTGTGTGTGTGTGTGTGTGTGTGTATTGTGGTACTTATATCCTGGTAAAGTTTATGTCGGTACCGCCATAAAATGGATGCTATGGGCAACAAAAAAAGAACAGTTGACAGTAGTCTGTACTGTCTTTACTATTTTTAATACATGAATGAGTCCTATTGTTCAATCCCATTGATATATTTAACCCTCTTCTTTCTTTCTTTCTTTCTTTCTTTCTTTCTTTCTTTCTTTCTTTCTTTCTTTCTTTCTTTCTTTCTTTCTCTTCCTTCCTTCCTGAAAGATTACTACCATGCTACCCGAGCCTTCATGTTCTTCGGGATGATTGCTGGAGCCGTCTCTTGCCTTACGCTTATTGGCAAATTTTTTGACTTTCAATGTGGCTCCCTCTCCAAGACCAAGACCGCAGCTGTAGCCAGCCTTGTTGCAGGTAACCTGGGCATCATAACCATCTGATTCCACAGTCAGTTCAAGCTCCTCAAACCCCAGAACTCAGATGTATATACCTGACAAACTATTATTAACGGAACTAAGTTATACTCAGAGTTGTTGCTGTTGTTGTTTAGTCGTTTAGTCGTGTCCGACTCTTCGTGACCCCGTGGACCAGAGCACGCCAGGCACTTCTGTCTTCCACTGCCTCCCACAGTTTGGTCAAACTCATGCTGGTAGCTTTGAGAATACTGTCCACCTATCTCGTCCTCTGTCGTCCCCTTCTCCTTGTGCCCTCCATCTTTCCCAACATCAGGGTCTTTTCCAGGGAGACTTCTCTTCTCATGAGGTGGCCAAAGTATTGGAGCCTCAGCTTCAGGATCTGTCCTTCCAGCGAGCACTCAGGGCTGATTTCATTAATAATGGGTAGGTTTGATCTTCTTGCAGTCCATGGGACTCTCAAGAGTCTCCTCCATGGACAAAGACAACAGGCATATGCTCAGAGTAGACCCACTCAAATTGATGGATCTGGTTAAAAACGTGCAATGCAACCCCAGCCCTTTCCATCCCTGGTTTCGGAGTTACAAAGGAGAAGTGGAAGTGCAAAGGGCTTTCAAAGCCTCCCCAGAGCAACTGCTTTCCACTTGCTATGTTGGAGTTGGAAATCAGCCATGTGGGTTGGCTTCAAAAGGCACACTGCAAGGAGAAGTGGCTTCCATTGAATGAAAACCACATCCCCCTTCTTGAGTATAGCATGCTTCTAAGACTTTCCCCTTTTAACCTCATGCTGCCACAACCAAGCGGGATGAAGAATTTGCCTGGGAAGAGGAACAGCACAGGAAGGTGGCCACTAGCTGTGCTGACCAGCCTGGTTCTCTGGGTCCTGGGAGAATAAACCACTGGGTTGGCAGGCAGAGGAGGGCAGCAGAGCAGGGCAGTGGCTGCCACCTGTTCCGGCTGTCCCTCTACATCTCAACTGGGCCACCCACCTACCGCTTCTCATCACACTGTATATTACATCACCACCTGTCTGTGTTCAAGTGAACTGCAGAGTGATGGCACACTTATCTTTTTATTGCATGTTACACATATAAAGATGGTTAAACAACGGCATATGAAAACAATTTGAAAAATAAGAACCGTAAATATAAAAATCTGTTTAAAACAACAGCATCTGCATATCTATCCGTTCAGATCCAGTACAGATACCAGCTGAGATAAAGATTTTAGTAGGGTTGCTGTTTCCTAACTGCTTAGGACTTTGTACACCAATAACCGCACCCTGAGCCTACCCTGGCAGCTAATTGGCAGCCAGCGCACATCTTTCAGCAGCAGCATAATTTGATGGTGATGTTTGGCTTTGGTGAGCAACTGAGCCTCTTCATTTTGTACAAGCTGAATTTTCCTGGTCAGCTTCCAGGATTTGATTTATACATAATCTAATATCCTAATGCATTTTCCCCCCTTAATAGCTCTTTGCGTCATGATTGCCATGGCCACCTTCACAGGGCAGACAGAAGGAAAAGGCTCTTACGGATGGTCTTTTGGCTTGGGCTGGGCTGCCTTTCCTCTCTTCCTTATGACTGGTGAGTATTTGTCGAATGGGAAATGCTGAAAATGTATGTCTTCCTTTCAAGGTTTACCTTCGCTCAGAGTTCCCAGCTGCATTCTTTCATTACAGAACAGTCTGGGGCTGATCTACACGTTTAGCATCACCATGTAGTCATGCCCCTGGCAGTGTGCCACATTGGCTGTGGGTAGAGGTTCACATATTGGACAGTTTCCGGGTGTGACATGCCATACACTTGATTCCACTCTCAGCAAAAGAGGAAGAGGGCGGAATGTGAACCAATCCCCTGGGTGTGCTGCTTTTCTGAAAGCATGGATTACTTCTGTATGTTTTGCATTGAAAACCATTCAGAAATGTCATTCTCCCTTCTTACCTACCCTCTGAAGGAATCAGGTTCCCCCAGATTCAGCCTGAAGGGCAGGAAAAACCATCTGAATCAAGTTTGACCTGAGTATGTAAACAGGGCTTCCAGACTACAGAAGTGCATTTGTACCAAACTTCAGCAATTTGGAATCCATTGGCCTTATTCCTTACAAACTCCTCCAGAGACTTTAGCTGTATATTCATTATTCCAGAATGAATAGATACCGAGTACTTTCCCCACCCTCTATGAAGTCCACAGGCAATCTAGATCTATTTTTTTGAGCTGGTAAACTGCTCCTTGATAAACTGTTTTCATTCCAAAAATAGCAGCTCATTGCAAATTGATTTTGCCTTACCCCACAGTGCATCCCTTATAAAAAAAAAGGTGTAGCTGGGGTGGGGAGGAGCATCTACTTCTGCCCAATGACTTATAAATGGACCAATGAGAATATCTGCATAAGGCAGCTTCTTATGATCAAAGTCAACACTGTCTGAGTATTTCCAGGATCATGTGTGTTCAGGGTGGACGTCTTTGCTAATGGCTTTGGCATCCTTTCCTTCCGTAGTGTGGGAGAGCAGAAACTGAATTGGGATCCTCAAGTGGACTTCTGGCTGATATGTCACATGAAATCGTAGAATCTTAGAGTTGGAAAAGACCCCAAGGGTCATCTAGTCCAGCCTCCTGCTATGCAGGAAACTCAGCTAGAGCATCCATGACAGAAGGCCACCCAACCTCTGTTTAAAAACCTCCAAGGAAAGAGAGTCTACCACCTCTTGTGGGAGTCTGTTCCACTGCCGAACAGCTCTTACTGTTAAATGTTTTTCTGAATGTTTAGTTGGAATCTCCTTACTTGAAGCCACTGGTTTCGAGTCATACTCTCCAGTGCACGAGAAATCAAGCATGTTCCAACCTCCATGTGACAGCCCTTAAGATATTTAAGGATGGCTATCATTTCTCCTCTTAGTCTTTCCTTTAACAGGCTAAATATACTCAGCTCCTTCAAGCGCTTCTCATAAGGCTTAGTTTCCAGACCCCTGATCATCTTGGTTGCCCTCCTCTGCACATGTTCCAGCTTCTCAACATCCTTCTTAAATTGTGGTGCCCAGAACTGGACACATTGTTCCAAGTGTGCTCTGACCAAGGCACAATAGAGTGGTACTATTACTTCCCTTGATCAGGACACTATACTTCTGTTAATGCAGCCTAGAATAGCGTAAGCTTTTTTTTGCTGCTGCATCACACTGTCGACTCCTTTAAGCTTGTCATCTACTAAGACCCCTAGACCCCTTTCACATGTACTGCTAGTAAGCCAGGTGTCCCCCACCCTATATTTGTGTGTCTGGTTCTTCCTGCCTAAGTGCAGAACCTTACACTTGTCCTTATTGAAATTTATTTTGTTAGCTTGCGCCCAGTTCTCCAATCTGTTAAGGTCATTTTGAATTCTGATTATGTCCTCTGCAGCATTAGCTACCCCTCCCAGTTTGGTGTCAATGGCTCAGGGATGGACGTCTTGGCTTCAGCATATGCATTATATGATCAAATTCATTTAGAAATGTATACATTGAACTAATACATGTCATGAATGCATTTTTAATATGTTTTTTGCATAATTTAAATAAACAATTTACATACTAATGTGAGAATGGGGTGTAACAGGTCAGAACTTGGCTGATCTACCTATCCCTAGACACCTCCATTTCTACCTAGGACTTGTCCCTTGCAAAAGTCTCAAAATGTGCAAAGAATGTAGTTCTGTGGAAGAAAATACCGTATTGGCCCGAATATAAGCCACACCAACAAATAAGCTGCACCTTTAAAATTCAAAGGGGGCGGGGAAGAGAAAAAAAGACAATACCCGAATATAAGCTGCTCCCTTAAAATTCCGCAGGCACTCACACCCGTAAATGGCAAATGTAGAAGAAAATCCTATGGGTACTAGAGAGGACCCGCAAGTGGGTTAAACACTGTAGCAGCGTAAATGCAAATTTTAAAAAATCAATACTGCACTGTAAGATATGGGGAAAGCAATAAATGACCTTAGAATTAATTGCACAACAGTCTCAAATTGGCAGCAAAACATTTTTTTTGTTCCATTTTACTGTATGTCTGTTTCAGCAATGATTTCATGAAAGCCAATTTTGTAAGGTACCAAATTTAAGCCTCACTTTAACTTTTCCAGTTGGAATTTGGGAAAAAAAGTGCAGCTTATATTTGGGCCAATACGGTATATGTCTGTCTGTTAGAATGGCAGGGGTCTGAGGATCAGAGCTTGTTCCCATCTTTGAGCAAGAGAAGTAATCTTGGGGTCAATGATCAGGATATCTTGGGTGATGTTTTATTCTCGTCGGCCAATTGCCCAATTCAGCTCCTTCTCTCTCCTGACAGGTGCGCTGGCTTTCCTCTTGGATGGGTCAGCATGAACATGAGGGAAAGGCTCTGCTACCATTTCGGAGGACACCTGGAGTTATGTTGATCATGTGGGATGCAAACACAGCCTGCACCAAGACAAGCTGAACCTAGAGGAAATAACTGTACTTTCATGACGAAACTGATGCATTATATGATAGCTATAGGATTAAGAAACAGCAATGTAGTCCCTTCACCACAAATTGGAATCTACTAACTCAGTACTGTGGAACAGAACTACCAACAGAAGACACAACTCCCAGCATCCCATACCACTGGCCTTTCTGACTCAGGAGAGCAAAAGACAGGCTAACTTTGGTTTAGAAGGAAATCATTCCTTCCCCAAATGGTGACATTCATTTTTTAAAAAAGAGATTAAAGAGTATATACAGGATATTGTTTGCTTAGTATATGGAACTATTAGTAATGAAGAATAGTGATGAACAGTAGTCAGTGGCTGGGTTAAAGATAAGGAATGAATAGACCAGACATCTTCTATGCATCCAGAAGAAAGGAATAGCCTATGGCTATGCAGTAAATCATATGCTTTGCGGTATTGCCTTCACATTTTGTATGAGCACATGACCTTTGTGATTCACCTGTTTTTCTCCTATATCTTGTGGTTTTAATGATGAATAATATATTTAAAATGAACCCCAAGATTCCCATGCCTAAAAGGCAGCCTGCATATGACAACAGAAACACGGCTTTTGATTCAGAATCAGGTCAGGTTCTGCAGCCAGAAGACAGCCCTGCAAAGTCATTAGAAGCAATCGAACCTCCCTCTTCTCCATCTCTTGATAGGCCTTCCTCTGTCTGTCTCTCAAACATGCAAGTTCTTTGAGAAAAATGGTTCTTCTTGCCACGCTCCTTCGGGGCATTTTTATTAGACCTGAATGTGACTTTTTCTTTAACAGAATGTCCCCCTAGACAACCTACTTATTGAGCATTCATCCAGATGGACTTGCAAAAAATGGGTTAGACTGTGTCTGGTCTTTATTGAGCATCCATTTTGATTTGCTTGTGGGGCAGTTATGCAACAATCAGCATTCATTCTGCCTTCATCACTGTTGGATGTTTATATGTCTTCCCGTTAATCACTTTTCCACACACAAAACACACCACTTGTCAATGCATCCCCCCCCCCCTCAACCTAAGGGTTGTAGCCAACTAATTTCTAATCAGAGTAGACCCATGACCTAGGTTAGTCACAGCCATTAATTTCAGTGGATCTACACTAAAGGAGTAGCATCGACTAGAACTCTCTGTTTCTGTCAAGTGGTTCCATATCTTTAATATTACAATATTTATTCAAATACCGGTAGTCTTTAAATTTCTTCCAGTCTTCTTGATGTTCCTCTTCTTCCTGGTCATGGATTCTCCCGGTGAAAGAAACAATTAGGCCTAGGATTAAAATGGAATTAAATTTATAAATAAGAAAATGTACGATAAGGAAAGCTATGTAACATGAATAGGACTGTGATATGGTCTTTTGAAACACTGATATTGGTAACTGCTACATATAATTACTAAGAAATTCGGATGGAAGAGATTCGAGGAAGTCAAATACTATGTTTATGAATATGGATGGTACTTAATTTTAATAAATTAAGTGGTAATATGTTGTATGTATCTTTTTTCTTTTTTCTCTTTTTCTTTTCTTTTTTGTTTATTTTTATTATTGTTAATCTTTCATTTCTTTACTATGTTTATCTACTGAAAATAATAAATATTATTTGAAAAAAAATGAACTCTCTGTTTCTGTTTTTAAAGTGAATTTGTAGTGCCAGGGCTACCAAGCACTTTCTTTCACTTCATTTGCGCAAACTTAAATGTACAGCCTGTACTTGACTCCTTCCCACAAAACAGGGACACTCTGGAGGCATCCCAACTGAGCACTGTTAAATTTACCTCCAGTGAAACTATTCGGAAAAAGAAATATGCGACCCTGAACCATGTTGACATTACCAATCTCATAAAAAGAGATTCTAAAATAAAATGAAATGAAATGCTTTATTTTTCTCTCTGTGACTGCTGTGTGCCAAATCTCCCCCTCCCCGCAATAAAATGAACATCCATTTAGGGACTCCTCAAAACTGAGTGAAAAGGCGATAAAATGGCAAGTGCCATTCAATATATACTTATGTAAAGCGATGTATGTCGGGGGAAGAAAACCTTAATTTCACACACATGCTCATGAGGTTCACTGAAGTGGCAGGAATGAGACCTTGGGTTGGTAGTGGATAGCTCAATGAAGATGTCAGCCTGGTATGCGGCAGCTGTGAAAAATGCAAATTCTATGCTAGGGACCATTATGGAAAGAATTGAAAATAAAACTGCAGGTATTATAGTGCTGTTATACAAATCTATGATGCAGGCTGATGGTGTTTAAAGAGGCAGATCAGGCACTCAGTGTAGAAAATGCAGAGCAACGTGGACCTATGGTCTGATTTGATTTAAGTCAACTTCCTATATCCTATGACAGGAGCTGAACATCATCAAGAGAAACAATTCCTGAATGAGAAGCAGGTTCTTTTACAGGCAGGGCCAGATTTAGGTTTGATGAGGCCCTTAGCAACTGAAGGTAATGGGGCCCTTTTTATGTCCAGCTGTCCTTCGTCAACAACACAGTGTCACTGTTTTTTGTGTTGAATATATGCTATATGGTAATTTATGGACCTAATAGGTATCTAAAGCCATTTGCACATAACAGTCCATGCAGAATGTAGGCACCCTGTATATAGAAATGAGAAAACCAGTGATATTTTAGGGAGCAGGCTAGTAGGCGGGGCCCATTACTTACATCATAGGAGCCTACACAACACAAAACATTGTTGCTGTATATAGGTTTTATTTTATTTTTTATCTTATATTTTGGAAATGTACATCCATATTTTTTCCCTTTAAATTTTTTGGGAGGGCCTCCAAGAGAGTGGAGCCCTAAGCTATAGCTTGTTCAGCTTATACGTAAATCTGGCACTGTTTACAGGGTTAAAAAATATATCTTCCTCTCATATTATCCTGCCTTTCTGTTTCGATTCCATATGCCAGCAGAGGGGGACACGATTAGGTTAGGTTGCAATTCCTAGGCAAACCAAAGTTGGGTGTAGGATAGTTGCAGCTCAAGACAATACAGATGTCCAATGAGAGAAGGAGGGAAGAGAGCAGTTGGGTGCAAGTCCCCACACTCAGGAATGTGTGTCCTCCACCCCCCCCCCCACCCAGCTAAAATGTCCATCAATCTGAAAGATCTCAAAATACTTGTGAATGAAATGGGAGCAAAGGCATAGGACCCCTATAAAAGTAGCTCTCATTCCCTGTTTTGTTTCATTAGAGTGCAGATTTGTAAAACGGAGTGTCTCCATAACTCATGGGAAGCACAGCTTCTAAAAGCGGCACATTCATTGTAGTGGGCCCAAGGAAGTGAAGCTCTCCCCACAGCCAAGATTACATATGCAGGCACTTCCTTGAACTTCAGGTGCATGACTAAAACTTTATTGTTTTGTTAGGCATTTTAAGATAGTGGCTGGTTTTATGATACATCTTTTATTGTTTGATATACCTGTATCCCGTAAGTTGTGTTTTTTTAAATGCCCACTGCTTGAAAAGGTAGATGATTAAGCGGGGTAGAAACGTCTTAAATAAGAAATAAAATTGTGATGTAAATCAGTTTCGTACAGGTTCATACGGCAATAAACATGGTATAACATTTATCCCAGGAGATCCCTCTGTAATGTTCTGAGTGTTGAGAGTGGGCTCTAGTTACGTCCTTTCTGAGATGAATATGAAATAAGTTTTAATTCAATTCAATTCAATTCAACTTAATTTAATTTAATTTAATTTAATTTCTACCCCGCCCATCTGGCTGGGTTTCTTTTCCAGTGTTCATGGAATGAGTCACTAGAATTTGTTTTTTCATTCTTTCTGCCTTCTTTTGTCAGTTTTTTTTCCATTACAGCTATGGATCAAGCCTCAATGACTCACTCATTAGTCATGTTCAAGTGTGCTGTTTTCCATTTCTTAAAAGGATACAATTAGCAGAGCCTAATTATTCTGACAAACAGTAACAACAATATTTAGCAATGGGTGGTGGCAGAGGTTGGGGTGGCTTACTTGTTCCTCAGCAATGGGGAATAATCTCATGATTGGAAAACCCTTATGGACTTTTTGCATGAAAAGGAAAATGAACTTGTGATATCTGGGTTTGACGACTAAAAAGTACGGAAAGTAGAAGAGTTGAGCGTTGTTGTGGAGCAAGAGTTTTGCATAAGCCTGTGAAGCTGATAGACTGAGCACCAAAAGTCTTCCCACCCCTTTCTTTTCTTGTTTCTTCTATCTTATCTTTCTTTTCATTGTTATGTTTAAAAAAGATGCTTCATATTTGATGGAAACTGTTTTATATTACTTTTTCCATGCCCCCCCCGCAAGCTTTAATGAAAACATTTCAAAAAAAGAAAAGGGATTAATCTTGACTCAACTGAACAGTCGGTAGAGCATGAGAATCTTAATCCCAAGGTCTTGGGTTCGAGTCCCATTTGGGCCAAAGATTACAGGGAGCTGGACTAGATGACCCTTGAGTGTAGATGACTCTACAATTTTATGACTCTATAATAAAGAAGCTACAATGAGGAAAGCATCTGAGCAGGTTTGGGAACCTCAAGCTGATGGGCCAGACATCTGGCCCACTGCCTCCACTTCTTACCCTGCTCCTAGCAGTTAGATCTATTTATAATAGTGTCAGCCTCCCAGGAAGAGATAATAATTAATGCCCTGGCTTTCTCCTGTGGTTTGATCTGCAGAAACCAGCAAGTGTAGATTTCGCTCTGGACATGTCTGCAGATGTAGATGCCGCTCATAATGAGATTCATCTGCTATAACAGCAGAGCCAAGTTTTTGGTGGATGCAAGGGATTTTATCCTCAAAATGCTTTGCAAACAAGTCACAAAGAGCTACCTCTGGTTCTATCACCTCCTTTGGGCCAGGATGTAAAAGCCCCCATACACCCGAGAAAAGCTCTGCCTGACGACATAATGAGGATGCAAACTGCCTCTAAGGTAAAGGTAAAGGGACCCCTGACCAGTTGTGACTGACTCTGGGGTTGCGGTGCTCATCTGGCTTTATTGGCCGAGGGAGCTGGCATACAGCTTCCGGGTCATGTGGCCAGCATGACTAAGCCGCTTCTGGCGAACCAGAGCAGTGCACGGAAATGGCGATTACCTTCCTGCCAGAGTAGTACCTATTTATGTACTTGCACTTTGATGTGCTTTCAAACTGCTAGGTTGGCAGAAGCAGGGACCGAGTAACGGGAGCTCACCCCGTTGCGGGGATACAAACCGCCAACCTTTTGATCGGCAAGTCCTAGGCTCTGTGGTTTAACCCACAGTGCCACCCGCGTCCCAGTGTTTGGTTGCATTCATATGGATCTTTCCTCCACTTGCGTTCAAGCCGTTTCCCAGCTTGTTTCCTTGTCCTAACCTCTGGAGTATACCAGGGGGCCAAACGGCTTCACAAAGTGGGAGAGGGCTCTCAGAGCGATTGTGTCAATAGCCCTAGCCATTCAGGTGTTCCAGAGGTCAGCCAGAGCTTCGACAGGGGTGCCAGTCATATCAGCCATAAAACATCCCAGAACCATTTGGAATCCCACTGGATCCATCAGCCTCTGGGGGCGGACCTTCCAAATAGTTTCCCCCGCCTCTGCAGAGGGGAAAAGTGCACTCCCATGGGTGGTGGAGTCAGAGCATGCCTGGCCCTTGTTCCAGAGTGAAGACTTCACCTGAAGAAAAGAGGAAGGCATTCTGAGCCAGGTGGGATTAAACATCTCTAGATTTAAGTGGGAGGGAAAGGGAATTTTTTCAGTAGCTGAAGGTTGGTGAATTTTGATACAGGGAACAAATGAGAGGGACTAAAAGCAATTTATTTTATTTTTCCACTGGACTACATATAAACTTTTTGTTCTAATTTTGACGATGCCAACTTTGCTGATACACTTGTTCGATCCACTTTTTAAAGTGAAGCAGTCCTGGATTTCTATGTGGATTGGAGCACAGCTAGTCATTGGATTAGACATGTCTTTGAATTTTGTGGCTCGGTTCCAGTACAAAAATGTGCATTTTACGGCAGACATGCATTTCCTAGCATACAGAATGTATATTTGGTTGGGTGGGATGGATGAGTACAAAATGTGTACTTTAGGGGAAAGGGCATACAACTGAGATGTGAAATGTTGCTGCTTTTTGTTATCTACAGAAAATGGGACAGAATGGATCTCTTAAGTGCCCATGAAGCTGCCATGCATTGGAAATAGGCAAAGCCACCAGTCCCAGATGGATAGGTTGATAGAGAGCTTACATACCAACGGGTTCAATCCAGCAAAACTGAGGGTTTATCCACACTTCCTCTTGTCCTCCTCTTTCCCCTGGGAAAAACAACTCTTTAGCCTTCAATCAGAGCAAACAGCAATTTGGGTTTTCTTTGGATTGCTGTTTTGCCGTTTGCTCAGATTTAAAGCAAAAGAGCAAGTTTTCCCTGGAAAAGGAGCAGGGATAGGGGAATAGGGCTCTGACCTGTGCCTTCTATGCATGGGACAAGAAAAAGTGCTGATGACTTCATAGAAATGGCCATCTGGATCAGACTTAAGCCATATTTTGCTCAGTAAGATGCAGTTATGGGAAGAGGATATAAAGCTTTTAGAGAGGAACCAGATACAAGTCTGTGGAGGTTGTAACTGTCAGTGCCTACTACTCGTGAATGCTGCCTCTGTGTTTCAGCATAGAGGACACAATTGCTCACTGATGTCTGGAGACAAAGACAAAGTTACAGAACACAGGAGGAGGCGGCCATATAAGCTAGAGCCTGCCACTAACCTGTGCCCTTTCAATAATAGGGCAACAGGGAAATAATAAAGGGCAAAAAAAGGGGACTGAAAAAATAGAGGTAAAGAACTTGTTTGGTATGCAGAAGGTTGAAAGTTCAGTCTCTGACGTCTCTAGTTAAAGAAGGAAGAGGTAGCAGATCCCAGGGGAAAGTCTGAGCCCTTGGGGAGCTGCTGCCAGTCAGAGTAAGGCAATACTGTGCTAGATGAACCAATAGTGAGACGTATAAGACTGCTTCCTATGTTACGCAGAAAAAAATGGGGGAAGTTAGATGGTGACTATGCAGACAAAAGATTGTAGTGGAGGAAATATTTAGGTCAGACTAGATGTGTGCCTTTGTTTCAGGAAGAACTGGAAAATTGAGTGAACGTTGGTCACTTTTGTTATTCGCCATGAGCCAAGCACCATGGACAGAAATGACTCCTGAAGGAACAGAGAGCAATTTATTTGGTTCCCTTCATGTTTTCCCTCTACCCCTTGCTTGCCCTTCTGTTTTGATTCCATCAGCCAACAAAGTGGGGCATGGCTAGGTTAGGCTAGGCAATTGTAGTTTGAGGCAATAGGCGTGTGCAATGAAGGAGGGAAGAGGGAAGGAGAGCAGTGTGTGTGTGTGTGTGTGTGTGTGTGTGAGAGAGAGAGAGAGAGAGAGAGAGAGATTGCAACTCCCCAGACCAGACCAGGCATAGAATTCTTTTCTTAAAATATCTGTCAATGATTATGGGAGCGAGGCATACGAAACCGCCAACAGCCCCTATCACTGCTCATTCATCTGCATGCAAAGTTATAAAAGTGCTTCAAAAACTCACAAATATATTTCTTTGGTTATTGCTCTATGGCAGGCAACCAGCATCAAAAAGCGAAGGAGACCCATTTGGAGAAATCGTATAGGTTAATTAGTCACCAGCTTGTCAACCAGAGCTGGAGTTACTAGGCAGTAACAGAGGGCCGCACCTAGAGACCCATTACCAACCTCTGGATCCGTGCACCAGCAAACGTTGGTGTGCCATCAGGCAGAACAAACCTACGGAGGGGGTGGGGTGCGGAAGGGAGGGAGGGAGGTGGTGGTAGCCAGTGGCGTCGCATGGGGGCGGGGCGATGGAGCACCCTGGGTGCCATGTCTGGGGGGGGGTGTGACAAGAAGGCACCCGGTGGGGAGCTTGACCTGCCACCCCCGAGTTCGGCGGTGCAAGCAGCCATCGTGTTGCCACCGCATGTGGAGGATCTTCCGTTCACAACTGCAGATGCGAGCAGAGGACCCCGCCACCACCATGTGGCATTCAAGCGGTGCCACTAGTGGGTGTTTCAGGATTCTAGGTGGGAGGTAGGGGGTTCTATGACACAAGCTGAATCCTCCTTCCATCGAGCACTAGTGGGCGGTAAGAAAATTTTACCATCAAGAAAGATGCATTAGTGGGTGGTAGGTATAAAAAGGTTGACTACCCCTGGTCTACACTGGATGGGCAAAGGCTTTCCAGGCTCTTTTCTAGAACCACCATACCTTCCAAGTGCCCCGATTGTCCTGGGACAATCCTGGAATCATGAATCCTGGAATCATGGCTACTGATTTGTTTCTTTTGTTTTTTAAAATGCTTTTTATTAGATTTTTCCATTGTTAGTCATATACATAGTCAAATTCTTATGTTTAACATATACTATACATATTTATAAACCAGATCTTTTTCATAATTCTTCCCTAGTGACTTCCCGCCACCTCATTACAGCATCTTCTATCTTCTTTTTCTTTTCAATTGTGTTGTTTATCTTTATTATCTTTATGTTACAAAATATATAACTTATCTATCTAAATTGTGATTTTGTGAAATTTATTCATCACATATCAAGGGTTTGATTTGAGAACAATGCTTTCCCATATAGCAATATACACATTCCCATTCTTTTTAAAAAATTTGGTAGGGTTGATACCTTATTGCCGCTGTCATTCTTGCCAATTCCAAATATTCACACAGTTTATTTTGCTATTCCCTTATTGTTGGTGTAGTCTCCCCTTTCCATTTCTTTGCAATTAACATTCTTGCTGCGGCTGTAGCATACAAGAACACCTTTTTCTTATCCTTTGGGATATTGATCCGCATAATGCCTAGGAGAAAGGCTTCAGGGTCCCCCCCCCCATGTTTGTCTAAACATTTTTTTAAAATTCGTCATAAACAGTATTCCAAAATATTTTAATTTTATCACAACCCCACTACATGTGGTACATTGTTCCTTCCCCCTGATTACACATCCAGCAAACATTTAATTTTGATTTATATATTTTAGCCAATTTGCTGTGGGTCATGTACCTCCTATACAGCATTTTCATGAAATTTTCCTTTATTGTATAGCAGGTTGTGATTTTAAAGTTTTTTTGCCACAATCTTTCCCAATCCTCCATCTGGATAGGATATCCAAAATCTTTTGCCCATTTGATCATCACTTCTTTGATCTCCCCATCCTCTACCTCCCAATCCAGCAATAATCTATATATTTTGATAATATTTTCTTTTTATTCTGTAATAATTCCTTTTCTAATTTTGATATTTGTTTTTCAAATCCAATTTTCTTATCTAATTTAAACACATCATTTAATTGATGATATTGTAACCAGTCCATGCAATAATGTCTAATTACTTCAATCCCCCCCCCCCCCAGTTTTAATTGGATTTGTTCTTCTTTTAGAATTTCTCTATATGTTGCCTAATTTGGTTTCATATTTTTTTCTCTTTACTGTAAAGGCCTCCATTGGTGAAAGCCACCAAGGTGTCTTTATATATACAAAGTCTTTATATCTGACCCATACTGTGCATAGAGATTTTTGAATTACATGCTTTAAAATACCCCTATGTACTTTTGCTTTATCGTAACCTAGATATGCGTGCCATCCAACATGCCATCTGTATCTGTTGTCCCATCCTTCTATGTCCAATATATCTGTATTTTTCAATGTCATCCATTCTTTTAGTCAACATAAACATGAGGCTTCATAATAGAGTTTCAGATCTGGCAAGGCGAAGCCCCCTCTTTCCTTTCTATCTGTTAATGATTTATATTTAATTCATGGTTTCTTGCCTTGCCTGGCTACTGATTTGATCCCACATTGTCCCTATTTCCCCTGCCAGTGCTGCCACCACTGAGCTCAGGAAGGAGAATGAGCTGGCGCTTGTCTCGAGTGATGGCGGGAGTGGTGAGGGAGCACCCTGTTGCCTCTCTGTGTCTGCTGCTGCAGGTGGGGAACAGGGTGGGGAAGGAGGTCCCAGGTTTATTTTAATTTGCAAACTGCCCTCAGAACCCAGAACATATATATTCTAAACACCTGTCATAGTCTGCGCAGCCTGAAAACCTCTTCTGTCCAGGACAGCACATTCTGCAGCAAGCCTCTGAGCCCATGTGCATCTTTAAAGCACACCTGAACACAAACTGCAACTGATGTGGAATAATGTGAATGTCTCCTTTCCCCAGGTTCATCATTCCTATTGTGCTCCTCAGTCTCCGATCTGACCCTTCTCACAATGCTTATACTGCAGATCAGTGCTGTGATTTGTGCTTTCATCAGCCTTCTCCTCCTCCTCATCGCCGTAGGCTCAGACTACTGGATACAAAGTGCCATTCAGAACAGTGGCCTCTGGGCAGTTTGCAATATTAAGAATATTTGTGTTCCATATTTTTTTCTTGGAGTACCAGGTAAGTTCTTCTCTGTCTTGTGCTAGGAGTACTTAAGGTGTGGTATTCCAAAGCTGATTGAACTGATGTTCATTTCTAAGGTATGCAGCAGTGGGGGGCCCAGTTGATCCTTCCTCAACCCTCGGTGCCAGCACAAAATGGCTGCTGTGAGTGGTCAGCAAAAAAATTAAAAGGAGATGGTAGTTCTTACCACTGAGGCTGGATCTACACAGATATGAAAAATGCTATAAAAACACTATAAAAATATAGCTCCCAATGATGTTTACCATTGATGACAGAACACTGCTCTACTGTGCCCTCTCGTGGCACATTTAAAGAACACATTTTTAACATTATAATTGACCAGTGTAGATGAGCCCCCCTTTCCACAAAAACCCTCCACTTGCCTCTGATTTTTAATATATGTTGTCAGGAAGCCATTTTTTTTTGTCTGCCAAGAAGCCCCTACCTTATATACAACCTTGCATGTTGCAAAGGATCCTGGGAGTGCTTTGGATTGCACTGTGATGGTCTGGGATTCGGAATCGGATGCTGAACCTGAGGGATCCCAGACTGCACAGGATTCCCCGCCTCCAGAACCAGCTGAGCCAGGGCTGGGACATGAGCCTAAAGGGTCCTCACCTGTGCTGGATCCTCAGCTGCAGGCATCAGCTGAGTCCGCTCTGGCTCCTGAGGTGATGGAGGACTCATTGCCTGCAGGTGCTCCACTTTCAGCCCTGTCAAAGGGAGCTGAGGTTGCCGCTGGGTCTGGTAGCCCTCCAGCCTCTCCTGAGCTGCAGATAAAAGCCAGCCAGCCCCAGTCCCAAGTTGCGGGAGCAACATTGTTGGTTGCTAGTTCCGGCCTGAATCCTGTCCTGCTTTCCTGCCTGAGCTCCTGACGCACCCTGGTTCCCTGCTTGTATGCCTGTTCCTGACTTCACTTGACTCCCTGCCCTGCACCCAGCTTCAGCTACTACAGACTGCCTCCACATTGCACCTTTGAACATGGACCAGACTTGGACTATGCCTCTCGGGAAACCCACGGGACCAGCACATGCACACTCCATTTGCACTGTGCTCTTGGCAGGTTTACTGTGCCCCGATGTCACTCGGTGTGAGTTGGGTGTGTCTTTCTTCAGTTCTGTGAAGCTGTACATTGCAGGAGAAGATGGGTGGCTTTGGGCAAGTTGCACAACCAGTCTTCAAGTTGGCAAACCTATGATAAGCTTCAAAGGATACTTAGAAGAATACAGACTTAACCAGTTGCCTTTCTCAGCAGCTTAATAGCGATATAAACCAGCATGGGGGAAGATGGGTGGCGTTGGGCAAGTTGCACAGAAGAGATGTTTCCCTACCACAGCTAGTCTTCAAGTTGGCAAACCTATGATAAGCTTCAAAAGATACTTAGAACAATACAGACTAAACCAGTTTCATCTCCTGATGGCATCTCTCAGCAGCTTAATAGAGATATAAACCAGCATGGGGGGAAAGAATGAACCCCTGTGGCATGCAGTGGGTTATGCAACAGGCCAGTAACCATGGTGATGAGTAATAGAAGGCCAGCCCATTAGGGGAAATGGAGCATTGGTCCACCAATGTCTGTCTGCTTTCAGCCAACACCCACCTACCACGGGTTGGCTGTGTCTGACATTCCCTCTGGCTCCACTTACTTTTGGTCTTCCTGCCATCTGCCCTACCAGTACTCATATGCTTCAGCCACCACTGGTGACAGCCCCGCTTTCAGGACTGACTAAGCAGGTAGGAGTAGAAGCACCACCAGGAAATCATGCCCTCAATGTATTTAATTACTTTTTTGTTGTTGGAGATTCCTTTAAATGTGAATATTTATTTGGACTTTTCTATTAAAAATACAGATTAATTCTTAAACAGGACAGAGAGCATGCAAAACTGATATGTGACAGATAAAAACTGATCTATCCATCCCTGGTGGAATGTATTACATGGGATGTCTGCAGGGCTATTGTCAAATCCCACAAATGCATTTAACCTTGTTTCTTTCTCTTCCTTCCTTCCTGAAAGCTTACATTGATGCTACCCGAACCTTCATGTTCTTTGGGATGATTGCTGGAGCCATCTCTTGCATTGGCCTTTGTGGCAACTTCTTTTCCTTCCAACTTCGCTCCATCTCCAAGACTAAGAGCTCAGCTATAGCCAGCCTCGTTGCAGGTATCATGGGGGTTCTGAACATCTGCGTCCACACTAAGCCCAAGCCCCTGAAACCCCAGAAATCAGCTAACCCAGAAATAGTACCCCGGGTTAAGAACTTTGCTTCAGGATGAGAACAGAAATCGTGTGGTGGCGGCGTGGTGGCAGCAGGAGGCCCCATTAGCTAAAGTGGTGCTTCAGGTTAAGAACAGTTTCAGGTTAAGAACGGACCTCCAGAACGCATTAAGTTCTTAACCCGAGTTACCACTGTATAGGGAGGGTGGGCGGGTGGTCCGGTGGACGAAACGAAACAGAAGAATCTCAAAACGCAATGTGCAGTGGTATATATCTATCCCTTGGAAGCAATTTCTGCAACCCCATTGGCCGGAACAGGTCCCATGCTTCCGAGGGACCAGTTGGGTAGCTGTGGAAATCCAAACATAGCCAGCCAAGAAACAGAGTCAGTTGTGGTGACTTCACTGCAACACATGCTGTCTGGGAGGAGAATGCGATTTCACAAAACACTATTGGCAGAACTAAGTTATACTCAGAATAGACCCACTGAAATCAATGGATATGGTGCATAGCAATGCCCTCCCCACCTCCAGTTTCAGAGTTACAAAAGATAGGGAGGGGGATGCAAGGGTTTCCATAGCCCTGCCAGGGCAGCTGCTTTCCACTTGCTATGTTGGAGTTAGAAAGCAGCCGTGTGGGGTTGCTTCAAAAGCCACACTGTGGGGAGCAGTGGCTTCCATTGAATGAAAACCACACACCCCTTCTTGAGTATGGCATGCTTCTAAAACCTTCCCTCTTTCATCTCATGCTGCCACAGCTAAGTGAGCTGAGGAATTTGCCTGGCAGGAATAACAACACTGGGAGATGGCCAGCTGCACTGCTGGTAGATCTGTGCCTCTGGATCCTGGGAGTATGAGCCACTCAGGTGGTTGGCAGAGGAGCCAGCAGAGCAGGGCAGTGGCTGCCACCTGTTCCAGCTGTCCCTCTACATTTCACATAGACCACCCATTTACCACCTTTCACCACACTCTATATTAGATCGCCACCTGTCCCTGTTCAAGTGAACTGCAGAGTGATGGCACATTTACCTTTTTATTATATGTTACACATACTGTAAAAGGATAGCCAAACAACTGCATAGGGCTTTGTACACTAATTTTGAACCTTGCACAGGGGCTGATTGGCATCCAGTGCATTTCTTTCAGCCGCAGTATATAAGTCAGTCATATGCCACTCCAATGAGTAGTTGATCTTCTCCATTTTGCACTAACTATAGCTTCCAGCTCAGCATCAAGGATTTAACTAACAAGTAACTTGATATCCTGATGTATTTTTTCTTCCTAGCTCTTTGTGTCATGATTGGCATGGCCATCTTCACAGGGCAGACAGGAGGAATTGCCCCTTATGGATGGGCTTTTGGCTTGGGTTGGGCCTCCTTTCCTCTCTTCCTTATAACTGGTGAGTATTTTTTGAATGCTGGAAATGTACATCTTTATTTAAAGGTTTACCTTTGAGTAGAGTAGTCTGCTGCATTATTTAGCTCAGAACAGTTTGGGGCTGCTCTACAGTGTGTCCATTTGAACACAGATGAATGCAAGTGTGTGTTCCCTGTAGAAGATTCAAAATGCACCTTGTAGTTCTGTGGAAGAGAATATATTTTTGCCCTCTAGAACGACAAGTTTGTGTCCTCACTGATGAGGAAGCGAGGTCAGCAGTCCAGATATCTTGGGTGGTGTTTTATTCTGCTCCCCCTGTTGCCCTAACCAGCCCCTTTTCTCTCTTGACAGGTGGGCTGGCTTTCGCCTTGGATAGGGCTGTGTCAACAACAGCATGAAGAAAAGGCTGTGCTTCCACTTCAGATGACACCTGGGGCACACAGACCCAGCCTGCACTGGGGCGAGTTGGAGCTGGGGGGGAACTGAATATAATGTAGGGCTGCCATATTTCGAAAAGTGAAAATCCGGACACAAAAGTTGTTGAACTTCAGTTTTGTCTTTTTGGCCAAAGTTGTTGATCTTTCTTTGCAAAATCCCTAAGGGTTTTTGAGCTATCTTTACTGAAATTTGCTGAGATCTACACTTCTGACATGAACCGAATACCCGCTATGTCTGGGAAATTCCAGATGTATGGCAACTTTAATGACAAACTGATATTGTTATAAGTCTGGCAAGGTGGTTAAGAAACTCCAAGTGGTGGGGGGAAGGATGATTAAAGTATCATATTAGCTTAATGTATGCTGCTATTACCAGTTAAGAATGATGATGAACATTATTATAATTATTATGTAAAGTTATTTATTTTGTTTTTTCAAATTAAAAATTTACAATAACATATAAATATACAATATAGAAATAAGATTCCACAGAATCTCCTGGAGTTCCTGCTACCCATTTGTGGGTCCTATTGTTAGTCCTGTCTCTGCGTATTCTATAATAATCCAAATGTTTTGCATCTTCCTTGTGTCCAAAATTCAGCATTAAACTACAACTGTTATTCCAATCCCACTAATTATTATTTTTAGCTGTTTACAATGGTTTTTAATATAGATTATAAATTCCCCCCATTCCTTATTACAATTTTCGTCTTCCTGATTTCTGATCCTTCCAGTCATTTTTGCCATTTTGGCATAGTCCATCAACTTGATCTGCCATAATGATGAACAATATTATTATGCCTTCAGTAGCTGGGTTAAAGATAAGGAATGAGTAAGCCAGGCATCTTCTATTCATGAAGCTGAAAAGAAGGTGTATGAATTAAATGATATGCCTCTATGTTTTGTGTACCCTGGTTATGAGGGTGGAAGCATGGGTTTGGATTTAGAATCAAGAGGTCTAATTTTGCTCCCAGCAGACTTCCCTGCAAAGTCATAAGAAGCAATGGAACCTCTCTCTTCTCCATCCCTTGACATGTGGCTCTTTCTCTCCCCCATGCAAGTTTTGGGAGAAAAGCAGTTCTTCTGGCATTTGAATCAGTCGTCTTGGATGTGACTTTCTTTTTAACAGAAGGTTCCCACACACAGCCTATTTATTCCTCCCAATATACTTGCAGAAAACTTATGTGGAGGTTAGACCATATCTGGTCTTCATTCAGCATCCATCCTGATCTTTCTTGGGGAGTCATATTACAACAAGCATTCATCCTGCCTTCGCCCTGATTTGTTTGTCAAGTGTTTATATGTGTTCCCAGTAATAATTCACTCATTTCCCACTTGTCAATGCATTTCCCGGCACTCCTCCCCATTCACACAAAGTCTGGGTTGTACCCCACTGAATTCCATTCAGAGTAGATTCATCGAAATTAATGAGCCTATGTTAGTAGATTAACATTGGCTATAACTCTGATTCCTTTATATATATATATTTTAAATGGATTTGTTGTCCCAGGGTAATAGATGGCTTTAACCCACATTATTTATATGCAACCTTAAATTTAGGGTACACAGTCAGGAGGCACCTTGAGTAAGCTTTCTAAATTTATATCAAATGGAAGTATTTGGGAAAAACAAATATCCACCACACATGCTTAATGAAAATCTCTCCCCCCCCAAAAAAGCCAATGGGTATTGATGTTGACTCAGCGGAAGAGTTGGTAGAGCCTGAGATTCTTAATCTCAAGGTCTTGGGTTCGATTCCCATTTGGGCCAAAGATTGCAGGGGGTTGGACTAGATGACCCCTGCGGCTAGATGACTCTATAATTCTCTGATTTTATAATAAAGAAGCTACAATGAGGAAAGCATCTGAGCAGGTTTGGGAACCTCAAGCTGATGGGCCAGACATCTGGTCCACTGCCTCCACTCCTTACCCTGCTCCTAGCAGTTAGATCTAATTATAGTAGTGCCAGCTGGCCAGGGGGAGATAAGAATTAATGCCCTGGCTTCCTCCTGTGTCTTTAGCTGTGGTTTGATTTGCAGAAAACAGCAAGTGTAGATTTCGCTCTGGACAGTCTGCAGATGCAGATGCCGCTCATAATTAGATTCAGCTGCAATAACAGCAGAGCCAAGATTTGGGTGGATGCAAGCGATTTTATTCTCAAAATGCTTCACAAACAAGTCACAAAGAGCTACCGTTGGTTCTATCACCTCCTTGGAGCCAGGATACACCCCAGAAAAGCTCTGCCTGGTGACATAATGAGGATGCAGTGGAGGGAGCAATGTGTGCCTTCTTTGCTGCCTTCGCTGCCTCTAGGTCGGCTCGATAATGAGCCCTTACCAGTGTTTGGGTCTTTCCCCATAGTGTTCAAACTGTATCCCAGCTTGTTTCCTCATCTTAAGCTCTGGAGTAGTCATGAATGCTGCCTCTGTGTTCAGAAATCAACAGATGAAGCTTCCGCATAGAGGACACCTTAGCAGTGTTTGGTTGCATTCATATGGATCTTTCCTCCACTTGCATTCAAGCCATTTCCCAGCTTGTTTCCTCGTCCTAAGCTCTGGAGTATAACAGGGGGCCAAACAGGCTTCACAAAGTGGGAGAGGGCGCTCAGAGCGATCGTGTCAATAGCCCGAGCCATTTGGATGTTCTAGAGGTCACCCAGAGCTTCGACATGGGCACCATTCATAGCAGCCCGAAAACCTCCCAGAACCATTTGGAATCCCACTGGATCTATCAGCCTCTGGGGGCGGAACTTCCGAATAGTTTCCCCCGCCTCTGCAGAGGGGAAAAGGGCACTCCCATGGGTGGTGGAGTCAGAGCATGCCTGGCCCTTGTTCCAGAGTGAAGACTTCACCTGAAGAAAAGAGGAAGGCATTCTGAGCCAGGTGGGATTAAACATCTCTAGATTTATGCGGGAGGGAAAGGGAAATTTTTCAGTAGCTGATGGTTGGTGAATTTTGATACAGGGAACAAATGAGAGGGACTAAAGGCTACATATAAACTTCTTTATTCTAATTATGAAGATGCCAACTTTGCTGATACATTTCTTCAATCCACTTTTTAAAGTGAAGCAGTCCTGGATTTTTATGCGGATTGGAGCACAGCTATCCATTGGATTAGACATGTCTTTGAATTTTGTGGCTCAGTTCCTGTACAAAAATGTGCATTTTATGGCAGACATGCATTTCAGAGCATACAGAATGTGTATTTGGTTGGGTGGGATGGATGAGTACAAAATGTGTACCTTAGGGGAAAGGGCATACAATTTAGATGTGAAATGTTGCTGCTTTTGTTATCCACAGAAAATGGGACAGAATGGATCTCTTAAGTGCCCATGAAGGTGCCATGCATTGGAAATAGGCAAAGCCACCATTCCCAGATGGATAGGTTGATAGGTTGATAGAGAGCTTACATACCAAGGGGTTCAATCCAGCAAAACTGAGGGTTTATCCACACTTCCTCTTGTCCTCCTGCTTTCCCCTGGGAAAAACAACTCTTTAGCCTTCAATCAGAGCAAACAGCAATTTGGGTTTTCTTTGGATTGCCGTTTTGCCGTTTGCTCAGATTTAAAGCAAAAGAGCAAGTTTTCCCTGGAAAAGGAGCAGAGAAAGGGGAAAAGGGTCAGACCTGTGCCTTCTATGAATGGGATAAGAAAAAGTGTTGGTGACTTCATAGAAATTGCCATCTGGGTCAGACCTAAGGCATATTTCACTCAGTAAGATGCCGTCATGGGCAGAGGATATAAAGCTTTTAGAGAGGAACCAGACACAAGTCTATGAAGGTTGTAGCCATCAGTGCCTCCTACTCATGAATGCTGCCTCTGTGTTCAGAAATCAACAGATGAAGCTTCAGCATTGAGGACACAATTGCTCACTCATGTCTGGAGACAAAGACAAAGTTACAGAACACAGGAGGAGGTGACCATATAAGCTAGAGCCTGTCACTAATCTGTGTCCTTTCAATAACAGGGCAACAGGGAAACCATAAAAGGCAAAAAGAGAGGACTGAAAAAATAGAGGTAAAGAACATGTTTGGTATGAATATGGTTGAAAGTTCACAAAATATATAACATATCTATCTAAATTGTGACTTTGTGAAATTTATTCGACACATAATAGCAATTTACACATTCCCATTCTTTTTATAGTTTTGGGTAGAGTTGATACTTTATTGCTGCTGTCATTCTTGCCAATTGGAAATATTCACACAGTTTATTTTGCTATTCTCCCTTTGTTGGTGTAGTCTCCCCTTTCCAATTCTTTGCAATTAACATTTTGCTGCGGTTGTAGCATACAAGAACACCTTTTTCTTATTCTTTGGGATATTGATTTGCATAATGCCTAGGAGAAAGGCTTCAGGGTTTTCCCAAATGTTTGTCTAAACATTTTTTAAAATTCATCATAGACAGTATTCCAAAATATTTTATCACAACTCCACCACATGTGGTACATTGTTCCTTCCTCCTGATTACACATCCACCAAACGTTTGATTTTGATTTATATATTTTAGCCAATTTTCTGGAGGTCATGTACTACCTATACAACATTTTCATGAAATTTTCCTTTATTCTATAGCAGGCTGTGAATTTTTAGTCTTTTTGCTACAATCCTTCTCAATCCTCCATCTGGAAATGATATCCAAAATCTTTTGCCCATTTGATCATCAATTCCTTGATCTCTTCGTCCTCTACTTCCCAATCCAGCCATAATCTATATGTTTTTGATTATATTTTCCTTTTGTTCTGTAATAATTCCTTTTCTAATTTTGATATATCTCATTTTCAAATCCATTTTCCCCCTAATTTAAACACCTTATTTCATTGATAATATTGTAACCAATCCTTACAATAATGTCTAATACCTTCAAAATTCTCCAGTTTTAATTGGCTTTGTTCTTCTTTATATGTTGCCTAATTTGGTTCCATATTTTTTCTCTTTTCCGCTTTTTGAATTATATGGTTTAAAACCTCCCTATGTACTTTTGCTTTATCGTAACCTAGATATCCGTGCCATCCAACATGCCATCCGTATCTGTTGTCCCATCCTTCTATGTCCAATATATCTGTATTTTTCAATGTCATCCATTCTTTTAGTCAACATAAACATGAGGCTTCATAATAGAGTTTCAGATCTGGCAAGGCGAAGCCTCCTCTTTCCTTTCTAACTATTAATAATTTATATTTAATTCATGGCTTCTTGCCTTGCCTGGCTACTGATTTGATCCCACAATGTCCCTATTTCCCCTGCCAGGGCTGCCACCACTGAGCTCAGGAAGGAGAATGAGCTGGCGCTTGTCTCGAGTGATGGCGGCAGCGGTGAGGGAGCACCACGTTGCCTCTCTGTGTCTGCCACTGCCTGTCTCCTCCCTTGGGCAGCTCGTAGATGTTTCTGGAAAGCGGGTGTGTATTTTACATATTATACATAAAGTGTATTGCACTAAGCAATACACATTATGTATAATATATACGCTTTATGAGAACAGGGCAGGGAAGGAGGTCCCAGGTTTTTTTAAATTTGCAAACTGCCCTCAGAACCCAGAACATATAAATTCTAAATGCCTGTCATAGTCTGCGCTGCCTGAAAACCTCTTCTGTCCAGGACAGCACAATCTGCTGCAGTCCTCTGAGCCCATGTGCATCTTCAAAGCACACCTGAACAGAAAATGCAACTGATGTGGAATAATGTGGATGTCTCCTTTCCCCAGGTTCATCATCTCTATTGTGCTCCTCAGTCACAGATCTGACCGTTCTCACAATGCATATACTGCAGATCAGCGCTGTGATTTCTGCTTTCATCAGCCTTCTCTTCCTCCTCATTGCCCTGGGCTCAGACTACTGGCTGCAAAGTGACAATGCAAACAGTGGCCTCTGGGTAGCTTGCGGCCCTGTCATTTCGATCTATAATTGTTATTCACCTTCGATTCATGCCGTACAAGGTAAGATCTTCTCTGTCTTGTGCTAGGAGTATTTAAGGTGTGGTATTCCAAAGCTGATTGAACTGATGTTCATTTCTAAGGTATGCAGCAGTAGGGGGCCCAGTTGATCCTTCCTCAGCCCTCGGTGCCAGCACAAAATGGCTGCTGTGGGTGGGCAGCAAAAAAATTTAAAAGGAAATGGTAGTTCTTACCACTGAGGCTGGATCTACACAGATAGGAAAAATGCTATAAAAACACTATAATAAATATAGCTCCCAATGCTGTTTGGCATTGACAACGGATCACTGCTCTACGGTGCCCTCTCGTGTCACATTTTAAGAATACATTTTTAACGTTATAATAGACCAGTGTAGATGAGTCCCCAGTTTCCACAAAAAAACCCATTGCCTCTGATTTTTAATATATGTTGTCAGGAAGCCATTTTTTTTTGTCTGCCAAGAAGCCCCTACCTTAAATACAACCTTGCATGTTGCAAAGGATCCTGGGAGTGCTTTGGACTGCACACTCAATTTGCACTGTGCTCTTGGCAGGTTTACTGGGCCCCGATGTCAGGTTTACTGGGCCCTGTGCTCTTGGCAGGTTTACTGGGCCCCGAGTGAATTGGGTGTGTCTTTTTTCAGTTCTGTGAAGCTGTGCATTGCAGGAGAAGATGGCTGGCGTTGGGCAAGTTGCACAGAAGAGATGTTTCCCTACCACAGCTAGTCTTCAAGTTGGCAAACCTATGATAAGCTTTGAAGGATACTTAGAACAATACAGACTAAACCAGTTTCATCTCCTGATGGCATCTCTCAGCAGCTTAACAGAGATATGAACCAGCATGGGGGAAAGAATGAACCCCTGTGGAGTGCAGTGGGTTATGCAACAGGCCAGGAACCATGGTGATGAGTAATAGAAGGCCAGCCCATTAGGGGAAATGGAGCATTGGTCCACCAATGTCTGTCTGCTTTCAGCCAACACCCACCTACCACGGGTTGGCTGTGTCTGACATTCCCTCTTGCTCCACTTACTTTTGGTCTTCCTGCCATCTGCCCTACCAGTACTCATATGCTTCAGCCACCACTGGTGACATCCCCCCTTTCAGGACTGACCAAGCAGGTAGGAGTAGAAGCACCACCAGGAAATCGTGCCCTCAAGGCATTTAAATACTTTTTTGTTGTAGTAGATTCCTTTAAATGTGAATATTTATTTTGACTTTTCTATTAAAAAAATACATATCAATTCTGAAACAGGACAGAGAGCATGCAAAACTGGTATGTGTCAGATAAAAACTGATCTACCCATCCCTGGTGGAAAGTATTACATGTGATGTCTGCAGAGCTATTGTCAAATCCCACAGATGCACTTAACCTTTTTTCTTTCTCTTCCTTCCTTCCCGAAAGGTTTCTACCATGCTACCCGAGCCTTCATGTTCTTCGGGATGATTGCTGGAGCCATCTCTTGCATTGGCCTTTGTTGTAACTTCTTTTCCTTCCAACTTGGCTTCATCTCCAAGACCAAGAACTCCGCTAAAGCCAGCCTTGTTGCAGGTATCATGGGGGTTCTGAGCATCTGCATCCACACTAAGCCCAAGCCCCTGAAACACCAGAAATCAGAGCTGTAGACACTTGCAGCCAATCGGAAGCCGTGTCTTGGTTGTCCAATGTTTTTGAAAGTTGAACAGATTCCCTTTGACAACCAAGGTACGACTGTATAGGGCTTTGTACACTAATTTTGAACCTTGTACAGGGGCTGATTGGCAGTCAGTGCATTTCTTTTAGCCTCAGTATATATGTTGGTCATATTCCACCCCAGTGAGTAGTTGATCCTCTCCATTTTGCACTAACTGCAGCTTCCAGCTCAGCATCAAGGATTTAATTAACAAGTAACTTGATATCCTGACGTATTTTTTCTCCTAGCTGGTTGCGTCCTGATTGCCATGGCCATCTTCACAGGGCGTACAGCGGCAGCAATCAGCAGTTCTACCTGGTATTATGGATGGTCTTTTGGCTTGGGCTGGGCGACCTTTCCTCTCTTCCTCATAACTGGTGAGTATTTGTCGAATGCTGGAAATGTACATCTTTATTTAAAGGTTTACCTTTGTGTAGAGTAGTCTGCTGCGTTATTTAGCTCAGAACAGTTTAGGGCAGTGTGTCCATTTGAACACAGTTGAAAGCAGGTGTGTATTCCATGCAGAAGATTCAAAATGCACCATGTAGTTCTGTGGAAGAGAATATATTTTTGCCTTCTAGAACGGCAATTTGGGACCTCACTGATTAGGAAACGAGCTCAGCAGTCCAGATATCTTGGATGGAGTTTTATTCTGCTCCCCCTGTTGCCCTAACCAGCCCCTTTTCTCTCCTGACAGGTGGGCTGGCTTTCGCCTTGAATAGGGCTGTGTCAACATCAGCATGAAGAAAAGGCTGTGCTTCCACTTCAGATGACACCTGGGGCACACAGACACAGCCTGCACTGGGGCGAGTTGGAGCTGGGGGGAATTGAATATAATGTAGGGCTGCCATATTTGAAAAAGTGAACACCCAGACACAAAAGTTGTTGAACTTCTGTCAAAGTTGTTGAGGCTTTTTGTTTGTCTTTTTAGCCAAAGTTGTTGATCTTTCTTTGCAAAACCCCTAAGGGTTTTTGAGCTATCTTTTCTGAAATTTGCTGAGATCTACACTTCTGACATGAACCGAATACCTGCTATGTCTGGGAAATTCCGGATGTATGGCAACTTTAATGACAAAACTGACATTTTTATAAGTCCAGCAAAGTGGTTAAGAAAATGGAAGTTATTTACTGATCGGTGTAGAACAGAACTTCTCCAATTGGCGGGGAAAATATGATTTGCTTAATGTATGCTGCTATTACCAGTTAAGAATGATGATGAACATTATTATAATTATATTGTAAATTTATTTATTTGGTTTTTTAAATTAAAATTTTACAATAACATATCAATATACAATATAGAAATAAGATTCCACAGAATCTCCTGGAGTTCCCTCCACCCATTTGTGGGTCCTATTGTTAGTCCTTTCCTCCTGTGTATTCTATAATAATCCAAATCTTTTCATCTCCATTGTGTCCAAAATTCACAGTACTTCTGGCATTTCAATCAGTCTTCTTGGATGTGACTTTCTCTTTAACAGAAGGTTCCCACACACAGCCTATTTATTCCTCCAAATATTTTTACAAAAAACTTATTTGATGGAAACTGTTGTATATTGCTTTTTCTATGTCCCCCCCCCCCCGAAGCTTTAATGAAAATCTCTTCCCCCCCCAAAGCCAATGGGTATTGATGTTGACTCAACTGAACAGTTGGTAGAGCATGAGAATCTTAATCTCAAGGTCTTAGGTTCGAGTCCCATTTGGGCCAAAGATTACAGAGGGTTGGACTAGATGACCCTTATGGCTAGATGACTCTACAATTCTATGATTTTATAATAAAGAAGCTACAATGAGGAAAGCATCTGAGCAGGTTTGGGAACCTCAAGCTGATGGGCCAGACATCTGGTCCACTGCCTCCACTCCTTACCCTGCTCCTAGCACTTAGATCTAATTATAGTAGTGCCAGCTGGCCAGGGGGAGATAAGAATTAATGCCCTGGCTTCCTCTTGTGTCTTTAGCTGTGGTTTGATCTGCAGAAACCAGCAAGTGTAGATTTCGCTCTGGACATGTCTGCAGATGTATATGCCACTCACAATGAGATTCATCTGCTATAACAGCAGAGCCAAGATTTGGGTGGATGCAAGTGATTTTATTCTCAAAATGCTTCACAAACAAGTCACAAAGAGCTACCGTTGGTTCTATCACCTCCTTGGAGCCAGGATACACCCCAGAAAAGCTCTGCCTGGTGACATAATGAGGATGCACTGGAGGGAGCAATGTGTGCCTTCTTTGCTGCCTCGCTGCCTCTAGGTCGGCTCGACAATGAGCCCTTACCAGTGTGCAGGTCTTTCCTCCACTTGTGTTCAAACTGTCTCCCAGCTTGTTTCCTTGTCCTAAGCTCTGGAGTAGTCATGAATGCTGCCTCTGTGTTCAGAAATCACCAGATGAAGCTTCAGCATAGAGGACACCTTACCAGTCTTTGGTTGCATTCATATGGATCTTTCCTCCACTTGCGTTCAAGCCATTTCCCAGCTTGTTTCCTCGTCCTAAGCTCTGGAGTACTGTTTCATTGTGCATTTTAAGGTAGTGGCTGGTTTTATGATACATCTTTATTGTTTGATGTTCCTGTATCCTGTAAGTTGGTTTTTTAAAAATGCCCACTGCTTGAAAAGGTAAATGATTAAGCGGTGTAGGAACGTCTTAAATAAATAAGAAATAAAATTGTGATGTAAACCAGTTTCCGGCTCCACAAAGTGGGAGAGGTCTTTCAGAGTGATCATATCAATAGCCCAAGCCATTCAGGTGTTCCAGAGGTCATCCAGAGCTTCGACACGGGCGCCAGTCATATCAGCCAGAAAACCTCCCAGAACCATTTGGAATCCCACTGGATCCATCAGCCTCTGGGGGCGGACCTTCCGAATAGTTTCCCCCGCCTCTGCAGAGGGGAAAAGGGCACTCCCATGGGTGGTGGAGTCAGAGCATGCCTGGCCCTTGTTCCAGAGTGAAGACTTCACCTGAAGAAAAGAGGAAGGCATTCTGAGCCAGGTGGGATTAAACTTCTCTAGATTTATGCGGGAGGGAAATGGAAATTTTTCAGTAGCTGATTTTTGTTCAGTTTTGATACAGGGAACAAATGAAAGGGACTAAAAACGATTTTATTTTATTTTTTTGCACTGGACTTCTTTGTTCTAATTTCGATGATGCCTACTTTGCTGATGCATTTGTTCGATCCACTTTTGAAAGTGAAGCAGTCCTGTAACTGTATGCAGATTGGAGCTCTATTATTGCTCTATGGAAGACAAACAGCATCAAAAGGCAAAGGAGACCCATTTGGAGAAATCATTCACCAGCTTGTCAACCAGAGTTGGCGTCACTAGGCAGTCACAGAGGGCCACACCTAGAGACCCATTCCCAACCTCTGGATCTGTGCACCATGAAATGTTGGTGTGCCATCAAGCTGAACAAACCTACAGAGGGGGTGGGGGTGGGGAAGGGAGGTGGTGGTAGCCAGTGGCATCACAAGGGGGGCAGGTGCCATGTCTGGGGGGAGGGTGACATGAAGGTACCCGGTGGGGTGCTCACCCTGCCTCCCCTGGGCTTAGCAGTGCGAGAAACCATCGCGCCAAATGTGGAGGATCCTCCGTTCACAGTTGCAGGCGCAAGCAGAGGATCGCACCACCACCCATGTGGCGTTCAGGAGGCGCCGGCAGCAAACCGCTACAACAACGCATGCACTGTGTTGCACACATGTGCTGTACATAGTGGTGCTACACATGTGCCCTACATAGCAACAACACACATTGTATGTAGTGACGCAATGCGTGCACAGCTGGTTGTTTGCCTGCCCTGGGTGTCGGTTAGCCTTCTTTCGCCCCTGGCGGTAACAGCCCAAAGTGGTTAAGCGGTACATTATTTCATTTAGGTACCGGTACTTCGTTTTCTTTTTCCTTGATCCCTTGTTTCAGCGATCTACTAAATGCTTTCTCTTGATCTGGAAGGAGACCTAAAACTTATTCAAGCAAAAAAAACATGGCGGCACCAGCATAAGGTGCAAAAATCCCTGAGTAGGATTGACAGTTTGGTCAACCTGAGAATGAATCTGGCTCAAGTGAATTCTGCCCCAGACTTTGAAATTCTGCATTACCAGCACAGTTCCTGGATAGGAACTTGGCAGGATGGAATCCAGATTAAAGATGAGAATTTTGGATTCCCCCTACCCCCAGACCTTGGAGAAAGCTGAAATGCTAATATAGTTTCAGTGGTGAAATTGTGTTGTGTTGGGATTGGGAACAATGTTTTCCCAAATAGCCATTTACACATTCCCATTCCTTTTAAAGTTTTTGGTAGGGTTGATACCCTATTGCTGCTGTTATTCTTGCCAATTGGAAATATTCACACAGTTTATTTTGCTATTCTCCCTTTGTTGGTGTAGTCTCCCCTTTCCAATTCTTTGCAATTAACATTTTGCTGCGGATGTAGCATACAAGAACACCTTTTTCTTATCCTTTGGGATATTGATTCACATAATGCCTAGGAGAAAGCCTTCAGGGTTTCCTTGTTTTCCCAAATGTTTGTCTAAACATTTTTTAAAATTCATCATAGACAGTATTCCAAAATATTTTATCCCAACCCCACCACATGTGGTACATTGTTCCTCCCCCCTGATTACACATCCAGCAAACATTTGATTTTGATTTATATATTTTAGCCAATTTGCTGGGGGTCATGTACCTCCTATACAGCATTTTCATGAAATTTTCCTTTATTCTATAGCAGGCCATGAATTTTAAGTCTTTTTGCCACAATTTTTCCCAATCCTCCATCTAGATAGGATATCCAAAATCTTTTGCCCATTTGATCATCACTTCTCTGATCTCCTCGCCCTCTACCTCCCAATCCAGCAATAATCTATATGTTTTGATAATATTTTCTTTTTATTCTGTAATAATTCCTTTTCTAATTTTGATATCTCTTTTTCAAATCCAATTTTCTTATCTAATTTAAACACATCATTTAATGGATGATATTGTAACCAATCCATACAATAATGTCTAATTGCTTTAAATTTTTTCAGTTTTAATTGGCTTTGTTCTTCTTTTAGAATTTCTCTATATGTTGCCCAATTCGGATCCATATTTTTTCTCTTTACCGAAAAGACCTACATCGGTGAAAGCCACCAAGGTGTCTTTATATATACAAAGTCTTTATCTCTGACCCATATTGTAAATAGAGAGTTTTGAATTATATGGTTTAAAAAACCCCTATGTACTTTTGCTTTATCGTAACCTAGATATCCGTGCCATCCAACATGCCATCCGTATCTGTTGTCACATCCTTCTATGTCCAATATATCTGTATTTTTCAATGTCATCCATTCTTTTAGTCAACATAAACATGAGGCTTCATAATAGAGTTTCAGATCTGGCAAAGCGAAGCCCCCTCTTTCCTTTATATCTGTTAATAATTTATATTTAATTCGTGGCTTCTTGCCTTGCCCGGCTACTGATTTGATCCCACAATGTCCCTATTTCCCCTGCCAGTGCTGGCACCACTGAGCTCAGGAAGGAGAATGAGCTGGCGCTTGTCTTGAGTGATGGTGGCAGCGGTGAGGGAGCACCCGTTGCCTCTCTGTGTCTGCCGCTGCCTGCCTCCTCCCTTGGGCAGCTCATAGATGTTTCTGGAAAGCGGGCAAAAATGATGTGTACTTTACATATTATACATAAAGTTTATTGCACTAAGCAATGCACATTATGTATAATATATACCCTTTATGAGAACAGGGTGGAGAAGGAGGTCCCAGGTTTTGCAAACTGCCCTCAAAACCCAGAACATAAATTCTAAATGCCTGTCATAGTCTGCGCAGCCTGAAAACCTCTTCTGTCCAGGACAGTACATTCTGTTGCAGGCCTCTGAGCAAATGCACATCTTCAAAGCACACCTGAACACAAAATGCAACTGATGTGTAATAATGTGGATGTCTCCTTTCCCCAGGTTCATCATCCCTATTGTGCTCCTCAGTCACAGATCTGACCGTTCTCACAATGCATATACTGCAGATCAGTGCTGTGATTTGTGCTTTCATCAGCCTTCTCTTCCTCCTCATCGCCCTGGGTTCAGACTACTGGCAGCAAATTGGCAATTTTAACAGTGGCCTCTGGAATGTGTGTATTGCTAAATGCAATCATATCGGGATGGGTGGGGCAGGTAAGATCTTCTCTGTCTTGTGCTAGGAGTACTTAAGGTGCGGTATTCCAAAGATGATTTAACTTATCTTCATTTCTAAGGCATGCAGCAGTATGTGGGGCACTTGATCATTCTTCAACTCCCTGAAAGTCCAGTGTGACTAGGAATAACATATTTACCCTGTCTTAGGCACTGGGAATCATATTTTGATAAATATGCCCTGGAAGCCAGCACAAAATGGCTGCTGTGGGAAGCAAAGAAATAGGTGACAGTAATCTGCAGCAGTGAGTCCCATTGCTGCCTTTACTATGGTATAATTTATGTAAGGCTGGACTGAGAGGTTTTGGCACTTGAGGCAAAACAGAAAATGCTGCTTCTTCTGTAGCTTCCGTAGCTGACACCTGCAAGTACACCAGCACTGCAATGTCAGGCCTGAAGCATCACCAATGACAGGACGCCTTCACTGCAATGGGGAGGGTTATAGGTAGACTTGGAACAGTCGCAATGAGCTTCTGGCCATGTTTGGAGTGTAAACAAGGAGCTGGCGAGGGCGTGAGGATGAGAGTTCCCACATCTCCTTTGGAACACAGCTGTTTCTCTGCCAGAAGTGTTTTCCTCCCCTGATTTACAGTATGAAATCTGTGGCGAATCCTGCCCAAGGGGTTAGAATCATAGAATCATAGAGCTGGAATAGACCACAAGGGCCATCGAGTCCAACCCCCTGCCAAGCAGGAAACACCATCAGAGCACTCCTGACATATGGTTGTCAAGCCTCTGCTTAAAGACCTCCAAAGAAGGAGACTCCACCACACTCCTTGGCAGCAAATTCCACTGTCGAACAGCTCTTACTGTCAGGAAGTTCTTCCTAATGTTTAGGTGGAATCTTCTTTCTTGTAGTTTGGATCCATTGCTCCGTGTCCGCTTCTCTGGAGCAGCAGAAAACAACCTTTCTCCCTCCTCTATATGACATCCTTTTATATATTTGAACATGGCTATCATATCACCCCTTAACCTCCAGGCTAAACATGCCCAGCTCCCTTAGCTGTTCCTTATAAGGCATCGTTTCCAGGCCTTTGACCATTTTGGTTGCCCTCCTCTGGACACGTTCCAGTTTGTCAGTGTCCTTCTTGAACTGTGGTGCCCAGAACTGGACACAGTACTCCAGGTGAGGTCTGACCAGAGCAGAATACAGTGGCACTATCAACTCCCTTGATCTAGATGCTATACTCCTATTGATGCAGCCCAGAATTGCATTGGCTTTTTTAGCTGCCGCGTCACACTGTTGGCTCATGTCAAGTTTGTGGTCAACCAAGACTCCTATATCTTTTTCACGTGTACTGCTCTCAAGCCTGGGTTGCCCAGGATTCAGCCAAAAGACACTGCACTGCTCCTTCAAGTCAAAAATCCCTTCCTTGCACAGAAGGGAGCACATGGATCCGTCAAATGAACCGCTGCAGTGCTTGAAATGTCAGGTACGTGAACCAGCAACTCCTGCATCTGTCAGGAGGGCTGGGGCTGAAAGAGACGACAGCAGCCACCCAGTGAGGACATATTGACGATGCAGCTGCAGGCTGGCATTTCTTGGAACGCTGGAGGACAGGGGTTAGGGGAGACTCTGTGCTGTTTTGATGATCGCACTGCTGCCATTTTAAAATTGTGTTTTGAACTTATTGTAACCTGCCTCAAGAACTTTGGTTAGTGGCTTCCGAGTTGAGCGCGCCTGGCAATGGCAGATTTCCTCCGTCTCGGAGGGGACTGCTCTCCGAAAAGAAGGGTCTGACCGCCTACGGCGAGGCGGAGACCCGCAAAAAACCACGGTCGGAGGAAGACCGTGGACCTGGGATCCGGCTTGTGCCATCAGCGCCTCCCCTACTCGCGGGGAGACACGGTTTCGGGGCTCTGGAGCGACGTGGGGTGAGCGGCGCGGCACTTTGGATCGATCGCTGTTTTCGGGGAGTGAAACCCCATAGCTGCTGTTAGGGAAGCGCCAACTTTTCCTGTGGACATTCGGATTAAAGAAACTTTTGTAAGTAAATGGAAATTGGATTATAAATTATTGAAATTCGGTATTGGATGGAAGGTCAAAACAGGAAGCCCACCTTCCGCTCTGTAGAAAGATCAAGGCAAAAGTGAAAGGACTGGAGCCTTTAAAAAGTACTTTGCAAAGAAACAAATCTGCCATCTAAGCTTTCTAAACCCCTCATCGGAGGCAGAGGAAGAGGGGGAGATTCTTTAACTGTTTATAGCCCTGCAGATTCTTTTAACTGTTTATAGCCCTGCAGAGCAGTGGATTTTGAATCTATTTTCTACCGTCTCCCGGGACCGGGCTGCCAAAGAAAAGAACTTTTATTTTATAACTAGAAATAATCACCAAAAAGAACAGATCAAGGGAGAACTGAATCTTTTCATCTTTTATTTGTTGGAAAGGAAAAATGGAGTTGAGCTATAATTGTTACTGAAAGGTGGATAAAAAATAACCGAAGGAATTGTATCCGGCTGCCGTGGAAAGTTACAGAAACACATATCGGACTGTCACATGTTTTGGATGGAAAATTCCCACACAGGCTGAAATCTGGCAGAGGAATACAAGCATTTGACCTTGACAACAAGATAACATTGAAAGACTAGGCTTGGGAGCATGGAAGAAAAAATAACAGCCCTGTTTGAACAATTTCAAAAAAAACTGTCTATTTTGGAATTTGGCATTTTGGATTTGAAGGAAAATGTACACAGCCTGGCTCAACAAGGAGAAAAACTAGCAAACTCGGCTCAAGGATTGAAATCAACTAAGAATATGAATCAAACAGAACAGGCGCTGTCTTCGCAAGAGAAATCGTCAGTGGAAAATATAGTAATAGAGCCTCAGATTGATGGACAAAAAATGGACTGTGAGAGTAAAGAGCCCAAAGGACGGATTTGGAAAAGTAGTGCCATATATGGATTGAGTGATACAGGTCTGACAAGATACATTTTGGAAACTGGCACTTTGAGAAAAATTGAAGAAGGGAAAATTAGCAACTTAAAGGAGTGTGTGGAGCAAGTCTTGGACAATTTTTTGGTTCACAAGAGGAATTATAGAGTTTGGGCAAGCTTGCTCAAGAAGGACAAAGGAAATGTGGAGGGGAATGTGCATTTGGACATAACTTCAGGCTCGAAAAAGACTCTGCTGACAGGCCAGGAATATGGATTAATGGCCTCGGACATAAGACAGCCTGGCTGACTCATTGAACTTATGGACTGCAAAGACCTTAAAAAACTGTTAAAAAGACTGGCAGTAACTGAAACCGGGGGGAAGAGATGGTGGGATAAATTTGGAAATTTTTAAGTAAAATTTGATATAATATGATTTTAAGCATTTTTGGGGGATGACGGAAGGAATTTATTTTGGTTCCAGGGAGTAAGATAAGGAAGATGAAATATTAGGATATAAGGGCATGTTATTATAGGGTTTAAGATTAGAAGATTTAAAGTAAAATTTCTTTTTCTATTATTGTCTTTCTTCTTCACAAGTGGTAAAGGTAGATAAGTGAAAAAGCACTAAAAGTTGGATGGAATTTGCCGATTAGATTAAAAATTGGAATACAAAGAGGGAGGTGGGAGGAAGTCAAAGAAACAGGTTAAAAAAGAAGGAATTTGAAACTTTGAGTTGTTTGGGGTTTTTCTTTTCTCTTTTTTGAGTTTTTGTTTTTTGAGATTTTTTGCGGGGGGGGGATGGGGGAGAGGGTTGTTTTTTTTTTTTCCTTTTTTTCCTCTTCGTTTGGGTTTTCTTTTGTCTTTATTTCTTTTTTTCCTCTATTCTTTTTTTTTATGTGTCTTTTGTGGATATGTTGTGTTGTGTTATTGGAAAACTCAATAAATATTATTAAAAAAAAAAAAGAACTTTGGTTAGTAGGTGGGGTAGAGATATTCCTAAATAAATAAAATAATCGTGGTGCTGAGTAATAGGGGGTTTGGGCTGGGTGTTCATCAGTATGCAGATGCCACTCAGCTCTGCCTCTCTTTTAAATCAGAATTAGTGAAGGCAGTGAAGGTCCTGTGTGAGTGCCTGGAGGCGGTTGGAGGATGGATGGCGGCCAACAGATTTGGGTTGAATCCTGACAAGACAGAAGTACTGTTTTGGGGGGACAGGGGGCGGGTGAGTGTGGGGGACTCCCTGGCCCTGAATGGGGTAACTGTGCTCCTGAAGGACCAGGTGCACAGTTATTTTGGACTCACAGCTGTCCATGGAGGTGCAGGTCAATTCTGTGTCCAGGGCAGCTGTCTACCAGCTGTATCTGGTACGCAGGCTGAGACCCTACCTGCCCATTGACTGTCTCGCCAGAGTGATGCATGCTCTAGTTATCTCCTGCTTGGACTACTACAATACCCTCTATGTGGGGCTACCTTTGAAGGTGACCTGGAAACTGCAATTAATCCAGAATGCGGCAGCTAGCCTGGTGACTGGGAGTGGCCGCCGGGACCACATAACACTGGTCCTGAGAGATTTGCATTGGTTCCCAGTATGTTTCTGAGCACAATTCAAAGTGTTGGCGCTGACCTGTAAAGCCCTAAATGGCCTCGGTCCCGTATACCTGAAGGAGCATCTCCACCCCCATCGTTCAGCCCGGACACTGAGATCCAGCTCTGAGGGCCTTCTGGCGGTTCCCTCATTGTGAGGTTACTGGGAACCAGACAGAGGGCCTTCTCAGTAGTGGCACCCGCCCTGTGGAATGCCCTCCCTTCAGATGTGAAGGTAATAAGAAGGTATCTTATTTTTAAAAGACATCTGAAGGCAGCCCTGTTTAGGAAAGTTTTTAATATTTAATGCTGTATTGTTTTTAACATTCGATTGGAAGCTGCCCAGAATGGCTGGGGAAACTCAGCCAGATGGGCGGGGTATAAATAATAATTTATTATTATTATTATTATTATTATTATTATTATTATTATTATTATTATTATTATTTTAGGAGCCTGATCCATTAGAGCAAATGGGGCACTGCCAACCCCCACCTGCCAGGGGTTGGCTCTGCCTGACATGGCCTCTGGCACTGCCTACTGTTGGTCTCCCTGGCTGTTATGGGCATTTAACCCCCTTCTTCCTTTCTCTTCCATCCTTCAAGGTTTCATCCATGCCACCCGAGCGTTCATGTTCTTCGGGATGATCGCTGGAGCCGTCTCTTGCATTATTCTTTGTGGAACATTTTTTGACTTCCAGTGTGGCTTCTTCTCCCGGGCCAGGACCTCAGCCATAGCCAGCCTTGTTGCAGGTATCCTTGGGGTCATATGCATCTGATTCCACAGTCCCCTCAAGCCCCTAAACTCAAAGCTGCAGACTGTGTCTGAACAAATCCCACAGATCCTACGCCAAGAAAACTTGAGCTGAAAGGAAAAGTCCACACGGAATCCTATTGGTGGACTCCAACTAAGTCATATTCAGAGTAGACCCACTGAAATGTATTACCATGATAAAAGGTACAATTCAAACCCTTACTCTCCATCCCAGGTATTTAGAGTGTGGTGGAGCCACTACTGCATACCCAGATCATCTGGAAGGTATGAATCTGCTGTAGGCCTCTCAGGAGGGTGAACTTCTAATGCTTCTTTCTGCAACACCTGCAACATCAGAAGTTGAAAGTAGGAGTCTAGAAAAGGGCTGTGGTCTACATCTCTGAGCCTCTTGGGCTTGCTGATCAGAAGGTCGGCTGTTCGAACCCCCACAACGGGATGAGCTCCCATTATTCAGTCTCAGCTCCTGCCATCCTAGAAGTTTGAAAGCATGCCAAAAAGTGCAAGTAGATTAAAAGGTACTGCTGTGGCAGGAAGGTAAATGATGATTCCTTGTGCTGCTCTGGTTTCAGTGCTCCATTACGCCAGAAGCAGCTTAGTCCTGCTGGCCACATGACCTGGAAAAACTGTCTGCGGACAAACGCCGGCTCCCTCGGCCTGTAAAGCAAGATGAGAACCGCAACCCCAGAGTCGTCCGTGACTAGACTTAACTATCGGGGTCCTTTACCTTTACTAGAAAAGGGCTTAGTTATCTCCCTAAATACCGTATTTTTTGCTCTATAAGACTCACTTTTTCCCTCCTAAAAAGTAAGGGGAAATGTGTGTGCGTCTTATAGAGCGAATGCAGGCTGCGCAGCTATCACAGACGCCAGAACAGCAAGATGGATTGCTGCTTTCACTGCGCAGCGATCACTCTTGCTGTTCTGGCTTCTGAGATTCAGAATATTTTTGTTCTTGTTTTCCTCCTCCAAAAACTAGGTGCGTCTTGTGGTCTGGTGCGTCTTATACAGCGAAAAATACGGTACTTCTTTCCGCTTCCATTTCCACCAATGTCAGAGGTGCAAAGGAGAAGAGCCAGTTCAGAAAACCCTTTATAGGCTTCCCCCTTCCTCTTTGCACCTCCAATATTATGGTGCAAAGGAGAAGAAGAGGATCACAAAGGTTCTTCAAAGCCTCCCCAGAAATGGCTCTTTCCCTACTGCAATATCGGAGATGGAAAAGAGCTGTATAGAGCAGCTTCCAGCTCAGCATCAAGGATTTCATAGAATCATAGAATCATAGAGTTGGAAGAGACCACAAGGGCCATCGAGTCCAACACCCTGCCAAGCAGGAAACACCATCAGAGCACTCCTGACATATGGTTGTCAAGCCTCTGCTTAAAGGCCTCCAAAGAAGGAGACTCCACCACACTCCTTGGCAGCAAATTCCACTATCGAACAGCTCTTACTGTCAGGAAGTTCTTCCTAATGTTTAGGTGGAATCTTCTTTCTTGTAGTTTGGATCCATTGCTCCGTGTCCGCTTCTCTGGAGCAGCAGAAAACAACCTTTCTCCCTCCTCTAATTTAATTTAATTTACAAGTAACTTGATATCCTGATATATTGTTTCTTCCTAGCTGGTTGCGTCCTGATTGCCATGGCCACCTACACAGGGCAGACAGGAGGAAATGCCTATTATGGATGGTCTTTTGGCTTGGGTTGGGCCTCCTTTCCTCTCTTCCTTATAACTGGTGAGTATGTGTCAAATGGGAAATGCTGAAAAAGCACGTCTTTATTAAAAAGTTTGCCTTCGTGTAGCCTTGTCAGCTGCATTATTTAAGTCTGGGGCTGCTCTACAGTGTGTCCATTTGAACACAGATGAAAGCAGGTGTGTGTGCGCGCATCCATACCTGCCCAATGAGTTGGTGTATACCAAGAGCGCTTCCTTCTTCAATTATCTGAGGCATGGGCAGGGAAGCAAAAATATGGATACCCTAATTAGGTGAAAGGTTTTATGACACCACACCCACCCTTGTGGGTGGGATGCCAGGATCTAGAACTAATTTAGATTGAAAGCAGCATGTTGAGGATGAGCACAAACGATTGTGGATTGAGAAAATTGATTTTTTGTGTGCTACCTATGGGGTTAGTATATACATAGGTGAAGGATAAGGTACATACCTGTGGGGCTCCAAAATCAGTCTCTGTGGGGTAGAACACTTATCTCATAGGACCGCATCCTGCATCTCCCTTAACAGCAATGAAAAGACCTATTGCAAATCAGCACCCTCTCTTTCCCACTATGCCAGAAGGACTCCATAATGCCTGACTTGCACGACCAGGCTCTGCACTTTCCCCAACTCGCCGAATAACAGTATGAAGGACATGGCACAGCTTGAATGGGATCAAACCAGGCCACACCTTTATTGACATCAGAGGCAAGAGGTTGGGCATAGGCATCGGTCAACCATTTACTTCCAACCTGCCGCCTGCCAGAAGTGACACCAAGGTCACCAAGGACACCAAGGGGCTTACGTCAAATAGGGGGACTGCCATGGGGGCCACCACCTTGAGGAGTGCTGAGGTTCAAGCCCACGCCTGTGCATACAGCCATAAGCAACTCCTCCAGGACCCCTTTAATGGGATACCCTACATTTGGGGAGGGGTAGACCAAGACTACAGCCTTTCCCCTGCCCGGGCAAGACTAAGGAGCATCCAATGCCTAGACCGCCAAAGTTGTGACAATTGCTATGAGGTAGGAAAAAACCAACAGATTGATTTCCTTAATGGACAAATTCCTGCACCAAATATGGTGGCCACCAATGCCACAGCTAGGTCTGAAAACAGTATGAAAAAGGGCTGACTGGCTGTGGGATCCGACAAAAAACTAGTTGCTGGGACTAGGGCCAACCTGCCTCATCCAGCCCACTCCCTGGGAAGGCCCTGTCTCCAAGCCTGCCTGCCATTGGCCAATTTGCAGGCAGGCTTGAATCCAAAATGCCAGCTGATGAGGTGAGCTTGAAGCCGCCCTCGCCAGCCAGCCAGTCCCCAGCACCAGGGCCCCTGTCGGATGAGGGATCCAGGAGGCATTGCCTACCCACAGTGCGACCGAAGGGTAAGCGGACTACTATGAAATGCCACTGAGATGTCCAGAAGAACCAACAGCGTCACAGCCCCAATATCCAACCCTAGTCAAAGGTAATTTGGAGACACAACCGGTGCAGTTTCTGCCCCTTAGCTGAGCTGAAGCCAAAGTGATTGAGGCCAAGGTAACACATGGGATCCCAAAGTGCCTGTAATGGAATGGTGATGTTCTATACAGTTATGTTGCCTAAGTGTTGTAGATCGGTGGAGAAGCTGTAGCTCAGGATAACATGCATGTTTTTCACGTTCAAGCTTCAGAAGCTTCTCAGAAGGTTCTAAAAAAGTATCTGGCCGGGACCCCGAGAACTGTTGGCACACAGGATTGATATATATGGCATCTATCTATCTATCTATCTACCATCTATCTATCTATCTATCTATCTATCTATCTATCTATCATCTATCATCTAAAGGTAAAGGTACCCCTGCCCGTACGGGCCAGTCTTGACAGACTCTAGGGTTGTGCGCCCATCTCACTCAAAGAGGCCGGGGGCCAGCGCTGTCCGAAGACACTTCCGGGTCACGTGGCCAGCGTGACATTGCTGCTCTGGCGAGCCAGAGCCGCACACGGAAACACCGTTTACCTTCCCGCTAGTAAGCGGTCCCTATTTATCTACTTGCACCCGAGAGTGCTTTCGAACTGCTAGGTTGGCAGGCGCTGGGACCGAACAACGGGAGCGCACCCTGCCGCGGGGATTCGAACCGCCGACCTTTCGATCGGCAAGCCCTAGGCACTGAGGCTTTAACCCACAGCGCCACCCGTGTCCCTATCTATCATCTATCTATACACACACACACACTCATACACCCCAAGGCATGTATCTGCATGGCTGCTTCCTACAATCAAATTCAACACTACCCCAATAGTTTTAGGATCCCATGTGCCCATGGAGGACATCGATAGAAGCCTCTTGTTTTAAAAATCAGCACATATACATCAAAATATGTATTTTCGTAATTCATATGTTGACCCAAGATATGTGTTTATATATGTATGTTGTGGATACACGTTAGTTCTTGTTACGTTTTATTTTAAAATAGATAATTTACAGTGTGATGTGAAAACAGGTTTATGCATTAATGACACGGATGGCTTATCCATCCACTCCTAGACACTTCCAGTTCTGCCCACAACTAGTCGCTTGGAGAAGTCTCAAAATGCGCAGTCAGTGTGGTTCTGTGGAAGGGAATATATTTTGGTCCACGAGAACAGCAGGTCTTGGAGGATGAGCAAGAGAGGTAACGCTGGGGTCAGAGCCCCAGACAACTTGGGTGGTGTTTTATTCTGTTCCCCTGTTGCCCTAACCAGCCCCTTTTCTCTCCTGACAGGTGGGCTGGCTTTCCCCTTGGATAGGGCTGTGTCAACAGGAGCATGAAGAAAAGGCTGTGCGTCCACTTCAGATGACACCTGGGGGCACACGGACACAGCCTGCACTGGAGCGAGTTGGAGCTGGGGGGGAATTGAATATATTGTAGGGCTGCCATATTTCAAAAAGTGAAAATCAGAACACAAAAGTTGTTGAGATTTTGTCAAGGTGGCTGAGGTTTTGATTTTTTTTTTTTTTGGCCAAAGTTGTTGAGCTTTCTTTGCAAAATCTCTAAGGGTTTTTGAGCTTTCTTTAATGTAATTTGCCGATATCTACACTTCTGACATGAACCGAATACCTGCTATGTCTGGGAAATTCCGGATGCATGGCAACCCTACTTTAATGACAAAACTGACATTCTTATAGGTCCAGCAAGGTGGTTAAGAAACTGGAAGTTATTTACTGAATGCTGTAGAACAGGACTTCTCCAATTGGCGGGGGAAGAATATATATATATGCACACAGGTTCTGAGGCCTAAAAGACAGCTTGGTTATAAGGGTGGAAGTGTGGGTTTGGATTTAGAATCAAGAGGTCTAATTTTGCTCCCAGCAGACTTCCCTGCAAAGTCATAGGAAGCAATGGAACCTCTCTCTTCTTCCTCCCTTGACATGTGGCTCTTTCTCTCCCCATGCAAGTTTTGGGAGAAAAGCAGTTCTTCTGGCATTTGAATCAGTCTTCTTGGATGTGACTTTCTTTTTAACAGAAGGTTCCCACACACAGCCTATTTTTTCTTCCCAATATACTTGCAGAAAACTTATGTGGAGGTTAGACCATATCTGGACTTCATTCAGCATCCATCCTGGTCTTTCTTGGGGAGTCATATTACAACAAGCATTCATCCTGCCTTGGCCCTAAATTGTTTGTCAAGTTTTTATATGTGTTCCCAGTAATAATTCACTCATTTCTCACTTGTCAATGCATTTCCCGGCACTCCTCCCCAATCACACAAAGTCTGGGTTGTACCCCACTGAAGTCCATTCAGAGTAGATTCATCGAAATTAATGGGCCTATGTTAGTAGATTAACATTGGCTATAACCCTGATTCCTTTATATATATATATTTAAAAAATGGATTTGTTGTCCCAGGGTAATAGATGGCTTTAACCCACATTATTTATGTGCAACCCCAAATTTAGGGTACACAGTCTGGAGGCACCTTGAGTAAGCTTTCTAAATTTGGAAAAACAAATATCCACCACACATATTGGCGCTACCAATTTTGTATAAATAGTTTTTTTAAAAAAATGCTTATTTTTTTCCTCAGTTACTGCTGTGTGCAAAATGATTTTAAAAATAAATGAAATAAAAACAACACCCAAATACTCTCTGAGTTTCATGAGTTGCTCTCAAATGAGGGTGGGAAACCTACATTTGGCAGATTCCTCTCTTCATTTAACACAGGATTGGCACCATGAAGCTTACAGTCTCTGAATTATAGATAAGTGCAGAGACAGGATTGTGATCCATCTCTAGAACAGGGTTTGCTAAACTTTGGTCTCCAGCTGTTGTTGGACTACAAATCCCATCATCCCTAACTGATTCCATCAGCCAAAAAGGGGGGCATGGCTAGGTTAGGCTAGGTGATTGTAGTTTGAGGCAATAGGGGTATGCAATGAAGGAAGGAAGAGGGAAGGAGAGCAGGTGTTTGTGTGTTTGTGTGTGTGTGTGTGTGTGTGTGTGTGTGTGTGCGCGCGCGCTTGACATTGCAACTCCCCAGACCAGACTAGGCATAGAATTCTTTTCTTAAAATATTTGTGAATGATTATGGGAGTGAGGCATAACTGACAAAAGCCCCTATCGCTGCTCATGTATTTTCATCTGCATGCAAAGTTATAAAAGTGCATCAACAACTCATGAGAAGCATTTGATTCACAAATGTATTTCTTTGGTTATTGATCTATGGCAGGCAAGCAGCATCAAAAGGCAAAGAAGGCCCATTAGGAGAAATCATATAGGTTAATGAGTCACCAACTTGTTAACCAGAGTTGGCATCACTAGGCAGTCACAGAGGGCCGGACTAGAAACCCATGCCCACGCTCTGGATTCAGTCTTGCCTGATTGTTCCTCCTCCTCTACTGTTGCCCTTCTGGGTCAAGTCAAAGGTCCATCTAGCCTCAGTCACAGATCTGACTGTTCTCACAATGCATATACTGCAGATCAGTGCTGTGGTTAGTGCTTTCATCAGCCTTCTTCTCACTCTCATTGCCCTGGGCTCAGACCACTGGGTGCTAATTGGCAATTTGAACCGTGGCCTCTGGAAATTTTGTCGTCCTTCTGCTTCAAGCTATATTTGTTTTACATATTCGATGGATCTAGAACCAGGTGAGATCTTCTCTGTCTTGTGCTTGGACTACTTAAGGTACGGAATTCTAAAGCAGATTGAACTGATTTTCCTTTCTAAGGCATGCAGCAGTGTGTGGGGGGGGGCAGTTGATCCTTCAAACCCCTGAATGTCCAGTGTGACTAGAGAGAACACATTTACCCTGTCCTTTTTTTGGGGGGGTGGGTAAAATATTAGGTGCTGGGACTCATATCTTGATAAAGGTGTCCTGGGTGCCAGCACAAAATAGCTGCTGTGGGTGGGTAGAAAAAAATTAAAAGGTGATGGTAGTTCATACCACTGAGGCTGGATCTACACAGATATGAAAAATGCTATAAAAACACTATAAAAATATAGCTCCCAATGCTATTTACCATTGACGACGGATCACTGATATACAGTGCCCTCTCATGTCACATTTTTAGAACACATTTTTAACGTTATAATTGACCAGTGTGGATGAGTCCCCACTTTCCCAAAAAAACCCTTGCATTTATTTTTTAATATATGCTGTCTGGAAGCCATTTTTGTCTGCCAAGGATCCCCTACCTTATATACAACCTTGCATGTTGCAAAGGATCCTGGGAGTGCTTTGGACTGCCCACTCCATTTGCACTGTGCTCTTGGCAGGTTTGCTGTACCCCAGTGTCACTCGGTGTGAGTTGCGTGTGTTTTTCTTCAGTTCTGCGAAGCTGTGCGTTGCAGGAGAAGATCGGTGGCGTCAGGCAAGTTTCTCTGAAGAGATGTTTCCCTGCCACAACTAGTCTTCAAGTTGGCAAACCTATGATAAGCTTCTTCTCCTTCTTCTTTAAATAAGAATAAACATGTGCATCTCACCACCCAGACCATTCCATTGTAATTATCCAACCTCCCGAAATTTCAGCACCTCTTGTGGTGGTCCGACTCCTTTGTTTCAACAGTACTAACTCCACAAACACCCTCCATTTCTCCCCAAAATCATTTCTCCTGCATATTCCCCCTCTTACATCAATGGCACTTGTTAGTAAAGGTAAAGGGAAACCTGACCATTAGGTCCAGTCGTGGCCGACTCTGGGGTTGCGGTGCTCATCTCGCTTTACTGGCCAAGGAAGCCGGCATACAGCTTCCAGGTCATGTGGTCAGCATGACTAAGCGGCTTCTGGCGAACCAGAGCAGCGCATGGAAACACCGTTTACCTTCCCGCCGGAGTGGTACCTATTTATCTACTTGCACTTTGACATGCTTTCGAACTGCTAGGTTGGCAGCAGCTGGGACTGAGCAACGGGAGCTCACCCCATCGCGGGGATTCGAACCCCTGACCTTCTGATCAGCAAGTCCTAGGCTCTGTGGTTTAACCCACAGCGCCACCTGCGTCCCTAATGGCACATGTTAATTTATTGTTAATAGCTATATCCCACACCTCTTTATACCATTCTTCCATTTTATTTTCTGCTTACCCCTTCCACTTCCTAGCTATCAGAATTTGTGTAGCAGTCAATAAATTAGTGAGCAAGTCCTTTATAGCCTGTGAACCTTCCACCCCATCGTAAATTGATAATAATGCTACCTCTGGACTTTTGGTCAGCTTTAACCCAGTGATTTCTGTTTTCTCCTTAAACACCTTTTGCAAAAATAAAAAATTGTACATATTTGCACCCCCACAGGTGAACATAATTCCAGGTTTCCTGGCATCCCCTCCAACATAACACTGAATATTTTATTTGTTTATTTGATTTGATCTGACTGGTGTTAAATGCCATCTCCTACTTAATTTATAATAATTTTCTTTTATTCTTATAGACAGCATTTTCAACATATGTTTCTCCAATAATTTCCCCAGCTGCTACTATGTAACTGCCCTGTTGTTTTCTTTTCCCACACCTCATTTAATTGATCTCCCTGATCCTCCATTTCTATTAATATTTTATAAATTTCACTGATTTCCCTTTTTATAACTGTATTTTTCCTTTATCTCTCCTTTTTATATATTCCCTCCCCAAATTTTGTATATTCTTTGCAGTTCTTATTTTCCCTTGACCACTTCTTTGTCCATTGCTACAGTTGTATACAGTTAAACCAAGTTATTTTACTTCCTTTTAGAGCTTCTCTTATTTGTCCTTTGCTTCTCATTTTCTCCACTCAATCCTTTATTATCAGTATTTTCTTCTCTTTGGCTTCTTTTTCAATTTACTTTTTTCAATTTACTGGGAAGTCTTCTGTCATCATCACCGGGATTAGTGGGGAATTTGTTAGTATCAATTATCCTTTATATTTCGCCCATATCTCAATGGTATTTCTTAATGAGGGGTTTTCAATATTCTGCCACCATTGTCTATTTGGTTTGATAAAAAATAGATTCACTAACTTCTCCCTCATTTCCTGTGTACCACTCTCTAACTATTCTATCTCTCCTTGTTCTGTTATCCCATCTTAATCATACCATCTTCTTTTATTAATTCTAGGTTTTTTATCCCCATTACAAAATTTATTAATCACACTTTGCCAACCCTTTATACCTGTCTCCATTATCTTAATTGGTGACATTCTAAATAAAAAATTTACTCTAGAAAAATTTTCATTTTAATTATCACTAGTCTTCCAAACCATGAAAGCTTAATTTTCTCATATTCCTCCAACTTTTCCTTAATTTCCTTCTTTAATTTGTTAATGTTCTATTGGTCTAAATTTTCTAAATTTCTTGTTATATTTATTCCCAAGTACTTCATTACATTTCTTAGTTTTATATCTATTTTTATTTCCTTCAAAATGATAAGCTTCTAAGGATACTCAGGAATACATGCTATACACATTATTGTCTACTTGAAGAGATCATGGTCCAATCTGAAAAATACAAATATTTAGGTTACAAAACTATAAAAATAAAAATAAAAATTAAGTTTGCAAAACAATAATTACCATGTGATTTAGGGTAGATCAATGTGTCAGTGTCCACTTATCCCCAGTGTAAATATGACATATCGGCAAAAGTCAGAAATTGAAAGATAACTATAGCACGTACACAAAAATCAATTTCAGATTTGAAATCAGCATTGAAAGAACATATAAAAACAGTTGAAAAATCTCATGCAAAAGAAAAAAAAAATTGTTCCCCAGTATACTGTGTATCCCAAGGGAATACATTTTTTTTTTTTTTGCATACCTCCAACTGTACATAGATATTCATGTCATGTTCAATGCTATGTAAGTCACTTACATTTATACTCATATAAACACTTTGGCTATGTGTTTAATAAAATATTGAAAAACATTGTGAAAAACAAAGATTATGGTGAAAAGTGAAAAACATGAATTGCAAAAAAATAAAAAATAGAGCTTACAGAACAAAACCATCTTCAGATATGAAATCAGCACGTCGAAATTAGGTTAGAACAACTGCAGGTGCCAATGCAACAAAATTTTTGTTTCCCAGTGTTATAGACCAATTTCGTTATTAAACAATGATTATAAACTGTTTGCCAACATATTGGCTAACAGGATGAAAATAATTTTGAAAGAATACATACATCATGATCAGGCAGGTTTTCTTCCAGGGAGACAAATGAAGGATAATATAAGAAATATTCTAGCTATAATAGAATACCTGGGAGCAAGAAATGAAAAACAGGCAGCATTGTTGTTTATAGATGCTGGAAAAGCCTTTGACTCTTGTCTCTTGGGAATTCATGAAAAAAATTCTTGAAGAAATGGGCTTGGGAGAGGGATTCAAGCAATATATTCGGATCAAAAAGCAAACTTAATTGTAAATCAGGTGGTAACAGATGAATGTAAGATACAGAAGGGAACAAGACAGGGATATCCTTTAACACCGTTATTATTCATTTTGGTCCTAGATGTCCTGACGAGAACTATCAGGGCAGATGAAAATATCAGATGAATTATGGTAGCGAAAAAGACATATAAGTTGAAAGCATATGCTGATGACCTTGTAACTGCAGTGGAAGACCCCAAGAATTCTCTTCCAAAAGTCCTAGAAAAAATGCAGGAATTTGGACAGGTGGCAGGCTTCAAATTAAATAAAAATAAGACAAAGCTGTTAGTAAAAAACCTATCAGAAAAGGGTAACAAAGTATTTATCAGAGTATAGAAAAAGATTCATAAAAAAGTTAAACCCCGTATTTTTTGCTCTATAAGACTCACTTTTTCCCTCCTAAAAAGTAAGGGGAAATGTGTGTGCGTCTTATGGAGCGAATGCAAGGCTGTGCAGCTATCCCAGAAGCCAGAACAGCAAGAGGGATTGCTGCTTTCACTGCACAGCGATCCCTCTTGCTGTTCTGGCTTCTGAGATTCAAAATATTTTTTTCCCTTGTTTTCCTCCTCCAAAAACTAGGTGCGTCTTGTGGTCTGGTGCGTCTTATAGAGCGAAAAATACGGTATTTAGGAATTTGGCTCATAACCAAGAATATAAATACAATGGAACCTCTGGTTACAAACTTAATTCATTCTGGAGGTCCGTTCTTAACCTGAAACAGTTCTTAACCTGAGGTACCACTTTAGCTAATGGGGCCTCCTGCTACCGCTGGGATGCTGCCACGCAATTTCAGTTCTCATCCTGAGGTAAGTTCTTAACCCAAGGTACTATTTCCAGGTTAGCAGAGTCCGTAACCCAAAGTGTTTGTAACCAAGGTGTTTGTAACCCGAGGTACCACTGTATCTTTAAGGATAATTACCGTATTTTTTGCTCTATAAGACTCACTTTTTCCCTCCTAAAAAGTAAGGAGAAATGTGTGTGCGTCTTATGGAGCGAATGCAGGCTGTGCAGCTATCCCAGAAGCCAGAACAGCAAGAGGGATTGCTGCTTTCACTGCGCAGCGATCCCTCTTGTTGTTCTGGCTTCAGAGATTCAGAATATTTTTTTCTTGTTTTCCTCCTCCAAAAACTAGGTGCGTCTTGTGGTCTGGTGCGTCTTATAGAGCAAAAAATACGGTATGAAAAGATTTGGAAGGAAATAAAAAGGAATCTAGAAATATGGGGTAGAATGCGACCCGCGCATGTGCAGACGCGTCTTACGTTTACTTCAGGATGCGAACGTGGCTCCGGAATGGATCCCGTTCGTATCCAGAGGTACCACTGTATACAGATTAATTCTGAAACAGGACAGAGTGCATGCAAAACTGATATGTGTCAGATAAAAACTGATTGATCCATCCATGGGGGGAAATATTACATGGGACGTTTGCAGGGCTATTACCAGATGCATTTAACCTTTTTTCTTTTTCTTCCTTCCTTCCTGAAAGATTCGTACCATACTACCCGAGCCTTCTTGTTCTTCGGGATGATCGCTGGAGCCATCTCTTGCATTGGTCTTTGTTGCACTTTCTTTCCCTTCCAACTTGGCTCCATCTCCAAGACTAAGAGCTCAGCTATAGCCAGCCTCGTTGCAGGTATCATGGGGGTTCTGAGCATCTATGTCCACACTGAGCCCAAGCCCCTGAAACCCCAGAAATCAGAGCTGTAGACTGTGTTTAAACAGTTTCCGTGCCAAGAAGACTTGAGCTCAAATGAAACATATTCATTTCACAGAACACTATTGGCAGAACTAAGTTATACTCAGAATAGACCCACGGAATTTGATGGATATGAATAAGGGTGAAAAATGCCCTTCTCCCTCTCCATCTCCAGTTTCAGAGTTACAAAAGATGAGGGGGGGGGATGCAAAGGGCTTTCACAGCCCTGCCAGGGAGGCTGCTTTCCACCTGCTATGTTGGAGTTAGAAAGCAGCCATGTGGGGTGCCTTCAAAAGCCACACTGTGGGGAGCAGTGGCTTCCATTGAATGAAAACCACATTCCCCCTCTTAATAATAATAATAATAACAAATTTTTATTTATACCCCGCCCTCCCCGGCCAGAACCGGGCTCAGGGCTGCTAACACCAATAAAATTACAATAAAACGTAATAGAAAAAGAAAAAAATAGTTAATTAAAATACGGGTTAAAATACAGTTTAAAATGCAGCCTCATTTTAGTAGTAACCCATAAATCAAAACCACAAGGGAAGGGAAACATAAGGGTCAGACTGAGTCCAAACCAAAGGCCAGGCGGAACAGCTCTGTCTTGCAGGCCCTGCGGAAAGATGTCAAGTCCTGCAGGGCCCTGGTCTTTTGTGACAGAGTGTTCCACCAAGTCGGGGCCAGTACTGAAAAGGCCCTGGCCCTAGCTGAGACCAATCTAACTTCTTTGCGGCTTGGGACCTGCAAAGTGTTGTTATTTGTGGACCTTAAAGTCCTCCGCGGGGCAGACCAGGAGAGGCGGTCCTTGAGTATGGCATGCTTCTAAAACCTTCCCCCTTTCACCTCATGCTGCCACAACGAAGCAGGATGAAGAATTTGCCTGGCAGGAGGAGAAACACTGGGAGGTAGCCAGTAGCAGTGCTGGCAGATCTGTGCTTCTGGATCCTGGGAGCATGAACCACTAAGGTAGCAGGCAGAAGAGTCAGCAGAGCAGGGCAGTGGCTACCACTTGTTCTGGGTATCTGTCAGAGAAGCCCCAGTGCTGACGAGAAACAGAGGAAGGCATAGAGAGAGAACAGTTAAAAGTGGAAGGCAGAGAGGAGGGGGAGAGCAGCTGTAATTTGAGCTCTGAACACAGGGGAGAAGAAAGACAGGGCCAGAGTGAAAGGCTGCTGCGTGAGAACTCAAATAGTGACTCAGATCTTGGAATGCAGGAAATATTCTCTCCCAAATCTTGTCGGATCACAAAAGTGGCCGAGACATGGGAAAGTTATCAGAAAAGAAGGTGGGGGCTTCTGTGTTGGGGAAGGGGGAGGAGCTCAGTCCGGGCAACTCCATCTCCTGGGGAGGACGATGAGTAGAGGAGCTCCGTCCTAGTTTGTTGTTTTAGCAATAAATCTGAAATAATTAACAGCCAGAGTCGTCTCACGTTTGTGGGAGAGACCAAGCCATAACATTATCCCTCTTCATCTCACCTGGGCCACCCATTCACCACCATATTTTACATCGCTACCTATCTGTGTTCAAGTGAACTACAGAGTGATGACACACTTACTTTTTTATTGTATGTAACTGATACGTATATAAAAAAGTTAAACAATATAATATGAAAACGATGTGCAAAATAACAACCATAAATATGAAAAACTGTTTAGAACAGCATCACATAATGCACAATCAATTCAAATCCAGGACAGATACTAGCTGGGATAAAGACTTTAGCAGGTTTGTCGAATGCGGAACATCTTTAGCATGTACCAGAGAGACAATAATGGAGGTGCCTGTCTGATATATAATGAGAGGGACTGCCAAAGTGTAGGTACCACTACATCAAAGAACCGATTTTGACATCATGTGGAGTGGACCTCCTCATAGGCTGGGACCTGCAGGATGCCATCTCTTGCAGAGCACAGTAGTCAGCTTGGGATGTAGGGGGTGAGATGCTGTTTTAGGGCTCACTGGTCCATAGCAATATAGGGCTTTGTACTAATTTTGAACCTTGCACAGGGTTTGATTGGCAGTCAGTGCATTTCTTTCAGCAGAAGTATATATGTTGGTCATATTCTACCCCAGTGAGTAGTTGATCCTCTCCATTTTGCACTAGCTGCAGCTTCCAGCTCAGCATCAAGGATTTAATTTACAAGTAACTTGATAACCTGATGTATATTTTCTTCCTAGCTGGTTGCGTCCTGATTGCCATGGCCACCTTCACAGGGTGTTTGACACCACAGAGTAGTTCTGAATGGTCTTACGGATGGTCTTTTGGCTTGGGTTGGGCCTCCTTTCCTCTCTTCCTTATTACTGGTGAGTATGTGTCAAATCAGGGACGCGGGTAGCGCTGTGGGTAAAAGCCTCAGCGCCCAGGGCTTGCTGATTGAAAGGTGGGCGGTTCGAATCCCCTCGGCGGGGTGCGCTCCCGTCATTCGGTCCCAGCGCCTGCCAACCTAGCAGTTCGAAAGCACTCCCGGGTGCAAGTAGATAAATAGGGACCGCTTACTAGCGGGAAGGTAAACGGTGTTTCCGTGTGTGGCTCTGGCTCGCCAGAGCAGCGATGTCACGCTGGCCATGTGACCCGGAAGTGTCTCCGGACAGCGCTGGCCCCCGGCCTCTTGAGTGACATGGGCGCACAACCCTAGAGTCTGTCAAGACTGGCCCGTACGGGCAGGGGTACCTTTACCTTTACCTTTATGTGTCAAATCGGATATGCTGAAAATGCACATCTTTATTTAAAAGTTTGCCTTCGTGTAGCCTTGTCAGCTGCATTATTTAAGTCTGGGGCTTCTCTACAGTGTGTCCATTTGAACACAGATGAAAGCAGGTGTGTGTTCCCTGTAGAAGATTCAAAATGCACCTTGTAGTTCTGTAGAAGAGAATATATTTTTGCCCTCTAGAACGACAAGTTTGTGACCTCACTGATGAGGAAGCGAGGTCAGCAGTCCAGATATCTTGGGTGGTGTTTTATTCTGTTCCCCCTGTTGCCCTAACCAGCCCCTTTTCTCTCCTAACAGGTGTGCTGGCTTTCGCCTTGGATAGGGCTGTGTCAACAGGAGCATGAAGAAAAGGCTGTGCTTCCAGTTCAGATGACACCTGGGGCACACAGACACAGCCTGCACTGGAGAGGGTTGGAGCTGGGGGGAATTAAATACAATGTAGGGCTGCCATATTTCAAAAAGTGAACATCTGGACACAAAGGTTGTTGAGCTTTTGTCAAGGTTGTTGAGGTTTTTTTTAGTTGTAGAGCTTCCTTTGCAAAATCTCTAAGGGTTTCATCTTCAATGAAATTTGCCAAGATCTATACTTCCGATATGGACCGGATACCTGCTATGTCCGGGAAATTCCGGATAGCAACTTTAATGACAAAACTGGCATTGTTATAAGTCCAGCAAGGTGGTTAAGAAACTGGAAGTTATTTACTGAATGCTGTACAACAGAACTTCTCAAATTGGTGGGGGAAGGATGATTTAAGTATTGTACTAGCTTAATGTATGCTGCTATTACCAGTTAAGAATGATGATGAACATTATTATTATTATTTTGTAAATTTATTTATTTGGTCTTTTAAATTAAAATTTTACAAGAACATATCAATCTACAATAAAGAAATAAGATTCCATATATAAAAGGACACAGATTCTGAAGCCTAAAAGACAGCCTGGTTTTAAGGGTAGAAGCGTAGGTTTGGATTTAGAATCAAGAGGTCTAATTTTGCTCCCAGCAGACTTCCCTGCAAAGTCATAGGAAGCAATGGAACCTCTCTCTTCTCCATCCCTTGCTATGTGGCTCTTTCTCTCCCCCATGCAAGTTTTGGGAGAAAAGCAGTTCTTTGGCATTTGAATCAGTCGTCTTGGATGTGACTTTCTCTTTAACAGAAGGTTCCCACACATAGCCTATTTATTCCTCCCAATATACTTGCAGAAAACTTATGTGGAGGTTAGATCATATCCGGTCTTCATTCAGCATCTATCCTGATCTTTCTTGGTGAGTCATATTACAACAAGCATTCATCCTGCCTCGCCCTGATTTGTTTGTCAAGTGTTTATATGTGTTCCCAGTAATAACTCATTCATTTCTCACTTGTCAATGCATTTCCTGGCACTCCTCCCCATTCACACAAAGTCCATTCAGAGTAGTTTCAAGAATTTCCTGCAGCCAATCAGACGCCACGCTTTGCTTTTCAAACGTTTTGGAAGTCTAACTTACTTCCGGAACGGATTTCATTTGACTTCCAAGGTACGACTGTATATGAATATTGGATGTATTTTTTCAACAACAACAACAACAAGAGACCATAATAATAAATACATTTAGGCAGAGTTCTGATTTATAGCTCCCATGATCTCTCACTGAGGCTGTGCTGTAGTCAGGGACGCCAACTATAGAGGGCTGAAGGCTCTTCAATATTTGAGGGCAGGGGGTGAGGCCCTCCCAGTATTGAGGGGGCTCCAAAGAAATCAGCCGCTTTCCTGCTCCCTCTGTACTTCCCATCTCCTGCCACTAGCAGGTAAGTGCTGGCACGCCAGACAGGAGCAGGATGCATGTAGGGCGATCTTTACTTTCTGTGCTTTGCAGCCCCTGCCACTGTCAGGGCGCAATGGGGATTTCTGCGGGGGGGGGGACCTGAGCCCCCCCCCCCGACTGTGTACCTGAGGCAACGGCCCCCTGGCACCCTCCACCCAGTGCATGATGTTGTGCGTATGATGTCACACAACGCTGGACCCCCTTGATGTCGGCGCCCCTGGCTGTATTTCAGCGACATCTCAAAAGTAGAAGGTCTAGTGCCTGGGCCTAAGACAGAGCACACTGCCTGATGACATCATCTGTGACAGCACAATGTTCAGAAGGCATCACGTCACACGTGCGACTTCAGAGCAGTGGCCGTTGGCCATTGGCTGGGCAAGCGGCACTTCAGCAGGACAGCGCACACCGATGGTCAGTCAGCAGCACGCCTGAAGTAACGTGAACATCTCCCTTCCCTGGGCTCATCACCCCGAATCCGCTTTGCAGTCGCAGACCCGACGTTTCCATCAATGTGCAGCCTGGAGGTTATCACAGAGATTTTTGCTGTCATCTGCTTTCTGCTTCACATCGCTGCTGTGTCCTCACAGCACTGGCTAACGAGTGTCAATACGCACATGGGGCTGTGGGCAGGTTGCCATGGAACACAGTGTGTGTTGTTTGGGATACATGTTCCACGTAAGTTCGTCTTTGCCTTGGGCTATGAGTACTGGAGGTGTGGTACCCTGAAGCGACTTAGAGCTGTTCTTATTATTTATTAGTAAAGGTAAAGGGACCCCTGACCGTTAGGTCCAGTTGTGACCAACTCTGGGGTTGCGGTGCTCAGCTTGCTTTATTGGCCGAAGGAGCTGGCGTACAGCTTCCGGGTCATGGGACCAGCATGACTAAGCCGCTTCAGGCGAACCAGAGCAGCACACGGAAACACCGTTTACCTTCCCGCTGGAGCGGTACCTATTTATCTACTTGCACTTTGACATGCTTTCGAACTGCTAGGTGGGCAGGAACTGGGACCGAGCAACAGGAGCTCACCCCGTCGCGGGGATTCAAGCCGCTGACCTTCTGATCGGCAAGTCCTAGGCTCTGTGGTTTAACCCACAGCACCACCCGCAACCCTGGCCTTATTATTTATTACCCTAGTGCTATTTTTCTAGAAGAGGATGTGCCACAGCTCTCCATGAATGCCTGCCTTCGTCTCTTATGGTGTCAATGGTGCCCACCTGAGAGGTGACGGAAGTGAGATCTGGCTGAAAAAAAGCCCTGATTTACGCTATGTATGTGCTGCTCTTCAGACGGGCCTTACAAAGCGCTTTTCATAAGTTTATTACAAGAAGCACCACTTTACAAAATATTAATGTTACAATAGAGTGGCTAAGACAACTTGTTTGCTTGCAAAAAGCTGCTCCTTCTTTCTTCCCCTCAGAGCAAGATGGTCCTTCAGATACTTCTGTGGGAGCTGGGTGGTGACAGTTCCTAAAGCTTCTTTCCTCAGTCCTCTTCATTTTGAACGTTTCCTGCAGTTTGGTCCTTCAGTCTGCTGATAGTTCAGAGTGACTAGGGATAATGCTACACAGACACACACACAGTGCCAGATTAAACCCAGTGAAGGCCCCTGGGCAGGTGAAATCAGGAGGGATCATAATTTATCTTGTGCGCTTTAGTGGGATAACACTGAGGGAGCAGATAAAAACTGACCTCTCTGTCCCTGGAGGGAAATATTGCATGGGAAGTTGGCTGCGCTATCGTCCAGTCCCATTGACACATTTAACCTTTGTTCTCTCTTTCCTCCATCTAGCATACATGCAGGCTACCCGAACCTTGATGTTGTTGGCGTTGTTCGCTGGAAGCTTCTCTTTGCTTAGCATTACTTCCATCTTCTTCCAGTGCCCCTTTGGCTGCATCTCCAAACCAAGGATCTCAACAATATTCAGCACCATTGCAGGTATGGTGGGGGTGTCATAAGCATCTGCTTCCATAGACAGCCAAGCTGTAGCTCAGGGCTAGAGCATCTGCTCTGCACGGAGAAGGTCTCAGCTCCAGTCCTCAGCATCTCCATGTAGGGCCAGGAGAGACCTGGCCTCAGTCCCCCAGAGCTGCTGTCTGCCACTTTAGGCAGTACTGGGTGAGATAGGTCATTGGTTCAGACTCAGCATAAGGCAGCTTCCTATGTTCCTTCGTGTTTGGTAACTAACTCAAAGCCAACCCTTCCTTGACTTGGAAAAATAAAACAAAATAACCCCCCACTCCCCAGATCCTATGCCAAGAAGGTTTGAGCTGAAATGGAAAGCTGAAATCGATACACATGGCAAACTTAAGTCTATTAAATACAAGGTGTTCCCCTCTGATTAGGACTGATACCACCCAAAATCCAGCAAAAATAAATCTTAGATGGCCTTAAAGATGTGCACAGGATTACAACCCCTTAGGTGGCTTGAAAAGGGAATCCTGCAAATTCATGGACGATAAGGCTATCAGAGGGTTGCAACAGGTTTGGCAACCTCTGAGATTGTGACTGGAAAAAGAAGAGGAAATTTATTTATGCTATCCAACTTTTTTCTCCAATGTGCCTCACCCTCACAACAACCCTGCGGGCTGAGAGGCTTTTACTGGATCAAGGTCACCCAGTGAGTTTCATGGTGGAGGGGAATCTGAAACCTGGTTTCCCGGGTCCTAGTCTAACATTCCAACAACTATGCCATACTGGCTGTCAAGCAAGCATAGGGGGTTACTATTACTGAGCTCAACATAGGAAGCCTTATATTGAATCAGCCCAGAACGCATACCCTCCAAGTGTCCCTATTTCCCAGGGACAGTGTCAGAATGATGAAAGCTATCCCGGCTTCTGATTTGATCCAGGAATGTCTCTATTTCCTCCCCTACTGCTGCTGCCACTGAGCTTGGAGAGGAGGATGAGCTGGTGCTTGCCCTAAGCAGAAATGGCGGCTGCAAGGGAGCACCTCATGCCTCTCCATGGAGGTTGCCAACCTCCTCCCTTTGACAGCTCTTAGCAGCTGTTGGAGAGAGGGTGAAGAGGAGGAGAGGCTGCCGCTGCTGAGGCCCAGGTAATGCACCAGCTCTGAGGTGCAAGCAGAGGGCAGGGCTGCCGTGGGCAGGAAGAAAGAGGGGGAAGAGTGGAATGCAAAGAGCCTAGAATTTGTTTTTATAAATGCCTCATGCATCCACATCTAATCTTGCCCCTTTCTAAAAGTTATGTACTGGTATGTGCCAAAGAATACAGTAAAATTGGGATTAAGGAGTTTTCTCAGGACAGCAGAGGGTGTGTCAGAGACCAGGCTGAGAAGAGCTACTCTGATGAGGAATGGTGTCCAGGATGCAGATTCCCAGGAGCAGTGGAGCATTGTAGATTTGGAGCAGTGGTTTGCAGAGGGAAATCGCTTGGAAGACAACAGCTGGGCAGAACTCAGTAGGGAACAGCTAGGAGGAGGAGAACAGGGAGAGAGAGAATTAACAGACTCCCTTTCGCTGGAAAGTGTCCAAGTGCTCAGTCCAAGGTCAAGAGGAGCAGATAAGGTAGCTACACAGAAAACCAAATGGTTGAGAGATCAGCTTTGCCAGATGAGGAAGTGATGGGGGTGGCTTGGGGGGGAGTGGGTGGGAACTTTAATTGGGAGCACCTTTCTTCCGAGAATGGAGTCTTTGTTCTTTCACTGTGAGCATTAAATTCTCTTTAACTGATAAGAGACTATTTTCACTTTGTTCTACTTATCCACGGCCAAACGGAGGGAGGAAGCCGCTTCCTCAAAGGCTGACAGGGTTGTGTCCTGGTGGTGTAGTGGGGGTGGGGAAACAAAAATTGGGGAGGTTGGGGACGGTCAGTTGGGTGTGTGAGTGAGAAATGTCCCTATTTTCGCTTGAGGACTGTTGGAGGGTATGGGTACTCTCTCTACACTGACAGGTAGCAGTTCTCCAGGGATGAAGGCAGGAAACATTTCCAGCTTGGATGAGCTCAGGATTGAACCAGTTGCTCTGCTTTACACATCAGCTGTGCTTCTTCTTACGTGTTTCTCAGAAGAATCAGATGGACACTGGGGGAAAAGGGAGCCTGGGCTATATGAGGCTCTAAGGAGTTTTATTTGCTCCTAGGCTTATTTGTTCTGATTTCTGTATGCGTCTTCACCAGCCATATGCGACCAACTGATAATTCGGGGTGGTCCCTGTACGTGGCCTGGGCCTCGATTCCTCTGTGCCTTGTAACTGGTGAGTATGCATGGCATGGGACATACTGAAATGTATTCACAGAATCTGAAATATACTTGGAGTCGAGTGTGGATTTCATGCTCTTTATTCAGCTCATAGTAGTGAGGAATGGAAGTTGCCCCGAAATGTCTGCTTTATATACATTATTTACACAATGGGCTAATTCTGGGGTTCTCCTGTAGGCCAGTCAGGTTGCGGATTCACTTCCACCTGAAGTTGGATTGGGTGGCTCCTGCGAACCAATCAGACTGCTGCATTCTAAATCCTATTGTTCTAGGACCAATCAGACTGCTGCATTTTGCATCCTACTCAACTCAGTACATAACAGAATCGTAGAGCTGGAAGGAACCACAAGGGTCAGGGCTGTTATTACCCAGGGGTGCAAGGGGTGCGGAGTACCCCAGCGTAAAATTCTGGGGAGTGCCAGGTGCCCGCCGTTGAAGCTCTTAACTGTCTACCTGTTATGAATTAATTTGAGCATCTTGTGTGAAGGAGTCACTGGGCTGGGGAGGGGTGCACACTCATGGCGGTAGCCGGGCTGTGGCCACGCGGGGACTCTGGCCCTCCCCAGTGCTTCCCAGAGGAGGTGTTTCCCAGAAGCGCTTGTCTGCGGCCGAGTCCCTTCTTCTGCGTTGAGGCGCTGGCCCTGCGGGAGGGACAAGAGCAAGCAGGGACCCCCGTGGGCAGGAGTAGGTCACAGAGTGCGGCTGGAGGAGTTGCAACTTGGCGAGCCTGAGGTGCAGCAGTGGCGGAGTGGCCAGTCTGGAGCAGCGCTCGCCCCACTGCCAGTGCCGCGCACCCTTCGGCTGGCATCGTGCAGGTGGCACTGAGTCAGTCCCGCACCTTGAAGGCTGCTTGCTGCTCCCCTGGCTTGGCCCAGCCCCCACCCACAACTGCGGGGGGGGGGGGAGGCACCTCCAGAACAAAGAAGGGGCAGCAATGTGTGCTTCATTCTGCTCTGCCGCCTTCAAGACCCTGCTTCACTCCTCCAGCCCTGCCATCATATTAACAGGCCTCTCCCTGACACTTTCATGGACCATAGATTATTTAATAGCCATAGGCCTAAGTAAAGAGGAATGTTTTTGACTGGTGCTTAAAGACATGTAATGAGGGCGCCAGGCGAGTCTCTCTAGAGAGAGCATTCTGCAATCAAAGAGCCACCACAGAAAAGGCCCGTTCTCTTGTTCCCACACTCCAGACCTCTTGTGAAGGAGGCACATGAAAAAGGGCCTCATCCATCCCTAGACATTTCCAGTTACCGTACTTTTCTGTCTATAAGATGCCCCCTTGTATAAGACTCCCCCTATTTTGGGGGACTAAAAATTTCAAAAATGGTGGTGGGGAGATTCTTCAAAGTTGTTGAGCTTTACCCTCAGTGGTTGCAGAGGGGTCTTTGAAGCCCACGCTTTGATCCTCTCGCTGCGCCGCTGTTGCTTCGCCCTCCTTTTCCCCCTCCTGTCTCGGTCCAGCCTCGGACTCACCAGGACTGTAAAAGCCATCACAAGGCAACCCTCTCGGAAACCCTGTGCAAACGCTGCATGTGGGAAACTTCTACCTGCACGTCCAAACGTGCCTCCCGCTCCCCTCCTCCTCCACAGGGCTGGGGGAAAGGTGCTAATTAGGGGATCGTCGTTACAAAGCCCCCCCCCCCCGGCACGTTTCCCAGGGAGATCAGGTGGAGGGTTGCTGGGTCTGCCCCAACCTTGCATACAGGACTTTGCAAACACTCCCTGACCACCAGAAGAGAGTAGCTTTCAGCACAGGAGGCCGGCTATTTAATCAGCCGTTTATCTCAGTGCCTCGCATGTTCTTGGTGCGCTCGAATGGCCACCCAAAAGCTTCAATTAGATTTATTTTTAATTGCGCAGCACCATCTATAGAAATGCACCAAGGCTATCAAGCTAGCCTATTTATTTGGTGGGAAATGCATATGTTCCTTAATCTGCTGCTGCTGGCACTGCAAAAGCCACCTATCCTCTGCCCCCTTGCCGAAAAAAGCAGCAAAAGGCCGACCAATTGCCACAACGACAGCTAATCAACACCGGCCCTTGACGCAGCCACCAATAACATTCTCCGACTCGTGGCAGCAACCAGTCCCACGTCCCCACAATGCATTACCCATGTATAAGACTACCCCCAATTTTCAACATGATTTTTGAAGGAAAAAACCTTCTCTTATACACGGAAAAGTATGGTATATCTGGTATATCCAGGACTAGCAGCTTGTGGAAGGCTCAAAATGCACCAACTATGCAGAAGAAAATAGACCTATCCAAAGATATTCTACTTGGAGATGTCAACATCTTTAAGTTGGACTAGTACTAGATTGGATTAGCCCTAGCACTATTGGGTTGCATTTTGGCCTGTCAGAATGGTAGAGTTTGGAGGATCAGAGCATGATCCTGTGAGCCAGAGAGATATTGCTGGGGTCACAGATCCACATGTCTCAGACGGTGTATCATTCTGCTCCACCTACCGCCTTAACCAATCCTTTTTCTCTCCTGACAGGTGGGACTGCTTTAGTACTGGATACTGCGATGTTAGACTGAACAAGAGGATGTGACTGTTCTGCCATTTCCGATGATGTCTGAAGCTACATTGATAAGGTGTGGTGCAAAGATAGCCTGTACTGGGGGCGAGCTGGACCTGGAAGAAGAGGCTGTATTTTTTCCTTAGTGGCAGAATTGATGCATTATTTGCCCCCCCCCCCCAATTATAATATTATTGCTATATATTTTGGAAAGTGGTTTGTCCCTTTGTCCTCTGTGAGTTCGAACGCTTCTAATGATATTGTCACCAAAAAGCAGGAGCCAACTTTTGTCTGTCAGGATACCACCGGGCACCATTTTCAATCCAGATAGTAGAACACAATGGTCCAAACTGAAGAAGATGTTGCCAGATGTGCCACAGTGATTTCCAAGAATGAGGTGCTGCTTTTGGTCAATGTTTGGAAACTGCCGCCTGCCATTTTAATTCAAGATGGCAGGCTGAAATGCTCCCAACTGCACTGGTTATATACCGTATTTTTCACTCTATAAGACGCACGCGGCCATAAGATGCATCTAGTTTTAGAGGAGAACAAGAAAAAAATATTCTCTCCCTCTCTGCACAGAGCCCCTTCAGCGAAGCGGCAGGAGAGGCAGAGGCCCTTCCATTTCTCCTCCCGCTTCGCTGAAGGGGCGCTGTGCAGAGAGGGAAAGCTGTGGGAAAGCTGTCTCCAAAATATTCCACCAGTTGTGGGAAGTGTGGCTGGGAGGAAGAAAAAAGAAAAGAAAAGAAAAGGGCTCTCTTCCCACCTTCCCACCAGCTGCATTTCCTGGTGATACCTAATAAGACCAGGAGCAAAGAACAACATGAAATTATACCCTATTTTCAAGAGGGGGAATATATATATATATATTTAGAAAAATGGGGAAAGGGAGAACTAACCCTAGTTACTTTCAGTGACCCATGGGGAAAAACCCAAGAAGAATAAAACCAAAAAGAAAGTTAAATTCAGGAGAACATTACATGATTTCATGAATATTAAAGTAAATGTTGAAAAAGCATTTTAACTAGCAGATTTGCTTACTCTGTAAAGATGCATACCAGAGTAAGGATCCTTATGCTGAAGCTTACATGGTCAATGATCATTTGAGGTTATTTCAGAATCACCAGATATTATCCCATCTTCCTAAGATACCACTTAAGAGAGCAGGGGAGGCACAGTTTCTCCCCTTGCAGTACTTTTAGAGAAGCCAAAATATATTAATATTGAATGTGTGTGTGTGTGTGTGTTTTAAAAAAAAGATTCAAAAATGCTGATGTTTACTTACAAACCATCCAGAAAACCCAAAGTATATTGAATGCAATAATAAATTCATTTAGGCTGAGTTCTGAATCACATCTCCCATGGCCACAGGTCATGCTTGCTGGGGCTGATGGGAGTTGTAGTTCAGCAACATCTAGGGGATCAAAGGTTTTGTACCTACCTGGCCAATCGCAGTGTGGACAGCCTGATGACACCTTCTGTTTATGACAGCACAGTCTGCTGTCGGCCTCTCACCAGATGTGCAGCTTCACCACTGGCTGAGCTGGGGGCACTTCAGAAAGGCAACACCCCCCCAAAAAAAACCAGGCAGCGACCAATCTAGAATAAGACAAATGTCTCAGAGCCTTGGACTTGCCGATCAGAAGGTCGGCGGTTTGAATCCCCGCGACGGGGTGAGCTCCCGTTGCTCAGTCCCTGCTCCTGCCAACCTAGGAGTTTGAAAGCACGTCAAAGTTCAAGTAGATAAATAGGTACCACTCCAGGGGGAAGGTAAACGCCGTTTCGGTACGCTGCTCTGGTTCACCAGAAGCAGCTTTGTCATGCTGGCCACATGACCTGGAAACTGTACGCCAGCTCCCTTGGCCAATAAAGCGAGATGAGCACCGCAACCCCAGAGTCAGCCACGACTGGACCTAATGGTCAGGGGTCCCTTTACTTTTACCTTTACTCCTTCCACTGGATTCATCCTCACAATTGCACTGCCCAGTCACAGAGCTTACAGTCAAGCTGAACTGCATGGAAATTACCCTGGCAGTTTCCTCTTTCGCCAGCTTTCTGCTACAACTCATTTCCATGGGCTCATCTACCTGGTTAGGACATCAGCATGTAAGGCAGGGCTGAGGATACTTTGCGTTTCTGATTCATGTGCCAATGTTGGAATAAAAGAGCTATCAGGTAAGGTATTCTCTGTCTTGGGCTAGGAATGTGGCATTGGAAAGTTTCTGTGCGCCCATGTTCAGTCCACGTCTTCAGCGCCTGCTTGGGCTGGGTGACGGGAGCACCTTCACTGACTTTCTGATCACAGGAACGCAGGAACAGCAACACAACATTCCCGAGGAATAGGCCCTGGTGCCGTGGACTCACATTTGCTGATGTGAGCACCTCAAAAGCAGCAGAGTAATGGAAGCAAAGCTGTGGAGGTTTTGTAGGATGCCTAATTTATTTCTACTGATTAAACAAATAAAAGAACATAACAAACATGTATGAGAGAAACAGCTCTCATACTGCCATTCTGTCTCTAGAGTCCAGACAGATCAAAGAAAAAGCGCACAGTACTAGGGACGGAAGTCTGGAGGAGTAACCCCCTCCTTTCTCACAGACAGAAAGTAAAAACAAACATGATCTGGTGATCCTTGCAATGGGAGGGATGAAAATACTGACAGAAAGTACCTTGAGCTGTACTTCACGGCTAAGTTTGTGGGGCGGATCATGGTCCTTCAGTCCCCTACTGTGGAAAAAAGCAACAACCCATATAACTGTTGATATAGATACAGATAGGAATGAAACATGCAACAGTTCTGCTTGCAAAAAGTCATTTTTGCATCAGCATGTCTCCTGAAGAAACATCACACATTAGCCATAAACTCTTTACACCAGGCATAGGCAAACGTGGCCCTCCAGATGTTTTGGGACTACAATTCCCACCATCCCTGACCACTGGTCCTGTTAGCTAGGGATCATGGGAGTTGTAGGCCAAAAACATCTGGAGAAGAAGAGTTTGAATTTGATATACCGCTTTATCACTACCCTAAGGAGTCTCAACATCAAAAAAACAAAGATCATGGCCACTGGGCCCATCACCTCCTGGCAAATAGAAGGGGAAGAAATGAATCAAACCTCTCCATTCTTAAGGAAATCAGCCCTGAGTGCTACTGGAAGGACGGATCCTGAAGCCAAGGCTCCAATAGTTTGGCCACCTCATGAGAAGAGAAGTCTCCCTGGAAAAGACCCTGATGTTGGGAAAGATGGAGGGCACAAGGAGAAGGGGACGACAGAGGACGAGATGGTTGGACAGTGTTCTCAAAGCTACCAACGTGAGTTTGACCAAACTGCGGGAGGCAGTGGAAGACAGGAGTACTTGGAGTCCTCTGGTCCATGGGGTCATGAAGAGTCTGACATGACTAAAAGACTAAGCAACAACAAAATCATATCTTCTCTCAGGCTTATCTTTTCTAGGATAAACATACCCAGGCCCTTCAAGTGCTCCTCATAAGGCTTGGTTTCCAGACCCTTGATCATCTTGGTTGCCCAGCTCTGCACATATTCTGGGCACTATACTTCAGTTGATGCTACTTTGAAGATCATTCCCCCTCTTTTTTTTTTTTTGCTGCTGCTGCTGCCTCACACTCTTGACTCATTTAAGCTTGTCGTCTACTAAGACTCCTAGATCCTTTTTACATGTACTACTGGTAAGCCAGGTGTCTCCCATCTTAGATTTGTGCAGCTGGTTCTTCCTAAGTATAGAACTTTACATTTGCCCCTATTGAATATCGCTTTCTAAGTTTTAGCCCAGTTCTCCAATCTGTTAAGGTCATCTTGAATCCATATTCTGTCATTGGCTACCCCTTCTGGTTTGGTGCCATCTCCAAATTTGATGAGCATCTCCTCAATGCCTTCATTCAAGCCGTTTATAAAGACATTGAACTAAAGGTGAACTGAACTGAATCTCTCCCCCATTGCTACCTACATGTGCTTTGGATGAACCATATTGTGATCTGCAAAAGCGAAAAACGGAGGCGGGAAGCTTGGCTTTCTCCTGTGACTTCAGCTGAGCTGCAAACAGCAGCTCTGGCTTTTTACAGTGCGGTGATAAGCAGCAGTAGCAGCTGCTAATGTTTGCAGATCACGCTTCTGTGACAGTTACAAGAGGAGCCCTTATAAAACTGTTGGTGAGCCTCATAGGTCGTGTGCTTAACAGGGAGGCAATAAAAAACTCACACCCTTTTGTAACAGGATTGCCTCTTGGAGACTTTGAAAGCAAGCAGGAAGTAGCACTGCTCCCACTTGCAACTGGTATTCAGGGGCACAGCCATCCAGCGGCAGAGCATATGGCCGCGCTGCCCAGGGCGGGCATGCTTCAGAGGGGGGCGTGGCATGGAGGGTGCCCTTCCAGGCGCGGGATAGCCTCTAGGGTGCCCAGAGCGGCACATGCGCCCTGCAGCCGGGGGCGGAGTGAGCCTCCCACGGGGGCAGAGCGAGCTGCCTATGGTGGACATTTGGCGCGCTGCCTGCCAGTGACACCCAAGCTTATCCCAAGCTGTCAAAACGAAGGGGGCACAGCGGCACAGCTCCTCCCCTTACCCCGAAGTCTCAGGGTAGGCTTGGGAGTCGTGGGCGGGCAGTGCACTGAATATCACCCCCTCAATGAGAGCAACTGGGACAGTCTGGAAATGAAATGAAACCTACTTAATGTAGGCACAACAGTCCAGGTTGTGCCGTTAAATTAAGCCTGCCTTTACAACCATTTCCCCCTCCCTGTACGGTTCATAACATCAGAATCAGAAAGTATATCCGTACTTCAAAGTGTCTGACCTGTTTGTTCTAATCCGCAGTAAAATGAAGCCTATGCATATATAGAATTCTGACAATCCAAATGGTATCTTTATTTCTCAAGCATATTACAGATGCAGGCAGTATGTGAAGGTGGGACTTGATTTTTCCGGATTCTCTTCCAGGGAACCAAAATGCAAATCTCTCTTTACAGCCTCAGCAATACCCCAAATACATTTTGAGGCAACGCAGAAGGTTTCTCATCAAAAGGTTCTTCTGTTTCCATCTCTAGCAGTAGCAAAGGTAAAGGTACCCCTGCCCATACGGGCCCGTCGTGTCCGACTCTGGGGTTGTGCGCCCATCTAACTTAAGAGGCCGGGGGCCAGCGCTGTCCAAAGACACTTCCGGGTCACGTGGCCAGCGTCACAAGCTGCATCTGGCGAGCCAGCGCAGCACACGGAAATGCTGTTTACCTTCCCGCTAGTAAGCGGTCCCTATTTATCTACTTGCACTTTGACGTGCTTTCGAACTGCTAGGTTGGCAGGCGCTGGGACCGAGCAACGGGAGTGCACCCCGCTGCGGGGATTTGAACTGCCGACCTGACGATCGGCAAGTCCTAGGCGCTGAGGTTTTACCTACTCTAGCAGTATTCAGTGCTATTTTTTCTACGCTCCTGCAGCCATCATAGTGCATGGCCATTGTGACTAGCAGCCACTGACAGCCTTCTTCATGTGAAATGGCAAGGATGATAAAAGACGCTTTTTATCCAGTCTGGTTTGATTTCATAAAATATACAAATAGGGGAGCAAAGGGAGAGCCAGTGTGTCATAGCGGTTAGAATGTCGGACCAGGAGCTGGGAGACCAGGGTTCGAATCCCCACTCAGGCACAAAGCATTTCCCCTCCTCCTCTGTGTTTGTTGCCACCAGGGCTGTTTCTGCAGTTCGGCTTCAGAGAAAACCTCCGCTGTCTGGCTTGCTATCTTCTGCCGCCAGAACGGACGTGGTTAATCGTAGAATCATAATGGATTAATGTCATTAGTTACATAATCAATTTCAATGGAAAAGAACATCTAAAACAACACACAAAACAATGTAATTACTTAAGTAACCACTGCAAACCCAGAAAACGATGATAGCAAGCATTGCTTGTCTTCTCTCGCAAAATTTCCATTCCTGATCTCCGGCGAGCAGTCAGATTGCAGCAACATTTGCTGCTGTTTCCATCTCTGAGCGAACTCTCTGACATCCCTGTTTCAGATTCCTTCTCCCTCGCACTTTTCAAAAAGCTTCCACGCAGTTGCTAACTCTGCGAAAAAAATGTCATCTAGGCTTGCCCTTTGGTAGGTCGTAGAGCGCAATGTGCCTTAATCTAGAAGCCTAGCTAAATGGGCCTTTATAAGTCAGAGTGAAAAATATAATAAAGGGTCAGAGTGAAGTAACATGGTGCTTAAATCGCCTTCATTTCAATGAAACTTCCTCATCGAGGTCAGGACCTGTTTTATTGATGCCCTGTGTGACTCTCACAGCAGGCTGAACTTCAAATGCTGGTAGGTTTTTGTACTTACTTATCTCTATGTTGTAAAAAGTTTCAGCCCTTATATTGCAGGTGACTCACACATTTATGTCAAATATTTGCTAGATGTACAGTACATTTAGCAGTTGCATATATTTTATCTCTTTTTCGCTGCTGTTGATTTTTAATCATCTTTTGAACTTTTTTTAAAAAAATACTTGCACTAGATGGCTTTTTAATTGATCATTTTAATGTTTTATTCTTCTGTAAACTGCTTAGAGGTTTTTTCGTTACAACCAAGCAGTATATAAATATCGTTACACGAGAAATAAATAAAGAAAACACCAGATGTGCAACACTGCAGTCAGAAGCAAAGATAATAAAAAATTATCATGCTATCAGATTCCATTGCAAACCTCAGAACAAAGCCTATCTCATATTGGCTGATGAGGGTGCTTTATTTCTCCAAGATTCCATAAATGTCTCTCAGTTGTGCACAAAGCTGCCAAATATGTTTGTCTTCATTATGTGCCTTCTTTCTTTATTTGATGTAAAAATTGGGGTTTGGCCCTGAGCGCTCCTGGTTGCGGAGCCTGGCGCTACACTCACCTTCTGTAATCAATAAAAAAAGTAAAGGTAAAGGTACCCCTGCCCATACGGGCCAGTCTTGACAGACTCTAGGGTTGTGCGCCCATCTCACTCAAGAGGCCGGGGGCCAGCACTGTCCGGAGACACTTCCGGGTCACGTGGCCAGCGTGACATCGCTGCTCTGGCGAGCCAGAGCCGCACACGGAAACGCCGTTTACCTTCCCGCTAGTAAGCGGTCCCTATTTATCTACTTGCACCCGAGAGTGCTTTCGAACTGCTAGGTTGGCAGGCGCTGGGAGCGAGCAACGGGAGCGCACCCCGCCTCGGGGATTCGAACCGCCGACCTTTCGATCGGCAAGCCCTAGGCGCCGAGGCTTTTACCCACAGCGCCACCCGCGTCCCATGTAATCAATAAAGTTGTAGCCTAAATTCTGCCAAAAACCAAAACTAAAATTTGAGTCAAGTGTGACTTTATTTAGGGGGGAGGTCTCTGGGTCTGAACACACAACAGTTGCATTCACACTTTGTGTATCATTAAAGCATCATGGATATGTACTATAAGTGAAGTCTGTGAAGTGGGCTTAAAACCTTTGCGCGTGTAGGTCCCCAGGCCACCCCTCAAATAACTTCACACATAACACGTAATTTAGTTTTGGTTTTTTGGGCACTATTTTGGCCACAACTTTATTAAAATACAAAATCAGTGAGTGGTTGTTTAGACATTGGTTATGACTATCTGTCCCCCCGCCTGGGACAGAACTGGCATCCCGAGGTCCGATCGGTAGCCAGTAGAAGAGAAAGTCAAACTGGGGGGTCACCTGAGCTAAGCGTCGGACCCACGCCGCTCTCCCCAGCAGCTCCCCGAAAGCTTGCCTGCCCGGTCCTATAACAAGGATTCCCATAACAGGGATTGGGCGGCCCTGGTCCCATAACAGGGATTCCCATAACAGGGATTGGGCGGCCCTGGTCCCATAACAGGGATTCCCATAACAGGGATTGGGCGGCCCTGGTCCCATAACAGGGATTGGACGAAATCATGGCAAGCCCCAGGATTCCTTTAACGGAATTCCCTTCATCGCAATAGGAGGGGCAGGCACCGCCTGTTCAGCCCCCTCCACCACCAGCATATTATAACCAATGCCTAACCGCAACCTTACAAGTTGTGACGAATTGCAGAGTAGTAGGCAAAAACCAAATGGCACAGCCAATCACCAAATGGCAAAATTCCTACTAGGCCCCTGCGCCAAGGCAGACGACCCCCATGACAGGCAAAGCAAGGTCAACCGGAAAAGAGGGCGGGTGGGCGGGTGATCCGATGCACTCTGCAAAGAGAAAGAGAAACCAGAGTGCACCAATATTTAAAGACTATGGTCCCACCCACTCAATTTGCAACATACAATTTGCCCCAGCAACCCGGTTATCCAATCACAGATGCCAGGCAATAACTATTAACCAGCCTGGCAACAAGAGGCCTGGCCCGGTGGCCCACACCGCAACACGTGCTCTCATTTATTGGAGAACACGCTTTGCGCGTGTAGGTCCCCAGGCCACCCCTCAAATAACTTCACACATAACACGTAATTTAGTTTTGGTTTTTTGGGCACTATTTTGGCCACAACTTTATTAAAATACAAAATCAGTGAGTGGTTGTTTAGACATTGGTTATGACTATCTGTCCCCCCGCCTGGGACAGAACTGGCATCCCGAGGTCCGATCGGTAGCCAGTAGAAGAGAAAGTCAAACTGGGGGGTCACCTGAGCTAAGCGTCGGACCCACGCCGCTCTCCCCAGCAGCTCCCCGAAAGCTTGCCTGCCCGGTCCTATAACAAGGATTCCCATAACAGGGATTGGGCGGCCCTGGTCCCATAACAGGGATTCCCATAACAGGGATTGGGCGGCCCTGGTCCCATAACAGGGATTCCCATAACAGGGATTGGGCGGCCCTGGTCCCATAACAGGGATTGGACGAAATCATGGCAAGCCCCAGGATTCCTTTAACGGAATTCCCTTCATCGCAATAGGAGGGGCAGGCACCGCCTGTTCAGCCCCCTCCACCACCAGCATATTATAACCAATGCCTAACCGCCACACGAGCTCTAACGCTCGCCGCCAACCACTCACAAACCCAACCAGGAACCCAATTTAGTAGCCACCACATCCAGCCAAACATCATTCCCCAAATCGGAGAGGTGCACTCCATCTGCCCGGTAAAGGGCCTCAGCCTTAAAATTAATGTCTGGGTGCGAAATCACCAAACCACCCAGCTCCAATACCTTCACGCAAACAGCAGAGTTAATGCGCTTCCTGGCCCTTTCAGCGGCCTCCGGGCGGGAACACCGCGCCAGGTTTGCCTCTGCAACCGGTGAGACCAAATTATTCTCACTGAAGGTACTAAGGCTGCCAATGCCTCCAAATCCCTTTTGGATTGAGGTGCACAAAGCAAGGCAATCAATAGTTGCCACATCATTTTTTTCCCAGCTGCACCACTATGGCCATAGGGGGGGAGGTCTGAGAGCAGCCGGTGACCAATCAGCGGCATAAACTCTCCCCAAGACATTCCGCGTCTGGAAAACCATGACACTTGCACGTGCTGTGGGAGGCCGAGACACGCTCCCCTTGCAGACTGCCTCGCTCTGCTGCCAGCCCAATGAACGATGCTGTGTCCCACTATCCAGACGCGGACCAGCATGGGATCTACAAGGGTTGAAACAACAAGCATTAGTACCAAACTCAGCATTTTGTTTCGCACATAACCCTTGAAAGCATACGATTTCCATCTCCCCAAATCCTTGATCCTGGCAGCTGAGAAGCCCCAATGGGCTGCCATAGTCACTGCACCTATGCGAAGGAATGAGGAGCGAAACCAGAGGCCGAGATCCCACAAGCAGAGATGGCTTTACGTATGACTTATGTGAACTGGTGTCGCGCCAAAGGGTGACCATTTTATTGCATGAGTAGGGGGCTGTCCCCAGGAGGTCTCAAGGTCAAGTACTTCCTTACATCCTTGACTGGGAACGGCCCACCACCCCAGTCACTGGGAGGCGGACAACCTCCCCCCGACCCAGCTGGTCAGTTTGTGGAGTTGCGCACTACAAGTCTCAACTCCAAAAGGGAAACACATATATCCCGAAGGAGCAACCCACGAGAACCAGCAACTTCTAGAATCGAGCCAGCCCCCAGGGGAACGAAAAGCCAAATATTTCTAGTATACAATAACAGGGCAAGGGCTCACCTTATCTGTGACTGGAACCCCTATGATGGCAACGCTGCCCACTAGGTCTGACTTAGAGCTCCAGACACTTATGACAAGCTCCAAAGCAGATAAGGAAAAATCCAGAGGCAATAAGCCTCCAAACTCTCAGCCCCGTGCTGGCTCCAACACAATTTCCCCAACCCTCAGTACACCAAAATTACAATGGAATACTGAAAGAAGTCTCGTCTAGAACTAGAACCAGGAGACAAGTATTAACTTGTTGCGGATACTGCATAGGTCAAGATTGACCGGCTTCCTGCCTGCAGTCCTGTGAAGGCTGGAGCCTTTACCAACCTTCCGAGACCCTGCGCACGACACACTTTTAGGAGAGTCTCTGAAAAATTAAAGCTTTACTCCAGCAGACATTGCAGCGGACTGAATTCTGATAGTTTTAACAGTGCATCCGATCTGCAGCAGGTGGGTGAATTACTGCAGGTCCTGCTCAGAGAATGGAGGCAAGTTCCTCTGAATGGCCGAGGACTGCCAGCTAAACGCTAAGAAATCAGTCCAGGCCTTCTCATAAGACCTGAAAGCAGAAGGGGAAATGTAAGCTACTCCTCCTCTTAATTATCAATTGTTGCCAAAGCGCCACAGGAGCTCCAGAAAATCCGGCTATAGCTGAGCGTCCAGAGCCCAGGATCTGAAGCTCTCCAACTGAAATGGAAGGGGCAGCCTGGAACAACCACCCTGCATGCCAATTTTATTTTATTTTATTTTATTTTTTAAAACTGACCTAGCAATGATAGAATCTGACAAAGCAACATTTGCTATCAGAGGAAGTATTACAAGAATAACGTCCTTCACGGCAAACAGCTTTTCCACAGGCAAGCAGAGGTATGAGCAACGGTATCCAGCTAGCCCCCAAATACGTTAAAGGGGCAGTGGAGCCACTGTCCTATCCACTGGGAACACCCAGCTCCTCAGGGAATAAAAGGGGCATACAGTAAGCCTTAGCAGAGGCTGATGTCACATGAACCAGCCAGTAAGATAATCCAAATAATGGTACCCCCAGTTAAACGAGTCTTGACTCACAATGTTCAATCCAGAAAGACACTAAAGGACTTGAGTGCTGCACAGCCTATAGTGCAACCCATTGGCATCGCCTTATAAATGTAAGGACCATCCAATTAAAGCCCAACTACTTATAATCTAGAGGGTGAACCGGCAGCAGCCTAACAGCCAATTCAATATCGCATAATGTCAACCAGGCCCTCATCCAATTTGTTGGTAAGCTCAACTGCCTGATCCAAAGATGCATATTTCACGGAACAATTCCAGAGAGTCATTCACTGAGGTGCCTATGGGATGCGATAAATTATAAGGGGGATTATATGGCGCTTTCTTAGGGACGATCCCCAAAGGGGATAAATGAAAATAGGAATAGCAGGAGAATCAAGGGGATACCTCCATGCGTCCCAATGAAAGCTGCTTCCTAACCTTCTTACTTGCTACCACAGGTAGCTCTCTGACTGGCTTTGAGTTGCTGTGTTCTGACCCACTGGCTGAAAAGCCAGAGGAATCCCAAACCTTGGGAAAACCCTTCCCACAAGCACAAAACCATTGACCCATCTAGATAACCTTTTAGCCAGGCTTTCAAGGAAGATATTTTTATGGAAATATGGGTGAGAAGTATTGAGTTATTGCTTGCTAGTCGCCAGCCCCCACTTGGGCAGAATGCCCTGCCTTGAGTTGCCACCATGATGTGTAAATTTACAGGGCCAACGCCGGCCAGAAACCCTAAAAAGTCCCAACAAAGCTGCTGCCGAGCCAGCTTCCTGCATACAGCTTAAGGTTCTATTGCTCAGGGAATTTCCATTTGAAATGTGGAGCTGCGCAAGTGGTCCACATGTCCCCGGCCCTGCGATCCTAGCAAGCTGAGGGGATAATGGCAGCCCTGCATCTAACGTTCCCATAGTGAATTGCAATTTAAAGAATAGTGGGGTGGAAGGGACCCTGAGGATGATCTAGTCCACTCTCCCACAAAATAATAATAATAATAATAATAATAATAATAATAATAATAATAATGGTGATGATGATCTATTTGTACCCCGCCCATCTGGCTGGGCTTGCTCAGCCACTCTGGGCAGCTTCCAACAAAAGATTAAAATACAGTAATGCAGCAAACATTAAAGGCTTCCCTAAACAGGGCTGCCTTAGATGTCTTCTAAAAGTCTGGTAGTAGACATCTGATGGATTACCGGCACCATACGCTGACCAGCTGAGCTATCCAGGATGGTCCCTAGAGACCCAGGTTTGACATACCTGCAAGGAGGTGTAAGCATCATCCCTGCTCCCCTTTTCCCTGCTCCTGGATCGCCACCTCTGAAGACGCTTCCTTCTGGAAGAAGGCACCTAGGGCATCAGCAAGTCAACCTCTGCAGGAGAAGCAATCTCTGGAGGCATCTGCAAAGGCTCTGTCATAGTCTGCAAAAAACTAAATGTGAGGAACTGGTGAAACCAATGCTTTGTGCACCACATGGGGAAGCTATTCAGGCCGGAAACGCTGCCAGAGGCCATCAAATTCTAGGGCCAAGCGGGCCAAGCCCTAAGATCACCTGCTAGGCCAGACATAAATGTTTCCAATGAGTTAACAAACTCAAGGCAGCCCACCGCCTGTCCAGGTGCCCCTGTTTGCCCTTTAGAGGGAAGCACGCCCTCAAGAAACCCGAACTTCTTTTTGGGAGCAATATCACAAGTGGGCCGAACTACCAAGCAACAGAATAGTCCAAAAGGAGCAGCTTGTTATGTTATGTGATAAGAATGGCTAAGTGGGGGATATGAACCCTGTCTCCCAGGTCCTAGTCCTGCGCTCTAGCCACTAAGCCACAATGGCTCGTCTCTAAAATGGCAGTTGCCACTATCAGGGCAAACAAACTTGAAGAAAATAAACTTGTTCAGAAACAGCCTAGTTAAAGAGCATACACAGAGTGCTCACTGGAGGCACGGAGAGCCTCTGGCTCCACTCTGTCTGCCTAAGATATACATTAGCCACAAGTGAGCCTGCAAACAGATAAATTCTTATAGAGAAAGTGAGTCACATGCCACAGAGACTAATAACTGCTGAACTGCTAACTGTAGCAGGCTTAGACTTGAATGATATGTGCAGGCCGAGAAGGCCGTGAAGGCCTCCCTGCTTCTGATCTCTGCCTTTTTTGTCTCATTGCAATATTAAAGGAACTCAATATAGTGCTCCTGCCCAAGGCTAAATTAAAACTCGGCCAACAGCACTGCAATCACCCAAAATAAAGCCAACCTATGAGGATACTATAAACAAAAGTGATTCCAGGTAAGCTGGGAATTTACTGTACTGCTAACTGTAGCAGGCTTAGGCTTGAATGATATGTGCAGGCCGAGAAGGCCGTGAAGGCCTCCATGCTTCTGCTCTCTGCCTTTTTTGTCTCATTGCAATATTAAAGGAACTCAATATAGTGCTCCTGCCCAAGGCTAAATTAAAACTCGGCCAACAGCACTGCATGCAACCAAAATAAAGCCAACCTTTGGGGATACTATAAATGAAGTGATTCTAGCTAGGCTGAGAACAGCCCTGACTAGCCCCACAATTAAACAGGCAAAAATGGGGGAAACCTCTTTGCAAAAGAAAGCCCCTAATGGGGGCTCTCTCCCTATTGGGAAAGGCAAACCCAGGAGGATTATGCACAGGCAGCGCTCACAGGTACAGGGAGAATCTTCCCACAGGGCAGGGAAAGGGGTGGGGTGGGAAATCAAACCGGAAAAAAGGGGAATTAAATTAATTAAGGGACTAGAGAGGGGAATTAAATTAATTAAGGGACTAGAGAGGATTAAAAAGAAGGGGGGAAATAAAGAAATGTAACCAGACAATGAGACGATTGCTCCTGATCCGATGCACTCTGCAAAGAGAAAGAGAAACCAGAGTGCACCAATATTTAAAGACTATGGTCCCACCCACTCAATTTGCAACATACAATTTGCCCCAGCAACCCGGTTATCCAATCACAGATGCCAGGCAATAACTATTAACCAGCCTGGCAACAAGAGGCCTGGCCCGGTGGCCCACACCGCAACACGTGCTCTCATTTATTGGAGAACACGCTTTGTACAACTAATGACTGCATCTCAGGACTGTTTCAGCATAAAATACCAGAATTAGCCTAAACATGTATTTCCGCTGACTAAGTTTCCCAGACTTTCATAACACCATTACTGTTGACTTTCCCTTTGATTCAGAAGCTTCATTTTATTCTGACGCATGTGACAATATGCCTTGGGTTCTGATAAGTTCCCAAAACAAATACTTTCAATGATTAAACCCTCAGCAGGTGGGGCTTTCCTCTTAAGTCAGAATTGCTGGATGACAAAGAAGAAGAAGAGGATGAGGAGGAGGAGGAGGAAGAAGGTACTAAAAATTGGACATATATCAAAAATAAAGAATAGCCAATGTGGTGCTATCCTGGTTCCAATTTCTGGAATCTCCAGATAAGACTGGGAGGGTCCTCTGCCAGAAATTCTGCAGTCACTGTCAGTCAGTGCACACAATAGTGAGGTAGATGGGTCAGTAGTTTGACTCCGTATAAGGCAGCTTATATGCATGGGTGCTAATTTAGAATCGGTGACTACAGTTTAAATAGATACATCTCACCTCCTTAGGATATTATACCTGAGAACTGGAGTTAAGGCTGTACAGCCCTTCAAACAGAGCAAAGAGTCCCCTGCATATGGAACTCTCAAGTGGCTGTTGCCATCATGACAAAATGTCCATCTCACAGACACGAAACTGGCAGTTCTCAGAATCCCTCTCCCAAAACAACAGGTGAAACACCTACATGCAAGCAAAAACAAATGAAACACAGAGCAGAAACGGCAGAGAACAGCCCCCCAAAAGCAGGCAATCCTGCAAAAAAACCTCTAAAACTAAGAAAACAACAACCCCAAACCAACTCTATTTTTTAAAAAAAAAACACAACAAAAAACCCAACAACTTAAAAAATGGAGGGCTGGGGAACCTTGATGTGTGTCTGAGGGTGTCCACAGATTCTGTCCACAAGTGATACAGAATTTGAGAATATCTTCAAATTGAGAGCGGTCTTAGGTAAAATAGGACTCATGACCACCCCTTAATCCAACTAGAGTTTTTGAAAAAAAAATAAGCCCCAACCGTTGCAAACAAGTAGCCTGAAATGCCATCCCCCAAAAGACAACAAAATTCTTTTGCATAAACGAAAAACAAACAACAGAGTTATTGAACACTTAAAAATGTGAAGGGCATCATATCTTGATTTTCCAGGAACTGAGAATGGGAACTTTGACAAACAGGAAATCATTGAAATTGGAAATGGCAGCAGTGTATTCAGGAGATATCAGCCTTTACATTAGATATAAACAAGGAGTTCCCCTGTCAGATGACCATGGCCAGTGAGAGAACTTTCATACAGACACACATACACACACACACACATCTCACAGTCTGCTAGTATTGGTCAAGGCTGTACAAAAATGAAATACTACAGATTATTCAAAGTCTTGAAGCAACTGAGGATTTTCCTGCAGCTTGGCATTGGATAGGCTAAGCAACGGATCCTAAAGAACAACACTGTAAAATAGTGAGAACAGTGTATTAGACCCCATCAACGAAATGGTAAGGAAAAGAGTGGTTAAATTTATGGAAAGAAATGCTAGATATTCTAATTGAGATTACCTTGAGTGATGTGATACAAAATCCTATGGTATAATGGATTAATGTGAGAACCTTCCATAGCCTCACAGTTATGCTGATGCTCAGTTATATAGCTCAGTTCTCTCTCGCTTTGTGCAGATTTTTGGAAAGAGCATCTGAAAAGTCTTCATTTAAATTGTGCACATTTGGGATAAGTTTTTAATGGGAAATGGGGGAATCACCCATGTACACTAGGCTAGGGTTTAAATATTTTTCTTCTGTGTGGTTTTATTTTAATTCTGGACACTAGATGGCAATGTATTATTTTCTTTAAAAGCCATAGCTCTGGGATGTACGGGTTGTTAGGGGACGGGTTGTATCTCTGCCGGGGGACAAGTTGTGCTATTTCTGGGGTAGTTTGTTCAAAATTGGTCTTCCTCCCCCCTCCCCGCACTCACCTCTCACCTGCGGCTCCTTGAAGCTCTCAGCATGTGACAGTGGCCACATTCCGGGAATGGCTCAAGCAGGTAAGGTGGCGCTAATGGGTCTCAAACCCTTGGTGAGTCAGGGACTTCTGCATGTGAAAACAGGCTCCAAGGCAAGTGAGGAGCACCAGTTTGCTTCCTCTCCAAGGCCCATTGGATGGAGACAATTGTCACATTTTGTCACATGTTTGGACTTGCCTTGTCTAGGTTATTGGCTGATTTCTAATAAGACTGAAGCATGTCTGGAATTCACATACCGTCGCTTAAGTTATTGACTTTTAAGGAACATGATCTTCAGGTGATAGGGTTCTTCCAGCCCATTGTGATTCTGTCAATCTCCTCCCCCCCCCCTTCTGCAGTCTTCAACACCTTTGTCGTAGGATTCCTGGTGGTGGGAGCAATTTTTGGGTTCCTCTGCGCTGCAAGTTTTATGCTCCTCTTCACCTGCACAAAAAGCAAATGGCTACACAAGAGGAAAAAATTCCTCCCTCCAGGGATCTCAGACACAGCTTGCCTCCAACTTTTAGGGTGGTGTTATGTGTGCCGGCTTGGTTGCTCAAGAGCGAACAGGCAAGACTCCCACTGGTCTTTTCAAGGCTTTATTATCTGTCCAAAACATTCACTGTGCAGAGCGTCTCAATTCCATGTCTGCTCAGTCGCTAGCAGGATCTGGGAGTGGGCGGTCCTTAAACTTTCCCCAGCAGAGCAGTCTTTTGACCCCCATCCTACGCCTCCCCTCTCTGCGCTTATAAATCTTACTATTTACCAACTCTTAATTAGTGTTTTTGCAGCATGATTTTATTCTGTAATATGTAGGGTCAGTATAACCTTTGCTCCCAGCCTGTAATTCCCTTTTACAACTTTGAGAAACTTGCCTCCTGCTACTGCTATAAATCGGGGGGGGGGGGCTTGTCCAGGACAGCAGAAAGATAAACACTGCCAGAGTGCTTAGCCAGCTGGTTTCTGCCTGGCATGAAACATACAAGCATTTGCAAATATATCTTTAAGCTCATTTTAAAATACAGGCCTTGATCAGATGCCTCACCGCAACACCGAGACTGAGCAAAGCGAGGGGGAGGCAGGTCCCCCTTTGCCTACGCCCTCTCTGCGCAGTCGGTTTTGTTTAACAGAAAATAATACCATGTGCTTCCCATCACTTTCTAGCCATATTTTCCCAAGGTTTAAGGTATCCTGAGACAGTTAAAGGGCAATAAATTTTGGGAAGAGCTAATGGGAAAAGCAGCTGGCTGGGAAAGGGGGGGTGTAAAATGAAGAGGCTTCTTTTTACTGAGTTCCTTTTACTTTGCAAAGGCCTTTTCTTCTAAAAAGCTATCTATGTTATGTATGAGACTTGTTGGCTTTAATGATGCAAAGGATTTAGAAAGTAAGAAATGTTAGACTCTTATGTTAGATTCTTATTTCATTGATGGTGTGTGAGAATGTGAACCCAAGATCTCTGTTTAAGATAGAATTTAATACCATGAGCCATCTGTTTTAGCCATTTGTTTTGAAGGGGCAGCAGGGGCAAAAGGTGATCTGGTAATTAAGGTGCCTTGTCAAGGCAAATGTAAGATATATGGCTACTTGTCTGCCAGTTATGGATAGAAGGAAATCTAGCACTTTGTCTCCCATAAAAGGTAATAGGAAATGTGTGTATCTTTTATGATTGGTTCTAGCAAACAGCCAATAGGAATTTCAACCAGGCTGATTGGACAGAGGCAGCCAAAGGAGGAGCAAGGGGGCTGGGCTGAGGAAATATAACCACAAGCAGGGTGCTACAGCGGCTCTCTCTAGTATCCTCCGCCTCCTGCATCCCTTCCCCACTGGAGGTGTGGCTTCCCTCCTCACCGGCTGAAGAGCTGCTTTGCTCTTCGGAGGCTCCCTGTAACACAACTGCTCTTCCACCTCTCGCCTCTGAGCTGATGACAGTTCCCTGACAGGTGGCTATTTTTCCCAGTGAGATTGTGGCCCTGAAAGATGCACTTTTTGCATGGGAAAATCGTGCAAGATCACAACAACCAAAATGGCCGCCATTCTCTTATGTTAAATATATATATATATGATAGTGCTGGTTTTTCTGCTTACATCTGTTCTTAAATTTGTTTTTGATGTTTGGTTGTGTTTTATTGCTTTTAGACATTTTAAATAGGGTTTTATTTCATTTTATCTGTATTTTTTTAAATCGCAAAAGTGTTTGCCACCCTTTGGGAGGAAGGGCAGGCTGTGAACCAAATGAATGAATGAATGAATGAATGAACCTTGGCTGGGTTGGAGCAGAAGGAGAGTCACACACTGCAACAAAGGGGCATTAATTCTTCTTCATATGCTTCTTCCTAGCACTCACTACAATGATTGCAATGTCTGTGTATACAGGGAAATATACGAGCGATGTTCCTCTAGAGTTCCGTGGCTGGTCCTTCTACTTTGCCTGGGCTAGCTTCCCACTTTTCCTCAGAGCTGGTGAGTTCAAGCCAAAGGGGGTGGATGCTTGTGGATTTAGGATGGACTGTGTAGAGTTTGGACCTCTGTTGACTTTGAAGTTGTGGGTTTGAAATCTCCAACCCCTTGCAATAAAGAATGGACAAGTGGGTGGGGCCTTGAAGTCAACACCTACCAGCCAATGGGTGGTGACTGGAAACCTGATGTCTGCAAGGATTGGCTGTGCAATTGACTCCCCTGCGGTGATGGGGTGACTTCACAGCCGGTGGAGGGGTGGTGGTTTCATACCTGCTTCCTGCAGGGACCGATCCAGCCATTCTTCTACCTGTTCCACAACTGACCTCTCCTGAAATGCTAAATATGGAGAAGTAGGCAAGGTTTGGGAACAGTAGTGTCACAAACCAAGCTGGAACCCACACACAGTGAACGGACTAAGGTTAGATGGATGTATAAAGTTCAAATTGCTAACAAAAAGCTTGAGAAAGTTCCTTACTTTGACATTTACCAAATATAATCAACAACCGCATTCCCTTTACAGTCATACCTCGGGATGAATATGCTTCAGGTTGAGTGTTTTCTGGTTGTGCTCTGTGGCGACCCAGAAGTAACGGAACGTGTTACTTCCAGGTTTCACTGCTCGCGCATGCACAGACGCTCAAAATGACGTCACGTGCATGCACAGAAGTGGCAAAACATGACCTGCGCACATGCAGTCGCGCAGTCGCATCTTACATTCCTTTCAGGATGCGAATAGGGCTCCAGAACGGATCCTGTTCGCATCCAGAGGTACCACTGTATATAATTTTGAGGTGCAAATGCTGTTGCTTATGTAGCCAAAAAAACACTTTGGGTGGGTGGGTGGGGGTAACTTTGACAGAAGTATAAAAAATATTGAGGGGGGAAATTAAAGGGGCCTTCTCAATAGTGGCACCTTGCCCTGTGGAACACCCTCCCATCAGATGTCAAAGAGAGAAACTATTATACAGCTTTCCATAGACATCTGAAGGCAGCCCTGTATCAGGAAGTTTGTAATGTCCGATGTTTTGCTGTGTTCTGTCATATTCTGTTAGAAGCCTCCCAGAGTGGCTGGGGTAACCAAGTCAGATGGCCTGGGTACATGTAATAAATTATTATTATTATTATTATTATTATTATTATTATTATTATTAAACCAGTGGCCTGGGGTTCTCCCATCTCTGGTGTAAATGCTTTCCTATATTTGGGGACAGTGTCCAATCTCCCTCGGATTCTGCTTCTCTTCGTTCATTTGTCCTCTCTTTCTCTCCCACAGCAATCGTGACAGTGTTGTACCAGAAGTTGCACGAAACCGAAGAATGAGAAGAGAGCCTTGCAGCAAACTCTGTCAGAAACCTAGCGTGAACGTCTTTGAACTCGGCAAGAGGGAATAAGGCGGAAAACCTGACCTCTTACAGCATGGACTACAAACACAGCGTCCGTATCTGAATTTCCCTGGAGATTTGTGGCATTCCAAATTACTCGGTGCTGTTTCCAAGGTGGAATAAAGCCACTGGGAATCCTCTACCATTATATTTTGGAGAGTATGGTGTACGCACATTGAGTCCCTTTAGATTATTTGTGACTTCCAGAACAGCTGCGCTACTAGCACACCTGTTTGCGTTAATTAAAACACTGTGAAAAATAAACTGCGAATTTATTTCATTTAAGGTCTTTCTACTCCACATTTTGCAGCAGAGCCTGATGATGGCTTGTAGTGTAAGCATTAAAAATATAATGTGTTTGCTTGTTTGTTTGTTTATCTGATCTAACATGCCCACCCTTTGCACAGGCCATCGGGTGGGGAAGGTTCACAATAAGATCAAGTTGATATATCCCATTTTTATACAGAAACTACTTAAGGTACCTTTTAATAGGATAACAACATGAACAACAAACTAGAAAAGGTGTGGCAGCAACAGGGCCAGCCTGATGTGTAAGAGGAATTCAAAAGGGTATGGCCTCACTAAAGGCCTGATTCTGACATCACACAGAATTTCACATTGCATACCCACTTTGCCATTTCTCCTTACTCTGGTTAATGAAAAACTTGCACTTTGCACCAAGGTAATGGCTGCTTGTTCGCAAGGGGTGTGGTCCATCTGTAATGATGCATTTGCATCGAAAAGTTTTTCTCCAGAGCCCAGCTCAGCTTCCAGAGACCTCCAGCAATGTGGCAGATCCTTCTCCTGCTCAGCAGTCTAGGCTGCTGCTTGCTTGGTTCCGCAATGCTAATTGCTTCTGTGTGTACCACTAACTGGATTATTCAGCCCACCATGTTCGGCTATTACTATGAAGGGCTCTGGAACTTCTGTATAGCAGAGCAATGTATGAGTCTGCATCGAGATTGGGGTAAGTCTTTCTCTGGTGGCCAGTATGCTAAACTCTCGATGGATGTGGCTGGGCTGTTGTTACCAGATCAAGGCCGGCTCACTGATGAGGCAAGGCAAGGTGCCCACCTTGGGTGCAGAAGCGAAGAGGTGGCACCCACCACGCCTCCACCTGCCACCCTGCCACCTCCATCCCTGTACCAGATACTGTTCCTGTGCTTTTCACAGCAGCTTAATCTATATTCATCCAGAGTCCATAATGCTTATCTCTAGCCTGTGAAAAAGACATTGCTTGTTAACTCAGATGTGGCCAGCCTCTGGCCCTCCAGATGTTGTGGACTCCAGCCAGCATGGACAACGATCAGGGATGATGAGAGTTGTGGCCCATCAACATCTGGAGAGCCACGGGTTCCCATCCCGTGGGGGAACACAGCCAGAGCTGTGGGGTATAAATAATAAATTATTATTTTGAATTATGGTGCTGGAGGAGACTCTTGAGGGTCCCATTGACTACAAGAAGATCAAACCTATCCATTCTGAAGGAAATCAGCCCCGAGTGCTCACTGGAAGGACAGATCCTGAAGCTGAGGCTCCAATACTTTGGCCACATCATAAGAAGAGAAGACCCCCTGGGAAAGACCCTGATGTTGGGAAAGACTGAGGACACAAGGAGAAGGGGACGACAGAGGACGAGATGGTTAGACAGTGTTCTCTAAGCTACCAACATGAATCTGACGAAACTGCGGGAGGCAGTGGAAAACAGGACTGCCTGGTGTGCTCTGGTCCATTGAGTCCTGAAGAGTTGGACACGACTAAACAACTAAACAACAACAAAAGTTATAACAATACCAAATACATATCCATATACAGAGATTTCTCTACACAGGGGGTAATGGTAGAAGGCAAGCATATCTGATTTTCCAGTATTACTAATTCACTGTTGCTTCTCTTTTGCAGTGTACAAAGTGTTTGTTTTAGGATTCCTGAACGTGGGAACATTTTCTGGATTCTTGTGCAACCTTCTTACTCCACTCTTGTGGGTGTGTGGAAAGAAGGAGCAGATACGAAGGGCTACCTTCAACTCAACTTTCCTGTCAGGTATTGCAGATACAGAACACCCCCCTTTCAAACTACTCCGATTTTTCTAATATAGCCACGGGTCTTTAAGTATCAAGAATATGATACTTAAGAGCCACTAAGCTCAAACCAGATCCATAAAATTGTTCCTGTTTTGCCCTGCAGTGGAGGGCAGGACCCAAACCAATGGCTTCAAGTTACAAGAAAGGAGATTCCAGCTAAACACCAGAAAAAACTTTCTGACAGTAAGAGTGAATGAATGAATTTACTTTATTACGGTCATAGACCAGCATAAGAAAAACATCTAAATAAATAGCATAGCAGTATCAATCTAAGCAAATAATTATTAAATAAATGGGAGCAAGAACCATACGTAGATTTAAACATATACATAGAATACTTAATTAAGCATAGATAATGAGTGAGTAAAAACTGATAAGAAAAAATAAAAGATCAGTCAACACAGCTATATGGGGTGGGCTTCAGAAGTGCGTGTCTAACAATATGGGCCTTCAGTTTAGGACTGAGTTGTAGCATAGACCGTTCTTCGTCAGATATCTATCATGGCAATCTGGAAACAGTGGCTCATGTTCTCCTGTCCTGTCCCCTTTATAAAGATCTGAGGAATGAGATCATCACCCCACTCTTACTTACCATCCCAGGCCGGCCATCTGCGGCCACATTGTTCTTTCTTTCATCAGATCAAAATGATCAGACAACAGCGAAGGTTGCTAGGTTTATCGAGGGTGCAATGAGATTAAGGGCCACTATCTGAACGATAATCTTGGGCATCTGATTGCCCTTTTTACCCATTGCTGTCTTTTTAATTGTATATATTGCTTGTTTTATATTGCTATGGCCATTGGCTAATGTGAATAAAGTTTATCTATCATCTATCATGGCAGCACAAAATCTGGTGACTAAAAATGTGTGTGATGGCCTGGGATTCAGACTCAGACGTGGAATCTGAGGAATCCCAGCCTGCACAGGAGTTCCCACCTCCAGAACCAGCTGAGCTGGGGCTGGGGCTTGAGCCTGAAGGGTCCTCACCTGTGCTGGATCCTCAGGTGCAGGCACCAGCTGAGTCTGCTCTGGCCCCTGAGGTGATGGAGGGCCCACTGCCTGCAGGTGCTTCACTCTCAGCCCCGTCAGGGGAAGAGGATGTTGCCTCTGGGTCTGGTAACCCTCCAGCCTCTCCTGAGCTGCAGAGGCTCAGGGCAGAGAGGCAGAGGGAACTACGTTCCTGCTGGAGGAGTGCTCGCCTCCTGGCCAGGAGAGGCGAGTCACCTGCAGACCGGGGCCGCCCTATGCCTCGGGGCAGATAAAAGGCAGTCAGTCCCAGTCCCAGGTTGCGGGAGCAACGTTGTTGCTCGCCTGTTCCTGCCTGCACCCTGTCCTACTCTTCTGCCAGAGTTCCTGACCCCACCTGACTCCCTGCCTTGGACCCAGCTGCAGCTTTGATGGACAGCCTCCATACCACACCATTGACTTTAGACTGGACTCGGACCTCACCTCTCAGTAGCTCCCAGGACCAGCACAATGTGACTTCTAGGGTCTTGTCCTGTAGTAATAGGGAGATGTTGTGTTGTTCTGAATGCCCAGGAAATTTATATAAAATGGGTTGGATAAACCTAGTTCAAATGTCTATATAATACTGGCAATGAAGGAGGGCATGCTCCGTTGTTTCCTGCTGCCCTGACCCACATGGGCATTTCCTCTCCTCATATGGTATCTTCCTATAGCAGCTTTCCTGAACTGCTGAAGGGATGGCCTGACAAAGTGAAAGCCCTTCGTTGTTTTGGTATTTTGAGATTAGCTATGTGTGGCATTTGGGAAGTCAAGTATCTTCTAGTTTCGCTAATTTAAATTTTTTTGGGGGGGCAGTAACAGGTGTTTGACAGTGGAACAGAGTCCCTTGGGAAGTTGTGGACTCTCATTTGATTTTAAGCAGAGGTTGGATGGCTTTAGTTGAGATTCCTGCATTGCAGGAGTTTGGACCAAATGGCTCTTGGGGTCCTTTCCAACTCTACAATTCTATGATGAGCCCACCAGGCTCAGTATAGCTCAGTTACACTGTTAAAAACAAATTGATCAAAAGACCCAAGTGAATAACATCAACAGCTGTAAGAATACCTTCTAAGCTAGAACCACAGATCAAAATGCACATCGACCTGCCTGGGTAGGCTTCCCTAAGCAGAAAAGTTTTTAGGAGTCTGCTAAATATTTCTACCCAGCTTTTCAGGTGAGATTGGCTCAACAGGGTGAGGTAGTGGTGGGGGTAGGTAATAGTGCATCTGACAGCTGGCTTTGGCAAGAGTCACTATTGACATGCTTCCGTTTGCTCGTTCCTAGTGGTTACTACGTTGATTGGAATGAGTGTGTACACAGGAAAATACACTCGGAGTACACCTCTGGAATACCGTGGGTGGTCCTTCACCTTGGCCTGGTGTAGCTTCTCCCTTTACCATGTTGCTGGTGAGTGCAACTAGCAGAAATAGCCAGGAGACTGAGGTTTGCTTCCGTTCCAATAGCAGGAGTTCCTCCCCACCCCACCCCCCAGCATTGCATCTGTTATTGTTTTCTGGGATGCTCGATCACTGTATCCCAGGAGGAATCAACATGGAGGCCTCCATAGGTTGTGGACTTCAACTCCCATCATCCCTGATGGTCTAGCATGATGCCTGGGTCTGATGGGAGTTGTAGTCCAAATCCTCTGGGTGGCACTACAACAGCTACTTCAGCTATAAACAAACTTGGTTCTCTTACTTGCTTGTTATGTGGAGTCATGGGAAAGGCAGCACAGGGAAAGATAGAAACAGATTATGGCGGTAAGCATATCACTTGACGTCAACTGCACTTACTTTGGAGTAAATATGCTGTGGATGAGGCTGCCAATTTATTTTCTGTTAGAAGAACGGAAGAGAGATCAGTGGCGAAACACCCACTGTGTATGCAAAATGTCCCAGATTCAATAGCCCCCAATAGCTGCTTATGTTGGGGGAGGGAAGAGAGAGAGTCTGCATTTCCAAAAAAGGAATAAAACATGGCCCAGATTTGAATAAAAATTGCATGTGTGAATATATGGCAAGGGAGGGGGAAGGTATGGTAAAAAGGAGTGTAAGAAATCTAATAAATAATAATAGATTCTTTCATTTTTAAAGTAATTTTTATTGGTTTTCATAGATGTGCAACAAAATGTAACTAGATAACTAAGCTTAACATAATCTCGCCAGTGACCAGTTTTCATGTCTTTATAATATTTGTTCCTCTTTTAGCTTTCCTTCGGGTTTCTCCCTTGTTGTTCGGTCAGGGTTGTGTGGATACCTCCATCTTCCAGAAGTCATCTCCTCCAACTGAAGTATCAGCAATTACCAATGGTCACGACAACAAGATTTGTAGTAATGAGGTTGATAAAATATCTTCCACGTAGACCCTTTTGGTTCATATATAAAATAAGTGGCCACCAGATGGAATAAAAGGATTCATTTTCCCATTTTCCTTTCAGCACTATTACATTATCGGTAATTTTCTAAGCTATGGCCAGCTTCCATACATTTCTACACCACAGGTCTACTCCCAAATCCTGTAGATTTCAACACGTTTTGGCAATGGATAGCCTTGCTGCAACAAGCAAAATTTCAGGAGTTCTCTTGTTTTAATAGACATATTGGACCTTCAGAAATTGACAATGAACACAACTGTGGGGTAAATCAATTTCTTCCTGTGAAATATGAGAAATTTCTGAGTATATCCCCCTCAAAAAAATTGTATTGTTGATGTCAGGGACTGGGCAGAGGAGGAATGGTGGAGACCGCCTCCCCAGCCTGACCCTTCCAGAGAAGAAGACGACAGTTCAGAATTACAACAGGGGTTTGAGGGAGGTCACAGCTCAGATGAAGATGAAGGGGAAAGTTGGGAAATAATGGCAGACGAGGAGGCGACAGAGCCGGAGCAGTAGGTTGACATCACTAGAAAGCATTCCAGACCCACCATCTCCCAGAACCTGGCGAGCCTTAAAAGTAGGAGAGTAAGGAGTTCAAACACAGATGGCCCTCAGTACCACCCATAGAAAGGATGACAAATGAGGAAGTGGGGGAGAAGGGGAGATTTACCCAGGACAACACCATTATTCCAAGAGGCAGCATTTCCAATCCTCTCTGTGTGAATATTGAATAAAAAGCAATTGATAAGAACTTTTGTTTGTCTTATCTGTTCCTGGCGACCTGCCTTGGGGGTTGGATCCACTGACGACTGACGGTTGGGCAGCCCCACCGCAAGTGGTGGTACGATTGCAATCTCTGCACCATGTTGATACTGTTCCAGAAGTAATATGGCACAACTGCACTGGTGTTCTATAGATGCAAGTGGAGAAACAGCCACTACATAGTAAATAGAAATACAATATATCTGACCATAGTGAGGAGGGCAGTGACCAGATGAGCTGTGTAAACTTGTTCAATTTACTGTTGAAAGCACTCACTGTGAATGGGCAGCTTCAAGCCCTCCTCCTCACTTTCCTTTCATAGTGTTCTTTAAAAAAAAGTGAAGCAAATAAATTAAATCCATACAATAACAATAATAGTGTTCTTTAAATTTAAAGCCATCTTGAACTGGTCAGCCTTCAAAACAGAGGATATCTTCAAACAGAGCAACTGTATTCTGTGGCGTAGGACATGCAGCAATCCTGTCCCCACCACCAAAAGAAACACAGCTAACAGGATTTGGAAATAAATAAAATAAAATAAAAATTGTCCAGTAGCACCTTATAGACCAGCTAAGTTTGTTCTGGGTATAAGCTTTCGTGTGCATGCACACTTCTTCAGATACACAGAAACAGAAGTCACCAGACCCTTGTATATAGTGGGAGGGTGGGGTGGGGTATTTCTCAGAAGGGTAGTGGGAGATGGGTGATTGACTCAATGGGTATGGTAAACCTGTTGACGACTGTTAATGACTGCAATTAGTCCTACAGGAAAAAGCAAGGGATAGTATGCAGATGACCAAAAATAGAATCCAATATCTCTATTCAGACCAGGTCTCTCCATTGTTTTCAGTTTGGTAATAATTTGTAATTCAGCAACATTGTGTATGCCATCATATGCCAGCAGTGCCCTTCAGCTCTCTATATTGGATAAACAGGCCAAACCCTACGCCAAAGGATAAATGGACATAAATCTGACATCAGAAATCACAAGACAGGGAAACCAGTAGGAGAACACTTCAGTCTCCCAGGATATTCAATACAAGATCTCAAAGCACCTGTCTTATTACAAAAGAATTTCAGAAATAGACTTGAAAGAGAAGTTGATGAATTTACGGTACCATACACACTGAGCCAATCACTCATCTTCACAGTGGATTTGCTCCAAGCTTAGGAAGGGTAGAGGCTAGACCCTAACACAGTGTGACAAGTCCTTCCTTCTGATCCCAGAGAATGACCCGTCAGCGGTAAGAAGAACACAATCTGCACATGCTCAGACAGAGTATTTATTATAACTTTAGATATTCCAGGGATGAGCACTAGTGGATTCAAAAGGAGAGTTCTGGAGGAGTCTGGCGACAGCAGCCATTGAGAAGCTCAGGACACGTGCTCAGCGGTGGCTGTGCTAGAGGGAAAAATCATGACATTCCTTGATCGAATCAGAAGCTGGGATGGCTTCTGTAATTCTGGGAGTGTCCTGGGGAAATTGGGACAGTTGAAGGGTATGCATCATTTGTCTAATGAAAAGATAAGGGCCTAAGGGAACAATGGTACTTGTCAGCTTGGAACACCATTTCATAAATGAGTGAAAGGTCAACAAGATATTGACAGCTGCTAATGCCAGCCTGAGAAAATGTGTCACACCCAGCAGCACTCAGTTCTCGACCATCTAAGTGGAGAGTTATCAACAAGGCTCAACTCTTTGCTGGAGACTTTCAACCCCCAACACGTGAGAGGCTGCAGCGACAGGTGTGTGCAGGTGGGGCCAATGGCTTCCCAGCTTCTCTCTCCCTTGTGTGATGTATCAAGCTGACTGGGTGGCGTAACCATTAAATAGGTGATAACAACTGCCAGAAAGCAAGAGCAGTACATTAGGCAATCCAAGGGCTGTGAACCCTGCTGCCAAACTGCTTGGAGCCCGTTTTGTTGGCAAGATGCCTTCTGCTATAAAGATCTGATAAGGGGTGGGGGGGACTTTTCTGGCTGGATCCCAAGCTTCCCATCCCTGGCTGGCTGCTTTGACAGGTGGGAGCCAGATCAACCACCTGTCTAGTGCTCAATATCACGATACCAGGTGGAAATTGGGAAGGGGCTCACTCTTAGCATTGATCAGGAGGTTGAACCTGACAGCAAGCCCCCCCCCCCCAGCTGTACTATGGGGTTCCCTAGCACAGCAGATCCCAATGAGAATAGCTGTCAGTGCTGTTCCTTTATAGCCATGCTTTTATATGCCCCAGACCTGACAGATGTGGGGCAGCTGGGGGCAGCTTGTAGAAAACAGCCTCGTGGGTCGAGTTTAGCACTCCTGCCGGGTCTAATTTGTCTTATGGACTGGAGGTTAATCATGTTTAATGATTTATGGTGATGATGATGTCTGCCCTGCTACCAACACACAGTGGTTTCAGGAAAGGAGGAGGGAACACGAAGGAAAGTCCCATTTCATATCGTTCCAATGACTTCCCTTTGCACCATATGGGCCGACCGTACGTATGTCTGACTTTGAAAAATTTTGCACTTTGTACGCAGCTAATGATAGCTTGCATCACACATGCCAGGGATATTCCCTGTTATTAATATCTTTGCTGCTTCCTGTTCCTTTTCCTCCCTCTTGCCTGCGGTGTTCCTATGCGATAGCCCCGAAGAGCTTTGACTAGTTCTGCAGTTCTTCTGCCTAAAGATCCAGCTTAAGAAGACCGCCGGCAATGTGGCAAGTCCCTTTTCTCAGATTTGCCTGCCTGGGTCTTCTAACACTCAGCACGGCGATGCTACTTACTGCTATGTTTGCTGGGCCCTGGGTTGTGTGGCCTTCCATTTTTGGACCTGCTTATGAAGACCTCTTAAAGCAGTGTTTCCTATCAACCTGCGTATCCCTGGAGCGAGGCTGGGGTAAGTGGCTGGTTGGTGACAATCACTCCAAACACCTTGGATGAAATGCCCCCATCTAGGGCGGCATGCACTCCAATGTTTCTCTGATGAAAATAGAGACCCCACCCACCTGACTGGGTTGCCCCAGCCACTCTGGGTGGCTTCCAACATACATAAAAACATAATAAAACATTAAATATATATATATATAATCTTTCCTATACAGGGCTGCCTTCAGATGTCTTCTATAGGTTGTATAGTTACTTATCTTCTTGGTTTGGTGGCGGGGGGGGGGGGTCACATAACTCCAAACCCTCCAGCATTTATCCAATTAAAATAGGGACGTCCAAAGAAAAGCAGGACATTCCGGGATCAAATTAGAAACTAGGATGGCTTCTGTAAATCGGATTACTATCTTTGGAAAATGGGGACACTTGGAGGGTCTGGGGTGGCCAACTTTTCTTCTCTTCTTGCCAGTCGCTGCTCCTCTGCTTTTTAACAGCCGCTAGATCTAGATCTTATCTTATATCCCTTTTCAGGGAAGTTTTTAATGTGTGACATTTTAATGTATTTTTAATCTTTGTTGGAAGCTGCCCAGAGCGGCTGGGGAAACCCAGCCAGATGGGCGGGTTACAAATATTATTATTATTATTATTATTATTATTATTATTATTATTATTATTATTTACAATGGTCGCTCCGGTTGTGCATGGGATCCGTTTCAGAGCTCCAGTTGGATCCCGAGGAATCCGCAGCTGGAGGTGCTGCTTCTGCGCATGGTGCGTAGAGCGCTTCTGTGCATGAGGGGAAACCCGGAAAATACTTCTGGGTTTGCCACGTTCACATCCTGAAGGATACACAACCGGAAGTGTGTATGTCCAGAGGTACCACTATATATCTCATCTCCATGTCAAACAGAGCGCCCTTTGCTAAAAATTCCTGCATATAAAGCTCCTCTCAAATGCACACAATCAATTTTTAGCCTTCTCCTCCTGTTTCTTCTTCCTGGGTTTGAGCTAACGCAGAACCTCTCTTTTTCATGTGAGATAAATCTAATCCTGTGGCTAATTTCAGGAGGTGTGAAGGGGTGTTGAGTGGGCTATGCACATGCTCAGTCCTCGTTATAAGGGGAGAGGCAATGCCTGGAAGCAACTGACTCTGGAGATGAAAGGTAGTCACACCCACACCATACATTTAAAGCACTCGTAACAAACTACAGTTCCCAGAATTCTTTGGGGCAGGGGGAAGCCACAATGGTTAAAGTGCTTTAAATGTACATGATACTGTAGCATACTAGACTCATAAATTAACCTTGCAAAAGGGAAGGACAAAAACAAACTCCCCCTCCCAAGAAATTCCAGAGCATTGGTGCCACATGATGACGATGGTTACTGGTGTTTCTCTTTTGCAGTGTACGATCTCTTTGTCATAGGATTCCTTGGGCTTGGGGCAACCGATGGAGCCATTCTGGTTGTTGCTTTCATGTGGTTCTCCATCTGCCAGAAAAGCAAGACGATGAACAAGTTAATGGATAAACATGGCGCCGTGCCAGGTATTTCAGTCACTGAATGTCCCCTTCTGCCCAGTTTGGGGTTGACTTTCCTGACCCGTCACGCTCAGGAAGTTTCTAGGTGGGCCTGAACTGTACCTCCACTGTTGGAGGTGACCTGCTTCTGAACACCAGTTGCTGGCAACCATGGAAGTGCCTATTTGAGCTCACATCCTATTTGTGGGTTTTGTCATCTAGTTGGCCATGATGAGAACAGGATGCTGAATTGGATTTGTCATCGGCCTCATCCAGCGGGCTCGTCTTACATACTTAATGTTAGCATTGCAAGTTGTATACTTCTGCCATGTTGGGGGTGGAGGATGGCTCCAACAAATTTTCCTGATCTGATAATGCTTGCAAAAATCCCAAAACAAAACCCTAATGCATAATCTCCTAATCTGTGATGCCTGGTTATTGTTGCTCTTCTTTTTCAAAGCACTAATTACACTCTGAAGATTGGCCCAAACAGTAATGTCCAGGATGATAGTGGAGCAACTTGGGTGTATTATGTGAGAATCGTTGTGGGTTGTATTCAACTATTTAATTTAACATTTAATTTCAGCCTTTAGTTGTATTTCTAATTACATTTAATAAATTTTCAAAAATTTCACATATACATTCCAATGCATAATATTTTTTTCTTTTGCTTGGTTGACTTCCCACCCTATTTCCCATGGTGTTTTTTTTATTACTCCCCCTTGCTGCACCCTGTCTTCCCTCTCTTATAACAATCATACCATAATCTCTAATTCCTTCTGATGCTCATAGTTCAAATCCTGCTTGCGAATTCATCGTACTGTAATATTTCTTTAAATAGGTCCAGTAATTTCTATAGCTCTGCTCTGAGTAAATATTAGTTGAATACCAACCACCCTGTGCCATTAAAAAAAGGGAAGAAATGATTATAGGCTCCTGTGGGTCCTAAGTACTCACCCACCGTATAAGATTATTTGCAGCGCTTCTGCATAGTTGGTTGCTTTGGCCTTGACTCCCTTCAAGCAGCTCCCAATGTTGGGATGGGGATGGGGAAGAGCAGGGTAAGAAGACGGCAAGGTGGGGGGCAGCAGCCCCACCATTGTGCACACACCCCAATGTGGCTGCTGCTGGCAACCCAGAACAACTCTCAGAACAACGCCATCCCCCTCCTGCCCAAAGTGTACAGTGCCACTTCTAGGAGGATCCCAATGCCTCAATCTCATGAGTTGCCTTATCTGAGCATCAGCTTGGACTCCATCACTTCCAGTGAAGAGAGGCAACCATTCAGAGGAGATGTCTTTTGTGTCTCGGTGTGAGTCACTGGACTTCCTGCTTTCAACTGGAAGGTTCACCCAGGACCATGACTTGTGCAAAACCAGGGCAGGTTGATCTTCCTCTTGGGACAGGTCATTTGGGCACTTGCCTGCTTTAAAAGCAAACCTCTGAAGTGTGCCACCTCTGACCATGTGTACCTGTGCGGACCTTCCCCAAGTTTCTGGTAACAAGCCTTTCTGGTTTATCCACAAATGACAATTGCAATGTCCAACTTCACCTATATTTGCATCATTGGTTGACTGGACAGGACAACAGGGCAGCAGTGAGTCAGGAGGAACCAAAAAAGCAATGAGGACCAGAGGATGAGGCAGGATTCAGGAGGTGTCAGATTAGAAACCAAGCCCCAAGAGCAAGACCTGACCAACCAGATCTCAGGTAGAACTTGGTCACTCATGCAGAGTCCCTTAGCCTCCTTATACTCTTTCCTTCCCAGGAGGAATCGGTAGCCATCTTGGAAGGCGTCAGCCCAGCAGCTGCTGTACTGAGAAACTGAAGTGATGCAGCTCGCCACACGGGGCAATGGTCAGCATTTCCCAACAGGGACAGAGTGGGGCAGGGCAACTGTGTAAACTAAAGGGTATTATGAATACTCCTCTATTTACTCCTTCCTAGTGGTCACTACGTTGATAGGAATGTCTGTATATACTGGGAAATACACTCCACAAGTTCCTGTGAATAACCGTGGGTGGTCCTTCTTCATGGCTTGGTCTTGCTTTGGGCTTTTCTTCATTGCCGGTAAGTTAAAAAAAGATAGAGCTATTGGGGGATGGGGGGTGGGACATGGACTTGCATCTCTTGCAAGGGGCATGGAGGCCATGGCTTCCTTCTGGCGGTGGTGGCATCTCTTGAGAGGGCCTTCTTGTTGGTTGCAAGGAAAAGATAGGCATTCCCTGGATGCCGTTACCTCTTGAGCTTTTGCAAATTTGGGGGTTCCGCCTAGTCAAGTGACACCTCTCTCTTGCATGCAGGGGTTGTTCAGCGTGGTTAGAGAATTGTGACAAAAATGGAAACAGAACCAGACCTTGTGAGCTTCTCTTACTCACCCTATGTCTGGAACAGGAATCAGTCCCGGGAATACATTTTGCTGCTACTGTAGCTTTCAGTCCCCCGATGATGGCATAGTCAAATATGTATATTATGTAAGTTACCGCATTTCGCCACACACTGGGCACACTGAATAAAATAGTTTCCGGTGGGAGTTGAACTGCAGCAGAGAAGAAAGTGTACCGCATGCGATGAATACTGGGTGGAAGGAAAATGGCGCCTTCTTCCATCCCTAGGGCTATTTCGGTGGCATAAGGATAAATGCTTACTGCCTGAACTTTGGAACTGGAGGAAATTATTTCATAGAATCATAGAATCATAGAATCATAGAATCATAGAGTTGGAAGAGACCACAAGGGTCATCGAGTCCAACCCCCTGCCAAGCAGGAAACACCATCAGAGCACTCCTGACATATGGTTGTCAAGCCTCTGCTTAAAGACCTCCAAAGAAGGAGACTCCACCACACTCCTTGGCAGCAAATTCCACTGTCGAACAGCTCTTACTGTCAGGAAGTTCTTCCTAATGTTTAGGTGGAATCTTCTTTCTTGTAGTTTGTATCCATTGCTCCGTGTCCGCTTCTCTGGAGCAGCAGAAAACAACCTTTCTCCCTCCTCTATGTGACATCCTTTTATATATTTGAACATGGCTATCATATCACCCCTTAACCTCCTCTTCTCCAGGCTAAACATGCCCAGCTCCCTTAGCCGATCCTCATAAGGCATTGTTTCCAGGCCTTTGACCATTTTGGTTGCCCTCCTCTGTACACGTTCTAGTTTGTCAGTGTCCTTCTTGAACTGTGGTGCCCAGAACTGGACACAGTACTCCAGGTGAGGTCTGACCAGAGCAGAATACAGTGGCACTATAACTTCCCTCGATCTAGATGCTATACTCCTATTGATGCAGCCCAGAATTGCATTGGCTTTTTTAGCTGCCGCGTCACACTGTTGGCTCATGTTAAGTTTGTGGTCAACCAAGACTCCTAGATCCTTTTCACATGTACTGCTCTCAAGCCAGGTGTCACCCATCTTGTATTTGTGCCTCTCATTTTTTTTGCCCAAGTGCAATACTTTACATTTCTCCCTGTTAAAATTCATCTTGTTTGTTTTGGCCCAGTTCTCTAATCTGTCAAGGTCGTTTTGAAGTGTGATCCTGTCTTCTGGGGTGTTAGCCACCCCTCCCAGTTTGGTGTCATCTGCAAATTTGATCAGGATGCCCTTGAGTCCATCATCCAAGTCGTTGATAAAGATGTTGAATAAGACCGGGCCCAAGACAGAACCCTGTGGCACCCCACTAGTCACTCTTCTCCAGGATGAAGAGGAACCATTGATGAGCACCCTTTGGGTCCGGTCAGTCAGCCAGTTACAAATCCACTGAGTGGTAGCATAGTCAAGACCGCATTTTACCAGCTTCTTTACAAGAATATCATGGGGCACCTTGTCAAATGCCTTGCTGAAATCAAGGTAGACTACATCCACTGCGTTCCCTTCATCTACCAGGCTTGTAATTCTGTCAAAAAATGAGATCAGGTTAGTCTGACATGACTTATTTTTCAGAAATCCATGCTGACTATTGGTGATCACAGCATTCCTTTCTAGGTGCTCACAGATTGTTTGCTTAATGATCTGCTCCAGAATCTTCCCTGGTATTGATGTTAGACTGACTGGGCGGTAATTATTTGGGTCCTCTCTTTTCCCCTTTTTGAAAATAGGGACAACATTTGCCCTCCTCCAGTCTGCCGGGACTTCGCCTGTTCTCCAGGAATTCTCAAAGATGACTGCCAGTGGTTCTGAGATCACATCTGCCAGTTCTTTTAATACTCTTGGATGCAGTTCATCTGGCCCTGGAGACTTGAATACATCTAAACTAGCCAAGTATTCTTGTACTATCTCCTTAGTTATTCTGGGCTGTGTTTCCTCTGCTGAATCATTTGCTCCAAATTCTTCAGGTCGGGCATTGTTTTCTTTATCGGAGAAGACTGAGGCAAAGAAGGCATTGAGGAGTTCAGCCCTTTCTGTGTCCCCTGTTTGCATTTCACCATCTTCTCCTCTGAGTGACCCCACTGTTTCTTTGTTCTTCCTTTTGCTACGAACATACCCATAGAAGCCTTTTTTGTTGCTTTTAACCTCTCTAGCAAGCCTGAGTTCATTCTGTGCTTTAGCTTTTCTGACTTTGTGTCTACACGTGCTGGCTATTTGTTTGAATTCCTCTTTGGTGGTTTCCCCCCTTTTCCATTTTTTGTACACATCCTTTTTTAATCTTAACTCAGTTAAAAGTTCTTTAGATAGCCACCCTGGCTTCTTTAGGCACCTTCCATGTTTCCGTCTCATTGGTATTGCCTGAAGTTGTGCTTTTACTATCTCCCTCTTAACAAACTCCCAGCCATCATGAACTCCCTTTCCTTTTAGTATTACTGTCCATGGGATCTCACCCAGCACTTCCCTAAGTTTTATGAAGTCGGCTTTCTTAAAGTCAAGAAATTGAGTCCTAGTATTTCCTCTCCCCCCTGACATTCTGACAAACATTTCTCTCTCTCCCACAGCTGTAGGAATCCTGTTTTATCAAGTGTTCCAAGAAATAGAAGAAGAACAGCTTGAGGACAATGTTGTACCCCAAGGGATGCCAAACGGCAGCTATTCCTTGGAAACGGAAGGGGCTAAAGGCTGAGCTTTCTCAGCATGGATATGGAATGCATCCAGAATGATTTGGAATTTATTCTCGCCCCCCCCCACCGAAGATTTGGAAGTTTAAAGTTACTTACTCCTTGCATTCTTCTTCTTCTTCCCTGAATTAAATATGCATAGGAATTCTCTGTCATTCTGTTCATAGATCCAAATTTTGTAGACTTTGCAGCAGGTTTCAGCTCCTTTGCATCTCTCTTAAGCACATGTATTAATGCACATATAACACTACGGAGACTTCGGGAGGCCCTTGCGTGATGCTGGCCTTAGGGTCCAAGCTCCCCAATGTGACTGCAAAGCATCAGGTGGCAGAATTTGTCATCCAATGTGATTATGTGTATGGGGGCAGGTACCCACATGGCTTGAAAGGAGCAATAAGGAGCTTAAAGTGGGGCCTCTTGCTCATTTGCTGGAACAAGGTGCACTCCCCCCCAGCCACCAGCGCATGGGCAGTGGTGTGGAATGTTTTCCACTGGGAGCAGTCAAATACAACATTCCTTGTTTTCCTAGAGTGGACATGCAAGGGAATGTTCAGTACAGCCAGTTGAAACTTCCTGTTCTTCCTGGCCTGGAGCATCCTTCCTTGCATATGACTAATGGGTGGGCGTGACCTTTCCAGACCTGGTGAAAGGACAAGGCATGCTGCCTCTCTCTCTCTCTTCTTTCCATCTTCCTTTTGTCCTGCGAACTTCCTGGATTGAACTGCTGGCTGCCAGCCAAGCAGTCCCCCAGGTCATCTCCCTTATGGGGTAAACCTGTTTTTATACATTTGTAACTTTAAGCCTAAAGCCTGCCTTCAGGGATCACACTGTGCTTTGCCTGACTGTGAGTAAACTTTATTTTTATTGCTTATGAATAAGACTGTGGTGTCTTTATTCTTTTAGGATGGATTCAAGGGGTCTTACCAGGAAAATATTAGAACACATTTCAATCTGGACAAGCCAGATTGAATTGCGCATTGTCTTAAGAAACACAAGAGAGTTTGCAACTAGTTTTCTGCTGTGTAAAGGGGCAATGCACTCTGCTAAGTAAAGGAACATGCTAGCGCAAGTTAGAAAGGATATTAATAAACAATATATCCTCTCCTGCCACGCTGAACATTCCCGCAAGTGGGAGTCTGCCTTGTTCCAGAATCAGAAAAGAATTTGCATGGAAACTCCTTCTAAAATGGAGGGGGGAAAGCTCTGTTTCAGCAAGGGTTTCAATGCCACCACCTTCCCGATCTTGGAGCAACCCTCTGCGAAGGTGTGCTGGTAGCGGGTCATCGTGCTGTCAGGTGATGGAATTTGTCATCCACCCTACTGTTAAATTAAACCCAGGATGGGTAGGTCAGAAACAGTTTTGGTCTGCTGGTGGAGGGGAAAGTTTCTCTATCACTGCATGAAATGAACTACAGTATATAATATCCCCTTTAAAATGGTAAATGGACCCCTGACCATTAGGTCCGGTCGTGTCCAACTCTGGGGTTGCGGCGCTCTTCTCACTTTATTGGCTGAGGGAGCCAGTGTACAGCTTCCGGGTCATGTAGCCAGCATGACTAAGCCACTTCTGGCGAACCAGAGCAGCACACGGAAACGCCGTTTACCTTCCCGCCGGAGCGGTACCTATTTATCTATTTGCACTTTAACGTACTTTCGAACTGCTAGGTTGGCAGGAGCAGGGACCGAGCAACAGGAGCTCACCCCATTGCGGGGATTTGAAACGCTGACCCTAGGCTCTGTGGTTTAACCCACAGCACCATCCACGTCCCAATATCCCCTTACTAATAATAATAATAATAATAATAATCCCAGGCTAATAGTTACAGTTCCTACCTTCTCCTCCTCCTCCTTCCAATTTATATACCACCCTTTATCAAAAGATCTCAGGGTGGTGTACAACACTGAAAACACATTACAAGACCTCAGTGATAAAAACACAGTAAAAAGCATATTGACAGACAGCTTAATGGTGAAATATTAGTAATACCCACACTTCTGTAGGACATAGATTATTTAATACCCATGGGCCTGGGTAAAGAGGAATGTTTTTGCCTGGTGTCTAAAGACATGTAATGATGGTACCAGGCGAGCCTCCCTTGGGGAGAGCATTCCACAACCAAGGAGCCACCACAGAAAAGGCTTGTTCCTTGTTTCCAACCCCCCTCCCCAATCTCTTTGGCCTTCACTTTAGTGAAGCATTGCAGGTATGCTCATATGAACCTGCCCAGGTTCTGTTCTACCAAGACCATGGAAGTTCCATGGCAGTTGGAGTCTTAGAATGACAGAAGTAACAGGAGATAAACATTATCCCAGGACCCTTCTTGCTCTGTACTTTACCTGCCCCCACCTCCTGTGTAATTCTAGGGCAAGGCAAAGATTGGGTTAAAGGGAAATACAAGCAAAGCCTGTCCTAACTTAGGCCCAATGTCTGTGCACAGGGCCATAGGTTTTTCACTTTCCCTCCTCCACATTGTGCTGCTCTTCATTGTCCATGCATCTCATGGCTGGATGATGACTGATTCTCAAGTAGACGAGTATCATGCTGGCCTCTGGACCATCTGCTCAGAAAAATTTGGATGCAAGCCCCTGAGACCTCATGATGGTATGGTAGATGGGGCGAAACAAAAATCAGTATTGTGGTTTTGTTTGACATATGAATGTAGAATATACCATTTTTTTTGCTCTATAAGACTCACTTTTTCCCTCCTAGAAAGTAAGGTGAAATGTGTGTGCGTCTTATGGAGCGAGTGCAGGCTGCATAGCTATCCCAGAAGCCAGAACAGCAAGATTGGATTCCTTGAGCATTAACCTGTGCCCTGCTTTCTCCTTTTTGGGGGTGTCTGAACACTGTAGGGGACATAGTTCCCGCTCTGACATCATGTAGGATTGACAGAGAGCCATAGCTGTCAACTTTCAGATTTGAAAATAAGGGATCAGCATTCTCAAAAATAAGGGATCAGCAGCATAGCTGTAAACTTTTGGATTTGAAAATAAGGGATCAGCAGCCTCACTTGTCCCGGAGACAGTCTACGGGATATCTAACAATCCGGGATAGCAGCGGGAAATGGCACTGAAATAAGGGAATTTCCTGCAAAAAAAGGGAAGGTTGACAACTATGCAGAGAGCCAAGCCACTGTATTGGAAGAGGTAAAACATAACTAGCTGTATTATCCGGTTTGCATCCTCTAACTTCTCTGCCTAGTGCCACCTGTTGGTTCATGCCTGTACAACTAATGTCTCCATCTTCTACTGTTGCCTGGGTTTTGGCTTCATGCTTGTTTGCTGCTGCGTCGCTTACCACGATGCCCAGGACTCTGTCTCACCCAAAGCAGCAAAAAGCTTGCCCAAAGGTCCTAGCCGCTTATCGGAAAACAACACAGACACAATGCCGTATTCACCGTACATTTGAAGCACTGTGGTGCCGCTTTCAAAAGCCATGGCTTCCCCCAAATAATTCTGGGAGCTGTGGTTTGTTGTTATGGGTGCTGAGTGCTGTTAGGAGACTCCCTCTTCCCCTCCCAGACTTGCAGTTCCCAGAGTTTCCTGAGAAGAGTAACTGATTGTTAAACCACTCTGAGAATATCCTGTCTTAAATCTCAGGCACTACAAATGTTAGAAATCCTCCCTCTCTCTTAAAGCTGGCAATCTGTGGATTATGGTTCATCCTTTGCCAGCCCCCTTGCCCCTCTTCCCACCTCTATGGAGAGATATGCATCTAAGTCCTACATGTTTTTGCATGGGAGATACACATGTTCTCCCTTTACACCACATTATTTCAAATACCACACCTCGTTTTGAGTGCTCCAGGTCTAAATTTCGTAGGAAAGGGAACTGCTTTGTATAATGACAAGCTCCCACTGGGTTTTTCTTGGGGGAGGGGGGCAGGAACCCTGGGAAATATATTTGTTTAATCTGTGTCGTTATGAATTGATTCAGACCCATTGCCGACCACACCCCACAACTAGAGAGCCATAGAATAAAATCTTTGTTGCCCCACCTTTCCAGTTAGCCAAACCTCCACTCCTCCCCACCTTTGGATGATGGAAGAGAAGAATAACTTTCACAAAATTCCCCCTTTTTCTTTTAGTGCACCTGGACCTCATACGAAGCTTCATGGTGCTAGCAACACTTGCATCTGTCTCAGCTATGCTATGGGCAGTGGAATGGGACCACATCATCCACTGCAACTATTGCTTTCCTCCCAAATCCCTGATTACTTCCATCTTCAACTTCCTTGCAGGTACCATTGTGAACTGAATAAATTTTAGGTGGGCGTTGTTTGCATCCTATCGCTTTTTGCGTGGAGTTTGCTTTGGTCTGGTGCTCTGGTGCAAGCCAATGATTCGTGTGAGAGCACGAAACTCCCCCCCCCCCAGTTTTTTTGGTCTGTCACTCTGTCGCGATGGCAGACAAAAAGGGGGGATATTCCAGGGTCCAATCAGAAGCTGGGGTGGCTTCTGTAATTCCAGGATGTCCTGCTCAAAACGAGACAGTTGAAGGGTGTGGACTACACGTTCCTGTGGGCCACCATTTTGTCTGCAGTATATGAAGCTTTTTGGAGCAGCTATTTGGCATTTTGGAGTGCACATCTCTATTTCTCCACAATTTCTGAATCAGCAGACGTTGTGCAAGCCCTGCACTGCTGCTGTATTGCAGCGGTGGACTGGATGAGGGTCAATAGACCCTGTGGGTGGGTGGTTCCTGGGTCTGCAAGATGGGCCCATTGCCTGTTCTGACATGGTTTCCATCCCTCTAAGGAAGCAGGTACAGAGCTGGAGGGTACTCTCCTGTATACATACCTGCCATTAGAGGCCCAAATGACCCCTGTGGCTGGGAGTGTCTTTTGCCAGCTTCGTCTGGCATGCCAGCTATGGCTATAACTGGAGAATGCAGTGGCTGGACTGCTGATTGGGGCAGATGGCCATTGGCCAGTAGCATTTGACACTTTGGCTAAGACACCAGCGGTATGGTATGGGGTCAGTTTCCTGGTTCTTGTGCTGAAAGCTGGGCTCCAGGATACCTTAAAGACGGTTTGAGACCTTATTTCCCAACTCAGTCAAGGCTGTCTCCCATGCTATGGAGGTCCAAGTAGATTCAGCTAGATGGCGGTCTCATGCTGTGGAACGCTCTTCTAGCAGAGATCTGGCAAGCATCCTCATTTTTGACTTTCAGGTGTCTCTTGAATATGTTTTTGTGCCAGCAAGGCCTTTACAGCAATGTGATTTTTGTTTAGTCCATCCCCTTAATGACCATCTCTGTTAGTTTCTGTGAACACCACTGGGCAGCGTGTCAGTACAATCTCAATACAAACCCAGTTTCTGTACATAGGTACAGTGTTGATCCCTTGGAACAACCTTGGACAATAAATCAGCAGGAATTTCATTACCTGGCATGTAGGACACCATTACGAGTCCTTTCTGAACACATTCTCTAACATGTTGCAGCTTCAATTGCAAGTGCTTCATGCTTTGCTTACAACCTGTGCTGGAAACTCTGCTGGATGAAGAATGTGCCTGAGGCCTTATCAAAGGCTCAGGTCGTTATTCGTCGGGAGGCAATTCCGAACGGCTTGGGGGAAGAAAATGAGCTTTATCAGCTTGGCCGAGCGGAGATCCCGACAATCTCTACATATATATGGTGCTTTTATGTTTTAAAGGTGCCTTGATATTTAACGAGACAGGAATACCTCTATTAATCAAACAATCAATTAATTCCACAGGAATCTTTGTGCTGGTTGCTGTGGTGGTGTTTCACATCAAAGTCAACCAGTTATCAACAACTGTGCCTCCTCCTAAGAAATGGGCTTTCTACTTAAGCTGTGGCATCTGCATCCTGTGTTTCTTGACAGGTGAGTGTGAAGGGATGAACATTATTCCTGAAAGGCTAAGATTAATATTGTGAAATCTCCTGTGTTGGTATGTCACTCTCTGGCGGGCCAAAGATAGGAAAGGGAGCCAAATCGGCTCTGTAGGCTGCTAGGGTACACAGGAAACACCCCCAATATAAATAAGTCAGAAATTAGATCGTTTAAAAAATATATGGAAAACGTGTATAAATTATATTTATAGCACATTCAAATCATTGTTCCTTTACTAATGTAGCTGAGTCCCTAGTTGCCCAGAAAAGTACCTCGGATTAAGAACTTTGCTTCAGGATGAGAACAGAAATCATGCAGTGGCGGCGCAGTGGCAGCAGGAGGCCCCATTAGCTAAAGTGATACCTCAGGTTAAGAACAGTTTCAGGTTAAGAACGGACCTCCGGAATGAATTACGTTCTTAACCCGAGGTACCACTGTACTGCCATATTTGTGTGTGTGCTTGAGAGATCATATAACACCTCTAGGAAACCGCGGGTGAGGTCAAATGCGTATTTAGAGAAAGATGCCCTTCACTAGGCTGGCAATACACACCTCTTTTTCGTCAGAGGATGAAAGAAAGAGAGGAATAGGGAATGTCAGGTTCAGGTGCCAAATGTGGGCCCCAGGCATCTCTCATTGGCACTGGGCTACATCTCCTCCTCCTCAGAGACATCCCCTCTCCCAAGGCTACACCCTTCACAGCCCCTGCTTCTCCTTCCAAGGGTTTTTGCCTGATTGGAAGGTGTCCTTGAATTGGCCTTGAGAATGCCTCTTGCTTGGCTCAGTGCAGGACAGAGAGGGGTATTTGAGTGTGTGTGGAACCTGCCTCCTTTACAAAGGTAAAATTTACATTACAGTGGAACCTCAGGTTACAGACGCTTCAGGTTACAGATGCTTCAGGTTACAGACTCCGCTAACCCAGAAATAGTACGAACTTTGCTTCAGGATGAGAACCATAGCTGTCAACATTCCCTTTTTTGTGTGGGAAATTCCCTTATTCCAGTGCTGTTTCCCACTGCTTCCTGCTGCTATCCCAGATTGTTAGATATCCTGTAGACTGTCCCTGGGACAGGTGAGGCTGCTGATTTTCAAATCTGAAAGCTGACAACTATGATGAGAACAGAAATCACACGGCGGCGGCAGGGCGGCAGCAGCGGGAGGCCCCATTAGCTAAAGTGGTACCTCAGGTTAAGAACAGTTTCAGGTTAAGAACGGACCTCCAAAACAAATTGCGTTCTTAACCTGAGGTACCACTGTACAGTAGAACCTCACTTTGCGAACATAATCCATTCCGGAAGTCCGGAAGTTCAACTTCCGAAACATTTGAAAACCAAGGATCAAAGGGCTGTCAGCAAGTTCAATGGGGGAAATTGAGAAAGCCATTCGACTTCCGAGGTGCATTCGAAAACAGAAGCATTCACTTCACGGTTTTCAACATTCGGCTTCCAAAACAGAAGAGACATTGAAAAACTGAGGTTTGACTGTAGTTGCTCTGCCTCTTTTGCCTCTGGTCCAGCCCACCACCGGCATGTTGCTCAGAAAGGACTGTGGCCCTCTGTCTGAAAAGGTTTGCCCGCCCCAGGCTTAATATGTAATATGCAGCTATGCTGAGGTTCCCATCTGTCTAAGGTCTGCCGCTCTCCAGGCACCTCAAGTTAACATAAGAACCTGCTGGGTAGGGCAATGGAAAACTAGCCCTGCTGTACATCAGGGAGGGCTATGTGGAGAGAGTCTCTTCCTTTAAATTCCTAGGAGTTTATCTCAGTGAAGACCTTACTTGGAAAATCAATACAACCCAGGTGGTTAGGAAAGCCCAACAGAGGCTCCATCTCCTCAGAGTATTGCGAAAGAACAATGTCAATCAACATTTGATGATCTCCTTCGACTGGTCCATAATAGAAAGTGTCCTTTCATACTGCATCACGGTGTGCTATGCTGGTTTGACCTCAACTGATAGGAAGTGCCTACAGAGGGTGGTGAATACAGCACAAGATATTATGGGCTGTCCCGTAAATCCACTGGATGACATTGAGGAAGAACGTTGCCTCAAGAGAGAGAGGAAAATTCTTAGGGATGATTCACACCCTGGCTGGCACTTTCTTGATCTCCTGCCCTCGGGCAGAAGATATAGAAGCATGATTAGTCACACCAACAGTGTAAAGAACAGCCAGTGTGGTGTAGTGGTTAAGAGCGGTAGTCTCGTAATCTGGGGAACCGGGTTCGCGTCTCCGCTCCTCCACGTGCAGCTGCTGGGTGACCTTGGGCCAGTCACACTTCTTTGAAGTCTCTCAGCCCCACTCACCTCACAGAGTGTTTGTTGTGGGGGAGGAAGGGAAAGGAGAATGTTAGCCGCTTTGAGACTCCTTAAAGGGAGTGAAAGGTGGGATATCAAATCCAAACTCTTCTTCTTCTTCTTCTTCTTCTTCTTCTTCTTCTTCTTCTTCTTCTTCTTCTATCCGTGGGCTGTTAGGCTGATGAATGAAAAGATAACAACAGGGCAACTGACTTTCGGATTTGGTGGGTGTGCGTCAGTAAGGAGAATTAAGACTAAGAGAGCTGAGTGGGGGATGCTCGTGTAATCTCACTGTATACAAGTTGTACAAGTGACAATAAAGTATTTCATTTCATCTAGTTCAGCATCCTGTTCCCACAGGGGCTAACCAGAGGCCCAGTGGCGTAGTGTGGGTTGTCAGCACCCGGGGCAAGGCAAGTAATTTGCACCCCCTAACCCGTGGATTTGCGCCCCCTAACCCGTGGATTTGCGCCCCCTAACCCTAACCCCCAGATGTTGCGTCCGGTGCGTCCAGCCCCCCCTGCACCACCCACGCTACGCCACTGCAGAGGCCTGCAGGAAACCCGCAAGCAGGATTTGAGCACAAGAGCTCTTTTCCCCTCCTGTGGTTTCCTGCATGGCTATTCAGATGCATGGCTGCCTCCGACAGTGGAGGCAGCGCAATGCCATCATGGCTAGTTGGCTGCCAGAGTGGTGCCCCTTCACCTCACAATAGAGGCAGCCACTGTCTGCTGGTGCTAAACACCTGCGAAGTGCTCCTCACAATTTTAAGCCTCTTTCCACCACTTCTCTCCCAGGTATTTACAACTTCTTGTGCTACAAGTTCTCAGTGTGGGGGACAGGAACGTCAACCACTCACGTTGGCCCGGATATCGAAACACCTGTGCTGCTTCCAGAAAGACATAAGGCTGTGCGGCCTTCTCTGCTCTGAACGAACCAGGTTCTTAATGTCCAAATTCATCTCATCGTGTGCGCATGCTCAGTGGAGGAGCCTCATCCTTGCAGGGCAGTTCACCATCTGCACCAGCTTCTTTGAGATGTCCTCTGCCATGCAGTTGGGAGGACTCTTTGATTTTCTGAACACTTTGGGAACTACCGAAGATCTCCCTTCCTTGCTTTGTGCTACTCAGCAACACTGGAGAACATTTTACTTCAGGAGCACTTTTCTTGATCAATGAAATATTCCTTTTGTTACCTGGACTCTCGTCCCCTATGTTAAACATCCATTCACTCGATATGTTCCTGCTGACTGTACTTCAGTGGATAGACGTGTAACTCCCACCCCATCTATTGCTATTAAATATTCCTTTACTAACCAGAATACTTTCTTGTTATGCCATTGGGATCCTCTCCATTTTGTCTGTGTGATGGTGTGTGTGTGTGTGTGTGTGTAGGGTATATTTATAAATAACTAGGCAGATAGATGGGGACGCGGGTGGCGTTGTGGTCTAAACCACAGAGCCTAGGGCTAGCAGATCGGAAGGTCGGCAGTTCGAATCCCCGCGATGGGGTGAGCTCCTGTTGCTCAGTCCCTGCTCCTGCCCACCTAGCAGTTCGAAAGCACGTCAAAGAACAAGTAGATAAATAGGTACCACTGCAGCAGGAAGGTAAATGGCATTTCCGTGCACTGCTCTGGTTCACCAGAAGCGGCTTAGTCATGCCACATGACCCGGAAGCTGTCTGCGGACAAACGCCAGCTCACTTGGCCAATAAAGCAAAATGAGCACCGCAACCCCAGAGTCGGCCATGACTGGACCTAATGGTCAGGGGTACCTTTAGGCAGGTAATATCTAATATCAAACTTGGGTGAAGAGGGCTGTACATTTGTAGCCAAAATGGGGCCGCTGAGGAATATGAGGAAGTTGGAAGCATGCCTGGAGGATTCTTGAAATTCACAGAAGTATGGGAAAATAATATTTACAAAGTGAGTGAATCACATAATAAAGCATAATACAATATATACAAAAAAAAAATCCGATATAAAATCTGCCCCCCCCCAAAAAAAACCCAAGTACAGTACCAACAAGAAAACCAAATCAATTGTGGAGTTAAAAGGTAAAGGGACCACTGACCATTAGGTCCAATCGTGGTCGACTCTGGGGTTGCGCTGCTCATCTTGCTTTATTGGCCAAGGGAGCTGGCATACAGCTTCTGGGTCATGTGGCCAGCATGACTAAGCCTCTTCTGGCGAACCAGAGCAGCGCACAGAAACGCCATTTACCTTCCCGCCGGAGCGGTACCTATTTATCTACTTGCACTTTGACATGCTTTCGAACTGCTAGGTTGGCAGGAGCAGGGACCGAGCAACAGGAGCTCACCCTGTCGCGGGGATTTGAACCGCCAACCTTCTGATCAGCAAGTCCTAGGCTCTGTGGTTTAACCCACAGCGCCACCCGTGGTTCTTAAATAATTCCCCATCCAAATCAACCCCAATTAAAACAGTTTTCCCTCACAGTTCCTCTTCAGCTGTTTAGTGGAGGGAAGCAGAATCTGGAGCCTTCCAGATATGGCGGGACCACAGCTCCTGTCATCTCTGACCGATGGCCATTCTTGCAGTGGCTGATGGGAGTTGGAGTCCAAAAATAGCTGAGGGCTGATTTAGCCCCTCATTCCCCTGAGTGCCCCCCCCAAAAAAGCAAGAGGCAGGTAGCTGCTACCCGCAGAAAAAAACTGTATTTTAAGGGTACTTTGTTAACAGCACCAGGGTACTTTGTAAGCACAGCACAGAATGTACGGCTCTTGTTATCTTTCCCCTTTGATCTTTGGTTTGCAGATAAGTAACAGTGTGCACCTAGCCTGAGTCTTGATGAGCTTTGAGGGTAAGCTATGTAACTGTCACCCTCTTCTTCTCTCAAGTTCTCCCTCCACCGCTGCAGCTGGAAGGACACTGAGTTGTAATCAGTCATGGTGAATGAGCTCTTCACGGTTCCCTTAAGTGGAGCCCAACCAATCTTCCCAGAGACACACTCTCCTCTCTTTCCTTGATCTAAGAGGAAACCTAAACTACAGTTCCCACCAGCCCCAGTAAGCATGCCTAATGGCCAGGGATGATAGGAGTTGTAGTTCAGAAACACCTGGAGAACCAAAGGTTCTCCCACATCTGGCCTAAGGGTTGAGCAAAGAGCCCTGTTAGTGAAAGGGGCCAAGTTGGTGAAGGATGGCTTAGCATTATGCACAGACCAGACCTGCATCCTTATTGCCCATTGAACCTTTGGTGATTGAATTCCAGCTCCACACAAGTACTGGTGATTCAGCTGATTCATTGACAGCATTCCATGGAACACCCTGGCAGGACTGCTTTAGATAAGCCTACAGGAGGCTTTCTCTTAGGACAAGGGAAGGGAAGAGTGTGCATCTGTGTCGAGACTGTCTCAGCTCCACTTAAGGCAGTGGTTCTCAACCTGTGGGTCCCCAGATGTTTTTGGACTATAACTCCCATCATCCCTGAGCTCTGGCCTTGCTAGCTAGGGGTGATGGGAGTCGTAGTTCAACATCTGGGGACCCACAGGTTGAGGAAGGTTGACTTAAGAGAACAGTAAACAGCCAATTGACCAAGTATAACTCGGTGTCCTTCCACCTGACGTGGGGGATTCACAGAATCTCCACCCCCTGTTCTAGGTGTTCCAGACTAAACTTCCAAGCTGGCTGGGGCTGATGGGAATTGTAGTCCAAGACATCTGCTGGATTGCAGTCCATGTAGACATTGCAGAGCATTGGGTTAAACATGCCTAAGGCAGCCTCCCATGTTACTTAGCAATGACCTGGCATCTCAAAGGTGGTTCAGTCATAACTTCTTGAGAAGCATTCCATACTGCTCTGTTCCAGAAGCAGAATGGAAGTTCCATGGCAGTTGGAGGCCAGAGTGGAGGGAGGCGTATAAAACTGCCACCCTTGGCAAGAACTGGGTGCTGCTATCCCCATGGTGGGGTGGAGGGTGTCCCTCCTGTTCCAGACCTCCCTGGCCAGCTCCCCTCTATCTGTCTAAGGCTGCAGTTGAGGCAAAAGGAAGATTAGTTTGGAAGGAAATCGTGGAGATGCCATTCGTGGCCTCGGGTCCTTTCTACAGAAGCACCAGCATTATCTTTTCCATGATTAATTTTCTGCAACTCGTCATTGCCCATGCATCTCCCACCTGGACTTCCTATATTGCAGATGTGGACCATTTTGTTATAGGACTCTGGCTCCTCTGCTCAGACAAATATGGATGCCAACCCACAGGAACTCGTGATGGTATGGTATATGGCGGGGTTAGGGAACTGTTGTTAGCTCAACCTTTTCAGCAACCTTGGGGGGTGGCACATGTGGGTGGGGCCAGAGGCAAAAGTGGTTGGGGCACCATGTTATCTTTGTACAAGAGCCTAGCTTCTACAGACACCTGCACATCCCTCTCTGACCTCCATCCAGGCATGCAAAAAGGTGTTATACATGTTCAATGACAAATTGCAGCCGGGGGTGAGGGTGGGATATCCAAGAAAGATGCAAACCAGGACCCAGCAGGATGCTGACCTGTGAAGAGAATCTGAAGGCCAGATGGAAAGGGTTGAAGGGCCATATTTTGCCCCTGGGCTTGACATTTCAAACCAGGACCCAATATATAAGGTGCAACGAAAACCAATATTGTTGTTATATTAACATATGAAAGTAGACCTGCGTCATTTGAGCATGCATTTGAAAGTATGAGAGAGAATAGGGGCAGCATTTTCCTTTGCAAAATAAAGGTCTTGATCAGGTGTGGGGAACAGCCCCAACAAGCATGGCCAATGACTAGGGATGGTGGGAGTTAAGCAACTTCTGGAGGCATGACGCTTCCCCACACTTGCTCTAGAGGTCTGTCCTCAAATGTTTTGCTACTCTAATTAGCTGCAGTATATGGTCTGTCCTCCCAGCATCCCTTGCAATGTCCCAAAGGATGTTGGGGGCACAACTCTTGGATTTCATGGGACTTTGCCAATGCATGTACAAATACTCTGGTGCTGAGCAGCTCCTTCCTACTTTTAAAACTCAAATGCAATCTGGGGCCCAAGTTGTTTACCCTTTCTGCATTAATGTTGGAGCAGCCATGTCATTGAACTGAACTCGGTTTCCCATCAGCCCCAAACAGCATAGCAGGCCAACAGTCAGAGATGAATGGGACCTGGATTCTAACAACATCTGGAGGGCAAGATATTGGCTGCCCCTGCATTGATGTAAGCACCTTGAATTGGGCTCAGAAGCAAATGGGATGCCAGTGCAGATGCTTCAGGATAGGTGTAATATGGGTCCTCGCAGGCATCCCAGATGACATTTGGCACAAGTTGCAGCCTCTGAGCCATCTTCAAGGGGAGCCCCACATAGAGTGCATTGCAGTAGTCCAATCTGGAATTTACCAGGAATAGAATGCAGTTACTCAGTCATTTCTGTCTGTAGCTGGCAAACCATCTAGAACTTGAAATAGGGATGCATACATTTGAATCATACGCATCTCCAAATAAGAAAGGTACACAAGTTATTCTATTGCACATTATACAATGGGCACGGTAACTTCTGAGTGTTCCCTGGGAAGAGGGACCATTGGTTAAAGCTCACTGCCATTTATAGCTCTGTGGGAGAATCGGGGTCTCCTAACAACTTTCACCATCCTAAATGAGCTACACTTCCCAGGATGCTCTGTGGGAAGCCATGACAGTTTAAAATGGTGTCACAGTAGTTTAAATGTATAGTGTAGATGGGTTCTTACAAAGATGAATCCATTTCAATGGGTCTGCTCTTAGTAGGGTCAGCACTGGGATGTAACCCATACTTTCCAACTGAAAATCAATTGTATATTCCATGTGAAGTCACTGAATTTGTTCTGTTTGAAGTAGCACCAAAGGAACAAGCAAGTGTAAAGGCCAAATGATAGATCCGACCAATTTCCCCATGAGTACAAACTGATGTGGCTGTGACCAGGCTCTTGCAAGGGGGAAGAAAAGGCTGGGAATTCGCCTCCGTTTTCACAATATCTTTCCTTTTTATCTCTCTCTCCTTATAGTATCCCTGAATATCACCCGGATCTTCATGATACTTGCTCTCATTATGTCCTTCGCAGCTTTGGCATTATCAATGCCATGGGAGTGGATTGTTCGCTGCTCCTCTCCCTTTCTTAGCAGACCTCTGCTTATTTCCATCTTCAGCTTCATTGCAGGTATCATGGAAAGTGCATAAATATACATATGACAAAGCTGTAATTTGTGACAGGCACTGTGAGTTGAAAGGAGCCTCCCTGTTCCCCTCAAGGAGCTGCAATTCCCAGAGTTCCCTGGGAAGAGGGATTGATATGGTATGACAAATGCAAGGTGTGGATGTGGCCAAAATTGTACCGCATAACAATATTACTTTAATAACAATTTATTAAATTAAATTTATTATCGTGTTTTTAATATTCTCCTGGGAACCACCCAGAGTGGTTGGGGATTATAAATAAATATCTGGTTATAAATATCTGGTTATAAATATCTGGCTGAGTTTCCCCAGCCACTCTGGGCAGCTCCCAACAGAATATTAAAAACACCAAACATTAAAAACGTCCCTAAACAGGGCTTCCTTCAGATGCCTTTTAAAAGTCAGATAGTTGTTTATTTCCTTGACATCTGTTTGGAGGGCATTCCACAGGGTGGGCGCCACTACCAAGAAGGTGCTCTGCCTGGTTCCCTGTAAACTTGCAGTGAGGGAACCGCCAGAAGGCCATGGAGCTGGACCTCGGTGTCCGGGCAAAACAATGGGGGTGGAGACGCTCCTTCAGGTACACAGGACTGAGGCCGTTTAGGGCTTTCAAGGTCAGCACCAACAGTTTGAATTGTGCTCAGAAATGTACTGGGAGCCAACATAGGTCTTTCAGGACCGGTGTTATATGGTCTCAGTGGCCGCTCCCAGTCACCAGTCTAGCTGGAGATGCAACTGTTTTTAGGGAAGAGCAGTGAAACATCTCTTCCTCCTCTGGGGAGTGGCAGGAATAGTTCTGTGCACTATGGCTTCCACAACCACCTCAGTTTATTCTGAGGTCTGCAAACTGCTGTCCTTGCCCCTTTGGTCCAGAATTGGTCCGACGTGACAGCATGGAACCAATTTTGCAGCTCCAGTGACACAGTATGGCTCCTGGCAGTCCTGTTTCCATGTGCCACTTTCCTCCAGGGCTTCATCACCTGCAATGGGGAATCTTCCTCCTCCCTGTGCCACTGTTCCAGGACAGTTGACTCTGCTGTGTTGAGAAATTCCACATCTTGGCCAGTAGCTTGAAATGTGAATAGGTGGACCTCAAGGTGCTGTACCTTCTCTTCCAACGAGGAAGACAGCTTGCAGTTGCTGCAGGTGTAGCTTTGTGCCTTTGTTGGGTTTGTTGGATTAAGTTGCTCACTTGGAGCTGTCCGCGATCCAGAAATCCACACACCCCACCCCACATTGGTCCTGTCATCAGACCAGAACACAGCATAATCTCACTGAAGGCTTTTGCCAGGCTGCCACAGGTTAGATTTTATTGTGTAGATCTGGAAGCTCGGTGCCAGAGGCGTGATGTCAGCATCACTCCATGGATAGAGGCCAGCAGAGCTCTGTTGGGCTGGCAGGGGTGGGGAGACCTATGTCCCATCCAACCTCCACCTCACCCCAGTTTCAGCAAAGGGTTGAATTGCAGCCTTACCTTTTTGAAAAAGCAGCATTCTAAGGGTCATGTATAATATAAAGCACATCTTAAACAGAACAGTTTTGATAATTTTTAAAATGTTGGCGGAGGAAAGGTGAAATTAGCCCCCTGAGAGGCTGAATTTGAGCCAAGGGCCATCAGTAAGAAGGTCCTGTCTGTCAGATTCACATTTTTCCAATCTTTCAGTTCACCCCATTTCTGTATCAGCTTGTGTTGCTGTTTTTTTAATCATGAAAATTCATGAGCAAACATCTTTTGCAAAAAAAATTCCCCAAACATAACACATTTGGGTATTTTCTGCCCCTTCCATTAATACAAGCACTTTCATGCACACTCTGCCTCAAAACTACTTAGGGACCATGCATTAGAGTTTAAGAATTCCCCCCTCTTTCAGGTTTCTAATAATATCATACAGAGGCCAGAGGTGGGGAACCTGTGGCTCTCCAGATTTTGTTGGACTTCAGCCCCAACCAGCTCCAGCCGGCATGGCCCACAGTCAAGGATTATGGGAGCTGGAGTTAAACAACAGATTTCTCCATCATTTATCAAAATGGAATTCTAAGTATCTCCTTTGTGTTTTGTAGCAATCTGTTCGCTAATTGCTGTGGTGGTATTTGGGCTCCAAGTTGATCGGAAGTCAGACTCTGCACATCCTTCTGGGAAATTTGCTTTTTACTTAAGCTGTTTCACCTCTGCTTTTTCCTTCTTGGCAGGTAAGTATCAGTGGGGGGGCTTCTTCATCATCATCTTCTTCTCCTTCTCCTTCTTCAAATTTATATACTGCACTATACCCGGAGGTCTCAGGGCAGTTCACAGAATAAAATCACAATATAAATCATAGACCGCACCATCAATTATATTCCTTTCCTTGTAGGAAACTGTGTTGCTCACTGTGGTGGTTGAGAAGTCTAAGATTTTGACTTTTTGCTTTATCTATGCCTTCTCTTTCATGTGCTTCTAGTTTCAGCGTTCCCCATGAAGAAGGATTGATTGTTTAACTACTCTGGGAGCTGTAGCTCTGGGAGGGGAATAGAGGGTCTCCTAGCAGCTCTCAGCACCCTTAACAAACTACAGCTCCCAGAATCCTTTGGGAGAAGCCATGCCTATTTATAATGGTATGATACTGCTTTAAATAGATGGTGTGAATGTGGCCTTGAACATAACAAGGAGCCCATTGTATACCTTTGACACTGTACCTATTTATAACTCACAAGGGGCTCTTTCCTTGGGCATAAGTGTTCTAAAATGGTGAAATGTACTTGTGTAGATCATCTTTATTTTAGTGGGGCTTGAGCAGGAGATTTTCCTAATGAATTGCTGCCAATTTTGCAGGCTTATTGGTCTGCTATGTGGTTCCCTTGTTGTTGGTTAGTCGTTTAGTCGTGTCCGACTCTTCGTGACCCCATGGACCAGAGCACGCCAGGCACTCCTGTCTTCCACTGCCTCCCGCAGTTTGGTCAAACTCATGTTTGTAGCTTCGAGAACACTGTCCAACCATCTCATCCTCTGTCGTCCCCTTCTCCTTGTACCCTCAGTCTTTCCCAGCATCAGGGTCTTTTCCACGGAGTCTTCTCTTCTCATGAGGTGGCCAAAGTATTGGAGCCTCAGCTTCAGGATCTGTCTTTCCAGTGAGCACTCAGGGCTGATTTCCTTCAGAATGGATAGGCTTGATCTTCTTGCAGTCTGTGGGACTCTCAAGAGTCTCCTCCAGCACCATAATTCAAAAGCATCAATTCTTCGGCAATCAGCCTTCTTTATGGTCCAGCTCTCACTTCCATACATCACTACTGGGAAAACCATAGCTTTAACTATATGGACCTTTGTCAGCAAGGCGATGTCTCTGCTTTTTAAGATGCTGTCTAGGTTTGTCATGGCTTTTCTCCCAAGAAGCAGGCATCTTTTAATTTCGTGGCTGCTGTCACCATCTGCAGTGATCATGGAGCCCAAGAAAGTAAAACCTCACACTGCCTCCATTTCTTCCCCCTCTATTTGCCAGGAGGTGATGGGAACAGTGGCCATGATTTTAGTTTTTTTGATGTTGAGCTTCAGACCATATTTTGCGCTCTCCTGTTTCACCTTCATTCAAAGGTTCTTTAATTCCTCCTCACTTTCTGCCATCAGAGTTGTATCATCTGCCAATGACTGCTGTCTCATTTTTGCATCTGCCTCTGACTGCTGCCCTGGCGATTGAGGGGGCCAGTGTCATGTGATGTGCTCATGCCATGCATGAATGCATGCTGTGCAATGTGCCGACATCACTCACACATGCTGTGCAATGTGCTGACATGTCATGCACAAGGGACATGAACACACCGTACTGCCTGCCCACATGGCATGCACACGGTTGCTGCATAATATTGAGGGGGCCCGGTCCCCTCCTTGAATTTTTTTTCGGGGGGGGGGGGCAGCCTCAGCTCCCCTGCCCTTCCCCCAGATGGCACCCCTGCTACATGTGAAGAACAGCTTCTGCTGATGTTTCCAAGCGGTTGCTATTTTAGGATGGGATTCAATCACATACTAACAAGTTCAGTAAAAGCTGGTCTGGTCGTCTTTTGCAACAAACCAGCTTCTCCCAAAGACCAGACTTTTGGTGATAAGAAAATTGATGGGCAAAATGCAGCATAAACATCATCTCAGCTCCCTGCAAACAAATCAGCATAAATGCTAACTCAGTAGCCAACATCACCTGATCTCCCTGAAAACAAATCTCGATGAATGTCCTGTTAGGATATTTCCGTTCCACCTTAAAAGGGAGCAGGATGTTTGTGTCACAGCCTGCGCATTTCCTGTCTCACAGGATGTTTATGTTGTGTCTTTGCTTTTGTTTTCTCTCTCTCTGCCGGAAACTCTCAAGCAGGCAGTCACGTTTTTCTTTGTTCTGATCAACGCAGAATAAACTTCTATATAATGCTCTCCTGTGTGCATCTTTCGCTGTGCAAACTCTACTGATAAGAGCGTGCATCAGTTCTGGAATGTGCCAAAGCTATTTCTGGAGCTCATGTCGCTAATTGCTGATACTGCGTGTCTGTGGGAGATCGATGGGCGTCCGGAGACGACGTGGAGTCAAGATGGACTATGTCTCCCTGGCAGTATCCCAACATGTCCTAGAGCAAGTTGCTGGGAATATCAAGTGGGGAGTATGCTCTTGTGCTTGATGGTTTCTCCTAGGCCTTTGGTTGGCCACTCTCAGAACAGGATGGTGGACTGATCCAGCACACCTTTTCTTACTTCCTTATGCTCAATACACAGTTCATTTGGAAGTGCCCTGAGTGTTCCTCACAATTTCTAACGGAAATACATTATTATGCACAGCGCAAAAGAGGAGAATGTGAGACCTCCTCCATGTTATAAAATATTTCGGTTGCTGTGTTTGCATGTGGTAATGGGAGCTGCCACGTTAACTGGAATACGGCAACTTAAGGAAAAATAAGTTCTGATGTAATTCGACCACTACATAGGAGGTTGGGTTTTATAGTAATGCTGGTTTTTTGTTATGTAATAAAAGAAAGCAAAAGAAACAATTTCCAATTTCTTTTTGCTGCTTTCTCTTCCAGCTGTTTACAATGGTTTGGTCCACAAGTTTTCACTCTGGGAGGTTGCAAGCTCAGGACGTGTTGAAGATACGCAAAAGCCGGAGGAGACAGCCTAGAAGCCAAGGCCTGCGAGCTCCATCGCTCTCCGAAGAAAGTGGACTCTAAACCCCCAGACCTATTTGCTCCATGAACATGTGAAGCTGTGAAGTGACCTCAAGCAGGGCAGGTCACAATCTTCATCTCCTTTGAGATCTCCTCTGCCTGGACTCATTTTGACATGGCAATCCATCAGAAAAACTTCTTTTTGCCTACAACACTTTGGACACTGCTGAGTAATCCCTTTGTGTCTCAGTGCTGCTCAGTAATCCTGGAAAGAGCATTACTTGGGGAGATATTTTTCCTCTTCAGTGAAATACCCCTCTCCCACCTGAACTCCTCTTTGTTAAAATCAATCAATATATTTCTCTTGGCAGAACTCATATGGACACATATTTCTAATGTTTAGATTGCATTATATTTTATAAATATAATTCCCAGGCATGTGGTTTATTGTATGGTTCATGTAGGTGCAGTTTCAATTTTTTAATGGTGTGTTATTTTGAAATTCACAATTAACATGCAAACACCACGTCACTAGTGCAACCACTTTGCCAGTTCCCATGCAGTCTATCTACCAGTGGCGTAGTGTGGGGGTGCAGGGGGGGCCGGCTGCACCGGGCGCAACATCTGGGGGGGGCGCTCGCACTCGCAGCTCTCTGCCCCTACCTGGCTCACTCACTCTCTCTCACTGCAGTGCGAATCCGATCCGAGCCGCCGGGTCACCGCCCACTGTGGAGGGGAGGGTGCCAGGCATGAGGTGCGGTGCGGAGAGAGAGCGAGGGACTATCTGGGGGAGGGACAGTGCAGCAGGGGGGGGCGCAAATTACTTGCCTTGCCCCGGGTGCTTACAACCCATGCTACGCCACTGCTATCTACCCATAGGAGCCAACTCCTAAGGGCTGTGGTGCCTTCACATCTTCAATAAGTGTTGAATTAGGACCTGGGAAAGCAGGGTTCATATCCCCACTTGGCCATGAAGCTCTCTGGGTCACCTTGGGCCAGTCCCTGCCTTTTAGTCTAACCTACCTTGCAGGATTTTTGTGGGGATTACTTGAGGAGGGGGAGAACCATGTGTACGACCTTAAGCTCCTTGAAGGAAAAGATGAGATATAAATGCAACAAACAAATATGGATGGGTGGATTCAGTTGGTTCCCATTTTATTGTGGAAACCCATAATTAACAAACCCTACAACAATATGTAACCAGAAATACAACCTCCTTCAAAATTCTCACTTTTCCAACTGCTGCAATGCAGTTCTCCAATCCAATAATAATAATAATTTTTAAAAATGGATACCTTAGGAGAAAGTGTGAAAATAACATACCAAAAAAAGCATTATGTTCAGGGAAATGTGTTTGGAAAAAAAGGGGGGTGGCTGTATATCCTGAGCCTTTCACATGAAAGTGCCTGGTTGAATTTTCAAGAGAACTATAATAATAATAATAATAATAATAATAATAAATTTTATTTATATCCCGCCCTCCCTAGTCGAAGCCGGGCTCAGGGCGGCTAACAACAATAAAACAGTATAAAAGTACAACACAAACAACACTCTAAAATCATTCAGTTATAAAATTAATTAATTCAAGCCACTGGCAACCATTGGGCCAGAGCTCCGCAAAGATTGCCGAGGGAGGGAGTCAGGCTGTGCCCTGGCCAAAGGCCTGGTGGAACAGCCCTGTCTTTCAGGCCCTGCAGAAAGATGTCAAGTCCCGCAGGGCCCTGGTCTCTTGTGACAGAGTGTTCCACCAGATCGGAGCCACGGCCGAAAAAGCCCTGGCTCTAGTTGAGGCCAGCCTAACTTCTCTGTGGCCTGGGACCTTCAAGATGTTTTTATTTGAAGACCGTAAGTTTCTCTGTGGGGCATACCAGGAGAGGCGGTCCCGTAGGTACGAGGGTCCTAGGCCGTATAGGGCTTTAAAGGTTAAAACCAGCACCTTAAACCTGATCCTGTACTCCACTGGGAGCCAGTGCAGCTGGTATAGCACCGGGTGAATGTGAGTCACAAACTGATCCATTGAATTGTGGAGAACTGAACTTAAGCTCAGAGGAAACAAGAAGCCAAGGGGAACTGAAATGGACAGATTTATCCAATACTGAACTTCTAGCTACTCCCAGAGAAAGGTTCTCTCCCACCCAGTTCAAAGGTTCCATTTCAGTTGAAGGAACGGAACAGAGGAATCCAGTAGAAACCGTTTGAGGAGCACTTTGTCCAGCAAAAACTAGATCTCAGTGATCTCCTTGGAGCCTCCTGGGGTGACCTCGCTAGCACCACCACTACCCTCCCGGCTTCTTCAGGCTGCTGCCAGCGCAAAAGATCAGGAGAAGGAACCCCACCATGCTTCTCTACAGGGGAATTAGCTGCATCCTTTCCTGCATCAGTTTTGTGCTTCTCTTGGTTGCTCAAGTATCGTCTGGGTGGGCAGTGCATGAAACAGATATTGTGGAAGCCTCATACACCGGTTTATGGACCACCTGCACAGAAGACGGCTGCAGTTTCTTGGCCATCAGAGAAAGTACAGTATGCCTGGGTTGGGCTGGGTGAGGTTGGGATCAACAGACATTGCTGCTGCTGTTTCCCTCAGGCTTTGAATTCCTCTTTCCACATGCACATATACTATGGTTGCTGCTACTAGTGACTTGTGACAGGGGAAAAAAGATGGCTTCCCTCATAGATACAGCTAAAAATGTTTTCGTTATTTGTTTTAAAGAACAAACACACAAACAAACAAACAAACAGAAAAGGAAAACCCATAGAATCATAGAATCATAGAATTGGAAGAGACCACAAGGGCCATCGAGTCCAACCCCCTGCCAAGCAGGAAACACCATCAGAGGACTCCTGACATATGGTTGTCAAGCCTCTGCTTAAAGACCTCCAAAGAAGAAGACTCCACCACGCTCCTTGACAGCAAATTCCACTGTCGAACAGTTCTTACTATCAGGAAGTTCTTCCTAATGTTTAGGTGGAATCTTCTTTCTTGTAGTTTGGATCCATTGCTCCGTGTCCGCTTCTCTGGAGCAGCAGAAAACAACCTTTCTCCCTCCTCTATATGGCATCCTTTTATATATTTGAACATGGCTATCATATCACCCCTTAACCTCCTCTTCTCCAGGCTAAACATGCCCAGCTCCCTTAGCCGTTCCTCATAAGGCATCGTTTCCAGGCCTTTGACCATTTTGGTTGCCCTCCTCTGGACACGTTCCAGTTTGTCATTGTCCTTCTTGATCTGTGGTGCCCAGAAGGCTCTTAGGCTGACTCTGTGGGTTTTATAGTTGCTTGGGGTTTTTTGTACAGATTTTTTAGGATATTATTATTATTATTATTATTATTATTATTATTATTATTATTCCGCTTTATATTTTTCAGAAAAATCTCAAAGTGGTTTACAGCATATTAAACATCAATAAAACAATGCAGAATCAAACATTTCTGAAGGAAATTCTGCCATTCAACAGAATGGGCTGGCCAGTCTATTCATGTTCAAAGCACATAAACTGGATTAAGATCATTCCCTATACATCCCTGACTGGATCCTGCCCATGTTTATTCTGACTAACTGATATGATCGACATTTGCTATTATTATACAATCACGAAGGTGCATTTGTTGCAGAAAGTGCTTTACTATGTCATTTCAAATCACTGTTGCCATTATTATTCCACTATTCATTTTTCTCTACAACCATAGCAGCTGAATGAGTGCAGCTCTGTGAGGGGAATAAGGGGTCTTCAAACAACTTCCAACACCCTTCCAACTACAGCTCCCAGAAATCTGGGGGGGGGGGGGGGGAGAGAGAGAGAGAAGCCATGACTGTTTAAAGTGTTTTCATTGTACTTTAAAAGTATGGCGTGAATGTGGCCCTATATTTTATTTGTCGCAACCTAACATTGCAGCTGTGGTTAAACCACAGAGCCTAGAACTTGCCAATCAGAAGGTCGGTGGTTCAATCCCCGTGACGGGGTGAGCTTCTGTTGCTCGGTCCCTGCTCCTGCCAACCTAGCAGTTCGAAAGCACGTCAAAGTGCAAGTAGATAAGGTAAGGTAAACGGTGTTTCCGTGCGCTGCTCTAGTTCGCCAGAAGCGGCTTAGTCATGCTGGCCACATGACCTGGAAGCTGTACGCCGGCTCCCTCGGCCAGTAAAGCGAGATGAGCGCCACAACCCCAGAGTCGGCCACGACTGGACCGAATGGTCAGGGGTCCCTTTACCTTTAACATTGTGGCACAGTCTTGAATCCCTCCTGCAAAAACACTGATGATCTTGAGGCATCCATAAATTTCATATCCTTTTATTCCCAGTCACAGAATTTGGGTTGCAGAAAGGAGAGACTTTCTCTGTGTTTCCTGAGTGCCGTCGTTCGGGTGGGGAAGAGCTACCTGGGACCACCCTCAGCTATTTTTACAAGTCTCTTATTCCACTTTAGTGAAACTGGACGTCGTCCGGAGCTTTATGCTCGTGGCTCTCTTTTTTTCCTTTCTGGCCATACTGTGCTCTGTGGAATCGAAGTACTGGATGAACTGCACCGAGGACTTTTTCATGGATGGCCCTGTTGCGGCTGTCTTCAGCTTGGCCTCAGGTACCAATTTTGAGATGAATCATTTGTGTCCAACTGGGATGTAGCTGCTTTGGGGGACAAAAGCAAGGAAACTGGCAGGGAGCAGGGGGAGTACAAGTACTCGAGAACTGCCTTCCGAAAACAGGACATTTGTTTGTCTGTTTATAGCATTTGTGCCTGTCTTTCAGCCAAAAAATTTCTCAAGGGTGGCTTACAAAGACCAGTTCTACGATGGCCGGTTCCCTCAGACTCTTGATCCAAAAAGACACAACACATGAGGAAATGGGGAATGGGAGGGAGAAGGCAAAAGCAAACTGCTAAATGCCATGACTGCTAGCTCCTAGGGCCGAGGCTGTTTCGGCCCCCTCACCCATATTATTATTATTATTATTATTATTATTATTATTATCTGCCTCTCAGTCGAACCTACCACATTGGGGTTGTTGTGAAGAGTATATGAGGAGAGGGAGGACCATGTATTCCATCTTGAGCTCTTTGGAGGAAAATGGTGGGATAGAGATGCAATAAATGAATACATAAATGCTAACCTGCCATCCTGGGCTCCGTTAGAAGGAAGGGAGGGGTATAAATTGGATAGCTAAATAAAGAACCGCAGCACACCAGGGAGAAGAGTGTGTGAAGACCATCCATTCACCACGAGCACCGTTGCATTTTCAGGACTAACCAAACATTTGGATGGACCTTAATCCACTGTTTCTTGTAGGGATCTGTGTGCTGGTCGCTGTGGTGGTATTTGATAACTCCGTCCGCGAGACAACAGAGCCTGAACTGCAGGACCCTTCTGCTAAATGGGCTTATTTCCTAAGCTGTGTTGTCTGCGCCCTTTGCTTGGGGACAGGTAAATGCAAAGGCTATAATGGCCTATAGCCAATTACACTTTAGAGTAGACCCATTGAAATTAATGGCCTTACATTAGCCATGTTAATTTATTCCAGTGGGTCTGTTCTAAGAAGAACTGGCCACAATTCATATAGAGATAGAGGTTCCAACTTTCTCCCTAAGATCTCAGGTTGGATTACAACCATTAAAACACAGTATTGAAAACAACAACAAAATTACAATTGGAGAAAGCAGGTGGGTCCTAAAAATAAGGTCCATATAGTGAAGGTGGCCAGATGCACTTCGGTGGGGAAGGATAGCCACAGAGAAGGCCATTTCCCAGACACCGCCCCCTGCGAATCTGAGGGTTAACTCTGCCAGTCTTAGCATCTGAGAGGATCTGGAGGGACGGAGGTGGTCTGAGAGGAGACATTCAGAGTAACCAGTTCTCATGTTTTGACTCAGAGTTTCAGCATCTTGGGAGGGGCTTGTCATGCTGAAAAGTCAGAAACAAGGGAGGCTCCCCCTCCCTCATTGACTATGGAATTTGCTCTGACAAAACATAGGGATAGCCACAAACCTAGACGGCTTTAAAGAAGGATCAGACCAATTGATGGAGGAAAGGTCTATCAGTGGCGGTTGGTCACAACAGCTATGTTGGATCACCACTGTATGCCTCTGAATGCTGGTTGCTGGGAATCACAAATGCGGGGGAAGAACTTTTGAGCTCAGGTGCTGCTTACAGGATTCCCAAAGGCATCTAGTCGGCCGCTGTGAGAACAGTGTGCTGGACTAGATGGTAGAAGCAACTTACGCAAATGCCTTATATTAGGGGAAATGGCCTAGTCAAAGCTGCATAGAACAATGTGTTACCTTGCAAGAAAACTGTACTAAAATGCAAAGTGGGTTTTCAGAAGGAGAAATTCTCTTTCTTTTCGAAAATTTAAAACTGCTGCGAAATGTGAATAACCAAATTTATGACTGGAAAACAAGAAACCGAGAGAACTGAAATTCCACACCTCAAGCCCTGAGGCTTTTTCTGGTGCCTGCAGGGTCCCACCCCCTGCCCCTCCCTCTGCTGAAAGAAACGTGGAGATGCTTAAGGATATGCAAATATTTTTCGGTGGCAGAACTGCATTTCAAAATTTGGATAAGTGCGAATTTTGGAGGGGGGTGGTGTTTGGCTTAGCATACTGCTATAGAAAGTGTGAATTTGATAGATTTTTACTTTAAATACAGTGGTACCTTGGTTCTCAAATGACTTGGTACTGAAACAACTTGAAACCCAAACACTGCAAACCTGGAAGTTAGTGTTCCAGTTTGTGAACTATTTTCAGAAGCCAAACGTGCTCCATTTTGAGTGTTACACTTCCAATTTGAGTGCCGCACTTCCATTTTGAGTGTTAACGTTGCGGTCTGTTTGTTTTTGCTATTTATTTTGCTTTTTTGTTTTTGCGGCTCTTTGTTTTTGTGACTGTGTGGAACCCAGTTTAGCTACGGATTGATTGATTGACTGTGTGACTGCAGTACATTGTTTATTGTTTTCTTTTTATGGATCAATTGTCTCATTAGATAGCAAAATTCATGTTAAACTGCTGTTTGGGGGGGTTGTTTTTAAGAGTCTGGAACTGATTAATCCATTTTGCATTACTTTCTATGGGAAAGCGTGCCTTGGTTTCGGAACACTTTGGTTTTGGAATGGACTTCCGGAACAGATTAAGTTTGAGACCAAGGTACCACTGTATGTAATGAACCATATTTCTCCTCCCCCCCATTCCTGAGAGTCCATGTGTGTCCACAGGCACCAGGCTGACAACCCATGCCAATGGCCTCTCATCTCTGTACCTCTCTCTTTCTCTCCCAGGGATATTCAGCCTGGTGCTGTACCAGCTCTCCCTCTGGAAACCAACAGCTTATTCCTCACAGGTGGCTCCCAAAGGGTAATCAGACACCAAAGGCCAAAAGTCTAGAAGGAAGATAGCATTGTATGCTTCCCCCATTTTTGAAGTGGAATCTACATTGACCATGTGCATTTTTAAATGGAGATGTCCACAACCGGGCCACAAGATTCACTGTTTGCATTGGATATCATCCTGCCAACCCACCTTCAAGTATATACCCACTGGACTTAATGAGATCTTTGAACCTTTGAACCTTAGTGAGAATCTTTGAACAACCCACATGCAGCTTACTGCGTTTCAGCAGCACTGAAGAAGAAATGACTCTTTCCCAGGTCTCCTCTTCATTGCATCCCATTTGATGGGTATTTAGACAATTTTTTCCTTCCTTTCTTTTCTTCCTGCTTCAATGCCTTGTCCTGCTATTAAATCATTCGTTTGTATGGAAGATTAATAGCCCTCTCCATATCCTTGAGCAAATGAAGGCCAAAGCAACGAGTAACAGATGAACATGTGACGACGTAGGGATTGGTTAGCTGTGATTCCTGCATCGCAGAGGAGTTGGACACAGTTGACTCTACAATTCTATTATTATGATAGCAGTTCAAAGCAAATAGCTCATTCCTTGGTGGTGGAGCTGCCATTACGAAAGAATGCTATGGGTGAAGATACTATTCATTGCAGGGATGGGGGATCTGGTGCCCTCTGAATGTTACTGGACTCCAACGGCCATCCTTACCATCCTCAAGAGCAGCACTCTGTTGTGTAGGGGGCACACAGAGAAGACCACACGGCACTAAGGGGGGCAAGAATCTATGAATTTAGGTTCCCCTCAGCTTCTCATTTTTGCCATCTTAAATTCAGTTCACATTTCCGCAGCAATTTGTAACAACAACAACAACAACAACACTCACAAACATTTGTCAACATTGCAATATATGTCTCTTTGTATGACGCTTTTAACTAATCTTCACAATTTTGCAAACCATTTCCATTACCACAATGATTTTTGGTATGCTATCTTCAGTAATAGGTATGAGTAATTCCACACTCACTTTCCCCTAATATATGCTTTTCTATACCAAATGTTTAGTTACAGAGAACCACATTGCAAAATTCAGAGATGTGTAAATATTGCAGGATAATTGTATTTCGCTTTGCATATTGGTATGAGAAGTGTGAATTAGACAGTTTCTGATAAAAATACAAACAAAATCATTTTTCTCCCCTATCCCTACATAAGCACAACTGGCTCTGTCCTCCACCCCCTCACAGTTGCTCCCTTTTCCTTATCATATGAGGCATGAGGGAGCCTATTCACTCTTCCTAATAGTAGGACCGGCCCTGATTTCAAGAGATTCATGAATTTCCAGTAATATTATGAGAAGCGAAAGTTGCTATAAGACATTTAATAATCAAGTGTTCATCCATAGCATCACATCTGACTGAGACATGGCCTGTCCTCACAATATATACATACATTATAATAAAAACAACAGCAGCAACAATTAGAAGCATGTGGGGAAATGGGGCAGTCTTGGAAAGCAAGAGGGATATTCCACCCAAGGCAGAAACGATTGCTGAATAAAAGGTATCTCGGTAATGGATGAGATCATTTTAAGGGTTCCAGCAGGGCACTTGGGTAAGAAGGCTACTCAAAAGTGATGTCGCAGAGATGAAAGTGGGCATCTTTTCTGCAATCCAGGCTTATTCCAAATGGCTCTTGGTTAAGTGACATCACCAAACAGAACGCCCATTGGCCTGTCAGCTTTCAAGGCCCCACCTGACTGGGGAACACCTGTGACAGGTGTCATAGGCCGTGGGCTACACTCAAGGGTCGCTGGGTGTTGATGGCTCTTCCTCTTCGGATGGTTTTACTTTTTTGTGGAACTTCCTGTCCCATAGCAGGTTTTGTGTACCTGGAAAAGAAGTTGGGAAATGAGAAGACTAATCCTGGAAGTGTGAGAAAATGAAGCTTTTACATGAAATTGAAGCTCATTTCCATTCATATATATGAGAGAAAACGAAGCTGACCCAAGTTTACCAAGGTTGTTATCTGACTCAGAATAGGATGTACTCACCCAACACTAAGCTGAGTGAGAAGGAGACGCAAGCTATGCAGAAAGCCCAGTCTGGTGCCAGGTGTATAACATCTGCATCTATGACAACACGGACCTCAAACAACACAATCATTAGAGAACTGACAGTGCAGAGTCCTGCAAGCAAGCAAGAAACTCTTATTAGACAGGGATGTCCCAAGACATTTTGCTGCCTGAGACAAAGGACAAGATGGTAAATCTTCCACTTTACCTACAACCCCCCACATGGCATGTACTAAGCCCTACGAGACTGGCAACTCGATGTGGATGGACCTGTCAATTACAGTTTGGTTTAACCCATTGCAATTCGTTTATCTGAAATGGAAATTTCTATGGATTTTGTGCACATTTTCAAAAATAGATGCACTTTCTTACACAGTTTTGCCTTGTATAAGCATTTTTGCAAGCAATTTACCCCTCACCAACCCCACAAGCTGAATGCGTTTCTTTATGCTGTTTTCAGTATTATGCACATTGTTGTAATCGTCCCTTGGTTGGAGGCCAACCACCATTCAAAATTGCAAAATTCAGAGAAAGGCAAATTTCAAAAGGGAGGTATGCTTTGGTTTGTATACTGATTTGAGAACATTGCATTAGAATGTGAACCAAAGGAATCCCCTCCAACACAGAATCCTTACTGGAAAATGAATCTAAGGTCCCACCAGCGCTATGTCGCCAGCTGTGTCACAGGAGCCACCAAGCCCATAGGTGCCACAGTGCCCAGGAAGGTTTTCACTACTGCTCCCAGACAAATGCCCCAGGCTCTGAGCTTTCATTTTAAAAATGAGTACATCTCTAGCTCTCCTAGAAAGAAAGTTATAAAGCAAAATGTGCAGGCAGCTTTCTAAGCAATTTCTGTGAAATAAGCCAGCCTGGTTCTCGCCTATCAGTATTTTTTAGCCAATGAGTGAAGTCAGAACTGTGATTGACAAGAAGGTTGTTTGGACACCAGGCAACAGGAATCCCTGGAGTCCTAAAGAGCTTCTGTTTCCTCCCCTTCCCATTAGTGTTCCTACTTTTGTCTTATTTTCAAGTAGCCCTTAGAATCTCTGCATTTTGCCCTTTCTTTGTCCCTTGCCAACCAGCAGGCATCTTTCCTATGATGCATTTGTCTAAGATTGGCTACTTGCTAAAGGTTATTATCTTCAAATACCACTCAACAAAAATTGTGTGTGGATGTTAAAGAATGCTGTCCCCCCCAAAAAAAAATATCCAAAAAATTAAATATGAAAACTGTCCAGGCACTCATTAATAATGTCCAGTCACACATACCTATTTATGAGGTAAGTCTCTTTGTGTTTAATGGGGCTTTCTGCCAGATAAGTAGGTACAGGATTGGCATTAAGGAAAACAGAGTTCTTGTCCCATTCAGAGCTGTATCTTCACAAGGATACAACTGACTTTCTATAGTTAGTATGGAGTTAACCAGGGGCAGGAACAATGAAACAGCAATGGCTGGACTCTATGTAACGTTATGCCATGCTGCCCACAGCAGCCATTTTGTCTTACACCATGTCCCCTCCACGGCAGCCATTTTGTGACTGGAACCCTCGGCACTCTCAATATTGCCCTCTGGTCCAAAAAAGATTGGCAACCTGCTGCTGCATCATGCCGTTTTCAACAGTCATGGCTTCCCCTAAAGGACCCTGGGAACTGTAGCACTGAAAGTTGCTAGGAAACTTCCTATTCCTTTCACAGAGCTACAATGCCCAGAGCATTGCTCTCTTCCCAGAGAACTGAGTTCCTCTGAGCATACTCCACTCTTGCCCATGGCTGGCGCTGTTTCTGCTCCATGTGGAGAACTAAACTCACTGTTATGCTAGATGATGAAGTGCCCTGACACGATACCTGCGCAGTAGTTAGCAATGGATGAAATCATACAGTCGGGAATCTTCCTCTTTGTGATACGACTTAAAAGGTTCTGTCCGCACAGCAAGGCAAAGGAAGTAAAAATGAGGGCTATTATCATAAGGCCTCGGACAGCCTCCAGACTCTCTAGAAAAGAAAGAAAGAAAAACAGTCCCACTGTAAGTGCATTCGTGGCATTATGCCAGTGCTTCTAAGAACAGATTTGCAGTGCATTCCTAGTCAGTGTATATATGAATGGGAGGGTCCACATACAGCCAGGGTGGCAATTGCATGTTCAGTTAATGTAGTGCCAGGGAACAGGTGGTGCAGGTCGTGCTCCTGTGTCAATTTAACCATTATTCTTAGGTACGTGCTTTGATCCAGCATAATGTATTGGCCTAGCCAGCCACAGAGAAAAGGAGCATGAAAAAGAAGGGAGTGAAACAGTCCACTTCAAAGATGAACTTTGTCTCAACTCTGTGTGAGACCCTCCCTGCCCGCAGACTGTCTTGCCAGAGTGGTGCATGCTCTGGTTATCTCCCACTTGGACTACTGCAGTGCACTCTATGTGGGGCTACCTTTGAAGGTGACCCGGAAACTGCAATTAATCCACAATGCGGCAGCTAGACTGGTGACTGGGAGTGGCTGCTGAGACCATATAACACCAGTCCTGAAAGACTTACATTGGATCCCAGTATGTTTCTGAGCACAATTCAAAGTGTTGGTGCTGACCTTTAAAGCCCTAAACAGCCTCGGCCCAGTATACCTGAAAGAGCGTCTCCACCCCCATCATTCAGCCCGGACACTGAGGTCCAGCACCGAGGGCCTTCTGGTGGTTCCCTCACTGTGAGAAGTGAGGTTACAGGGAACCAGGCAGAGGGCCTTCTCGGTGGTGGCGAGATTGCAGTACAGAGTAGATGATTCCAGGCAGCCCAGAAGCAGGGCATGAGGGTGATAGCTTCTTCCCATTGTTGGCCCTCCCTTAAAGAGGAAAATGGCCAGTAAAGGTTCGATATCAGCAGTGAGCAGAAAGCAGATCAAATCTATCAGAGCAGAACTCTCAGAGATTTCGAACACCCCAACAAGGATTCTGGCTCTGCATTGTTTAACAATGGGGGGGGGAGGACATTTGTGTATGTATTGTACATTCATTCTTATAACAAATTAGAACTCTGTTTACTTTGGTAGGAAGGCTCGGGGGGCAAACCAAGGAGATTGCTGAAAACTAAGAGGTGTGGAGGGGTTTTTTTGGCTTGGAATCCAAACCAGCCACAGCTTCATCTCTGACTTCTAATAGTAACAGGGAACTACAGTGCAAGGCTGCTGTATGATTTATGTATTTTATCATATGAAGAAGTTTACGTTAAATAATATAAAACATAAGAAAACAACCCCTAAAATCAACAGAGTTTAAAAAACAAGAAGACATAACAACATCACCAAAATTTAGATAAAACCAACAGTTTTCCAAACAAATATGCAAAACAAACAAAAATTGCACCTTCCTCTAGGCATGTCTAAACAAAAAAGTTTTTAGCAAGTGTGGAAAACAACAGGCAGGTTCTCCACTAACTTTTACTCAAAGTAGACCAATTAAAAGTAATGGACCTAAGCTAGCTATGGTCTTTAATTTCAGTGAGCCTACTCTGAGGAAACAGGAAGTGGCTACAACCAAGTTGTTGGCCTAGTATTAAGTTCCAGAGCATAGATGCTGCCACACTATAATTCCACCTGCCCTGTACAAACCACTTTAAACAGCCATGTCTTCCTCCAAAGAATCATGGAGACTGCAGTTTGTTAAGGGAGCTGAGAGTTATTAGAAGACCTCTATCTCCCTCTGCCCCAGAGCTACAATTCTCAAAGTGGTTTAACAGTCAACCTCTCCCCAGGAAACTCTGGAAATTGTGGAGACTCTTAGCAACTCTCATCATACTTAACACACTATAGTTGCCAAAATTATGTGTGGGAAGCCATGATTGTTTAAAGTGGTCTTATATTGCTTTGAATGTATAGCTGAGGTCTGAAAAAAAATACTACTTCTGCAGACAAAAGCTACTGAGTGGGTACCTAAGGGGTAAGACCGTCATTCAAGTCAACTTGTCCTAGCCTCCACTGCATGGAAATAAAACTCCTACCCAGAAGTCCGTTTGGCCCATGACCCTTAACCCAAGAAAGAAGAGTAAACCAGTTGTGCCTCCTAACCGATGCTGTACGGGTGTGGTTTACAGTCCTTCTCAAAGCAAAAAAGCCACAACCCCAAATGAACATTGGATTTCACACAGTGATGGACCAGCCAGTTGGGAGATGCTATGCAGATGATGAGCAAGACGATATTGACGCAGCACATGACGCTGTATGTTTTTCTGACAAAAGGCATTGGCCGGACTTTGGCAAGGATCTGCAGAAAGAGGAAAGGCCAACATTCAGAAGCCCTAAGAATGATACTTGGAATCTAGGTATGAGGGGTGTGCTGGAGGGGATCATTTGCCAGCTTGGTGGTCTGTTCTACCCCAACATCATCACGGCCTCCAGTTATGTGGCTTCCGGTGACAGGGCATGCCTTGGCTACAACCTGGAAAAACTCAACTAGAAAGAAGTCCTTTTCTATGGTGGTATCCACTCTCTGGGGCCACAGGGGCCAACCAGATGCATGTGGGAAACCCTCTAGCAGGACCAGAGTCCAAGACAATTCTCCCTTCCCGCAGTTTCCAGCAACTGGTACCCAGAAACATTGCTGCCTCCGACTGTGAAGGCAGAGCATAGCCATGATGGCTAGAAGCCACTCTTAGCCTTCACGTCCATGAATTTGTCCTATCTTCTCTTAAGGCCATCTAAGTGGGTGGCTATCACTGCCTTCCGTGGAAGCGAGTGCAATGAATTACGTGCTGCATGTCAAAGGACTTTAATTTATCTGTTCCGAGTCTCCCAAGAGTCCTCCCCTGTTTCATAATTTTCCAAGGCGATGGTCATGGGGTAAACAAAGGAGAAGTTGGGGGTACAGAACCTTACAATCCTCTGCCCTTTCCTCCCCAAACTTGCACAACAGCAACAACCAGGTCAGTTGTAACTGCAGCAAGATTAACACTGAGAAGGCAGATGTGCCACAAGGCAGGTCTAACCAATGAAATAGACCTGAAGCTTCTGTTTTCCATAGGGGCCATGCATTTCCCAGCAACCTTTAGTCAAGCTTCAGCATAGTATTGTCTTCATAACCATTATGCATCCAGGGACACAAAATGGAACCATCCATTCTTGGCAACCCTCAAGTTTAGACTCGGGTCTAAAGACCGGCCTTGGTCCTCAAGTCCCTGAACAACATCGCCTTGGCTATATATATTCAATGCTATCTCAAAACAGGGACCAGACTTCCCCTGCAATGTGGGACTCATACCATACCATTGAGGAATATTTGAGGGAGGTTCTTAAAAATGTTTTCAATATTGTTTACAGTCGTTTTGGCAAATCATATTGCAACTTGTCTTGGACCCTACTGTGTGGGGTAGAGAAGAATTTCTATTCTTCTACATTTCTACATTTCTATTCTATTATTTCTATTATTGATGTTCTTCTTCTGGATATGTCTAATTTCCTTGTGGCTTAGGGCCTCAGTAAGTGGAGAAAGGGAGGCACGAGGGCCATCACTCTTGCTTTTGGGCTCACCATAATTCAACTTGAAATGTGAAAGCTTTGACGACCCCACATTCCAGGCATGCACCATACCCTCTTCTTTGTTGTTGCTCCTCTCTGTTGCAACCCAAACAAAAAAAACAGAATGGCCACCCAGCTTCCCAGAGTCTTGCTTTTCAACTGTCATGGAATTTTCCCTCCTTCCATGAACAGAGGGTTGTCTCCAACTAGGTTCTACTCAGAATAGACTGGTTGAAATGAATGGACATAGTCAGGCCCATTCATTTTAATGGGTCTTTTCTAAGTAGTCAGGGTTCATAAATTCCAAATATTTCTCAAAGTGATATCAAAGTGATATTTGAGAATCATTTGAAAAGAGGTCTGTACCCCAATCTCCTGTATAAGGAGGCATCTAGCTCCCAATTTTCTTTACCTGGGTTGCAGATATGTCTGTTTAATGCAGGAAACAGGATCCATTAAGAATTTAATTTGACCAAATTTGTATTACTGGCTTTTGGTGAAAAGCTAGGTTGTCAAGTTCTTGTCTGAATGTTGACATTTTGATCTATTTAAAGTTTAAGATTTATAAGACTGCTTATTTTATTTTATTTATTTTATTGCATTTTTCTTTTTTTAAAAAAATACAGTGATAGCATACATTAAACATTACATCTGGGGGTGCGGATAAACAAGTATACCAAATTATTTAAAGGATACAAACAGTGATTTGATTTATCTATACGCCAAGTTCCCAGAAAGAAATTACATTTGTACTCCTTTTCTTTCTTTGCAGTCACCTTTCTGTTCCGGAAAACTATTTTAAATCCCTTCTATGTTAGTTGACTTCCCTCTATCTCTTTGCGGTTTCAATACTTTCCTTAAGTAGTAAGTGTTCTGAATTCATTCATATTAATCTCAGTTTTTCCTGTATATCTGTGAAATTAATCTAAGCACAACCAAGTATTATTTTTGGAACCATATTTTATCAGCTAGTTTTTGAAGCAATCCTCTCTTTTTTTAACTTTTTCACCTGAGTGGTTTCTTACTAGTTCTGTCATTTTGGCTAGTTCGAGGTACTTGCACAACTTTAATTGCCACTCATCTTTTGTTGGTATTAACTCACTTTTCCAGTATTTCACAATTAGCACTCTGGCCACTGTTGTCACATAGAGAAACATTCTTTTTATTATTTGGGATGCTTAGTTAGAATGCCTAATAGGAATTGCTTCAGGTTTCTTTAGGAATGTGACTTTTAGCATTCATTTAGTTCCTCATAGATCATGTCCCAATTTTTTTTATTTATTTGGGGACATGTCCACCACATATGGAATAAGATTCCTTCATTTTGTTTACATCTCTAACAGATATTATTATTATTTTATATATTTTTGCTCATTTAGATGGGGTCAAGTACCATCTGTATATCATTTTCATAAAATTTTCTTTTATCAGATAGCACACGCCGAATTTTAAGTTTTTTCCATAATTTTTTACTCCTGTGGGGACCTGTTGCACAATAAAGATCATGGTCTACTGACTGCTGTTTTGCTCCAAATTACTTGGCTGGAACTTCCTTCTTTTACTGACCGTATGGACCCATGGGGGACTTGCACCCCGACGAGCTGGGTTGTTGAGTAGTCTCTCACCCTGGAATTTTTCCCTATCAAAGGCAACCCTACCTGAAACCCAGGAACAAGAACTATACTTAAATCATAATGTTGTTGTTGTTGTTTAGTCGTTCAGTCGTGTCCGACTCTTCGTGACCCCATGGACCAGAGCACGCCAGGCACTCCTGTCTTCCACTGCCTCCCACAGTTTGGTCAAACTCATGTTTGTAGCTTCGAAAACACTGTCTAACCATCTCGTCCTCTGTCGTCCCCTTCTCCTTGTGCCCTTCATCTTTCCCAACATCAGGGTCTTTTCCAGTGAGTCTTCTCTTCTCATGAGGTGGCCAAAGTATTGGAGCCTCAGCTTCATGATCTGTCCTTCCAGTGAGCACTCAGGGCTGATTTCCTTAAGAATGGATGCATTTGATCTTCTTGCAGTCCATGGGACTCTCAAGAGTTTCCTCCAGCACCATAATTCAAAAGCGTCAATTCTTCGGCGATCAGCCTTCTTTATGGTCCAGCTCTCACTTCCATACATCACTACTGGGAAAACCATAGCTTTTACTATACGGACCTTTGTTGGCAAGGTGATGTCTCTACTTTTTAAAATGCTGTCTAGGTTTGTCATTGCTTTCCTCCCAAGAAGCAGGCGTCTCTTAATTTCGTGACTGCTGTCACCATCTGCAGTGATCATGGAGCCCAAGAAAGTAAAATCTCTCACTGCCTCCATTTCCTCCCCTTCTATTTGCCAGGAGGTGATGGGACCAGTGGCCATGATCTTCGTTTTTTTGATGTTGAGCTTCAGACCATATTTTGCGCTCTCCTCTTTCACCCTCAATAAAAGGTTTTTTAATTCCTCCTCACTTTCTGCCATCAAGGTTGTGTCATCTGCATATCTGAGGTTGTTGATATTTCTTCCAGCAATCTTAATTCCGGCTAGGGATTCATCCAGCCCAGCCTTTCGCATGATGAATTCTGCATATAAGTTAAATAAGCAGGGAGACAAAATACAGCCTTGTCGTACTTAAATCATAATAACCCAAGGTAAATACATAAGTAATTAGAGACCTTGAGAAGATCAATCCTTTAAGTACCAACCAGAAGCCTGAAAATGACTGCGTATCGAGTGTGTGTCCTCTTTCTTGTGATCTCATGCCTGGCCCCTCAGGTAATTGAGTGAAGAAAAAAGAATCCATAAGCAATTGGGCTGGGTTCTGCTAAGCTGCAGTGTCTTGTAGTGCTCCGGTTTCCCAGTCACTTGCTAGGTCATTAGCCAAGGGCTGCTAACTTGAATATTGGGGGGGAGATAAGCCCCATTCCCACATAATCAATCACCATTTGACTTGCAATGCCCATAAACTTTGGGGGAGCCCCAACCCCGCCATTGTTTTATTTGGGGGCTGAAGGGACCTTGGTTCCTGGGAGTTGGGTTCTTCTAAGCTCCAGTGTCTTGCAGTGGTTCAGTTTCCCAGTCACTTGCTAGCTTACTAGCATGTGACTCAACCAACTCATCTGCTCTGACTCTGAGTTCAAGGTTGGGGCCAGGAAGAGTCGACTGGGAAAGTTTCCCTAGTTTCCTTCTCTTGTCACTACAGTTTGGGCTCCACTGCACCTGAGAGTAGCAGGCTAGCTAGCTCACATTGTTCCACCTTGAGCCTGTTTGCTGTCTGTTTAAAAAACCGTTTTAGTGAAGCTTCTTCATTGTGGCAGCAACAACACAGGCAAGTGCCACATAAACAGGTCAATGCATGAGCCTACATGAAACCTACAGTATTCATGACCAAGGTATCTTTCCACTCTGCCTCCATGCACAGTCAATGGGATTTCTTAAAGGCATTGTTAGTGGCATACTGGGAAGAAGCAACTTGAAGAGAAAAAGAGCCCAGTCACCATGTTTCTGGTCTCCATTTCACTGTGAGGGAAAGATGACCTAGCTGAATGTGAGAGGTATACACCATTTGCTGGGAACTAGACTAAGTTCCTGATACTGAACCTGAGCATAGTGGCCTGCAGAGCTCAAATCAGAATGCTCACAGATGCCTTTCCCCTGCTCAATCCACCTGTTGAGTTGCATACCTCTGCTTCCACCATGCTTGCCTAATGGCCCTGCAACTTTCAGCCTGCCTGCCTGCCCAAGGACACCTACAAGCAGAAAAAGCTGGTGCTGTTTTACTGGCTCAGAACAACAGGAAAGAATGTGATGGGGGGAGGGCCAGAATGTGTGGTTTTAAAAAATGTCAAGTCTCAGTTTGTATCCCTTCCAATGCTCCACTACAACACTTGCCCCTATGTTCCCTGAGTCTCATGTTGCTCCGATGCCAAGTTGGATATGGAAGACGTGTACTATCTGTGAAAATTACTTTGTGTTTCTGAAAAATATATTATCTGACTACAACACTGAATATATGTATTTAATAACTACAATGTGCATTATGCAGGAACTTAAATGTAGCCATACTTAAATGTAGCCTCTGAGGTAAAGTGCAGTTCCTAAAAGCTTAATCTGCACACTTATAAATTCTTTCAGCTGAACTATCTTGGGTCAAAATTTATCAGCATTTTGAGACTTGGTCTCTTTTTTCAACTGCTAGTACTTAAGATGCCAGGACATGAGTGGCACTGTGGGTTAAACCACAGAGTCTAGGACTTGCAGATCAGAAGGTCGACGGTTCGAATCCCCACGACGGGGTGAGCTCCCATTGCTCAGTCCCTGCTCCTGCAAACCTAGCAGTTCGAAAGCACGTCAAAGTGCAAGTAGATAAATAGGTACCGCTCCAGAAGGAAGGTAAACGGCGTTTCCGTGCACTGCTCTGGTTCGCCAAAAGCAGCTTAGTCATACTGTCCACATGACCAGCTCCCTTGGCCAATAAAGCGAAATGAGCGCCGCAACCCCAGAGTCGGCCACGACTGGACCTAATGGTCAGGGGTCCCTTTACCTTTACCTTTACTTAAGATGCCAAAAGGCACTTGGTTGCTTTCAGTTCAACAGACCCACAGTGCTACACCTCTGGTAAGAAATACAAACTAATACAAACCTAAATAAGAGATCAAACAGAGGGGAAATCAATATGTCAATGATAAAATTAATATAAAAGATGTTATGCACAATTACAGGCAAAAAGGAAGGAGATAAAGATATGGAAAAAGTGCAGAGAGATTTGATATTCCTGAAAAGAGATTTTTTTGAACATTGTAATAAAAATTCCAGATTGCTGGCTAGAGCTTTGTAGTCAAAAAAAGTAAAGAATTTAATTAGCCTAATAAAAGATAAAACAGGTAATATTCACAATTTGATGAAAGATAAGTCGAGAGTATTTCAGGAGTTTTACCAAGAGTTATATTCAGCAGGTAACAATTCTACGGGAAAGAGGAAATAATTTATTGAGAGACACTGGAAGAAAAAGCTAGAAAGTAGGGATAGAAAGGTTATGAAACAACCAACTTCAGAAAAAGAAATAGAGGACGTTATACGGAAACTAAAAGGAGAGAAACCCCTTGGTTTGGATTTGATGGATTGGGAATGGAATGTTAAAGTATTAAGAAATATATTGGTTCCTAAATTAAAAGTATTATATAATTCAGTAACAGAGGGTAAGAGGACCCCTCCATCATGGGAACAATCAATAATTATCTTAATTCCAAAACCAGAAAAAGAGTTGAAGGACCCAGGATCATATGGGCAGATTTCCCTAATGAATCAAGATGCTAAAATATTGACCACAATAATGGCAAAAAGGATGAATAATTTTATGTATAAATATATAAATAAAAATCAATGTGGCTTTGTAGCAGGAAGACAGATGTCTAGTTTAATAGGAGTTGAAAAAATAGATATAAAAGATGAATAAAATAAAAAGAATGAAATAAATAGAAAGCTGCTTTGTTGTTATTTAATCGTTTAGTTGTGTCCGATTCTTCGTGACCCCATGGACCAGAACACGCCAGGCAAGCTGCTATAGTAGCATATTTTTAAGGCATTTGATTGTGTAGAATGGCCAGTGTAATAATTATAGAAAGTTTAGGATATGGAGAACAATTTTTTAAAGGGATTTATAAATATTTAAATGTTTGAGGAACAAGGCATATGTCATAGTGAATGATGGTATAACAGAAGAAATAACACTAGCACAAGACACAAGACAAAGATGCCCCCTTTCCACAATTTTATTTGTATTGGTCATGGGAACAAGGGACCAATGTAATTAGAGAAAATGGAAATATAAAAGGAATAAGCAACAAAGGAAAAGAAAAAATAAGCTTGTTTGCAGATGACACCTTGCTAACAATCGAAAATCCATTGGAAAATGTGCCGGTAATAGAGGCACAATTGAAATTTTTTTGGGAGAAATAACAGGGTTTCAAATTAATTGGTCCAAATCAGAGATTATGATATTCAACTATGATGATGAAAAATGATTTTTTTGAAGGAAATAAAAATAGACATAAAATTAAGAAATGCAATAAAGTACTTGGGAATAAATATAACAAGAAAATTCAAAAATTTAGAACAAGAGAATTTTAACAAATTAAAGAGGGAAATTAAGGAAAAGCTGGAGGAATATAATAAAATTAAGCTTTCATGGTTTGGAAGAATAACGATAATTAAAATGAAAATCTTGTCTACAATATATTTTTTTATTTAGAATGTTACGAATTAATATATTGGAGACAAAGATAAAGGGTTGGAAAAGAATGATCATTAAATTTTGTAATGGGGATAGGAAACCTCAAATTAATAAAATAAGATGGTATAAACTCCAGAAAACAGGTGGACTGGGTCTCCCCAACACAAAGTTATATTATATAGCAAATCAGTTAAGATATATCATAGATTGAATAACAGAACCAGGAGAGTTAGAATGGTTAGAGAGTGGTACACAGGAAATGAGGGAGAAGTTAGTGAAATATAAAGGAAAATTGATCCCAGCAAATTTCCCACTAACTCCAGTTGTGATGATAGAAGACTTCCCAGTAAATTTAAAAAAGGAAATTGGAAAAGAAGCGAAAGAGAAGAAAATACTTGAAATAAAGGATTGGGGGGGAGAAAATGAGAAGCTCTAACAGGAAGTAAAATAGCTTGGTTTGACTGTATACAACTGCAGCAATGGACAAAGAAATGCTTAAGGGAAAGCAAGAACTGCAAAGAATATACAATTTAAAAAAATGATTATAAAAACGGGAGATAAAGAAGAAAATACAGCTATAAAAGGGGAAACCTGTGAAATTTATAAAATATTAGTAGAAATGGAAGATCAAGATCAATAAAAAGAGATGTGGGGTAAGGAGACAACAGGGCAGCTAAATAGTCAAAGCTGAGGGGGAATATGGGAGAATCGTACACTGAAACTGTTGTCTATAAGAATAAAAGAAAATTATTGTGAACTAGTTTGGATATGGTATTTCACACCAGTCAGATTAATTCAAATAAGCAACGAATATTCAGTGCTATGTTGGAGGGGATGCCAGGAAACTGGGAATTATGTTCACATGTGGTGGGGGTGTAAATATGCACAATTTTTCTGGCAAAGCGTGTTTAATTACTGGGTTAAAGCTGACTGAAAGTCCAGAGGTAGCATTATTCTCAAGTTTACCATGGGGTGGAAGGTTCACTGGCTATGAAGGACTTGCTCACAAATTTATTGACAGCTGCACGAATTATGATACCCTAGGAAGGGGCAAGCAGAATATAAAGTGGGAAAATGGCATGAAGAGGTGTGGGATATGCCATAGCTATTAATGATAAATTAACATGTGTTGTTAAGGTAAGATGGGGAATACGCAGGAGTAATGATTCTGAGGAGATACGGAAGGTGTTTGTAGAATTTGTACTGTTAAAATGGAAAGGGGTCAAACCATTGCAAGAGGTTTTGAAATTTTGGGATGTTGGATAGCTACAATGGAATGGTCTCAGTGGTGGGGTGCACATTTTTATTCTTATTTATTTATGATTAGTACTTTGTCAAAATAAAAAATAAAAACAGAAAAAAGAAGACAGATTACATGTGCCAGAAGAGTTTATTTTTCATGGTGAATTTCACCATGAGGCCTGAGCTCTTCCTTTCACCACTAGGCTCCCAATTTCTTCTGCTGCTACTTTTAGGATTCCTCAGCATCGTAGCATTTGGTTTTAATCTGAAATAATGGAAATTCTCGAAAGCCAACACCTTTTCCATTAAGGGCACAAACGTCTTCAGTTGCACAGCCTTTTATTCTCAGTTCCCAATATTTAGTAATGTCTGGGAAATAAAAGGCATAAGGTTTGAATGAGTTTGCATGATGGTATTGCTATGAAAGCTCAGTGTTCTTAGAACCAACAAATTGTATTATTTTTCTGGCAGTCAGATATCATGAGCGCATGCCTTTGGAACCTTACCCTGTGTACCAAATTAAACCCAGCAGGTGGCCAAATTTGACTACCATATTTTTTGCTCTATAGGACGCACTTTTTCCCCTCCAAAAATGAAGGGGAGATGTGTGTGCGTCCTATGGGGCGAATGCAGGCTTTCACTGAAGCCTGGAGAGCGAGGGGGGTCGGTGCGCACCGACCCCTCTCGCTCTCCAGGCTTCAGGAAGCTACCCGCTAGCCGTGGGAGACCCAGCTCTCCCACGGCTAGCGGAGACCTTGCCAGCACCCAGAAGCTTGGGGCGCGCTGAGCTCCGCACGCCCCAAGCTTCGGGATTGGCGCAGCGCTCCGCTAGCTGTGGGAAAGCTGCGCGGCTCTCCCACAGCTAGCGGAGACCTTGCCGGCACCCAGAAGCTTGGGGCGCGCTGAGCTCCGCACGCCCCAAGCTTCGGGATTGGCGCAGCGCTCCACTAGCCGTGGGAGAGCCGCACGAAGCCGCGCGGCTCTCCCACGGCTAGCGGAGACCTTGCTGGCACCGCACGCCCCAAGCTTCGGGATTGGCGCCCCAAGCTTTGGGATTGGCGCAGCGCTCCGCTAGCCGTGGGAGAGCCGCACGAAACCGCGCAGCTCTCCCACGGCTACCGGAGACCTTGCCGGCACCCAGAAGCTTGGGGCGCGCTGAGCTCCGCACGCCCCAAGCTTCAGGATTAGCGCAGCACACCTGGGGGGGAAATAAAATTTTTTCCCTTTATTTCCCCCCCACAAAACTAGGTGCGTCCTAAGGGCCGGTGCGCCCTATGGTGCGAAAAATACGGTATTTTACCAAAGCCACACCCACTTGCCTTACATATTACATATAATATGTGTCAGGTCAATCTGCTGCTGCAGCAGAACAGTTGGTAGCTGTGATAACCACTCTGAATTGTGGCTTGAGGAGCAGGGCTTGGAGTCCCAGTCAATAGGCTGAACTTGTTGAAAGCAAAATCTGCTCCCTATGTCAATCACCCACATGTCACATAGGAAGCTGAGCTGGCATCAGGATCCAGAACTCAATGCAACATATTTCTGAGGAAATGACGTGCTGACCAGCATAGCTGTCAACTTACAGATTTGAAAATAAGGGACCAGCAGCCTCGAAAATAGGGGATCAGCAGCCAAAATAAGGGATTTTCCAAACACAGGTATGTTCAACTTCTGAGCCCCTCCAAGCCAAAGGCAGAAAGCCCAGCCAGCAGCCGAACAAAGCCTCAAGCGGTGGTTCCCACAGCGCAGCAACCCGGCAAAGGGGATGCAGCAAGGAAAACCACCGTCACCTCTCCGCTAGGAAGCACTGAGCAAAGGCGAGTCCCCAGACAACACGGCTGATTTGATCGGCACAAGGCATGCAAGCTCCACCACCCAGTTGTTCTTAGACTCCTTATTGGGTGAGCAACCAAGCAACATAGTTGTACCCTCCTTCCTCCCTGGCTGGCAGGGAGGGAGGGAGAGGAGCTACTTCCTTTGAAACCCAGGAAATTTAAGGGGCATCATCAATAAGGGACAGCAGCGGGACACAGCGCTGGGATAAGGGACTTTCCCACCAAATAAGGGACGGTTGACAGCTATGCTGACCAGTCCTCCACCCTCCCTTGTATCCCTCACCTTTGCTGCCCCTTGTGCATTAGAGGACAAAGGTGTGCTGCGAGGAGCCCCCTGTACATTTGTAGGCTCTCCATGCAATGTTAAAACCCTGCACGTGAGTGAGTCTGCCCCCTCTAGTCCTTATGCAATTCATAGGGGGGATAGTTTGGAATCCAAAATCTGACTAGAGCACCCTCCTTTCCCCGGGAGAAAAAAAATCAAAACTATACACATATAACATACATAAAAAGGAAAGAAAGATCAGTCATTGCTTTTCTGGCAGTGAGAAAGGGACAGTGAGTCAAATTTTTGGCTGAATGGCAATATTACTCACCTCCAGCTTGACTATAGAAGTCAATACACTTGGTCTCATTGGCAAGGCAGCTGACATTCCCCTGAGTTTTGCAATTAAGTTTCCCTTTATAAAAGGTGCGACGGAAGCAGGCTGGGCACTGTCGACCATTGGGAGAAAGATCTTCACGTGTCGGAACTACCAAAGTAAAAATGCAGTGTCGGCCTATGAATGCAATACATTCCCTCCTTTCTCTCTTAACTTTACTTCAGTCGTTTTCACGCCTTCTAGTAATGTCTGACCATAGCTGGACTTGGAATGTCTCCATTGTGTCCTACAATTGTCATCAACTTGGCAGATCAGACATGTCTGCTGTGCTTGCTCTAAATAATGTTTTTGTGTTTCACTTTCTGTCACGCATTTTCTTTCTCTGTGGGTTTTCTGAAGCTCTCACTTGGTGTAAGGGCATCAGGCAAGCTATCTACTCTCTGTTTCTGAAACTCCATATGTGAGCGTACAGATAGCTGAATTCTCCTGGAGGTAATCCCCTCCCCCCCCTCTCTCTCAATGCAAGCAAGGAGTGGGCAGGCCCAGAACCCAAATTGGGCAGAACTAAGCCAACAGTTTCCATATGTCTTTCTATTTCATTTACTCCAGCCTACCTCCCTCCCCACCCAGTTAGAAATTTGACCGCTGTAAGTAAGGAGGACAAAAGTATTCCGCTTCCTAAGAGGACATCATCTACTCTATATATCCCAGATTCAAGAATAAACTATAGATACTCCTTAGAACAATTGAACCCAGTGTCTTAATGGACCGAATAACAGAAATGCTACACTTTACCTGTAACTAGATGGCACTTTGTGCAATGGCTTTATAAGCCTTTAAACTTCAGAGATAAATATACTTACTGTGGACAGGTTCCTCATTGCACTGTTCAGAATGGCAGCAAAAGACCTTCATCTGGAGGAATTTCCCATAGGCTGAACTGATACTGAAATCTCCTGTGTGGCAACCTTTAGAAAGAACACAACCCCGGACAGTTGCCATTGTACGCGTTGGATCTGTAAAGAACAAAAGGAAATAAATCACAAAGATCTGCAAAGATTCTGGTTAATTCCTACCAAATGTATTTATTTTTAATGGTATTTCCCATTAAGTAAATTATTCACCCTTCAGTGAGAAAGTAAGCAATTCAAAGTTCTTGAACCAATAGATAAACCAAAACACAATTTTCCTTCAAATTCCACTATTCTCTGATATCGCTAAGCAGTTCCCCAACCAAACTGTGCATACAAAAATGCAAATATTAAAGAATATGTGCATAGAAACAGGTGGCATTCAATGCTAGTCCAACTCACAATAGACCCACAGTGATTAATGAGTGTAGCTAACTTAGGGTCATTAATTTCAGTTGCTTTCTCTGCGTCAGACTTAGTTGAGTGCAATCCAGCTATAGTAGTTTAAAAAATGTATTAATAGAAATGGTTTGCAAATACCTTTATATTAGTCAAAACTGCAGGAGAATGTTGTACTAGGAGAAAATTGCTCTTAAATGCTGGCACATTTTATGAGTTATTTATTTATCTTCTGCGTAGAATTCAATGTAAGTTTGGAAAAAATGAAAAGGTGAGAGACAGATTAACCCCCCCCCCCATCAGAGACTGTAATAGATCTGTCTGTCTGGAAGGCTCTAGTTGAAAGACGTAGCAGATGGAAAGGGCACCTCATTTATCAGATGAGAGTGAATTTGCAACGTTCTGATGATGGAGGAAGGTTTCCCTGACTCAGTGGCATATCGTGGGTTGCCATCACCTGGGGCCATACAGAGAGAACGTCTAACAGTGTCTACATCACCCAGGAGATTGCAGCCACAGAGATAAGTCATTCCACTGTCTGCAAAGGTCACTTCCTGGTTTACATAGAAAAGCTGTTTTCAATGGAGCCAAGCAACGGAAGCCCATAGCTGTATTGAGGCAGCACTGGGTGTTGAAATTTTGCAGCCCAACAATTTTGTGCCCAGGGAAATCACCCCTGCATGCTAAAAACTGCCCTCACATTATGCACAGTTGTCACCAGTCAGCCTTTGTGTACTTTGTTACTGCTGAAGACTCACCAATTGTGACAAATGATGTCTAACTTTTTTACCACAATCTGTTATCTCAGGTCATTATTCCAGGGCCTGCAGGCAATGAGATAACTGGAAGCTGAAACTGAGAGATATCCAACATGCCAGGGGCCATTGTGAAGCTGAGGCCATATAGTCCTTCCTTGTGTTCTAAAATCAGTGCGTAAAGGTAAAAGGACCCCTGACCGTTAGGTCTAGGCACGGACGACTCTGGGGTTGTGGCACTCATCTCGCTTTACTGGCCGAGGGAGCCGGCGTACAGCTTCCAGGTCATGTGGCCAGCATGACTAAGCTGCTTTCTGGCAAACCAGAGCAGGATAAAAGTGTCATTGCACTCTGAGTTTCGCAACGATTGCAAGAAACTGAAGGAGACCTGGATCTCTGGGCAGAATAACATCACGGCACACATTGTCTTCCTCAAGATGTTAGTTGGAATAATTCCAGAAGGAAAAATAGCCTTTCAGGACAATTTTCTTTCTTTCTTTGTAAAATCTAATCTGGACCAGCAGGGGTAGCAGCAAACAGGGAAACTCCAGCTGCCCCAAATGATGCCTGCATTGAATTTCTAATAATTTATTTAAGTTATTTATTTAACTGAATGCCTTGCCTTATGATGGAAAGGTCACCACAATCAAACTAGAGCTCACTCTTTCTGGTTAAAGCAGGGGTGGCTATGCTGTAGCCCTCAATTGTTTTCTGAACTACAGTTTCCATCATCTCGATCCATTGGTCATGCTGGCTGAGGTGGATGGGAGTGGTAGTCCATCAACTTCTAGAGGGCCATAGCATAGCTGATGCATGTCAGGATCTTTACGCTGAAACCTTCATGTGATGCAAAGAGAGAAGCAATGATGGAATAAGAAGAGTTTGGATTTGGATTTGATATCCCGCTTTATCACTACCCGAAGGAGTCTCAAAGTGGCTAACATTCTCCTTTCCCTTCCTCCCCCACAACGAACACTCTGTGAAGTGAGTGAGGTGAGAGACTTCAAAGAAGTGTGACTGGCCCAAGGTCACCCAGCAGCTGCATGTGGAGGAGCGGGGAATTGAACCCGGTTCACCAGATTACGAGTCCACCGCTCTTAACCACTACACCACACTGGAATAAATTTATGAGACAGAGGATAGCTGCTGTGTGATGGATTAGAACCTAGGCTGCCAGGGTTCAACTCTCCACTCAGCCATGAAGCTCACTCAGTGAACCTGGACACTTCCACTCACAAGGTTGCATGCCAAGGGTAAGAACCATGTACACCACCTTGTGCTCCATGGAGAGAAGATGGGATATAAATACAATTCATAAAGAATAAATAGTGTTAATTTAGACACAAAAGTCGTTCCTTGGGATGACAAAGAGCAAACGAAAAGATTCAGCTCACCTATATTGTTATGCAGAACCATAGAGGCACAGGTTTCACTAGAATTACAGGTAGCTTTTTCATTCCCTTTACATGAGGTTTCGTTCGCATGACAGGAGGAACATTTCAGAGATGTCACTGCAGAAAGGAGATAGAGGTGGGTGAAGGAGATTTCTTGAAATGGTAATGAGATGGTAATGGGGAAACCTTTTGTGCAAGTATGTCAAATGTCAAAAGCAACTGGGGGAAAGTGGATCTCTCACCCACAGTTCTCTGCACCACCAAGCTGCTACACTTCTGCGACTGCTTTGGGGGAAAGAGTGGAAGTTCATCAGAGTTAAATTCCTAGTTGAATGTAAGGTGTTGGATGCTGACTAAGCTGGTGGAGCATAACTGCTGAGCTGTTTAATGGGAATTGTTGAATTGAACATTTTAATCATGGTGGTTTATATTTTAAAGTGTTTTTATTGCATATTTTAACTATGGTGTATATCTTAATCATTCTGGATTTTAACAAAAATGCAGATATGTTCATTTGTTTTTAGTAAATGATGTAGAAGCAATTTAGAGATGAATAATTTATTAATTAATAGTGGTATAATCTAGATAGATTTGCTATATCCAAGTATCCCAGAAACTGTAGCTTTCACTTGGGCCTGAGTGTGATTAATCAGATTCCTCCATTGCGTGTCGAGACCCTGAGACCATCCCCTTGTTGATGAATAAGACACAAGGACACAGATATTAGGTTAATGTTATTGGACAAATTTAGGCCACAACTTTATTGGTTACAGAATGTGAGTGGCATTGGCTTAGGCATTGGAATTGACCCGACTATATCTGACTCCTCCCCATCATGCAGGGAGTCCAGTAAGGGTCAACAACCGGTAGGGGGAGCCCCGTCGATGCAAACCAACTCAAGCTCCCCCTGCGTTCCCGACAGGGTTGTGTCATGGCCCTAGCCCAACCCCGGACTTCGGGTAAGATCCACACCAGATTCCTTTAACGGAATACCCTTAAGCTTGAAGGGGAAGTGGTGGCCACACCTCCCCTCCCCCATCATAAGATCAACCAATGCCTAACCGCCAAACCTTACCAAGTTGTGACAATTGCTACAAGGTAGGCGAAAACCAAATGACCCATGCCAATTTGCTAAGTGGAAAAATTCCTACCAGGCCCTTCAATGGCGACCAACTGAGGTCCATAGCAAGGCCAAGTATCCCAGAAACTGTAGCTTTCACTTATTGAGCCTGAGTGTGCTTAATCAGATTCCTCCATTGCATAAATACATGTTTGGAACATATACTTGGCTGTCAAGGCTTAAGTGCTTAAATTCTTGAGTTGACTCTCCCCTACTTCTCCTTGGTAACCCAGCAATATTTGTTCTCTATTATGCTGATCTCCTTTCCACACTGTCCTTCCCTCCCAAGGAGCAAGTCTTTTCAGTGTCATCTAAAGATGAAAAGATTCCCATTCTGCTGGTCCCTACTTACCTGAAGAAAGCAGGGCCAAGAGGAGGCATGTGCTCAGAAGTGATTTCATCATTTTCGAAAGATGAGGCGATTCAGAGCAGAGATGGACCAGGAATGAGAACTGATGCAGGTGAAGTCTTACAACAAGATATTTATAGACCAAGGATTCATGCTGTGGGCAACACTTGGGAACAAATGGTTCAGTGAAGTCCGGGAGTGGGGGCTGTGTGTTTGCCAAGAAGACACTGAGGGACATAGTGAAATCCTAAGCTCCATTTCGAAATTGGCTAAATTAGTCCTTTTTGAGTGCCAGACACTTTTCAGAAGTCATTTTCTATGTAACTAATTTACAATGCAGTCTTAACCCATCTTGGCTTTGTATTGCATGGATGCACTGGAAGCTTCAACTCGTAAAACTGATTGCACAGACCCATAAGCTGGGGTTGAACTGAGCCACTTTTTGTTTTGACCTTAAGTAAACATCAACCAAGGGGGGGTTACAATGGGGTGGGAGATGTGAGCCGAGAAGTGAGCCTTGGGAACAATCCATCACCTGAAAAGTGCCTAAAGAGTCTCACCAGGCTAAACCAAACTATTTCTTTTCCTGCACCTAAACCACCCCTGAAAGGGGAGAAATCTCTGTTTAGTCCCCTTTCCTCATTTAGTCCCTTTCCATGAGAGGTACTCCTGCATCTCCCTCCACAGGTCGGTAGGAAGATGTCATAGCTGACATCCATCAAATGGACTCCATGTGGCCTATACAGTTAAACCCCACCAACCTCAATGCCTTTATGGAAGATTACTTGACCTGCCAGGTTCTGAACTGCGAGCCAAACTTACCTGTTGACTTTTTTTCTTGCCCTGTAAATTCACCTGGGATCCCAAGAAACCTACTGAGCTCTTCTTGGCAATATTTTGTATAACTCACGTGTAACTGCCAACCAATGTTGCCAGATAACTTGAAAATCCAATGTGGCCTGCAGGCTCAGAGCCTTTACTTTCAGCAGACCCAGATCATTGTTGCCCAGGTGTCAACAAAGGGAGCAACCAGTTGAAACACATGCCGCTGTGGCCCAACCACCAAACTGAGGTCAACTGACTCAATCCCAGTTGCGTGTCAAAGTTGTAAGGGGTGGCCCTCCGACTGGCCCCGAAACACGTGCTGTGACCGCAGATAAGGACCCTCTATCTCTCCCTCCAGACATAATGCATTTCAAGCATTAGGTCCCAGCTTGCCCCCTAGGGGACATCAGTAAATTTAAACTAGCCTGCAGTGCCACTGCCCCACCACTTGGAAGTGTTGATCAGAAAAACCTAGGTGAGTCATGGTAGATGCTGCACCAATATGAAAAAGGGGTCCCAAATGAATCTGGATCCAAGCCCAGGTTGTACAGTGCCACCTTAATGACTGCCCAGAATAGAAAATGTGCTAGTGGTAAAAGCTGCACATGCATAAAGAAATATCCCTGACATCGCTCACCCACTGTGGAGCCTGCCAGCTGAACTCTTGGTACCATCTAACTTTAGCAGTAGAAGGAAGTGGGGCTGAACAAAATAAGATGCAAAATCTCATGTTTTACTTCAAATACCCTTTATCATCATTCTACACATTCTGCACATATAAAACAAAGATATAGAATACAGATTCAATTTGCCAGAAATTTAGTTTTCATGATGAATTTCACCAATTGTGAAAAAGAAAACCCATGAGGCCTAAGCTCCTCCTCTCACCACTAGGCTCCCAATATCTTCTGCCACTACCATAAAAGGGTGAATCAACAAGAATGAGTGTTTTGCTGTCTTGTATCTACCCTTCAAGGTCAATATGCTTTGAGGATATCTCAGCATTTAATTCTATGGAGTGTCAGCTCACCATATTCTAAGCTTCTTCCATTAAGGGCACACCAGTCTTCAGCTGCACACCCTTTGAATTTGAGAGTCTCAAATTTCCAGAACGATCTGTGTAATAAAAAGAATAAGCTTTGCATGAGTTCTTTATTTGGGCCTTAGGGATAGGGATGGCTGTGGTTATTAAAGCTCGGTTGTTGGGGAGCCACAATCTGTGGCTGTCTTACGAGCATGGAAGTCTGAGGGAATGCATAAAGTCTTCAAATGCATATAGTTTCTGAATTAAATTAAATTTGGTTTTCAGTTCCTTCAGGAGTGATATTCAGTGAATATTGTAAAACGGTTCCAAAGGGATTACCAAGAGCTGAGGAAATCAGGTTCTGCAGTTTCATTCCTCCTTGTTCCAATTGTATCACATTGTTGGGAAAGAGTAAAGATACTTTGAGTCATCTGATTGGCTTGCCTTTAACCACGTTGTCTTGAATTGAACCAAGCTTGTTCTTTATACCTGCTTCTCTACCCATCTTCAGTAACAACCTCATCTATATGCGTTATATTTCTCAATTTCTCTTACACTTGTGAAGGGAAATGTTGATTATAAGTTTGGAAAAAAGAAAAGAAAACATTGTCAGCTACCCAGATACTAGCATAGTTAAACTGAGCTTCTTTACTTACTCCCACAAAATTTGTAGCAATGTTTTTTCTAAGGTCAAGCTAAGAAAAACCAAACAAGCCCTTTATCTACTCCGTTTTCCCCTTTCTTCATCCTAGATATGCAGCAATGCTCTTTTATTTATACATTATTTATTTCCAAAGATTTATACATGGCTTGATTATAAAAAAGCAGAATTTCTCATGTACTCTGTTTAACTTGGCTTGTAGCCAACACACTAATTGTCTACTCCAAAAGCTGCACGTATTCAATGTCTCAACAGAGTTGAGTCCGGGAAAGAGCCCGCCTGTCAGTCGGAGCGCCGTGTCAGGCTCTGCTGCTGTGGGCGGCTCTGTGCTGTGAGTTCGGGGCGACCAAGCCAGTGAGACGCTGAGGCGGCCAGCCAGCTCTGCCCACCTGCGCGCCTGGGTTTGGGCAACCTGGGGAGGGGCGCTGGGTGGATCTTTGCACCCCGGCACCGCATATGCTTAAGACAGCCCTGACCAGAACCCCACCTCACAGAGCAAACTTCCATGGTTGGAATGTAGAGATATTGATAAATGTTTTAAGGTGAAGACCCACGACTTAAGCATGTGTGGGAAAGGATTGAAAATGAAATTAGAAGATCAATCGATATGTGTGTTTGAATGCCACAGTTTGGAATTTAGAGATAGTTGAGGTATTCTATACACAGTGGGTAGAATCTGCCAGGGATGTGTTCAAAGGCAAAGTGGTTGCTTGAGCAAAGTGGTTGCTAATGGGTTACAGCTGCTTCAAAACCCACACTTTAGATCTCACGTGCATATTTCGGGTGAATGCTGGATAGTGGGACCAAGGTGCCTTTGTTGGGTTTACAGCCAATCTCTCCCAGGAAGGAGGGAGTTGGTTCTTCTACTTCCATTGTTGGAAGCCACAGTTTGTGGCTGTCTTACAAGCCTGGGGGTCTGGGGAAATGCTTCCCTAGCAGTGCTGTATAAAATCTTCAACTGCCTATAGTTTCTTTATTAAATTTATTTTGGTTTGCAGTTCCTCCAGGAGGTGGATATAAGGCCAACTTAAGGCCTACATTACTCCTCGCAAGGCAGGCTTGTGCAGTCACATCAGGATTAAAAATCTTAGAGTACATTTTCCACATATGATTTATTTTCCCCTATGTGATTCATGGTTCTTAAATTATCGTTTATAAAGATGCCCTACTGAAATCCCCCCCCTTTTTTGTCTTGCCTCATTTCCATTCTCCTAATGCGATGGATATAGAAACATACAATGTGCTCCTTCGAGACATTATTGTTTTCATGCAGCAGGGCTACTGAAAGTCTTTCATTTTATTGATATTCTCTTTTTTAAGGATGATGGGTTTTTATTGGAAAACGGTATATTTAACATGAGGCATTGCCTTTGTCTTTGCTTTTGTTTTATGTGGTGTCTAACTTGGTTCAAAAGAGCATATATATTTTTATCATCTTCCAGGCCCCTTTGCTGAAGTGGCAAAGCTAGACATTGTTCAGGGTTATTGACAGGTCCCAGGGACAAAGTGATATTCAGTGAATATTGTGCAATGATTCAAAAGGGATTACCAAGAGCTGAGGAAATCAGGTTCTGCAGTTTCATTCCTCCTTGTTCCAATTGCACCACATTGTTGGGAAAGAGTGGAGAAACTTTGGATCGTCTGATATGCTTGCCTTAAACCACATTGTCTTCAACTGAACTAAGCTTGTACTTTACACATAACAACCTCATCTAAATGTATTCTATTTCTCTATTGCCTGGAAACCTTCCTTATTCTCTGGTACCTGGACCATTCTTTAAGTGTATATTTTTATTGGTTTTCATAAACATATAACAAAACAATCACTAAACAGCTGCCCACAATCGAAGTATGCCACCTTTTCTGCAATCTCTCCAGCTACCACATAAGTATTCATGTTTTTCTAACATTTGTTCTTCTTTTAGATTTGCTACAAAATTATCCTATGTTATTTCATCAGCATGGAAGCATCCATCCAGAGTGTGGTCATCTTCAACTAAAGAATCAAGAAGGTGACGACATCCAGATTTGTTGTCATTCTACTGATAACACATTGCTTAGATGCTTTTAGCTAGGATATGAAGTAAATGGCCATAAAATGTCAAAGAATGCACCAGTTGTTTCTTTCCTTATATTTGCACTGACACACTGAATGGCCGTTCTGACAGTAAGGAAAGCATTTGGAATGCAGAACATGAATGAACTTTGAATTCTCATGTTAAATGTGAGGTTCCTGAGAAACTCCCATCTCCATTTGAAGCAGTTGTTCCTAGCTATTGCCCTGAGGCTCATGTGGTCCTAATGCCATGTTAGATATGGAAGACATGTACTATCTGTCAAAATTACTCTGTGTTTCTGAAAAATATATTATCTGATTACACATGTTCTCCATAATAGAGAGCACGTGTTGTAGTGTGGGCCAAAAAGGCCACCCCACTGTTGTGGGCAAATTGGCCACATGCTGTGATTGGGCACGGAGTGTTGCTGGGGAGAATGTTATGTTGCTAAAGTGTGGGAGGGGTCAGAGGTCTTAAATACAAGGCTCACAGCCTGGGGCCTTCTCTTGGGTTGGATCACCCGCCCACCCTCCCTGAAATGGGAAGGGGTTCGTTGTCCTCTGACCTTGCTATGCCTGTCATGGGGTCGTCCGCCTTGGGGCAGGCGCCTGGTAGGAATTTTGTCCATTTGGCTGATTGGCTGTTGCCATTTGGTTTTTGCCTACTGCCACAACTTGTAAGGTTGGCGGTTAGGCATTGGTTCAAATTGGTTGGTGGAGGGGTAAGTGCCTACCCCTTCAATGGTGGTGCAGAAAGGGAATTCCGTTAAAGGAATCCAGGGGCTTGCCATTCTTTTCGTCCTTGTCCCTGGCATCGGACTTGGGCCGTGCAAGCCACCAGGAGCATGAGGGTGAGAAGTGAGGGACTGAGGCCCAGCTTCATTTTCTCCCCAAAATTGTTTCCCTCACTGGCTTCTGCTGGAATCCGGAAGTCAGTTCTGTCCCCCCTGACTGACTTCCGCTGGAATCCGTTCTCATACTTCCCGTCAAATACCCTTTCTCATCATTCCACACATTCTGCATATACAAAACAGACACAGAATACAGATTCTATGTGTTAAAAGATTTTATTTTGATCATGAATTCCACCAATACTGAAAAAGAAAACCCAGGAGGCCTGAGCCCCTCCTCTCACCATAAGCTGTTAATATATTCTGCTGGTACCATGAACGGTGGAATTGACAAGGAGTAGATCTTTCCTCTCTCCTACCTACCCTTCGAGCTCAATCTGCTTTGTGGCATCAGAGCATTGGGTTACAATCCTATCCAAAAAAAGACGGCCAAGTGTAATATTTTTTCCATTAAGGGCACAGACGTCTTCAGTTGCACAGCCTTTGAGTTTCAATTTCTTAATTACTGTATCTGGGAAATGAAAAGCATAAGGTTTGCATGAGTTCTTTATTAGGTCCATGGGGATAGGGAAGAACATGATTATAAAAGCTTAATGTGTTTGGAACCAACACATGGTATGATTAATCTGTCAGCAAACTATCACTAGTGCATGCCTTAACCTGTTAGCCAATGAAGCCCAGCAGGTGGCTAAATTTGTCGCTTTTACCAAGGTAAAGGTAAAGGTACCCCTGCCCGTAAGGGCCAGTCTTGCCAGACTCTAGGGTTGTGGGCTCATCTCACTCTATAGGCCGGGAGCCAGCGCTGTCCGCAGACACTTCCGGGTCACGTGGCCAGCGTGACAAGCTGCATCTGGCGAGCCAGCGCAGCACACGGAACGCCGTTTACCTTCCCGCTGGTAAGCGGTCCCTATTTATCTACTTGCACCCGGAGGTGCTTTCGAACTGCTAGGTTGGCAGGCGCTGGGACCGAACGACGGGAGCGCACCCCGCCACGGGGATACGAACCGCCGACCTTTCGATCGGCAAGTCCTAGGCGCTGAGGCAAGTCCTAGGTGATTTTACCAAAGCTACACCCATTTGCCTTACACCAACAACACATCACATATGATATGTGTCAGGTAGATCTGCTGCTGCTGCAGAACAACTGGGAGCCTTGAAAGCCGCTCTGAATTGCTGCTTGAGAAGCAGGGCTTGCAGTCACAGTCAATAGCTGAACTCCTTGTTGCTGCCAGTGCCAATCAGCTGAGTGGCACCAACAGGAAGCTGTGCTGGCTTCAGGATCCAAGAACTCAATGCAACTAATTTCTGAGGAAAAATGAATAGTTGTGCACTGGCAGAATGTTTCTTTCTCCCAGCCTCCTTTTTAAAAAACTTTTGGCCAAGGTGTGTGGTAAGACACAGTCCTCCTGGACCAGCACTCAATGGTTCATACTGCTGTGTGGAGGAGCAGTCATGTGCCGGCTGGTTCTGCACCTTCCCTTGTATCCCTCTGCCCTGATGCCCCTTGCACATTAGAGGAAAAGGGTGTGCTGTAAGGAGCCTGTTGTACTTGTTTATGTTCCCCGCACAATGCAAAACCCTGTCCCTGAGTGAGTCTGTCCCCTCTAGTTCTTACCTAATTATAACAGGTGTAGATTGGAACCCAAAACAGAATAGAAACTTACTTGTCAGCTGGAAAATCCAAGCTTGCAGTAGCTTGTATTAGAAATTACCAAAACCTTCTACTAGAAGCCAAACTATAAATGATTTCTACACATTAAACCAATGCTTTCTGTACTTCAGAAATGCAAGGCAGGACAGTGCTATCAGGTCCTAAACCCTCCCTTGTATTTTTCCCATTTTCTGATGCCCCATTAGAGGACAAAAGTGTGCTGTGAGGAGCCTACTATGCCTTCGTAAACACCCCACACAATGCAAAACCCTGCCCATGAGTGAGTCTGTCCCCTCTAGTTCTTACGTCATTTTAGTGGGGGTAGATTGGAACCCAAAACAGGACTAGAGCAGCCTCCCTTTCCTCAGAGAAAGAAATCAAAGCTATATACACATAACACATATAAAAAGCAAACAAAGATTAGTCATTGCTTTTTTGGCAGTGACAAAGAGACAGAGGAGCAGATTTTCTTGGCTGATTGTAAATAATACTCACGTGAAGCCAGGGAAGTATAGTCGATGCACTTGGTCTCATTGCCAAGGCAGCTGACAGTCCCCTGACTTTTGCAATTGAAATTTGATCCTAAATAGGTGAGGTCGAAGCAGGCTGGGCACTCTAAACCATTGGGGGAAAGATCCTCACGAGGTGGAACTATCAAAGTAAAAACCTACAGTCAGTATATGGATGCACTTCACCCTCCCTTCTCTTTGTTGTTAACTTTATTTCATTTATTGCATGGTTTCTAGTAACTTCTAACCATAGCTGGAAGTGCTACCTCCATATTGTACTCTTTATTTGCCATCAGCTTTGCAGAACAGTAACATCTGCTGAGCATCTATAAATAATGATTTTGTGTTACACCTTTTGTCAGGTACAGTGGTGCCTCGCAAGACGAAAAGAATCCGTTCCGCGAGTCTTTTCGTCTTGCGGTTTTTTCGTCTTGCGAAGCAACCCCATTAGCAGATTAGCGCTGTCAGAGCTGGCTCCAGGTCCCAGCTCACAGAGGACCAACGCTAGCCGGTAGTAATGTACAAAGGTCTTTATTGAAGTACAGTTTCCATTTTCAAGCCGGAGCGCCCCAGCTCTACGTCTAGGGTTTAGACCGGCGAAGCTCCATCTGAATCTCCGCCCCCTGTACACCAGTTTAAGATTCTAGCCTTACTCCACCTCTTCCGTCTCTCCTTTCTCCTCTGGGTCCTGCTACCCCCTGGGGTCCCTTCCTTCCTGGATTCCTCTGACGCTGATGCTGACCCCCCCCCTGACTCCTCCCGCTCTTTTCGGCGGGCTTTGGGACCTGGCTCCCTATCCGGGCTGCCAACTGCGCCGCCCTCCTGTACATTTGAACTTGGCGCGCGCGCCCAGCCTTCAACCTTCCTCTCGACCGTTTCCTCGCTCCCCGATGGAGGCGTGGCCAATCCTGACTCATGTCCTCCCGCTGGCAGTGCGCCGCCTGATCCCGATGTCTGGGACTCCTCCCCCCTACTGCACTCTGGTGTGGACGCTGGTACTGATTCCTGACGGCTGCTCTCTGAGTCCCCTCTGGCCCCTTCTTCCTGGGGTGCCCCCCTAGACACCCCCCTTGCTCTGACCATGGGAGCCCCTTTCTGTGAATCTTCCGATTCGCTGGAAAGACTCAGAGACCTCGGACCGCTGTCATCGCTAACATTTCCTTCGGACTCCTCCCCCTCGCTCTCTATTTCCTCCCTTTCTTGTGCCTCTGCTCCTGAACCCCTGACAAGCGCTATTAGCGCTATTGGCACTTTAAGGGCTAAAAACGGCTTTTTAAGCCTTGGGGGATTAGCGGTTTTGCTGCTAAAATGCTTTTAGCAGCTTAGCGATTCAAAATAAGGGGTTTTGGAGCAAAAAAACCAACCTCAAAATTTTTCGTCAATTTTCGTCTTGCGAAGCAAGCCCATAGGGAAATTCGTCTTGCGAAGCGCCTCTGCAGACAGAAAACCCTTTCGTCTTGCGGGTTTTCTGTCTTGCGAGGCATTCGTCTTGCGGGGCACCACTGTATGCTCATTTTCATTCTTTTTTCCGGCGTTCTTACTTTGTACAGTGATACCTCGGGTTACAGGCGCTTCAGGTTCCAGACACCTCAGGTTACAGACTCCGCTAACCCAGAAATAGTACCTTGGGTTAAGAACTTTGCTTCAGGATGAGAACAGAAATCATGCTCCAGAGGCGTGACGACAGTGGGAGGCCCCATTCACTAAAGTGGTACCTCAGCTTAAGAACGGACCTCCAGAACGAATTAAGTTCTTAACCCAAGGTACCACTGTATATGGTGATCTAGCAAGCTATTTGAAGCTACAGTCAGCTGCATTCTCTTAGAAGTAATCTCGTCTCTGTCTATGGGTGCAAGCAAGTAGTCGGCAGACCCAGAACCCAAATTTGGTAGAGCTATGCCCAGAATTTCCACATCCATGCCTCCAGCCCCAGCCCTTACATGTGTGAAATTTGACTGATCATCTACTTCATCCATTCCATCGTAGAATCATGGAACTGTTGAGCTGGAAGGGACCCTAAGGGTCATCTAGTCCACCCCCTGTAATGCAGGATACCCAGCTAAAGCATCCAGAACAGATGGCCATCCAATCTGCTTCAAAACCTCCAAGAAGGTGATTCCACACTGTCCTGATTGAGACCATTCCACTGTAAAGCAGCTCTTAATGTCAGAAAGTTTTACCTGAAGTTTAGTTGGAATCTCCTTTCTTGTAACTTGAGTGATTCAAGGATCAGTTGTAGATACTTATCAGACCCTTGCACCTAGTGTCTGAATGGACTGAAAGACAAAGATGCTCTCCCTTGCCTGTAACTGGGTGGAAGTTATATGACGTGTTAATAAGCCAACTTACAGAGATGCAGATACTCACCATAGAGAGGTTCCTTATTACAATCTTCTGTTCCACAGCAGAAGACCTTCATCTGGAGGTATTTACCATTGGCTGAAGTTAAACTGTAATCACCTGAGTGGCAACGTTCGAACTTGCTACATCCCCGGAGATGGATAGTAAGTCAGATGGAGATGGATAGTAAGTCGATATAAAACATGAGAACCCCACATGCAAGTACCGTATTTTTCGCCCTATAGGACGCACTTTTTCCCCTCCAAAAATGAAGGGGAAATGTGTGTGCGTCCTATGGGGCGAATGCAGGCTCCTTGGCTTCCGCGATAGTAATACGAAGCCTCCGAAGCCTGCGCTCCGGAGGCTTTGCATTGCTTCTGCTGAAGCCAGGAGAGTCTGCTCTTTGAGGCTGTCAGTGGGGGAAAGCAGCGCTTCCCCCCAGTGCCAGCCCCAGAGGATCGGGGGGGGCAGCGGGAAGGCATGCGATGCCTTCCCGCTACTCTCCGACCTGGTTTGGAGGCTGGCGGTGGGGGAAAGCAGCGCTTCCCCCCAGCGCCAGCCCCACAAGCTGGGTCGAAAAGCCCGCAGGATCTGCGCAGCCTTTAAAGAGCACGCCACTCTTGGGGGCTTTTCCCCAAGGAGGGAGAAGGGACTGACTGGCCGAGTCAGTCCCTTCTCCCTCCTGTGGGCTTTTGTGGGAGATGGGGAAATTCCCCCACCTCCCGCAAAAGCACGCAGAAGCCGCGCGCTCTTTAAAGGCTGCGGGGCTTCTGCTGGCTTTTCTACGAGGTGGGCGAATTCCCCCACCTCGTAGAAAAGCCTGCAGGATGCCGCGCACCCTTTAAAGAGCGCGCCGCTCTTGGAGGCTTTTCCCCGAGGAGGGACAAGGGACTGACTGGCCGTTTCAGTCCCTTCTACCTCCTGGTTGAAAAGCCCGCAGGAGTCGCGCGCGGCTCCTGAGGGCTTTTGCGGGAGGTGCGGGAAATCCGCCACCTCCTGCAAAAGCAGGGAGAAGGTCTTGGAGTAGCGCACAGGCTGCGTGCGGCCTGTAAGCTGCTCCCAGAGCTGCGGGGGGGGGGGGATCATATTTTTTCCCTTGATTCCCTCCCCCCCGAAAACTAGGTGCGCCCTATGGGCCGGTGCGCCCTATAGGGCGAAAAATACGGTATATCAAATATATTTCAGATTTATACATTAAATTTATGAAGGCAAATGCATGTTGATCACCCTAGTGCTGTTTTACAAACAAGCCAAAATACTTTAAAGTGGGAGAAGGTGTCCTTCTTCCTAAGGAGGTGGCAGACAAGCAGGTAAATATGTTTTAAACTGGAAGGTTGTCACTTTGATAGTAAAGACTGGGTGCCAATGCAACATTCCCATCCCAGTAATTAGGAACAGAATCTTGATGTGTGTTGATTGTTTTATGTAGTGAACTGTCCTGTGATTTTTGAATGAAGGGCAGTATACCAATTTAATAAGTAATAAATAAATAAGTAAATTTTGTGCTCTTCTCTCTTTCACAATGGGGCCTCAAAAATTATTTGGAGGTGTTCAGTACATACTGTCAATAAGAAAACCTATCAATCAATCAATAACCAATCAATAAGAAAGATCAAGCAAGATTAAGATTTTGGCTGTTGTCTTTGTCCATGGAGTTTTCTTGGCAGGGATACTGGAGTGGCTTGCCGGTTCCTGCTCCAGGTGGATCACGTTTGGTCAAAACTCTCCACTATGACCTGTCCATCTTGGGTGGCCCTGCACAGCATAGCTCATAGCTTCTCTGAGTTATTCAAGTCCCTTCGCCATGGCATGGACTGCAAGAACATCAAACCTCTCCATTCTTAAGGAAATCAGCCCTGAGTGCTCACTGGAAGGACAGATCGTGAAGTTGAGGCTCCAATACTTTGGCCACCTCATGAGAAGAGAAGACTCCCTGGAAAAGACCCTGATGTTGGGAAAGATGGAGGGCACAAGGAGAAGGGGACGACAGAGGACGAGATGGCTGGACAGTGTTCTCGAAGCTACCAGCATGAGTTTGACCAAACTGCGGGAGGCAGTGGAAGACAGGAGTGCCTGGCGTGCTCTGGTCCATGGGGTCACAAAGAGTCGGACACGACTAATCGGCTAAACAACAACAACAACAAGATTTTTGGCAAAAGCAGTCCTAGGTATAAATGGAGTTTAGATCAGCAAGCTATAGAACAAACCTACTCATGAAATCCTTATGTATCCTGTTTGGTTAAACCCATCTTGGAAGTGTCAAATCGACACAATGAAATTCAAACACAGAAAACCATAGTGGAATTGATGAAGTTCTATCACAATAAGGGAGGGCAGCTGAATGAACCTGTCCTAAAGATATTTGGTAGCAAAGTGCTTACTAAAATGCTCTGTGGTATTGAATAAAACATTTTTTGAAGCTAAACCCTTTCCCATCAGTAATATCAACAGTTCTTATTTGTACAGTATCCAGGAGGCCAACCAATAACGCAAGAGCTGCTTGCACTCAGTTCAGATTACTACTCTTTTCCAGACCTGACCTCTGCATTGACCTTATATACTTAAATAATAATAATAATAATAATAATAATAATAATAATAATAATATTTATTTATTTATTTATACATACATACATACATACATACATACATACATACATACCCTGCCCATTTGGCTGGGTTTCCCCAGCCACTCTGGGCGGCTTCCAACACAATATTAAAATACAGTAATGCATCAAACATTAAAAGCTTCCCTAAACAGGGCAGCCATATTATGGTTAGTCAGATTCCTCCATCACATAAATACATGTTTGGAATAGACTATATTTGGCTGTTATGGCGTAAGTGCTGAAACCTTTGAGTTGACTCTCTCCTACTTTCCTTGTAACACAGGTGTCCTTACACTCCATTATGCTCATATATTTTACTCACTCTCCTTCCATCCCCAGGAGTAAATATTTTCAGTGTCATCGAAAGATGATTAAAAGAATCCAATTCTGCTTGTTTCTACTTACCTGGAGAAAGCAGGGCCAGGAGGAGGCAGGTGCTCAGAAGTGCTTTCTGCATTTTTGAAAGATTTGGCGACTCAGAGCAGAGATGTACCAAGGCAGAGAACTGATGCTGGTAGAGTCTTACATGGAGATATTTAAAGGCTATAGACATGATGTGGGCAACTCTTGGGAATAAATGGTTCAGTGAGGTCTGGAAGTGGATACTGTGTGTTTGCCAAGAAATTCAAAGCTCTGTGCCAAAATTGGCTGATTTATTCATCTTTGAGTTCCATTAGCTGTTGCCAGACACTTCTCAGAATTCTTTTTCTATATACTTATTTTTCAATTTACTCGTAACTCCTGTTAGCTTTATATTACATGGATGCCCTGAAATACAGCCAATGCCTGAGCCCAAATTCCACCTACACTATTTTTATCCACATCATTGTCTGTGTAAGTTCATTCTATTGCGCCACACAGTACTCACTGCATAGGGGAGGGTGGAACTGCAGGCCACAGGTGTGTCACCTTCACATGGGGTTGCATTACGATGACAGTAGGAACATTTCAGAGTTGTCACTGCATTAAAGTGATAGAAGTCGATGCAGGAGTTTTTGTGAGATGGTTATGAACTTAATGGTATATTGGATGGAGATGGAACAGTAAGTCTATAGAAAACATGAAAGCCCCACATGCAAGTATGTCAAATATATTTCAGATTTATCCTTCAAATTTTAAATTTAAATTTGAGAAAAATCAGAATATACAAGGGTTAAAATACTAAAACAGATTAAAATTGCAAAAACCTTCTAAGCATCTCAGAAGGCTTGTCTAAACAAGAATGTTTTTAGTAGGTGCTGAGCAGAATACAGTGAGTGCTCCTGACTGTTCTCAGTGCTACAGAAAGTAATAGCAAGAAATCCTGCAGAGTAACTGAATTATTTTGCTAAAAGACTATTTCCCAAAATTTAGCCACTTAATAGTACTCCAACTAAAAGTGGAAATATGGCCCTTAGATTGTTCTACAAGAACCTTGCCCATCTGGGTTCGTATGTCACACCTGGCCAGCAACCCCACTGCACTCTCAAAGGACACACAGTGCAATAAGCACAGGTGCACATCTTGACTGAACCACATTTTGGGAAGGATCAAAGATGCATGAATATAAATTTGCTCTATACTGTTTTCAGGACCAAAAATAGCAGGGATTTGACCAGGGGGAAGGCATGCAAGGAGTGAGGAATGGACCTAGTTCTCTACCCGTACCAACTTCCTTAGCAATCTTTTAAAAATAATGACCTCCATCTGTTTCACTGATTTCAAGCTTTGGATAAACTGAAAAACTCTCAGAGTAATATGTGTATATATGACGCAGGATCCTAAAACCTTTCAAATTGTAAGTAATATCATTTGGGTCTGGATAACCCTTCAAGACCTTTTGTAAAACTAACAAATTGATGGGGGTTGATTGTTCCCATACAACCTTATATACACAACAGAATACAAAACACATTGGTTCTTTTCAGAAGCAATATGGACCATTGCTCTGCAACTCTACGCCATCTTACTTGAATGTCCAAGGAACTATATGAAGTTACAGGGTCCTTGGTGGACAAAGCAATATACTGGCTATGAAATACCATTGCTGCCTTTCCTATAACTTGGTGTGAGCTCTAATTTGGTTCACAGAAGCATTAAAAAAAACCCCACACAATAAAAAACTTCCATGACCCAAATCAAAGAACAGCTAAAGACTCAAGGTATGGCACGGGTGCCTGCTTAAGTAGCCAAGTTAGATCGAGCTCGAGGGAATTGGACAGGGATAGGAACACCATGGTATGCACTGAATATTGGACAATGGAGCCAAAGTTATTACTGAGACCTATTAAAACCACTATTATGTGGAATATTGTGGAACATTATGTGGAACGTTGTTTCTCCTTGTTCCAATTGCATCAGATTGTTGGGAAGGAGACAGGATACTTTGAGTCATCTGATCTGTTTGGTGAGACTGTACTGAGTTGAACCAAGCTTGTCGTTTATGCCTCCTTCAAATCCCATCTTCAGTGCCATCCTTATGCATATGTCTAAAACAGAATTTGGAGGGATTGGTTGGCTTTTACTTGCAGATAAAATGGAGAATACTCTCTTCCAAAGGTTTTTAAACATGGGGGCATGACCACCCCATATGGATAAATGAACCAAGTTTTCCACAGCTGTTCGGACATGAAGGGGAAAGGGAGGGTTTAACTTTTGCCAACCAGACTGGCATCCACTGCCAGTGGAAGATGACCTTGAGTGTGGTTTCCTGTAAGTGAGCAGAGATCATTTAAGGAGGGGAGGGTCCAGGTACCCTCCCATTTGTGCTATTCAGTTATGTGGCCTAATTCTGATTCCCATACAATTTCAAGGCCTCTAGCATTCCCTGCTTCATGATCTACTAGATTGCTGTGTATTAGGGAAGTGGCACCCTTCACGTCATATGCTAGATTTCTGCATAAGGATTCAAACAGGTTAAGTGTATGTAGGTGTATGTATGCAAGTGTATGTATGCAAAAGAATGTGCCTGACTTGAAACCAGGTACAGTGGTACCTCGGGCAGAGTTCAGAGTAGCTTCCCCCAGTGCTTGTGTATATGCTGTCTGCACCCTTGGGTCACAATCCTCATACCACTTAATCCAAAACCAGTGTGGCATAATGGCTAGAGTGCTGGACTGGGACCTCGGAGAGCAGGGTTTGAATTTCCACTCAGTCATGAAGCTCACTGGGTGACCTTGGGCCAGTCACCATCTCTCAGCCTAACCTCCCTCACAGGGTTGTTGTGAGGATGAAATGAAGAGAAGGAGAGCCAGGTAGACCACCTTGAGATCCTTGGAAGATGAAGGTGGCATATAAATGTAATAATACAGTAGTACCTCGGGTTAAGAACTTAATTAGTTCTGGAGGTCTGTTCTTAACCTGAAACTGTTCTTAACCTGAAGCACCACTTTAGCTTAATGGGGCCTCCCGCTGCCACTGTGCCACTGGAGCACGAGTTCTGTTCTCATCCTGAAGCAAAGTTCTTAACCTGAGGTAATATTTCTGGGTTAGCAGAGTCTGTAACCTGAAGTGTATGTAACCTGAAGTGTATGTAACCCGAGGTACCACTGTAGTATGAATGCCTTTTAATTTACCTTGCAGTTCCTCTTTGGAGATTGCTTTGGGAAAGAGACAATGGATTGTGTAAATGCCTACATCTTTCCGCCACATGTCCACCAGGTCCCAGTCAGTTACTATTTCTGCCACATTTGGGTTGCAGATTTTGTTCACAGATTGGTGCCTAATTTGGTCCTTGGTTTCATCTCTGTACCTCTGCATCATCTTACTCCACCTACTCCAAGTTTCCACCTATTGTAGTTTGTCTTCTTTAAAAATTATTCTAATTCTGTGAGCATCTTCCAGAGAAAGCATTCTTGTGCTGAGTTTGGTAAATATAGACAGGTGATGGTGAATGGATGGCTGCTTGTGACACCACAAACAAAGAGGTATCTCCCCTTTGGGACTTCCAAACTTCCCCCAACACTCAGAGGGCTGTGCTTGCTTATCAGGATAGCAACTCCCAAAGTTTTCCCAGAACCAGGAATTTGTAGTTGCTTGCCTAGCCAGCATCCTTTGAGATAGGCAGCTTTTTGGTTCTTGCATTGATGTGTCTCCTGCAGGAGAACAATGTCTGGATCAGGGCTTTTTTCAGCTGGAACTCACCATAAATCAGTTTTGGCATCTCTCAGGTGAGCACCATTGCCATTCTAAGAGAACTGTAAAGTCTAATTGGGAATGTACTATACAAACTTAATGGGCAGGTCTGTATTTTAAGGTATACATGTATCAATTGGTTATCACTGTACTTTAATTGTGCATCTATGCATATTCTGCAGTATCCATAGAATATTTTTTATCTGCTTTTTGGTTGTAATGACCAAGATGGTTGCAACAACAACAACAAAACTTGGATGGAACTGAATTGACTATCAAACACCCATTCTCTTCACTCCAGACATTCTACACCTATAAAACATACAAATATATTAATGCAGATGTGCCAAAACAGTTTATTTTTATCATGAATTTCACCAACTGTGAAAAAGTAAACCCAGGAGGGCAAAGAATCTACTCTCATCACTAGGCTCCAATATTCTGCTGTGGAATTCAAAACGAGGAGAATTTTCCTTTCCCTTATCTACCTTTCATGGTCATTCTGCTTTGAGGAGTTCTCAGGATCGTAGCATTTGGCTTCGTATTCTTTTGATATAATTATTTTATATTTTAAAAGTTTTCCTTGAAAGGCACACAAGTCTTCAGATGCACAGCTTAGAATGTCAGTTTCCATGTGAACTTCCAATCTGGGAAATTAAAAAAATTAGGTTTGCCTGAGTTTGGACTATGATGGTTATTTAAACTCATTGTGCTTAGAACCAACCCACTATATGATTAATATGGCTGCCAGATATCCCTGGTGTATGCCTTAGAAACCTTACCCTGTGAGCAAAATTAAGCCTAGCAGTTGGCCTAATTTCACCCTTTTACCAATTCCAAATCACTTGCCTTCAACTGACATTCTACTACATCAGATATGTGGCACGTAAATTCACTGCTACAGCGAAACAACTGGGATTTTTTGAAAACCACTCTGAATTGCTGCTTGAAAAGCAGGGCTTGCAGACATAGCCAAAGAGCTGAACCCCTTGTTGAAAGAAAGGTATGGTCCTTAAAAAGTTGGTTATATTGTTTATGTATACTACCATTGCAGCCAGAATTTTGTATGCACAGTTCCAACAAAAGTGGAGTGTGCTTTAAAACTATTGGTTTTAAACTACCGTATTTTTCACTCTATAGGACACACTTTTCCCCCTCCAAAAATTAAGGGGAAATGTGTGTGCATCCTATGGAGCGAATGCAGGCTCCTTGGCTTCAGCGATAGCAACGCGAAGCCTCCAAAGCACAGAGGGAGCGCTCCCTCCACACTCCGGAGGCTTCACATTGCTTTCGCTGAAGCCTGGAGAGCGACCCCTCTCACTCTCCAGGCTTCAGGGATAGCCGCCTGAAGTCTTCGGAGCGCAGTGCAAGTTCCCGCTGCTCTCCGCAGGCTTCGGGTTCCTTTCGCTGAAGCCAGGAAAGTCTTGCTCTGGAGGCTTCGGGATGCCTTCTGCCTTCTGCTGAAGTGCACCAACCCCTCTCGCTCTCCAGGCTTCAAAGATAGCTGCCTGAAGCCTCCCGCTGTGCTCCAGAGGCTTCGGGTTCCTTTTGCTGAAGGGTAGGTGCCCCTTCAGCTAAGCGGGAGGAGAAATGGAAGGGGCTCCGTTTCTCCTGCCGCTTCACTGAAGGGTCGCTGCACAGAGTGGGGGAGATTTTTTTTCTTGTTCTCCGCCTCTAAAACAAGGTGCGTCCTATGGTCGGGTGCGTCCTATAGAGTGAAAAATACGGTATATGAAATGGACAGCAAAAAATAAGATGACCAAACTAGCATTGCATCAGGTGCAACCCAAAGGCTACTGTCAGGGAACTGCCATTGGAGCCAGAAGGAGAGGGAGGGCTCCAGAGGGATTCTGGAGAGCGTCCCGGGAGGGAAAGAAGCAGCACATCTTCTGGGGAAGGAAATCAGCGTAGCACCAGTGGAGAAGGGGGGCAGATGGGGGAATCGGAGAGGTGGCTCCAAGACTCCTCGCCGGGGACCAGCGGGGAGAGCACGGGTCCTCCGATGACCACTCCCTCCCTGCACAGAAGGCTTCCATGCAGGGAGAGTAGGCGGCAACTAGGCGTCAAAGAACTTCTTTGCTGGAAGAAGTTCAAGAAACGCCCACTGACGGATTCTGCCAGCGATTGAGACACCCACGGGCGAGTGGCTGTCCAGACAGAAAGGGTTCACTCAGGCAACCCACTCAGGTGTGGCGCCGATTTACGCACGAGCAACCCCTAGAACCATTACAGCTACACTCAGATGACACTTCTTTTCCTTTTCCCAATATTTCATTATCATCTGTTAATTTTTGCATTTTAAGTGATCTTTCACACAACATAAAAGCCAGATCTAGTGGAATCTAGCAGATGTTTAGCACTAATTTAGCATTAATCTCCATGATAATGGTTTCCAGAAAAGAAATCCCTCAGCAGTCATGTTGACTAAAAATTGCCTGGCACCCTTGGGTACAATGGAGGACACTGCCCTGTTGCCGGTGTTGATGTAAGAGTCAACTGTCAGTCAACTTTTGTACATTGATTAGGAGGCCCGTCTCATCTTGCCCTTTGCCTCAGGCAGCAAAATGCCTGGGGGCAGCCCCATGAATGACTGAGAAAAATGCATCCATCTCTATCTATAGCTATAGGTGTTATGTGGAACTAAGATGGAGACATAAGAATTATCTTGGAAACAGAAGAAAGATCTTTTGTTTCAGAGCAAAAGAAAGATCTTTTGCTTTTCAGTAGTGGGAATGTGAAAATAACCTAGTTGCAGCTGGGTTGTTAGCCGCCCTGAGCCCGGCTTCGGCTGGGGAGGGCGGGATATAAATAAAAATTTTTATTATTATTATTATGGGATAATGCAAGCATTCCTGTAGGACCATATTGGTATTGCACAAACGCCCTTCCACATCTCAAATGGGTCCTGGTGAGGTGACATGACTGCTTAGATTATGAATGTCTATTGTCCATTTGGACTCTAGGACCCAACGTTTGCCCTAGAGAGTAGAATGCCTGTGCTTGATCAGTGCCTGTGAGATGACCAATGAACCCCACATTAAAGATACTATTGGAGGCAAGGATTCCTTTAAAAAAAAAAAAAAAAGTCTTGTCCAAACCACCACCAGCTCTTCAGAGTGTCCAAGATCTTCTTCAGGTCAAGCAGATGGTCCCCAGTCCCTCACCATTCATTTGACAAGAGAGGGTTTTTATAAAAAAATATTTAAAAATCTGATTTATTTATTGTGAATTTTGCAAGTAATATACCCCAAAATGTGGAGAGACATGGGCAATTGTCCTAGACACGGAAAGGGATGTGTTCTGTGTTCGGCAGAAATGGTTAGTTGTTAAATATCGCTGAAGAGGCTGCACCCCTGGGGAAGTTCAAGCAGGGCAGTTCCAGAAGACGGCTTTTCAGAAGTGACTCCCAGGCATCTCCCAGAGCCCCTTCCATCTCCAAAACATCAGTACTGTGCATTGTCCAAACAGGCTCCAGGACCGTTGAGCTTGTTTCAGAGAGCAGAATGCCTGTTATGGTGGGCACGGCCCAGCAAATATCTCATTACAAGACCCTGCTATCTGCTGGTGTGACGGACCAAGGGAACTTTATATGCTCTGCAGTTGTCATGGTGCTTCTTCTGCTGGGGTTATTTGGGTGGCTGCCTTTTTCTGGGCTGAGACCAAGTGCATGTACCACCATAGGTTGACTGTAGCTAGAAAAGAAACAGAAAAAGTAGAGGCCTTTAACCACCTGCCTATTTCCTTTAAAGCAGGTGTGGCAAAACCTTTGCCCTCCAGATGTTGCTGAGCTACCACTCCCCATCATCCCTGTCTACAATTCCCCAGAGTGGGTTAACAACCAATCCTTCATCCCAGGGAATTCTGGGAATTGCAGCTTTGTGAGGGGAACAGGGGGCCTCCTCCCGGGAACCTGAACAAATGACAATTCCCAGGGTTCTTTGGGAGAAGTCACAACTGCTTCTTCCAAGTGCTTTAAATGTACAGTGCAGATGTGGACTAAACACTATCTGTGTATGCCAAAGGCAGAAATCCCAAAGCCTGTCCCTTGCACTGATAATGCTTATTTATTTGGGATCCTTTGGCGTGGGTCTTTTTTTAAGCACAACAAATGCTTTGAAAATATTCTGCCCTCCCTCCTCGCTTAAGGGCAATTTAACTTTGTGTGCACATTAGCATGTGGAGCTTGCAGAATTTGGGCCTGACATTCCTGTCCACCTGGCATTGCTTGACTACACAGCTCTGGATTCTAGCTTAAGTTAGACATCGGCCTGCTTTAGATTGTTGGGCCAGACTACTGAGTTCACCATCTCACTCCACACCCTCTGGCCTGCCAGGGTATATTTACCTAAGGAGAAGAACAGAACAAAGACAAAGCAACCAAGGAAGAAATCCTGGCATGGCGACAGGAGCACAGCATCATCTACTGAAGTTCTGAGCTTTGTGTATATAATCACTAGAGCAGTCAGCATGCAGATTGCTGCAGGCAAAGAAGAGAGTATTAGGGTTGTGGTGTCCTCCATGATCCCCTAACAGCTTATCCCCGCCTTCCCCAACCCAGGGCTCTCCAGCTGTCATTGGACTACAACTCCCATCAGCCCCAGACAGCATGGCCAGTAGTCAGGGAGATAAAGATAGGATCCGTAGTCCAACACATCTGAGGGGCATCAGGTTGGGGGATGCTGGGAGCATTACAAGCCTTTAAATTCCCCTCCATGCATTATAAAGGGGAAGTTTCAGGAGGGAGGATATGGGAAATGGCACCTGACCTCTCCCCTTTCTGTTCCCAGAAACCTCCCCTCCTCCCCAATAAAAGATAGTATTATTGGGATAGTTCTTCGGTCACCATTCCTGAAAACAAAAATTGGCTCTGACTGGAGGGATCTGCTCTTTTGCAATGAGCACAGAAGCAGACTTCTGGTGGTCCCCTCATTGCAAGAAGCAAAGCTACAAGGAAGCAGGCAGAGGGCCTTCTCGGTAGTGGCGCCCACCCTGTGGAACGCCCTCCCACCAGATGTCAAAGAGATAAACAACTACCTAACATTTAGAAGACATCTGAAGGCAGCCCTGTTCAGGGAAGTTTTTAATGGGAGGCTATTATTCATTATGCTGGGACGCGGGTGGCGCTGTGGGTAAAAGCCTCAGCCCCTAGGGCTTGCCTATCGAAAGGTCGGTGGTTCGAATCCCCGCGGTGGGGTGCGCTCCCGTTGTTCGGTCCCAGCGCCTGCCAACCTAGCAGTTCGAAAGCACCCCTGGGTGCAAGTAGATAAATAGGGACCGCTTACTAGCGGGAAGGTAAACAGTGTTTCCGTGTGTGGCTCTGGCTCGCCAGAGCAGCGATGTCACACTGGCCACGTGACCCGGAAGTGTCTCCAGACAGCGCTGGCCCCCGGCCTCTTGAGTGAGATGGGCACACAACCCTAGAGTCTGTCAAGACTGGCCCATACGGGCAGGGGTACCTTTACCTTTTTATTATTCATCTACTACCCTGTTGTTTACTGGGTCTCAACCATCCTCTATCAACTGTAAGGTTTCCTTTCCTCTCCCCCCGCACCGTCACTGATTCTCCAGGGCATTTTTTGGTTTGTTTTTGTTTAATGCCAAGCCTAAATAAAATGTCTTTAAAGCTCAAACACTTACTCACTGTACGTGTGTGCGCGCACACACCCCTCCCGCCCCCCGCAATATGGTGTAGTCATTAGAGTGTTCGACTAGGACCTGAGAGGCAAGGGTTCAAATCCTACCTCAGCCATGAAGGTCACTGGGTGACCTTGGATCAGGTCACTGTCTCTCAGCCCAAACTACCTCACAGGGTTGCCGTGATAATTAAATGCAAAAGTTGAGAACTAGGAGCTCCCCTACCCTCCAACATTTCTCCAATGAAAATAGGGACAACCTATTCCATAATAACAATAATGTTATTATTTATACCCTACTCATCTGAATGGGTTGCCCCAGTCACTCTGGATAGCTTCCAATATATATAAAAACATAATAAAAGGTTAAATATTAAAAAAATCTTCCCTATACAGCGCTGCCTTCAGATGTCTTCTAACGGTTGTAGAGTTACTTGTCTACTTGGCTTGGGGGGTTGCATAACTCCATACCCTCCAACATTTCTGCAATGAAAATAAGGATGTCCTAAGGAAATGTGGGACATTCTGGGATCAGATCAGAAACCGAGACGGTTTCTGTAAATCTAAGACTGTCCCTGGAGAATAGGGACACTTGGAGGGTCTGAGCTCTTTGGAGGAAAGGTGGGATGCAAATGCAACAATAATGAATAAAATCTACAGCTGTAATATAAAGGCATCCTGTTACTCTACCACCCTTCGTAGGTGTATGGCATATACATAATACCTGCAATGAAGTTAGTCACAAACGACATCATGGCTTTGTCAGTATTCTCTTTCAAACAGTGAGAAAAAGAAGTCCACGATGTGATCAAGGCCGTTAAACCACAGCCAATGGCTATTATCAAAAGGGCCCGTACAACAAATAGATATACTAAAGGAAAGAGAAAATAACAAGTACATATAAAGTTGTCTTACTATAATGAGTCATTCTACTGAGAGAAAAGAGTTTCAGACTATGACCTGGGCTGCAGTCTCCACCCAGCCATGAATACTCATTGAGTGACCTTGGGCCAGTGCTCTCTCTCATTGTCCCCTTGACAGGGTCCTTGTGAAGCTAAAAACGGGGAGTGTGGAAACAACTATGTCAGGATGGGGGAATTTGTGGTCCTCCAGCCGCTGGTGGTATCCCAACTCCCCGTCATGATGGTGGAAGTTGTTGTTCAGCATCATCTGGGAAGCCAAAGGTTTGCCATTCCTGGGATAACTCCACAAAGCCCCATAGCCCTGACCTGGGCATTTACAGTTCCACAAGAACACCAGCCATTGGCCAGGCTAGTCAAGGAATTTGTTTGTTTTTCATTCGGTTCAGGCTTTTGTCTAGAAAGATGGTTCTTTTTGCTCAGACCTATGGGTAAATAGGTGCTGTGGGTGGTGCTGTGGGTTAAACCACAGAGCCTAGGGCTTGCCGATCAGAAGGTCGGAGGTTCGAATCCCCGCGATGGGGTGAGCTCCCATTGTTCGATCCCAGCTCCTGCCAACCTAGCAGTTCAAAAGCACATCAAAGTGCAAGTAGATAGATACCGCTCCGGCGGGAAGTAAATGGTGTTTCCGTGCACTGCTCTGGTTCACCAGAAGTGGCTTAGTCATGCTGGCCACATGACCCGGAAGTTGTATGCCAGTTCCCTCAGCCAATAAAGCGAGATGAGCGCTGCAACCCCAGAGTCGGTTACGACTGGACCTAATGGTCAGGGGTCCCTTTACCTTTTTATGGGTAAAAAGCTTCCCCCTAAGAAAGTAGCTCAGTTTTCACTAACTGGAAGCTGATCTGATCTTATGATGAGCACCTGTGTTACCTCATCTAGGTGGGTACCTCAAGTCCACAATGGCAGTTTGATAATTCCTCAGTTGTGAGATAACACACTTCCTTTAAAGTTCTGAAAAGCCAAATCCTTCTGAAAAACTACATCCTACAGCCTGATTGGCTAGGAAGACAGACCAGTTGTTAGGCCAAATTCTGGAAATTTACTCATATCCCTTTCTTTGGTGCCTCTCATTTTCCTTGACTGACACCTGGGCTATAGCAAATATTATAAAATGTCAGCAGCGATCCCTCCTCTAGAAGTAAGCCTGGCACTGGCTGGTGCCGGTGCCAGTGTGGTGTAGTGGTTAGGGTGTAGGACTAGGATCTGGGAGACCAGGATTCAAATCCTGTCTTAGCCATGAAATCCACTGGATTGCCACATTGCATAATTTAAGCAGATTGTATAACTGCAACATCCCCAATTGTAACTCATTTGGCCAAGGACACTAAGCGATGTGAACACAAGTCGTGTCTCTTACCTGACCTTGCAGAAACGAGGCCACATTTTTTCTGAAAGCAATAAGTCCAAACCCCCATAGTAAAATTGTTTGCCTCTGCAGAATACTCCAGCCAGTAGGGAGATATGGTGATGATTATAAGCACCAGGAAGTTGACACAGCCAGCACCATAGTGTAGTTTTTTGTAGAAATCAGGCCGGAGCTTGAAGAACTGCAGAGGGAGGGAGAGGAAAGCTCAACACCAGAATAGCAACTGGCACTGGTTCTTCAAAGCACTCAACATATGTGATGGAGAGGGACATGTGCAGAGGTGGGTGACCAGGATGATGAAGGGTCTGGAAAACAAGCCTTCAGTGAGGAACATTTGAAGGACTTGGACATGCTGAGAAGTGATATGATAGCCATCTTTAAAAACGATACTCTGAGAAATTATATATATATATATATATATACAGTGGTGCCTCGCAAGACGAAAAGAATCCGTTCTGCGAGTCTCTTCGTCTTGCGGTTTTTTTCGTCTTGCGAAGCAAGCCCATTAGCGGATTAGCGCTATTAGCGCTATTAGCGGTTTAGCGGCTATTAGCGGCTATTAAAGGCTTAAGGGATTAGCTGCTAAAAGGCTATTAGCGGCTATTAAAGGCTTAAGGGATTAGCGGATTAGCTGCTAAAAGGCTATTAGCGGCTTAGATCAGCTGTTAAGCGGCTTAGATCAGCTGTTAAGCGGCTTAGCGATCAGCTGTTAAGCGGCTTAGCGAACAGCTGTTAAGTGGCTTAGGGGCTTGGGGAAAAGGGGGGGAGGGGGAAAAAACCCAGGAATCGCAAGACATTTTTGTCTTGCGATGCAAGCCCATAGCAAATTTGTTTTGCGAAGCACCTCCAAAACGGAAAACCCTTTCGTCTAGCGGGTTTGCCGTCTTGCGAGGCATTCGTCTTGCGGGGCACCACTGTATATATATATCTATATCTATATCTGAAGGGCTGTCACAAGAAGTGCTGTGAGATTCAAGGCCCCTTCCAGCCATTTCTTTACTGAGGTGACCTGTAAACAGGAACTCACTGCCTTGGCAATCTTACCTCTTCTGTTGTGTCAGCTTCCATGTCAAATCCACTCCCTGTTCCATGGTTTTCTCTTCATGCTTCTTTCAAAAGGGATCTAGAAGGGTTCTCCCCCTGCTCTTCCAGAGATCTTAGATGATCAATTGTTTCCCCTTAGGGATTTCTCCCCCTTCTCACTACTGCACACACATAAAGTAAAGGCTGAAAAATATTTTCAATGTAGGCAGGTCACATGCGCATCAAACTTACTAGGCTAACACATCCTCAAAACACACTCCCCACTCTGCGACCAGGGTTATAACTAGTGCTGTTTTTCTAGAAAAAGAGGTGCTGGAACTCGTCACCATAAATGCCTCCCTTGTTATAAGGACGATGGTGCCCACCTGAGAGGTTCTGGAACTGAGTTCTGGCAAGTTCCAGCTGAAAAAAGCCCTGGTTATAAGCAACCTTACATGCCTCTAGTCAGCAGAGGAAGGGGTTGAGAGTAACAAGTAGGGAGGAAATGCACTTTGTGGTTTCCCACCAAACTCTGGCCCTTCCTCTCTCCTGCATGAAGCAGCCATGAGAAACTAGCAGCCATCATGCAAGTTTAGAATCCCAAGCCATCACTGTAAGTAAGAATAAGCCGGGAGTAAAGAACCTTTCTTCCCCCTTTAACAATGGGATCTCTGTTTTATTTTATATTTTTAAGCAGTGTGTGTATTAGACATAAAACACAACATAAAGGGTGATGGCTACATCCGGCTTCCAAGCTCTTAACTCTGCTCTAAAATAGAAAGCAATTTTACCCAAGAATTTCAATCTCGCATCTTCAGCCCACAGCCCACAATCCAATGCCTTTGTTTATGCCAGAAATGCCCATTCCACTCCCTGGCAAGGCAGGTTTCTTGATCGCAAAGAGGCTGGGAATATGTTCAGGCAAATGCACTTACAAGGTCTCTCTGATAACCCATTATGTTGCTTTCCAGGTGGGGCAGAGATGCTGTATAAGCTGTCATTAATATTGCTAGGGTTCTTGTTATCCTGGAAATGTCCTGTGGCTCAGGGCTGCAGTAAGTGGGGGAGCGGAAACACAAAGACACCCCCTCAACACACTCTTGCTTTTGGTTTCACCACAATTGAGCCTGAAAAAAGAAAGCTTCAACTATCTCCCATTCCAGCCATGCTCTCTACCCTCCTCTTTGTTTGCACTCCTCTCTTGTCATGACCCTAACAACAAAATGGCCGCCCAGCTTCCAAGAGTCTTGGCTTCCAACTGCCATGGAATCTTCCCTCCGTCCAGGGAAAGAGTCTTGAGGAAAGAGACCAGAGCAGCTGCTTTTCATTAGGAGAAATCCTCTTTTGTTCCTCAGGAGAAATTCACACTAAAATGGTGATTGACATAAGGGTTTTTAAAAATGACGACGACAATGACAAAACGGGGGTGGGTGGGTGTGCCAATTGCTGCAGAAGTATGGAGAACTGACATTTTCATTTGTTTATTTATTGTATTTACATCCCCAACGTTTTCTCCAAGGAGCTCAAGGTGGCATACATGGCTCTCCACCTCCTCGTTTAATCTCTGCAACAATCCTGTGAGGTAGGTTAGACTTAGAGGCAGGGACTGGCTCAATGTCACTCAGTGAGCTTCATAGCTGAGTGAGGATTATGAACTTTCAGATATTAGTCGAACACTCCAACCACTAAACTTGGAAATACGAGGAAACTGAGATAACTGGAATGGGCAGGTTCTTACATTCCTCCTGTTGGGAGGTAGTTGGGGGCTGTCCTGACCATGAGATGTCACTACATCCAGCAAAACCAGGTGCAAACATGGATGGGACTGGTGGTATGAGGCAGGCATGGTTGGGAGAGCAGCCTGGAGATGCCAACCCAATCCCTGCCTACATATGAGGCAACAGGCAAGACTGAAAAATCAATACCCCTGAGTAGCACTGATTAGTACAGAGACAAGAAATAACCATGAAGTATTGCAGAATTATGTGATCATCTGTTGTCTTGCCTCTGACTGAGAAACATCCAGCTGTCAAGTGTTTTTATTATTTTATTTTATTTTTCAATGTTGCTGAGTAAAAGTGATGTGGGTAAAAAGTGAGAGTAAAGTAATCAGCTGTTCCGGGAAGATGCGGAGGCCACCAGATTGGCCAAGGCAGACCATCCTAAACCATCCAATCATGTTTCAGGGCCCCATGTTTAGCTCCAATAGGGAAACGTCCGTGGTTGTAGATACGGACTATGGTCTACAATTGCAGCTCTGTGTGGTGGTGTGTACTCTTCTCTGGGGATATTTCTACACACAATCTCTCCTCTGCTGAAGTGAAGCCCAAGTGCCGCAGCAGGCTCTGTGTGCCTGGAAAAGGGGGAAAGGGAGGATCATAACGAATCGTCCTGCAACTTGGCTGTTTCACAGTGCATTTTTTTTGTAACTAGTAAAGATGCCCAGGTGACAACGCCACCAAAGTAGTTTCAGGTGAGCACCAACAACTTCAGCCAACCCACCCATGTTAAAGGACACTATCATGCTGAAATGGTGAGTCATAGCTCAGTGTGCAAACAGTCCTGCAAAAATATTCAGCATCCCCCAGCTGAAAAGCGGTAGAGGGGAAATCCCATCTGTAGCCACTGAGAGTCACTGTCCGAGGAGAGAAAAAGCACTGGATCAGCATAATCTCACTCTGCATAAGGTAGCTATGGGTTCCTATTGTGCATAGTGTCATCTTTCCTAGGAATGCTGGAAAAAACAAGCAACCTTTGCTTTGAAAAAGGTTATGGGAACCTATTTATCCCATACTAATGATACTGCTAGTGATGTGTTTTTTTGAAAGCTTCAACAAATCAAGGACCGCTTTAATGCTCATCAATCTCTGCTCTTCGAACTGGCCAGCGTGGTAACATTCTGCTCAGTGAACAACTCCTTGTGGAAACAGAGAAACAGAATCTACAAGTCACTTCCATTCATATTGCAGTTTCTATAGGTAGCCTAGAGAAAGGTGAGCTTTTCCCTACTGAGAGTTCTATGCAGACAACCCATTGGCACTTTGATCTCTTTCTGTGTAGTTGATTACTCTTTAAATTACTGACATGGCAAACCAAAACCCTTCTATCTTCAATAGCAATGAGGAAGCAGCTGGTAACGCAAGAACTTCCTTTTGGTATGTAAATTCATCTCTATTCTTTTTATGTATTTCATGCTGTTTGTATCAAGTGTCATGTGGGACTGGTCAGTTTCAGATACTCTCTGTTTCTAAATTTCCCAGCCTTAAGTTCACTTTGCCCCTTCCCCAATTTCCACATTAGTTTTGTGAACTTTTCTTCAAGAAGTCTGTCTAAAAATCTGCATGCGTTTCCACAGAACAAGATGCCTTTTTACCTTGCCACGTGTCATTATGGTGCCCTTGTCTAGACTAGCACTCCAATAAAAACAACATGAAAAAGAACAACAACAACAATGCACAAATTCAGTCTCTCACTCCCACAAATTATGTGGAGTCCCTTGCATTTGGGGAAATCCCAGGGGTCAGCACACCCTGAGAAATCTACCTTCATGATCATGTCAGGTGAGAATATAGACTAGCTCTCCTAGACTCCCAGCTTCACCTGCATACCACTCCTTCCCACCTGTGCCATGGTCCCATTGAGTGTACTCACCCAAGAGAAAGCACAAGATGCAGACAAAGCAAGCTAGGAAGAAACCGCAGAAAAGTGTGAGGCGAGTGCCATCTGTATCTACTTCAGTTCTAAGCTTCATGTCTGTAATCACCAGAGAGCACACCAGGATGATTCCTGCAGGCAAAGGGAAAGAAGAGTTGGGGTGATGTGTGTCCCTCCTGCCTTAGGGGCCTGGTTTCTCTTTCTGTCCCTGTTCATATCCTCCACTCTTCCAACATTCCACCATCTTCAGCTAACCAGAGGTCTCCCTTGCCATTAAACAATTCCACCCATTACCCCATGCTGCCATGTTGCTGCTGGTTGTCAGGACTTCAAAGCACCATGCAGGACTCTCTTCAAGCACCCAACTGGCTGGTTGTCAGAGTTTGTAAAGAGCTGTGTTGGGTGCTGTTCACAGTGCTTTGCTAATCCTTTGTTGGCTCTGCACCATCTTTACCTGCACACCTGATTTCATATATGCATGCAACTCCAAAGTTCATGAAATCAAAATCATCACACGTCTGTCCAAGACGCCATTCCCACCTTCCACTGCTGCTTCCTCATCAAATGTTTTAAATTCTAAACTCCTGTGGAGTAAAGACCTGTCTTACTTGTTTTTGTGATGTTCTACGTATGCAGCTAGCACAATATAAATATAATCGTCATAATGTACTGCATCCCTCAGGTACCTCAGGTTACATACGCCTCAGGCTACATACGCCTCAGGTTACATACGCCTCAAGTTACATATGCTTCAGGTTACAGACTCCACTAGCCCAGAAATAGTGCCTCGAGTTAAGAAATTTGCTTCAGGATGAGAACAGAAATCGTGCTCCAGCAGTGCAGCAGCAGCAGGAGGTCCCATTAGCTAAAGTGGTGCTTCAGGTTAAGAACAGTTTCAGGTTAAGAACGGACCTCCAGAACGAATTAAGTACTTAACCCGAGGTACGACTGTACTTTGATCTATTATCATTACTATGGATATCAGGCACTGTGTACATTTACAGCCAGTGTGGTATAGTGGTTAAAGTGTCAGACTGGGACCTGGGAGACCAGAGTTCAATTCTCCACTCAGCCATGAAGCTCACTGGGTTCCCTTGGGCCAGTCACTGTCTCTTGGCCTAACCCACCTTACAGGGTTGTTGTGGGGATTGGGGAGAACCATGTACACCCCCTTGAGCTCCTTGGAGGAAAAAAGTGGGATATAAATGCAATAAATAAATTAAATAAAAACATTATAAGAATGTGTTTTATCATTATTACCAAGAACATCGGCCAATGTGTACATTGACTCAATTAAATCAACAAGGTTTATTTAATGTCTCATTAAAAATAGAAATTCTGTGCTCAGATGATCCTGATCAAGGATTCAAATGACCCCCTCCCACCTCTATATATTATGCCAATGGTGCAGAATTGCGTATTTGCTCTGATTTAGTATGCTTTATTCTTTTTCTGTTAGTTAGGAGCAAGATGCTATTTGAGGCACTGGAGGCATACATTGCAGTAAATGTTGTTCATCTCTCCCTGGCCCCAGCCCTCTGGTTTCTGAGGTTTCAGAGACAGTGCCACATGCTTTCAAGCGTACCTGTGGTGAAGTTAGCCAGAGAAGAAATCAGCGCTTCACATATCTGCACGGTTGCAAGGCGAGAGAGGAGATCCCGTGATGAAACCACAGCAATTAAACTCATAAGGACAGCTAATATTGAAAGGATCTGAGTAGCCTCCATATATCCTGGAAGGGTTTTTAAAAAACAAAAAATTATTAAATATTAAGCTTCCTTAGACTCACCTGTGGCCCTCTGGTTGTCATTGGACTGCAACTCCCATCAGCCCCGGACAGCCTGGGCAATGACCAGGAATGATAAGAGCTGTAGCCCAGCAACCTCTGGAAGACCACATGTTCCTCACCCCATTTCTGCCCCAACTAGAATATTGTGTGTCCAAGACCTTCTGCATCCCCCTTCCTAGATTTTTGGAGATTGATCCAGTCAGTATCACTCCATTGTAATACTGAAAGGTACTCCTTTCCAATACATAGGGCCAACCCACCCATGAGACAAGGCAAGCTGACTGCCTCAGGCAGCAGAATCCCCTCCCACCTTGCCCCTGATATAGATCTTGCCTCACCCTTCTTCCCTGGCAGGGAAGTGAGCACCATTATGGGGACTGCCTTTGGTTCTGAAATGTCTTGGGCCACCCCTCCAACATCTCATTTCAGATCATTGGCTTTGACCCTCGTGCTGTGGTCCTGAGCCTTTCCCCCAAATGATATGTCCCTGAGGAGTGTTTTATTATTTCATGATTAATATCTGTCATGGAAAGCCATTCTTTTTGTCTCAGAGAGACTTTTTCTTTAAAAAAAAAGCAATGAATGTCAAATTGAAATGCACAAAAGATTTTTAAAAATAAAAAATTACCTAAAAATACTCATCCTGCAACAACTAAAAAGGGCCACGTCTGATCCCAGCCCAGCTATAGGATGAACACCAATTAAGAGCAAAATGTCTTTGCTGATTGGATGCTCTGCCTTTCCATATAAAATGTGCAAAGCAGCAAACAAGAAAATGCATAGTGAAAGATAACCAATCAAAAGCAGCAACAAACCTGTCAGCAATAGCTCAATGAGAGCTCCACCTCGTTTGGAGAAGATGGAGGTGTTTTTTTTGTTGTGACCATGATGGAGAGGAATGAATCTGGCCTCCCCTGCCTGCTTGCTGTGGCTCTGGTGGGAGTTGCTCTCCCCCTAACACCTGTTTACTTATTTAGAATTCTTATATCTTCCCTGTATTGCCCCCAAAGGCTTTCAAGTGGCTTTCAAAATATTTTCATGATCAAAACCATACTCAAGTCTGGTATCAAGAACAGGAGTAACAAGGTGTCTCTATAGAGCCAGAATTATCCAGGTGGCATTTTTCTGTTCTCTCTCTTTGTCCTCCCTGGTTGATGGCCTTTGACTTCTGCCTACTGGGTAGCAGAGCCCCCACGAATCATCTCTAAGAAAATAGATCAACTGGATCTTGCTCATGATGGAGGCACATGTTACCCTGCTGCTGGATGAAGTGCTGGTTGGAGGGGATAGAAATCCCAGTGTTTCTCGTACCTACAATGGTCTGACCCTAAATTTGGCAAAGTAGTAGAGCTGTGAAGACTACAGTATGCAGTTTAAAATGTGCATTAATTTGCTCAGTTGGCTGTTGTTTTGTGGTGGTGATAGTGTTGCTAACATAGGCTGCATAATTTCAGCTTAGCATACTGCACCATTTAAACCCCTGATAATCAATTAACAGTTACCCATTTAGCCCAGGAACTCTCCACCCATCCCCAATATTAACCAAGCATGCCACTTACCATTTATGACAAAAATGGCATCGCATCCTAACTGATCACATATGGTCCACCATCCCAACATTAAATATTGAGCATCTTCATAATGATGCCATAGCATTAAGGGAGATCCTATGACAATTACGAGCAAGGCGAGGTTGATGCAGCACAAAGTAAAGTATGTCTTTTCCCGGAACGTTGCCTGGCAGATCTTGAGGAGGACCTGCAGAAAGGAGGAGGGGGAGTCCAGCATCATCAGGCATCCTTAAAATAGTAAGACATCACATTGATATGTCAGAGCAGGTGTGGGGAACTGTCCTGCTCTGGTAACAGGAAGGAGGTGATAAAACAATACAGGTTGCTTGTTTCAGTACCATGGACACCTCCTAGTGAGCAATGTACTCTAATAAGGCTTGGGATGGTCATACTCCAGCCCACCTCGTCTAGGCTCTGTCTCCTTTTGAACAACTAGAGTCTCTTAAAGGATTAGCCCTCTGGCCTTATGAATGGCACATCTCTTGCACTCCATAGGCTCCTACCAGATGTGTTCTCTGTGCCATTGGGCTTGCAAGGTGGTTTGGGAGGTGCTCATAGGAACTAAGGAAGCTCCCTTATACAGAATGAGACTATTTGGTCCATCTCAGTAGAGAATGGTCCATTTGGAAGAATGGGGAAATGCCCAAGAAACCTCAGTCTGCCCTCAGAAAATCCTCACATGCCTGCCATCTTACTTGGAACCAGTTGAGAGGGTAGCACTATCTGTCAGCTTCCAGGCCTTTTAGTGTTTACCTTTGTAGAACATAAATTGGGAAGGCGATGGGGACAAAACTAGCATTAGTTGGCTCTGCTCTGGGATTCTTCTGAACAGAGTTCCACCTGCCCTACCTGCAGTACACATCTGAAGCAATATCATGTCACCTTAAACAGATACAGCTTCCTCCAGGCAGAGGGCCTTCTCAGTAGTTGCACCTGCCCTGTAGAACGCCCTCCCAGCAGATGTCAAGAAAATAAACAACTGTTTGACTTTTAGAGGACATCTGAAGGCAGCCCTGTTTAGGGAAGTTTTTAATGTTTGATCTTTTAATTTTTTTAAAAAATCCTATTGGAAGCCACCCAGAGTGGCGGTATAAGTGGTGATATAAATAATAAATTATTATTATTATTATTATTATTATTATTATTATTCCAAAGGATCCTAGCAGCTGTGGTTTGCAAGCGTGTTGAGAGATGTTAGGAAAACCCCTTTCCTCTCCTTGCAGAGGTATTGTTAAACCTTGTTAAACCTTGCCAGAGTGTTGAACCCTCAGCTTCTGGAAAAGGATGCCAACTGCCTGTGCTTCCCAGTTCATTTCCCACACATTGGTCCTTAGAGAATGCAAAAGAAAAGGGTAAAGAGGAAGGAGAAGGGGGGGGGGAGACTGGAAGGCAGAGGGGCAAGAACTATATAGAATTTAAGAACACAAGAAAAGCCTCTTGGCTCAGGCCACTAGCTCATCTACACAAGCATCATGTTCTCTCAGTGGCCAACCAGATACCTGAGGGAAACGTTCAAACAGGACCCGAGAACAAGAGCCCTCTCCTCTCTCACAGTTTCCAGCTACTAGTATTCAGAAGCATTAGTGCCTCTGAAAAAAAGTTTGTGAATAAAGAAGCAGCTTGTCGGAGTCTTGCCTACTCTGTCTTCTTGACCAGATACAAGATGCAAAGTGATTTGGTAGCATATTCTCAGGTCTGTGGATTGGGATGTACCTTATTGCTCAGTATCATCTCTCCCTGTAGTTGGTTCTGTCCTTCAGCATCAGATCACAGGAACACTGCCTCCTTTCCTCTGTGCTGCTCATCTAGCAAGCATGATTCTGGGTGGTTTCCATGTCTGCCTTTGTGATATTTCCAATGATGTCACACACCCCTCTTTCTGCCTAGACCTAACAATCCCCAGCTCCCATGGGAACAATGAAAGTCATGTTTTAATAACAATGTACTTGCTGTCCTAGGGAAGTGGGTGGCGCTGTGGTCTAAACCACTGAGCCTCTTGTGCTTGCTGATCGGAAGGTTGGCAGTTCAAATCCCTGTGACGGGGTGAGCTCCTGTTGCTTTGTCCCAGCTCTTGCCAGCCTAGCAGTTTGAAAGTATACCAGTGCAAGTAGATAAATAGGTACCACTGCATTGGGAAGGTAAACAGTGTTTCCATGTGCTCTGGTTTCCATCACAGTGTTCAGTTGTACTAGGAGCAGTTTAGTCATGCTGGCCACATGACCCAGAAAGCTGTCTGTGGACACACATTGGCTCCCCTGGCCTGAAAGAGAAATGAGTGCCGCAACCCCATAGTTGCCTTTGACTGGGCTCAGCTGTCCAGGGGTCCTTTACCTTTTACTAGCTGTCCTACACAAAGTTTCTTCTTTAGAATGAAAGAAGCCTCTGATTTCATAGCACAGGTAGCCAATGTAGTGATTTTAGCACTCAGAGGGGTCTGTTGGCAGTCTTTCAGATATTTGGGGCCTCATTTAGGACTTTAAATATCCATGTGAGCACCTTGACTTGGGCCTGGAAACTCTTCTCGTCTCTTCCTCTCCTCTCCTCCCCACCCACAATGCCAGAAAAAGCCTCCCTTGTAGCCATTGCTTGGTTGCAGAATTGTACTGCAAAATTCAGATAAGTGCATGTTTTAAAAAGATGACTGTGTTCCTGCTCACATATCATTGTGCAAAAGGCAAGTGAGGTAAGTTTGCGTCTAATTGCAAACTGAATCAAATTTCTTCCTCATGTTCACCAGACTAAAAATAGTGCAAAGTTGTCCAGAAATATGGGTTACTGAATCTATCAATTCCAGTTTCTCTCAATTTCTTATTCACATTTCCACATCAGTATGTGATTATAAAAAAATTGTTTACACGTGAAACATGAAAACATGGGAAATCCTCCTGAAAATTGTGTTTGCTTCAAAATTTCTTCGTAGTTGCAATTTTGCCAAATTATTAACATTATTTCAAGCAGCTTCCTACTATATAATACATGTTCTTCTGCCAGTCTACCTAACATAAGCATTTTGATGCACACTTTGCCCCTCTACACACACTTACTTCTGTACCCATTGTGGGTTTGGAGTCATATTACAAACTTCAGAGAAGTGCAAATTTCAAAGGATAGCTGTGTTTCAGTTCATGTACTGATTTGGGAAGCGAATTGTTCATGCTGACAACTGAACTGACTTTCTCCCTCATCCCTAGCCAGAAGTGAACATTTGTAGAGGTGTGGGCTTTTGAATAAAATTAACGCAGAGATAAAACCAGCCACGAGAAACTGAATAATAAAGTGACTGTGCATAGCATTACATATCAGATTGAGAAACATCCATTTGACAAACAGTTTATTTTTAATGCTGCTATGTGTATCTTGCTGAAGTCCTTCAACATCTCCAGTGACTCTGTTAAGGGTCATCGCCACACAGAATTTCCATTTTCCAGTCAGGCTCCAGGACCTGATATGCGGCTTATGGAGAAGAATGCCTGCAATGATGGGTACAGACCAAAGACTGCACAGGAGATATCATGTGATCCAACAGTAATGCACTTTGAACCCACGGCTGGTGTTATTTAGATCTTCATTATTTTATTTCCAAAGAACCACCTCCTGTGCTGCAGCAGACTCAGAGTTCCTAGGTGCAGGGGAAGTAGAAAATTAAAAAGACTGCTGTTCAGAATCCACTAAGCAAGTAATAACAACAATTTTAGAATTTCAGCTATATGATTTTGATTTATTTAGCTAGCAAAGGTGTCAGAGCTGTAATTCTCAGAGCGGCTTAAGCCCATCCCTCTTCCCAGAGGACTCTGGGAATTGCAGCACTGTGCAAGGGTCTCCTTACAACTCCCAGCACCCTACATTCACCCAACAAACTACATTCAGTCACAGGTGTTGCTCACCAGGGGTGCCAACTTGAATAAAATAATGGGGAACCCAGGTAAGCCCCACACAATAAATCACAAGATGACACACCATTTGAATGGCAATTGCCACCAAGTTTTCAGGGGACTGGATTCCTCAAGTATTTTATTGTGGGGGTGGGTTGAAGGGACCTCAGCCCCTAGGAGTGTCATGGCTGTTGTGCTGCTCATTGGTGGTGGGCAACGCCAAGTCTCCTGCAGCTCTCCCTTCTGACGGCTCCTAATCTTAAAAGTGGGCTTGTGCCAGTCAACTCTTCAAGTAGTGCGTTGCCCTCTGAAAAGTAAGGTGCCGGGGCAGGGTTGGCGTGCCCTGCTTTGCCGCCTAATGTGAAATGGGAAGGTGAAGCCAGTGTGGTGTAGTGGTTAAGAGCGGTAGACTCGTAATCTGGGGAACCGGGTTCACTTCCCCGCTCCTCCACATGCAGCTGCTGGGTGACCTTGGGCCAGTCACAATTCTCTGAAGTCTCTCAGCGTCACTCACCTCACAGAGTGTTTGTTGTGGGGGAGGAAGGGAAAAGAGATCGTTAGCCACTTTGAGACTCCTTCCGGTAGTGATAAAGCGGGATATCAAATCCAAACTACTACTCTTCTTCTTCTTCTTCTTCTTCTTCTTCTTCTTCTTCTTCTTCTTCTTCTTCTTCTGTTGCTCCCACTGCTGCCCCCTTTACCTGGGCATAGCTGTCAACCTTCCCTTTTTTTGGTGGGAAATTCCCTTATTCCAGCGCTGTTTCCCACTGCTTCCTGCTGCTATCCCGGATTCTTAGATATCCCGTAGACTGTCCCTGGGACAGGTGAGGCTGCTGATCCCTTATTTTCAAATCTGAAAGTTGACAGCTATGTACCTGGGTGTCACGGTGGCTCCCGCAATGACCACAATGGCAGCAGGCTTGCGAGATCTTGCAGGGTAACTGCCATTTCTCTGCTCCCTGTGGGGTGCCCACTGCACGGGCGAGCCACTCCTGTGTATGGGCTATACTTACCTAAGATGAAACACAGGAAACAGGCAAAGCAGCCTGCGAAGAATCCCAGGTATGGTGCTGCATGAGTCCCATCTGAATCAACCTCAATTGCAAGCTTGCAGTATGTAACCACTAAAGAACAGAGCAGAAAGAAACCTGCAGGCAGAAGGAGGATGAGAGAAGACTTTGTGGTGATCCCATTCTCCTTTCCCTCTTCTTCTGGATGCCTTAATTTTATTTTCAGAATTATCTGGTATGGACACCTTAAACATACATATCCATCAATAGTCGACATAAGGTTTCCAAACACCCAAGATCAACATAAAATCACACGTAGTCAGCCCTATATGGCTGAGCAACCTTTGGCCCTCCAGATGTTTCTGGACTGCAACTTCCATCAGCCTCAACCACTGGCTACGCTGGCTGGGGCTGATGGGAGCTGGAGTCCAACAATGTGTGGACACAGATACTTGACCCCTGCCCTACTCTCACTTCCTTGAGAGTAAGTCCTGTGGACCTTAGTAGGCTTTATTCTCAGCAGACATGAATATGATTGCATGAGCAATGCACATATAACAACAACAACAACAACAACAACAACAACAACAACAACTTTCTTATTTATACCCTGCCCATCTGGCTGTGTTGCCCCAGTTACTCTGGGCATCCCTGTCAGTGATAAAGGGAGAAGGAGGAGGAGGGAAGGAGGATGGCACTTGACATAAGAAATGACCAGCTCAGCCTGGCCTTGTTCTGACTGAAATAGGAAACCCAAGGTCTTCACATAGGTTGGGGGAAAGTGAAAGGGGTTTAAAGATATCTGACCAGGAGATGTAACATACAGACATGTGTATACAGATGTATTTTTTATATCTGCCAGCACTTGGTGTACAAAGCTGGGGCTTAAACAGAGAAAGGAAATGAATTATATGAACTACAGTGGTGCCTCGCAAGACGAAAAGAATCCATTCAGCGAGTCTCTTTGTCTTGCGGTTTTTTTCGTCTTGCGAAGCAAGCCCATTAGCGGCTTAGCGGATTAGCGCTGTTAGTGGCTTTTAGCGGCTATTAGCGGCTATTAAAGGCTTAAGGGATTAGCGGATTAGCTGCTAAAAGGCTATTAGCGGCTTAGCGGGTTTAGTGGATCAGCTGATAAGCGGCTTAGCGATCAGCTGTTAAGCGGCTTAGCGATCAGCTGTTAAGCAGCTTAGCGATCAGCTGTTAAGTGGCTTAGCGGCTTGGGAAAAGGGGGGGGGAGGGGAAAAAACCCCGCAGGAACTCGCAAGACATTTTCATTTTGTGAAGCAAGCCCACAGCAAATTCGTTTTGCGAAGCACCTCCAAAACTGAAAACCCTTTCGTCTAGCGGGTTTTCCGTCTTGCAAGGCATTCGTCTTGTGGGGCACCACTGTATTTTCTTTTTTAAAGATCCATTTTTTACTTTTGACTCTCTTGTTCCAACTTGTTTACTTCATACACACACAGAGAGAGAGAGAGAGAAATGGCTTAAACAAGGGACGACGCCTACCAAAGTAGTGTTCAGTTATTTAGAAAGCCAATTTGCTTGACATAACGGCCTTCATGAGCCCCGGGAATTTAGACGCTACTTGCCTCCCACTTACCAAGCCAAGTGTGGGGAACCTTTGCTCCCGTCACCCAGATGTTGCCAAACTGCAGTTCTCCTCATCCCTGCTCATTGGTCATAATTGCTGGGGCTGTTAGGAGTTGTAGTTCAGCCGTATCTGGAAGGACAAAGGCTCCCCACACCTGCTCTAGAGAAAGACTATCCCTCGGGGAGGAGGTCTCACCCTCTGGCACAGGATTCCTGCCCCCTTTCACATTTGCTCCCTTTGCAGTGTTCACAGTTGGTCCCTTCTCTTCAGTCCTGAATCAACACTCTTCCAAGGCTCATTGCTCTGTGATTTTTACTGGTTCGTGGGAGGTCGGGAGTGCTGTTCTATCATATATTGCTATTATGGCTTACACAATACCTGCGCTGAAGTGGGCCACAGAAGAAAGCAGGCTTTCGGATACCACCTTTTTCAGGACCCGAGTAAGAAGCTCCCATGACAAAAAAAGGGCAACGAAATCACTGATTAAGGCTAGTATCAAAAGGAGACGGACCACATGCAGATATTCTAGAGGAAGTGAAAGGAGGGGGAAAGAATTAATGGTATATAAAGCTGCCTTATACCATATCAGGTTACTTAGAGTTGGAGCGGTGCAGTGTTTTAGGCCACATGCAAAGCACACATTTAAAGCGGTATCATAAACAGTGATGGCTTCTGGGAGAGAATTTTGGGAGCCATTGTTTGTTAAGGGTGCTAAAAGTTGTTAGGAGATGCTTATTCCCCTCACAAAGCTACAATTCCCGAGCAATTGCTCTGCCCAGGGAAATCCAGGAATTATAGTTTTGTGAGGGGAATAGGGGTCTCTCCTGACAACTCTAAGCACACTTAACAAACTAGAGCTCCCAGAATTCTTTGGGGGAAGTTATCACTGTTTAAAGTGGTGTCACATACCCTCCAACACTTCTCCAATGAAAAGAGAGATGTTCCCTCCAAACGTTTCTCCAATGAAAATAGGGATATCCTATTCCCTACCCTCCAACACTTCTCTGATGAAAATGGGGATATCCTAAGGAAAAGCGGGATATTTTGGGATCAAATCGGAACCTGGGATGGCTTCTGTAAATCTGGGACTGTACCTGGAAAATAGGGGCACGTGGAAAGGCTGGTGTCATAGTATGTTTAATGTGTGGTGTGAACATAGGCTAGGAGTGGACAGGTGAGGGTTCAAGTTAACACTCAGCTATGAAGCTCTCTCACTGGTTCATTTCACATATCCTGTTGTGTACAGAGGATGTTCGGGTTGTGAACCTGCAGCGTCCGCAACCCGCAGCGGCGCATCTGCGCACACGCAGGTTGCGATTCAGCGTGTCTGCGCACGCACAAAGCACGATTTAGAGCTTCTGTACTTCCAGGTTTCGGCAGTCCGCAACCTGAAAAAATACAACCTGGAGTGTCTTTAACCTGATGTATGACTGTACAGTGGTACCTTGGGTTACATTCGCTTCAGGTTACATACACTTCAGGTTACAGACTCCGCTAACCCAGAAATAGTACCTCGGGTTAAGAACTTTGCTTCAGGATGAGAACAGAAATCGTGCTCCGGCGGCGCGGTGGCAGCAGGAGGCCCCATTAGCTAAAGTGGTGCTTCAGGTGAAGAACAGTTTCTGGTTAAGAACGGACCTCCGGAACGAATTAAATACTTAACGCGAGGTACCACTGTACTGGTAAATTCTGAATGACTGGAGCTAATAACGAGAGACCCTGTAGCCACACCGCCAAGGAAGGCCCAAAAACACATCTGGGTCCAAAAACCTCCCCCCACCCTCAGCTCAAAGAGCATCAGTACTATTATAGCATGATAGCCAGTTTCTTGTGAAGAGCGCATCTTCAATCCCCTGCAATGGAACAGAATGTATACAGCCCCGATCATTCCTAACTCATTTGTCCTGGGACTCAAGAAAATGGAAACCAGTCTTGTGTCTCTCACCATTGACGGGGAGAAAAACGTCGTCACACTCTAGCTGATGGTTGCATATGGCCCACAATCCGAAAACAAAATAGCCGTCCACATAGCTGTGTCGGAGCCATAAGGGAGTTGCCATGACATTCACGAGCAGCATGAAGTTGATAAAGCACAAGGTGCAGTAGGTGCTTCTGTAGAAGGACGCTGAGCATATCTTGGCAAGGATCTGTGGAAAGAGGAAAGCCCACATCAAGCCATCCTAAGAGAACAGTAAGGCTTTCATGGTGGCAATTGGTACAATGATGGAGAGCATTTATTATTTTGCTGGGAGGTAGCCAGAGTGGCTGGGGCAGCTCTGGCAGATAAAGTTGATGGATTATGCCGAAATGGCAAAAATGACCGGAAGAATCAGAAATCAGGAAGACCAAATTTTTAAGAAAGAACGGGGAAAATTTATAATTTATCTATAAAACCATTGTAAACCGTTAAAATTGTTAGTAGGATTAGAATAACACTTGTAGATTAATGGTGAATTTTGGGTGTAACGGAGATGTAAAAGATTTGGATTATTATAAAAGATGCAGGAGGAAATGACTAACAATAGAACCCACAAAGTGGAGGAGGGAAGTCCAGGAGATTCATTGGAATCTTGTTTTTAAGTTGTGTGTGGGATATGCGATTGTGAAACTGTAATTTGAAAAACCAAATAAATACGTTAAAAACAAAACAGAGCGGCGGGGACAACCCAGTCAGATGGGCGGTTAATCATAATCATAATCATAAATTGTTGCTAGACTGGCTGACTGACAGAGTTTTAATTCTAATGTCCAATAGCTTTTTAATGACTGTTTTTAATATATGCTTTTAGCTGTTTCTGTTTTATCTGTAAGTCACCTTGAGTCCCTCCTGAATAAAGAAGGGATATCAAGATGATGATGATGATGATGATATCCCTCTCCTGCTGTTGCATCCTTACTGTAGCCCTTTCCAACTTTGTATTTCAGACACGTGTCTCTTGAGAGCTGCAGAACAGGTGTGGGCAACCTTTGGTCTTCCAGAAGTTGCTGAACTATAACTCCCATCAGCCCCAGCAAGTGTGGCCCATGACCAGGGGTGATGGCCGTTCAGCAACATCCAGAGCGCCAGAGGTCCCCCACACCTGACCCCATAGGAAGAATGAGAGGGTGATGAGAGAAAGAGAAGGGAGGTGAGATCGAAAGGAAGCAAGAGGCAGAAGAAAGAATACATGAACAATAAAGGAACGGTTTGTTTCTGTCTGAGCCTTGCCTACTGTGTCCTGCTTACCAGGGGCAAGAGAGAAGGCAATCTGGCAATGGATCTTTGGATCCTATGTATGGTCAGACACTTCTTAGTCACTACCATCTCTGCCAGGAGTTGTTATGGACCTTTGGCATCGGAGAATAAACAACTGGTTCGAGGCCTCCTTCACTCTGCGCTGGCCACCTAGCAACCACCACCTGATGTTTCCACGCCTGCCTTTGTGATGTTTCCAGTGATGTCACACACATTCCGCAGAAGCGGATTTAGGGGAGCACAACTGGTTCTCCCACACTGGGTGCCGAGCTGAGAAGGTGCCACAGGGGGTGCCACAACGATGACTTAGAATGGAAGGTGAGAGCCAGGGGACACTGATTTTTGGTGTTGCATACGGCGCTGCTGAAATTTGAAGAAGTCCGCTACTGCATTCCACACATCACCTCTCTTCCTGCTTGTTCCTGGTGTTCCTCAGCTTCCATGGAAGCAACTGAAGTCATTTTTTAAAATATTTATGTTATATTATTATGCTATTCCATGATCCCGTTGGCCATTATACAGCTATGTGGTGCCAAGTGACCTCCATCTATTTATTTGTTTATATGCATTTATAAACCACCTGATTAATTGTTTAAAATAAATAAATCTCTACGTGGTGTACAAGGCTGCTGCAATTCTGCAAAAGCGTAAAAATGTGGAGTTGGATGCATAATCCACTGTCTCGAAAAACTCAGTTTCTGGTGCTCACCTATTGGAATGATACAGAGAAGACTAGCAGGAAACTCCAGTTTCTGATTTAAGGACCAAGCAGGTTCCTAGTCCTTCCTGTTGTGAATATATGCTCGCAAGTGTCTGGGGAGTGCCTGGAAAGGCCTCATGAGCCATAGGAGCTTCTCAGCTTGTGCATTTGTTACATCTGAAGTAGCAATTAAATATCTGAAAGACCATATCCATCCCTTACTGTCTCAGGCATTAAGCCATGCAATGGGGACTTAGTTGGTAGTTGCATCACCCTCAGAAGGGCAGAGAATAGCAGCCCAAAGAGGACTTCCTCAATGACAGCCCCTAAATCATGGAATTCCCTCTTATTGGAGGGGAATCTAGCATCTTCAGGATACAGTTTTTGGCACATGCTTAAGATGAACCGTTTAAAAATTAATATTTTGTTTTTCATGACCCACCTGAATTTATGTTGTTGTGTTTCATCCTGGAACAGTGTTGTGTGTTTTAAAATTGCAGTGATTTTTATCCATTTTAAAATTGCGTTTTGTGTTTGCTGTCACCCACCCTGGCAATGTGGGGATAATACAACTTATCAACCAATCATATGCTTACATTACTTAGACCAGGCATCTAAGCAGCCATGGACACAAATAATGCCAACTCTGTCCCTATATCTGCTCTGGCAACACACATTACAGAACCTAACCATGTCGCCCATAGCATCAGGGGGTTCGTTCGCCTGCACATCTTCACAAATCACCCCCGAAAGAGGAAATGTATCACCAGGACAAATGAGGACACAAATTGGCAGAAATCTGGCACGCACCAATTTATATGTACAGCTGCAAAGTTGGAAATCATGGCTATCTATTAAGTAGAGTCACAATGCATCCTATTGCAGTGAGTAAGACCAGGTGATCTGTGTGCCTGCTCAGTCTGAAACTTCAAGGTCTTTCCTGCATCTCCCCCTTTTGATGGTTCTTTATCTCTAAACCAGACTTGGGTTGGGCAGGCCTTCAAATGTTGTTGTTTAGTCGTTCAGTCGTGTCCGACTCTTTGTGACCCCATGGACCAGAGCACACCAGGCACTCCTGTCTTCCAATGCCTCCCACAGTTTGGTCAGACTCATGTTTGTAGCTTTGAGAACACTGTCCAACCATCTCGTCCTCTGTCATCCCCTTCTCCTTGTGCCCTCCATCTTTCCCAACATCAGGGTCTTTTCCAGGGAGTCTTCTCTTCTAATGAGGTGGCCAAAGTATTGGAGCCTCAGCTTCACAATCTGTCCTTCCAGTGAGCACTCAGGGCTGTTTCCTTCAGAATGGATAGGTTTGATCTTCTTGCAGTCCAGGGGACTCTCAAGAGTCTCCTCCAGCACCATAATTCAAAAGCATCAATTATTCGGCGATCAGCCTTCTTTATGCTCCAGCTCTCACTTCCATACATCACTACTGGGAAAACCATGGCTTTAACTATACGGACCTTTGTTGGCAGGGTGATGTCTCTGCTTCAAATAGACAGCACCTTCAAATGGAGGACCATCTGCTGAAAAGTAGGACACCTGGACACCCTTGCCATAGGCTATGGCTCTAGTCTCTCTTTCCCTTGGTAATGTCTACCATTGCAGAACATGTGGTGTGGCATGAGACCACCATGGAGAGAATTTCCTGGCCATACTTAATTAATCGAGGTTGAGATATGGCATCACATGTTTTCGGTTTTGACACCATTGATGGAAGCCAAGCTTGATCCCCATTCACAAGCTGCCCAATCACCCACCCACCACTAAAACACAGGGCCGGCTAGTGCCCGTGGGGTCTAGTAGGGCAGAAGGCAAGGAGACCAACATTAGTTGGCGCCAGAACCAACGACAGCCAGAGCCAACTCACTCTAATTTTGCTCCCGTTCTTCTGCCTGCTAAGTTCTACAAGGGCAACACTGAGGGGGAGGAAGCTGACAGGCAGTTCCACCCACCTGAACTGGTTGCAAATACAAAGGTAGACAGGTGGGACTGGCTGAGGGCACACTGAGATTGGCAGGGCGGTGGCCCATTTACCCAACTGGACCAGCCCCCACTGCAAAGCTGTCATAGTGAGAGTTGGATCTGGGTGTGGGGAGAGGGGCTGAGGAGGGAGTGTGGCCTGGAAAGAGTCCCCAGGGGCATATAAGGAGGCCTGGAGGGTCAAAACTGGGCCGATGACTCCCACCCCTATTCTTGTGGAGAGAAGTTCTTCTGAGAGCCAGGTGGGTGAAGAAGGTTCTATGGCAGTTACAGACATTTGGAACCTGGCTAGGAGATTCCAGAAAGCTGAGCTGAGCTGGGGATGTTCTACGGAAGAAGGGTGCATCCCACTGAGCTTGTTGCTGTGGCCAAAGGAACTGCTGACGCCAGAGGGTGAAAGCAAGCATCTAAGGAGCAAGCCTGAGTCACGTACATGGGAAACAGAAGTGGAGGTAAGTGGAGAGGAACCAGAAAAATAGCCACAGCGGGAAACAGATGTATGACAAGGATAGACACTATTTTAGAATAGCCCTCCTCTACATTGGTCGCCAATGTGGTGCCCATGGGCACACGTGTACCCATAGAGGTCTTCCCAGGTAATAATAATAATAATAATAATAATAATAATAATAATAATAATAATAAAATTTATTTATATCCCGCCCTCCCCAGCCGAAGCCGGGCTCAGGGCGGCTAACAACAATAAAACAGTACAAAAGTACAACACAAACAACACTCTAAAATCATCCATTATAAAATTATTTAAAATTAATTTTAAATTTTAAAATTAATTAATCCCCTACAGCAGGGATTACCAACTGCCACAGGTGGGAAAAGGTAAATATCGTCTCAAAAATCCACTATGCATGAGAATTGGCTTCAGGATGGTGATGTCAGAGCGAGGGCAGGAGAAGGAAGTCCTTGCTCTGCCTTCATTCTGGACTCATCATCTGCACAGGAAGAAAAGCTTTGGCCTCTGCTCTGTTTTTACCCAGTGCTAAAATCTCTCTGCTGAAAGCTGAACCCAAGTTTCCTTTGGTTGTGTCTCTCGACAGTGCCTCTGCTGTGTTTGTGACTCTTTCCCACCGCTTAAAGATGCATTTTTCGAAGAAAAGTAAGTATGAACAGCACAAAAGATTTTGACGGAGACATCTCCATTTATTTAATGTGCCTACTATTTAATATACAGAAGTGTAGAAAGAAATAGATCTTATGATAAAATAATAATTTTATTATTTATATCCCACTCATCTGCCTGGGTTTCCCCAGCCACTCTGGGCAGCTTCCAGCACATAAGAAAACATAATTAAAAAGCTAAACATTAAAAACTTCCCAATACAGGGCTGCCTTCAGATGTCTTCTAAAAGTTGTGTAGCTCTTTATCTCCTTGACATTTGATGGGAGGGTGCTCCCTGGGCAGGGTGCCTCTGTCTGTCTGTCTGTCTGTCTGTCTATTCTATCTCTATGACTTCATCTGCGTTATACATTTAAAGCAGTGCCATGACACTTTAAACAGCAAGGCCTCCCCCCCCCCCAAAGAACCCTGGGAAGTAGCACCTTATGTATGCATAGCAGATATCCTGCCATTAATCTACAGCCTGTCCTCGAGTGCTTTTGCCTGGCTGGAATGTGCTCTTCAGCTGGGACCATGCCTCTTGTTTGTCTGGCCTTTGTATATATGCAAACCACTGACTCTTGGGTGACTGCAGCGCAGCCTCCTATAAAGAGTTAAGTACAATACCTGTTGCTTTGCCTACTTTTGCCTCAGTTCCTGTCCACCTTTGCTACGTGGTCCCTGGAGAATTGTCTATGGGGAAATGAGGCTCTTGTTGTAGGCCCCCTTGAGCTTGGAGGAAAGCTTGGTGGGAAACAGCAGGAGGAAGCAGCCCAGATAGAGGGTTAGCAGTTTCAGCCCCTCATCAGCAGCAACCTGAGGCCAGAGCAATGGAACAGAAATGAGCAGATGGTCAGGGGCTACATCTGGGAGCTCTTGGAGGAAACTGATTTCCTAGATCTATTTCAGTTGAGATTTAGGCCTGGTTTAGACACAGAAACTGCTTTGTTTGCCCTGTATGATGAACTTTCTTGGGAGAGAGACAGGGGAGATGTGTTCCTCTTAATTATCATCAAACCTCTCAATGGCTTTTGGAGCAACTGTCTGAGTTAGGCCTGGGAGCCACTGCTTGGTGGTGGTTCTGGTCTTACTTGAGTAGTCATTTTCAGAGGTGATGCTTGGGGAGAGCTGTTCAGCCCCATAGAGCCTTCAATTTGGGCTTCCTCAGGGTTTGATTTTATTCCCCTATGCTCTTTAACATCTACATGAAACTGCTAAGTGGGGTCATCTGGAGGTATGGAGTATGCTGCCAGCAATATGCTGATGACACACAGCTCTGCTTATCCTTTACATCTGCAGGTACTTGGACCCTTGTCTTGCCTTGGTAATGGACTGGATGAGAGCCAATAAACTGAAGCTCAATCCAGATAAGACTGAGGCACCATTACTGGGTGGTTCCCTAGACCAGATGAATGGGAAGTCACTTGCTCTTGATAGGGTTACACTCCCTGTGAAGGATCAGGTATGCAGCTTGGATCCTTCGCTCAAGCATGCTGGTTATATGAGGCTGGTGACCCTACAGATTTATTTATTTATTTTTGAGTTCGATTTATATTTACAAATTCCAGAGGAGTTCACAAGTCACACTGTCAAAAATAGAACATCATCATCGTCATCATATGAGCAGACCTTTCCAGAGAGGATGCAAGACTCTTCTTTTCCATAATGAAGGTGCTGGTGCCTAACATCCTAGCATAGGATTCTATGCTGGCATTGGATGTTAGCACACTATTTAGAATACTGCTACCTGCTTGTGTTTTTGATGTGGATGTTTGGAATTTAATGTTTGCACGAACCACGTTTTATGGATGCTGGTGCTTCTGGCTTGTTAGACGGGAGTTAAAACATCTCACTTCCATCACCCCTTCCCATCCCACCTCCCGGCAGAAGTCCACCTTTCTGAAGATAGCCATTTGTCCTTCCGGTACAAGTTCTTCATCAGAATATTCAGCTGCGTTGGCCTGGTCGGTTTGTTTATCAGTCTTCTCTCTCCGTCCTGGATTGAGATCTTCCACAAGGATTTCGTCACCAATTTGGGCCTCTGGAACATATGCATAAGCAGAAGATGCAAGAGACTTAGGCTGAACTCAAGTAAGGCAGCCCCCTTCCCTCCCTGCCTCCCTCCATCTTTCCTCACCCCGGCAGTGCACCTGGGGGTTGGTCTTTGAATTTCAGCAACCCATGTCAAGGATTGGGGAAATGCGTTGCCAGGTCCGACCCTACCAGTGAATGGCAAGGGAGGAGGTGGAGTGGGAAAGTGATGTAGGGTGGCGCTACGGGTGCTCCTGCACCCCCTAAGTCAGGGTGGTCCACTATGCAGTCCTGAAGGCCGGTAAAAGCTTAGTTTACCGGCATCAACTATAAACGGCCTTGGGTGCCTGAGCACCCACAAACTATTGTGGGTGTTCAACATCCATACCGTGGGGTGTCCAATGCGACTTCCGGTGCCTTGCGAAGCACCAAATGTCACATCTGAGGCCTCATGGGTGTCAGGAATGTGCCCCCCCCCCGAGCGCAGCGGAAGAGTCAGCCTCAGAAATTGAGCTGAGTGAGCAAGGGGCTGCCTCTGGGGATGAGAGCTGTCTGTCAGAGTTTAGAGAAGACAGCCTGGCCCCCCTCCTTCCCAGAGAACAAGCTGTTAGCTCCCAAAGAGAGGAAGAGCTGGAAGTCGGCCCAAGTGTTGCCAGGCAACCAGCAGATAAGCCAGAGTCGGAGGGTGTGTCTTCTGGTAAAGAGACAGGCCAGTCGTGCAGTCCCCATATGAGGAGGTTGGAAAGAATCAGAGAGCAACAGAAGGGAAGGAGAAGAAAGGCGGGATTTTGGCGTCCTTACTGTTGGGGGGAGGGACGATGAGTCAGACTGAGCAACTAAGGTTAATGAGAGCAGGCAGAACGCCGTGCTCTGGATGTGTTTTTCTTGTAAATAAACTTATATAAAACTGACGAAGAGTCCTTACTGCTTATCAGGCTGCTTGCCTGCCAGATATCATTATAATGGGGCCCCCAGGTGCCGCTGCAGCGCATGCAACATCACGCAAGTTGATGCCCTTGGCTTAGTGTTTTCCCCCCTTTGGGAACAAGGTGGGAGGTCTCTGGGACCCTGCCAGTGTCTCCCACTTCCTTCCCAAAGCCTGGTACCACAATGTGACACGGCAGTGTGTGGCCTGCAGGTCTGAAGTACCCTTGTGGCCCACTTGGTATGAAAAGTTGGACTGCTCTGCCCTAAGGGGTAGTGAAGAACACTTTCCTATTACCAGTGTTGAAGGAAGATTGAGGTGCCCGCCTGATTGGCACACAGGAGCGGGATGCCATCTTGTCCTTTGCCTCAGGTAGCAAAATTTCTTGGGCCAACACCACTGTCAGGGAGTGGCTGGAAGATGAGGAGTGGTTGGAGGCTTCAGCCAGGGAACTCCCAAGGGAAACTCCAGAGGAGTGCTCAGAGCCAGGAGGTTAGTGGCGGAACACTGGGGAAAGGTCAGAAGGAGGGGATTGGGAGAAGGGGCTGGATGCTGAGGGGGGCAACAGGGTTTAGTGAGCAAGGAGAGCCTGTGACAGGGAGAAGTTCAGACTCCAAGGCTGAGGCAGAGGAGGGGGGTCCAGAGGCTGCTGAAGAATCCCGGGAATTGCCCTCTCCTGCTGCAGCAAGCCCCTACCCCCCCCCCCCCGATCTCCAAGAACATGCAGAATAATGAGAGCAAAACAGTGGCCAGAGGTGTGCAGACACAGTTTGAGACAGCTTGGAAAACATCTGGGAAAAGAGGAGCCTTAGAAAGGGTGAAAGGCAGGGCCCTTCAACCCTGGCAACTGTCCATAGAGGCAAGACCTGCTGGAAAGGGTTGGTGAGTTGTCTGCCGTTTCCTTGAATAAAGAGTTAACTTCACTGACAATTGACTCTGCCTCTTCCTGCTGATGTGCTTGGCTGACTCCAGCCCTGGCACCTGTGTACTTTCACAATCTCCCTTAAAAAATGCTTTTCTGTGCTCATTCTTTGGTTGCAGAACTGTGCTGCAAAATTCACAGGAGTGGGGATTGTAAAGGACAGCTGTGTTTCAGATTCCACGCTGGCTTGAGGAGTGTGCGTGAGGGAGCTCCTCATTAAGATGCAAATAAATTTGAATGACCCCCCCCCCCGTTCCCTACTGTTCTGTAATGCTAAGAACCGATTCTCTCGCACATCTGTCTTTCAGCATCACTCACCTTTGATTCTCCCCAGACATCCTCCTTGTCATCAGAATCTTGATGTCAATCAGCACATTATTTGGCTTGGTGGCAACTGCCTGCACATTGCTGTCCAGCACCAGCTTAAGGCTATCCAGGTGGCCAGCTGTCACCAATTTATGCACAGGTAGAGCTCTCTCTGCAAGGCTGATTATTTGCCCTTAGCATTTGTGTAATACTTCAGTTCTACTATGCCCATGTTGCATTATTGTGATCTTTACAGCTCCCCCTGTTAAGTAAGTGAGTAATTGCTGCACTCCCCATAGCCTTGGATGTGATAGGGCTAATGTCTCTGGGCCACCGGTTCCAGCCCCACATTGGACAAAATATTCCTTCATTGCAGAGGGTTGGATTAGATGGCCCTCATGGTCCCTTCCAATTCTACAATTCCATGATTCTATGTTTTATTTCCCAGTTTATATAACACCCAAGTAAGGCTTAAGGGTTTCACCAGCCTCTTCAGCAGGCAAAGAGGGGCGGAAAAGTTGCAAACGTCTAGCTTGTTCGCAGCTTGACTCCCCTTACTTGATCTGCTAGCGGGAGTGTAAGTAGGATGTTGCAGTCAGAATATTAGGAAATTTATACAAATAGGATATTAGCAGACAGAGGGAAAGCAAAGAATTGTTGTAGAGGAAACAAGGAGATAGAGAACTTTTTTCAGTCCAAAGGCCACTGAGGTCCAAAGTGTTGCTGGGAGGGCAGGTAAGCCTTGCCTGCAAAATCAATCACAAGACATATATACACACATCATTTGAATGGCAATGGCTATCAACTTATTGGGGGGGGGGACTGTCCCCCTCCAATATTTTATGGGGGGGCCCAAAGGGACCACAGCTCCTATGCTTCTGGGCAGTCTTCCAGGAAGCCCATGCTTCCTGGCACTGGCCTCTGGTGTCACATTTCAATGACGCATTATGTACGTTAAAGGCAGAACGTAATGTGTCCGTCTGCATTATGAAACCCATTCCTTAACGCTTCCTTAGCGTTATAAACCATGAGTGTAGATCCACCCTCACCATTCTCTATCCTCCAGCCAGGTGAGCAAGAAGCATAGTCAGAGTTCAAAAATGCATTTCAGCCAGGCCATTGCATTCAAGAAGGGTGCGAAGCAGCACCAGTAAGGGGTGTCCTGGGGAGGGGCAGATGGAGAGGCCTGGAGGGATGCTGTTGGCCTCCAGGTCTGGGGTTTCCCTTCTTGTTTGAGTGAAATGTTAAATGTGGGCTGAGGATCTTTGGTGCATCGAATAGCATACTGTAGCGTACGGCAACTCCCTGCAGGAGAAGGGCTTTTGTCAGGACTTTCTGCTGAGTGCTCTTTTTTCGTACCCACAGGAATCATTTCCCTGATCACCATGGTGTTGTACGGCACGTCAATCTCACCCAACAGCACCTTGGGCAGCCCAATCCCTCATACGACCTCTCCAAAGTATCTCTCCTGGTCCTTTGGGATAGGCTGCTTGGCCAGCTTCCTGTACCTGACAAACAGTGAGTTTTCCTTTTGCGCCCTGATATACGGGGGATGCAGAAAGGAGGAGGGAGACAGAAGGGAGGGAGAGGAGGAAAGAGAAGGAGCCGGCTGCTTAAGCCACGCCATGCTTGGCTCTGCATTTTGCCGCTGTGCTTTCTAGATGTTGAAGGAACTCAGCCCCACCCCAAAAATATTGGGAAGGAGCTGGCATCCCAGGGGGCTAGAAATTCTTTAAAAATATTTAACAGCTTAAAAGCATAGGCATGAAGTCCCAAGACAACAAAACTACTGCAGCAGCAGCAGGCACTCTCCTGGACCGACCTGCGCAAACCGCCTTGCTCTGAAGGACCCCAGCCTTGCCTCAGAGCAAGCCAGAGGGGAGGAGGAGCCTGAGGCTGAAGGCATGGCAAATGGTACTCACATGTTAGTGGCTGCAAAAGTGTTAACAAGGGGAACGAGCAAACAGAAGCCAGAGCAGTGGGGAAGAGGACAGGGGTTGGTTCTGGAGGGACGTGTGCAGAGCCAGCACATCCATGAAGCAATTTAGGTGATTGCCTCGAGCAATAGGATCCACTGGGGCAGCAGATCCAACCACCAAGGAATACAGTGGCAGCAACAGCTGTGGTACAGCCCTTAGAGGCCAGATCTGCTGCCACTCTTGATGAATAGGCGGCGTGGCTGGTCTCCTCTTACCCTTGTTGATGATGTAGACCTTTGTTTCTCCCTTGTTCTCGATGTGAATCTTCACTCACCCCTTCTTCCCTGGCTGGGGGGGGGGGGCACCTCAGGTTTGCCTCAGGTGCCAAAACGCCTTGGGTCAGCCCTGGCCATGTGTGAGAGCCAGCAAGTGAGTAGAGAGCCCGGGGGCCAAATTCACACCCAGCCATGCCCACCACCTTAGGCATTGCCTCCTTTTGCCTCAGGATGATAGAGCTGGCCTTGAACACTTTGATGGGGGCCGATGACCACCAGCGCATAGCTCTGGTGCTCAAAAGCTTGCACTGGCCGTGCATAGATAACCGGGACTGCTTCAAGACACTTGCACTGATTTACAAGGCCTCTAGCATCCTGGGTATGGTATAGTATCCCTTGTACCCCTTCCTGATCACTAACATCTTTGAGGAGTCTCTGTCATGGCTGACATGGTTCAGATATACAGCTTGAAACTAACTGCAAACAATGTATTCAGTGTTGTGGGCCGAAACCTGGGGAACTCCCTCCCACCTGACATTAGAGACAGAGCCCTCTTTGCTGAACTTCAGGCCCGTGGCAATGGGCTTCTTATTCCAGGAGTCATTTTAAGGCAGTGTTTGGTTTTATGATAGCTTTTTATTTTTATTTTTTGGGTCCCTGTTTGGTCTCTTGCTTAGAAATGCTGATGATTAATAAAATAATAAATTAAGTCTACCAACAACTTGTGTTCTCCCCAATCTCCCCCACCCACCCTGCCTCAAACAGTACTCCTGTACATCCTGATAGAACTTGAGGGAAACACCAGCACGCATGATGACCTCAAGCCAAAACAACGTCGCCTGATCTTGGTCACATAGAAGAGTGCGGAAGCGCATCGGACTTGAACCAATCTAGAATGTCCACATTTAAGGATTCTGATGCAGGAGTTTTTTCTCCCCCCGTCGCTGAAGAAATACCCTGGAAGGAATATCCAAAAAATCTTGTTATATCAGAATGCAGGTTTTTTTCCCCTAAAAAAAAAGATTTTTATTTATTTAATTTTTTTTAAATTAAGGATGCAGAGTGCAAGAAAGAAAACCAAGCAAGAATAACCATGTGCAAAGAGGTTCTTGCACATCCTGCCTGAATCCACAATGGTGTGAACAGGGAATCCCAACATAAAGCAGAGTCACAAGATCCGAAATTTACTGTAACAGGAAAGCGCCAGGAGGTCAGCCTACTTCTTCAAACCCCAAGCGTGCCATTCAGCTATATTTTTTTTACTGAGAGCTGAACCATTGAAACGAACATCCACGTGGGGACTAAGGGTCCTGTGTTCTGTATTTCTATGCACAGGTCTGGGCTTTCCGGGTCTGAGTTCAAGGGCTTTATTTGCTTGTTTATTTTTGCCCCACGCTTTCCCCATGAAAACCCCACTATTTGCTGCTGAAAACAATTAACATTTGGTGGTAAAGATTGAGTTTACCTGGGGAGAGTGGCAGTGCAAGGGTGAGAGGTAGGTGTCAATGAGCCTGAACTTTGGTCCCTTAATTTTGATGCATTTACTTTGAAAATTTGTTCCATACAAACCCACTGCTATGAAATTTAGATTTGGTAAAGATGCTAACATGGAATGCAAACACTTGTGTGTGCATCTTTCTCTCTCTTTTTTAACGTTCCAACTCCTAACTTTTTCCATTCTCCTGGGATGAACTTTGATAATGTAGCACCCTGTGCAAGGTTAAAATCTCTGAACCAGAGGTAGGTGGAGATGGTGGAGGGGAGATTTGCAGCCCAAGCCTGACGTGATTGCAGCTCTTGTAGCCCAGTCACCCGAGGAAAATCTCAGCCATCTGAAGGGGGGGCAGCTTTATTGCTTATACTAATATTGTGCAGCTTGAAGCAACTGGATGCATAAAAACTGGCTCCTTTTGGAATGAAACATTGTCCAGACCCATCAGATATTACTCAAAACTCTATTTGCAGAACTTTCTTCAAAACAGAACAGAAAAACAGTAGATATATTAAAATAATTCCATACAATATCTTGCACAAGTCGAGCACAGGTTCAGCATCTTAGGGGGGAAAAGATAATTCCAAACAGAGCCAGTGTGGTGTAGTGGTTAAGATCGGTAGACTCGTAATCTGGTGAACCGGGTTCGCTTCCCCGCTCCTCCACATGCAGCTGCTGGGTGACCTTGGGCTAGTCATACTTCTTTGAAGTCTCTCAGTCCCACTCACTTCACAGAGTGTTTGTTGTGGGGGAGGAAGGGAAAGGAGAATGTTAGCCACTTTGAGACTCCTTCGGGTAGTGATAAAGCGAGATATCAAATCTGAACTCTTCTTCTTCTTCTATAACGAAAAGTCTCTCTCCTTACAGCCTCCATTTTGCCTGGAGCCATTCTCTCTCCCTTCAGAGGACTCATTTACAAATCCTTACTCCCACAGAGCCTGACAAACAGACTCAGCCACCACCCTTCCAAGATTGAGAATTTGCAATTCAATAGCCTCTTATGTGATCTAAGGTTAAACTCTCATGTCAGAACTACCAGAGAACAATAACAGTTAATTATCAATGCATCAAGAAGTTCAGATATCACTTAGTATACTCCAGTGGCATTTCCCCATGTTACACCATTTCAGCAATACACAACAAGTATATTTAACAGGATTTTTTGGGGGGGAGGGGGGGTTATAGAGTGTTCTTTGACACATTCCTTTACAAATTTCTGGGGTGGTTTTTGCACCCCCTGGGTTCAGTGCTTCATGTGGGGGAACCAGTAACACTGCCCTAAATCTGCCTCTGGTTAATTCTTCTGTGGATCAGGCCACAGTTATCTCTGGGAAGTGTGGGGGACAGGACAAAAAAAGAAAAAAGAAGAAGATATGGGGTATGGGACAGAATCTACAAGTGGACATGCCCACACACTGTCTCCTGAAGGCACAATCCCGCCTCTGATCTGTACCGTAAGGTTTCAACCATCAAACAAAGAGGCCCAATCTGTCTGTTTGCCTTGGAGACATTGGCCGACCCAGGGCAGCCTTCAGCTGAGTTTTCCCATTTCCCCAATATGCCTGTTGAGGATTCATGTGTGTGAACTGATTTACTCAACATTTCCAAACTTCACCTCAACTTTTGTATGGATTTCAAAGCTACAGCGACACCTAATGGTGGCAGCGGTGGGAACACAACAGTGTGGGCATGGCAAGGTCAGGGCGTCCACGTAAGGCTTAGCGGTGATGTGGTGAAACACCAAAACCGACAGATGAGCCCATATCTATGCACTGCCCCTCATTCAGGGCACACGGTTTTGAAACTTTGCGGTCCCAAAACTGTCTTAACCGAGGGCAGTGTGCGCGATTGTTAACCAAAGAGATACAGCACAGCAATAGGCCCGGTAGGAAAGTCTGTGGCCACATCCATGCCATACATTTAAAGTGTGTGATTTCCCCACCACTGTAAAGAATTCTGGGAACGGCAGTGTGTTAAGGTTGCTGGAAAATGCAGTACTGCAAGGGGTAAACTACAGGTCCCAGGAATATTTGGAAGAAGCCATGTGCTTTAAATGTGTACACGGTCTGTGCCAGATCTCTGTGCAGCTCCCCTGTGTGGTGATGCACTGAACTGAAGGGGGCAGGTCCCCAGTGAGGCACCTTCAGACCCTAGACTGGCTATGTCCACCCAGCCTGACCACTGGATCCTCTGGGACAGGAAGCGGGTCTGAAATGCTTCCTGTTGCAGTTGAGCTGTGCTTGAGCATCATTGTCTTTTGGTATCCTTGGCTAGGCCTGGCCACTTGATCCTGCCTCCTGACTTTGGTGCTTTGCTCACTGATTCCTGGCTTGTCTCACAGTTCCTGGTTGTCGGCTTCTGGCTCACCTCTGATGGCTATCCCTAACCAAGCCTGGGCAACCTGCCACTGTGCTCTGGAAAGAAGCATCAGTCCTCAGTGGTGTAGCGTGGGTTGTCAGCACCCGGGGCAAGGCAAGTAATTTGCGCCCCCCCCGCTGCACTGACCCTCCCCCAGATAGTCCCTCGCTCTCTCTCCGCACCACACCGCATGCCTGGCACCCTCCCCTCCACAGTGGACGGCGACCCGGCGGCTCGGATCGGATTCGCACAGCCAGCACTGCAGTGAGAGAGAGTGAGCCAGGTAGGGGCAGAGAGCTGCGAGTGCGAGCGCACCCCCCCCGGATGTTGCGCCCGGTGCAGCCGGCCCCCCCCTGCACCCCCCACGCTACGCCACTGTCAGTCCTTCATTCCAGACATGTGGAATGTGTCATTTCTGTTATTACAGTGGTACCTCAGGTTACAGACGCTTCAGGTTGCAGACTCTGCTAACCCAGAAATAGTACCTCAGGTTAAGAACTTTGCTTCAGGATGAGAACAGAAATCGTGCGGCGGCAGCAGGAGGTCCCATTAGCTAAAGTGGTACCTCAGGTCAAGAACAGTTTCAGGTTAAGAACACACCTCCAGAATGAATTAAGTTCTTAACCTGAGGTACCACTGTACATCTGTTGATACAGCACTCCACTTCAGGGAGTTACACAGATCTCTGCCCTGAGGAGTTTACAATCTAGAATATATGGGCATGAGGGTGGGGGGGGAGAGAGAGATGAAGCAAGATCAGCACACTGCTTAATGAGGAAAGTCACTCTCCATGTGCTAACAAGCACTAAATAGAAATATTCATATTTAGAGCAGGCAAGGGACATGTGGAAGGAGGCTTTGCATATTGCTGGTCTGCTGGGTTGGAGGAGTTCAGTGAGTCCGAAAACCACACTCACATGATATATTTAAAACATTATGAGACCACTTCAAGCAGTCGGGGAAGAACAGCCAAAGAATTCTGGGAGTGGTAGTTTGTTAAGGGATCTGGGAGTTGTCAGGAGACCCCTGTTCAGGACCTCAGGACCTAAACAACCACCTTTCCCTATACAAACTATTATCTGTTATCTAAGGCCCCTCTCTATGTCCCCACACCCAAAGGGGTTCAGATGGTAGCAACAGGAGACTGGGCCTTTTCTGTGGTGGCTCTCCAACTGGAATACTCTCCCCCAAGAGGCTCACCTGGTATCATCATTACATGTATTTACGTGCCAGGCAAAAACATTCAGCCTTACCCAAGCCTTTTGGTCATTAAATAATCTCTGGCCTGTTAAAGCTAGGCGAGGGGCCAGCTATTATGGTAATTTTATTATTATGCTGTCTGTTATTTATTATGCTTTTTTATTGTGCTCCATAAAATACGTTCTTAGTGTTGTACACTGCCTTGGGATCTTTTGATAAAGGGTGGTATATAAATTGAGTTGTTGTTGTTGTTGTTGTTGTTATTCTCCCCCCTCACAGAGCTACCATTCCCAGAGTTCTCTCTGAAGAGATATTGATTGTTAAACCATTCTGAGAACTGTAGCTCTGTGAGAGAAATACAGTGGTACCTCAGGTTAAGTACTTAATTCGTTCCAGAGGTCCGTTCTTAACCTGAAACTATTCTTAACCTGAAGCACCACTTTAGCTAATGGGGCCTCCAGCTGCTGCTGCGCTGCCGGAGCACGATTTCTGTTCTCATCCTGAAGCAAAGTTCTTAACCTGAAGCACTATTTCTGGGTTAGCGGAGTCTGTAACCTGAAGCATATGTAACTTGAAGCGTATGTAGCCCGAGGTACCACTGTAGAAGTCCCCTGAGAACTCTCAGCACCCTTAAAAAAATGACAGCTCCCAGAATTCTTTGGGGGGAAGCAATGACTTTAAAGTGCTATCGTGGTGCCTTAAATGTATGGTGTGAAGATGGCCTAAAAGCCCTTGCGCCCTATCAGCGAAGATGCACCCACCCATTAGCTAGTTAAGTCAGGCCTGCTTGGCCAACAGAAACCCTACTGATGGCTATGGGATGTTCCACGGTAGTCAAGGTAACCAAGAAGCAAACGATGGAACTAGGAGTGGGATTCGACTCTAAAGAGAAGGCTTTTTCCAGGTTGTGAGCTTTTCATAAATTGAGAGGAAGCAGGGGTAGATTGCCATTTCTGGCCATGTCGAGAAATCCTGTCAGGAAACCACTGTTCAAAATGGGATCCGCTTAGAGAAAGCAAGTGCTGAAATAGAGGGAAGCCCCCAGACCTACTGACAGAGCTATGGGGTGGAACGAAGTCTTGGCTACAGGGTTCACAGTCTTCACTATCATTTTGCTTGTCTGCGCTGTTATGGATCACCACTGGATCCTAGTCGAGACCAAGATGCAGAATTACTACAGCGGCATTTGGAAAGTCTGTATCAAGCAGGTGTGCTCTGATCTCATTGCCGCTTCACGTAAGTTTCCCACACCTGTGGACAACCCCAGATTCTTTTCCTCAGGAATTGGTCATTCAGAGGTTCACCTGTAAGGAAGGATATAAAAAGCCACCTTTTCCCCATCCTACCCTGTGCTATTTTTTTTAGAAAAAGAGGCACCAGAGCTCACCACACAAACTTCTCCTTTGTTCTCTTAGAATGGCAATGGCGCCCACCTGAGCGATACGGCAGCTGAGCTCCTGGGAGTTCTGGCTGGGGGGAAAGCCCTGCCTATATCACAGCTGAATTGTAAAAGATAAATAATGGCACTAGTGTGGGGTGGGAAGAGTGGATTTCCTAAATGCAGAATTTGGATTTGGGAAAAGATGAGAGAGAGGTGGGGGGGGGGCTTGCAATACCTTCCAATGTGGCTTTCTAAGTCTCACAGTCTGGCCCTCAGCACTATCCTTAGAACACACCTCTCAGTGGCCTTGCTGTGCCTCTCAAGTGTTTTTCACCTGACAGGAACTGTGGCAATACCTCTTGCTTGTTATGATGGAGAGGGGCGATGGTTGGTCTTCCTGTGTGTGGAAGCTGGCCTAACTGCGCAAAGGTGAAACTTTTGCTCAGAAGGGAGTGAGCTCTCAGTCTGAAAAAGGGTTCCTTCTATAAAAGGTACATTTCCTTGATGGAGAATTTGGGTTTGGGAAGAGGCATGGGAGTGTGTGTGTGTGTGTATGAGAGAGAGAAAGAGAAGGTGACCATGGAAGAACCTCGCTATTCCCCCACCTCTAATAAGTCTTCCTTTGTTTTCTGTCCCACCACTGCAGCCAATGTCTATGGTGCCCGGACGCTCCTGATCTTAGCCCTTTTCTGTGGAATTGTTGGGGCCTCATTTATGACGTTCACTTACCGCTACTCCTCCCCTTTCACAATATACCGCTACCTGGTTGCTGCAATGGGATCTTTGATTGCAGGTATAAACAAACTTATAAAGAAGTAGAAGAATGTTGCATTTCAGGGCACATACAGAATGAGCTTACACTAAGTCAGTCCATCTCTAACCTGGTTTTGGGGGTGGGCAGACAGCAAGTTGGAATGCTGGGTCATTTGTGTGGGAATGGGGTGGGGATTATTGTTTTGCTGCTTTGTTTTGCTTGTTTTTATCCCCTGTATTTTATTCTGTGAACTGCCCTGAGATCTTAGAATTAAGGGTGGTATAATAATAATAATAATAATAATAATAATAATAATAATAATAATTTGCATCAGAGCAGCAAGGACTTCTGCCTCCTGGTGAGGGAAATGAAGAGCAAGAGATGCGCCAGTGAGAGGACTTTCTAACTCCAAGGACCCTCAGCCAGTGCCCAACTCAGTTGACCACTGGCACTAGGCTTGGGGCGCATCAATAGTCAAGCTCTCTCACCCACTTTCTCTCTCTCTCTTTTAGCTGGGGAACCTCAGATAAGCTCCTGGCAAAGCCCAAGTTCCTCAGGGCACAGTTTGGTTTGGTTCAGGGGGCACAAACCAAAAACTGGCCTAAAAAGTAGAAGCTAGATTGTTGCAGTTCTGCTGTCTCTCTTAAAACATTACACGGGACCACACACTAAATTCCTCCTTCTGTTTTCCCTCCAGCTGCCTTGGTGTTCTTAGCTCTGAGCATTTACACCATCCGTATCTCCACACACTCCATCAGCAGAACAGGCAATATCACGTACCTGTGGTCTTTTTACATGGCCTGGACCTCCTGCCCTTGCTTCATTTTAAGCGGTGAGTCAGGAGGGAGAAGATATTCTGTCCGATTTGCATTTAAGGACAACTCTTGTCAGAATTTTGTGACACAGTTCTTCAGCCAAACAACGTTGATCAAAAAAATGCATATATATTTGGGGAAAGTGTGCATTAAAATGGATATATTAGTGAAAACGATACATAAAAAAGGCATTGTATTAGGAGAAAATGCTTGCAAACAACAACAGCACCATGTTAACTGCATACAAAATGTGTTCATTAAGATAAATTTGCCCTATAGTATTGAAGAATTTGCATTAGGATTTTTATTTTATTTTTTACTGCAAATTGCTGCAGAAATGTGGAGACCTGAATGTCTTGGCAGTTCTAAAACCCTGTTCCAGCCTCACAAAAAGGCCTGGCAGCAAGGTGGCCATTTTGGGGTAGCATCAGTTTATTCCTATTATCCTAATGTGTGTCAGGCACATGGATGTCTCTATCCCAAACGGGTATCGTTTACCTTTTATGGTTGGTGTCACATCACATTATTGTTCATTAGCCGGACAAAAAATGGTTCATATTGAGAATTTGTGCAATTGCATTCAGGGCCGCTGCCATTTTCGCTTTTGGACTTTGAGACACCTGTATCTGCACATTCCTCTATATTTTGCTACCTGTTAATGCTAATTCTTAAGGGACTCGGGTGGCACTGTGGTCTAAACCACTGAGCCTCTTGAGCTTGCCGATCAGAAGGTTGGCAGCTCGAATCCCCGCGATGGGGTGAGCTCCTGTTGCTTGTTCCCAGCTCCTGCCAACCTAGCAGTTCGAAAGCACGCCAAAAAGTGCAAGTAGATAAATAGGTACCACTCCAACGGGAAGGTAAACGATGTTTCCATGCGCTGCTCTGGTTTCGGTGTTCTGTTGCGCCAGAAGCGGCTTAGTCATGCTGGCCACATGACCCGGAAAAACTGTCTGTGGACAAAGGCCAGCTCCCTCGGCTTGTAAAGCGAGATGAGCGCCGCAACCCTAGAGTCATCTGCGACTGGACTTAACTGTCAGGGGTCCTTCACCTTTTCTTTTCTTTTCTTCTTTAATGCTAATTTGGCATTTTTATGCCTGTTGATGCTAAGGCCATGGTTTTCATGCATCTACTTCTTTTTGTAATATGGGTGTATATTTCTTAGAGTCAAGGTCATTCAGTTCCTGCTGCCTTCCCCTCCCCCTTTGTCTTCTTCAGTGAATGTGTTTCCCCTCCCTTCTCTTTTGTGTTGCCTTTGGCTTGGACTGTATCCTGAGCTGGCCTCCCCATGAAACAGACTGGAGTCAGGATTGGAAGGGCTCATATATGCCTTGATGAGTTGCATTTCCCACCTCTGGACACTAGACGGCACAAGATCTCCTCCCCTGTGTGCACCAGTTCCAGTTCAGACTGTCTGCACATTGAGCATGAAGGGGCAAAGGGGGATACACGGGGCATTCAGCTAGAACATGCTTAGAAGCCTCCCTGCCACCAGAAACCCTGATCTTAAAGCCAAGCATACTTTGGCCACATCCACAACATACATGCAAAACACACTTCGATCAGTTTCACAGTGATAGCTGCACTCGCCAAGTTTCTTTGGGGACTGTAGTTTACTTAAAATACATAAAATGTGCTCTGGAAGAAATGCTGTAAGAGTTCTAATATGTGTATGTATGTATGTATGTATGTATGTATACACACACACACACACACACAAACACAGCCTACATGGCTCATGGTGCTGGTAATCCCAAGGTTGTGGGTTCGATTCCCGTATGTGACAGCTGCATATTCCTGCAAAGCAGGGGGTTGAACAAGATGACCCTCAGGGTTCCTTCCATATGATTCTATGATATAGCCTAGAGAGGAAGTTGCAAAAGTATGAGGTCACCACTGAAACTATATTAGCGTTTCAGCTTTCCCCAAGGTCCAGGGGTAGGGGGAATCTGAAATTCTTGTCTTTAATCTGGATTCCACCCTGCCAAGTTCCTATCCAGGAACTGTGCTGGAAATTCAGAATGCCAGATTCATTCTCAGGTTTACCAAACTGTCAGTCCTACTCAGGGAATATTTGCACCTTATGCTGGTGCCGTCATCTTTTTTTTGCTTGAATAGGTTTTAGGTCTCCTTCCAGATCAAGGCAAGCCATTTAGTAGATCCCTGAAACAAGGGATCAAGGAATAAGAAAATAAATTCTAAATGAAATATCTAAATGAAATAATGTGCCGCTTCACCACTTTGTGCTGCTACCGCCACTTCCCTTCCCCACCCTCACCCCTTCTGTAGGTTTGTTCAGCCTGATGGCACATCAACGTTTGCTGGTGCACGGATCCAGTTTCTCAGATGGAGAAAGCTCGAGCTCCTCGAGCTCCTCAGAATGGACCTCGAGCTCGTCAAGCTATTTGGAGAATTCAGAAGGGGAAAGAAAGATGTCTGTATCAGCAAGGCGGTCCAGTCATAAATAATGGAGAGGGGTGCTTGTCTGTGTTGTGTTTGTCGGGGGTATATGGGTCCCAAGCAATCCTTTGTGCTTCAGAAATTGTCAGTGCATGTACAGGAGATGGGGGTGGGGGGGGAGAGAGGAGATGCCTCCTTGGATGTGAACAAAGATTTGTAAATTGTATCCTGCCTTGTTGGGGTGGGGTGGGGTGGGAGGGATGAAAGTGTGGTTTATAAATTCTTAAATAAATGAATAGTGCCACTGTCTGGTCTTCAGTCTGTTTGTTTGTTTGTTTGTTTGGATAGTGGATATGTTGCTTATACTACAGCAAGGCAACGTAGGTTAAAACAACCAGCAAATACAAAAACATTGCAAAAATACGCACCACAGATGTGTTGACAATTGAATGAAGCATCCTTTAGGGAATCAAAATTCAAATTGTATCTAAAAATCAAGAACAGGTATAAGGGGAAACAATCATCGCAAATAACTAAACCTCTGTAAACACCACAAAGTAAAATGCTACAAATTGTGGTTTTATATTCTAAACTGCCTTGTGACCCTTGGATGAAGCACAGTATAAAAATTGTAATTATGATGATGATGAAAAATGAAATAAAACTAAAAACTATGAGTACATTTTACTCAAAGTAGGCCCACTCTGAAATTAATGGACCTTAGTTAGTCCTGGCCATTAATTTCAATGGGGCTACTCTGAGCAGGAATAACATTGGATACAACCCGTAAGATATGATTGACCGTTGGGCCAAAAAAGACAGGAATCAGCTTAGTCTTCTCAGTCACTGCCCCTGCCCCTATTATATTATTACCATATTTTTCACTCTATAAGATGCACCAGACCACAAGCCGCACCTTGTTTTTGGAGGAGGAAAACAAGAAAATAAATATTCTGAATCTCAGAAGCCAGAACAGCAAGAGGGATCGCTGCGCAGTGAAAGCAGCAATCCCTCTTGCTGTTCTGGCTTCTGGGATAGCTGTGCAGCCTGCATTCACTCCATAAGACGCACACACTTTCCCCCTTGCTTTTTAGGAGGGAAAAAGTGAGTCTTATAGAGCCAAAAATATGGTAAATTATCATTATCATTGCCACCATCAATCATCACCAATAATTCCAGCATTACATTTAAGACCTGCCCTTCACTGATAGGGGCCAGGGCAGGTTAATAGAGATTTAAAATTCAAGATCAAAAACAGTTTAAACAAATCACCACCACAGTAAATAAATCAACCCTGCGCCAGGCCGCTTCCTACCCCCTCAACCCAAAGAAGTAAAGAAAGTCAAGATTCCACGGCAGTTGAGACCAGCCTAGAAGTATCTGCAAGAGCCTTAACTGTTGCACAGAGACTCTAGGAACCACTGTGTCTCCACAAGTTCTCGGTGGTCCTCGGTGGCTGCTTCTTCCCCCTAGCGAAGATGCCCCCAGCCAATGCCTGCCAGTGGCTCCGTGTGAGCTTGCCCTATCGAGCCACCACAGCCGCCTCTACTTGCATCAGTTTCCTCCTCCTCTCCATCTCCCTGCTTAGCCCCTCCTGGATGGAAATCATTGTCCCAGACACGAACGGGCCTCCTAAGCCCGTGGCCAACAAACTCTGCAACAACGTGGCCTGCACTCAACTGAGCAAGAGCAGTGGTAAGGAGGTGCACCGGTGCCCGGTCATCTCAGTCCTACTCCTCCTGACACTCCACCCCAAACACAAGCAACCGTCTCCTCTTGCCCCATGGCTGCATGGCTCCAGTCCTGGGGGATCTGCCCTTCAGGAGATGTTTAAGTCAGTTTTTAGATCTCCAGCGAGATCCCATGCCAACATGTACTGATGTGTAAGCCCAAGTGAAGCTAGGTGTTTTGAAATGTTTATTTCATTTATTTCCCGAGGAGATAAACAATTTGCTTCAAATCCCCGAGACGGGGTGAGCTCCCATTGCTCAGTCCCTGCTCCTGCCAACCTAGAAATTCAAAAGCATGTCAAAGTGCAAGTAGATAAATAGGTACCACTCTGGCGGGAAGGTAAACGGCGTTTCCATGTGCTGCTCTGGTTCGCCAGAAGTGGCTTAGTCATGCAGGCCACATGACCTGGAAGCTGTACGCCAGCTCCCTCGGCCAATAAAGCGAGATGAGCGCCGCAACCCCAGAGTCATCTACGACTGGACCTAATGGTCAGGTGTCCTTTTTATTGCTGCATGCAACCCCAATCTCCAAGCAGTGCGAGATTCCAGGGCCCAGGGTTTGTGTTTCCTTTGGAATGAAGGACAGCAGAGACTATGGTATCTTTATGATTTATTGTTTGTTTACACATATATGCAACCTGAGCCTACGGTTCACAGAATTAACAACCCAAGAGAGCTTGCTTCCCCCATAGCTACAGACTTGGATTCAAACAGAAAACAAACATCGTTTGCTCTCTCTCTCTGTTTTGCTTCTAGCTCACATCACTCTACTTCCTCTTCACAGCCCTGGCTTTATCCTCCTAACTACCCAGAGTTGAGGGAGGGTGGAGCTCCACCCAATTGCCATCTCCCACAGAGCTGCTTCCTTTGTTCCCCTTGTCCTCTTGAACCGTGCCCGTCCTGGCTGATTAGAGCGTGTCCAGACGAGGTGCGGGCCCCCCTGGGGGATATCATCAATTTGTCCCTTGGCACGGGGACATTCCCAGGGGAACTGAAGGAGGCAGTGGTGCGCCCGCTTTTAAAGAAAACATCATTAGATCCCTTAGATCTATCCAATTACCGCCCGGGTTCGAATCTTCCATTCCTGGGTAAGGTGATTGAGAGAGCGGTTGCTGAACAGCTTGGTAGGTTTCTGGATGAAACATCGGCTCTGGATCCATTCCAGTCCGGCTTCCGTGCTGGTCATGGGACCGAGACGGCTCTGGTCGCCCTAACAGATTATCTCCGCAGGCAGCTGGATCGAGGCGGGTCGGGGCTGCTGATTCTTCTAGACCTGTCAGCAGCCTTCAACATGGTCGATCACGAACTCCTGGACCACCACCTTGCCGACGTGGGGATCCAGGGCACAGTCCTTCAATGGCTGCGCTCGTTTCTCTCTGGTCGGGGACAGAGGGTGGCGCTTGGGGGGGAATTGTCATCCCGCCACTCCTTGGTATGCGGAGTGCCTCAGGGTGCGATACTCTCCCCGATGCTTTTTAACATCTTTATGCGCCCCCTCACCCAGCTTGTCTGGAGTTTTGGGCTGGGCTGCCATCAGTATGCTGATGACACCCAACGCTATCTGTTGATGGATGGCCATCCTGACTCGGCCCCAGACACACTGACCAGATGCTTGGAAGCTGTGGCTGGATGGTTACGTGGGAGCTGGTTGAAGTTAAATCCTTCGAAGACAGAGGTCCTCTGGGGGGACGATATGGGATTGAGGGGGCAACTCCCATCTCTTGCGGGGGTGCAATTAGTGCCAGCACCATCCGTTAAGAGTTTGGTTGTAATCTTCGATACCTCCCTCTCTATGGAGGCGCAGATTACAGCTATAACAAAGGCGGCATTTTTTCATCTCCGCCAAGCTAAGCAGTTGGCTCCTTACCTCTCTCGCCCTGACCTAGCCACTGTGATCCACGCGACGGTCACCTCCAGACTGGATTATTGTAACTCGCTCTACGTGGGACTGCCCTTGAGACTGACCCAGAAACTCCAGCGGGTGCAGAATGCTGCAGCGAGACTCCTTACGGGGTCTTCGCTGCGAGATCACATTCATCCGGTGCTATACCAGCTGCACTGGCTCCCGGTGGAGTACAGGATCAGATTTAAGCTGCTGGTTTTAACCTTCAAAGCCCTATACGGCCTAGGACCCTCGTACCTACGGGACCGCCTCTCCTGGTATGCCCCACAGAGGAACTTACGGTCTTCAAATAAAAACATCTTGAAGGTCCCAGGCCACAGAGAGGTTAGGCTGGCCTCAACTAGAGCCAGGACTTTTTCGGCTGCGGCTCCAACCTGGTGGAACGCTCTGTCACAAGAGACAAGGGCCCTGCAGGACTTGACATCCTTCCGCAGGGCCTGCAAGACAGAGCTGTTCCACCAGGCCTTTGGTCAGGGTGCAGCCTGACTCCCTCCTTTGGCAATCTTTACAAAACTTCAGTTTATGGTTGCCATCAATTTTGAATTTGATTTTAATTAATTTTTATAATGTTGCACTGTTTTGGTGTTGTTAGCCGCCCTGAGCCCAGCTTCGGCTGGGGAGGGCGGGATATAAATAAAATTTATTATTATTATTATTATTATTATTATTATTATTATTATTATTATTATAAATGGCCCATCACCCAAGCTTTTGCCTTAACAGGACGCTAACCTGACTGTCCCAAGAATTAGAAGGCTTGATTAGCTTTTAACACTTATTTGATCCAGGGATTAGGAGGGGTGTCTGCAAACAACCTAACACTGTCCCTCCAAACTCATAACTATTACTATAGATATATATATATATATTCAGCTATATCTATATATCTATCTACTTATCTATCATCTCCATATCATGATCTGAAGCAATTTGATATGGAGCAGAGATTTGCTGATTATTGTTAACAAATGTCAGGTGATTGAATTTTTAAAAATCCAGACAGTATAGAGAGATTTGGTCTCGGGGCATAGCTGTCAACATTTTACTTTTTCTAAGGGAAATTCCCTTATCCCGAGTAGGATTCCTCGCAAGAAAAGGGAAAAGTTGACAGCTATGCTCAGGGGCATGATAAGGCACCTCCAAAAGTTCAGCCCCTGAACATGCCAGCCTATAGGGAGCAAGACCCTCTTAAGGTATCTTGGTCCGAAATTATTTAGGGCTTTGAACTCTAGTCCCCAAACTTTGAAGCTGGCCTGGGGACAGACAGCTGGTGCAGATGCTATGGCACTGTTGTTACAAGCTGTCGGAAAGTTACTGGTAATGATGATTTGTACTAGTGTCTACAACCGTCAGCGCCTCCTGAGAACTAGAGCTGTCAAGAGTGATGTTTAGAAGGGGAAACCACATCCCATTTGCTGCCTCCTGAGAGTTGAGCTGTTAAGCTGTCAAGAGGCAGCTTTAAGAAATAAGCACTCCTACCCTCTGGAACAGAGGTCAGGTGCATTGTTGTTTAAAGCAAGTAGGGATATTCACAACTGATGATGCATCTCTTTGCTTGATTTTTTTCCCTCTAATCCTCCCCACCCACCCACCTCAACTGTGCCCTTTTCTTCCAATGAGCCTGGGGCAGCATGTGCAATTTTCTCCCTCACCCATTTTCATCCTCACAACGGCTCTGCAAAGTAGATTAGGGTGAGAAATAGCAACCCCAACACCCAGTAAGAGATCCAGTAGGGATTTGAACTGTTCCACATCTTTAAGAATGCATCTTCTGTTTAGGGATTGATGGATATTGGAATTATGTGTGTCCATATTTTTTGCTCTATAGGACGCGCCGGACCACAAGACGCACCTAGTTTTAGAGGGGGAGAACAAGGGGGGAAAATCTCTCCCTCCCTGCGCAGCACCTCTTCAGCTAAGCAGCAGGAGAAGTGGAGCCCCTTCCATTTCTCCTCCTGCTTCGCTGAAGGGGCGCTGCGCAGAGAGGGAAAGCTGCGCAGCGCCTCTCCAGCGAAGCGAAGCCAGGAGAGCAAGAGGGATCGTTGCGCACCGATCCCTCTTGCTTTCCTGGCTTCAGCGAAAGCAAAGCGAAGCCTCTGGAGTGCAGCGGGAGCTCCCGCTTCGCGTTGCTTTCGCTGAAGCCATGGAGCCTGCATTCGCTCCATAAGACGCACACACATTTCCCCATAATTTTTGGAGGGGGAAAAGTGCGTCTTATAGAGTGAAAAATACGGTAGATCAGGAAGGGAGAACCCAAATTCTCTCTATCCAGGCCTAGCAATGATCTCCATTCAATGTGGCCAAAGTGTTTTTGTTTTGTTTTGCCTAGTCTGACTGTGTCCCTGAACTCTGATCATGCCTCTGGTTAAGGGTTTCCCAAACTTGGGTCTCCAGCTGCTTTTGGACTACAGTTCCCATCATCCCTGACCACTGACTGGTCCTGCTAACTAGGGATGATGGGAGTTGTAGTCCAAAAGCAGCTGGAGACCCAAGTTTGGGAAACCCTATTCTAGCTTCTCTAGATGGAGGACAGAGTGCTGCTGCTGGTCAGTGTTGACAAAACTAATCTAGACAAGCCAATGGTCCTTCTTGCTTCCTATGTTCCATGCCCCAGTAATAAACATTCTATACAGGACAGTCTATACAAAGATCTCAAAATAGCTGTCTTATTAAAAAAGAATTTCAGAAATAGACTGGAAAGAGAAGTTGCTGAATTGCAACTTATTACCAAACTTAAAACCATGGAGAGACCTGGTCTGAACAGAGACACTGGATTCTTATTTCATTATACACAATAAAGCTATTTTTAGCCATCTCACCCCTTGCTTTTTCCTTTAAGACCAATTGCAGCCGTTAACAGTCATCAACAGGTTTACCACACCTATCAGCCAATCACTCATTCCCACCACCCTTCTGAGTAATACCCCTCTCCACCCTCTCACTATATATATATATATATATATATATATATATATATATATATGGGTCTGGTGACTTCTGTTTCAGTGTATCTGAAGTAGTGTGCATGCACACGAAAGCTCATACCAATAACAAACTTAGTTGGTCTCTAAGGTGCTACTGGAAGGATTTTTTAAAATTTTGTTTTGGCTACAGCAGACCAACATGGCTACCTACCTGTAACTTGTCTGGACATGTTTGCCAAGGTTGAACTAGTGTAAGCCCTGTCTTGCCCTCCCCTTTGGTGACATGTCAGTGATGTAAAGATGATATATCAATGATGCTGTGCGAACTGTATTCTGGGATGTGGTGGGAAGTTTTAAAAGTCAATGTCGCTCCATGCTCTGGGTTCACTCGCTGCTGTTGAACCTGTTGCGCAACAATAAAGGATCTAAGTCTACTTAACTGCTGTTTTGCTCCAAATTGCTTGGCTGGAATTTCCTTCTTTTACTGACCACATGGACCCGTGGGGGACTGGTACCCCAACGAGCTGGGCTGTCTCAACCCAGAATTTTCCTTAAGAAGTACAGTGGTGCCTCGCAAGATGAAAAGAATCTGTTCCGTGAGTCTCTTCGTCTAGCGGTTTTTTCGTCTTGCGAAGCAACCCCATTAGCGGATTAGCGGATTAGCGCTATTAGCGGTTTAGCGGCTATTAAAGGTTTAAGGGATTAGCGGATTAGCTGCTAAAAAGCTATTAGCAGCTTAGTGCCTTAGAAAAAGGGGGTGGGGAGCGGGGAAAAAACCCCAGGAATCGCAAGACATTTTCGTCTTGCGAAGCAAGCCAATAGGAAATTCGTTTTGCGAAGCACCTCCAAAACGGAAAACCCTTTCGTCTAGCGGGTTTTCCGTCTTGCGAGGCATTCGTCTTGCGGGGCACCACTGTATAACTTTTAAAACTCACTTGTAATAAGATGAAGGAGGTTTTAAAATTGGATTGTTAAGTATATAAGGTTTTGTGAACGTGCATGAACCAGTATACTATAATGGAACCATGAGGGGGAGTAGAGGGAAGTCAACCAAAAATTATGGTTTAATTTGGTTATGATTTTTTTCCTGTCTCTCCCCCCCCCCTTTTTTTTTTGGGGGGGGGGGAATGCCATCAAAACAATAACCATCCAGGGGTCCTTTACCTTTTTTACCCTTTATGAAACCAATGGACTTAAGCCACCTGTATGCAGGCATTCTCCAGGATTTCAGACAGGACACAAAGCATGAACAATCCGTATGAATCTTTCTCTCCCTGGCAGGTATCATGAGAGTTTCGAGAATCCTCCTGGCACTCGCTACGGTCACTGGCTTCGTGGCAGCCATCTCCCTCCTCATCTCCTGCCAATGCTTGAGGCGTTGTGGGGGACCTTCCAACATGCTGATTTCCTCAGCAGCAAGCTTCACGACAGGTAAGAAAGAGGACTCCCCCTGGTTTCAGGAAGGGCTCAGTGGCGCAACAAATGCTTACATGCAGAAAGTCTCAGGTTTATGGCTTCATGGGTCAAAACCAGCACTTTGAATTGGGCCCAGAAACTAACCGGCAGCCAGTTCAGTCAGCCCAGATTCAGTGTAATATGCTCACCCCATTGAGCAGCCTGGACATCAAATTCTTTCCCCAGCATCTGCTGGTTGGCTGGGGAAATCCTCTGTCTGGAGCCTTACAGGGCAGCTGCCAGTCAGTGTAGACAATACTAAGCTTGTGTTGTCTGTGGCTTCATGGTAGAGGAATTTGTTTTGCATGCAGGTCCTTGGTTCAATCTCTAGGGCGGGCTGGGAGGGAACCCTGTCTGAAACCCGAGAGAGCCTCTGCCAGTCAGTGTAGAGAGCATTGGTAGGCAAACTAAGGCCCGGGGGCCAGATCTGGCCCAATCGCCTTCTAAATGCGGCCCGCGGACTGTCTGGGAATCAGCGTGTTTTTACATGAGTAGAATGTGCCCTTTTATTTAAAATGCATCTCTGGGTTATTTGTGGGGCATAGGAATTCGTTCATTTCCCCCCTTCAAAATACAGTGGATGCTCGGGTTGCGAACGTGATCCGTGCGGGATGCACATTCGCAACCCACAGCATTCTCAAGCCACGTCTGCTCATCTGCGCACGCGCGGGTTGCGATACAGCACTTCTGCGCATGCGGAAAGCACAATTTAGTGCTTCTGCACATGCGCGCCTGCCAAAACTTGGAAGTAACCTGTTCTGGTATTTCCGAGTTTCGACAGTCCGCAACCCAAAAAAACGCAACCTGAAGCGGACACAACATGAGGTATGACTGTATAGTCCGGCCCCCCACAAGGTCTGAGGGACAGTGGATCGGCCCCCTGCTGAAAAAGTTTGCTGACCCCTGGTGTAGACGGTACTAAACCAGATTGTCCAATGGTTTGGCTCAGTATATGATAGCTTCCTACCTTCCTGTGCATTCACAAGGCTTATTTTGCATGCTTAAAGCCTCCATTCAACAGGTTCATGAAAAAACCTGGATCAAATGGATCCCCCATCCCTATGCAGGTGGCATCTCTAACTCACTTTTACTCCTTGTTAGGCATCTTCGGCTTTGTCACAATGGCCTCATACACAGTCGACATGACCCAGAAAGATTTGAGTTCTGTCGGCCACCTTCACTTCACATGGAGTTTCTGCCTCGCCTGGCTGGTGTTCACCCTCTATGTCATGAATGGTGAGCTTTGTTAAACCACAGTTTCTTGGGGCATCCCTACTGGGAAACCGTGGTTCAAGTACTACAAACAGGCCAGGATGTTATATTAAGCCATCACTTATTAGGACAGCAAAGTGGAAGGTGGATCAGAGCCATAGGGCACAGTCCACCAGGACGTTCTCTCAGGTAAGCCCTATGGCAGGGATGGTCAGTCTCCTTAGGCCTGTGACCTCCTTGGGAGTTTTGAGTGAGTGCCGAGGCACTACCCCCTTTGGTCGATTCTCTCCCTTCTCCTACAGGTCAGCCACCCCCCTGGGGGACAGAAAGAGAGTTAAGTTTAGGTTTCCCAGGGTATGAGGGTCAAAGTCAGATCCAGTGGAATTAATCAGAGCCTTGCCTTGAACAGGACATAGAGCTGAAAGAGGAAGTTGGGAAGAGCGCCACTCCTTCCTTCTACTCTATGAACTTTTTGAGAAAGAAAAAGCTAACCATCCTCATCATCTCATAACCAAGGAGGCTTCGTGGACAGCAGGGGAAGATCACAGGGGCATCGCTGTGCCCATGGGCACCGCAGTGGTGACCCCTGCCCTGGTCAAATGAACAGGAACCACACAGGCCATTTTGCAGAGCTCATGTTCTTTCCAGTTTGGCTTACGCAGGAGAGCTTCCTTGATCCCCATAATTTAACAACTCTCTGTGTGTTTCCCATTTCCAAACCTGAGGACCCAAATGCTTTCCATGAGGCTTTCATTATTACTGTTGTGCACTGCAAGGAATTGGATGAGTACGGTAATTGGGAAGTGCCTGTTACCCTGAGCTCCTAGGAGGAAGGGCGGGACAAATCTGCAACCAATCAATTCAGTTCAACTTGAAAAAATAGAAAAGGAATATGGTCCTTCTTTTCTCCCCGCAGGTTTCTTTAGCTTGATGACACATTTGCTGACCATACAATCTGGCAGCGACAGACATTTCAACACAATCCTCTTGGAAGGGAGGATGCAGCAACCTGCGGCTGGGGCTGGGGACCACACAGCTATGGGGCTGTCAGTTCTCCAAGGTCAGGGACGGGCTGCTCCACCTGCCAGAAGCCCCCTCCCAAGCCCATCCATCTGTCTTAATTCCACCATAATCTAAACTCTTCAACCTGATCGTTTCTCATTTCCCTCCCATGCTATTTTTTATTTTATCTTATTTTGAATCCGCATTGTCTATTAAAAAAAATTATCCATCCTACTGCTTCTCTTGTATTATTATTTTTTTAATATTCCAATGTCTGATTTTTTAAAAAAACAACAACACCTAAATCTTGTAATAAAGTTATTTCGCGTTTTCAATGCCTGGTCTGTAACAGTTCCTTCTCTCTCCCCCACCTCCCACCTCCTTTTAGGTAAGTAAAGCCAAAGAGAGCTGTCCATTTCACCAGGAACTTTTAGGGTCTCCTAACAACTCTCTGCACCCTTAACAAATTATAGTTCCCAGGATTCTTTGGGGGAATGCCATGCCTGGTTAAAAGTGACATGAGGCTGCTTCAAATGTGTAGTGCAGATGGAGCCTTGGAGCGCTTTAAAAATTATAATTCATCTCTCTAAACCGGTTTCCCCCTGACTGTGCTCCCGAGAACGATGCGGTGTTTCTCTTACGTTCTGAAAAAATGGGTGGCATCAGCACAGCATATGTAAAATTGTGATAGATTAAATATTTTCCAGCATGGTGGATGTGTAATAATAGTGAAACTGTCCGCTGCTAACTTTCTAAGAGGCAGAGGAGCCCTATTGGGAGGGAGGTGGAAAGTGACAAAACTTGTAACTGGGTGTGCCATGCATAGAATTGTGTGTGTGTGTGTGTGTGTGTGTGTGTGACAATTAAATAAATAACCCTATTAAAAACAGAAGTGAAAACACTTCAAACCATTTAAAAGCACACAAAAATGAAGTAGAACACCCATCCTCAAAAGACCTCGCCACAACGGCCAGTTAGTGGCCTAAAACCCATGGGAACAAAACAAAAAAGGATTTGCCTGCTGGTGAAAGGAAAGCAGAGCAGCAGACAGCCTAGCCTCCTGTGGAAGGGAGTTCCACAGGCCCTCTCTTTTGTCCTCACTGAGCAGGCCTGTGAAGGGGGTGGGGCTGAGATACAGGCCTCCCCCAGAAGATCGCAAAGCCCAGGCAAGCTCACATAGGGAGATAGCCTGGACCTAAGCTGTGTGGAGGGACACGGGTGGCGCTGTGGGTTAAACCACAGAGCCTAGGGCTTGCCGATCAGAAGGTCAAATCCCCGCAATGGGGTGAGCTCCCGTTGCTCGGTCCCTGCTCCTGCCAACTTAGCAGTTCGAAAGCACGTCAAAGTGCAAGTAGATACCTTCCGGCGGGAAGGTAAATGGCATTTCCGTGCTCTGCTCTGGTTCACCAGAAGTGGCTTAGTCATGCTGGCCACATGACGCGAAAGCTATACGCCGGCCCCCTCGGCCAATAAAGCGAGATGAGCACTGCAACCCCAGAGTCGTCGACTGGACCTAATGGTCAGGGGTCCCTTTATCTTTAAGCTGTGTGGAGACTAATTGCCTTTCTTTTCTTTTTTTCTTTTTTTAATTTTTTTTATTTTCAATGCAACATTACAACAAAAATTACAAACATTGAATCCAAAATAAAACAGTACAAACAAGGAAAAAACGCAAGAGATAAAAGCACAAACCTCCCCCCAAAAAACCACACATCTACAAATAAAACCATATCATCATTCTAATCTAGTCGTTACATACATATACACATATTGACTTCCTTCCTTCGTTCTAAGACCTCGAAATATTTATTCTTTCTAAGTTGCTGTGTCTAATGTAGATTACCTCTATCTTTCTACTTTTTATACCATTTCCCTCTTTCTTTAACCCTGCAAAGCAGCATTCATTACATACCGATATGCTTACTCCATATTGCCTTTCATTTCATATCTTTGCCTCTAATCCAGGTGACCTCTGACGCCAGACTCCCAGAGATCCCGTGGGAGAGATCCCAGGCACTAGCATGCACACACGGCCTTGTGTTCACTGAACAATCCCCTTTGGATTTGGGATTTTTGTTTGGGGTGCTGTTGGGGGCGGGATGGGAGAGCTGTGAAAGTTTCCACTCTGTTTGCATTGGACTGTTATGTTGAATTAAAAGAAGAAGAAAATTGCCAGCCTGGTCAGCTCCTCTTTGTGGAATCAGGGGAGAGGTGGGGTGTGCTGTGCTGTGCTGCCCGGGGCCTCAGGAAGCGATCAATCTTAGGCCAACCCTGAGAACATTGCAACATCTCCCCACATAAACCACAGACACTTTAGTCTCCCCCCTGCAAACACCACTTCCCCAGGATGGGGGGCACAGAGGACGATAGGTGCTAAAAAGAAAGAAAGAGCTGCAGTAGAATTTGGGGGTGACGTGGTGAAAAGAGGATGGGGTCAAATACACAGGGAGGAAGGAAACGGGGAAAGCAGAGCCGAGACAGACTATAGAAGAAGACCAATAAGGCTCCTTCCTTTGCAACCAGAGCTCTGTCCTGACCCCACGCTGACAAGGACCAGCCTTTCCTCCTACAAAACCTCAAGCCAGCAGCTCCTGACACACGTTTTCCTGCTCTGGAGTCCTCAGCATTGCTATCTGACCAACACTTGTTCTTTCCGCAAAGGGAGCCAGGTAAGGATGGCAACAGTTCTGCTCCTCTCTAACCCTCCCTTTTTAGAAAAAAATAAGGCAGGCTCTTCCCCAACCTGGTGCCCCTTCAAATGCTTTGAAGAGACAGTTTCCACCAGTGCCCCCGGTCAGTATGGTCTGGAGTAAGGTTTAGGGAAGTTCCAAGGGCAACTTCCAGCAAAATATAAAAACAAAGACGCCAAAGATTAAAACTTCCCAATACAGGGCTGCCTTTAGATATCTTCTAAAAGCTATGTAGTTCTTTATCTCTTTGATATCTGATGGGAGCGTGTTTCACAGGGAGGGCACCACTGCCGAGAAGACCCTCTGCCTGGCTCCCGGTAACTTCAATTTTTGCAGTGAGGGAATCGCCAGAAGGCCCTCAGAGCTGGACCTCAGTGTCTGGGCTGAATGATGGGGGTGGAGACGCTCCTTCAGGTATACAGTGGTAACTCGGGTTAAGAGCTTAATTTGTTCTGGAGGTCCGTTCTTAAACTGAAGCTGTTCTTAACCTGAGGTACTACTTGAGCTAATGGGGCCTCCCGCTGCCGCCGTGCCACCGGAGCACAATTTCTGTTCTCATCCTGAAGCAAAGTTCTTAACCCGAGGTACTATTTCTGGGTTAGCGGAGTCTGTAACCTGAAGCGTCTGTAACCTGAAGCATCTGTAACCCGAAGTACCACTGTACTGGGCTGAGGCCATGTAGGACTTTAAAGATCAGCACCAACGCTTTGAACTGTGCTCGGAAATATACTGGGAGCCAATGTAGGTCTTTCAGGACCATTGTTAAATGGTCTTGGTGGCCATTCCCAGTCACCAGTCTAGATGCCACATTCTGTATTAGTTGTAGTTTCTGAGTCACCTTCAAAGGGAGCCTCTCATAGAGCGCATAGCAGTAGTCCAAGATAACCAGATAACCAGAGCATGCACTACTCTGGCAAGACAGTCCACGGGTAGGTGGGGTCTCAGCTGGTCTACCAGATGAAGCTGGGAGACAGCTGCCCTGGATACAGAATTGACCTGCACAAGCGATCCTCTTGGGTGTCATCCTTACATGCTTTCTGCATCGTGATTATTGACAAATATTTCTGCCCAGTTCACAAAGCCCCATCCCTCCTTCAGCCTGCTTGGGGTGCAAAAGTCCCTATTGCTGCAGGAGAGGTGAAGAGGACATCCCTAACAGTTGTGCTGAGATAGAGATTCTGATAGGAATAGCTTCCTTTGCTCCTGCAGTGGCAAGACTTTGGCATTTGCAAAATTCGTTCTTCTTACACTGTGGATAAAAATGCCATAGGATTGCCCACTGCTGTGTTTTGCAATGGTGTGTGAGCTGACTTGAACTTTTTCCATGGGTTATTTCTGTAGATCATGGCATGAGTAAAAGCTGGCATAAGGCTGCATTCACACCATACATTCAAGGCACATTTAAGGCACATAGAGCTGTTGTTTCAGTTATTGGATTTCATTGGATTTTATGTTGCCTGCTGCTGCCCAGGAAACCCTTCAGAGAGAAAGGGCAGGCTGTATACAGTTAATAAATAAATATAAATGGGCTGAATTAAAGGAGAAGAATTGTAGCTCAGTCACAGGAGCCAACTCCTAGGGGCCATGGGGGCTTTGGCCCCCACAATAAAATATTTGAAAGCTGATAGGCATTCCCATTCAAATGTTGTGTGTGCACTGCATCATGGGACTGATTATGCAGGCCGGGGCTTACCTGGGCCCCCACAGTATTTTATTCAAGTTGGCACCCCTGAGCTCAGTGGAAGAGAAGCAAGTCCCAGGTTTGGTCCCCAGCATCTCCAGACAGGGATGGGAATGTGGCCTGTCTAAAACCCTGGACACCTCATTTCCAACAGTGTACTGTAGACAATACTGAGCCAGATTCATCTCAGGGTTGGCCTAGGAAAGACAGACTGGAACTCTGGAGAGCCACTGTAGACCAGAGGTCTTCAGATGTAACCCGTGGACCACTGATGGTCCATTGAAAGGTTGCAGAACATCTGAGATGATCTGTTCTTGGCCCTGAACTTGATTGAGGCTGCATGCACAACATACACTTAAAGCCACAGTTAATGCACATGACTTCCTGCAAAGAATCATGGGAACTCTTGTTAAGGTTGGTGGGAAATGTAGTTCAGGAGGGGAAAACTACTGGATTGATATGTATACCATCCCATTGAAAAATAACGCTTCTGAATGCTAGGTAAAGGTAAAGGGACCCCTGACCATTAGGTCCAGTCTTGACCAACTCTGGGGTTGCGGCGCTCATCTCGCTTTATTGGCCGAGGGAGCCGGAGTACAGCTTCCCGATCATGTGGCCAGTATGACTAAGCTGCTTCTGGCGAACCAGAGCAGTGCACGGAAACACCGTTTACCTTCCTGCTGGAGCGGTACCTATTTATCTACTTGCACTGGCGTGCTTTCAAACTGCTAGGTGGGCAGCAGCAGGGACCGAGCAACGGGAGCTCACCCCGTCGTGGGGATTCAAACCGCCAACCTTCTGATTGGCAAGCCCTAGGCTCTGTGGTTTAACCCACAGCGCCACCCGCGTTCTGAATGCAAGCACACAGTTATTTCTTTGAAAACTGAAGAGGTAACACTTCAAGAGGAAATGTTCAAGGCCAGCCCTTTGCCTGCCATGCTGGGTTTCTGTTTGCAGGGACTTTTGACTGCAACGGATATATTAAATATGTAAACCCCCCCCCCACTCACACACTTCTGAGGTCTGAAGCGGTGCAGTCTATTCTACTACCTTGGCCTGCTGCATGCAGAGACCAGGACTCAGAAGCAAAGTTCCTTTGATGTCATCAACACTCAAAGCGTGAAGGCTCCAGGAAGTGGCTTAAGGTTAAATATGAATCTGACTCTATGAGCTGTCATCATAACCACTGAATTCAACCCCCCTCATCATGTCCCTCCAGAAAGAAACAGTTTCATTTACTTAGCACATTTCAACCTTGCCTCTCCAGCCAGTGGCTTTCAAACTTTGTTCTGGGGGACCCCAGGGAGGACCATCCCCAAGGTGGAGGGGTCCTGCAGCAAAACACTATTTGGAGAGCCCCACAGCCAGCCGCATGTAACAGCAGCAGGTTTCTCCAAGGCAGCCTGGGAAATTTTATTGGTGGCCTAAGCTGCGAACTCTGGCTATTGCTCAAGAATGATTCACACTGACACCATACCTGTAGGAATGTCACCCTCCAGTGTATACTCACAGAAGAAGAGTTTGGATTTGATATCCCCTTTATCACTACCTGAAGGAGTCTCAAGGCTGCTAACATTCTCCTTTCCCTTCTTCCCCCACAACAAACACTCTGTGAGGTGAGTGGGGCCGAGAGACTTCAAAGAAGTATGACTAGCCCAAGGTCACCCAGCAGCTGCATGTGGAGGAGCAGAGACGTGAACCTGGTTCCCCAGATTATGAGACTACTGCTCTTAACCACTACACCACACTGGCTCCAAGGGCCTAAGGACTTGGATCTCAGGAAATCTATTGTACTCCCCCTCCCCTGAATCATGTTGCTATCTATTGCTATTGCTATTTATTTAAATCAGAACCACAGATTTGGATTTAGAATTCAATAAGAAAAGTCACAAATACCAGATACCACAAATAATCTAATTATTATTATTTTCAAAAAATAAAAATAAAAATTGGTTTTCCAAAATTTTCAGACAAACAAACAAACATACATCTTAATTGTACTTAATCCAATCTTAGTAACATTTTTAAGTGACTTCCTCAAATCCCCCTGGCTGAATTTCAGTGTATATCATTGTTAACAGTTTTCCAAAACCAATTTTCTCATAAAATTAACTTACCGGTAATCACTTAACAGCTTTCTTTCTTTTCATTTTAACTTTAAACATGTGATTCTCTAACAATACATATATAAATCCTAAGCCTATCTGATATTTGCAAATTTTTCCAATTAAGTTATCTTAACACATTTAACTAAATAGTCTTTGAATTTCATCCGTAGTTCAATCTAATTAAACTGAGGCTCTAGTAAAAACCTGATTTCACAAAATCACATTAATGCAATCAACAGTAAATATGAGCTAAAATCATTATAACTGCATACACGTGAAGATGTTTTGCCAATAATCAAACTTACCACAAGGGATTACTAAAACTATTAAGCACTAGGTATTTTTTAGTTTTATTAATTACGCATGGGTAGTTTAATGTTTAATGTGTGAAACTCATGCTATTATAAGTCTTTCAAGTTACACGGCATCATCCTCAGTGTAGACCCATTGAAATAAATGAACATGCCGAAGTTTGGTCCATTAATTTCAATGGGTCTACACTGAGGAAAACTTAGTTGGCTACAACTCCACTTTTTTTTTCTTCATCATCCAAGGCAGTAAATACTAAAATGTTAGGAAAATACAGTTTACTCCACCTGGTTAGTGGCCCCTACACTGCGCCACCCGTGCCTGTGAACTGATCTCTCCCCACCCTGTGCTCCAATTACACCACCATGGTTGCTTCTTTGTTTGGGGGCAGGCTGTTTGCCTTTGGCACCTTGTTACCCAATGTTGTTTCCATGCTTTCTGCTTCTGCGTTAAATCCCATTCTCTTGATTGTGCCCACAGGGTCCTTCCAGGCAAGAAACCAGCCTACGGGGGTTAATTTTGCCAAAGCTCTTCCGTACAATCGTAAGCATGCTGCTCTGCAGAATCTTAAGCATACCGGTGGCTTCCATAAGCATCATTGCTTTGTTCATCGCCCTGACCACCGATTACTGGCTGGTGGCTTACGGACCGACTGGCATTGCCCACAGTGGCCTCTGGCAGGAGTGCATGGAGGGGAACTGCTGGACCCCAACCAAGGCTAATGGTAAGGAGAATGGTGGCAACTGCCAAGGGACACCCCCCCAATACACAAAGGTTATGGGTTGAGGGGGGGGTCATCAACAAGGTGCTCAGGGGCACCAGTGTGCCTGGTGGCACCTGCTGTGATGCTCTCAAAAAGTCTTGGTAAAAAATCCTCTCAGAAAATCCACCATGCATGTGGTACACGCAGGACCAGTTATCAGAACACAATGCATTCTCAGGAAATCACTCCTTAGGTTAGTGTTTGCTCAATGAGTTGACAATTTCCATTGATTTCTATGGGAAACTTTCTAATGCATTCCTGACCACAGAATTTTGACCCTGTAATGATGAAAACACCCAGGAAAACCCTCTGAAACCTTGCAAAAGGCAAACAAGGAAGGGGGGGGGAGCTCTCTTATTTGTCCAGTCTCCCTCCCACCTACCATGGTTTCTGACGAATGGCTACTACAGACACTACAGACCAGAAAAACACAAAAATGAGGTTTGTTTAAGGCTGTTTATTTGTTTACAGTACTGCATACAGGTCTGGCAGTTTGGATATCTGAATCTGTGGTTTGTATAGAGGTCTGGGTACTAACTCTTCCTGTTTGGATAAGTGAATTTTTGTATAATGAACGTTTAGGTAGCGGGAGCTGTGTGTACTTTTTGATATAATAATAATGATAACAATAACAACAACAGATGGGGGAACTATATTCACTTCAAGCCAAGGTTAAATTTTGTAACCTTAGGCAAATATCCTCTTTCTCACACTTGGTCCTCTTTCACTTTGAAATTGAAGCCTTTTCAGTTTAAACAGGTAAATTACACTTTAATAACTAAACCTTCAAGCTAAGGTCAAACATCATGGGTGATATCCAACCTTGGTTATGCCCATTAAGATCAATTGTGGCAAGTAACATGTCTATTGCCTTCCATGAGTCTACTCAATGGGCACAACTAACCTCTTCTCTCTTTTTTTAGGCTTCTGGAAGGTTCCGGGTACAAGGAATGAAGGCATGCTCAACTAACTCTTTCCCCTCAATGCTTTGATTTACAGAATACATCCTTGCCACACGTGCGTTCCTTATCTTGGGCTCCCTGGCAGCTTTGGCCTCGGTCATTTCTCTCACCGCCTCCTTCATGCCTTGCGACTGTGGCTTCCTTGGTGGAGTCTTCGTCACGTCCATCGTTGCCTTCACAGGTGGTAGGTGTGCCAAGGATTATGAGGAAGAACCTGCTCACGGTCGCAGGTGCTAAATAGCCTCATGGCTATGCCCCACATGCTGTCAGCTTCCACTAGCCACAATGGCTATGGTCTACCTCCTCTATTGGAGACAGTATGCCCCTCAAGACCAGTTGGTGGGAATTGCAAGTGAGGAGGTGGCGGCTGTGTTCTGGGCCTGCTTTTGGTCTTCCCATAAGCCCCTGGGTTTCCCCTGGGAGAAATGGATGCTGAACTAGATGGGCTTTTCAGCTGATGCCGTGGGACTTTTCTGACATTATTATCCTGCGAAGAGATCAGGCATGGCTCTAGAATTGAGAAAGAGGATCTTGTAAGGGGGAAAGGACCGCTGGAGCAAAGAAAGGGGTGGGGTGTTTTCATCCTCTAAGGCCAAGCTTAAAACATTTCAAAGCCCTTTAAGGGCGCTTCCACACCAGCAGGAAGGAAAACAAGGGCCCTCAGCAGGGGCAGACTTTGGGTTTTCAAATTTCAGCAGCTCCCTGTGGAAGGCCAAAATTCAGTGCACCCTATCACCTGCCTCTCACCTTCCATTCTGCTCAGTTTGCTACATCACAGTTTGCAACGCCCCATGGGGGCCCCTAAGCTAGGCACCCAGTGTGGCAAAATCGGTTGCGCTGCTCTAAATCTGCCTCTGCCTTCGCCCCTATGGTAGGGTTGCCATACCTCCTGGATTCTAATGATGTACCTAGCATCTAGGGCAGCCTTTCTCAACCTGTGGGTTCCCAGATGTTGTTGAACTACAACTCCCATCACCCCTAGCTAGCAAGACCAGAGCTCAGGTATGATGGGAGCTGTAGTCCAACAACATCTGAGGACCCACAGGTTGAGAACCACTGGTCTAGGGGGAACTTCGGGAAATCGTCCAAATGTCCAGATTTTTGATTTCTCCACTTAAAAAGCTCAACAACTTTGTGTGTCTGGATTTTTACTTCTCGAAATATGGCAACCCTACCCTTTGAGACAGAGCCTATGCATCAGCTTCATAGTTGGGAAAGGATGAGATAAGCCTCACATTGCAATCCTGATTTAAACCAACCACCCCTACGCCTGTAATGAAAGCAAAGGGGAAACCCATCAGATGTAGTAGGACCCATGCAGCCTTAGTGCAATAACCTACAGTTTGCACTTGGATGTGTGAACTGAGTGCCGTGACCTTTTTAGATGACGATGATGATACAAGAACACGGGGACACCAAAAATTGTGTTGTGATTGAGGAGGTACAAAAATTCTCTCCGTGGCGTTAGATCCAGTAGAAGCTGCACCATTAGAGCCAATGGGGGCACACTGCCCCGCCAACCTGCCTGCCCCCAAGCAGCCCTCACCTGCCTGTCTTCTGACTTATGAGCAGTCTATGGGGAGGCCCTGGCTGCTGGCTTCCTCCTCCATAGCTTCAGTGTTTCTTTTGTAGAATTCAGCAGGGAGGAGGAAGGGGCCAAAACCAGAATTAGTTGATTTTCCGTCACTGCCTCTGGCGGCACCACCTACTGTTCGTCTCCCTGCGTTCTGCCCTATTGGCATCAATGGACACCAGCCCCAGCCAGTAGGGTTAGATCTGCAACATACATACCAGCCAGCCCTTGATAATTGAGTGGTGAGATTGCCTGTGTGAATCAGTGCTATGTTGGCTGCCCTGACTCCTCTGCTCTTTTGTAGCACTCTTCACTCTGGTTGGTGTAGTCGTATTCACTACTGAATCCTGGGGGAAGAACAGGGACCCTCAAATCCAGCTCACCTATGAATGGTCCTTCTATCTTGCCTGGGTAGCATTTCCCATGCTGTTTCTGACTGGTGAGTAGGGAGGGTGGGGAAGGGAGTTAGAGTCAGTTTGCATTTAAAGGCAAACCTACCCCATTTCCGCTTTCTGAAACAATACGCAAGGTGAAACAGAAGCAGCCTTTCACATTTGCACTCTTCTGAATTTTGCAATGCATTTCTACAGCAATGTAATGCATACAAAAATGTGTACTAAGGTGAAATGTACATAAAGATGCATATACAGTCATACTTCAGGTTACAGACACTTCATGTTGCATATTTTCAGGTTGTGCACCGCGCTGAACCTGGAAGTACTGGAACAGGTTACTTCTGGGTTTTGGCACTTGCACATGCGCAGAAGTGTTAAATCGCGCTTTGCACATGCGCAGAAGTACTGAATTGCAACCCGTGCGTGTGCAGACGCGGCGCCGCTGGTTGCAAATGCTGCAGGTTGCGAACGTGCCTCCCGCACAGATCACGTTCGCAACCCAAGCGTCCACTGTATTAGTGAAAACAACATGCAAGAATGCATTGTGTCAAAGGAAATTGCTTTGCAACGATGTGTGCGTGAGTGAAAACTGCATACAAGCATGTCTATTTTAAGGAGAAATTTGCACTAAAATGCTGGTGCATTTTCATGACGGCTTAAAAAACAACCCCACAAACTGATTCAGAACTGGAGAGAACTGAATTTAAGATTGCGAAAATGAGCAACCAAAATGGACAGACACACCTACACCTCTAGCATTGTGTAGGCAGTGTGAACGCTCATTCCAATGCCCTTCTGCCACCACAAAGAGCTCTGCAAAGTAGGTAGCTCTATAGCAGCACCTCGCATGTGTGACATGCACTGTCAATGGACCTTCAGCAAGCTACCTGAGGTTCTGGGTTCTGCATTGCACAACCACCAGCCTATAGGCAGTCTCTGGATAAGTAAGGAAACATTCGTTTCACACAAAAGGAAGGCCTTCGCACATGCTCATTAGCACTTTGTCCATAGGTCTCTTTAAAAGCAAATGCTTTCCCTTGGACAGAAATGAACTCTGCACATGGTCAGAGGCACCCAGCCTCCAGTGAGAGTCAGAAGGTTGATAAACAGAAGGTGCCAATGCCATGTGAGGCTGGCTCTGGCTTCCTGAGGCCGTTCGACTTGGAATTTATTTCTTCCTCTCTTCCTCTCTCCTTCTCTCATTGCAGGCATCTTCAGCCTTGTTGCTCACTTGCGCCCTTCGAGGCCTGGCTATGAGAATGTGTGAGGACCTGGTTCCTAAGAAGCAAAGGCAACCTTGCAATGCAGTCGACACACAACACACAAAGGAAGCCTGTCCCACCCCCTTCCCATGCCAGTGAAATCCCCTTCACAACTGTCCCAATAGTGCTTTCATCCCCAATCCATTCACAGCAACCCCCTGTAGGGCATCCAAGCTGCCTTGTCTTCAGGGAGCGTTTTCTGCATTGCCTTGTCTACAGGTTGAGCATCTGCCATGGAATCACTGATTGCAAACAAAAGATGTTTCGCAGGGGGTGGTGTTGGCCACCGACCAAACCGTAAACTGATGTGGAAATGTGGAGAACTAAATGTAAGGCTGGAAAAATAAAACAGATTCTCTCATCCTTGCCTTTGCCTCCTCTTTAATTTCTAACCATGGCAAAACTTAGAAAATTCAGGGCAGGCAACAAACCCCCCAAAAACACCAGGACTTCTTCACACACTGTAGATATGGAACCTGCTCCTGCAAAAACTTGTGATGGCCACCAACCTGGGTAGCTTTAACAGAGGGTGAGACAGGTTCAGGAAGGGTCTCTAGCTCTTACCCACAATGACTATGATATGCTTTGGACTCCACTGGTGGAGGCAGTATTCTTCCGGATATAAGTTACTGGGGACACTAGTGGGAAGAGTGCTCTTTTGGGGGCTTCCCATAGACATCTGGTGGGCCACTGTCAGAAAAGGATGCTAGACTAGATGAGCCACTGGCCTGATCCAGCTGGGCTATTATGGGGTTTTTTTATGCTCTTGGATTGGGAAAGGCTTGAAAGGAGTTCCCTGGGAAGAGGGATTTTAGCTCCCTAGGAATGGTAGCTCTGGGAGGGGAATAGGGATCTCCTGACAGCTCTCAACACCTTAAGCAAACTACAGCTCTCAGAATTCTTTGGGGGAAGCCATGACGGTTTAAAATGGTACCATGGCACTTTAAATGCATGGTATGAATGAGGCCTGAAATATACTCGGAGTCGAGTGTGGATTTCATGCTCTTTATTCAGCTCATAGTAGTGAGGAATGAAAGTTCCCCCAAAATATCTGCTTTATATACATTATTTAAACAATGGGCTGCATGTGATTGGCTAATTCTGGGATTCTTCTGTAGGCCAATCAGGTTGCGGATTCACTTCTACCTAGAGCTGGATTGGGTGGCTCCTGCGGACCAATCATACTGCTGCATTGTTCTAGGACCAATCAGACTGCTGCATTCTGGACCCTATTGTTCTAGGACCAATCAGACTGCTGCATTCTGAATCCTGTTGTTGTAGGAACAGTCAGACTGCTGCCTTTTGGATCCTATTCAACTCAGTACATAACAAGGCCTTAACTTTGTTGTTGTTTAGTTGTTGTTTAGTCGTGTCCGACTCTTTGTGACCCGATGGACCAGAGCACGCCAGGCACTCCTGTCTTCCACTGCCTCCCGCTGTTTGGTCAAACTCATGCTGGTAGCTTCAAGAACACTGTCCAGCCATCTCGTCCTCTGTCATCCCCTTCTCCTTGTGCCCTCCATCTTTCCCAGCATCAGGGTCTTTTCCAGGGAGTCTTCCCTTCTTATGAGGTGGCCAAAGTACTGGAGCCTCAGCTTCCGGATCTGTCCTTCCAGGGCTGATTTCCTTCAGAATGGATAGGTTTGATCTTTTTGCAAACCATAGGACTCTCAAGAGTCTCCTCCAGTACCTCCTTCAAAAGCATCAATTCTTCGGCAATCAGCCTTCTTTATGGTCCAGTTCTCACTTCCATACATCTCTACTGGGAAAACCATAGCTTTAACTAAAGCTTTCTTTCTAGGGCTCAAGCAGAAAGAAATTTTGTGCAGACTCAGAAATCCTGTGGGGGGAGGGGTTGTTTTCAGGTTTCAAAACTGACTTTCTGAATTTTAAGCTTTTTTAAATGTCATTTTTCCACAATCAGGTTTTCCGTTCTATTTACTGACTGGCCCATTTACCCAGAAACAACTCTGATTCGGTTCATGGGAATTTAAAAATGCTTATGCTGCCTCTGATTGTTAAGACATTCCATTCTGAAAAGTACCAGGGTGAAAAGCACTCGATACAGCGGTCTCGAACTTGGGTCAATGAATGCTCTGGGGTATGAATGCTTTGGACTGCATGCAAAGCCTTGTCCAAAATCACTCAAATCTTGGCCGTATCCAAACTGACTATAGGGGAAATCTGGCTGGGTGGTTGGTGCCTTGCTCACGTCCTGAGTTGGCAGAAGGAAATACTGATGGGACCTCCTTCTCTTCATGTGGAAGAACCATCCAGGAATCTGGAGAGGTTCCAGAATGCTGGAGTTACTATGGGAGCAATGGTCTTCCAAGCTTCATGAGTAGAACCTTTGGCTGGAGCTCAGACACCCGAAAGGTTGGGGAATTCGGGGTGCTGAATGCAGTTCTTTTCCAAGGGAAATGAGCCCCGGGGCTAGAAGATGGGTGCTTGCCTTAATTGCCTCCGTCAACCCCAAGCTGAGGATCCTGGTGCTGCTACCACTTCCAAATGGCCCTTGCTTACATGGTTCAAGAAGCTAACGAATATTGAGAAGCTGCGCATAGGTGGCATCGCTATCTCTTGCCTGGAAACCATTCTGCTTGTGGTAGTGATCTCGACAGTATCCTGGGTCAAGCGGTTTGTTCGGGGAATCTTTGTGTTCCAGGGATTGTGGCAGGAATGCTCTTTGGGCAACTGTGTCTATCTGGGCGACACACCAAGTAAGGGCGACATAATGCTCAGAATTTTGAACTAGAGATCACTGTAGAAGGCCTCAATATTTCCTGCCAGTGATAGAAGCATTTAAACAGTGGAACAGGCAACTTGATAGTTCCTCTCCTTCTTTGTAAACAAAGGAAATACTTAATTCTTATTGCCTCTCCTTGAGGGAGCGGGGTTTGCTTCTGCAGTTTTTCAAAGTACTTGAATGGGGATAGAAGCCAGCTGTGGAAGCACCTATTGGCTAGTGCCTGAGTTATTATCAACACACCTTGCCCCTCAGATCCCTGGAACAGTTTTGCAACTATTTTAAAAGGAAGGACAAGGCAATTTAGCCCTCCTTTGTGTAGAAAAAACAGAGTGTGGCAGAGGCTGTTCAGCTTGCTGGTGGGTATGTACATTTGCAATTCAAGTGCAAAGAGGGCTCACATCACGGAGTGGAAACCCCACAAGATTGCTCTAAAGAGTCTCCGTTCATCCTAAAAGCAGCATCGGGCTTTGGACACAAGAGTTCCATGTTCTTACCCAATATTGTATGAGCCTTTTGCTCCATCTGCTGGCTAGCTCATAACACTTCAGGAAAGAAACTTCAGAAAAGAGACTTTTGCCAGTGGCCCCATCTAATTGGTTTTTAAAGTTTCTACCTATGCGGAATACCTTCCACATGGACCTTTCTGCTGCGGAATCCCTGGGCATGAGTCACAGAACCTGTGTGCCTTGTGGGATTTCCACGCATGCAGAGGCTGCACACAGAGCAACACTGTGAACTGAGAGTGTGCACCATCAACCATGCTGTCATGCATTGCTGGCCAGGCCAGCTCCAATTCTGAGTGGACAGTTATCAAAGCGCCTTTTTGTAAACTCTCTCCCAAAATTGTGGGGCACTTCCTGGCAACAAGGAAGGAAAGCAGAAGGGCAATCATTGCAGAGAGCCACTATTTTGATTTCCCACAATACTCCCTGTGTAGTGTTGCTCCATGCCAGGGGTCAGCAAACTTTTTCAGTAGGGCTGGTCCACTGCCCCTCAGACTTTGTGTGGGGCCAGACTATATTTGGGGGGGGGGAGGGGGATGAACGAATTCCTATGCCCCACAAATAACCCAGAGATGCATTTAAAGAAAAGGGCACATTCTACTCATGAAAAAAACATGCTGATTCCTGGACGTTCGCAGGCTGCATTTAGAAGGAAATTGGGGCAGATCTGGGCCCCGGGCCTAAGTTTGCCTACCCATGCTCCATGCTTTCTAACCTCCAGTAAATTTGCCACAGTGCCCTGGTAGGATACTCCATTGGGGATTTAAAATAGGGGTTCCCCTAAACCACAAGTCTGGCACTGATCAGAGAATCCAGGGCAGGTATACAGTGATTAATCCCCCCCCCCCCAGCATCAGCATATGTTAATGTCACCCTGAAATGGCATGGCTTTTCTGCAAGGGAACGATTCCGCTACCCCAAAGAGCAAGAGATGCATTTATGTCCATATGCATGCATCGTTAAACAATAAACATATATGTTTCAAAAAGTTGCAAAGATGCTCTGAGATTTGAGGATCATGTGTCAGTTCCAGTAACTGTACAGGCACTAGCCAATCAGTTCCTGCAACGTCCTTACATAGGCATCTGTGAATCCAGCTTTAGTCCCCTTTCTGGGAAAGGGAAATCATGGTCCCCAGGAACACCTTGAATTTGAAGCCCAATTTAAAAAAACAAACAACCCTAGTTTGATCAGAGCTGGGTACCACCTTTCCCGGTGGGTTTTGCCATGCAAAACAAACAGCAGGCAGAATCAAGTACAGAGGCAACTTGGTTAGTGTTGTGCCAAAAGGAATATAAGGAGGAGTCCAGCTGGATTAGACCAAATGCCCATCTATCTAGTCCAACATCCCATTGCCCACACATTGGGCGAACAAATTATTCTGGGGAGCCCGCACCAAGTATGTGAATGGTACACCATCCATGACCTCACGGGTGCTGAGAATAGGCAGGAAAGGAACAGGATATTGGGAAGGTGAGTGGAATCCTAGTCATAAGCACATAAGAAGAGCCTGCTGGATCAAACCAGCAGCCCATCTGGTCCATCAGATTGATTTTACGGCAGCCAGCCAGATGCTTATTTATGGGAAGCCCAAAAGCAGGGCCTAAGCTCCTCTCCTGTGGTTTCCAGAAACTGGTATTCAGAAGCATCTGCCTCTGAGAGGTAGAACATAGCCATCAGAGTTCGAAGTCAATGATAGCCTTATCCTTCGTGAATTTTTAAAAAACAATGCAAGTCAGTTGCCATCTCTGCCATCCAGCACCAGTGAAAGTTGGTCCATTGTGATGAATGGGGCACTGCCCCACCAATCTCAGCTTGCTCTCAACCAACCCCTGGAGGGGGGTTATTGGGTTGTTGTTTTTATTTTGATTACCGTAGATTCCGGCGTATAAGATGACTTTTTAACCCCGGAAAAGAGGTTAAAAAGTCGGCTCCGAAGCAGCAGCAGCAGGCGGGCTCAGCTCCACGCCGGGCGACTTTCTCCAGGCGTGGAGCTGCCCAGCGTATTAGGCGACTGGGCTTATAAGAAGAACCCCCAAATTGCAGCTGGCAATTGGGGAGGTCGTCTAATACGCCCAGTCGCCTAATATTCCGGAATCTACGGTATGTATTTTGTGGTTTTATATTTTGATTTTATTCTGTTAAATGCCCTGAGACCTCTGGGTATAGGGCAGTATATAAATTCAATAAATAACTATAGCTTCCATCATCCCTGACCACAGGTCATGCTGGCTCGGAAGGATGGGAGTTGGAGTCCAACAACATCTAGGGACCCAAGGTTGAGCAAGGCTGGTTTGGAGGGTCACAGGTTCCTCATCCTTGGCATTCACAGCAGCAGAGGTTCAAACGATCATCTCCGCACCCCTGGCAAGGCAGGGCTGGGGAACTGTGCAGATTCCAGGAGGGCACAGGTCAAAACCTGGTCTCCTGGACCAACCGTAAAGAAAACACAAGACTGGAGTCACACAGTATCTAAGCCAGTCTTGGCCATTCCTCTTCATGGCCACAGATAAATACATCATTAGACTTCTGTCTGTTATTTAAACATACTGATGCAGCAGTTGAATGTTGATTTGTACAACTGTGCACCACTTAAGACAATTTTTGAAACATTAGGTGGTTTAAGAAATACTTTTAGAATAAATTATAATGGCGTCACTCTGCCCGGGCACCTTTCAGAACTGTGGTAGCCCATCAGGTGGCCACACCTCCTTAAGAGAATTGCTCCTCCTGCTAGGATGGCGCTTGGCTTGTTAATCTCCCTCTTGCCAGTGTGGTGTAGTGGTTAAGAGCGATAGACTTGTAATCTGGGGAACCGGGTTCGCTTCTCCGCTCCTCTACATGCAGCTGCTGGGTGACCTTGGGCAAGTCACACTTCTTTGAAGTCTCTCAGCCTCACTCACCTCACAGAGTGTTTGTTGTGGGGGAGGAAGGGAAAGGAGAATGTTAGCCGCTTTGAGACTCCTTCGGGAAGTGATAAAGCGGGATATTAAATCCAAACTCTTCTTCTTGCAGAGCAATTCAGAGATGGGACTGCGGTGGTAGTGGAGGAGCCGAGGTCTGAGATTAGGGAACGGGGCAACGAACAGAGGGCCATTAGGATAAAGTTTCTTTCTTTCTTCTCTCCTAGACTATATTTACATATCTAGATTTTTTATGGTACTCTCTGCTGCGACTTCCTATGGGTCTGTGGTCACTGGCACACTTTGCCTCACACCCATCGAACCGCCAAAGTGGTGGACGACAACGTGGCCCACGCTAACCATCGGCCTCTGTTTTGTCTCGGGTAAGAGGAGCCATCTTCTGACTCTTATTTACCCCGCCACCTCCCCTTTTCATTCCCCAAAAAGACTTTGTGCGGTTAGCACCCCACTGTCCAGGAAATGTGCAGGGAAGAGCAACCAAAATGATCAAAAGGGATGGAGGAAAAGTTGCAGCATTTAGGACTTCTTAGTTTAGAGCTGTGTTTCCCGAAGTTGGGTCTCCAACTGTTTTGGGACTACAATCCCCATCATCCTTAGCTAGCAGGAATTATGGGAACTGTAGTACAAAAAAAAAATCAGGTGGAGACCCAAGTTTGGGAAACACTAGTTTAAAGGGAAAGGAAGGATGACTTGATAAAAGTGTGTACAATTATGCGTGGCATGGAGAAAGCAGAAAGAGGAAAGTTCTCCTCCCTCTCTCATAACGCTAGAAGTAGGGAACAACCAACAAATTTGAAAGATTTGGGATAGATAAAAGAAAGCACATCTCCATGCAGTGCATAGTTAAACTATGGTACTCGTTCCCACAGGAGGCAGTGATGGCCACTAATTTGGATACATAAAATGTATAGAAACTTATTCATGTATGCCACTAGTGGCAAGAATGTTACTTGCCCCAAAATGGAAAGAAGCAGAAGCCCCAGTAAGGCAGTGGTGGCCAAACTTGGCCCTCCAGCTGTTTTGGGACTACAATTCCCATCATCCCTGACCACTGGTCCTGTTAGCTAGGGATGATGGGAGTTGTAGTCCAAAAACAGGTGGAGGGCCAAGTTTGGCCACCACTGAGGTAAAGGAAGAATGGATACTTAGGAATAAGCAGAAATGGTGAAACTTACCGGAAGAATAAAAAATCAAGATAACATTTTTTTATATACTGGTATATAAAAGAATGGAAATTGTTTATTGAATATTTACAGATAGATTATAAACAGATAAAAACACTGGCAGGATTATTGTAACAACCTGCGGTTTTAGAAGAGTATATACTTAAAGATGATGAATAAATGAGTAAATTAAGTTAATTTGGATATGCAGAAGATACTAAAAACAAATTTAAGGAACCACAGGAAGAGGGGGGTGGGAGCCGAGTTTTGAAAAGTCAAAATGAATGTAAAATTAGTGCAAATGTATAAAACTAGTAAAATGTATAAACCTTGAAAAGTATAGATAAATAAATAAAATGCAAAAATAATAAAATCTGATGGCTTTAAGAGGACTGGGCAATTTCATGGAGGGAAAGGTTATCAATAGCTTTCAGCCATGATGTTCTGCTTACATGGTTGGAGGGAGTAATGCTTCTGAATAGGAGTTACTGGAAACCACAGGAGAAAGTGCTCCTCACAGGCATCTGGTAGGCTACTCTGAGAACAAGATGCTGGGCTATATAAGGCATTAGCCTCAATCAGCAGGCGCTTTTTATGTTCTTATGGCCAGTCACAAGAATGGGTTGCTGAGGCCAAATGAACAGACTGGTGAGATGGTTTCTGGAAATTCAGCAGTGTTACATGACAACCCCCCCCCCCCAATATCTAAGCAGTGTGAGGTTCCAGGGATGCCAGATGCTCTGTAACCCCAGGGTCTGAGTTTCTAGTGGGACAATAAGGCACAGCAGAGACTGTGTTGTCTTTATGGTATATGGTTTATTTACACATGTATATAACCTGAAGCCGACAATGGAGGAGACCACAGCATTCCTGCCACAAGAGGTTGCTCCTCTTATAGGCACAGCAGCATCCTTGCCCTGACAGTTTGCCTTTTCCCAAGAATTGTCACATCTCACCTGTTCTAATCTTGCTAACCTAAACCCTGCTCTTTTGTAACACACACAGAGAGAAGCCCCACTCATCTGAATTATCATACAGAGTTTTTTTATGCTTTGTTGTGCTAATGAGATTTTACACATGTTGATTAGGTAGTGTTAAAGGGGTGGCTTATACACAAATTAGCAAGTTTGCCTAGTTTAATTAACACTTCGCACATGCTACTTCCAGGGGGTTTGAAGCTGTTTTCACACATGACCTAATACATGCATGGATCTATCTTAAGACAGAACCATACGGTCTGGCATCCTGTTTTAACATACCAGTTAACCAGTTAACATACCCAGACATTTATGACCCCCCACAACAGACCTAAAACAATATGATTACTCCACTGTGGTCCTTTCAAACGATTTGTGTTGGATTGCTAAATAAGAAGAATATCAGCTTTTATTTTGAGAAGAAATGCCAAGGCAGTTCACAAACTAGTTATAGATATGTAATCACACACTGTAGTTTGTAAGGGTCCTGAGAATTGTTCGGTAACCCCTATTCCCTCCCAAAGCTACAATTCCCAGCGTTCCCTACGAAGCATTTGTTAAACTACTCTGCAAATTGTAGCTCTGGAAGGAGAATAGGGGGTCTCCTAACAACTCCCAGCATCCTTAACTACAGTTCCCAGTATTCTTTAGGAGAAGCTATGGCTGTTTAAAGACTGAGTGCTGAAGAAATCAAGTCCTTGACCTTCCCATTCTTTGCTATCTTGTTGGCTCTCACCTTCCAGGCTTCAATGGAGCGATGGGCCTCTTCAATTACATGAGGGCAGCCACCGAGATGACCAACACTTTCCTTTCATGGTCCCTGGCACCAGGGTGGTTCTCTGTCATTCTGGCAACCATGGCAGGTATGAGCTATTCAGAGCCCTGGGGGGTTATGGAAAGATAACAGGACTTAAGTGGGGAAGACTTCCTGAATGCAAGCAGAGAAGGGCTCAGTGCATACTAGGCAATTACCGTATTTTTTGCTCTCTAAGACTCATTTTTTCCCTCCTAAAAAGTAAGGGGAAGTGTGTGTGCCTCTTATGGAGTGAATGCAGGCTACACAGCTATCCCAGAAGCCAGAACAGTAAGAGGGATTGCTGCTTTCACTGTGCAACCATCCCTCTTGCTGTTCTGGCTTCTGAGATTCAGAATATTTTTTTTTCTTGTTTTCCTCCTCCCAAAACTAGGTGCGTCTTGTGGTGTGGTGCATCTTATAGAGCGAAAAATACGGTAATTGCAACCCCAGTTGTAAAATCTGGCTCCCTGAAACACTGGATTTAGCATCCTGGGATGCAGCAAGAAATAAATGGTGGCTGGTCCGATGGGGCCAATGGAGCACTGCCCCACAAGCTTCAACCTGCCTTTACTCAGCCTCAACCCACCTGTTTTCTTACTTACACCCAAGGGCCACATTGCCTCATGGCAAACTTTCCAGGGGCCGCCTGTGTGGGGCCAAAGCAACAGAGCAGGCAAAGCCACCAACACTATACATTACAAGTATACAGTCAAGTGGCCAAAAGCCATAAAGTTAGGTGGACAGCAGGCACGAGGGCAACTCGCACCCAGCAACTGAAATGGGCTCCTTTTGGCTTACAGGAGTTTGTCACTTGGTGGCGAAGAAATGGGAGAAGGATGAAGATACCACAGAGCTTTTCACAGGCATGACTATAAAGACGCTGAAAGAGGACTTATTGGAAAACCCTGCCTCTCAGAGTGCCCTCAGAGGGAGGCCGAGGGGGGCCACATCAAAATCTGTGACAATTATGTGAACTCAACACTGCGAGATATACAAGTGGCATCAGGTTTGGGCGGGTAGAGTGCCCTGGTTGCGTGAAGGCAACCATGCACCCGGTGGCATCTGAGCTGTGGGAATTAGGGTGAGAAGATACCTTGGCAAGGGGTTACTTTTTGCGGCAGATTCCCAGCAAGCATCAAACATCATCATGACACATTCAGTTGCCTCTAAGCTACAAATGATGGATGTCGGCATCAAGGGGCACTGCAGTGACACTTCACATCATGCTTCTGAACTTTTTTTAAAATGATATTTCTTTGCTTTATATCCTTCCTGAATAAACTCCTTTAATATGCTTCATCCTATGACTGTTCTTCTAGAATCACCTCTTGACAGGTGCTATACCAGGAGTGGGGAACCGCTGGCTTTCCAGATATTGCAGGACTGAAACAACCACCATCCCCGAGTGTGGGCCAACACTGGCTGGTGTGGACGGAAGTTAAGAATCCAACACCCGGAGGGCCTTAAGTTCCCCATCCCTTCATTAGAGTCTAACACAGTGGCCAATCAATTGGAGGTTTTTAAGCAGATAGCCACCTAGAATCATAGAATCATAGAGTTGGAAGAGACCACAAGGGCCATTGAGTCCAACCCCCTGCCAAGCAGGAAACACCATCAGAGCACTCCTGACATATGGTTGTCAAGCCTCTGCTTAAAGACCTCCAAAGAAGGAGACTCCACCACACTCCTTGGCAGCAAATTCCACTGTCAAACAGCTCTTACTGTCAGGAAGTTCTTCCTAATGTTTAGGTGGAATCTTCTTTCTTGTAGTTTGGATCCATTGCTCCATGTCCACTTCTCTGGAGCAGCAGAAAACAACCTTTCTCCCTCCAAAACAACCTTTCTCCCTCCTGTCAGGGATGCTTTAGCTGCGATTCCTCCCTTGCAGATGAAGACTGGTGCCCCTTCCAACTCTATACAGTTCTCTTAAGTAGAGAACCCAGGCAGACGTGCAGGGTACAAATACAGTGGTACCTCGGGTTACTTATGCTTCAGGTTAAAGACACTTCAGGTTACAGACTCTGCTAACCCAGAAATAGTACCTCGGGTTAAGAACTTTGCTTCAGGATGAGAACAGAAATCGTGCTCCGGTGGTGCGGTGGCAGCAGGAGGCCCCATTAGCTAAAGTGGTGCTTCAGGTTAAGAACAGTTTCAGTCTAAGAATGGACCTCCTGAACGAATTAAGTTCTTAACTCAAGGTATCACTGTAATACAATTATTCTTTTGTAATGGGAAACAGGCATAGAAAATGTTTTGTATGCAGAAGGCGCCAGGTTCAGATCCCTGGCCTTTCCAGGTGGGTATGGAAATATCCTCTGCCTGAGACCCTGGTTGATAATACTCTGTCTGATGGGTCAATGGTTTGACTCAGTCCAAGGCAGATTCCTATGTTCCTACAAGATACCTGTTGTGGTGTCTTGCGGAAATCTTCTGAAGAGCTCTTAGCTCTCTTCTTACCTTAGTACTTTAAATGAAGTGTGTTAAGTTTGGAGAGTAAGGGCCAACTGCAATTTGCAGATTCAAATATCATAGCAACCTATGGAGAGTGTTGAAATGCAAAGCAAGGCCATGGATGCAGGATCTAGCCTTGAGCAGTGGAGGCCTGGGAAAAAAGGAACATGGAAAATATTTTGGGGGAGCGACCCCTAGAAAAACAGGGGTCAGTTCCTCCCCCGTTTTCCAGGTTTTGCAGGGGGTCGGACAGGAAGCCCTGGCTGGCAGCAACAATGCCAGTTTCGCAACTGCAAGGTGTTGAGGTTTCTTTTCTGTTGTTGTTCCGTTGTTCCCCTTTAGAGGAGACACGTGCCACGGGAGATCGGAGAAGGAACCTCCGTGAGCAGAGGAAATTATTTCTAATCGTGGAAGTTGTCGTTGCGATCTTCTTTGGCTCCCCATTTCAGACGTTACATTGCCGACTCGAAGGTAGGAAGACACGGAGGTCGGCCGGGTGCAGTTAAATCCTAACCGACACCTCAGACGGCGCGCTGTTCCCGCGAGCAGGCCAGCCCTGCGCGCAACAATTCGCACGTTACAGCCGGATTCGTAACTGCGTGACCAACAAAAGACACGCGTCACGACCTTTCACCCAGATTCCTCCAGCGCTCCCGCGCAGCCTCCCTCCCTCCGCAAGTGTCTACCTCTTCAACAGTAACTCAGACGCCGATCTGATTGGCGTCCTTTCGTTTCGGAGGCGGAGTGGGGTGGGGTGGGGTGCGCGTCACGTAAATGCCGTTGTTTGATTGGGCTGGACAGATGGCATAATCTCCGGAACCCTCGCGCTCCACCCCCCCATTCCAATGCTGTGATTGGTGAAAACGGCACCTCAGTCATCCAATTTGAAAAAGCAGTCGCTTTGCCTTCGTTCCCTCCCCTCTCGCCCACCCATTATGCCCTCCTACCGAGTTCCTCGATTGGCTTGCGGAAACCCGAAAGAAACTCCCGATTGGGCACCACGGACAACTACACACCTGACCCTCTTGTGGAGCTTTGAAGACACACTCACGTGATTCCCTCCTCCCCTTCCCACATGCGCACGGATTGGACCGCCTGGTCATCTTCCCGATTGGCTGGAAGAACCCGGTGGGCGTGGTGAGGAGGAAGCTAGGCGACTGCTGATAGGACAACTGAGAGCGGGGCAAGATGGCGGCGTCCGGGCTGAGGGCGATGGTGGGAGTGAAGAGGGTCATTGATTACGCCGTGAAGGTGCGCGCGGCGAGGCTGGGGAGGGCGGCGCGCGGGGAGGGAGCCCCTCGGACGTCTGGGTCCCAAGAGAGGGAGCGCTTCTCCTCCGGAGGTACCCCCAGCATGTTAACCCACATGTTAACACGACGCTCAGCGTGTGGGGTTCACACGTGCACGTTGTCACGTGTGTCTGAACCTCCGTGTTTACGCGCAGTCTGCCTCAGAATATCAGATGTTGGAGGGGGCGGCCTTTTTTTCTTCTCAAAACGGTTTCCCGGAGGCATTTGCCTGGTGCTGCCGGCTTCTTTTCTCTCTGTCCTTGGCTGATTCTTACTAACTTTTTCAGTTGTTTGTTTCTGAAGCAGTTTCAGCCGAGAAAAGCTTACAGCGATCCGTAGAAGGCCCTCCTCCTCATGCTTAGCATCTGAAATGCATGGCACAGGAGGGGGGGAGAGGGATCGAGAGGGAGAAAGGAAAGGAAACCCAGGCAGTGGGTTTTACTCATTTATTATTTTATTGCGTTTGTACTCTGCCTTTCCTCCAAAGAATTCAATGTGGCGTGTATAGTTCTCCGCTTCCCCACCTCCACATTTTTTTTTCACAACGGCCCTGCGAGGTAGGTCAGGCTGAGAGACAGTGCCTGGCCCAAGGTCACCTCTTGCTGACAAATGCCTTGGTGGAGGAGAAAGCTGCCAGAGGCTGTCAGCAGGCGTGTTAGCAAAACTAAATCTCCTTTTTCAGAGACGGTATAGTTATGCTTAAGTTTTTCACCATAGAGTACTGTAAAAGAAAAGAAAAAAACTTTTTTGCAATAGAGTATTGTATTAAAAGGAAGAGATTTGTGGTGGTGCCTCGCAAGAGGTGGTGCCTCGCAAGACGAAAAGAATCCATTCCGCGAGTCTCTTCGTCTAGCGGTTTTTTCGTCTTGCGAAGCAAGCCCATTAGCGGATTAGCGCTATTAGCAGTTTAAGGGCTATTAACAGCTATTAAAGGCTTAAGGGATTAGCGGATTAGCTGCTAAAAGGCTATTAGCAGCTTAGCGCTTTAGAAAAGGGGGTTGGGGAGCGAAAAAAACCCTCAAGAATCGCAAGACATTTTCGTCTTGCGAAGCAAGCCCATAGAGAAATTCATCCTGCGAAGCACCTCTGAAAGCGGAAAACCCTTTCGTCTTGCGGGTTTTCCGTCTTGCGAGGCATTCGTCTTGCGGGGCACCACTGTACTTGTATCCCTCAATCCCTTTGTTAATATTTGTTTCTGATTCAAGAATCTTAGCTGGACCTTGGACGTGAGAGCAGTGTTTGAAACTCCCAATGTTCTAAACACATTTTGCAAAAGGGAATTTTATTAAGCGTGAGCAGTTTTTGAGCCTTGGGTGCAGTACTGAGCCTAAGATTTGAGATTAAAACTGCAGAGTGGAAGGAAAGGAGGATCTTTTTCTGTCTCCCTACTTCCAGCTACTCTGAAGACTGGAAAAGAGACCCTCTTAAGAATATTAGGAGAGGTGGGCAGGGGAAGGACTAGACGGTGTGAAAAATGAACATAATATTTTAGCTGCAGTTCATTCATTTTCAGCTTTGTATTCTTGTTATTTAAAAAGTGTGCCTAGACATTCCGTTGTTGCGCCCATAACCTGGGTTTAAGGTGCCATTTAGCGCCTAGCTTTCCTATTTCAGTTTCTAACACTGCCTGAGAGATCAGGGCTAAATTTCCATACTCAGCGGGTGTGTCTTTGGGCAACTTCGGTGTCTCATTCTCAGGTAAATGGGAATAACAGTGACCTGTTTGTTGTCAGGTTTCATGCTTATATCCTGTGTTTCTTCCATGGAGTTTGCTAGTTTGTATTCTCATGGGATTACTGGCTAGCCAGTAAGCGTCATGTTTTAGGATTTGACCCTGAGTTACCCAGCTACTTCTCCATGGAATCAAATACTTTGAGGGCTTCTTAAAGACCTTCTGATTTTCTTATATGAAAGGCACTTCCATGTAGGGAAGCTGTGTGCAAGTTAACATTTGTGTGAGGCACTCGTATGTGTGTCTCCTACTGAACACATGCATACTGGGAAATTGCCCTGTAGCATGGATAAGTTGTAAATGCAATAATAATAATAATTAATAATAATAATAATAAATAATTTTATTACTTATACCCCACCTGGGTTTCCCCAGGTGATAATTGCATCTGAGAATCTACATGCACCAGTCTCGTGTTTTCTGTTCGGTGATAGTTTTGGTATCAGAAGGTCTTAACATCTGAAAAATCTGTGGTGCTGGTCAGCGTAATTCAGGTTGGCCCTCCAGATGTTTTAAGACTACAATTCCCATCATCCCTGACCACTGGTCCTGCTAGCTAGGGATCATGGGAGTTGTAGGCCAAAAACATCTGGAGGGCCGAGGTTGAGGAAGCCTGGCTAATGTGTGGAGAAAGTCTGCAGAATAATGCCAGAAGGTTCTGACTGCTGGAAGGTTTGAATGGGTGCCTTGCAGCTGCGTGTGAGCACAATCCTCAATTGCTGATTGCGCAAAGACGTGTGCAAACAGCCGCCTTGTTCTGATTTTAAGCCTGTGTTTACTGGCTCTCTGTGCAGGAGCAGGCTGTTTGATCTTGGGCCTTCCTTATGCAAACAGAAGCTTCTTCCAAAACACTTAAACCCATAAACATTGAGGAGGCATACAATGAGTATTCCTGTTGTTCCTAGGTTTTAATGCTCCATTTCTTTCTCTCAAAGAGTTGAGGGAACTTATTTGAGAGTGCCTTGGACTTCAGCTGTGTGTTTTCTGTAATTCCTTGTGTGCTTTTGTATTGTACTGTGGATACAGTTCTCCTTGGGAGTAAGTCCCTTTGAATTCAGTAGAACCTATTTCTGGGTAAACATGGTTAAGGCTGCGGTATTTGTGTATGAATGTGTTACAAGAATTTATTCTCTCAACCAAAGATATTTCTGCATTCAACTGGTTCACATGTTATGCTAAGCCAAACCATGGTTTAATGCAAATGCACAAGCGTGAGAGTTCCCAGAGAGGAGATTGTGGCTGCTTTGAGCAAGCCCTGGTTTGGCTAAACATGCCATCTGAATGCAGAATTGTGGCTTATCTGGAGGAGAAAATAATGAGCTCTGGTTTGAATAACGTGTTAAAACACGTTAGCTTGCAACAGGATCAGAGAGGAAGAGCAAAGTGGATGCAATCTGCTCCCCAGCAGGCTGCACATTCATGCATTTTCACTAAGCCATAGTTTATCTTAAGCAATATATGCAGACCAGCTCATTGCCTTCATAAACTGTAGGGATGAGAGGATGAGGAAAGAGTAGAACCAAACCAATCAACTTGAGCACCCCAAGATTAACCAGCCCAAGGCATAGAGGAGGGGTGAGTGGCTCCTCTTTTTTGGTCTTCTACCTCCTGTCCCCATCTTCCTTCACCTGGACTGTTCCCAGAAAAGTTGCAGTGTAGAGATTAGCATTTTGTGAAACTGACAGTCTGTGGATGTGCTTCAACTTCTGCAATCTTGGCAGCCCTTTTTGGAGCAAACCCCAATTGCTGAAATCGCAGCTGAGCGTATCCATGTACCGATGGGTCATGTCAGAGCTTTCTCTGTGTAATTTCATTCCCATGCATGACCAGAGATAATCAAGTGGAGAAAAATCATAATTGAAAATGACCACATGAATTGGAGAGCAGAGAATGGCTGGAGGGAATGGGATGAGGTTGATTGCAGCCACCGCCACCCCCCAGCCATTTGTGTCATCTTTGTTTTCATTTGTTTTGTCAAAATCTTTTAATTGTTCCTCGCTTCGGGAATCCAAGATGATTGAAAGGCAGGCTAAAAATAAACAAGCAAACAGCCCCCACAGAAGGCTGTGCATAAGGAATAAATTGCAGCCTTATGTTTGTGGCAAAATTAGTGGATGACAAAGATATAGATATAGTCTTGGCTGAGAGGTTTGATTTCAGGTGTTCCTTGTTGGCTTCCCACTAGCAGGAGAAGGGCTCGGCTAAGTCAGACCAGTGGCCCGTCTAGTCCAACATCATGTTCTTACAGTGGCCAAACAGATGCCCATGGGAAGCACAAGAGCAGGACCTGTGAGCAACAGCTGGCATTCAGAGGCACACTGCCCACCATAGTAGAGGTAGAGCAGAGCCTTATAAAGGGAGCGGGTGGCGCTGTGGTCTAAACCGCTGAGCCTCTTGGGGTTGCCAATCGGAAGGTTGGTGGTTCGAATCTGTGAAATGGGGTGAGCTCCCATTGCTCTGTCCCAGTTCCTGCCAACCTAGCAGTTCAAAAGTATACCAGTGCAAGTAGGTAACTATGTACCGCTATGGCAGGAAGATAAACAGCGTTTTGGTGCGCTCTGGCACTTGTCACAGTGTTCTCTTGCACCAGAAGCGGTTTAGTCATAAGACCCGGAAAGCTGTCTGTGGACAAACGCCGGCTCCCTCGGCCTGAAAGCGAGATGAGCGCTGCAACCCCATAGTCACCTTTGACTGGACTTAACTAGTCTTTTACCTTAGTCTTAGCCTTCTTGCAGTTATCTAGTCCTCTTTGAAAGCCATTATGGATCTGGTTGGCCGCTGTGAGAACACAATGTTGAACTAGCTAGATTGGTTTTTGGCCTAATCTAGATGGGCTCATCTTAGGTCCTTATCTCAATTAAAAGAGAGCAAGCTCTTACAGCAAGCATTCATTAATTCAACTCTAAACTATTTGAAAACTTTGCTAATGTTTGCTACCCTACCTGGGGCTGATGATGCCCTGTGTGCTGCATTCAGCTTCTGGATCCTCACTCGCCAAGAGTGGTCCCCAAGAGCTAGTTCCAGATCTTCCTTAGCTGCCTCCATGACAACTTTGCTCCTCTTGCAGGTGCGGGTGAAACCAGACAAAACAGGCGTAGTGACAGATGGAGTCAAGCACTCCATGAACCCCTTCTGCGAGATCGCCGTGGAGGAAGCCGTGCGCCTCAAGGAAAAAAAGCTCGTCTCGGAGGTGGTAGTTGTGAGCTGTGGTCCACAGCAATGCCAGGTGAGGAGGCATTCCCCAAAAGCAGGAGGCAAGGCAAATAGAGGGCAAGGGAAGGAAATCATTGTGTAACAAGAACCCACAGCTGAGTATCCAGTACTGGCTGTGGGCTTTGACAGCAGTGAATGGTGTCCATTGAAACTGTTGAGCAGAAGGCAGGGAAACCAACAATAGGTGGAGCCAGGGCCAATGGCAAGCAGAGCCACCTGACTGGTTGGGGCAGATGGGAGCTGAATGAGGACAGATAAGAGATTGGTGGGACCCTGCCCTAATTGCCATCCTCCACTGGCCTCTATATAGGACCCCACCCCATCAATGGTATCTCAAACCCGAGTTCCATTCCCAGATGGCTGAGTCGGTCACTTCTGCTTTATCCCAAACTGCTGCTGTTCTCTCCCACCCCAGACTTTCTCCTCATTTTTGCTTTTACCCCCTTCTCTCCTCAGCCTTTAAGTCATGTCAAAATTTTGTTTATGTGACATTTGGTATCTGGTGTAGAATTGAATTCCTGGAAATACTTTAAGAAAGTCTAATGTCTAGCTGTTATATTTGTCAAGCTGTGCATTGGTTGCTTACGCACCGTAAGCAATTAAACCTTCGCAATATAATAGAATATACATGACTTTCAAAAATGGCAGGTTGGCTCAAAAGTGAAAAGAAGAACTTGGGTGGTGGTGGAAGGAGATTCAAACTATTGCCTCCGTAGTCTGCTAAATTCCTGCAGATGATGTTTTATCTAAGTTTAGCTGCTATAACAACAAAGTGGGCAACTCTTGAAATTGCTTTCCTTTACTGTGTCATTTAACAAATCCATTAACTTGTTCGGCAATGACCAGCCTGTTGTTTTTTCAAGGAAAGAAAAAAGTCCCAGTAATTTTGTCCCTTGGAGCGTTTTAGAGGAAGTAGAGGAAGTAAAACAGGCTCCTAGGTAGTTTCTCAGTCACCTTGGCAAAGTCTTGCTTTGTAAGATGCATTAACTGTACTTCCTTAACTGAAGACCTTATAGTTTGCACTTGAGGGGGTGGTGATCATATTAGAAGACCTCAGGTCTAATAAGTAAGTAGACCTGTAATTCAGTTGAGCTACATATAGAAGCGCACATGGGCTGAAAATGTGAGCATATCAAGGAGACTTAAATTCCTGGTTACATATGTCTCTTCCCTTGCTGCTGCCAATTCTGGCTAAGTGCTGTTCAGGTGTACAAATGATCTAGTTCCTGCCTAGAGGTGCACCTAATGTCAGCCTGTTGCAGGGGGCAGCCAGTACCTTCATACCCTGCATGTGAACACCTGCCTGGCTGTAGCTCCAAACAGAATGCTGGACTCGATGGGCTTTTGGTCTGAGCCAACACGGCAGTACTTGTATTCTTAAGAGTGGTCTTTGACAAACAGGTGGCAGTTGCACAATCATATCTTGTCTTAAGAAGCTGAGATACGTGTGAGCTTCAGGGACCTGCCTGCAGCCACTTTGTTCTCCCCTTCATGCGAGTTCCTTGTCTGGACATAACAGCAAGCTATGATTAGCCGTGGCTTCTTGGCTTGTTCTTGGCTCATTCGCAGAAGAGGAAGAGCAAAGCAGAAGCAAAGGGGTTGCATGTGGGTACATGAAGCTTGCACGCTTCTCGACTTATTAAGCCGTGGTTTGATTATGCAAATGTAGTCCTGTAGAGAGATAGAGAGATAGAAAGATGGTTCTTAGGTCCAGTCATCTCTTGAAGCGCCTCTACTTTGCCTTTAAAATACATCTTTTCCAGATGTGTCTTTTTGGGGTGGGGGATGGGCGTAACCAGAAGGCATCCTAAGTACTGAGGCTGAGTAGAAACAGTGAGAATCTTGTGGAACTTTAAAGCCTTGCAGATTTATGATGGTATACTCTCTCTCCTCCACTGTACTTGTCTGACCACATGATGCATCTGATTAAAATAGACTGTAGTCCATGAATGCCTATGCTGTAATGAATTTGTTTGCCCTTTGTATCGCACGGGACCCTTTAAGACTAAAGCAAGCCTGGAAGAGCTTTTACAGACCAGGGGCCACATCCCCTGGTGGCCACCCTTCAGGGACCTCATTCCTGTGGTGGATTGGCAGAGGAGGTGACTCGTACCTTTGTACAGTAGGCTACAGATTACCATAGCTGCTCCTACTGGGTTGAGTAAAACTGGAGATGTAAAATAAGAAAAGCCTGGCATAGATGATGCTTTGCAGGGAGCCCTCTTGAAGTCCTCCAACACCCTGGCTTTGGACCCCTGGCTAAAATGAGGTTGCTGGTTTCTCGTGAGCCTGGTTCTGAATGAAAGCGGGCAGGTTGTTGTCATTGCAGGAGGGCAATGTAGCAAGAGAAGGGCTAGCTCAGCTGTGGTTTAGAGTTTTCATCCTCTGCAGTTCCTTCAGTAGGAAGCTTGCTCGGTGAGTTTTACCCATGGTACTTTTCTTTTCTTTTCCTTTTTAATTTTTTATTTTAAAAGTACAGTGGTGCCTCGCAAGACGAAAAGAATCCGTTCCGTGAGTCTCTTCGTCTAGCGGTTTTTTCGTCTTGCGAAGCAAGCCCATTAGCGGATTAGCGCTATTAGCGGTTTAGCGGCTATTAGCGGCTATTAAAGGCTTAAGGGATTAGCTGCTAAAAGGCTATTAGCAGCTTAGTGCCTTACAAAAAGGGGGTGGGGAGCGAAAAAAAACCCCCAGGAATCGCAAGACATTTTCGTCTTGCGAAGCAAACCCATAGAGAAATTCGTCCTGCGAAGCACCTCCAAAACGGAAAACCCTTTCGTCTAGCAGGTTTTCCGTCTTGCGAGGCATTCGTCTTGCGGGGCACCACTGTATAAAGATTCAACATACATATGCAAATACAGAAAGAAAGGGGGGGGACAAGAAAAAACCCCTAAAAGAACTAGCACTACAAATACCCGTGTACTTTTCCCTGTAATTTGGGGTCGGGAAGGAATCTTTCCTGCCACCAATATTGGCAAGTGATTTTTAAAAACCTGCCTTCCTCTTATTTGTGGGGTGGCTTAAGATGCAATAGGCATCCTGTACGTTCTAAAGCAACAAAGGTCACCAGCAGACCAGGGAACTGGTGGCATGAGCGTACCTGTTGGGGCACAGCTCCTCTCCTACCTTCCCTAAGTCTGCTTGGCTTGTGCGGCCTGAGGGAGGACAGAAGTGAAGAAGGCCCGTAGCTCAACAGTAGAGCATCTGCTTTGCATGTAGAAGGTCTCAGATTCGATCCCAGCATCTCATGTCTGAATCCCTGAAGGAGAAAATACTACACAGACCAATGATCTGATTCAGTATTGGGCAGATTCATATGTTCCTAATAGCAGGCCAGGGAGTTTGTGCCATTAGCTCTTGAAAGGACCATTAACCAGCCTGAGTAAACTATATTTTTGCAACATATATTTAGTATTTCATTCCTTGGAAGAAAGGCAATATTTAAATGACTCAGAGTAGGCGTGCTGGAATTGATGAACCTAAGTTCATCACTGCTGTTAATTTCAGTGGGTCTGCTTTAGTAAAAGTTAGTTGAATACAACCCTATTCTTCTAAGAACACCCCCCGAAATCCCTGCTGACAGCCTACGATCAAATTAAGGGTCATTAGCTGAGTCATAGAGCCCATGATTTGCAGGCAGAAGGTATTGGATGCAATCTCTGGCATCTCTGAGTAGGACTGGAAAAGACTATTGTTTGAGGGTTGTATCCCAACTAAGTTGTGCTCAGAGCAGACCTATGAAGTTGATAGACCTGTTAGTCATGTTCATTAAATTCACTGAATGTACTGTGAGTGTGGCGAATGTTGAATGCAGCACTGACTCCTTGCCTGTCAGTGTAGATCAGGGGTTCCCAGTCTTTTTGGGCCCCCAAGAGGCACATTATCTATGAAATTGCTGCAGGCAGCGCAATGCACCCATTTCACAGAAGAAAAGTGGACAGGGCTCAGACACACACCCTTTAAAAAAAAGGAGGTAAAACACCTGCATGCACCCTAAATCACAGACAGAAAAACGACAGGCAACTCCCTCTGCCCAACCAAAGAGAGAGAGAGAGAGAGAGACAACTTTCCCCTCTTAATTTAAATAATAAAAATAAGAATTGAGGGGTGCAAGGGGCCATGGTGAGTGAAAATGTGGCCCTGGTGTGACTCAATATGGGATAGTTTAGTATGTTCTTATGCAAGTGGTCTGCTTTTGAGGAATCTGTTTGCTGTGGGAGCAGCTTTCTCCCATAAATACCCTCTGTACAGCTTTGGTCTGTGTTGCATGGACGGGTGGAACAGAGTGGACTCCTCAGGGAAGGTCCAGTGTGACGCTGGGGGACAGCTTTCTTGCTCCTTGTCTGGTGACCAGAACTGCTTGTCCCAAATTCTTTTCTCCATCCTCCATTTGAAATTGGTGCTCTGGCGCACCTAATTGCTTGTCCCAAATTCCTTTCTCCAATTTTCTGTTGGGAAATTGGTGCTCAGGCTCCTTTCTGTCTATCTGCCAACTTGCTGAGTGGCCTGTGATCAACATAATTAATTCTAAATCGAGAGCTTTTTACAGCTCAGGGAATGCAAAGAGATGAGGGATGGGGGCTGGACTAATTGGTGTTAGTTAGGCTGGTGGCCACCAGGTGGTACCAGCGGCACACAAGAGAGAGCTCTGTAGATATGCTGAGAGCAGCATGTTGAAGATGCTGGAGCCAAAACCCTTTCTTCTCCAAATACTGGGTACCAACCTTTGACAGAGTTAACACACCTGAAGCAATGGAGAAGCCTGCCTTTCGCAGCCTGTTGAGGTGTGTGGAGTGTAGTTGTCTGGGCTAGAGCATTGCCTGTGTGAACATTAAGGGTGGTTTTCTTGTCCGATGAGCAGCAGAGAGAGAATCAGGAGTTTGACAAATGAAAATGAGCTTCCCGTAGCTTTACTAGTTGTGTAGACGAGGGGGTTTCAGCAGGGCACACTGTTAAAGGTGTAGGACCACCATCATCTAAGCACCTCACTGGGTTGTTAAGAAAAGGGGCTCTATTTAGAGAGCATCTTAAGAGGTAGAAGGGACCACATGGTTGATCTAGTCCAACCCCCTGCAATCCAGGAATCTTTTTGCCCAACCTGGGGCGTGAACCCACAACCCTGATTAAGAGTCTCATGCTCTACTGCCTGAGCTATCAAGGCCTGTGAGTCTAGGGCAGACACAGACAGACTTCAAGCTTTCCAAATGTACCTTTCTTTCCTTTTCCTTTTCCTTTTTTAACCCTCATTTGGAGCTGGGGGCCAAACAGTGACTTGCGAGTAAGACTAGATCCAAATGATGACTTAAGCAACAGCAGAAGCAATTGACTCCTGCACCCAGGATAACTTGCATATATGCAAGTAAAAAATTGCATCTGAGTTAATTTATATCTAAGCAGGAATTCTGACAATTCTATATTGGGGTGGGGGTTGTGATGGGGGCAGCTTTTTTGTTGCTATAATTGGGAACCTTTTCCAGCTGACTGAAAATCATCCAGCAATCTACAAACCAATCCCAATGTACCTTCCCTTTGCCCCCATCTAAGGGGAGCCCAAATGCAAGATGGGAACCGCCAACAGAATTTTCAGCGGGCACAGTTAGTCATAACACAAGAGATGAGAATCTGCATCACCTGCTGGAATTCCCTCTGTCTGTTAGAGAGAGAGAGAGAGAGAGAGAGAGAGAGGAGGAGGCGGCAGGGCTCCCTTAAAGGTGCTGACATTGCAGCCCTGTGCACATTTACTCACACGTAAATCCCACGGTCTTCAAGAGGGGTTGGCTACCAGGTAAGCGCATAGGATCGCCACCTGCACAGCCTTGAGCACGGCCCTCCCACAGCCAAAACCCAGCGTTCTCTTCTGCCCTCTGACAGCTCCCAAGAAAGGCCATGGGAGGGGGGCGCTAGAAGGCAGGCGCTCCCCACTTTGCTCTTGAGATCCCACACGGTGTGTGTCTGTGCGCAGCTCCAGCCGGTGAAAGTAACCGGTTTGGACATGCCTCTCTTGCCTCCCCCTGCCTCTCCCCAGACCTGGCTCTGCTCTCTTTTCTCTCAGCTGCGGCTTCCTGACAGCCCCACCGTCGCCAGCTATTTTCTGCACTGCTGCCCCCGCTTCCCAGTGACCTTCACTTGCTGCGCTGCTCTCACAATCCCCCCCGTTTTTTTTAAAAAAGCAGCCCTTCCCTTCCCCCTGCAGCAGCAGCAGCAGCCAAACTGACGTTCCTCAGTCTCTGAGATTGGGAACAAATACAGGGCTTTTCTTTCTCTCCCAAGGCCATCTTCTCTCTGCCCTCCTGCTTCTGATTTCTGCCTGCGGTTGTGTAAAGGGCTGGCTGGCGCAGTGATGGGTTTACTATTGCAAACTCAGCAGCTGCATCTGTTGGGGGGGGGGGGAGTAGTGTCTTGGCTCTGTTCCCAGTGGGGCAGGCATCCCCCTTCCCTATAGAGGCTATTATCATTGTCATTAACAAAACTGGAAGAGAGAACTCGGATTTCTTCATGCCAGAACTGTGTATCTTGAAAGCACAGCATCCAATTTTCTTTATATTACCGGTCCCGCTCAGGGCAGCATAAATCTTCCAAGACTGCCACCCAATGCTGGTTTCTTTCTCAAGATGACTGTGTTGATTCTCGACCTGTGCTCTTCTTAAGCACCGCAATCTTTCCTTAGTGAGAGGCTGTGTTGGGCGACTTATGGGGCTTCCCAGTGCTGTTGGGCTCCCAAAGTCCTATCAGCCCTAGACAGCATAACCAATTATGGGGGTGATGGGAGTTGTAGTCCCCTGTAGGCCCCTGGGGTAAGGTATGTTTCATTGCTAAACAAGCAAATAGGCCTGAGAGGAGAGCTAACATCACAAATGCATTGTTTTTCCCCGGAGCACTCTTCTTCTAGGCCTTCCCAGGGGACTTTCTAGGACAAGAATTAATACCTTAAAATTCCGAGGAAAGCAGATGTATGTGTCAAGTTCAAGGCTTCCTTCTTTATTGTTCCTTTTGCCGCCTCCCTCCAGGAGACGATCCGCACAGCCCTCGCGATGGGGGCCGATCGAGGGCTGCATGTGGAGGTCCCTGCCAAGGAGTACGAGAGCCTCAGCCCCTTCCAGGTTTCGAAAATCCTGGCTGCACTTGCCAAAAAAGAAGGCGTCAACCTTCTGCTGCTGGGGAAGCAGGTAATAGAGATGCAATGTGTGTGTGTGTGTGTGTGTGTGTGTGTGTGAAAGAAGAGATGAGCTCTTGCACAGGTAAATGGTGCAGCATGGAAATGAATGTGCACCCACCATGTTGCTCTCCTTACGAAGCTCCTGGGATCAAGTTTCTAGTCATCAAGCTTCTGGAGAAGGGCCAGTGCACCCAGCGAGCTGGCGCCTGTTAAAGCCTGATCCCACCCCTTGCCTTCTCATGCCAGGAGTCAGTCCAATAGACAGCTTTCGGCATGGGCTCGCCATCATGGCTGAGGCACAATTTCCATAAGAACATGGGAATCTGCCTTATACTGAGTCAGGTTACTGGTTCCCCTAGAGAAATCTTGCCTGCCTTGCTTGCCAGTGGCTTTCTCTCTCAGCCCTACCTGGAGATGCCGAGAATTTGAACCCTGCAAGGCAGATGGTCTGCTGCTGAGCTATGGCCCTTCTTCAGAATGGGGACGTTAATATGGCTTCTTATTACCTAGTGGACATAAGGGGGAAAGTAACTGGCAGGCATAGGGGCAGAGTTAAGAGAGGCTGAACCGAACAGGCCTGAGGGCTGAAAGGAGCAAACATCTGGGTTGCCAGTTGCAGGTTTCCAACAGTATATCTGGACTGAAGCTGATCCATGGAGATTTATAAAGTGATCTCCGAGATGACTGGAAAGCAGATCTGAGACTTGGGACTTGGGACAAGGAGGCGGAAAACAGCAGGGGAGCTGCTGCTTCCGCAGCATCACCTGTTAACTCACAGATGGGGAACCTTTGCCTCCCTAGGCCAGAGTCAAAAGCAGGCAGCGCAGCAGTTGTGGATCTTACCTTTGTACAGCTGGCTGCATTCCAGACACGCAAGAGCCTGAACTTCCTACATATATATACAAACACACACAACACGCTTCCATCTAGGCAAGCCAGAGACAATGCTTCAAGATGGAATTTCAGCCAGGCAAAAGCACATGACTTGAGGCTGCTGGGCATCGCAAGTTGGAGATGTGGCCTGGGAAGAGGGAGTCTCGCTGGAGAGTCCCGAGGGCCAGGTCCCAAGGCCTGGATGACCACATTTGGCCTGAAGTTCCCACCCCCTGTGCCGAGACCTCTGGTTCTGCCCCCGAAGGATGCAAGGTCTGATTTTGCAGGGGCTGTTACTTTTCAGAAGGATGGTCCTTCTCATTTCATGTGGCTGGTAATTTATCTGGCTCAAGGGGAACATTTTGTCACTGCTGAAATGCTCAGGTGCCCACAGGTACCCTCATTCCTGTTGGGAGACCTGGCCTGACTTGAGCCTCCCAAAGAGAGTGCAACCAGTACATCCCATGTTACAACTTTTCCACTTACGATGGATGGAGACCCTGGCATTTTGGGGCCGGACGCAGTCGCTGCAGAGTCCTGGGAGAGGTGCCCACCGGAATGCGTTTTGGTTGCTCTGTCCCCTGAAGGGGAAAGGCTCTTTGCCCTGAAAAACAGCTGCGCTTCCTTGTCCTTTGTGTGACACCTCCTCTCTCCGATCCTTTTTCACCCCTTGCTTGTTTTTCCAGGCTATTGACGATGACTGCAACCAGACAGGGCAGATGACCGCAGCGTTTCTTGACTGGCCTCAGGTACTATTCGGTGGGGAGGGGGCGTCTTATGTGGAATAGATGGAAGTGAGCAGCAGGGCTGGCAGGCAGAGAGCAGGTGGCCTATTAAGGAAGACGCATTTGTTTTCCATACTTGAGGAGGCACAGCTTGAAGAAGGGAGCCCATCCAATAGGCTACAGTGATGGTATGAAGGACTGGGGTTTGCCGGCAGTGGTTGGGGCAGAGCCAAGAGTGGGTGGGCACCCCTTCTTTCCTTCCTGTTTGCCATTTTCTTTCCCCCTGTTTTCCCTTTCCCTTTCCTTTCTGGCCTGAGGGCAGCTGTGTGACCATCCTGCTTTGAGAACCAGTGTGACGTAGCAGTGAGAGTGTCTTGACTAGGGTGTGGGAGACCAGGGTTCAAACCCTCACTGAGCCAGGAATCCCACAGGGTGACCTTGGGCCAGCCCTGGCCTCTCAGCTTAACCTACCTCACAGGGTTGTTGTGTTGAGGAGGAAGAGAACCATGTATGCCACCTTGAACTCCTTGGAGGAAAAGGTGTGATACAAGTGCAATAATAAATACAAATAAACTAAAAGGAAGGAGTCGTTCGACATACAGGCAGCCCCTCCCCCTTTTACGCAGGAATTATGTTCTGAGGTACCACACTCCTTGGTGAAATCACATATAATTGAAAAAGCCTGCAAACAGCCTGTTCTGCTCCCCATGAGCCCCCGTTCCACTCTATTTTGCAGTGACATATTTATGTCGTTTCTGGGTCACTTCCAGGTTCGGCGCGATGTGCATATACACGGTCGTGCACGTATTGACCGTGTGTAAACGGGCTGCCAATATATAGGTTTATAACAACCAGGCCAGTCACCAGTCCCCTATTTTTGTTTGTTTTGATTCAACACCCCACCCTAAGCTAGTGACCTAATTAACGTGCCAGTGAAACGCTGGACTAACTGGGAGGCGAATGACTGACCGAACTCTTCTGGACACAAAGTTGCCAAGGTGCCCCCAGAGAGCCACGCACATCCCAGGCTCCTTCATGATGTGGTTCCAAAAATATATTAAGCATGCAGTCTTCAAACGATTTAATGGCTCTCTGCCTAGGCCCTCGGGTTGTGCATCCCTGCCTCTTCTGCCGTGGATGCCAGTGGCTCATAATAGAGATGAACGCCGTGCCCTGGGCTTGAGCTTGTGACGGCATCAACCAGTCATGGCAGCCTCGGCTTATTCTGAGGTATGCCTGAGGGCTTGTCTGGGCTCAGTCGCCTAAGGAGGCAGGTTGTTGCGATTCTCCATTGTGGTTTAATGTGCTACCCTGGGCATGTGGGTGATTGGCAGGGTAAGAAGTCTGAAAAACCCCTAAATGATTTCAATATTCGCTTAGCTTTTGTCATTTTTTAAAAAGCTGGTGAGTGCTTCAAGCATGTGCAGTTGGTATAGCAACTGGAGAAACTCTTCTGAGGATGTGTACTTGTAGAAATTCATGTAATTTATGCCTTTAATCCAGCAGCCCTTCTCTCCCCATTGCAGGGAACATTTGCTTCACAAGTGACTCTGGACGGGGACTGGCTGAAGGTTGAGCGGGAAGTTGACGGGGGTCTGGAGACAGTGCGCCTGAAGTTGCCAGCCGTGGTGACCGCTGACCTGCGGCTGAATGAGCCGCGCTATGCCACCCTGCCTAACATCATGGTATGGGCCTGACAACTTTTCATGGGTATTCCATACTTGGCACAGCAAACCCTTAAGCAGAGCCTTGCTCTGGAGATAAATGACACACACACCCTCCCCATTTTGTATCCATTTGGGTCCGGAGAACATGAGGACGAGAAGCAAAGGGCCCCAGTGACAAAATAGTAATTGACGATTTGTGCAGAGCCCTTGACTTCCCCAATTGATTTTCACATTCAGCATTTCAGCAGCAGCTGATGACAAAATGGGCAGGGGAGCAAACAAGGGTGGGTTGTTTAAGTGCGCCTTGTTTTTATTCCCACCCCAACCCAGAAAGCCAAAAAGAAGAAGATTGAGGTAGTGAAGCCATCCGACCTTGGTGTAGAACTTACCCCACGGGTGAAGATTGTCAGTGTGGAGGACCCTCCCCAGCGTCAGGCTGGAGTCAAGGTGGAGACGGTAGAAGATCTGGTTGCTAAGCTCAAAGAGAGTGGGCGGATCTGAATCTTCAAGTGGTTCTGGTAAGGAGAATATGCATGTTAACTACAGTTGTTGTTGATGGGGTTCAGCTCCCAGCAGCTCCTGCCCAGCATATCCAATAGTAAAGGATGGAACTGAAACCAAACCTGAAATCTGTTGCAGAAAAGAGTAGCCTTTTCAAAAGGAGTGGCTCAGTTGTCAGAAGATCAGGAAAATCCATCTGGTGATGTTGAAAAAGATTGTCTCCTGTCCTCATCCCCAAAGAGGAGCAAGAAAGCTATTTTCTAGTATTTCCCTTCATCCCAGGTGCATTTTCTCCTGGATGGGGACCTGTAAAGCTAATTATATGGAAGCGTGGACTCATTTTGTAGTGTCTAAGGCCTTCTATCTAAACTGAGTGAGGCTTGCTTTTTTCAGTGAGAAGTGTTCAGCTAGTGCAGAAGATAATCTTTTTGACTTTGAGAATTCCAAGCAAGAAGAGGCAATTTGTTCAGCAGCGAGACCCACACACTTGTTGGTCCCTCCTTGGAGTTTTTTTATCGCTGAGCCTCATCTCACTTAAAAGTGAAAATAGAGAATGTGGTAACTGCCTTGCTGGAGACTGACATCCGTCATGTCTAGCATTGTTTCCTGCAGCATCGAGGCAGTTTGCCCCTTGGAAGTGCTTGAGCAGAGAGTGAAGGCAATAGCTGCCACCTGTTTTCCGTTACCTGCATCTAGTGTTCAGAGTTAAACTGCCTCTGAACATGAAGGTTCCACCTCACCCCTTGTTATTCATACCTGTTGATTCCCCTCATTTCTTCTTAAAAGCCATCTTTGCAAGCGGCCATCATGTCTTGTGGTTCCATAGGGTAAGTCACTGAGTAAGTCATACTTGTTGCACTGGCGAAGGAGTTCACGGCAGTGGAACACTTTTGTGCAAGTGGTAGCGTGAGCAGGTTGCTGGTGACTCGGTTGTGCAATAGATTGCTCAGTCTGTTACACACTGAATTTCTGCTAGCACCTCCGTTGCATTGTATCCCGCTGTTGCACAGTGCTGAAATCCACCCATCCGCTGGCCCAAGAGCCATTGCACTAGCAGACAGAAAATGTTGTGCACAGTCCATTGAAATCGATGGACTTAGGTTAGGCATGCCCATTAATTTCAGTGGGTTTGCTTTGAGTACAACTAACATTGATTGCAACCTGTGGTTTTAAGTGATCTGGCGGGGAAACATTTATAGTCTCTCTCGAACTTACCTCCCACAATTGGCAGTACCCAACTGCTGGTATTTGTATGAGAGGGAACAAAATGCCCACTCTCTCTGTCCATTCATAATTGCATAGGTGCATGTGTCATTTACCCCCTTTAGGTGTGTGCGTTTTCCTCACAGGAAAATGCTCCAAGCCATTGTGTAGCCCAGCACTATTCATGTGCCCTTGGAAGTCCCTCACTGTATTTAGTGGAACTTAACTCCCACACTCCATAGGGTCTTCCCGCTGGGTAACAAGAACTGTGCAGACTATTCCAAGCGTGATTGCACCATAGATATATATGTGCCTTTATAGTTGCCGTTCTTCGCCAGAGAGATAGGTATGTATATAAAATGGGTGTTTATATTTGTATGTGTACACACACACACACACACACACACACGAAGCAAAATCTATGGGTTCTTCCCAGCTGCACAAATCAATTCTGCAAGAACACATGAAAGCAGAAATTCATTTGATTTGATCTGTGGTCAAATATACCTTAACGAGTGTTCTGGAGGGTGCAGTATTAGTGCATGCAAATAGTATGCTTGAAAAGAAAAAAAATTAGAAGGTCATGACGTGAGGTGGTTAGAATTAGCACAGTGCAGCTGAACCAAGAGAGCCGCATAGCTTTTGTTGAACCCGAATTGGAACAGAGTTCATATCTTTTTATGGTCTGACTCCCTGAAATGCAGCCCTTCATACTTTTTAACAGAGCGCCTGTAATCACTCGATGCTTTGACAGAGATTAAAAATAAAGCCGCAAGTGCTCAGGAATCATTTGAAATGCAACTCTGGCTTCTGCTTTTAGGATAAGAAGGCATAATCGACCCGTCCTTTCTCCCTTTCAGCTTTGCCTGGAGCCGCCGCTGCTGCTGCTGCTGTCGAGGTGGGTGTGGCCCTCGGGGAAGGGGGCGCATCTTCCCACCTCACTGGGTCCCTCCGACTTCCTAACCATGCTGCCTTCCAGCTCAGCTGGCCACTGATGAAAGCTGAATGAGACTTTGATTCTATTTTCTGTATTAAGGATTGGTCAGATTGCAATAAATGTCCTGTGATTTTCGGAGGTGCTCTGAGCAAGCGTCACGTCGCTGCCGTGGTTATTTTTTTGGAGTGGGGTGGAGGGATTGCGTTCCCAATTGCTTACTTTGCTGTAAGTGGTCTGCCCTGGGCACAAAGTGGTATAGTTGTGCTTCCAGTGGCATGTGCTTTGCCAAAGTGGTGTCTGAATAGTTCTCGTCTTGCGCATCGAAGATGGAGGCTAACTTTGCCCTGTTAAATTGCCATAGGATTCACGGGCATTTATATGGCTGGGCCCCAGCATTTGGTTCCTTTTGGCCCTAAGCAGGGGGGGCTCACAGAGACTCCCTCTCCACTTGCATTCATATAATCGTCAAGTTAGAAGGGACCACGGGGGCCATCTAGTCCAACCCCCTGCAATGCAGGGATCTTTCGTCCAACGTGGGGATCAAACCCACAGCTCTGGGATTAAGAGTCTCCTGCTCTGCCAACTGAGCTGTCCTAGTCTATCCACGAGGATACCTCTGGAATCAGAGGACGCTCTGTTAACTGCCTCCGTTGTTTGCCTCCAGCAATTCTGGCATCTGAAGAAGGAAGTTACAGCCCCTGCAAAGTTTTATGTTCTTCTAAAACGAGTCTCGAAGGTGCTACTCGACTCGGCTGTTAAATAATGATAACCTGAGACTGACATAGCTGTCCTAGTGCATTTGGTGTCTGGAAGCCGCTTCCACTTCTGCTCTGACAAAGGCCTGGCTACCAGCCAAAGGGGTGCAAAAACACTTCCAGGAGCCTACTTTTTCAGATTGGAGGGAGGGAAGGGCATGGTTTTTCCATGGGGCGAGGCATGAATTCCCTGCACAAATGAAACAAGCATGTTGGAAAAGTCTAGGCTAGAACTGTTCCCACTGATAGCCTTATCCTTCATGAATTTGTCTAATTATTTTGTTAGGCCATCTAAGTTGATAGCCATTATTGCGTCCCATGGGAGTAGAGCTCTGCAGTTTAATTACATAATTATTTTATTTCATAAAATTGATATGCAGCTTGATTCTAGGAAAAACCTCAAAACTATGTTCTGCGTAGCTATGTGGGTTGGCTTCCTCTCGAGTGGTCTTTCTTTCCTTGTTCTGCAAGCGCCGCCAGGTCCCAGAATACTGCCATTCATTCCCCTTCTCACAGAGGATTTTTGGCAAGTCTTAAGAGGTAGCAAAACTCCGTCTTTCATGCTTGTTAATCTGCCTTGCACTGGAAGGAACACACTAGGGTGTGTCTTAGGAGAATTGCTCCTTGATGGTGAATGACGGCCCTTTATTCTAATGAGCCAGTAGCCAGTCCTCCCTATGCTTGCCTCCCTTTCCGAAAACAGGTAGTGGGTTGGGGACAGAGTCTAAAGCCGGCAAATAGGCAACTGCCAGTAGTTGCCAGGGGCTGAGACGGGTTGGGAGCAGCAGCGACAGAGGCTGCGCCAAGACTAATGCTACTAGTTGTAGGGTATCAAAGAGCCTCCATTTTTATAGTATTTAACATAAGCTGCCATGGGATTCGTCTTGGATCAAAAGACGAGTTCAATTACAAAGAGAGATTTTGGTTCACCCGATAACCCCACGAAGCAGGTCACTGCCAGGACTACATAAGCTCTTCTATTTATCATTATTATTTAATCTCATATAAATAATGCAAATGTGTAAGAGTTGATAATTTGGCATGCTTCCAGTTTTGCACAGTTTGAATTTGCTAGGCATGGGGTAGAGGGAGGGCCAGGCAGGGAGGCCTGTGCCCCACTCCTAGAAAGTTCACCCAGTTGCCCATTCTATGGTTTCAGCAGGCATTGCCTATGGGTTTTCCAGGACATATTCACAGTCATATGGACTAGAAACTCTTCTTTCCCTAAAATGTTAGAGTAGATTCTATTTTTCGTTTTCATGTTGCCTTCTAAGCCACTGTCTCAAGGCGATTTACACATAAGAGGATCGTAAACAGTGAAAGACACCAAAAAGATAAATATATTTAAGACAAGACTAAAACTCGTAACAAGCAGACACTTGTTGTAAAGTCCCATTTATATAGCTGGGAAAGCCTTTCCAAACAAAAATATTTAACCTTTTCGGGTAAGTGCAGATAGGGAGTGCCTGTCATCAGCTGGAATGCTATTCCACAGAATGGGCAGCCGTCCAAAAGACACTGCTCCAGGATTTTTGGGCCACAGTACCACATTTTCAGTTTTTCTGTGCTCCCACAGAATCGTATATTGTGCCTACACTTTTTCTTTTCCATCAGCTATGCTCCTTTTCTTCTCCCTCTCCCTCTCTCCACCCCCCACCCAACCCAGCACCATTTTTCTCTTCCCAGCGCCTGATGAACAGCTCAGCCCTGGCTATTCTAGGATGTCTATCTTGAAGAACCAGTTTCTTCTTTTTAGGAACGAGAGCACCAAACAGAAGACCAGCCGTGTGTTTGTGTGTGCATGTGTGTGCTTTTGGGGGTGGGAGCAGGCTATGTCCCTCCCTAGTTTTAGTAAGTCTGTCTTAGCAGCTGCTCTGAGAAATTTTGCAAGAAAATTTGGGCGCGGACAGTTTGATGCAAGAACTTTTCCTTTCAGACTTGCTAGTGAACATCAATTCCTACATGAACTACGGACCCAAACAGCTTCTCTGCTTTGGAAGATGACTTGACCCTGGTGCCTCCAAGAATCAAACGGCGTCCCTGGCCTTCTGTGTTGGGTTCTGCCACAGTCAAAGCGGTTCTGTGTTGTTCCCTTCTCTGCAGCCCAGTTTCCAAACTCCTCCTACCCCATTTCAGGCCTGTTTTGCAGAACTGGGCCACGGAGTTGTGTGTAACCCTGTTTAATATACATGTCGGCCGCTAATAGTTGAGTGGAGCATGATGTGAATAACTAGTTCTGCAGGCGATGCATGGCGTCAGCGGTGGGGGTCCAAGCTTGTGTTTTGGAGGGAGGGCTCTTGGCTTGAAGCTACTACAGGTGTGCTTTAAAGCTGAAATCCTGGTCAAAGGAAAAGATCAAATGGAAAGAGGAAACTCAGTGGAGACGTGATGGCCATCTTCAAATATCTGGAGGTCTTTTTGCACAGAAGATGAAGCAGGAATTTGAGGGGTGTAGATTTTGGTTAACATTTTAACAGTAAGAGCTGTTTAACAGCAGAAGAGTCTGCCTTGCTCTTTCCTTTGCCGGAGGTCTTTAAGCAGACGCTGGAAGGTCACCTGCAAGAGCTGTTGTAGTTGCACCTTACATTTCAGGCCCTGCATTCAACCTGGCTGCTGTGTCTCTGAACGAGTCCCTGTTCTGCCCAGTCTCTGTTCCCCTCAAGCTATTGCCCGGCATGGATAATTCTCTTGCACTCCTGGGTCAGATAAGATGAGAGATCGTTCGATCGCCATGCCTGCACATCCGAAAACAAGTGGCAACCCTTGCAGAAATGCTGAGGGTGGGCTCCTCTTGTATTCTTCCCTCGAGGGTTCGGTTTTTTTTTTTTGCATTGTGCAATGTGCCTTCATTTTTAATTTGGCAAGAGCATTGCATGATTCGGAGAGCAAGGAGTTTGCTCCTTGGCAGAGACATTCCCCGCATAACTCCCCCAGCCTGTGCCTGCTCCAAACCACTCCAAACCTCGGTTGCGAAACCCCTGGCAACTCGGCTGTGCGATTCTTCGGCAGGCAGCGCTCCTCCCCACCTGCGACAGCTCAACAGGTTTCCCTGAATATCTGAGATGCTTTTGTCATCCCTCCCCTGAGGGCAGGGGAGGATCAGGTCTCTTCCTGGGCCTTGCCGCCTCCTTCCGCTCTACCTGGTGACACCTGCCTTCCGGCCAACACCATAAGGCCCTCCCCTCGCCTCTGGCTCTCAGGGGGGAGAGAGAGTCTTTTGTAGATCCGAGTGTCCCACTTTGCGCCTCCGCCTTGCCCTGTTGAGCCAGCCTGGCATGGCTCCCTGGCATGGCACCTGTCTCTCTCCTACCTTGACCGGCTGGCTTCTCTCGCTGCTAGGTGAGTCAATTTGCTCCGGGGTTTATTTCCTCCTTCCAAGTTTGATCTTATCGATACCTGGGAGAATTTGAGCTGTATTAGGGAAGGGGTGGGGGAGCGTGTCTGTGTAGAGAAGCTGGCTGAATATCAAAAGGTGTAGTTCCTCCTTCCTCGCAGTCCACATCATAAAAGAGAATGCTGACACGTTCCACTCACAGCGAGCCTCTGCCGTTGTTGCTCTTTTGAATGTTTGCAGGGAAAGGAAGCATTCTCCCAAGCCCGACTTCTGTTCTCTTGCGGCAGCACTGCAGAAGGAGAATTGGCTTGAAAGGCTTTCTGTGCTGTGTGTCCATTAAACTTGCCCTGTGCACTTTTCGCTGGGTCCACCAAGCCAAATGTGGCCTTTCAGATGGTAGCCGAGGGCAAGCAGGGGCACAAAGTTTCTCGCTTCGACAAGCCACCCCACCGTGCCACCTGCAGGCTGTGGCATCTTCCCTGCCCCCCCCCCCCAAGGCCACATTTGCACCATACAGTGGCACCTCAGGTTAAGAACTTAATTCGTTTTGGAGGTCTGTTCTTAATCTGAAACTGTTCTTAACCTGAGGTACCACTTTAGCTAATGGGGCCTCCCACTGCCACTCCGCTGCCACCGCACGATTTCTGTTCTCATCCTGAAGCAAAGTTCTTAACCTGAGGCACTATTTTTGGGTTAGCGGAGTCTGTAACCTGAAGCGTCTGTAACCTGAGGTACCACTGTACATTTAAAACATGACAATACCGCTTTAAACATTAGTGGATTCCCCCCCCCCCCCAAGAAACATGGGAGCTGCAGTTTGTTTAGGGTGCTGGGAGTTGTCAAGAGACCCTCTGTCCCTCTCCTGGAGCTACAATTCCCAGAGTTCCCTCCGAAAAAAGGAATTAATTGTTAAACCATTCTGGGAACTGTAGCTCTGGGAAGAGAATAGGCATCTCTCAGCACCCTGAACAAACTACAACTCCCCGATTGTTTTCAAAGTGGCATTACAGTGCTTTAAATGTGTGCTGTGAATCCAGCCTTAGTCTCCGTGTTGCCTTTGTGGTATTAGTCAAGGAAGGAGTTGGGGGCAATGCTAGAATTAACTGACTCTCCCTGTCCTTGCCTCTGGCTCTGCCTAGCCTCCACCCCCCCCCCCAAATCTTCCACCCCCTACTTTCTGCCCTACCAGCTGCAATGGACATCAGCCCATACTTGGACCTGATATTAGCCTCCCATCCCAACCTTCTTTTGCAGTCTCTGTTAGACAGCGAAAACCAGAGCCTTAGCATGTCCTGGTGGGCTGCATTGAACTTGATGGGCCATGCAGGCCTGCGGTAATGAAAAAAAAAAGACCTTGTCTGCCCCCTTCCCCCCCCCCCTTGGTTGTAGTCCCTCCTATTACAGGCGATGCTTCTGGGCCTGTATTAACAGTTGCAATCAGAAAGGGAGATGGCTGCCCCGAAGCTCTCTTGCCAGCAGCCTTGAACACGCAGCCTAATAATAACCTGCCTTGAGGAAGAAACCGAGTTTAGGGAAAATGAAAAACCTTGCTGACTTTTCAGGATTCGTAATTGTATCTCTAATGTTTTCCCCTGATTAAGAAATGCCGGAGTTTAAAAGATTTCTGCTTGCAAGTGTTTGCGCGACGGCCATCCGAACCCTTTAGCTGCCGTCTCAAATGGGGAGGCCCGCTTTGTACATTGCCAGGAAAGAGGAAACGTGTTGCCAAAAGACACAGAGAGAGAACGAGGACTAAATAGGACACCGATTTGCATATGTGAATATGTTTGGAGATAGGCCAATCAGCGAATAATTACTAGGATTTGAATAGAAAGATCTCACCATGGTGGGGGAGATTCTGTGAACAGATGACCTTTGCACTTGCTGGGTCCAGGTGCTCAGTATTATTATTATTATTATTATTATTATTATTATTATTATTATTATTATTACCCCAGCCACTCTGGGTGGCTTCCCATTAAAAAAAAAAAGACATAATAAAATGTCAAACATTAAAACGTAGGTGGGCAACTTGTTTCTTTGGGTTCTTTTGCTTTTATAAACTGTTCTTTTAAACTGTTCTGTTTGCTTTTATAAACTGTTTTTTGAGGGCGCTCCCTCAAAAAACAGAGGTCTGTCCTTCACATTGCGGGCTGCCCCCTGCGGTCACTCTGGTTTCAAATGCTATGCGAAACTGGGCGGACAAATAATTGTGCATATGACGTTTGCCTCCCATTCTTCCTCTTTGAGGGTTGCGCCAATTTTATTCTGCCAACAAGCAACTGATGGGGTTGGTGGCAGAGAGCAGGAGTGAATTGCCTCATGGCCCAGCCAGTGAACTTAATGGGAGGGCCTTTGAACCCAGGTCTCCCTAGCCCACCTCCAAGCTATTGCATCACACTTGGCCCTGGCTAAGACCCTGTTTGCACCAAAGAATTCTGGGAACTGTAGTCTGGGAAGTTTGCTGGGGGCTGTTAGAAGAGCCCTATTCTAAGAGTGGTGTAACAATCCCTCTTCCCAGGTAACTGGGGGAGTTTCAGCTCAGTGAGGTCTCATAAAAAGTCTTAGCATCCTTAACGAACTACAGTTCCCAAGATGCTTTTCGGTGGTATAATATGAGCTTTTTTTGCAAGGCTACTCATTGGAGTTACAGCACCTCTTTCTTTCTTTCTTTCTTTCTTTCTTTCTTTCTTTCTTTCTTTCTTTCTTTCTTTCTTTCTGCTGGCTCTCACAACACTCATCAATATATGAGTATCAGCACCTCAGGGTTTTGTTTTGTTTAACTCAAAAAAACCCAACTAGGTATATTACTGCTTCACATTTAAGCTGCAGATGTGACCAGCAAGCGCCATTGAGGAGTGTTCACCCATGTTTTCCATTGGGCTCCAAACAATGCCAACACACACACCCTTATCTTTTTTTCCTCCTACCCTCTCACATCTCTAGGCCACAGTTATAGTGTATTTTTTGTGGGGTTGGGGTGGAGAGAAGCTTTAGAGTTGCTGGCAGAACTCAGATCATTTAGACCAGGTCTGGGGTGTCTGCTCTTGTTGAGAAAAGGTCACTGTGTTTGAAATTGGGCTGAAAAGTTCTCAGGCCTCTCCAGAAACCACTTTGCGCTGCCTATGACTCCCTTACTGAGAAAGACACACACCCGTTCTTGGAAAGGAAAAGCAAAGTTAACCTCTTTAGTGGGATTTTATAGAATGCATTAAAAGAAAAGAAAAGTTACATTTGTCCCTTCCACAAGTCTCTCAATAAATTTGGGGTAAGTTAACCTCTAATCATTTTTTTAAACAAAACCCAAAACAAAACAAACAAAATTCTTGATGTGATGTAGAACCTCTATATTTCTGGCACTCCTTGCGTCTCTGATGGTTTCAGTTATATTTCTGAGTATCTTGTGAGTCATGTGCGAAACACCTCTTCTATCTTACCGCAAATATCCGGATAACCAGCCCTCTCATTTTTTCTTTGTGACTGTAACATCCAGTGCTTTTTTCGGGGGGTGGGGGGATGATGCATACCCCTAAACATTTTGTGAATCTAAGTTTCGCCTCATTGAGCGGCAGTATTTCACTATGAGTAGGAAAATGAGAGTAACCCTAAACATTTATTTTTTTTAGAAAAAAAGCACTGGTAACATCCCATGCTAACCTTGGTTCAGTTCCGTTCCATTTCTTTGCATTTGCCTCATGAAGTTCTGTTTAGTTATTTGGGCCATATGGAGAACATTCAGTGGAAATACAGTCATACTTCAGGTTTCAGACGCTTCAGGTTACAGACTCCACTAACCCAGAAATATTACCTCGGGTTAAGAACTTTGCTTCAGGATGAGAACAGAAATCATGCTCCGGCTGCACGGCGGCAGTGGGAAGTCCTATTAGCTAAAGTGGTACCTCAGGTTAAGAACAATTTCAGGGTAAGAACGGACCTCCGGAACGAATTAAGTACTTAACCCGAGGTACCACTGTACTCCATGGGGCTGTTAGGGGTCCGAAAGCATTGGAGGACCACAGAGTGTTGCAGAATGCAGGTTCCTTAGCCCTGCGGTAGGCCATGACTCGTACTTTCCCGGGCAACATTTACAGGAGTATGTCAAGGTTGCTTCCATTCCCCCCCCCATGTGAGCATTATTAATCTGTAATCATGCTGAAAGTGCGAGGCTGGGTGTGCTGAGCCTGCCCTGTCCCCACTTAACCTTGCTGCTTTCGGTGGCAAGGTTGGAGAGGGCTTGTAAGCACGCTCGCTAGATCACACTTACGAGCCCCCTTCAGACCTTCCCGTTCTGTGCTGTGAAGCCGGGTTCGCGGCCCTGAGCCTCCGGCACAATTGCCGATGAATAATGCCCCATTGCAACCCAAAGAACGTCTTTGTGATCCACCTTTTGTTGTCCTTGGGGATAAGACAGCAAAGCCGTCTTTAGAGAAAAGCGGCAAAGGATGCAATCTCCCTTCTTTGGCAGTAAGTCGCATTGTGGACCCATCGATATATTACATCCGAATAATGCGGAGGATCAAGCTGCAAGAGGGGTGAGCTTGGGAATGTGTCTTGCTCACTCAAGATCTACCTCAGCCGTGAAGTGACCTCGAACCAGCGGCTGGTTTCGGTCTTTGCCTCTCAGCAACCTTGTCTGTTGTGTTTGTACTGACCAGCCCTACGGGAGCTAAGATTACTGAGCTAATGCAAGCGAAGGGCCTTGAAAAGTCTATTCCTGTTCAGTGTTACAGATAGCCTGTCATGCCTTTTTCATACTACAGTGGTACCTTGGGCTAAGTTCGGTACTTAATTTGTTCCGGAGGTCAGTTCTTAACCTGAAACTGTTCTTAACCTGAAGCACCACTTAAGCTAATGGGGCCTCCTGCTGCTGCCACGCCGCCGGAGCACGATTTCTGTTCTCATCCTGAAGCAAAGTTCTTAACCCGAGGTACTATTTCTGGGTTAGCGGAGTCTGTAACCCGAAGCGTATGTAACCCGAGGTACCACTGTACTCCATGTCTCCCCCCCCCAGCAAAGAACACTGCCCCCCCACCCAAAACCTCAGATACTCACCATTCCATGCCTACCGACTCATACCCTCCAACATTTCTCCGATGAAAATAGGCACGTCCTAAGGAAAGCCAGGACAATTCAGAAATCAGAAAGGCTTCTGTAAATTCGGGACTGTCCCTGAAAAATAGGGACACTTGGAGGAGCTGCTCCATTCTCACTGGCCTGGTTTTCATGGCACTGTTAATTTGGCCCCCTAAGATTTCCCCTCCCAGACTTTTGCAAACCTTGGGCTTCCCCCAACATACTCATTTGGTGGCAGTCCTGTTTTGGCATCATGGCTGTCATAATCACCACAACAGCGAAGCAAACTTGCTTCTGGGCTCAGTTCAGAGTCATTGTTTTGACCTATAAAGCCTTGTGTGGTTCAGGACCTCAAAAACTCAAGGACTGTCTTTCCTCATATGAACCGACCCGGACCCTGCAATCATCATCTAAGTCCCTTCTTCATGTACCCCCTCCATGGGAGCTTCGGAGGGCGGCAACACAAGGAAGGCCTTTTCAGTGGTAGCCCCACGCTTGTTGAATACTCTCCCCAGGAGGCATACTTGGTACCAACTTTCTTTTCCTCTACCTAGGCTCTGGCCCTATTATCTTTATATTTGTGTTTTTCAGTTTTTGTTGTCACTTGGCTTTAATGTAAGTTGCTTTGTAAGTCACTGAGAAAAGCAACTAACAAATATAATCTTTGTCATACACACCCTTTTTTGTGATGGCACCATAGCTTCTTTTTGCTGTCCATGGAAGCCATTTTGTGCTGGCACTCACATCCCTTTTTATCAAAGCACACACAAACACCATAGGTGTCAACGTTTCCCTTTTTTTAAAGGAAATTCCCTTATTCCAAATAGGATTCCTTGCAAGAAAAGGGGAAAGTTGACAGCTATCTCACACACACACACACACACACACACACACACACAAACTAACACACACTCAGCACAGGTATTAATAAGTTGGCACTGGACTTCTGTATTCATACGTACACCAGCCTTCTCTGATTCAGTGCCCTCCAGATGTTTCTGACAGCTGTGCTTTCTGGGCTGAATGGAATCCTAGAATCATAGGGACCCTAAGGGTCATCTAGTCCAACCCCCTGCAATGCAGGAATCTCAGCTAGAGCATCCATGACAGACGACCATCCAACCTCTGCTTAAAAACCTTCTGAGTCTGCCGCCTTCCGAGGGACACCTTCCCACTGTCAAACAGCTCTTACTGCCAGAAAGTTCTTCCTGATGTTTAACCAGAATCTCCTTTCTTGTAAACTGCAGCTATCGGTTCGAGTCCTACCCTCCGGAGCTGGAGAAAACAAGCTTGCTCCATCCTCCTTGTGACAGCCGTTTAGATATTTGAAGACTGTCATATCTCCTCTGCCAAAGCCTAGCCTTTAAAAACAGCGGTAACAGAGGTCGCCAATGTGGCGTTGTCTAGATATTATGGCCTGCGACTCCCATCCTCCGTGACTCTTGGCCATGTTGGCTGGGAATGATGAGAACTGTCGTTCAAAACCCCTGGAGGGCTACCCCTGGGTTATGAAATACAAGCACGGGGTCAAATACCCATTAAGTGGTAGCGGTGGAGTTGCCAGTCCTTCCCAGCCCTCAGTGATGGAAATGAGACGGCCGGGGGCCTTCAGGGACTGCCTGACAGGCAGAAATCTCATTGCTGCATCTTCATCCCAGGCCAAGCTTCCCCTGTTGGTTTCTGCCTGGCATGCCGCTGTGAAAAGGCCCAGGATCCTTCCGCGTTGTTAAGCGGAAAAGAAAGGGGGGAAAGATGGCTACCTTCACATCAGCCCCCCGCTGCCTCCTTAGAGGACGGCCCGGCACATAGGAACCTCGATGCCCACCCTACCCACCCCCTCCTGTTAGATTTATGGCCTTCTCCCATCCATGCCCCGCTCTCTTTCCCCACAGGGAGCCGGCCCATCCATTACAGCTTGTGGTGGCTGCTGGGCTCCCACTGAGCCAATTTTCATCCATCTTCCCCTGTCGTCGTCCCCCGCTGCCTCCCGGCTCTCCTCACTCAGCTCCCGCTAATGCAGCCCCTGGCATGTGGCCGATGCTGTTGTTCGGCTTTTAATTTACAAGGGCTCAGACCTGCAGGCCCCGCCGGCTTGGGGTTTGTTATATGGATGGTTTCAAAGAGCCGGAGATGGAGGGGAAGGGGCCGGATTAGACTGGGCAAATAAATCCAAGCGCGTTGCCTCTCTCTCTCTCATCTCGGTAGTGTTGACAGACAATAAAAGGGCTTGTGGAAGGAAATGAAAAGAGGAAGGGCTTGAATATCGAGAGGCGGCCTTGTTTGCTGCCTCATATCCCACATTATCAGCCTAAGGTGGGGAGGGCAGGGAAAGACAACCTGCCAACATCATCCATGCTTTAACCGAATTAACCTGTAAGTTACCAATGGGATGATCCCTGCTGTTGTACTTCCACCACAAACACACAGAAACCAGATGTTTTGGACTACAACTCCCACCGTTCTCAGCCAGTGCGGCCAGCGGTCGAGGATGATGGGAGTTGTAGTCCAAAACCGAAGATGACAACATGTGCGCTGTGCCTCTGTGGCTCTTGTAAAGGTAAAGGGACCCCTGACCGTTAGGTCCAGTTGCAGACGACTCTGGGGTTGCAGCGCTCATCTCGCTTTACTGGCCGAGGGAGCCGGCGTACAGCTTCCGGGTTATGCAGCCAGCATGACTAAGCCGCTTCTGATGAACCAGATCAGCAAACAGAAATGCCATTTACCTTCCCGCCGGAGTGGTACCTATTTATCTACTTGCACTTTTTGGCGTGCTTTTGAACTGCTAGGTTGGCAGGAGCAGGGACCGAGCAGCAGGAGCTCATCCCATCGCAGGGATTCGAACCGCCAACCTTCTGATTGGCAAGCCCTAGGCTCTGTGGTTTAAACCACAGCGCCCACCCGCGTCCCGTGGTTCTTTCAGTGCTTCTCTAAGTCTCATCCTAGAAACACTCCCTCTGGTTGTTTCTTGAATGCAAAAAGGGCCAAGCTAGTATTTGTGAGCTGACGCTGGGGATCAGAACTGTGAAATGTCCTCCGATTTTAGCAGCGGCCTGATCTGTTTGTTCCGACACTCGTCGGCGGCTCTCGGCAGGCCCTCCTGCTCTGGATCCAACCCCCTGTGCTTCCCTCGATGTGGCCTCTGGAGCAGATTGGGGAAAATGACTGGATTGGTGCAAGTTTCATGGCATGCGGGTCACCAATTATAAGCTAAATGCATCAGGCGGGGCTCTTTGTCTGGGTGCAGATAAATGCCTGTCAGGGCAGCTGTGTTGAAAGATGGAAGCCGAGGCCAGAGCTTGTGAGCTGCTGGCGAATTCGCTGGCCTCCCATTCTGCTGTCCGGCAGGAAGCAGCTGTGTGGCAGGAGAAGCCCTGCCTACCTGGTTCAGACTGTGTCAACAGCTCGGCTCCCAGATCTATTCAGGGTTGGTGGTGAAGAGGGCTCCCAGGAGATTGCTGCTATCCAAGACAGCCAGAATCTGTGCACAGGAAGAGTTACCGGTTGTTGTTTTTGTTGTTGTTTAGTCGTGTCCGACTCTTCGTGACCCCATGGACCAGAGCACGCCAGGCACTCCTGTCTTCCACTGCCTCCCGCAGTTTGGTCAAACTCATGCTGGTAGCTTTGAGAACACTGTCCAACCATCTCTTCCCCTGTCGTCCCCTTCTCCTAGTGCCCTCAATCTTTCCCAGCGTCAGGGTCTTTTCCAGGGAGTCTTCTCTTCTCATGAGATGGCCAAAGCATTGGAGCCTCAGCTTCAGGATCTGTCCTTCCAGTGAGCACTCAGGGCTGATTTCCTGAAGAATGGATAGGTTTGATCTTCTTGCAGTCCACGGGACTCTCAAGAGTCTCCTCCAGCACCATAATTCAAAAGCATCAATTCTTTGGCGATCAGCCTTCTTTATGGTCCAGCTCTCACTTCCATACATCACTACTGGGAAAACCATAGCTTTGACTATACGGACCTTTGTTGGCAAGGTGATGTCTCTGCTTTTTAAGATGCTGTCTAGGTTTGTCGTCACTTTTCTCCCAAGAAGCAGGCTCCTTTTAATTTCGTGGCTGCTGACACCATCTGCAGTGATCATGGAGCCCAAGAAAGTAAAATCTCTCTCTGCCTCCATTTCTTCCCCTTCTAAAAGATGTCAAGATGTCCCTTTAAGGCTTGATCTTGCTTTTTTTCCTTCTCCCTCCCGGTCGCTTTTCCTCATGTGCTGTGCCACCTCTTCTTTTTTAGTTGTAAGTCTGAGGGCAAGGTCTTTCTTACCACTATTATTTTTTATATTTGTAAGCTGCTCTGGAGGCTTTTTGGCTAAAGGGTGTGGTATCAATGCCTTTAACAAATGAATAAATGTGTCCCTATTACAGAGTGAATGACATGCAGGATATCTCACAGTTTCTGCCCGTTCCAGGAAGGGGCCCAATTACAACAGGCCTTCCCTATAAAGTTACATTATTTAACCAGATTTTGAATTTATTTAAATGTATACAAATTTAAAGTAGCTGCCGGCAAGCTTTGGGACTGAGCTTTAGTATTGTTGTTCATGGCTATGTAGCATTAATTAGCACTAATTAGAAACAGAGTCTTAATGTAGGCAATAGTTGTTTTTACGGAGAAAGTGAGTTGAAGGTTCTGTGAGAGAAGCATAATTTTCTATACAGGGTACACGTCAGTTCCTTTCGTCCTGTTGTTGTCTCCATGCAAACAGGTTTGGCAGGTTTTTGAAACGCAAATCCTACAAAACCTGTGAAAAATAAAGCGTGACACCAGGGTAAGGTAAAGGTAAAGGGACCCCTGACCATTAGGACCAGTTGTAACTGACTCTGGGGTTGCGGCGCTCATCTCACTTTATTAGCCGAGGGAGCCGGTGTACAGCTTCCGGGTCATGTGGCCAGCATGACTAAGCCGCTTCTGGCGAACCAGAGCAGCGCATGGAAACGCCATTTACCTTCCCGCCGGAGTGGTACCTATTTATCTACTTGTACTTTGATGTGCTTTCGAACTGCTAGGTTGGCAGGAGCAGGGACCGAGCAACGGGAGCTCACCCAGTTGCGGGGATTCGAACCGCCGCCCTTCTGATCGGCAAGTCCTAGGCTCTGTGATTTAACCCACAGCGCCACCCGCGTCCCCATGACACCAGGGTAGGAATGGACAAATTCAGTGCTATTTTTCTAGAAAAAGAGGTGCTGGAACTCACCATGAATGCCTCCCTTTTTATCTTATACAGTCATACCTCAGGTTACAGACCCTTCAGGTTGTGTTTTTACGGGTTACAGACCGCCGAAACCTGGAAGTACCAGAACGGGTTACTTCTGGGTTTCAGCAGTCGCGCATGCGCAGAAGCGCCAAATCGCAACCCGCACATGCACAGACACACCACTGAGGGTTGTGAACGCTGTGGGTTGTGAACGTGCATCCCGGACAGATCACATTCACGACCCAAGCATCCACTGTAATGGCAATGGCGTCCACTTGAGAGGTGCTGGAATTCATTTCCGGTGAGTTCCTGCTGAAAAAAGAGAGCCCTGGACAAAATCCATCAGTTTCAGTTTCTCTCCGTTTCTCATTTTTGCAAACTTATCCACACTTACCACTTGGACCCTTCTTTCCAGGCACAGGTCTGCAATTTAAAGCTCTGTGTTTTGGGCTCTCCTTTTTTTTTGCACCAGAGCTTTCCCTGCAAAAACCTGCTCTTCACAGCTGAAGCGCAAAAAGTGGCAATTTGGGTTATAATAATATTTATTTGTACCCCGCCCATCTGGTTGGGTTTCCCCAGCCACTCTGGGCGGCTTCCAACAAAGATTAAAAATATATTAAAATGTCACACATTAAGAACTTCCCTGAACAGGGCTGCCTTCAGATGTCTTCTAAATGTCAGGTAGTTGTTTATCTCTTTGACATCTGATGGGAGGGTGTTCCACAGGGCAGGTGCCACTACCGAGAAGGCCCTCTGCCTGGTTCCCTGTAGCTTTGCCAGAAGGACCTCGGTGCTGGACCTCAGTGTCCGGACAGAACGATGGGGGTGGAGATGCTCCTTCAGGTATACTGGGCCGGGGCTGTTTAGATTCTCTGTGGCTTGCCATTTCAGTGGGATTTAGTGGGGAAAGTTCCAGAGCAAAAAAGAGAGAAAAGAGTGCTTGGACATGGAGCTTGAAAATGCAAGCCTTTTCTGGAAAGCACAGAGAAAACGTATGTGTATATAAGCTCTTAAATGCAGTTCTCCTAATTTCTGCAGCAGTTTGTGATTTTTTAAAAAGTATATGCGACGACAGTATTTTGGCACAGATTTCTCCTAACAAACACATATTTTGCATGCACTTGCAACCAACATGGACCTTTCTGCAAAGTATTTCCCATAATAAACAATACATTTTTGGATGTGCTTTCCACCTATATACCCGTTTTTATGCACACTTCTTTCCCCCCACCCCGTGCATTTTTGTTCACGTTGCTTGGTTCACGAAATCTGGGCAAGTGCAAATTTTCGAAGGATCGTTGTGTTTTGGTTCTTGCATTGCTTTGAGAAGTGCAAATTAGGTGGTCTCTTATTAAAATGCCAACTACATTGAGTTTTCTCCCTGGTCCTCACAGCAGGATCAGTCCTCACAAAGCAACAATGGGCTTTGACATTTGCAGAAGAAACAAATCAGATAGCTCTGCCCGTACTTTCACATCTCTCGAAAAGGCCATTGTCTTTTTCCAGCAATGGGATAAAAGAGAAGAAAAAGACTTTTATCTCCCATGTCTGAGGCTGATAGGAGTTAAAATGCAAAACATCTAGAGGAGGCCAGCCTGGGAAAGGCTGATGTAGAAGAACTTCTCTGTGTGTGGATACGAGTTTTTGTTTCAAGTGATTATTGCCGCTGAACCACACGAGCGTTAGCAAAGAAATATAATAATCTCATTCTCCCCTCTCTTCATTTTCAGTTCCCTTATTTCCTGCTCTGCCTTCATCTCCTCTGGCTGTGCGAGTGGGGGACTCTGTTTCTCTCCCGGTCCCATTTGCCTTACCCCCCTCTCACTCTCAAACCACCATTATCTGGAGGCAAAATGCAACCAACATAGCAATGGGAACCTTGAGACCCAACTTCACTGTTGTGGTAGCAGACAGATTCCATCCCCGGTTCAGCGTGGTCCCTGGGAGTGGGAACCTCAGTATCACAGCCGTGACGACCTCAGATTCTGGCATCTACACGGTGGAGATCTCCCCGCTAGGGAATGCGGTACAGAAAGGCAACATCGCTGTCACGGTGTACGGTGAGTACTGGTGTTTTGCCACTGTGGATGGGTGAGTCCGTAGCTTAAGGGCCTTTCCTGTCTCTGGCTCCAGCCTCTCGCAAAGTCTGGCCACATCTTCACCATATATTTAAAGCACTACTGTACCACTTTGATGGGATGCGGGTGGCGCTGCGGGTTAAACCACAGAGCCTAGGACTTGCCGATCAGAAGGTTGGCGGTTCGAATCCCCGCGGCGGGGTGAGCTCCCATTGCTCGGTCCCTGCTCCTGCCAACCTAGCAGTTTGAAAGCACGTTAAAGTGCAAGTAGATAAATAGGTACCACTCCGGCGGGAAGGTAAACGTCGTTTCCATGCACTGCTCTGGTTCACCAGAAGTGGCTTAGTCATGCTGGCCACATGACCCGGAAGCTGTACGCTGGCTCCCTTGGCCAATAAAGCGAGATGAGCACCGCAACCCCAGAGTTGGCCACGACTGGACCTAATGGTCGGGGGTCCCTTTACCTTTACCTTTACCTTACCACTTTGACAGCCAAAGAACCCTGGGAAACACAGCTTGTAAAAAGTGCTGGGATTTGTTAGGAGGCAGGCTTAAAATTATTATCAGTGCATTTACCCCGTTAAAAAATGTTTAGGGGTACTCTCGTTTTCCTACTCATATTGAAATACTGCCGCTCAATGAGGCCAAACTTAGATTCACAAAATGTTTAGGGGTATGTGTACCCCTGTGTCCCCCCAGAAAAAAACACTGATTATTATTATTATTATTATTATTATTATTATTATTAATTTCATTTCTGTACCACTCAAAGCGGTTTACAGCACATTAGACACCAGGGTTATAACTTCTTTTTTTTTACAAACTCATGTTCCTGTAGCTTAGTTAGATGAACTTTTGGCTGAAAACAAAGGAATGAACAGTCATTTCCAAATCTTTTTTTTTTGGGGGGGGGGGAGGTGGAACATCACCCCATAATCCATAAATCAATTTTTGTATATGTAACTGTATAATATGTAATATGCATAGCATGTATTACAATACAGGAAAAAATAAAGCTTGCAAATTTTCTAATACTTGTACAATGTTTTGTACATTGTACATTGTACAATGCACAACGCTTCTTATTGCTTAGAATAAATCAAAGCTGCAGTTTGCCTTTGTTTCTGCTGCAAGCACCATGAAGTTCCCACATCACTTTGATTGCATGTTCTGCACACTGATTACTTCTTGGTATCTGGAGTACGGATGGCTCCTGCTTCCAGTGATTCTCCAATACAGTTTTGGGAAGTTCCAGACAGCTGTAAAAGTTCTAAACAGTTCCATAAAGTTTTTTGTTTTTTTAAAAAGTGCTAATACTTATATTATAGTTTAGATTAGAATTAGGGTCTGAGCTGTGACTCGGGCTCAGTGCATGTCCTACATCCCTAGTCACTGATGAAGCATCGAAGAGAAGAGGTCAGATAATAGAGGGCAGAGAGAGAGCAGGTTGGGGAAGGGACCAGATTATATAAGTTGCTCCCCTTTACCTGGCTGGGCACAGTGGGAATGGCTCTCATGGGGAGAATTTTCTGTAGACCCTATGAGATCCAACTTCCTCTCTCTGTGTGCTTTTCTGGCAATCAGCAGTAGTTGGTTTTGACTGCCTTGTTTTAGATATCCCACAATAATTTTTCTTCAACACTGGAGAGGGGATTGCACCTTCCGTTGCACCTGAAGCACCAGGCCAGATCAGGGAGCTCAAGACAGGCTGTGTGGCAAGAAAGAGAAATGGCTTGTGAGATAAAAGAGTATTGGGAAATGATCCATAATGAATTGGAAAAAATGTTTAAAAGTATCCCCCCCCCAAAAAAAAACCCCAGTCCTTTCTGTTGGAGATAATTCAGACTGAAATTCTCAGGTGTCAAAAAAGGTTATTTATGTATGCAGCAACTGTGGTCCGTGTTTTGTTAGCCCCAAAATGGAAAATGAGTGAGGTCTTAACTAAAGAAGAATGGCAACTTAAGTTGACAGAATATGCACAACTCGCAGACTTAACATATAGAATAAGAGAACAAGAAGAACATACGTTTAGAGAAGATTGGAAAACATTTATTGAATATATGGGAAATAGTTGTGTACAGCTGAAAACGCTGGCAGCGTTAAGATAAATTCAACAGTGTAAACAAGTTTTGATGGATGCAATAGTGGAATACTGAATGGTATAGTTTTTGTAAAATATGCGGGGATTGATGATATGTAAAATGAACCATGGAAAGAGAAGAAGGGAAGTCACTGATATCTTAAAGATGCAAAATGAGTGTTTTAAATTGTAAAACAGGAAATTTAATAAAAATTAGATATATAAAAAAGAAAGAGAAATGGCTTGTGGCTGTTTTGGCCACCCACACCATCGCCTGCCTGAGGCAGCTGCCTCCCTTTGCCTAATGGCATGGCTGCCCTGGATCCTGACTGCTCTGGCCCACAGATTGCCCTCTCTTCAGGTTGATTTAACCCTGACCATGGAAACTCTTACATCTGCAGCATCTCAAGCGACAGGGCAACACCTCACTGAAAGCAGGTTGCCCTGCTTCCTATTGCAATGTCAGCACACTGGGGACACCCAATGCGCTGGTGTGCTAGGGCTGTGCACATAGCAGTGGAGTTTTCCTCAACATGCCCTCTGGCGTTTCATCATATGAAAACAGGGGCATGCTTGCAGAAGTTCGCTTCCCATAGCAGGGATCAGTGTCCCAGATGCTCATGTGTGTTTCCGAAGACTCTGCTCTTCCAGAAGCACACTTGTTTTCATGTTTTCGGCACCAGAGACAGGCAAGCTCTCCCATGCTCATCTCAGATTAACTCAGAAATCAGCCAAGCACAAACAAAAGCAAAATAACAGGCGAACTCTGACTTAACCGCCCCCCTCCCAAGTGAGGCCAGGGCTACTTCTTAATTCTTCTCCTTCTCCATGTAATGAAGCAATTTCACTCTATTATATTAAATCAAAGCAGAGTGAAGAGGCCCCAGTGACAAAAACTGGCCCAAAGGTAGAAGGTCCTTGGCTGCCAAAGCTGCCAGTCCAGCCTTGGGCTGCAGGGACAAAAGCCAAGAGCAAGGAAGCCCTGCAAGTCCATTTAAAAGAGGCTTCCCCAGTGGTGCTGGTGCCCTTTGGGACTTGTGGAGTGGAAGGCCGGGAGCCCAGCAGTAGGTGGCGCCAGAGCCCACGACAGGAAGAGACAACTAAACCCCAGTTTGGTTCCCCATCCCTCCTGCTGCTTTCTACAAGGGGCAGAACTGAGACTAAGGAAGAGGAAGCTTGATAGGCAGGGCCACTGCTTGGACTGGTTGGAAGTAGGAAGGCAGGCAGGTGGGAGCCTGTCTAGGGCAGACTGGGATTGATGGAACAGTCCTCTGTTTAGAAGAAGTCCCGTATTGATGAGCTGCCCAAGTCTGATCTAAATGCAAAGATGGCCTCGGAGTGGCCCAACAATACTTAGCTCCTAGACTGTGCGGGCACACATGTCACAGATGTTGACATTGTGGTGGAGGTGCGTTGTCTTTCTATGTAAATCGACATTTCAAAATGTGCAGCTGTGTCTATAAAGTAGCATGTGCAAATCACCTTCGTATTGAGTGGGGTGTATGTGTGTCCTCATTTGCCCTCTTAGGCTGCCTAGATGGTGCAGCATCACCCTCTTTCACTGCACAGGGGACAATTAAGTAAGTTGCAAGGGAGTGGGAGCAAGCCAGTGTCCCAGAGATGTCTTGCAGGGGATGCTTTTCCATGCCTTCCTCCATTATTGCCCCCACAGCCCGAAGGTGGAGTGGCTGGGTTTGGCAGCTGAGAATCATGGTATGTTGACAGATCTGTCAGTGTGTGTGATGGGTGTGGCAAAGTCAGTGGGTGGGCTTAGCAAGTGGGAGGGGGTGAGGTGGCATGGGAGGTTGGCGCAGTGCAAACGCATTGGAAGGAGGGCTGGATTGGCTTCGCCGCTGCATTTGCACCCTACCAACCTCCCTGCCACCTCCCCATCTCCCTCTCAGTAACCAACAGTGACCTACTTGCTGGGAAGCCAGTACCTTGCGAGTTGCTTCTAGCTGGTGACCTCCAGCTACCAATCTGTCCCAGCCCTAGAGACCTCTGTCCCCTGCAAGGAGTCTCTGGTTAGATGATTCCTGGCTGACAACGGCTTTGCTCAGCTCAGAGAGCTCTCTCTCCTTGCCATGCAAAACCTTTCACAGTCAAGGAAGCCAGAGATTCTTCTGAGGCTCAGATTTTCATTGGACGTCGAGAAGAATACAGGGACGTGAAGTTTTCCTCTCCCTCTGAGGAAGTGTAAAACTCACCTCTCCTTTTGAGCCTTAGCTGAACAAGCCTCCAGAGTTGCTTTTTCAAAACCTAGCTTGGGGGAACTCTGCTACCACCTCTATCCTGCACTTGGCTGATATGAAACGAAATGCAAATTTAGAAGTATATGCATAGGTGCAAACTTAGGAATCTGTTACTATAACAAGAGACTAATGCACAAAGACGGGAGCTGGGAAGAAACACTTCTGAATTCACAGCTCCATCTGGGAAGGGAGTGGGAATTAGTGGCTAGAGCAGGGGTAGCCAGTGTGGCACTCTGCGGATATTGTTGGACTACAACTCCCATCATCCCTGAGCATTGGCCATGCTGGTGGGAGCTGGAGTCTGACAATATCTCGGGGTGGGGGTGGTGGTCCATGCTGGTTATTTCTGGGCTAGACCTACAGTGTGGGAGCAGCTCCCACTTCCAATTCCTGTATTTACTTATTTTCCAGAGGAGGTGGGCAATGTCTCTGTGACCCCACCCTTTGCGGAGGTAACAGAAGGAGACAGCTCGGTGGCCCTGAACTGCACCCCAGTCCGAGGCTCTGTCTCCTGGACCAAGGATGGGAAAAACCTAGAAGAAAACCCCCGATTCTTGCGCTCGGCTGGTTCCTTGCAAATCAGAAACCCTCTACGTACTGATGCAGGCATCTATTGCTGTACTATCACCAACCCTTTTGGCAACGGGACTGGCACTGCCAACCTTACTGTCTATTGTGAGTACACACTAGAGATTACCATTTTTATATACTGACGTATTGTACCCTTGTGGTCGGACGTAAACTTCGGGCAGCCAGCTACATATACCTGCTAAGTCACTCATCTTCCTGGGTGGCCTAGGGCCGATCACTGGTTCTCAACCTAGTCCAGCTCACTGAGGCCAGGTATTCTTTCTTGAGTTTCTCAGACAAAGGGTGGGATAAAAATGTAGCAAATGATAACTTTATTTTTATGTTTATTGAATTTGTATACTACCTTTCACCCAAAGATCACAGGGTTGTTTATAGCATGAACACACACACACACACACACACACACACACACACACAAACACATAACTAAATAACTTTTAGACTTCTAGGGAGCCCTGCTCCTAAAGATCACAGAGGCAGGCTGACAATGTACTTGAGGACTAGCCTGATATCTGTGCTTATTCATTCCTTGGGTATTTATAACCTGATTTTCAAGTAAAAAATCAGTCACTTTATTTAAAAAAACATTGTATACAGTGGTACCTTGGTTTCCATACGTCTTGGTTTGCATACATTTTGGATTACAAACACGTCAAATCCGGAAGTGTGTGTCCCAGTTTGCAACCTTTTTTTGGATTACAACCCATTTTTGGGGGATTACAAACAAACTTTTTTCGGAGGCCCCATTGGCGAAAGCGCACCTTGGGTTACAACCTGTTTGGGTTTACAAACGGACCTCCGGAACAGATTATGGTTGTAAACCAAGGTACCACTGTACTGCCCTTCATCTAAGGATCATAGAGTGGTTTACAGCATAAAAACACAGAAATACAGAACACAATAACAAACGAAACAATGACCCTCAAACACAGAGTTTAAAAAGCCTTATATCGTTTAATTAGCCAAAGGCCTGGGGGAAGAGGAATGTTTTCACCTGTCGCCTATTATTGATGATGTCATCATAACGAAAGGAATAATGAAGCATAGCTCATTCAGTAGAGCATGAATCTCTTAATATTACAGACACCCCAAGTGTCCCTTTTTCCCAGGGATATCCCTGATTTAAAGAAGCTGTCCCAGTTTCTCATTTGATCCCAGAATGTCCTGCTTTTCTTTAGGACGCCCCTATTTTCATTGGAGAAAGGTTGGAGGGTATGGCGTTATCCAACCCCCAAGCCGTCTGAAGACAATCCTGTATAGGAAAGTGTTTTTTAATGTTTAACATTTGGTTGCCTCCTGTGAAAACAGGATACTGGGCTAGATGTCCTTAAGGAAGATTTACCAAAGTTCGATTGGTGGCTTGAAGGGAGATGTGGCTTAAGGACCAGTCACACGTCCATCTTGCTTCCAGACAGCTGCTCTCCTCTTCCTCCTCCTCCTGGCTGCTGGCAAAGACCATGTAGTCAGAATCATTCACGGGAGTTCATGCCCTGATTCTGCACACTGACTTCCTCTTCCTCCCCCCTCCCTTGCATGTTCTTGCGGCCAGCGACCTCGGCCAGCCTTTAGCTGCGCTTCTCGTGGAGAAAGGGCAAACATCCCAGCCGCAAGCGGAAGGGACACTGCTTAAGACGGCTGCGCTGCCTTTTACCCAGGTGGCTGGGCAAATACAGCCGACCGTAATGCACCTTTCTGCTGCTAAATGACCACTGCATCAATCTGAATGGCCACATTCGTCAGCGAGGTCGCAACCTGGATAACCAAAGCTGAGGAGAGGAGGCAGGTTCCCTGGCAGTTAAGCCTGATGGATAGATTACTTGTTGTGTCTTTTTTTAAAAAAACAACCCTAGGAAATAGGCATTTCATTGGTACCGTATTACATGGCTGTGTGGCTTTCATTCCTCTCAGATGGCCCAGAGACCCCGACGATTACCGTTTCCTCTTCGGAGCGGGACTCTGACGCGGGGAGTTTTGTGCTGGTGAACAGTACCGTGAACCTAACGTGCCTGGCGCCGTCCGAGCCCCCGGCCAAGATGTACTGGAATGTGGCAGACGCTCAGGACCTCTACGTGCCTTCCTTGCCTGTCCTGCAGCTCCCCAAGGTGCAGCTGAATCAGGCCGGCTCGTATTCCTGCTTGGCCATCAATCAGCGCACGCAGCGCCGGGTTCGAAACACGCACCATCTCACTGTTGCCCGTGAGTTGAATTTGACGTCCGTCTTCCTGTCACACTAAGAGGCGTTAATCTCAGCAGGGAGGGAGTCAGGCACAGGAGCATATGTGGGGAGCTGCAGCAAAATGTTGCAGTATGGAATGCCGCCCCCCTTTTCAGGAGCCCATCAAGTTCCAACCCCCAGTTTTCCAGGGCGGAGTGGGGGGTGGATATTGGCTATGCTCTTGTAAACCAAGAAATGACCTATCCATCTGTGTGACTCTTTCTCCACACTAATAATATAATACTCATTACAATTTTGTACTGCCTTCAGATGTCTGAAGGTCTGCTCTCAGGTGTCTTCTAAAATTCAGATAGTTGTTTATTTCCTTGACATCTGATGGAAGGACGTTCCACAGGGCAGGCGCCACTACCAAGAAGGCCCTCTGCCTGGTTCCCTGTAGTTTCACTTCTTGTAGTGAAGGAACCGTCAGAAGGCCCTCGGAGCTGGACCTCAGTGTCCGGGCTGAACAATGGGGGTGAAGACATTCCTTCTCCCACCCTTAATGGTTATTCAACATTCTGTGGCCACAGAGCAGGCTCATCCCCATTGAGTTGTGTCGGGTGCACACCCCATTTAGAATTCATTTTTTAAATGTTGTTCTGCAAACCTTGGGTTCCCCCCAGGCCTGTTGATACTTTGCTCTTGTGTGTGGGTGCCACTACCTCAGAGCTTCACTCAGAGCTTTACCATCAGGAGTAAATGATACCAGTTTCCCTCTCAAGGCCTTCCCCAAAGAGCCCTAGGAATTATAATTTGGTGAGTTGCTAGGTTTCCATTGTAGAGTTCCCCAGCCTTGTCAAAGAGCCCAGATTTCACCAGAAGTGGAATGACTGTTAAACCGGTGGAAGTCTGGTGCAGAGAGATGCCTTTTCCTCTACAGCAGAAGTAGCTACCGTGGCAACTTCCAGCATCCCTGACCATTGCCCATATTGGGGCTGATGGGAAATGAAGTCTAAAACATCTGGAGGGCTTATACTTTGCTTTACATCTGCATGAAATCTTCCTTCTCTTTTGATCCGTCTTCTGTTGAACTAAATTCACTGCCTTTGCCTTTTAGGCAGGCATCTTTCATGCTTAGGTTTTTGTTTTTGTTTTAACCTCAGCTATTATTAACACAAGCTTACCCTGCTATGTGACCCAGTTTGATGTTTACTCCCCCCTTTAATGTTTTTTTATCTCAGATTTTTAAAATTATTATTATGAAGTTATGTTGATTTTGTTACGAATTCTGCTTTGACAAGGTTTCTCCTGTTTCTTGATTTAGGGGCTTGGCCTCTCCTAGAAACCCCCACCCCCATGGCAGCCAAGGCAGCCATTTTATGAAATGCCACATGCCCCATGGCAGCCATTTTATGACTGGCGCCCGACACACTTCCTCAAAATTCTAAATGTGCCCACTGGCCCAGCAAGGTTGGCAAGCCCTGGCTAAAATTACCTAACCGGGGCACCTCTTTTCCCTCACCTTGCCCTATCTCCCACTTAGCAAGAGCTGGTTCTGATAGCTGCGTGCCTGAAACTAAGTTGTCTGAAGATCTTTTTCCTTGTTATGAAATAATCTGTCTCTCTGAATACAGCCAATCTGATTTGTGTGTACGGTTGAGTTATCTCTTTCTTTCTTCCCGCTTAGAACGACCCTTTGGATCCCCCCGTTGCTCTGTGGCCTCAGCAGACAATGGTACCGCTTTGCGTTTCATTTGTTCCTGGCCTGGTGGCTCCCCTACCCCGCAACTGACCTTCCGGGGGCTCCCAGGACACGAGGAGGAGGTCAGCACCTCCAACTTGCAGCGATTGCTGGTCTCTCCCTTCCCAGCTGAGCTCAGTGGCAGCAAAATCATCTGTCTCGGACGCCATATGACCGGGCAGGGCAATTGCAGCTTGATTCCAGGTGAGACTAGCGGTGTAGTGGTTAAGAGCAGTAGTCTCATAATCTGGGGAACTGGGTTCGCGTCTCCGCTCCTCCACATGCAGCTGCTGGGTGACCTTGGGCTAGTCACACTTCTCTGAAGTCTCTCAGCCCCACTCACCTCACAGAGTGTTTGTTGTGTGGGAGGAAGGGAAAGGAGAATGTTAGCCGCTTTGAGACTCCTTCAGGTAGTGATAAAGCGGGATATCAAATCTAAACTACTAAACTGGTTACCAGAATCCTCCACATGGAGGAACCGGAAGGCAAGATATGAGTTCTGGTTCTGGTGTAGTATCGTGGCGTAGCAGTCAGAGTGTTGGACTAGGACCTGGCAGACCAGGGTTCAAATTTCCATTGGGCCATGGAGCACACAGGGTGCCCTTGAGACAATCGTGGTCTCTCAGCCTGACCTACCTCAAAGGGTTTCTGTGAGGATAAAATGGGGGTGGAAGGATCATGTATGTTGCTTCGAGCTCCTTGGAGGAAAAGGTGGGCTGTGAATGTTAACAATAAGTGAGCTGTTACCAGCAAATGATGGGGTGCTTGGTGCATGGTTTAGGGGTTTAGTAGGCCCCCATTAAGAGGGCTTAGCTAGTTAGAACCAGTGAGATTCAGTGGGCAGAGTTTTGCAGTTGGTTAGAAAGAGTTGGTTGCTGATCTTTGTCCCAGTCCCTTTCTCTCATCCTAACCTACCTCATGGGGTTGTTGTCAGGATAAAATGGAGTAACCCCAATATCTGTTGTCTTGAAATCCTTGGAGGAAGAAGATACAAATGTTATGAATAATTCGGAAAAAGGGGCACTGAAACTGAAAAGAACAAACTCACTATATTAGGCAAAATGGACATTACGAATCCAACTTGTTATAGGTTTGGGGGCTCAGTCACGGGTTCCTTCCAGACACGTGATTCTGTATCAAGGTGGCTTAGAATCTAGTAGATGAAGCTGCTGAAACAGCCAGAGCAATTTCTTTGTAAGATCATGGCCTTGGTCAAGTACTTCCATCGCCATGTCCAAAAAAGTTGCCCTGTTACCATGGAGACAAATGGAAAAGCCTAGGATGTAGAACAATCATCCTAGGATGTAGAACAATAGGCCAAAGGTGTGAGAGTGTTTTTGGCTGATGCCAAAAACTTAAGACACAGTGGCTTGGGGCTCTCCTTGGAAACCCAGTTGAGAAGTGAGATCTGTTGGAGCACCTCCATCCTACACTCAGGTTGCATATATGTCTAAATAAAGCTAGATATTCTAAAGACATCACAGTCTGGGAATACTCTAAAGACACCACAGTCTGATGATGATGTGACTAACAAATGGAGCTGCATTATGCTGGTACATCAAGCTGGCTGTTGTCTATGCTGACTAGTAGCAGGGTGGCGCTGTGGGTTAAGTCACAGAACCTAGGACTTGCCAATCAGAAGGTTCGCAACGGAGTGAGCTCCTGTTGCTCCGTCCCAGCTCCTGCCACCCTAGCAGTTCAAAAGCATGTCAAAGTGCAAGTAGATAAATAGGTACCGCTCCAGCGGGAAGGTAAACGGCGTTTCCGTGCGCTGCTCTGGTTCGCCAGAAGCGGCTTAGTCATGCTGGCCACATGACCCGGAAGCTGTATGCCGGCTCCCTCGGCCAATAAAGCGAGATGAGCACCGCAACCCCAGAGTCGGCCACAACTGGACCTAATGGTCAGGGGTCCCTTTACCCTTACCTTAGCAGCTCTCCAGGGGTCTCTCTTCAGAAAGGGATTATCTCCCAGCCCTGCCTGGAGATGCCAAGGAGTGGAGCTGGGTTCTTCTGCATGCAAAGCAGATGCCCTACCACTGAGCTTTGCCTCGTCTTTGAATTTCAGAAAGTTTTGTTTACCAGCATAACAGGCTCCCCTCCCCTCCCCCTAATCTCCCACCACAGAAGCTCCCTCAGGAGTTTTTCTCTCATTCCGGACATACAGCAGCACCGAAGAGTCCGTTACCATGGAACTGCATTGCCAAGGCACCTTCAATCCTGTGGAGATTGACTGGTTTTGGAATAAGGGGTCTCGCATTCCTGTCGGAGGCTGTTACCACCTGAACCCCAGCCGAACGCAGCTCACCATCTGGAACTTCACTTCCCCAGATGACCTGGGCGATTACAGTGCCACCTGCTATAATCCGCTGGGATCCCAACGCTCGAACCTCACCATCCTTGGTGAGAGCTCCTTCTACCACCCCTGAAGTCCTATTTTCTATATCTATTTCTTTTCATGGGTTCCTAACACCAGCCAGCCTTTTGCTCTCTGCTGCAAATAGCAGCCGGGCAGCTACATTAGGTGGGAAAAGAGCAAGTGTAGTAGCCACCATTTTGGTTCCTGGCGGTGAAGTGTGAGAAGCTGGAATGTGTGCATGGGGACACCATTTTGAATGAGGGCATGGATGCTCACTTTTCAAGACAAAGCAAGATTTGGGAGAGAAAGAGAGAAATAACCAATATGTATTTTTAAACCATCCACGTCCAGCCTGAGGGAGGGGCTTTATTAGGTGGCAGGGCAGTTCTTGGCTTGAGGAGTGATTTGGGTAGAGCCAGTGTGGTGTAGTGGTTAGAGTGTGGGACTAGGATCTTGGAGACCAGGGTTCAAATCCCCACCCAGCCATGAAACTCAGTGGCTCACCTTGGGCCAGTCACAGTCTCTCAGTCTCACCCACCTCACAGGTCTGTTGTGAGCGATAAAATGGGGAGGAAGAAAACCATGTACACCTCCTTGACCTCTCAGACTCTGGGGGAAAGGGGAGGCCTAAGTGTGAAGTAATAAATAAAGTGCCCTCTGGTGGGCCTCCTCCTAAAGTGGTGAACCCTGTTCTTGCCAGAATTAATTAATCCCAACCACATTATTTTCCTGATCTAAATAATCCCTGCCTGGAAGTTGAGGATGGGCTGGGGGCGGAAACTTCAGGCATTATACAAATATCTGTATTTTTTAAAATCCAATAGCAGCTGTGAGGAGAGGGGAGGGGATGTAGTTTCCTGGAGGAAGAGCCATTAAACTCAGTGGTACTTATTTTGATGAGATGTACCAGGAAATGAACCCGTGTGTGTGTGTGTGTGTGTGTTGAACATTCACATTACAACTTCTCCAGTTATTATCAGACACTAGCTACTTAATAAACTTTAAAATAAAATTTTAAAACTGGGAAATCTGATCATCGGTAAGACTATAGCAAGAATGCAGAACCTTTGTCCCTCCAGATACTTCTGGGCTGCAGCTCCCATCATCCTCAGCTGTTCGTCATGCTGGGTAGGTGATGCTGGCAGATGAGAGTTGGAGTCCAACAACATCTGGAGGGCCGTGTCCTCAGAACATAGGAAGCTGCCTTATGCTGAGTAAGACCATTGGCCCCTCTAGCTCAATACAGTGGTACATCGGGTTACAGATGCTTCAGGTTACAGACTCCACTAACCCAGAAATAGTACCTCGGGTTAAGAACTTTGCTTCAGAATGAGAACAGAAATCACGCGGCAGCAGCGGGAGGCCCCATTAGCTAAAGTGGTACCTCAGGTTAAGAACAGTTTCAGGTTAAGAATGGACCTCCAGAACAAATTTAAGTTCTTAACCCGAGGTACCACTGTCCAGGTTTTCAGGCAGAGGCCTCTCCCAGCTCTCCGAGACCTTCTGCCTGCAAAGCAGATTCCCAACCACTGAGTTGCAGACATTCTGCATCAAATATTCCGTATCACATCTGTTTTGGTCCTGAGCAGCAGGACTGTACCTGTTGGAATGCACCCTCCATGAGTTATCCTCTCTTGGCAGGTCCTTCAATTGCTGACTGGACTCTCTCTCATGGACCTCATCCTGGTTCTGCTTACCTGGCCTGGACCGTTCCAAATGGATCTGCAGTGACTAGCTTCTGGATCCAGATGCAAGGTCCTCAGCAGCACCGTTCTGCTGAGGAATGGAAGACGGTGCAAGTCTTAGGAGCCAACAACCGATCCACCACTGTTATAGGATTGGAGCCCCAAATGCCATACTCCTTCCAGGTTGTGCCACGTTTGGGATCCCAAGCTGGGAACGCCTCTGTTGTTTACATCCTTCAACCAGGTGTGTGTTCCTGATTTTAGGAGACACATGGAATAGGGTGGTTTGAGGATGGGGATAGCATTGTAGATAAGTCTAGAAAAATGACTGGCCCACAACAAAATTTGCTAGCCTGTATTATTCTCTCTCTCTCTCTCTCTCTCTCTCTCTCTCTCTCTCTCTCACACACACACACACACACACACACAAGCTGCTCATATTGAAGTAAAAGAACTTGCACTAAATTTAGGCTGCATCTGCACTATGCATCTAAAGCAACTTTATACTACAGTCGTACCCTGGAAGTCAAACGGAATCTGTTCCAGAAGTCCGTTCGACTTCCAAAACATTCAGAAACCAAAGCGTGGCTTCTGATTGGCTGCAGGAAGCTCCTGCAGCCAACCGGAAGCCCCGTTGGATGTTCAGCTTCCAAAAATATTTCGCAAACCAGAACAGTCACTTCCAGGTTTGTGGTGTTCAGGAGCCAAAACGTTCAAGAACTAAACTGTTCGAAAACCAAGGTACAGCTGCACTTTAAACAGACATAGTTTCCCAAGGAATCCTGGGAACTGTAGTTTGTCAAGGGTGCAGTTTCTAGATTTCTATTTCCTTCACAGAGCTACCATTCTCAGAGTTCCCTGGGGAAAGGGATTGATTGTTAAACCACTCTGGGAATAGTAAAGGGAACAGGGTTCTCCTAGTCTTAGCACCCTCAACAAACTACAGTTCCCAGGATTCTTTGGGGAAACCATGGCTGTTTGAAGTGGCACGATCCTGCTTTAAATGTACCGTGCAGACGGGGCATCTAAGTTTAGTCAGACTTCTCAGGCTGCTGATGTTTACGTGCTGCTCGGTTGTATTCCTTCACAGGGACTTAAAGAGGGTGACAGTAAGATTTATTTCCAAATCTGCACGATGTCCATTCCTCCCAATGGGCCTTCCATGGCATTCATTTCAACAAATAGCCGCATTTTTATGGAACATTTGTATAGCACTAACCCCCATGTGGCCCCCAACCTGTGGAGGAAGAGAATTGGGGCTAAAAGGGCAAGGGAAAATGTCGCTGCGTGGTGGCAACATCGCAAGCGAGCATGAAATGTCAGACTGTGCACCATTTCTGTAGCTCACATGGTAGGGGAGAGAAGGCAGGAACCTTAACTTATGATATCCATTAGGGCTGTGCATCTTGTCTGGAGAAATCACGAACCCAATCGCGCCAGTTCAGGTCCAGTTTAACACCTTAGCTTTTAATTAAGGGCAGTGCAAGGCTCCCACTTTGTCTCAGGACTGAGATTGGTGTGGGTCAGATCAGAGCCCAATCAGGGGTGCAGAATCAGAGTCGCCTTGCGCAGCCCTAACAGTCATGCTTTTTGATGCATACGTGTTTTTTTCTGAGAGTTTTCATTCTCCGTTTAAAGTAAATGTGCTTTTTAATCATGACCCGAAAGAGTGGGACATTCTCTTCTGATTTGCACAGGTTCCTTGGCTTGGTCGCCTGAAGGCAATTCTTCACTCACCACAGGCGAGCAAGCCAATGGCCATTACGAGGCTGGTTTGAAGGGGGAAAGGAAAAGAGTCGGGTTTTATGGGACTGAATTGACACAAAAGGCGGCGAGAGTGCTTTAAATGGCTTAAAATAGTTTAGCGCCAGTACTAAGCGTTCACACCTACTGCTTTTTAAAAAGCACTTTGCAGCCATTTAAAATGCTTTGCCATAATTGTTAAAAATGAAAATCTTTAACGAAAAGGAAAATAAAGCAGAGGTTCACCAAATGTTCTCCTGCTTTAATCATGGGGTTATAAAAGCACTGCTTTCAGAGTCAGGAATATCCCCCCCCCCCAATGCTCCTAAATTATATGGTCACTACTGACCTTTCCCCCAATCCTGTTTGCTACTATTGTTTCCCCAATGTGCTTCTGATTTTGGACTTTTTCTGTAATACTTGGTCTCCTTCCTGCGAATAGTCACATGGGTGATCCCAGCCAGCTAGGGATTTTGTAGTGAATAGATAAATTTTATTTTTTGTTGACATCAGTGAGGGCAAATTAAGCCAATTGAGAGGGAGGTGGATTCTCCCTGGGAACAGTGGCATGAGCAAAACCAGGCAATTGTGATCATTAAGGATATGACATCATAACAACATAGCCAGTCAGATCTGGCTCTGTGGCAAGGTCACTAAGGTCAAACAAAGCCAGTTCCAAGTGGGGGCAATGATACTCCCCAAATTCCATTCAAACAAAGCCAGTTCCAAGTGAGGGCAATGATACCCCCCCCCAAAAAAAATATATTCAAATTAGTTCACAGCAAACTCTGAAAAGTTTTGTGTTGGGGGGATGCTTTTCTATGCAAAGGTTTCATGAAAAATGTCACACTATTATAAACCTAGATCACATTAACTGCACTGGAGTCTGGATCTTGTAATGTCAGAACTAAATCATCAGCAAAGGCTTTTAATTTGTATTGTTTTGAACCTACTGTAATACCTTTAACTTGTTCGTCTTTTCTAATCATACTTAGCAAGACCTCTGGCTCTAGAATCCTTGATGGATAGGATCTAAAATAAGAAGTGAGGGTCAAAATTTCTGAGTCTTGGAAATTCCTCAGTCTTGCGAGACAAATATGTGAAGCTCAAGAGCTCCTCTGTGGTTGAGGAAGGACAAACCTGATGACCCCTGTGTTTCTAATCCTGATTTCCCCTCCTTCTTCTGTGTCACAGATTCGAGTCTGAGCGCAGGCGCCATTGCTGGAATAGTGATTGGCTCCATCGCCGGGGCACTCCTGATCCTCGCTCTCCTGTTCTTGTTGATCTGCTTGATCTGGCCAATCTGTCTTCGGAAAGGTGGGCTGAACCACGAACAAGTGAAACACAATCTAACTGAATTGCTGATCTTTACCTATTGGGTGGGAAGCATCACATGGCAGATGGGTGTGATCAGCTGACCTCCCTTCAGCCAGTTAAATACCAAGCGTGGAAAGTCAGGCTCATGAAATAGAATAACTATGTTAGTTTTAAACCACAGTTGCCCAACCCGGTGCCCATCAGTTGTTGTGAACTGCAATTCTTATAGGCTTGGGGATGATGGGAGTTCTTAAAATCCAGAACATTTGGAGGATGTCAGATGGGATTTTATTCTATGGCCCGCCCTGAGACCTCCGGGTATAGGGCGGTATATAATTTCAATTAATAATAATAATAATAATAATAATAATAATGGGTGCTTTGAAGTGGATTGTGTAAATATAGGATAGAGAAATAGACACACACCCTTTCTATGCTCCACCCACCAGTTTCACTTCCCTAGTCCTGCCAAACAACTCTTCGAAAATCTGGAAATCAGATGCTGTCTTAAGGACTAGAAACTTGGATGGAAATGGACACACTTAGGGTACTGAAATATGTGTTCACTGGGCCAGCTTCTGCATTTGACTTTGTCCAGGGCCGTCTGAAGCATATCCGATGCCGTGGTATAAAGCTTTCTCCGGCGCCACCCCCCCCCCCCCCCGTTTCCCAGAGTTGTCCACCTTTTTTTAGGGAGGACAGTGCTGCCAGCAGGGCTGGAGGAGGCGGGCAGCGGTTGGAGGGTGGCTCCTCCGGCAGGGAAGAGGCGGAGGCTGGCTGCTTTGTGCAGTGGTGGCCATGGCAGACGGAGGCTCCGGGCGCGGTGCTGCTTTGTCGCGGCATGGCAGAGGCTGACGAGGGCAGCGAGCTGATGCCAGGAGGCGCTGCATCCAGCCTCCACCTCTTCCCTGGCGCCCTCCAGAACTTGGCACCCAGCGCCACTAGCCTCTATGGGTAAGACACCCCTGACTTTGCCCATCAGATATATTGCCCATCTGATATATATCTGGCATAAAGGCTTTTCTTTGACCAAATGCGGGCATCTGTATCTGATACTACCTGAATGATATTTAACTCATCAATCCCTCTATTTCCAGTGTTCAGGCATGACTGTTTTTTGCTCATACAGCTAAAGCAGAACATCCTACACACACTAGAGGGGGACTTGGAGGAGCCCTGAGATTTGCAGAATAACACATCTTTGTTGGGTGGCGGTGGTGGGGAACCCAAACCAGCCTGGTGAAGACTGAGCATGTTCAGTGGCCACAGAATGCCACACGTCTCTTGAGGGTGAGAAAGGGAACAGAAAAAGGGGAGCAAAGTGGTGCCTCCAGATATTGCTGAACTCCAGCTGTCATCAGCTGCAGCCAGCATGACCAATGGTCAAGAATTATGAGAGTTGTAGTTCGGCAATATCTGGAAGGTGCCACATTAACTGCCCCTGCATGGGAGTATCCTGGAGGAGGGGGGAAGCTGTCTGCCTGTAACAGAAATCAGGAAGACTCCACGCTGCAACATTTTGTTGCAGATCCCACTTGTACTGATACCAATAAGTCAGGAGGGGAAAATAATCCTCTAGCCCTTGTGCTGAGCTGGTCACAGTTGAAGAGGATAGGCCAATCGGGAGCTGGCTGTGATCAGAACTAGCCAGAAGGGTTCAGTTCTGGTTCAGCATTCCAGGGGATATTTCTTTGGGAACTGAGAGACAGCCAATCTCACCGCCAGTGCAAAGCTGTAGTGACATCGGCCTTTCACTCCTTGCAGCAAAGGAGAAGAAAATCCCCCCAACGCCACCTGAGAACCGACAACACTACCTGTCACGTCAGGTAAGATCAAATGAGATGCAAGTATAATAGGGATGTGTGTGTGTGTGTGTGTGTGTGTGAGAGAGAGAGAGAGAGAGAGAGAGAGAGAGATGGGCCATTGTGTGCTGTGTTGAACAGTTGTGAAACTCACCTCTAACCAAGCGGTATCGTTAATGTGCACAGGTGTTTTATAGCTAAGAACAATTAATTGTCTTTAGATGCTGATGTGTATTACTTCAGAATGTTATAAGGTATCCCTGATGCTGTTGCGGGGGCCTTCCTCTTGTTCATTCTGCTGCTTTTAGTTTCTGCTTTGATGGCATCACTGTCTAAAGGACCACTTCCTCTCACTTGCAGCTGCTCAACTTTTGAGATCCACCTCGCGTGAGGGGAGCTTCTTGGAGTGGGGAGGCACTTGTTGAGGCAAAGTAGAGAAAGGGTCTTCTTAGTGGTGGCACCTCTTTTTTGAAACAGCCTCCCCAAACAGTTCCAACGACATTTAGGTGACAGCTTAAAACTTATCGTCTGAGCACAGGTTTTGAATGATTGGCAATTTTCTGTTTTATGGATACACTGTATTCCCACTCTGGATTTTTGGAGTGGTGAATCGGTGCTGTTTAAAATGATTTTTGCTACCGGTTTCTTTTTGTCTGTTGTTAGTGCTTTTGATTCTTTAATGTTATGGCAATTTACATGTGTCACACTGTACCTGGGTAGGCAAGTGACTAATAAAAATCGCAAACAAATAAACCAAACTGATGCCCTCCAGACAATGCCATGCTATAACTCCCATCAGTCCCAGCTAGCATAGCCAGTTGCCAGGGATGATAGTTCAGCAACATCCAGAGGTTACCATGTTGACTAATCCTGAAACAAATTATTGGTAATTTCTCTCTCTCTCTCTGTGTCCCTATTCAATATCTTTCCAGTTCCCAAATGGCAACAAGCGGGAGTCGAACGCCCCCTCTTGGGGCAACCCTCGCTGGTCATCAGGAGACTCTGACATCTATGCCATTACCTATGAGGAACACTTACGCAAATATGGTGGCCCTGGAACTTTGGTAAGTGCTGTGGGAAACAGACTGTTAAGCTGTGGCAGATGGGGCCAACCATAACAAGGCTATCCCTGTTCTACTACGTCTGCGGCGCCACCTGGTGTTCTACTGGGGCATCAGACCAGCATTAACCATTAGCTAGTGCTTTCGCCTACAGAGGTCCTTGCAGTCTCAACCCCCCTATTTATTACCTATTCTCTGCACAAAGATGCCTTCTCATGTCCTTCTGCTGCCATGGATTTTTGATTAACTGGCATAAGTGGCTACTACCCAAAGTCCTACTGCTTCAGGGGAAAAGCTGAGTGCACATGTTTAGCCCAGCCTGGGCTCCTGGGGAGCTCTGAAGGGTCAAAGAACCATTGTTTGCAAACTCCACATAGGCTGGGTGAGTCGCAAGTTGTGAAACTCCAGGTCAAATACAGATTGCACTGTGGCCTGTTCTTTGCAGTCTAAGCCAGGGAGCAGAAACATGATGTTTATGGAAGCAATAGTGGCATACAATCGATACGCAGCAGGGGTGGCTGTGCTCACCTGGGTGCGGGCGACAACTTGCCTAGGTGTGGGGGTGATGCAAAGTAACATTTTGGCAAGCAGGATAAGGCCAGACAACATGTGATTTGAATCATGAGGTCTTTGCCCTCCAGCACAGTTTTTCTTCCAGAAATGTCTGCATGTGTGTGCCAGGGGTTAGCCCTTTGTTCTGTGTTGCAGTCCCAAACCACATCATGGGGCCTCAAGCTTGCCATTTGAAAGGTGTGGGGAAGTTCCCGTTTACTCTGATTGGAGTGCCCCCCTCCCTTTGTGGCAATTGCAGGAATGAGGATCCAGATCTGGTTCAGGATTCCAGCAAGGGGGAAAGAGTCCTAAGCTGTATTGATTATTCGCCCTGTCAACTTTATTTATTTATTCATGCATTTATTAAAATGTTTATAAGCTGCCCTTTGTCCAAAAAATGGATTTCAGGACTGCATGCGAAGAGATTTTAAAATTACAAAACATATTATTAAAACAAAAACCAGCAGTGCAATAAAATTAAGGGGAATACAGCTATTCAACCAGCTTTAGGAATGCAACAAATCTGAAATTGCTTGATCAAATAAAAAGGGTTTTAACCTGACAGTGAAAGGCCCACAGCAGTGGGGGGTAGAGAGGTAGCAGGGGTGCCTCCAACCTTTTTGGGCCCATGGGGAGATTTGAAAATTGGGGAAACTGTTGTGGGCATCATGTGTGCACCACAACTCTTCCCTCCCAGGATATCACCTGCCCCCAATTCCCCGCTCTCTACAACACAGTTAGGCTTGGAATAATGGCTAAAGGAGGTTTTTCTCCAGCCTAATTTCAGGAAGGGGAGATGGGGCCCTATAGCTGCCAAGAAATGGCTCTGTGGGGCCATATGTACCTGGTTGGCAGCCCTTGGAATTATAGGGTTGGCAGCAGGCATATTGTTCCTCCCCAAACAAGGCATTCCACAGGCAGGGTGCCATCACAGAGAAGGGCCTCTCTTAGGAGGCATCCATAATATACATCTTTGTCTAAGAAGGTTCATGGGGAAAGGACCTCTTCTGGCATAGGAGCTTGGAAAGCTGCCTTGGAAAATAACTCCAGGGGATCCTAATGCTTTTCAACCCACAACCCCAATTATTCTCTGGGTTGCATAAAAATCTGAGCCAGGGAAGAACTCCCAGCTCCCTTCATCATAAGAACACAGGAAGCTGCCTTTTACTGAATCACACCGATGATCTCTCTAGCTCAGTGCTGTCTAGACTGACTGGCAGTGGCTCCCCAGAATTGAGGCAGAGGATTTTCTAGCCTTACTTGGAGATGCTGGGGATTGATCTCAGGTCCTTCTGCATGCAAAGCAGGTGCTCTGAGCTACGGCCCTTCTTCTAGGAGTGTATGAGAGCACAAGTATGTTGGTATGGGAGAAAGCACTCCTTCAGGTGCATGGGAAACATGCACACCCCAAGCCATTTAGGGACTGGCATTTCCAGTTGGGCTCAGTAGCAAAAAGAGAGCCGGTGTCATTCTTTTAGAACTGATATAAACATGGTTCCATCACAGTGAAACAGCAGGTATTGTGGTATCAGGTTTCAGTGCTAGTTTCCAAGCCATTTTCAAGGGCAGCCCCACATATAATGCATTGCAGAGTTCCAACCCTGCGTGTCATGGAGCACCCTGGCTATGGATTTTCCAAAGCTCCCTGAGAAATGTTGCCAGCCTTGCAAAAACTCTTTGAGCTTCCCTTCAAAATGGCCCAGTGGCTCGGAAGGAAAGTGGACCCACCCCACCCAAATTTGCTGTGAACAATGCTTTAGGCCAGCGGTGCCCAAACTTTTTTCAAAGAGGGCCAGATTTGATGAAGTGAACATGCATGAGGGCTGACCAAAGTTGCTGAGCTTTTTTTAGGATTTTACCCCAGGACATATACTGCCACAGGGGCCAGATTAAATAATTGACCAGCGGGCTGGATTAGGCCCCCGAAATGGACTTTGGACATGCCTGCTTTAGGCCAAACAGTTTTCTGACCTCTTTTCTCTCCCATTTCTCTCCAGCCCATCAGCACCACGGACAGCAGCTCCTGCTTCCAACCTATACAACCTCGCACCAGGAATGTGCGCAGCGCTACTCAAGTCTGACATTCTGAAGGTCTATCTTGGGCTGAAGAAGACCAAGCGCGGTCTTCAGTATGGGACCCAGGCCACCGAAAATGGAGCCATGCTATCTTCTTGTGGGGCTTGACCGTGGGGTGTATGGAATCCAAGGTTTTCGAATTGGAGCTTTGGTTTCCTGGCATAATGATGAGAGGTGAACATTGCCGTGCGGGATCTAGGGGTCTCAGGCAGCAACATTGCCAACCCAGTTAAGGGGAGCCCAGAACCCAGAAGGATACATTGTGTGTAGATGAATTCTGATGAAATATGGGATTCTGAGTCTTTCATTGTGGCCACAGAAGGGATCTCTTGGAATGGAGCTGGTTACAGAACAGCTTGAGGTGCTGGGAAGAAGCCAAAGGCTATCCAGAGGGTTAGGTGCTGGAGGGATGATACATTACCAAGAGCTCTAAGCTCAACCTTGCAGAGGATAGTGTGAAGGACAGCAATATGGGATACTGCCTTATATTGAGTCAAACCATTGGTCCAGTATTTTCTGCATGGACTGACAGCAGAGTCCAGGATTTCAGGCAGGGTTCTCTCACAGCCCTACCTGGAGATTGAATTTGGGACTTTCTGCATGCAAAGAAGATGATCTACCACTGAGCCACAGCCCTTCCCGGAACACCAATGCTGTAGAAGAAGTGTGTGAATTGGGCAGAGGGAGGGCTGTCTCTTTGGAGAGGAAAGGTCTTGGTTGCCAGAGTAAAAATGTGCCTTTTACAAAACCACATCAGTGCATATCCTTTTTTTTTTTATCTTCACACTGCAATGTAGCCTTTGCCAAAGTTCTTCTTTGTGTTATCAAATGACTGGAGCCACACCTGATACTGATTTTTGGAATCTTCCCCGGACCTTCTGTTCTGAATGTATTCGAAACCGGTGGAGTTTCATACTTGAGTTTAGAAGTCCTGATTTGAAAAAAGAAAAAAGTGATGCTTTTAAGCTTAGGAAGAATGTGCAGCTGTCTGATTTGATCGGGGCAGCTGAGAAACCGGAAGAAGCGCTTCCCGATCTTGACTGGTGGGAGATAATGGGATGCCCTGGTCTTCTCTAGGGGTGATATGGAGAGGGATTTCCGATTCTGAACTATTTTGGAAAAGTGAACCTCGGAAGCTGCTCCCATAAGATGGCCATCAACCTGGATGATTTTAAAAGAATGATGAATGATAACTGTATGTGGCACGAATAAGCTGGCATAATGATGAGAGGTGAACATTGCCATGTGGGATCTAGGGGTCTCATTCTGTATGTGGCACGAATAAGCTGGCCAGAAAAGCAGATGTCCCTAAATGAATAACTATAAAAATAGCTACTGGCAGCAATGGCTACATTCTCCCTCCACCATCGGAAGCTGGATGTGCCTTTGAAAACCAGTTTCTGGGCATTATGGGGATGGGAGAGACTGCTCCTGTGCTGAGGTCCTGCTTACAGGCTTCCCAAAAGGCATCTGTGGTTGGCCACTTCAAGAAGAGTAGATCCCAGACTAGATGAGCCTTTGGCCTGATCCAGCAGGGCTCTTCTTATGGTGTTTTATTTCAGCAGGTTTCCTAGCGGGGCCTTTTGTCCTACTTTACAGAATACAGTATTTTCCAAGAAGCATCTGTTGTGTGTTTCCTTTTTTCCGCATCTCATAAATAACTACAGTAGTGTAATCAACTGAAGTGGGTTATCCCTCTTTCTTCCTTCCTTCCTTTTTTTCTGAAGGAACTGGTATTTCTCTGCATGCATTCTTAGTACATTTAATTGGTTATAACGATCACCGTTCTGTATGCAGAATCGGTAAGTTGGCCAGAAATACGGATCTCCCTAAAGGAATAATTATATATGTTCTGAAACACCTTCCTTAAATAGCTGCCAGCGACGGTGGCGACGTTCTTCACTGTTGGAAGCAGGATATGCCTTTGAAAAACAGCTGCTGGGAATCACAAGTGGGGAGAGTTGCATTTGCACTCAAGTGCTGCTTGCGGACTTCGCATAGGTGTTGGGTTGGCCACCGTGAGATGAGGGTGCTGGGTTGGGTGGGCCTTTGGCCTGATTCAACAAGGCCTTTCTGAAGATCTGAAGGTGGGATCTGATGGTCGTGCTGGTCTCTGTTGTGTTACGAGTGTACTGTACTCCCGGCACGGAAACGGGGAGCGGGGGCGGCATTTTATTCTTTCCCATCTCCATCCTCCTGTCTAATGGACCTCTCCCATTCTTTTGTGTTCCATTTATGCCAATGATAACTCCCCATGCTCACTCATTGATATCTGTGTGAGCAATTCAGCTATGTGACTTTTAGAAGACATCTGAAGGCAGCCATGTTCGAGCTCCGAGGGCCTTCTGGCAGTTTCCTCACTGCGAGGTTAAGTGACGTTACAGTGAAGCAGGCAGAGGGACTTCTTAGTAGTGGCTCCCTCCCTCCTAAATGGGGTGCACACTCGACACAACTCTTTTTTAAAATTATTTTTTATTAATTTCCAATAAAAAAAAATTTTTTAGTCATACATTTTCAATACAATCACAAATACATATTTTTGACTTCCATCAGTTCATCCATGAATCCTCCGTGTTCTCGTCTTTATACTGCAAGTTCAAAATTTGTCATTGTCTTTTATCTTAAAATCCACCTACCCCCCCTCTTCCCTTTTTTACAATGTTTCTATACATATTTCTTCACAAAGCTTCCTGTAAACCCACCAACATTATTTCTTCATCACATATGCTTTTCATATAATCCACAAATTTACTCCAGTCCTCAGTAAACTTGTGATCTCGTTGGTTTCGAACTTTCCCTGTTAATTTATCTAGTTCTGCGTAGTCTGTTAATTTCATCCTCCACTCTTCTATAGATGGTAGTTCCTCCTGTTTCCATTTTTGGGCCAGTAGTATCCTTGCTGCCGTCACTGCATATGGAAATAATTTCTGATCTTTTCTATTTATTTCATTTCCAACCATTCCTAACAAAAAAGCTTTTGGTTTTTTTAGCAAATGTATATTTCAGCATCTTTTTCAACTCATTATATATCTGTTCCCAGAATACTTTAACCTTATTACACTCCCACCACATATGGTAAAATATTCCTTCTTTTTCTTTACATTTCCAACATTTATTACTTACTTTATACATTTTTGCTAGTTTTACTGGAGTGATATACCATCTATAAACCATCTTCATCACATTTTCTTTCAGTGCAGTACAGGCTGTAAATTTTATTCTTTCATTCCATAATTTATTCCACTCATCAAATTGTATATTATACCCAAAATCCCTGGCCCATTGAATCATTACTGATTTTACCACGCACTCGACACAACTCAATGGGGCTGAGCCTGCTCTTTGACCACAGAATGTTGAATAAACATTAAGGGTGGGAGAAGGAGTGTCTTCACCCCATTGATCAGTCAGGACACTGAGGTCCAGCTCTGAGGGCCTTCTGGCGGTTCCCTCACTGCGAGAAGTGAGGTTACAGGGAACCAGACCTCCCATCAGATGTCAAGGAAATAAGCAACTATTGACTTTTAGAAGTCATCTGTATGGGGAAGCTTTTAATGGCTGATGTTTTACTGTGTTTTTAATATTTTGTTGGGAGCCAGCCAGAGTGTCTGGGGCAACCCAGTCAAATGGGTGGCATGTTAATAATAATAATATTATTATTATTATTAATAATAATAATAATAATAATAATAATAATAATAATGGCAGAGGAGAAGGGTGTGGAGGGATTTTTTCATATGCTTCACTTTCATTTTGCACAATGAGCTTGGAGGTTCTCCCCTTCGTGGCCTGCAATTGTTAACAATGCTAATTTCTTCCTAAACGGAATAATTCATATGAATTATTCTGTTTAGGAAGAAAATTGGCATTGTTAAAAAAACCAAAAAAACTTCAGACACAATAAGAGAACATAAAATACAAACCCACAACCCTCCAGCTCATTGTGTAATACCAAAGTGGCAGATCAAATAAGCTTGCTGATGAGGTTTCATATTGTTGCTCTCCATAAACAAGCAAGAATTCCCCTTATGGCCAGAACAAAGGGGGCTGCATTAGTAAGAAAATTAAAACTGCGTTATATATTAACACAGTTTTAATTTTCTTAGTAATGCAACCCCCTTTGTGCCGGCATTAGAGAGAGTTCTTATTTGTTTCTGAACAGCAAAATGGAATGATTTTAATGAGTTTTTCCTCTACAGAAGGGTTACTAAGGTAGGGTGACGGAGACACAATCTGGATAGGGAAAGGAGACAGCCCCCCAAACAGGTATTAAAGGGACAGATATAGCATTTCCACTTATGGGCTAATTAAGTTTGTTTTTGAGGATGGTACTCTGAAGGCCAGATGGTGGCATTTTTTTTGCTGTGAAGTTTTGTCGACTTGGTGCAGCTGGCTTCATGCCTGCAATAGAGCACGTGAAACAAGTTTACAAGTGAGGAAGGAGGAAACAAGAGACCCAGCAGCAGGACCACTGGATATTTTTTGCTTCTGCACATTGAGAACTGGCAGTGAGAATTGAAGGGGAGTGCGCGCTGAGCGCCATCCATCACCCATATGATGAAGGGCCATGGGGTTGTCATGGAGCCAGCCCTTTTAGGATGCAAGGGGGAAGCCAGTCTGGCCCCAACCAACAGGCCCGAGAAGACAGGATGCTTGAGGAACTCAACCTCTGCAAATCTCACCATGGACTGATGTGACCCACAGATCATACTGTTGCAGGGCTGGAAGGAACCCCAATCATCATCTAGTCCAACCCCCCTGTAATGCAAGAATCACAGCTAATGCTCCAGGATTTGGTTTTCTGAGGTCTTGCTTTTGTAACTGCTTTTGCGGGATCTGATTTCTTTCCTCAGGACCTTTCCTCAGAGTTGTTGCCTTTGGCTTGGAATCAACTTGATCCCCTTCCCCTCTATCCTTTTTTCTTTCTCCTTCTGTGATGGAACTCCTATACAGTGGTACCTCGGGTCACATATGCTTCAGGTTACAGACTCCGCTAACCCAGAAATAGTGCTTCAGGTTAAGAACTTTGCTTCAGGATGAGAATAGAAATCGTGCTCCGGTGGCATGGTAGCAGCAGGAGGCCCCATTAGCTAAAGTGGTGCTTCAGGTTAAGAACAGTTTCAGGTTAAGTACAGACCTCCGGAACGAATTAAGTACTTAACCCAAGGTACCACTGTATGGGGACTTCCTTGGCTTTTTTCTGGCCCATGTAGGACCATGGATAGTTGGCCATGGTGAAGATTTGACGTTTTCATCCCCAAAAAGTTTTTGATTTGAGTTTCTACTGAAATGAGGCTGCATTTTAATGTTGTATTTTAATCTTGTTTTTAAGTTGTATTTTAATCAATTGTTTTATACTTGGTGTTAGCCGCCCTGAGCCCGGTCTTGGCTGGGGAGGGCGGGATATAAATAAAATTTATTAGTATTATTATTAACACAAGGTAACAAAGCTCAAGGGTGCTGCTCCAGATGGCAATAATGGGATAACCTGGAGAAGCATCACAGAACAACTAACAAAGTGAATTGATGTGCTAGTGGTCCAGTATAAATCAACCATGGCTGCACTTGTGTTGCATCAATGACACCTGCCAAACAAAAACACCCCCCCCCCACCAGTCTGCAGGTTCCCCTTTGTTCCTTAGCTCTCTTTTGCAAGGATTCTCTTTTTTCGGCAGTGACAGGTAGCAGCGGGTGTGATGAACCCACTGTCATAATAGCACATGACTGGGCAACACCATACGTCCCCCCTACCAATATTCACCTATATAGTTTGACTTCCTTCCCTTGCCTCTCCTCAGCCTCCCAGGGATGAGCTTTTGGTATTTAGCCCTGCTAATCTGTCTTGATGGCTGACTCCCTCCTGGCTCGTCAATCATTTTTGTTGCTTTTAAATGGGAGCCGTGATGAAAGCTAAATGAATAGCAGCGCCGTGATGGGCAATTGCTCTGATTGGAGGCTGCCCAAGGGAGGGCGGCAAGGGGAAGAAGAAGAAGAAGAAGAAGAAGAAGAAGAAGAAGAAGAAGAGGAAGAAGAAGAAGAAGAAGAAGAGAGGAGGAGGAGGAGGAGGAGGAGGAGGAGGAGGAGAAAAAAATCAGTCAGCTTGGCGATGAGTTGAGGAAGGAGCTGCAAGGAGACTGATAGGCACCTTTGTGTTTCTGGGGGGAATGGACCTGCAAGTGGGACGTTTTCACAACCGCAGCCAAGTCACAGTAATTTACTTCCAGCACACAAAAAATAGAAACTCTCTGCTAACATGAGATCTGGGTATCTCTGTATCTCTGGGTATCTCTCTGCTAACATGAGATCTATCTATATCTATCTATCATCCATCTATCTATCTATCATCTATCTATCATCTATCTATCTATCATCTATCTATCTATCTATCTATCTATCTATCATCTATCTATCATCTATCTATCTATCATCTATCTATATCTATCTATCTTTCATCTACTGAATTCATATTCCACGCTTTCCCCACCAAGAAGCTCATGGTTCTCCCCTTCCTCATTAAATCCCCACAACCATCTTCCGGGTTGAGAAACAGTGGCTGACCCAAAGGCCACGCAGTGAGCTCCATGGCTGAGTGAGGATTTGAACCCCGGTCTTCTAGATCCTAGTCCAACATTCTGACCATTATGCCACACTGGCTCTCTAAGGCATCATTTCCCAACCTTGGGCCTCCAGCTGTTTTTGGACTACAACTCCCATAATCCTCAGCTAGCAAGACCAGTGGTCAGGGATGGTGGGAATTGTAGTTCGAAAACAGCTGGAGGCCCAAGGTTGGGAAACACTGCTCTAAGGTTCCCACACTTAGTATAGGGGAAGAGTTAATTTGTGTGTGTCCCCCCAGATGCTTTTCAATTCCCAAAATGACATTTGAAATGCATTCACACATCTCTGATGGGGGTGAGGAACCCCAAATTGGGCCCACCTGGCCTCATTTGACCCATAGGGACATTTCATCCAAACCACTCCCACTCGCCCTACGCAGCTGGATCCTGCAACTGGGAAGCAGAAGTGAAGTCTCTGCACATCAGCTGATGTACCTGGAGTTCAATTGTGTTTGGTCCCGGAGCGCGAGCTGGTTCTGCTACAGAGAAGGCTGTGCCCACAGGAAGAGAGCAAATCCTCTGGGTCTCTGCAAAGTCTGATAATTGGGTTGTAAGATCATAAATAAATCTCTCTCTCAGCTGTCTATATCGCGGGCAGTGACATAAATAATGCAGCAAGTCTTCTACTTCATTTTGTCCAGAAATGCAAAAGATGTTCACTTTGTGAAGCTTTCCCATAATTTCTGTGTAAGAATGCTGAAGGCATCGTTTGGAAACCTAATGTGGGGAAAGATTTTTCTTAAATAACTTTGCAGGTGAGGATCAATCTTGTAACGATCGCACTGCCACGAGAAATCAGTTTTTGGGAATTATTTTGCCCAATGCAAATTGTCAGTTAATGCAAATATATTATCTTTGACCAATTCTTCTTTCTTTCTTTGGTGGTGGTGGTGGTGGGGTGAGTAGTGGGAGGGAGGCTGATACTCATCTACTAATCTAAGAAGATCTGATGATAAATTATATACCAACATTAAATTCTTGTACTGCAGAGCTCAAGTTGACACCTTGGGGAAGGGCCTGTCCTGACACCCACCCAACCCACACAGACAGAGGGCTTTACTTGGAAGTTAGAAAGAGATCGTAATTCAGGCAAGTAATGATCCAGACTTAGCAACAGACACGGGAGTCGCAGTGCAGGAGTTCAGGCAAGAAGTTCAGAACTGGATGGCAGCAATGGAGATGTCCGAAGATATTTCCTCACCCCCTTTCCAAGTCTGTGAAGGTGAGGCATGGCGCTTGCGAGACTCTCTTGCCTTGTGGGGATATTGGCATTGTGTGATCCCTCGGGGCAGGTGGGTCTTCTCCCATCTGTAAAGGCAGCACCTTGTCCTAGGTGACAAGATTGCACCCTGCTGCTCCAGCTTTTGTTCAGTTGGTGCTGGACCCTGTTAAGCCTCTCCCACCCCAGTGGCTCAAGGCTGAAGGAGGCTGGTGCAGATATCCTGTGCCAGATGTCTAACTCAGCTTTAAACAGCTTCCTCCCTCACACCATCTCTTCCACCCTTTGCTGCCCTGTGTCCATGTGTTTGTGTGTGGCCACCTTTAGATATCCTCCAGCCCTTCTCACAGCACGTGCAACTTCTAAAGTCCCGGTGGATCCATCCCTCCTGCCCCAGGAAATCAGCACAACACCGGTACCCTAAATAATTGGGTCCTTGGGGCAACAATAGCCCAACCCTGACTCCTCCTATTCCAGATGCAACTGATAGCATTCCCTGAATGAATCCTATCCACAGAGCCAGCCTGGAAGCCCCACAGCCAGCTGTGTCCCTGGTCCAGAGGCAGCTGCTGTGCTTGATGCACAACTTCAGGCAGGAGGGAGCTGTCCAGGGTCCTGACAGCCAAAGCAAGCAGGCCAAGAGCCAGCCAGACTTGACAGGATGGGATCTGACAGCATCTTCCTGCCGTTGCCTCCCTTGCCTCCTTGTCCACACCCTGCCATCCCATTCACACCCTCCCCTTCTGCCTGACTGCTGTGCCCTCCCCAGAGCATCAGCCCCGGGCATGCAAAGGAAAGCACCAGCTGTTGAGCAAAACTGACAGGGGACAAGCTGAGCTGATGGAGAGAAGACAGAAATCATCTTGTGGTTCTTTTGATGTTGCTTCAGGCCAGCCTTTCCTCTCTTTTCCTCCCCCTCCCTAAGGCGGTTCTTCCTCCCTCTCCAACTCTTTATGTACCATGCTGAAGTTACAATAACAGCCTTGAAAGCTTCTCTCTCTCTCTCTCTCTCTCTCTCTCTCTCTCTCTCTATATATATATATATATATATATATATATATGGGACAGCATAGCTGTCATTCCAATGCAACATGCAAACATCACACTGCAGACTAATATATCCAGAGTAACTACCACTTTCTCTTTCACTTGATGAGTACAGTGAAATGTTATTTCATAACATCTATTTATCTAAGGGACGCGGGTGGCGCTGTGGGTTAAACCACAGAACCTAGGACTTGCCGATCAGAAGGTCAGCAGTTCAAATCCCTGTGATGGGGGTGAGCTCCCGTTGCTCGGTCCCTGCTCCTGCCAACCTAGCAGTTCGAAAGCACGTCAAAGTGCAAGTAGATAAATAGGTACCGCTCTGGCGGGAAGGTAAATGGCGTTTCCGTGTGCTGCTCTGGTTTGCGAGAAGCGGCTTAGTCATGCTGGCCACATGACCCGGAAGCTGTACACCGGCTCCCTCAGCCAATAAAGTGAGATGAGCACTGCAACCCCAGAGTCGGTCACGACTGGACCTAATGGTCAGGGGTCCCTTTACATCTATCATCTATCTATCATCTATCTATCTATCTATCTATCTATCTATCTATCATCTATCATCTATATCTATCTATCTATCTATCTATCTATCATCTATCTATCTATCTATCATCTATCTATCATCTATCTATATCTATCTATCTATCATCTATCTATCTATCATCTATCTATCATCTATCTATCTATCTATCTATCTATCTATCTATCATCTATCATCTATCATCTATCATCTATCATCTATCATCTATCATCTATCTATCTATATCTATCTATCTATCTATCTATCTATCTATCCATCCATCCATCCACCCATCACCTAAAACTTTCTAAGCACTATACATAATCTTAAAAGATAAGACAGCCCTTGACTGCTGGCTCACAATCTAATAGGCACAGCACAAAAGGAAAAAGGAATGAGGAGGGGAAAGGAAAGGAAAGGGATGAATCAGCTGCTCCTTCTCCAGCTGATCAGACACCAAGTTCGTCTCCCCCTTGATGTTCTCCCAGTAGCTGTTGGCAGAGGCCAGAAAGTGCTTTCCTTTGGATTTGTAGTCCTCAGGTTATCCATATATCCACCTATCTATTTAATCTCTCTGTGTGACACACCCACCTCTAAAGTGCTTTAAAGGCTCCCACAATTACTACTTGCCGCCTCCATGCATTCATACCTGCCAGAAATGAGGCCATCCTTTGTCCACTTGCCCAAGGACAGTACTGGATTAGGGGTTACTAGGCCCCACCAGACAATCAGGTCTTGTATTTGCTATATATTTTTCTGCCTGTGAGAAATAAGCTGCTCACGCCACGTCCTCCTAGATTCCCTGGAAGGTGCAAGAATGACCCACTTGCTGAATGGATCTGACTTATTAGTTACTCCCAGGGTGGCCCTCTCACCAGCATTAGGCATAATGGTACGCTTTTTTTTTTTAAAAAAAGGCCCCCTCTCCTGTGTGTAATTTCCTTCTTTGGTGTAAAATGCAATGATCCTTTCTGCACATGATAAGTGATACCATTCCATCATCGTGCAATTATGCGGGTCTTGGCAGAAGCTTAAAATGAAATTCATCCATCCATCCCTGGCTTGAAGAGATTCATAGCAGTTTGAGGAGAGAAATAATGGTCCAATCTTAGTTACCTTAAGAGCTGTTTCATCTTGTGTAGTTCTTCTCTCCTGCCTGCTTTATTGGTGTTGTTGGACCCCAACTCCCATCATCCCCTTTAACTGGACATCCCTGTTAGCAGGACCCGACTGCAAGAACACTCTCCCATCCTGTGGCTCCCAGCAACTGGTATTTTGGAGAATTTTTGCCTCTGACTGTGGCGTCAAAGCATAGCCATCATGGCTAGCAGCCCCTGAAAGCCTTCTCCTTCGTGAATTTGTCCGATCCTCTTTTAAAGCCATCCAAGTTGGTCGAGCAAATCACTTCCTCCTGTGGCAGTGAGTTCCATAGTTTATCTATGTGCTGTCTGAAGAGAAGCACTTTCTTCTACCTGCCCTGACTCTTCCAACAATCAGCTTCCTTGGATGTAACTGGCTGTGCTGGCTTGGCCCGATGGGAATTGGCATCTACACAGCCACAGGTTTTCCCCATTCCTGCACTTAGGCCAGGCACAGGGCCAAGTTAGGAATGGCTGGGAATCTTTAATGGCAGTGTGTGTGTGTGTGTGTGTGTGTATTTGATATTTTGAAGACTTCCCATGCACCACTGTGTCAGGGTTGTAGTCAGACGCAGGTCAGTATGTAAGACACAAGGTTCCAACATCAGCGAAGTTAACTCCTCATGAAAATTCATTAGCGTTTTGGTGCAGATGTCTCCTAATGTAAACATTTTTGCAAAGCAATTTTCCTTAACGTAACAGGTTTCCGTATGTCAGTTTCACTAATATACACATTGATGGGCACCTCTTCATCTCTGTATGGCACAAAGGCAGGCTTCCCGGGCCTGGCTGGAAGGAAAAGGAGGCAAGGCAACCAGGGATTTCTTGGACCAGCTAAGGAAGGGGTGGGGGTGGGAAAATGCTGGAGTTTGCAAGAGAGATGCCGTGCAAAAATGTTAATTGCATTTCCTCTTTGTATGAGACGGGAAGCATATTTGGTGCCATTGAACCAGCTCCGAAACTCGTCGGCATCACCTGCTTTGCTCAGCCCCTTTTCCCAACGTAGCTCATGGTTTTTTGGACATACGAACACACAACTCTCGTTCATGGTTTTATTTGATTTTATTGGAAAAAGAAAGATTTTTTTTTTTAGTACTTTAATTTGTCATTTTTTTTTCTCTTTTCCTCATGGATTTGGCAAAAAATAATAAATAAATTAAAAAAATAACCCAAGGAATCAGGAATTTGGCCGCAAAGCCCACCCCTCTCGGAGGTGGATTCGAGCCCCTTTTTGCCGGAGGCGGGTTCGAATCCCACCTCCACGGGATTGGCACGACGCCCCTGCGATGGGTGTGGCCCTCGACGGGCCGCATGAGATGGAAGACAAGGTGGTTTGTTTTGCTTGCAATAAAGTTTTTTTTTTACAATATTTTCGTCATTTTTTTTATAACGTTGAGGTACAGCATCCACCGACATGCCCCCTCCCCTTCCCAGCTGCCCTCCTGCCCCACCCCCTAACCTCTGCGACAGTTAACGGAGCATGGGACCATTGATGGAATGGGTAGCTCCAGCTGGCTGGCTCTGAGGTCGGCTGTCCTGCACACCTGCTCCTTCCCTGCTGTGCGTTCGGTTGTTGGCTCACCCCTTCCTCCTCCCCCTTCCACATCTCTGACTTGCAACACACTTTGCAGGATCAGGCCGGGATCTTCTCCACCTCTTCCTGCCTTTGCAGCTGCAGCCATCCACCAGGTGCCTTCAAGGTGGCCATGGGGGTGATAAGAGGTCTGCTACCAGTTGCCTCGGCTGATCCGGGATCTATCGCTACTGAACATGGAGGTTTCCCTTTAAATGACTCTGGCTCCTCCTCCCTGAACCTTCCAAATCCTTCTCCAAAGTCAGTGGTGGCTGGTCCATTAGCCCTGCCCTCAGCATCTTCAGTCTGTCCCCAGCCAGTCTGCATCTGCTTGCCTTCATACTCAGAACCAGTCTAGGGGGTATTGTCCCTTGTGTAACTCAGCAAAATTAGAGAAAATTAGAATGAGTTGTTTCTGCCTCTCATTGGTTCTGGCGCCACCTACTGTTAACCTCCTTGCCTTCTGCCCTACCAGCCACCACTGATCTAAATCCAGGAGGCGCCATTGCATCGAGTCTTGTGGCTGTGAGTTCCACATGCTAATGCAACCACCTCTCCCTGACACTGCTCCCTGCTCAGATCTTTGCCCTCGCTTTCTGCTCCTTCTGATCCTGCATCCCCATTCCTGCTTGCACCCTTTTGGCCCCGCTGGTGACCTTCTTTCCCCGCTGAGGTCCCTGTTCCACCCTCCCTTTGGCTACCTTCACTCTGCTCTGCTTCCTTCATTCTTTCTGGGGTCTCTAGCATGGCTGGACGGTCCTGGGTCTTACAAGCTGCCAGCAGGCAAAAGGGAACTTTTGGTGATCAGCTGGAATGGCCAAGTTGCTGGGAAAGAAACCACATTCCAACCTGGTTGAGGCAACACAGCCTTCCTCAGCCTTCCCGGACCGCATTCCCTTCTGGAGAACTCCCTGGGGGAGACCTCAGGCCAGTGGTGGGCGGGGCCAGGGACAAAGTGGGTGGACCCACGAATGCAAATTTCACCTAGGGACAGCAGATTTGTTTCTAACCACACTCACACCTCCCTCTGCCAGGGCAAACTGGAGTTCAAGGACCCATTCCAGGCAGGCAGGAGAGAAGGCATGTCGAAGAAGAAGAAGAAGAAGAAGAGGAGGAGGAGGAGTTTGGATTTGATATCCCACTTTATCACTACCCTAAGGAGTCTCAAAGTGGCTAACAATCTCCTTTCCCTTCCTCCCCCACAACAAACACTCTGTGAGGTGAGTGAGGCTGAGAGACTTCAGAGAAGTGTGAGTGGCCCAAGGTCACCCAGCAGCTGCATGTGGAGGAGCAGGGAATCGAACCTGGTTCACCAGATTACGAGTCCACTACTCTTAACGACTACACCACACTGGCTTTCAAGGTGGAGGTGTGGCATAGGGAGAGTTTTGAAGGCCAGGCAAAGAGGTCTGGAGGGCCACAATCCCTGCTTTGGGGCCTGGTGTTCAATTCTGTGGTGCCTTCTACCACCTATAGCCTTGGTGTATTAGAAAAGTTGCGTAACTCTTTCCTACCTCCATCTGTCTCATTTTACTACTTCCCAGAGATCTTTGCTCTCCTTATCCTGCCTTATGAGGGGCCCCTCTCTCCCATTAAGGACCCACAATTTTGGGGGTAGGGAGCAGGGCTCTTGTGCTTTTGACATCAGGCTGATGTGCGCACATCAGCAGGCGATGTGCTTTGAATAGCGTCACTTGCAGGTTTGGCTGATGCACAAGAGCAGCCCAGGAAAATTCCTCCACTCCTTTTCCTTGCTTCTGTTCAGCAGTAAGTCCAGCTTGCTCTCCAATTCCAATGGTCTGCTGGGTTACTTGAGTGGACTGGCATGGGCCACCATGTGGCCCGATCAACTCGCCATTGCCTAGACATACACCTTTCTCTCTGGTAGCGCTCCTGTCTATTTAACAGTTTGCATTATAGGCAGAGAAACCGTGCTGATTTTTCTTGCCTCCAAGCAGTGGAAAGCTGCTCCTGTTAGACTTCTGCCTGAACACACAGCCATTAAATGCACAGGAATGAAACCAACTCTGAGTAGGAGGAGATGTCTAGGGCAACTGCTCTGTCCTACTGTTTTAAACATTGACTCTTTTGCCAAGAGCAGCTGAAAGGGCCCCGAAACCAGATCTCTTCTCTGACAGCAATCTGGAAAACTACTCCCCCCAAAAACTCACCTCTGCATCGCTGAATCGTGCATGGACCTCAGCATGGAACGACCCACTCCATCAGAAATCACTCACGCTTATCCCTTGACGGGGAGAAAAAAAAACATTCCCCCCCTCAAGTTTTACAATACAGACATGGTGCATATTAATTAGTGGCTAGCACAAGTAATCACACGTGCAGACAAGGTGTAAAGTCTGTGTAAAGCCTGGAGGTCCCTCCCCATAATAGATTTTCAGTTGGCAAAATTGGTTTGCTACTGGCTGACATACCCTTGGTCTGAGGATTGCACCCCTATTCACATATACCTGGCATGGAGTTTGCAGCACTGTTCGTATGTTCCAATATCATCGGCATATTCTCTCACATGCCAACCACGGCTTTTCACACGCTTTCCAGAGAGTTTACACTCTGACTGTTTCCACATGCTTGATGAATTGTTTACACCCAGTTTGCAAAGAGATTGAGCTCTCCACCACACACATACTTTACAACTATTTTACATCTGGCTTACATGTGCTCCACAAATCATTTACAACCTTTTTTTTTTTTTGCTTTTTTTTTTTTGCACATACTTTACATGGTGTGAGTTTTTGGAAAAATACCTGCACTCTGCTTAAGCATGCTTTTTGCAGAATACCCAAATTGCTTTCCCCCCCACCCCACCCACATGATTTACATGGAGTTCACACCTTGCTCTGCCTGTGCTTTACAATGAGTTTTGCATATGCTTTATAATGAGTTTGCACTTTGTCGGCATGCACTTTACACAGCGTTTACAAGTGCTTTACACAAAGATATGCCTTGCTTACATATAGTTTATACATGGTTTGCAACAATTTTCAAAGTTCCTTTGTTTACATGGGCGTTACAAGTTTACATGGTATTTGCACACTCCACACCTTTGCAAAGTGTTCTTTGCAGATAGACTGGGAATATCCCGCTGACCAGTCAACTAAATTATTATTATTGATTTAAGATACCAGCCAAGGTATGCTGTCCCGGTACAACAAGGCATAAATATGGAGAATCATAATAAACTTAATCCCAATTACACCGTGAGCAAGTACTGGCTTGTGTGTGTGTGTGTGTGTGTGTTTTAATTAGCACTGACATGTATTACATGTGGATTTTCATGTGACTTACACATGGTGTACACATGGGTTGACACATGGTTTACACATATGCTTAGGAGTAGTTTGCACCTGCTATTCACATGCTTAGCACGTGACATAGATAGGATATTTTTCCCGGGAAGAGACTGCAATTGGCACATTGTTCAGGAAGTTACATGTCAAACACAGTTTACACATGCTTTACTCATGGTTTAACACCTGCTTTACTCACTGGTTTCTCATGCTTGACACTAATTGCATATGATGCACTTGTGAACGGAGCATGGCTTCCTCGTGACTGGCGCGCGGCGTACTCATGCTTTACACACAACTTATTAATGGCTTACAAATTGTCCTTTTGCTTATCTGGATGTGGCATATGCATGAACAGAGACATGCATGTTCATCACTTGATCCTGAACTGTTCAACGTATGGTTGGTCTGAACATGAACTTATTCCAGGTGCTCACTTTTCACACATGTCTATATGCTTCTGCCGGTTAATTGCACAAGGTTGCAGACGATGCATTTTTTTTTTAAAAAAAGTCATCTCCAGTATGGCTGAACAAGAAGTGCATGTGCAAAGCATGATCATAAACTCATGTAAACATTGTCAACTTTACATCTACTTGCTAAGATAATAATAGTAAAATAGTTCCGAAAACCAGGGGTGTGATTCCAGGGACGCTGGCAGATTTAACAGTCGGTGAGGTCACAGAGCTTGTCTGTTGCATCCATGACCTCTGTACTCTGTCAGTGACCTCCAGTATTACAGGAAACAGGGTCGGGTGGGGATATATTATTACCTTTGAGCACAAAAGATTACCACGTGTCGTTACTTTTACTAGCAGTAGCTGACCCACTCTTCTAGACCAATAAATACTTGGGACTCCATGTCATTGGCACCAGGAGCTGGGTTTGCATGGTTCAAATTCGGTTATTTACTTATTGCACTGATTTCTCTCTCACACACAAACACACAGTGTGGGGGGGATTTGTTTACATTATGTATGTATTCGACTGCTCAGCCAGCCTTCTCCCGAGGGCTCGGAGTGGGCAGCAACAGATTAAAAACCAATATAAAATCCTGTTAAAAATTCAAATTCAGATCCAATTAAACAGCTGCGAACATTGCATATATCTAAAACGCCTGATCCTCTGCTGCGTCAACACCCCCCCCCCCAACTTCCCCGAAGTCCAGCCCCATGCTGAAAGATGAGGAGGCTCTGGAGAGTCTCTAGGGGCTGGTTCTTCCCACCTCCCTGGGCCTCCCCCCATTTTCTCATTTGCAGCTCTATGTGTGAACTGACGCCACTGAAAAGCAATGCGCTTTGAGGGGGTGCCAGCGTCCCTCTGTGTGATGATGAGGCACTTGCCAACATGCACGTCCTCCTTGCCTGATGCTGTGGCCATCTAGTGACAAGCGTTTTTGCCTGTCCAGGGGCAAGATGTCCCCACCCCCAAGGCAAAGGAGTTCCAGAGCTGTGGGGCAGCCCCCGAGATTGTCGCTGACAGCACTGCTTGGACGGTGAGCTCAGCCAGGCCACATTTGCACCGCACAATCTAAGCACTATGATACCACTGTAAACAGTCACGGCTTCCCCCAAAGGATTCTGGGCTTGTTCAGGGCGCTGAGAGTTGTTCTCAGATGCCACCCCCCTCCCTGCTAAAATTCTGAGGGTAGTTTCATGATCAGTCCCAGGGAACTCTGGGAATTGTAGCTCTGGGAGGGTGACAGGGGTGGGCTCCCAACCACCCTCAGCACCTTAACAAACTACAGCTCCCAGAATGCTTTGGGGGAAGCCACAACTGTTTAAAGGGGCATCGTAGCATTTGGCCTGTAGGTGTTCTTTCTCGTGAAGCTACCCAGCCTTGCCACCAGTCAGTGGAGGCAGATCCATGAGGGCAAATGGGGTGCTGTCCAACCAACCTCCCTATGCCGTTAGCCAACCCACACCTGCCTGCCTTCTCGTCTACAGCCGGTAAGGGGGCAGTTCTGCTTTGGCATCAGTTCTGTCCCTGCCAACATCTGGTCTCCCTGTCTGGTGCCCCTCAAGTCCCACTCCGCACCAGGCACCACTGGGGGCCACAGTTGCTATGAGATGGCAACACAGTCCTCCGCTGCTGCCCTTGTTTCTTTCCCACCCCACAGATGAGTCCCCCTGAGTGGCAGAGTGACCTTCAGGATGGAGAGATGCTGGCCAATTTTCTCTCACATCCCTCGAGCATGACAACAAACTGTGGAAAGTTATTTTCCTGCCGGGGAAGGCGAATCTGAAGTGGGGGTTAGTGGGAGAGGTGGATGGAGGAGAGTGTGAGAGAGTGAGTGAGTGAGAGAGAGAAAGAAAGAAAGAAAGAAAGAAAGAAAGAAAGGGAATCGACTGTCAGCACTGGCACCGTTTCATAGGCCTAAACTTTGCTCGTAAGTAGGCCAGCTTGTTCTTTTCTAGGCTGGCAGGGGAGGAGGAAGCTAGGATAATTAATCCGATATTTTTAGTGCCGCTGTTGCTCATCCCCCAGTCCTCTCCGTTCTAGTCTGATGTCACTCTGTCGAACGTCAGTCTGGTGTGCTGGATAGTACACCAGACCTGCATAGCAGGTGACAGCCCGCTTGGCTGCGAAAGCTTTTTGGGCAAACACTTCCTCAGCCTGCCCTACCTCGCAGGGTTCTTGTGAGGATCAAGATACATGCATGCTCCTTGGAGGAAGGGCAAGGGGGGGGAATTCAGTGGATCCTAACCTTCCTCCCCACCAGCACTCCTAGCCCGGCTTCCTTCAAGTCTCTGTGCCCCCCAGCACCACTGTAGCAGCTCTGCTCTCTACCTGCGAAGCCTTGTTTTATGGCCAATAGCAAATTGTGTTATATAGCCAGTTAAGAGGTCTTGTGATTGGTGAGCATGGCCCAGATAGCAGTTCTAAGAATCCAGGAAGAGGATCCACGGGCTGCAAAGATATCTGCATTTCTGTGCAGAAGGCGACGTACATACCTTCCCAACCAGATTGCTGCTACCTCCTAGGCCTTCTCTACCTTTCTGCACAAAATAAGCCAAAGGTATGATCCTATGAGCCTCTGCACACATTTCCCTTCCTTGCTTGTTGGAGTTGCACAGAGCTGGGCAGCATTTGAGCGGCCAGTCCTGTTCCTTAGAACTGCAGACGATCGCCTTGGTGGCCTTCTTGAATTTTGGGGAGGTCACTCACTTCACTAGGTATGAGGGAATCTGTTGACTTCCATTCCTTTAAATCCAGAACTCTGCATTTCCACACCAATTTGCGTTTTTAAAATTTCTTTTTAAAGCCCTCGTGATTTTAGTGCAAATTTCTACAGACGGACATATTCTGGTGTGCAGTTTTGGTCTCCCATACAGTTTTGCAAATTTCTCTAACATAATACAGTTTTGTGTGTTTGTTTTTAAACAACGCACACTTTTTTTTGCGCAAACTTTACCCTAGCATATGCATTTTCGTACATGTTGCAAAATTCAGAGAAATGCGAATGCTGAAGGATGGCTGCGTTTCAGGTCACGAATTATGTAGGTTAACCTTTAAATGCAAACTGAATTGGATTTCTCCCCAATCTCTACCATGACACAGCTCTGCTTCCCTCTCTTCCTGTCTGGCATCTAAAGGATAGTGACTTCGTGGTTCTGATAAGGCACCGTTGTTCTGTCAGGTCGCTCGGGGGCCTGTGGGATTAGCAGTTGCCTGCTGCTATCCAGCTGTACCTCTTGCTCCTCTGTCATGGCTGAACCAGTGGCGTAGCGTGGGTTGTCAGCACCCGGGGCAAGGCAAGTAATTTGCGCCCCCCCCCGCTGCACTGTCCCTCCCCCAGATAGTCCCTCGCTCTCTCTCCGCACAGCACCGCACGCCTGGCACCCTCCCCTCCACAGTGGGCGGCGACCCAGCGGCTCGGATCGGATTCGCACAGCCAGCACTGCAGAGAGAGAGTGAGTGAGCCAGGTAGGGGCGAGTGCGAGCGCACCCCCCCAGATGTTGCAACCGGTGCGGCTGGCCCCCCCTGCACCCCCCACGCTACGCCACTGGGCTGAACAGCAACACACTCAAGTTTAGGCCCAAGGATTGGGACCAGATTGCTAGTTCAGGGCAAAAGATTTCACCCAAGCCAGAAGCTGCTCTAGAATCTTCACTAAACAGAATAGGCAACCCAGGAAGCGGTATTGGATCTGAGTCTGCCTTTCATGGTTTTTCTAGGAGCATGTAATGAAGCAAATTATAGAATCACAGGGACCACCAAGGGTCATCTAGTCCAACCCCCTGCAATGCAGGAACTGCAACGAAAGCATCCAAGACAGATGACCATCCAACCTCTGCATAAAGACCTCCAATGAAAGGGAGTTCACAACCTCCTGAGGGAGTCCAGAAACATTGCATTTACACCAGGAAATTCATTTGATTGAAATTTTGATATTGCACCAGCATGGGAATTACAAGGTGAATTTATTATTATTTTGGGTTCTGCTAAAGGAACACCCATACATTATTGTGAAAATGAGTAGAATAATTGGATGAAAACCTGGTGCAAATCCATATATAGATTTTCCAGAAGGTAGCTGTTCTAGTCCATTGCAGGAAAAACAACAGAGCCCTGTGGCACTTTAAATGCTAACAGATGTATTTATTATGGCATAAGCTTTCGCAGATTGAAGGCCACTTCATCAGATGTATTTGTAAATGTATTTCTAAGGAACAAGGCAAGGCTGTGGGAACTTCCTGCTCTTCCTGGGGGAGCAACTGATTTAAGGTATTCCCCATACAATGGGAAACTCTCACTGTAAAGGAGCAGGACTTTAAGCCACTTTGTGTTGGGATTTTGGCCGTAAAATTCAAGGTTGTAAAACAGTTGCTTTTTGTTTTAAAGGCTATCCTGCATAGGAGGATCAAAAATTCACAGGGAGCTATTCATGGGACGTTTAAAGATTCAAGCAGGGTAGCTGTTTTGATCAGGAAGTTTTGCACAAGAAACTCATCCCAGGAACCTGCCAGTGAAGGGGAAACAGAAACACAACCCAGACTCTCCTGATTGGTAGTACATGGGACCACAGCCAAGTCAGACCCCTATTCCCTCTAGTTCACTGTTGTCTACACCAAGTCACACTGCTTCTTCAGGGTTTCAGGAGATGCCTGGGATTGAACTAGGCCTTCAGCATCCAACGTAGATGTTCTGCCACTGAGCTATGGCCCTCTGTAGGTTGGGAGGGATAGTGAAAAACACTGCATGTAAGTCGAGCTGGGGAATGGGGTGGCTGGAAGTTTGTGAGGTCAGAAACTTGGAGAAATGGAGTCAACAAGCTGCGAGAGAGGAAGGGTTGAAATACTTCAAGAGAACTGGAACTCTGGAAAGTGTTAGAGAACACGTTGGGCACTGGGGCAGGAAGGAGGCTAGAGAGGAACACAGAGGACCCAAAAATGCTTGGGAATCACAGGTGGGGAGACTCCTGCTTGCAGGTTGCTCATAAGCATCTGGTTGGGTCACAGTGAGAACCGGATGCAGGGCTACATGGGCCATTGTCTTGATCCAGCAGGAATGTTACGATGTTCCCCAAACCGAGAGATGCAAATTGTTAAGTTTCGGCTTGATTAGGGAAACAGTCTGTAATATATTTAGCTGGATGTATCTGTCTCTGTTCTCTCTCCGTCTCCAATCCCCCCAGCTTAGGAGCAACTACTCACACTGTAAAACTGGCTTTCCTTTTCAGTTCAATTCATTGCCTTACTAATAACTTAAGTAAAAGCATAGGGATGCAGGTGGCGCTGTGGTCTAAACCACGGAGCCTCTTGGGCCTGCTGATCAGAAAGTTGGCGGTTCGAATCCCCGCGACAGGGTGAGCTCCCGTTGCTCAGTCCCGGCTCCTGCCAACCTAGCATTTTGAAAGCACACCAGTGCAAGTAGATAAATAGGTACTGCTCCGGTGGGAAGGTAAACGGCGTTTCTGTGTGCTGCTCTGGTTTTGGTGTTCAATTACGCCAGAAGCAGCGTAGTCATGCTGGCCACATGACCCGCAAGAACTGTTTGCAGACTAACATTGGCTCCCTCGGCCTGTAAAGTGAGATGAGCGCCGCAACCCCAGGGGTCCTTTACATTTAAAAGTATAGTTAGGGGTTTTGTTTGGGGGGGGATGGGTATGAGGCCTTGTTATTCACATGCCTAAGTGCCATACCACTCTATCCAACATAGGGTGTAGGTTGGGCTGCCCAAAGTCCAGAAGGTTAAATGGCTGTTTAGTGGGGGAAACCAGTAAAAAAAATAAAGCTATCCACTTGGTGGCAGCAGTGAAGTTAACAAGCGTAACTTGGTTTTGCTGGTTTGCTTATAAGCTTTCCCTCTTCACAGTGCAGGCGACAGCAACAGGCAGCCAAGATTTTCTGCAGTGCCTCTGATGTAGCACAGATCAGTGGCATTGCAGGACATTAAAAATGGCAGCTCATAGCCCCCGGCTGCCCAGCATGGCAGCCTGGGGCAGGGGTTGGTACTGGTGGACCCTGCAAGAGAACTGGGGGCCCGACATCTGCCTGAGGGTGCCGGGTGCAAATGCTGCACCTGCATATTCTATTTGCTGGGCAAGATGCAATCAGTGATGCCTGGCCACTTGCTGATGGTGGAAAAGTGGTTTAAGAGCTTGTCTCCCAAGAGCAGGGCTGCCATTCCAACAGAAGCTGTGTGCCTTTGACAGCTCTGCGACTCTCCTCCCTCTGCCCTATCTGTGCTGTCAAAACGTTTGATTGCAAACTCCTGGGGGGCAGAGAGCTGTCCTTTTGCTTACGTTGCAAAATGCCACATAGATGGATGGCACTGTGTAAAATAGGAGTGGCACAGTTGTTTCTGAAGGAAGAAACTGGCTTCGGTGGGTCCTTTTATATATTAATTTTTTTAAAAAATGTGTGCATTAGAAAATGCGAGCGCACCATCACCTCTAAAGTGAGATTGCAAAAACACAAGCAATTTATGTAGAGGTGCTAAGCAGTCCTTTGATCCAAGTATTCTGATTTCACAGGTTCACAGACTGGGGAGCAAATTTCTCACCCTGACTTCCTAAGCCTAATGATGTCTCTGAGGCTTACCCAGCTCATCATTTCAAAGGTCCAGGTTGGCTACAAAGGTCACACGTCTCACCTTACCTGGGCTAAAGAGCTAAAGCAAACATGATTGGATTCTTTTGTTTTCTGCAGGTGGCAACCTGCCTGTTGCTGGTTCCTCCTGGCCTCCCTTTCTTCATGCTCATGAGGAAGTTATACAAATCTATAACAGGGACGCGGGTGGCACTGTGGGTTAAACCACAGAGCCTAGGACTTGCTGATCAGAAGGTTGACGGTTCGAATCCCCGTGACGGTGTGAGCTCCCGTTGCTCGGTCCCTGCTCCTGCCAACCTAGCAGTTCGAAAGCACGGCAAAGTGCAAGTAGATAAATAGGTACCGCTCTGGCAGGAAGGTAAACGGCGTTTCCGTGCGCTGCTCTGGTTCACCAGAAGCGGCTTAGTCATGCTGGCCACATGACCCAGAAGCTGTACGCCGGCTCCCTCGGCCAATAAAGCGAGATGAGCACTGCAACCCCAGAATCAGTCACGACTGGACCTAATGGTCAGGGATCACTTTACCTTTACCTTATAACAGGGATGGAGAACCTGCAGCCCTTTTGCTGGACTTCAGTTCCCATCAGCACTCTCTGGCATAGCCACTGAGCAGAGGCGATGGGAGCTGTAGTCCAGCAACATTTGGACGGCCAGAGGTTCCCCTGAACAACAGAGGAATATAGGGCCTGTTGGCCAATGGCAGACCATGATCTTTGTCTGCAGAAAGTTCAGCCACCAATATCTCCAGGCGGCAGGCCTGGGAACAGTCTCTGAGACCACGGAGATCTGTTGCCAGTCAATAATAAGCTGGATGGACCAATGGTTCAATTGGGTCTAAGGCAGGGGAACCTTTGGTCCTCCAGGTGTTGCTGAACTACAAATCCCATCATCCCTGGCTAGTGGCCATGCTTGCTGGGGCTGATAGGAGTTGAAGTTCAGCAGCATCGGGGAGGGAGCAAAGGTTCTCTGCAAATGGCCTAAGGCGTTTCATGTATTCCTCACTATAGTTTGGTTCACTGAGCACAATGTGGTGCGAGAGAGGGGATTTCAGCCTGGCTCTATGCCACAGCCTTGCCCATGAGTCTTCTTCCTCTTGTCCAGGTGTGAAGTCTCACTGCTTTTGGCAGCCCAGCTGCAGGTTAGTCACCTCTTATCGTACTTTTCGGGCCGTGAGTGCAATCGCACCTTGTAGCCAAATTGGCACCCACCCACCCACCCACAAGAGGGAGATACTCAGTGGACATGGGATGCTGATTGGTTTTGGGGAGGAAACAGACCCCTACGGCTAGAAGGAAGTGAAAGTGCAGCTCCCTGCTGCAACATTTTCTTTATAGTTCCCATTTGTAAATCTGAATGTGCACTCTGTTTTAAAAAAAGGAGTTCTCTTGTGCTTTCTGTCCTGCAATACCAACATTCACTCACATGAACACCACCAAATCTCCAAGTCTCTCATGCTATATTGTGCAAATAATAATAATAATAATAATAATAATAATAATGGGCCCTATGGGGGATTTCCCTGTACATTTTTGGCTTACCTATGCTGTGATGTGTTTCTTTCTTTTAAGTACAGTCAAGTTTTCACAAAGGGAAATCTGTGCTTGTTTCTCCCTTTTGCAGTATTTTTTGAGAGGGGGTGGGCACATTTATGAGATCAAGCAAACGTGGGAAATTATAGCAATGCCTCATCTTGTGATGAGATTTTGCTGTAAACAAACAAACAAAACCGATGGTGTAAAGTTAAACTTGCCCCAAGTGAGCTCCTAGGCATGTGCTCAGCAATGAGAATATTCCAGAAGAAGATTATGGATGCGGGGAGTCACCAAGGGGCTACTTCCGGCGTTATATATTCCTTACCACCAGATGCATTAAACAAAACCAAAACACATTTTGGCCTCCTGTGAGAGATGCAAACAAACAGTTCAGCAATTACTATCCACGGCCACGATTCACAAACCAAGACTAATGCTTTGCACTTAACACTGCTGACTTCAGAGTAGCTGAGCTTGCATAAATCTTTCCATTTGTAGTTTATGGGGCTCCGATAACAGCTGCCAGGTTGCCTGATACATCAATCAACTGCCTGCCGCCTGCATGGGCAGGAAGCATGGGAAACCTGTCATCCTACAGATGTTTCCGGACTACAACTCCCATCATCCCTGGTCACCGTCCATGCTGGCTGGGACTGATGAGAGCTGGAGTCCAACAACGTCTGAAAGGCCACAGGTTCATCGCACCTAATGTAAAGGAAGAACATAGAGTTATAGGCTAGGCATGTCATTTGCTCAGACCAGAGCAGTCAGTGCCTCTTGGAGAAGTGAAGAGGGTCGCCATATTTTTAATGGCAGAGCTCCTGTGCATTTAATGAGATTTGGCATGGAAGGCCATCCTGCCTTGCACGTTGCCCCCAGTTAAAGATTTCTTGCAGCAGGTCTGGAGAAGACCCTGATCACCTTTGTGTTGCCAGTGTCTTGTAGGAGGGATTCCGTCACATGCCACACATTTAAGATTGCACAATTAAAGTGGATTAAAACACTCTGGCACAGCAAATTTGCTTTTTTCAAAAAATAAAAAATTGTTCTTTTGTAGTTAGTCAAGTGATCAGGCAATGCACTAAAAATGTGTGGGATAAATGATTGATGAGTGGGAAGATGTAGTCTCCATACAAGCAAATCTGGAGGAATACTCAATAATATAGGCCATCTGGAGAAGAGTTTGAGTAGAGTTTGCAACTGGGCTAGGTGGACTGATGTCCTGGTAGAATAAAGGCGCTTCCAGGCAGGCAGGCAGGCATCCAAAAGTGAAGCTGCGCCTGTCCTGTTTCTTCCTGTGTCATGCAACTGTTAACGTGACTGAAAATAAAACATGACAACTCCCAGAAATGAAAGCAAATGCTTGCCCAAATCCATTCAGGACTGGGACCTGCATTGATTCGGCAGTGGCTTTACCATATTTTTCGCTCTATAAGATGCACCCAACCATAAGACGCACCTAGTTTTTAGAGAAGGAAAACAAGAAAAAAATATATATATTCTGAATCAAATGTTGTTGCAGAGGCTTTGCGCAGCTATCCCTGAAGCCAGAACAGAAGTTCTGGCTCCAGCGATAGCTGCACAGCCTGCATTCGCTCCATAAGACAGACACACATTTCCCCTTACTTTTTAGGAGGTAAAAAGTGCATCTTATAGAGTGAAAAACACGGTATTTCCTAGGGAACAACAGTCCAACCACCTACAGCACCTTTCATCAACCTGGTGCCCTCCTGATGTTTTGAGCAAAACCCCTCAACCCCAGCCAGCTCCAAGAAGGCTGCCTGTCCTACAGTAACAGCCCAATCCCTGCATTACCAGAAGCCTTTAGAAGAACACGAGAAGAACCTGCTGGATCAGGCCAGATCAGTCCACAACGTGCTCTCACAGTGGCCAACCTGTGGGAAACGGATAAGCAGGACCAGTGCTCAAGAGCACTTTCTCCCCTTTATAGTGACAGAACAGAGGCTTGCCTTGCTTTGCCTGACCCTGTACTGCCAACCCACTTCATTCATCCTTGGCCTCTCTCCATCGTTGTCTTGTCCGTCTCATGCAGACTGTGGGCCCTCGGGGTCAAAGAATGCACCATTCCTATGCTCTGCATATCCCTCCTGCACCACACTGTTAAAAATAGCCATAACTGCTGATGCAGATGGATGAATGAATGAATTAATGAATGGGTGAAGGTGCTGAGAAGATGGAACTGAAGAGGGAATGTTGCATCAGAGGATGGAGAGGATGATGATGATGATGATGGGTGGTTCTGCTACAAAGACAACCTGAATGGAGGGAATGCGGAAGGACCTGAGGCAGATTGGAGTTCCATGAAGTACAGGGCAGGAGAGGAAATCTAGGGCTCAGTTGGGAAGTAAGGATGGGTAAATCTGTCCATTTCAGTTTCTGTTTCTTTCCTTTCTTTTTTCAGTCCAGAATGTTCAGTTTTCCTCATTTCCACAACAGTTTGCATATATAGTCCTCATGAAAATTAACCAGCATTTCGGTGCGTGTTCCTCTTAGTGTAAACATTTCTGTATGCAAACTTGCCTGATTTACACACGTTTTGCAAAGCAGTTTCCACAGATATAATGCATTTTTTAACATAATTTTCACAAACATGCATATTTTTAATGCACACATTACAACAATATGCACAGTTTGGGGTGTGTGTGTTTTTGCAGCTGACTTGGCTGGAGAACTGCATTGCAAAATCTGGAGACGTGTCCTTTTCGAAGGATGGTTGTTGTTTTTTTGTTCATGTATGGTTCTGAACGGTGAGGGTGGGCACATTCACCTTTAAATGAGAACTGAATCACATTTCTCCCCCACCCCTACTGTGAAAGTTTCCTGGATAGTTTGAAATGAATGGGAGCTGCAGAACTGTCCAGCAAGAGAGGCACCCCTTGGCCAAATTCCAACTTCTTCCAGGGGAAAACAGCCAGCTGCAGGGCATATCAGAAGCCTAGCTGCCCCCTTCATTACCCTACTGCTCTTGACCTCCGTCTGCAGCAGTGCTTAATTTATCAAAAATGGAAGGGTTCAAATCTGCCTGGATGGCCTCTCCTTAACCCTGGGCACAAGGGAGAACAGATGTGATGACTCAGTCCTGAAGACAGAATACAGACAGAAGACAACAAAGGTGAGTGAAATCTGGACTGTGTACAGACAGTTGTTTCTCTGGCCGTATGGGAGAACTTCCCCTCTTATCTCTATGTAAGTACACACAGATAATGGAAGCCGACGGGGATTTACTGCCCGGGGTAGAAGGTCTGCTTGCTTTTTAATTAAGGGCCCTTCCCATGCAGTACATGTTTACTCGGAAGAAAGCTTCGTGGAGCCCAGTGGGACTTACTCCCCAGTAAGCATGCTTAAAATAGCAGCCTTAATCTCATAGCAGGTAATAAGAGTGCTGAAATTGACTAGACCAAATAAGTATTTCCTGGTCCAGTCAATTTCATCCCTAAGGGGAAACTCTCCATGTTTCCTGCTTACATGGAAACACACCTGTTCTCTCATGTACATTTTTTTAAACAGAAGTGTGTCAACCATAATTTAAAAGGGGCACTACACTGCCTGGGACTGTCTCACCAAAACACACATACAGCTCATACAATCCTGGGTGCCCTGGCTGGAGCTCCTTTTGGCTTTCCTCTGCTACCGTTTGAAGCACTGTGGAACTTTCAAGGAACATTTTGGCTAGAGACCACAGCAGGCCACAAAGAAAAAACAAAACCCCATGCATTGAAGGTGAGAAAGCTCCACAAGATCGCCTCTAGCTCTCTGATAAGTTATCATTGGTACTCAGCCATTCTGCAAGCACAGCAAGGGCAAATAAGGCTTCAAGAGAAACTCCTGCTTCAACTAGGGTTTTTAATGTGAATGGAAACCCTGTGCTGGCTTGGCCAGCATGGTCACCTACATTACAGATGCCTCTCTCTCACTCCCCACTTCTGCATGTTCAGCAATCAGATGTTAACAGAAGCAAGCACAAGCGAGTTTCTACAGTGATCCAAGCACCATATGCAATACCAGAGTTCCATGCTTCCTCCTTGAGCTGGAGGCACAATTTGAGCATCACCAGTCCCCCCCCCCAATATCTGCTATTGTAGGGCTGGGGAACCCATGGTTGTTAAGACTGCAACTCCCATCATCCCTGATCATCAACCATGCTGGCTGAAGCTGATGGGAGCTGGAGTCCAAGAACACCTGGAGGGCCACAGGTTTCCCATCCCTGTCCTGACATGGGCTCTCCCACCTCTGTTGAGCATTAGGAGCACCTTCAGCTACAGCAATAACCTTGAGACTGTGGGAGGGACAAGGAAATGCTATTCAGGAGGAGATGCCTCTGACAAGATACCAGAGTAGAATCTAACAAGGAGAAAACTAGAGCACCTTCTTTCTGGAGATGAAGAAAAGATCCCACCACTCTGCCTTTGTTGGGTGGTGGTGATGCTTGCTCTGGATTCTCAATTATAACCAGGGCTCTGTGTACTGTCTGCCAAATGAAAAATTCTGCAGCAAAATATTGTAAATTCTGCACCAAGAAAAGCCCAGTTCTGCAATCTGCATAAACTATGCAAATGAACTCAATATTTTTTTTCGCGTTTTGTTTAATTCATCCTACTATTTTTTAACCCCCCCCCCCATTTTTACATAATCATTCTTCTGCTACTCAAGGAGAGAGACAAGGATCTAAGACCACTTGGGATCTTGTTCAGCCACCTCTTTGGCTTCAGAGATTCATCAGGCATAGCACAAAAAGTTCTGTAAGCATACAGCCATAACTATAACAGCTAGGAACTTGTTCTCCCCATGCCCAAAAGAAAGAAAGCTGGGATTCCCAGAAAACTGAAATCAACCCCTACCACAGTCTGAGTTTTCTGTACTCCTGCAGAATCTTGGCATGTACACAGCTGCATAGGACTGTAGATATTCCATGTTTTAAAAGAAACTAACATTATTCTGCTAACCTACATTCTGTGTCAAGAAATGCTGAGGTCTAGCAACTTGCGTAGGACAGTGGCATCTGAACACCTTTGCATGCATTTTCACGATATATCTTACAAACAAGCAGTTTCATTTAAGTGGATTGAGAGGCTACATTACCGTTGCTGACTGTAAATGCAGCATTATTATTATTAACCTAGTCAAAGCACATCTTATACATTTTGAGGGTTGGACTACATAGAAGTTATAGGAGATCTATGCCTGCAGTTATAAACAGCAACCCTTCATCTCCTCTTCCTCCTTCCATAATGGTATCAGCAGCTATAAACAAAACAGGGAGACACACTGATAACTGGAAAGATGCCAGAAGCAAGGCCAATAAGGTGCAGATGTCATCGGACCAGTGATCCCCAGTGTTTCTGTTGACTTCCTCCTGGCACATTTGGAAACACAGCCCCTTTATGGGCATGTGGCATGCTAGAAGGAGATGCAATTTTGTGTCGACTAAATGCCAGCTGCAATGAGTTGGGCTTTCCTTATAAACTTGCCACTTATCAGCCTCACATGCGGCATTTCTTCAGTTCTCAGCATCTCCCACAACATTTAGTTTGATGCCCAAACCATGCAAAAACCTGCACACCTCACAAGCAGAAACTTCTCTTTCAAGCTACCTCCAATTGTACTGGGGGATATATCTGCATGGAAGGATCACCCACATAGCCTTGCAAATAAGTCTACAAAACTACTAGCCTGCAGGAGGGATTTGCTAACCAGTTCAGAGGCCAGTTTCTTGTGTTTCTGTGTTGGCCACTGAAGTGGAGAATCTCCTCCGTGGCCAGCATGAAAACAAGAGGTATTATTAGCCTCATAGCAGCGGTTCCATCAAGACAGGACTTCAGGGCAAGTGTCTAAGGCCCCATTTGGCAGAATGAGTGGGAGGGAGTCCCAGTCACAGCAGGGCCAGCAGACCGCAATGTGAAGCAAGTGAAGCGATAGACACTGCTACCTAAAGAGAGGACCTCAAAGTCCAAAGTACAGTCGTACCTTGGAAGTTGAATGGAATCCGTTCTGGAAGTCCGTTCAACTTCCAAAACATTCAAAAACCAAAGCATGGCTTCTGATTAGCTGCAGGAAGCTTCTGCAGCTGATCGGAAGCCACGGAAGCCCCGTCGGACATTGAGCTTTCCAAAATAGTTTGCAAACCGAAACAGCCACTTCCGGGTTTGCAGTGTTCAGGAGCCAAAACGTTCGGGAACTAAGCTGTTCATCTTCCAAGGTTCGACTGTACCTATCTGCACCACTGCCTTTACTGAGACTTTTAATAAACAAGCTGCAGAAGGATGAATAATCTCCACTCTACCAGGCTGCTTGCATTTCTGGATCTATGATTAGCTATGCCTCATCACATCCACAAAGATACCCGCTGGTATTTTCCACACATTCTCAAGCTTATCTTTACAAAAGGACTAGAAACTTTTATTTTTTATGACATATCCGAATGCTGAATTCTATCCCAAACGTTGGACTTTTTGTGTGTGTGTGGTGCATGTGCAGAAGTGCTGAATACACAAAACCCTGATTATAATTCCGTCTGAAAGGGAGCCTTTGAAGTCAGGGCTGGGGGGTCCCGAGATACAATCAGCAATAATGACTCGAGAACTAGGAAGAGCAAAGAAGAAAAGAGGAAGGGAAATAGAATAAAGACATAAATAAGGAAGAATTCAAGTGCCACGGTGCTTTTGTTCAACAAAGATACAGAGGAGAGATACTGGTGTGGATTTTGTGCATATGTGTATGTGTGTGTAAAGGTAGAGGGGGGGATGGGAGTCCTTAGCTCAAGGGAAATTGCCGAGAAAAGATTTTGTGAAAAGTACAGAAAAAGAACACCATTGATTTTAGAGAGCTGGCAGAAGTTCCAAGCAATGATTTTTCTAGCGGAAATGTACACCCCACCCCCAATGAATAAAACAAAAACAAAAACCCAACCCAATCACTGTCAAAAGCAGGAAAATTCCTGGGCCAAACAAAGAATTAAACCAGCCATTCCCTCTTCCTGGTTTCTCTCTATAGGCCGCATAACGTTACCTGGCAATCAACATTGTCAGGAGGTCATTCTTACCCCTGCTTTTTAAAGGTTGGAAATTCCATGCCTCAAAAAACTCAGCAGACTTGGCTTTATGACCTTTAACAGTTCTTCCAAAGACTCTGGCATGCCGTCGTGTCTAAGGGCTGCAGGTTCGGTTCTCGGTGCTGGTCCTCAGACAGCGTTCGCGGAGTGCATTTATATGATGTCAGCCTCTCTCGCAATGCCCCAAAGGAGACCTCCTTCCTGCCTAGGCTGAGCTCAGCAGCCTTCCAAATATTGCTGATAGTTTTCCTGGCCCCAGGCTGCAAAGAATAATAACAAATGGCCTGCAAATCTGTCTGAATGAATCTGGAAGGGGGCAGAAGGAATTCCACCGCCTATGGAGGTTCTCAGCCCAGCTTGTAAATCATAATAATTAAAAGGGAAGCTCCTAAATGTTGTCAGCTGCTGAAATCCTTGCTCCCAAACAACAGCAAAAGAAGGAACCAAAAGAAAAAAAGGAGGTTAAGATAACAGAAAGAACAAAACCCTTTGTGAAATCGGTATTCCGGGGTCTGTGCATTCGAAGGACAAAAGGTCCCGTCAGCCCAAGGAAGAAAATGTTGCTGTTCCATTTAAGTCGCAGAGGTGAGGGGTGGGGTGAGCAATGTCTGCAGTCAACCCTATAGAGCCCTGTGTCTTTTCGGTTGTGTTAAATAACAAGTTCAACTGGGAGTGTCTGAGATGGAGTGTGAAGATAAATGGCTGTAGAAACAAATGCATATTTTTTCCCCCGTTTCGTTTTGTTTTCTTCTATCCCTCACAGTGATGGGGTTCTTGATAAATTTCATTTCTCTCTCTCTCTTCATCTTTTCCAGAAAGTAGAGATGCCTCCCCCTCTCTCTCTTTCTCTCCCTCTCTCGGATTCATTCCCTTTCACCTGTTTCCTTCCGTGGTTCTGCTTCAATTCCCCAGCCGCCCTAAACCTTAAACAGCAGAGTCACAAAGGCGGATGACAGCAGGCCCAGGAAGAGGGGAGATTCCATGCTGGAGGCTGCCATGTTGTCCAGAGAACCTGGTCCTAAGAGGAGGAGAAGAAGGGTTTGTTGTAACCGGAGTGTTAGAAATAAAATTGGCCCTCTCTACTAGGATTAGGCAAATGCGTCAATTTTGAGTTCCCTCAGTGTCTCATTTTTTCCAGTCTTTGAATTTCTGCTCTCCACAATTGTACATCACTTTGCAAATATATATATTTTTGGCTACCTTTGAAGGTGACTCAGAAACTGCAACTAATCCAGAATGCAGCAGCTAGACTGATGACCAGGAGCAGCCACCGGGATCATATAACTCTGGTCCTAAAGGATCTACGGTACATTGGCTCCCAGTACTTTTCTGAGCACAATTCAAGTGTTGGTGCTGACCTTTAAAGCCCTAAACAGCTTTGGCCCTGTATACCTGAAGGAGCATCTCCACCCCCACTGCTCTGAGGGTCTTCTGGTAGTTCCCTCACTGCAAAGCAAAGTGATGTTACAGTGAAGCAGGTAGAGGGCCTTCTCAGGGACTTCCTCCCTGTGAAACGCCCTCCTATCAGATGTCAAGGAAATAGACAACTATCTGACTTTTAGAAGCCATCTGAAGGGGAAGCTTTTAATGTTTGATGTTTTATTGTGCTTTTATATTTGTTGGAAGTCACCCAAGGTGGCTGGGGCAACCCAGTCAGGTAAGCAGGAACAAACAATAAAATCATATTATTATTATTAAAAATTCACCACCATTATAGTGTGCATTTCTCCCTTACACCTTTCTCCTAATAAACACAATTTTTTGCAATTTTGTCTGATTAACATGTTTACAAAGCAATTTCCCCTAATATTATGCCTTCTGTGTATACTACTGTCATTAACCAATGCATGTTTTTTTAATGCACACATTACTAGTGCGTGCAGTTTTGTATGCCTTACTTGCTTGGAGAGCTGCGTTGCAAAATTCAGAGATGTGTGTATTTTGCAAGAGGGCTGCACATTGTTCTGGGAAGTTCTAGTTTTCACCTTCCGATGCAAAGTGAATCCAGTTTCTCTCCCACCCACACTACTTCTCATATGCCCAGCCAGTCCAGTGGCTCTAGGAGCCAAACTGAGGGTGCAAGTGGTGGCAGGCAAACCTGCCATTGGGTGGAGAAGGGCCCTTCATAGTGGGCCCAGTCAAGGTTAAGACACAACCTCCATCAGGGATGGGGGAGGTGGTAGCAGGAAGAGGAGAAGAGAGACTCACTGATAAGCCGTAAGCTGACATTGAAGGAGCCTAAGTTGTTGGAAGCCAGGCAGGTGTAGTTCCCATAATGACGAGCGGTGACGTTGCTGAAGAGTAGCATGGAACGAGTGCGCTCGTTCTGGATCTGCAGTCCATCCACGCCGCCAATTACTCTGCTAGGAAAAGGGAGTGGGAGGAGAGCATGGGCGGGTAACATTGTTAAAGCATTGTGCTCTGAGAATACGGGGAATTATAGAAAATACCAGCTTGCAACTGATCTCATGCCCTGTCCCTGATTTGCCCACGATCAGCATTCTATTTCCTGGCTTCTTTGCATGAGAGTTAGCCCTTTGTTAAAGAGATATAAGTTTCCAGTGATGGCCCTTGTTTATTAGTTCGCACCTCCCACCACTGCAACCCGTGGAAGCTGCCCATGTGCCCTGGCACATCTGTGCATGGTCAAAATCCCAGTCTTTACCCTCTTGCGCATTTGTGTTGCTAGATCCCTTTCCCTGCACCATGGCTTCACCCAGGCACAAACACTTTGGATTGCCGCAGGTAACTTGTGAGGAGAAGAGGAGCAGGGACAGAGGAAGTGGGCAGGGGAGATGCAAAAGGGGACACTTTTCTGGCAAACTGCACATAGGTATCAGTCCGAACTGAGTCAAGAAATCGCAAAGGGGCAGCTTGCTCATGCATCCTTGGAGGTGCTCTGGAAACAAGGCTGGGTGTTTTGGAAGCCCTCGAATCCTGGGAGGCATTTGGAGAGGGAGTGTTTCAAAGGCATCCCCAGAAATCAAAAGCTACAGGAGGCTGAATTGGCCAATGCAGTCCAAGGGCTCCCTTTGCAGTTTCCACACCTCTCTATGCCACCTTCCCACAGTCTCAGTGGCTGTTTATCTCTGCTCTGGCCTGTCAGACAGGCGATCCATCATCTGTTGGACCACAACCCCCACAGCGGCAGTAGATCTGGATTCACCTGCCTCCTTTTCTCTGATACGGTGATGTGTGTTTGTGTGTGTGTGTGTTTGTGTGTGTGTGTGAATGCGCATGCACACATGCGTATTGTTGCTTGCCACTCCTGAGAGGGAAGCTTCTTCTTTATTAAATGTGGCAGCAAGGATGGTATATCCCAGCCCTCCTACCAGGCAAAGTATTCCACATACAGACTCTCCTATTATCCAGGCTATTTTCTCTCCCCTCACTCCTGAGTTTTAAATCTATGAAGCCATCTAGCCTGGCTTGGTTTGAAGAGCTGCAAAGCCCATGACTCACCAAACCGAATGCAGCCCAGCAACCATGTTATTATCTTTCCCCCCCTCCCCTTGCTTGACTGCCGTCCCCGTTTTTGCACTCCTGAGCAGCCAGAAAGAGCAGGAGTTTTATTTGGCCTGCAGTGTGCTGGTTATTGACTCAATTGGTTACAAGAAGGGATGGGAGAAGGAGGCAATTTCTGCCCTTCCTTGGTTTCTCTCAATCAGCGCTGTTTCCGTTCCCCTGCAGTTCAGCTTCCACGAAGATCTATGTAATTCATCTCCCTATGGCCAAAATCTACACCATCTAGTCCAATCTCCTGCTTGCTGTGTGAGTTCCAGAGCAAAAAATATAAACATGAGAAGAGTCTGGCACATCAGGCCAATGACCCATCTAGTGAAGTGTCCGGTCTTTGCAGTGGCCAACTAGATGCCTATGGGAAACCCACAAGCAAGACCTGAGCACAAGAACCCTCACACATCCTGTGGCTTCTAGCAACATTATCACCTCTGACCAACCTGGTGGTAGCCATTGATAGCCTTATCGAAAATGAGCATTCTTCACAAATGGCTGTCCCACCACTACTCACAGAGAAACCACCACCCCTATAGGAAATGGGGTTCTATTATTAAGCTGAGTCATGAGGTTTCTCTTAATGTTCAACCAAACAAATACCCTGCCCTTTGGGGGCAACAGAGGACAATCCTTTGCCTTCACCCGTGCGGCAGCCTTTTAGGTTAAACACCACCTTCCCCTCTGATGCTACCACTCTGATCAAATTTAGAGCCCTCTGTCACTGCTTTGTAAGTAAAAACAAAAATATTGGGAGAACCTGGACATGGAATATGCTATTTGGCCCTTAACCCCAGCTCAAATTAAACCCCAGTTGCTTGCTCATCAACCAGAACTTCATAATTTTATGGCTTCTGACAATTTTCTTGTATAAACTCCACATTGCTGTTACTGACAGCTATCAAATCACTGGGATATATATATATATATATATATATATATATATATATATATCCTTGTGTCCCTGGGTGGCTTCCTCCCACCCTCTGCCCTGACTTTTTGTGTCTGATGTTCAGTGCGCCCACAGCTCTGTCATTGTTTCCTAATAAAGCAAGATAAAAAATCATGGTTTCTTTTCGCTGAGCAGTTCTAACCACAAACTGCCCCCCTGAGACGCAAGAGGTTTGAACCATGAACTGTTATCACCAAGCTAGCGTGGGAACACTGGAGGGAAACAACTGGGAGGCTGATCGGGAGATAATTGCAAATCATCTTGTCAGGTGTCAATCCCTGCAGAACCAGAACTCGGCTCCCGAAAGAGAGGCCTCAGCTGTTCAGCTAAGTGCAGAAATTCCCCCTCCCCCTCTTCCTTCAGGAGCCTTTTTCTCCCCACAGCACTTATTCCTTCCTACCAAGTTGACAAATGAATGCAAACATGGAAAAGAGCAAAATCCAGGGGCTGATTTAAGGCTGTGCAAGTGGTGCTCATGCACTGGGTGCTGAGCTGGTGGGGGGGGGGGAGATGGGAGGCTATCTCAAAGACTGGTAAGTGAGGTGCTGGGCTTTGGGAAGTAGGCATGAGCACTCTGACATGGTCCTAATTCCCTCCTCCTCCTTCCCAGAACCTAGTTAGAACTTTCCCGTATTTAGGAGATGAGAGGGCTCTAGGACCAGCCAGAGCCCCTGCACCTCCTTCCCAAAGCCCCGAAGAGGGCAGAACAGAGGCAGAACAGGGAGGAGTGGGCTTATGCGCACTCTGCCGACCCAGGCCCCCCAGGAACGGAACCCCTATGCCAAATGTGCACATTCCCCCTAGCCTTTGTTCCCATCGCTTGACTGCAGAACTGCATTACAAAATTCGGGAAAGAGTGAATTTCGATATTTGGGTTTGCTTTTTTGTTTCAGGAAGGGCAAATTTGATGGGTACCCCTTTAAACGTGAACTAAATCAAATCTCTCCCTCATCCCAATGCTCAAGGGTGATGAGAGTTTTTGCAGAACAGCACCACCAGGTGGGCTGTACAGCATTGGCCACGCCTGCTACAAACCTATACAAATTGCCATTTCCCACCTGTACCAGGTGAACACAACCCACTCATCACACACCAGGGCCTGCCAGGGGACTTGACAACAGCTCCCCTCTCCTCCCCCCCCCCCCAATACTAGGCAGGCAACCACACCACACGGTTTATCAAGCCCCCTGGGGGACGGGGGACTATACGTGACTGATGGGCCGTGTTCTGCTTGGAGAGTTACAAATTAATCTGCGTTAAGCGACCATGAGTACGCGCCGTGGGTTTGTTTAATAAGATTGCCATTTGGAAGGTTAAAGCATGCGGTGCTGTCTAACTAATGAGACGCACAGCGAAGTTACATGGTGGGAGGGGGGAAGAGAAGCTGCCTTCTACTAGGCCAGGTGATCCGCCTGCCTATCTCAGAGCTCTGATTGGCCACAACTCCCCAGGATCTCAGGCAGAGAAGGGTCGTCACCATCACCTGCCACCTTGATCCTTTTCGCTGAGATTGAATTTGGGGCCTTCTGCAATCATTGCCTGTGCTGCCACACTGACTTTCGAGTGCCAGTCCCGTAATTCCTTTTCCTTTTTATTTATTTGCTTAAACAGGAGAATTTGGAGGAGGGCAAAGAAAAAGACGACTGCAGAGCAGACTTTCTCATACTTGGGTCCTTACCACTGGTCCTGGTAGCTAGGGCTGATGGGAGTTGTAGTCCAATGACATCTGGGGACCCGAGTTTGAGAAAGGCTGCTGGAGAGTAATGACTGTCTTGCCAAATGGAAACAAGATCAAGAAGCTCAGCAGCCAGCCCTGATTGGAGAATTGGGATGCATCTCTGATGCAAGCTTATCTCGGTCTTATCATGCAAGATATTGGTTCCCACAGAGAATCCAGGGAACTGCAGGGTGCTGAAGGTTGCTGAGAATTACCTCCCCACTCACAATGGCTTGGACTGTGCCTGCAGCACAACCAATACTGAGTTTACAGAATGGACAATACCACTTCAGATGGCAGGAGGGGGCATCATGTTTTAATGCTGCCAAAAAGTGGGGGGGGGGGGACATCCCTGCAAGTAGAAAACTAGCATATAAAGGGAGCAGGCCAAAGTTAGAACCTTTCTCCCCTCTGTGCCTAGGTCTTTTTTACTCCAAGTATTTTAAAGGGCCTTTTTGTCGTTGTACATGGAGGAGTATACAAACGCACACCCCCTACACCAGCAGTAGTTCGGTCCACATTATTACCACATTCCACCACGTGGGTACACCACACCAATTTTGCCCTGGGGAGAAGAAATGGCTTGTGCCAATAGGTCCTTAAGGAACACAGAAAGCTGCTTATGCCAGGTCAGGCTATTTGGACCCCTAGCAGGAGCTCGGCCTGGTCTAAGGCAGCATCTTTCCCCTCCACTGCCAACTGATCCTTTCAACTTGGAGATGTAAGTGACTGAGCCTAGGATCTCCCTGTTGCAAAGCCGCTAAGCTGCGATTCCCCCTCCCAAACGTATTGAGGGATATCGATGTTATGGATCTCTGGCCATGGCCAAGAAATGGGCAGAAGAATGACTTACTGTTTGTCGTCTTTGAACCACTGGAATTCTGCAGGTGGCACAGCCATGGCCTCACAGCGCAGAAGTGCATTCTTTCCCATTGGGATACGGGAGTCCTTTACATCTGTGATGGTTGGAGGGTCTGGGAAGAGACAACAGTTGATGTGGGAGGCATATATTAGTCACGATATGCGGTGTCTTAGCTGTTCCTCAACAGATAGTCTCCAGTTGCCAACCTCTAGTAGAGATGCTTCCCCAAAGAATTCTGGGAACTGTAGTTTGTTAAGGGGGAAGGTTCTTAAGAAGGCCCTGTTCCCCTCCCAGAGCTGCAATGCCCAGAGTTCCCTGTGAACAGGGATCGATTGTTGAAGCACTCTTGGAATTGTGGCTCTGTGAGGAGAACAGAGGCCTCCTAACAGCACTCTTAACAAAGTACAATTCCCAGAATCCTCTGGGGGAAGCCATGCCGTTGAAAGTGGTATCATATCGTTGTAAATGTATGGTATGGACACGGCCCAAGTCAGGCTTGGGGAAAACACAACAGGGGAGCCTAAAGCTGTACAAGTTCCAAAAGTTCTTCTCTGGCTTGCATAAAAATCTGAGTCAGAGAAGAATTCCCTGCTCCCCTATCATAACATTATAGGAAGTTGCCTTATACTGAGTCAGATCATTTGTCCACATGGTTCAGCACTGCCAACACTGACAGAAGGTCTCCAGGCTTTCTTACCCGGAGATGCCAGGGGTTGGATCTGGGACCTTCTGCAGGCAAAAGAGATGCTCTACCACAGAACGACAGACATTCCCTGACATCTGGATCTGATTTCTTTCCACAGGGCCTGTAAGACAGAGTTGTTCTGCCTGGCCTTTGGCTTGGAATCAATTTGATTCCCTTCCCTTCTTTCTTTTTTCCTTTCTTCTTCTGTGTTGGAACTCTTATTTAGGGACTTCCCTGGCTTTTTTCTGGCCCATGTAGGACCAGTCTGGATAGTTAGCCTTGGTGAAGACTTGACGTTCTTGTCCCCCAAAAAGTTTTTGCTTGAGTTTCCACTGAAATGAGGCTGCATTTTAATGTTTTAATGTTGCATTTTAATCTTGTTTTTTTAAAGCTGTATTTCAGTCAATTGTTTTTATATTTGGTGTTAGCTGCCCTGAGCCCGGTCTTGGCTGGGGAGGGCGGGGTATAAATAAAATTTATCATCATCATCATTATTATTATCCTCCAAAAGAAGATGTCTTTGGAAGAACCACATCTCCCATAAACCCTACACCACTACACCATGGCACAATGTTTGCCTGTGCAAGGGAGGGAGGAAGGAAAACAAAAACCCCTCTCCTCTTCATTCCCTTTTGCTGCTTCTCCCACTATCACAGATTTAAGGGAAGGGAAGGGGGGGGGACAATGACAACTGCATAAGATGTGCCTTTTCACCTAGTTTCATAAAGGCCTCTGCTGAGAGAGAGAGAGAGAGAGAGAGAGAGGGAGTGGTGCTCCTAAGCCTATGGCTCCAGTGCCCCAGAACTTGCCCCAACTTTCTTTAGCCTTTCAAGCCATCGATCCAAGAGCCTGGTCAATATTTATAAAGCCTTTGAGAATCTGGGCTCTGCACATCTTAAAGGCCATCTTTCCCCCACTGTTTAAAAACAGGCCTCCCTGCCAGCAGCCTGAAGTGCTATAGCCCAGCCTAACAACTCACAACTCCCTATTACTTCATTCCGCCATGTGTGTAAACCAGCCCTGAGCACCCATGTTGCCAAATAGGTTGTGAGAATTGGCCAGTGATGTCTCAGAAGGAAAAGGATGATACTTAAACTCCTCCATCTCCTTCCCAGTTCAGGGCTAACAGAAACTTGGAGGTGATTTATATTAGGGACAAGATAGGGTGGGAAAGAGTTAAGTATCCCTCTCCCAGGGCCACTTCTAATTTGGAAACCCCAGCAGTTGAATTATATCTATATGGATCAGGGGACTCATCTGTACACATCATTTAAAACATTATAAATGGGTTATTAAAATGTGATAGCAGGGGGCGCTGCAGAGCAGTGATCCGTTGCCATTGGGAAATTGCATTGAGAGCAATAGGACATTTTTTTAAAATAGCCTTTAATAACGTTTTTACAGATCAGTGTAGATCCAGCCAGGATCTCTTACAAGAGATCCAGTCAATAATCTCATAGGTAATGTGTAGTTTAGCCAGGGGAGGAGTAGAAAAGACCATTATTAAGGGAGCAAAGGGCAGTCCCATGGTGCATAAGATGTTAATACCCTGTGATTGAAAGCTGGGGAGGAGATGGGGAAGCGGGAGGCAGTGAAAACACTTGCAGCTCCACGCTCACCTTTGGAGTCATTCCTGCATTCCTGATTCCCAGTTAAGGGCTGGGTCTCAGCTAGGGTTGGAGGAGAAACTCAATTCTGTTTGTATTTCACTGAGAAGTCACCTAAGACCCACTTATCAAACCAAAACACAGCAAGCCTTTGAAATTCACACTTTCCCAAATTTTGTGACGCAGTTCTCCAACTAAACAAGACGTACAAGGGTAAAGGGAGAACCCTCCCCCATAAAACTCCCCATATGCTCCTTCACAAAAGTACTCCAGGAAAGTGTATGCACAGCATGTATGCACAAGAGTAAAGCATGCATATAAATGCATATAATTGTCAAAATAATACGTATGCAAAAAAATGTATTATATTGGGGGAAATCACTTGGTAAAAAATATATATGAAGGAAAAAATTGTACATGAAAAGTTTTGCATTAGAAATCTGTATCAAACATTCTGACGAATGTTTGTGAGGGTTTTAAAGAAACAAAACCACAAATTACTGCAAAAATGTAGAGGATTACATTTAAACAGCAATAAAACCTGACAACACCTTTGCAAAACTAAGCAGAGTCTGGTACGGTTTCAAATTGGATGTGGGACTGCATGTTGAGATTCCTGCATTGCAGGGGGTTGGATTAGATGTCCCTCAGAGTCCCTTGCAACTCAATGTTATGATAAG